>NW_026526843.1:113388087-114747953 GCF_024362965.1 Panthera pardus | reverse complement strand
CTCATGACGTCAGTTCAGGTCTTGATCTCATGGTCATGAGGTCAAGCCCTGTTTTGGGCTCCACGCTGGCCATAAAGCCTGCTTTAAAAAAAAAATTAAAAAGTTTAATTTTGGTGAAGTTCAGTTTATCTTTTTTCCTTTTGTTTTTTGTGTCATCGAGTTATTTTTTTTTTTTTAATTTTTTTTTTCTTTCAACGTTTTTTATTTATTTTTGGGACAGAGAGAGACAGAGCATGAACGGGGGAGGGGCAGAGAGAGAGGGAGACACAGAATCGGAAACAGGCTCCAGGCTCTGAGCCATCAGCCCAGAGCCTGACGCGGGGCTCGAACTCACGGACCGCGAGATCGTGACCTGGCTGAAGTCGGACGCTTAACCGACTGCGCCACCCAGGCGCCCCAAGAGTTATTTTTTAATATAACCTGAATTACAGAAAAATTTAGGAAGCCATTGTACTTGAGGTCTGGTGGATAGCAGTATTTGAAGAAAATTTAAAAGAAAATGATTTCCGTTTCATTTTAATCGCAGCATACCGTCAAGGTTAGGCTTTAAGGGAAAATGAAGCTTTAAAAAAATACTTTTGATAAACAAAAGTGACTTTGCAATCAAATCGAAACTTTGAAGCTTGAACTCAGTATTGATGGTCTGGGTTTTCTTGCAGACTTTCGTATAAACTGTAAGCTTCTATATGGTGTGATGGCGGTGCGCGTGCTATTTTCTCTCTCTCGGCAGTAGCCCGTTTCTAACCGTCCCGCGTCCCCGTGCTTCCTCGGGGCTGCAGGACACCCCCAGTTAGGCGTTTAGGGCATCGGCATTTGCCCTATCATTCACATTTTTGCAAGTTTTTTTTTCTTTTTGAGATGATTTGAGAAGAGTATAGGGATATATTTTTTGCTATAGTTGAGAAAATTGTTAACTCGGGGGAAAGTATGGGCATTTTTATGATGGTATAATGCGTTTCCACAAAACCGAACTGTTTTAGAGAGCGTGATTCCTTTTTATTAGGCATGTGGGCATGGCGATCTCAGCATCGTTACCTCTGCACTTGGAGGTTTGTGCAGGGTCTTAGGAATGTGGGGGAGGCGGCTTCGGTGGGGGATCAGCTGCGTCTACAGGGGTGAGCACGACTTAAGGAGCAAGAGGAAGAGTTCAGAGGGAGCGAGGTGAGGCGCAAAGCCTCGGTGTGAACGTTTTGCTACAGGATCCCCCGCAAGGCACGAAAGCCAGTTTGCAGTCCCAGAGCCGGCCGGTGCCATCGGTAGTCGAGGGATCTAAGGGCATCCACTGAAGCTCTACCCGAGGCCGTCCTCTTCCCCTCCCCTCAGCCACTTACCTTTGTGGACTCCATGTCCCATCAGGTGGCCCGCTGCCGGAGCTGTCTCGGTGCTGTCGTCGCTGTGAGGGTGGCGGCAGAAAGCCTTCCTGGGCCCTGCCTGGAGCCACTGGGCCAGGCTGCCTCGGCCCCGCGGCCCCCTCCACCTTTCTGGAGTGTTCTCCTCCTGCTGCTGAGCTTAGCCTGTGATCAGACCCACTTACCCTGGATCAGATCCCCCTGCGGCAGAATCAGGGCGTGGTGAGGCTGCGCTCTGAGGACCAGCATGTGGCCAAAACGATCACTGAGACGTGGCTCGGGAAGAGCTCACCCTGGAAACTGGCGGGGAGGCTCTAACACACTTGAACACACCACTTTCCCTCTGGCCTTGAGCCTCTGAGCAGCGGGCGACGCAGCTGGCGGCATCACAGGATGGTGGTGTACGGAAATGAAGTCCCCCAGCGCCTGGGATCACGTGGGGCCCCCTGACATGTCACACGTGGGGCCTGGGCCTGAGGGAGCCACAGGTGTGCACACGGCGTGCCCCTCACCGAGGGGGGCTCTGGGCAGAACCCCCCGCACTGTCTAAGCTGGGCTTCGGTTTTTGGTTGAGGAGGAACACTTGCACTGTCTGCCACGTACCTTTCATTTGTGGGTCTTGCCACGTTGTAACGCATACGGGTTTGCGTGCAGGCCGTCACTTCCCCCAACCCCGGTTGCACAAGGCGGCGACTAGGTGTGGCCCCATCCTCAGTGTCTGGCACGCGGGAGGCCCCACTAAGTGCTTGCTGAAAAACTGCTTTCCCGCTCGTTCCGTGGAACTTCTGGGCTTCTGGGGAGATGCTTCAGAGTTCTGCAGACATGTCGTTCAAAACATGATTAAACTACTGAAACCGTTAAAACTTAGCCACAGTTAGATGCGCTTTATTTATATCACATGCTAATGGATTGAATACTCCTAGTCTGTCAGGTTAACCTGTTTTGTTCTAAGGTTTATTTATTTTGAGAGTGTGCACGTGTGGGGGCGGGGGAGGGGCGGAGAGGGAGGGAGAGAATCCCAAGCGGGCTCCATGCCGTCAGCACGGAACCCGACACGGGGCTCGATCCCATGAACCATGAGATCACGACCTGAGCCGAGATCAAGAGGGACGCTCAACCGACTGACACCCCCCCCCCCCCCCCCCCCCCCGCCGCGCCCAGGTTAAGTTGTTTTTGTGCAGCTGTTGAAATAAAGCAAACAGGTGAAAGACCCTTAGCTCTGCAGCTGCTTATTTTCATTCCACCTGCAGCTAACATTCCAACAGCTAACAGGAAACCCTCGCAAATAACTGCAAAGGCAGCTGTACCTAAGGGGTGAGTAAGTCAGCTGCCTTGAGATCTCCCTCCCCACCTTTTCCTACCTGTGTGACCTCAAGCAAGGTCGTAGACCTCTCTGAGTCGGTGTCCTAGTCTGTGATGTAGGCATAGGGAGACACTTGAGAATGGATGCAGTGAAGCGGAGTAAATGGCTTACGCGCTTCGTCCGTGGTAGCTGTTGTGCTTGTTGTTGCTGTCGTTAGTGTATCTTGAACCCCAGATGTCAGCATTTTGTAGAGTCTCATTTATTTGTTGATGGCATTTATAAGTTACGAGCTGCTGTCTGTAAGTTCCACAAAGATGCCCTGTGCTTAAAAAAGATGTGTGTGGGGGTTGTAAAACTTTTGGTTTAGATCAAGAGAGGCTGGTGCGCTAGCCCAGCTTCGCATAGGCAGGCCGTCACTCCGAAACCTTCACATTGAATTTGGTCTCCAGGGCTTCCTCGTGTTTGCCTGCATAATCCTCTTTATTTGTTCTGCCCGGGGCTTTTAGTGCAATTTGATGTGAGAGATGGTCATGAAAGAAACCAACCTTTCCTTAAAACCGCCTGTGAAGACTTCTTCTTGTGTTTGTTCCACAGAAACTTCCTGCGCTCCTATCATGAGCCTGGCACTTTGGTGAAACGCCTTTCCCTTGTCCATGTCCCAGTGACTCTTCCCAACGGTCCTAGGAGGTGGGTACTGTTGTGGCCATTGTCCCGTGAGCTTCAGGAGGGCACGTAGCTTGGCCCGGGGTGTGTACCCTTGGCCTCTGTGCCAGGAACTGTTCTCCGTTCTGACGGTGGGCTAGATTCTGTCGCGGGAAAGTTTTCCCCTCTGCCTTGGCTGTCCAGAAGCTTCTGGACAATGCGCTGCCTTAGCCTTAGCCCAGCATTGCCTGTGTCGCATTGGTGCGCCTCCCCCTCGAGACCCTTTTTTTTCCCTTGTTTGTGCTCAGTTTATTTAATTCTTTGAAATAGGGTTATATTCTAAGCCCCTCAAAATTTGGGCAAGTTTTGAAGAATGAGTGAAATATTTTACATTTTCATCCTAATAAAATTTTATGGTTGTCTGAGTGTGAAACTTTGAAAAGAAGGGTGGGTAGGCAAAAAAACTTCTTGAAAGAATGATGAGTAAAGTGTAATATTGATTCTAGGATTTTTTTTTTAGGCTGAGAAAGGTCATGGACAGCTTTCAGGTGTGGTTTTCCTTTTATTTTATTTTATATTTTATTTTATTTTAGTTAGATGTAGGCTCTTTTAAAAATTCTTTTTATGTTTATTTATTTTGGAGAGAGAGAAACAGTGTGAGCCGGGAGGGGTAGAGAGAGAGGGAGAGACACAGAATCTGAAGCAGGCTCCAGGCTCCGAGCTGTCAGCACAGAGCCTGACGCGGGGCTCGAACTCACAAGCCGTGAGATCATGACCTGAGCCGAAGTCAGACGCCTAATCGACTGAGCCACCCAGGCACCCCACTGCTGGTCTTCCTTTTAAATGAAGAATCTAGCTGCTAATACAGCCAGATATTTATTTACATTTTAGTTTTTGTTTTTACTCTTAAAACTATGAAAGCAAATTGAAAGTGCATTGCTAAGGTGAGCTTCCTAATTTTTTCGTTGCAGATAATGATGCTGCTTGAACTGAACAATTAAGGTAACATTTATGACCTATGTAATATGCTTTCTTATTCAGGTTTCTTTATCGAATTTAGCTGAATTGTTAAAGTCATGTTTTAACCTTGGTGAGGATTATTATTATTGCCCTGGGGCAGTCATTCCAAACTGGGACGTATAAAAGACTTCACATTACGTTTTCAGGTGAGTTCTGAAAATAACATAACAGTATACCTTTATTCATTCAGCTTATACTGAAGTTTCAAAGCATTTTACTATTTTTGGAAAAGAAAAGGGACATTTTTAGGGTCTGTAAGCCAATTATGGTTATGTTCTTGTGTAGCTTGTCTGAAGCTAGCTTTTGTTCGATTCAGTGGGAAAGAAAATAGTTTTTATAATTATCTGTATCACGTGTGTGCCTGTAGACAACTGTACAGTGAGAATCAGAAATGGTTGTATATAGCTTAGTTGTTTTAGCGAATGCCAGCGTACTTGCAAATAGGATGTCCAGGAGGCCCCAAATCATACATGGGAAATGTACAGAATCGTACCCTCCTTCCTGGTGCGTGGGTCCAGCATCCCCCAAATTTGTTTAATCAGAGTAATGGCACAAACTAGGAGATCCTACATTATTACGAAAAAAGAAAAGAACTGTGTCAGAGTATGCTGATAAAATGATAAATGGCAAATCGCAAGGAATTTCTAAGGCTTAACTTGGTAGATACGTGCAACCGGTCACCGGGGTGGAGGTTGTTAGATTGCACCGTCTGGTTTGTAATTCGATGTGGAGATCCTAACAATTCAGTGAGTGCCGTGCGGTAAAACTTTGTGTCTGGTAAGATAATTGGAGACTTACTCGAATACTGGGATGAATGGTCTTTGGGAATCACGCACATCTCTACGTCCCCATACCACAGCATGGGACTTTTGTGTTCACGTATCTTGAAAATCTTGTGAAAGGAACAACCTCGGTCGGGATGGGGGCCTCCGGGGAAGGTTCTCAGTGTAGGTGGTGGCGGTGCCGCGTGGTTCCGAGGTGGTTGGGGTGAAGTGGGGCAGGGTCACCAGCAGAGGAAGCAGCGTGAGCCGGGGCGAGAGGCAAGGGAGAGCCTGGGAGCCGAGCGAGTGGAATGGAATTTCAGTTCCACCCGACCGTGCGTTTCCAGATGACTGAAGCCAAAGATGGGGAGCCAGGCTAGGTGTCTTGTCTTAGAAGTTGGACTCCGATCCGAATGTCTGGAGAACCACCGAGGAACGTTAAGGATGGGGCATTAGCCCAACGCTTTCCCCATGTCAGAATAGCCGGTGTGCATTTTTGGTTTTGTTAGTCTTTTTTCTGTAAATCGAAACTGTTCAGGCAGGATTGCAAAGAATTAAGCCAAGGGACCGATTCATACATGTGTCGGGGGTGGGGGGGTGGGCGGCGGGCCTTGAGACTGTCTCAGTTTCCCCTCTAACACCAACCTAGTTTGCGCTTTGAGCAGAGTGATCCATTGAAGTCAAAAACGTCTCCAAGAGGTATGTGCTTCGATTGCCTCACAGTTTTGTTGGCCGGTTTAAATTGTATCAGTTATAGTGGTAATTAGTAGAAATGTAAAAGAACCAGTAAGAGGGACAGGTTGCTACAGGTTTTACCAGGATCGTGTAACATGTAGTTGGGAGCGCAGAATTCTTACACATTACAGGAAGCGTTTAATTTCATAATACCGGCTCACGTTTGCACATAACCAGGAGATAGCCAGATAATGTTTACTGCACTGATTTTGCAGATTCATCCTAGTCAGTTTAACCATTATTGTTCATGGCTTCATTGCCTTCCCGTTGAGGGATTCCCAGTATCCACTTTCATGTTAGTGACCATTTTTGCTCCAGAACTGTACTGGCCACTACAGTCATTGTGTCTTTAAATGTGGCTATTCAAATCAGTTACAATTTAAAAAAAAAATTAAAATTCTGGGCACCTCGGTGGCTCAGTCGGTTGGGCGTGTGACTTCGGTTCAGTTTGTGATCTCACGGTTCGTGAGTTTGAGCCCCACGTTGGGCTCTGTGCTGACGGCTCAGAGCCTGGAGCCTGCTTTAGATTTGGTCTCCCTCTCTCCCCCTCTCCCCCTCCCCCCTCTCCCCTTCCCCCCTCCCCCTCCCCCTGTCCCTCTCCCCTTCTCCCCCCTCCCCTTCCCCCATCCCTCTCCTCCTCTCCCCCTTTCCCCCTCTCCCCTCCCCCTCTCCCTCCCCCTCTCCCCTCCCCCCTCTCCCTCCCCCTCTCCCTCTCCCCCCTCCAAAAATAAACAATTTAAACATTTTTTTTAATAAAAAATTTAAAAAAATTAAAATTCAGTTCCTCATTCCCTTCAGCCACACGGCAAGTGCTCAGTGGCCACACGTGGCTAGTGGCTGCCGTACTGGATGGTGCAGATGGAAGAAGATTTGTTAGTGCTGCTTCATAGGTGGTCTTCTTTCACGAATTTTAATATACTTAAAAGCCACGGGGCGCCTGGGTGGCTCGGTTGGTTGAGCATCAGACTCCGGCTCGGGTCATGATCTCGCGGTTCGTGAGTTCGAGCCCTGCGTCTGGCTTGTTGCTGTCAGCACAGAGCCTGCCTCCGATCCTCTGTCCCCCTCTCTCTACCCCTCCCCTGCTTGTTCTCTATCTCTCTCTCTCAAAAAGAAATAAACATTAAAAAAAAAAAAAATATATATATATATATATATATATATACTTAAAATCTATGTAATAGTAAAATATTTACAGATTAGATGATATTGGGGAGTTTTGGAAGAAACAGTATTTGCCATAAGTTGATAATTGGTGAAGCTAGGTTTAGGATCCACAGAGTTTCATTTATATTCTCATTATTCAGAAATTTTGTGTATGTTTGAAATTTTCCATAATAAAGAATGAAAACAGCCCTTAATAGGAACAGTGCTTCTGGCAGCACTTAAAAGTAGCCATCTGTAGGGGCGCCTGGGTGGTTCGGTCAGTTGAGCGTCCGACTTCGGCTCAGGTCATGATCTCACGGTTGGGGAGTTCGGGGCCCCGCGTTGGGCTCTGCCGACAGCTCAGAGCCTGGAGCCTGCTTTGGATTCTGTGTCTCCTCTTTCTTCCCGTCTCCCGCTCATACTCTGTGTCTCACTCTGTCTCTCAAAAAATGAATAAATGTTAAAAAAAAAATGTAAAAAAAGTAGCCATCTGTAAATGGGCATCTGAAATCCCACCCCACACAGGCTGCTGGGAGAGCTTTAGTCCTGAACCTGGGCTTCCCCAGAAGGGTGTGCAGAGCACCACATTTTTGTTTAAGGTTTATTTCATTCCCTCTCAGAACACACGAGTGACAGCCCAGGTTCACATTTATTAGGAGTTGGAACTGCCCAAATGAGTCTTGTGGGCAGAATGTGCTAGATGACGATATGCTATTAAAAATTCTATTGCTGCGGGCGCCTGGGTGCCTCAGTCGGTTAAGTGTCTCTTTTTTTATGTATTAATTTTATTTTTTTAATGTATATCCAAATTAGTTAGCATATAAGCGTCTGACTCTTGATTTCAACTCAGGTCATGAACTCACAGTTCATGGGATCGAGCCCTGTGTCACTCACTCTCCGTGTTGACAGCGTGGAGCCTGCATTGGATTCTCCCTCTCCCTCTCCCTAGCTCGTTCTTTCTCTCCCTCTCTCTCAAAACAAATAAATAAAAAAAGTGAAAAAATTCCAGGGCGCCTGGGTGGCTCACTCATTGAACATCTGACTTTGGCTCAGGTCATGATCTCACAGTTCATGCGTTCGAGTCCCACATTGGGTGAGCTCGAGCCCCGCTGTCTCTCTCTCGCCCTCTGTCTCTCTCTCCCTCCCTCCCTTCCCCTCTGTCTCTCTTCCTCTCTCTGCCCTTCGTGGGATTCTCTCTCTCTCCCTCTCCCTTTTTCTCTGCCTCTTGCCCACTTACGCCTTCTTTCTCTCTCTCTCTCCCTCCAAAAAAAATTCCATTGCTGCTGGGGTGCCTGAGTGGCTCAGTCAGTTAAGCGTCCAACTCTTGGTTTTGGGTCAGGTCATGATCTTAGACTCACAGTTTCGTGAGTTCGAGCCCTGCGTCAGGCTCTTGGCTGGCAACAAGGAGCCTGCTTGGGATTCTCTCTTTCTCCCTCTCTCTCTGCCCTTCCCCCACTTGCACTGTCTCTGTCTCTCTCAAAATAAAAAACTTAAAAAAAAAAACATTCCTGCTGACATTAATGTTAGCAAACTCCAAATAGCGTTCCTAACGAAGAGAATGGAGTCCATTTACTCGGTCGATGGCTTATTTTTGTTCACAGCCAGATCAGTCCGCTTCTGTCTCTGGTCTCCTGGTTACCGGCTTCTATGGTGATAGCATCGGAAGAGAGAAAGGGGAGGTCATTGAGGAAACCCCTGGCACAAGACGAAAGCCATCGGCGAAACCGTCACTGTGCCAGCAGAGGGCCCTTTGAAGTTGTCATGACACCTGCCTGCTTCGGTCTCCTCCTGCATCTAACACGCGGTGGCAGGGCTTAAAGTGAGGAGAGGGGAATGGTTGAGAGCAAGGTCTTCGGGGTGGCCGTTGGCTTCGAGTGCCCACCTCGGTCAGCTGCGACCTGAGGGGGCGGGGAAGAACGAGTCCTCACCGCCGTAGGGAGCGGCAGTAGGGCTGTGCCTGCTACGCGCTTGAGCGCTCAGTACGTGACCGCTCTTGCTACCCGATGACTTTCTGTGCAGAAGGGAGTGGGGACTCTGCGTTCTGTTTCCCTCGCGCGGACATCTGTCCGCTCGTGCGTGGCAACGTGCGGGTCGGAAGGAATGTAATGGTGCCTTTTTATTTTACAGGGTTCTAAAGTCAAAGATCTTGAGAGTCATAATGGCAGGAAAATCGTCGCTTTTTAAAGTGATTCTCCTTGGAGATGGTGGAGTTGGGAAGAGCTCTCTGATGAACAGATACGTGACCAATAAATTTGATACCCAGCTCTTCCATACAATAGGCGTGGAATTTTTAAATAAAGATTTGGAGGTGGATGGACATTTTGTTACCATGCAGATTTGGGACACGGCCGGTCAAGAGCGATTCAGAAGCCTGAGGACGCCGTTTTACCGAGGTTCTGACTGTTGCCTGCTCACTTTTAGTGTCGATGATTCTCAAAGCTTCCAGAACTTGAGTAACTGGAAGAAAGAATTCATCTACTACGCAGACGTGAAAGAGCCCGAAAGCTTTCCTTTTGTGATTTTGGGCAACAAGATTGACATAAGCGAACGGCAGGTGTCCACCGAGGAAGCCCAAGCCTGGTGCAAGGACAACGGCGACTATCCTTACTTTGAAACAAGTGCAAAAGATGCCACGAATGTCGCGGCAGCCTTTGAGGAAGCAGTTCGAAGAGTGCTTGCGACCGAGGATAGGTCCGACCACCTGATCCAGACCGACACCGTCAGTCTGCACCGCAAGCCCAAGCCTAGCTCGTCCTGCTGTTGATCGTTCGGGAGGTCGCCCGTGCGGTGTAACCAACTCCCGCACGTACACGAAAACACGGGCTGGGGACGAGAATTAGCGTTTGCAGCAACGGACCATCCACTTACAAAGTTAAACTAACCATGTTGCTGCCTCGTTAGTGGGTGGGAGGAGGGATCGATCCATCCACTCCTGGAAGAATCAATTTACTCAGTAGTGGCACCTTACACTTGTAATTGGTAATGGTTGTCTAATAACGTTTAATTTAAATACGTAAGTTACAGAGCTAATAAATGAGATGATCGAGACTTTAATTATGATTAAAACAAAACACTTGAATATTCTAGAAGTTACTGGTGTTTTTTTTCCCCCCCCTGGGAAAATGGAGAACTACTTTTTTATGTATATTTTATGTAATTAGCAGTCAATTCCTGGTTGAGGGAGAAATATTCCCTAAAGCAATAATGTTCAGTATTAAAAGATGAAAATCAAATGCATTTGCGTCGCAGTTATTTCATGACTTCTTCATTCTCTTTAAAATCACTGAGGTGTTCATATTTTTATTATTTTTTAAATTTCATTTAAATCCAAGTCAGTGGACATCTAGCGCAGTAACGGTTAAGTGTTTCACGTGTTCCTTCTCCACATCACAGTCGGGCTCGCTGGTAACCAACCACTCGTCATTTGCCTGCCACATGTGTGCCCCCAACCCCACCCCAACACAGAAGCGCACTTTGTCACTCTTGGAGGAAATCCTAAGCCTTGTTTGTCCTTTGTGTGAGGGAAAATGAAGACATCTTTTGTTCGGTCGCGTATTTAGTGCCTTCTCCATCATTGAACGTTGTGTAGGGATTTGCTCTCAAGGAGATTTTTTCATCCTCAGACTCACTGATCGAGCGGCTCGCAGTCTTCCGTGGATAAAGTTCATATGCTGCGCCGTTGGTGCCTCTGCCGTCCTCCGGAGGCCAGCTCACCCGCTGGGGGTCATCAGGGGACCTGCCCGGGCGGGGCTGTCGTGCGCTACTCATTGGGAGCCACCGAAAAAGCGTTACCATCATCATTCAGTAAGCTAAGCTTTTGAAAGTCTAATTTCCTAACAAATTGGCTCTAAGCAAAACATTTTAACACGTTGAGTTTGGGGGGATAATGTTCTCAGGTCAGACAGAGTTGTAGTTTCTTTTTTTTATCTATAAAAAATGCATTCCCTCCCCCCGCCGCCCCGGGTGCCTGGGTGGCCTAGTCGGGTGGCCTAGTCGGTTAAGCGCCCTGATTTGGGCTCAGGTCACGGACTCCTGGTTCATGAGTTTGAACCCCACGTTGGGCTCTGTGCTGACAGCTCACAGCCTGAAGCCTGCTTCGGATTCTGTGTCTCCCTCTCTGTCCCTCCCTTGCTCCCACTCTGTCTCAAAAATAAACATTAAAAAAAAAAAAAAAAAAAAAAAAGGTGCTCTTGAAAAACATCCTCCCCTCCCCAAACTAACCCTCCATTAAAAAACTAAGGAATCCACCATTAATAAATTAGTGCCTATGATACTTTCTTCCTTTTGTTTTTTCTCTGGGGGATTTGCTTTTTTTTTTTTTTTTTTCTTTCCCAGTTAAAAGTGTACCCGTTGTCTTGTGATTTGCTGTTTTCTCTCAGTATATGTGGATATATTTCCATTATACTACACCCACCTCATTTATCAGCTGTACAGACACCATTCTCTATTGATATCTAGTATCTATCAATATCACTTGTTCAACATTGGGTATTAGGAGTAAGTTTTTTGTCCCTTTTTTAAAAGATTTTATTTTTAAGTAGTCTCTACTCCCAACGTGGGGCTTGAACTTATAACCCCAAGATCAAGAGTCGCATGCTCTACCGACTGAGCCCGCCAGGCACCCCTTGTTCATTTTTTGAATAGATGAGTCACATGTGTCAGAATCATAAGGCATAAGGGTTTCAAAATCACAAGGCATAAGGGACAGAGATCTCCAACCTTGCCACCCAGTTCCTGTCCTTGGAGGCGGCACGTGTCAGTTTCTTGGGTATCAAGCTATTTAGTATGTGAGGAAAGCATATTGTTATTAGTTTGCTGGGGCTGCCATAACGAAATGCATTCTGGGTGGCCTAAACAGTGGGAATTTTTCTCACAGTTCTGGGGGCTACAAGTCCACGATCAAGGTGTTGGTAGGTTAAGTTTCTCCTAGTGTCTCCGTGGCTTGCAGATAACCTTACCCTGTGTGCAGTACTCTTTCCCCCCACACCCCCCATGTCTCTCTGTGCAAGTTTCCTCCTCTTACAAGGACACCGGTCAGGTTGGATTTAGGGCCCACCCTAACGGGCTCATTTTAACTTGATCGCCTCTTACAGCGCCCCGTCTCCAAATACGGTCTCGTTCTGAGGGACTGAGGCTGCAACATACGAATTTTGAGGGGGACACAGTTTCCCCCATAATACATATATATGTGTGTAGGTATTTACATGGTGTATGGTTTTGATACTTGTAGAGGTTTTTAAAAAACGACAGCTTTTCTGTAACCTTTTTTGAGCAGAATATTCGGGGATTAGTTGGTCAAGGGGTCTAGAGCTGGGAAGCAAAAAATGGGCCAGGGAACAGATCTTCACGCGTGTGAAGACCGGCGGGTGGGAAGGGAGAGTAATTCAGTTTAACACCGTGACTTAAAGGGATCCGGGGGCTGCCCGACCGAGCACAGTACTGACATGTGACAACTCAGAGGAGGAACTAAACCTGACCCGATGTCTTCAGTCTTCAAACAGAAATAGAAGGAGCTGATGGTAAAGCTCTTTAACAAGGAGCAAAAGGCAGATCTGATTCGTTTGAAGGAAGGAAAAGGTCCTTTGATTGGTGTTGCTTAAACAAAGACGAGAAATACTGAAACGAGAGTTGGGGAACAAAGCAGCGGGTGACCCCGGCGGGGCAGGCGAGACGGCCGGGCGGCCGGACTGGTGGAAGCAGCTGCGGAGCCCCCAAGCGGGCGGCTGGGAGGGACTGTGCGCGCGGCCGGTCCGGGGAGGGGGGCCCGGTGGGGGCGGGCGGCGCTGCAGTGCCGCTGCTCGCCACACGGCGGCGGGCACCCGCGCTTCTGTGTCTTCTGGTGGGACGTCTTTGAGGCCGGTCATCGCTAGAGGGCAAAACGGAACCTGGAGAATGGGCAAATGGACGTTTGAAGCCGGTGTAGCAAACGCAGTGTGCGGTGTGGAGGCTGGACACGTACGATTGCGTCGATGGGGTAACGTTTTTGTCACCGCCTTGTGAAAACTTCCCTAGTTGAAGTTAAAATATCCTAGATGTTCATTTTTTTAAATTAATGTGAGCGAGGGCGCGGGGGAGGGGCAGAGAGAGAATCCCAAGCAGGCTCTGCACGGTCAGCACGGGGCCCCGATGTGGGGCTCGAACTCGTGAACCCGTGAGATCATGACCCGAGCCGAAATCGAGTCGGACGCTTAACCTACCGAGCGCCCCCCAGGCGCCCCTAGACGGTCCTCCTCTTGAGAAAACCTCGAGTTGGACATTTGTGTGGAAACGCGTGTTACGCTTTCCCTTCAGGATCGTGACCCCGCGACGCCACCTCTCTCACAATACCAGTGGCTCGTGGGCAGTGAGCGCGGGGAGGAAAGCGGCCCTTGTACCGTCAGGGGGCGCGGAGAAGTCCCCGCCGCGGCCGGCAAGCAGGAAGGGCCGCCGAGCCCCAGTGGACGCGCACGTCCGCGGGCCCGGGGAAGGACGGCCGGACGGCAGACTTGCGGGCTCCCTTCGGGGCGCCCTGGGAGCGCTCACACACGCGACAGGTCTAGTGCTGACCTCCTCTGCTCGGTAGGGCGCCACTCACGTCACCCGTGGCCGTTGTGTTCTGTTCCCGAGCCTTCAGCGTGACCTCCCCTCCCACCACACGTAAGCGCTGCCGGCTCCCCTGCCAGATGGCCTGCCCCTGCCCCGGGTCCCGGCGCCGCTTCTCTCCGCGCCTTCGAGGCCCACGTCCCCTCCCCTTCGAAGGCAGTCACGCGCACAGGCGGACACACCGGACTACGGTAACCCGCTCCCACGGGGCTCCCGCTCCTTGTCCCCAGCCCCGCCTCACAGCCTGGAGGGAAGGACCCTGTGTGCGGGGTGCCCCGCGACCCCCTGCGGCCAAGGCGCCGCTCCCCTCCCCGCGCGCTCCGGGCTAATTAAGGGCGCAGCAGGTCCCCACGGGCTCCGGCCGGCAGCCGGTCAGCGGGGTCCCCCCGCTCCCACAGCTCCGCTCCCGCACCCGGTCCGAGGCGCTCCGAACTCTGCAAAATGGGTTAAGATACGGTTTGCGGACCTTCACTGGGGGAAAGAGGACCACAACAGCAGCGGTGGCGGGTGAGCGGCGCTTACGAGACTCCACGCTCTCGGACAAACACCTTTGTTGAAGAAACCAAAGAGACAGATGGGGCAAGCAATTACGGCACCAGCTTCACACAAGGGTATGAGACCAAACAGAAGTACTCGCCCAAGTTACTCGGGATGGAACACAATTCTGCCAGTGCTCGCCATCTGCACGGAACAGATGTGGTCACACTACTTGTATTTAAGTGGACATTTACCAGCTTACAGTAAGATCCCACTTATCACAGCAGAGCTCTCCCCTCCCCCTTGGCGTACAGCCTAAAAAGCAAAGAATGCCAACGTTAACGCAATGTAAACGTTTCTTTGTTAACAGTTTGACAGATACAATTTGTTACTAGTCGAACTATCCACCGGTTCACTTAATCTTTAGTTTACTGTCTGAGGGAAAGGCAGTATGAGAACATAACCTGTTACTTTGGTCCCGGCCCCCCATTTTACAGACCCGGACCCGGGATTCTAGATGTATAGCACAATCACTATCCCCGGTCGTCGACCGAGGCAGGCGTGTGGCCTCTGGCACCGTGAAAACCGCTCCGGCTTCCTGGGCAGCGCTACGTGTGCCGCCTGTGCGGTTTCGTAACAACATCTCTACACGTATGGAGGCCCACGTGCGTGCCGTCAGCTTCACTCCCTGCTGCAGAAGCTTAGCTTTAAATCTGTCTACCAAATCCTGACAATGACATTTGGTTCCGGATCGCGACATCAAGATCGAGCTATCTGAATGAGTCAAGTCAAAAGCTCATTCTTAATTTTTAGAATAAAGGTATTTTCAAGGTTATAAAGAGTTTATAAATAACACTGTTCCCAAGCAAATATCGATCGATTGACAATCGTTAAGAAACTGAATGTACTGTTTTGAAATATATAAGGATTTTCATTAGGTTTAGATAAATTTAGACCACAGGTAAAACTTTTCCAGGCTATTTACTCAAGTTACTTACAATGTACACATTCCTGAGAATACCCCATTGTAGTGACGTTGTTTATTTCCAAATTGTTCTGCATTCAACTTAAAAGGTGTTTCTTCCCAAGAAACTGAACTTTTCTGTCAAAGGCGCTCGATCGAATAGGAGAATTGGGTTCATAAAACGGATTCATCGCGAACTAGGAAAGACGAAGGCATCAGTGAGCTTGTCAAAGTAAAAAGGCTGACAAATCACAGATCTCTAGAAGGAAATTACTTTAACGTTTTCAATAAAATCATCAAAGACATCCCAAAACGAAAGTCTGAAGATCATGTTTTCAAGTTGCACGAAAACGTTCCATTGTTAACAGTAACACCCCCTTGGGGAAATTTTTGCCTTGGGGTTTTAGTTTTGAGGAGTACTTATGGCAAACTAATGGTGGTAGGATAAGTGTTGCCCATGGAAGCTAAACAAACTTTCAGGATTCACCCTGCGTCTGAAATACTGATCTTCTCACATTCATTATAAATATATGGATTAATCAGTAAGGCCCTTTGGCCATGAAACGAAAATCTACCATATGCTCACAGGTAAAGAAAAGAAGTTATACCACATTGCTATTATGTTACTCTCATGTAATTTCTTCAACAATCTGGTTTTCAATACTGTCCTTTAACACACGGCTAAGTGATCAGTTTCTCAAACAGTGTAGTGACTATATCATAATATATGGGAGAAAACTGTTAAATGGAATCACTAATAAGGAAAAGGAGTTAACCAGTTTTTCCAGCTTAAATCACTTGACGTTGTCCATCTTTATAAGAGGGCTAAAGATTCTTATCTGCTACTTCTCACTAGGAATATTAACTGTGCTGATATGCAAAAAAAAAATCCTGTCGAAGTACAGAACACTTAAATTACTAAGAACATACTTCTGGCAGTGCAGTTTAACCACCGACGTCCTAGTAATATTTTATTTTTTCTAATTAAGCTTCAAGATAGGCGAGTGGCATCATTCTCCTTGAGTGACTGGTAAACTTCCCACCAGTTTATGATCTATATAGTCACTGCATTGTAACTTACTTGTAAAGCAGATGGAGAACATTTTAGATTAAAATTACGAAGCAATTTCCCTTATGCATGTAGCCTGCTTCCTTCTCTTTTTAGGATTCCCTGATAAAATCAAAACTGTGTGCCAAAAGGGGGAAACTGAAACCAATTTAAAAATAACCAGCACGAGTTCTGTCCTAAGCACACGTTAGCCTGGCGGGGAAGACATGCCCGACAGGGGAGTTACCGAGGGCTACTTCTGACGGGGGCAGAGCTAGTCTGAGCTGGAAACCACCGTATATAAGGGAGTTGCTGCCACGGGCCGGTTTCCGGTCACAGTTGCAATCCCTTTCTACAATCGGATTTGAAAACAGAACACACCATACCTTTATGTATAAATCGTAGACATCGGTAAAGAAGTTCTTTATTCCGTCTTCTTGCCTTATGTCATGAAGCATAATGAATCTCATATGTAAAATAATTAAGGCATAATCTTAGAAATGAAAAATGAAAAGTACTCAGGTGAGAGGATACCCTTCCAATTAGTCACGCGCACTGTATTATTCTGTGACGGAAAAGCAAAATACGTAAACTGGGTCTGAAGTTAGGTTTTATCTTAAAGAAAACATAATTTTTAAAGTTAGAAAATAACTATAAAATAAAGTAAAATCAACCATATCGTTCAGATTAACCTTAGTTTCATAGGAGACTTGGTTTTAAAATTATCCGTTAAACAAAATGTGGGGTTTTTTTCCTGTTAAAAAAAATAAAAGTAGCCCCCTAAATGGCAATTTCTACCCGACACTCTGAAGTCCCCAGACTCGTAGTCTGGCATCGAGGTCCCATGTTGTTCTAGTTCGTCACCCCAACCTTTGGAGACCTTCGTTACAAAGGTAAGGATATGACCTGCAGTGACAAACGCTGAAACAAACCACTCGTTGAACTTGTCCACGGTTTTCAAGTACATGTTGTTCGACAGCCACATGTTCTCGTCCACGAGGTCGAGAGCAGCATGAGCTATGAACTGGTTCAGGTGACGATGATCATCCTAGACGAAAGTGTGAGTAGCAGCAGATTAATATTTGCAGACAGCATCGAGAACGCCACCATCTCATTCTGTAAATTCTACGCAGTTTTCGGGGGTGGGGGAGCATTTTCTGCTTTTACTTCATTTATTACTGTCATGGGACTTACAAAAGATCTTAAGTGTTTTCATCTCACAGTCTGCTTTTTAATTTGGTAGCTAAAAGTCAACGAGTAGGAACAGCCAACCCACTAATAAATGGAACGTGCTCAACAAATTATACAGATTATTTTTCTAATTCTGCAAGAAAGAAGTTACCAAATTCAGTAACCACTGAAGCATGTGAAGAAAGAGGAGGTTAAAAAGAAAAAAAAAGACATTCACATCTTTTTAGAGGAAGACGCGAAAAAATACGTAAGTGGTCATGGATGAAGGAGGGCAGTTTAGGTAGGCTGGAGCCGAGGAGGTGGAGAGCTAGAGGTGACCTTGGCTTGGGTCTCAGGGTCAGCGGGGGGGCGGGGGACACAGGGCAAGCGCGGGGACACGAGACAGCTGAGGTGGGGCTCTCGAAGGCCTGGCACAGGCCTCTTTCAGGCGGACGGAGCTCACGTGACAGGGGACCCGGGAGCGGCGGGAGGCCACGCTCCGCCTCGGCTGTGAGCCGGCACCTGTCTCAGCGGCAGGACACGGTCCCGTCAGAGCGGAGCGTCCTTCACGTGGGCTTCACTGGGAGAGGCGGGACTGTCCCACCACAGTGCGGAGCGGGAATTCTCAACCTGGAATGGTCTTACTCCCGTGGAATTCTCTATTTCCAGATAGATTTTTCAAAGCACACTTCTTATGGGCTGAACTGAATTCTTATGCCGAAGTCCTACCCCCCGTCCCCGGTACCTCAGAACGTGGCCTTATTTGGAAAGAGGGTCACTGCAGACGTGGTCGGCATGCTAGGGCACGACAGCCCCTAACCCGGGATCCCTGGTGCCTTTCTAAAACAGGCGGTTTAGAGACAGACGCGCGCGTGGGGAGCAGGCCGCCACAAGCCCAGGGGCTACGGAAGCTAGGAGAGGGGCCTGGAACAGGCCTTCCCTGGCACGCTCGGAGGGCGCTGGCCCTGCCCCCGCCTCGTGCTCGGACCCGCGAGGCCGCGAGCTTCGGTCACTCTAGGCCGCCCGGTCCGCGGTGCTCGGTCGGGTGGGCCCTGGGAGAGGCACCTTAATATGACCTGCTTGCTGAGGATGCGGTTCCTGGACCGGGCTGGGGGAGGGCCGCCAGTTGCCTCGGGATCCCCCGCGCAGCCAGGCAGGTTTACCTCGCGCACGTCACCGTGACGAAGTGAATTTACTCCTTAGAGAAAGAGATTATTTGGTGTCCGGCTTACCGCCGTGTTTCCCTCACTTTACGTGGATGACCAGTCACGAGGTCAGAAGAAAAACGCAGAACTGCCTCAAGAAGGTGAGTGGTAACAGAAGGGCTAAGGTCAAGTCACGCCACAAAGTGTTTTTACGTGCCCGAGAAACCACGGAAGCAGCCCTGTGCCACAGGGCAACCGTTGTACGGAGACACCCCGACACAGAGTCGTAATGAGCCGCGCGCTCACGTGGATGTGGGAAAATACTGGGGCGACAGAGCACCTGGCAGAGAACACAAATTCCTACGCATTTGAGTGGCAAGATTTAAGTAGCTGAAAAGCATCATACGCTGGACATTACGCGTTACGATTCATTTCAAAACTCAGTTCTTGTCTTGAAGGACGTGAAAGCTTATTCTGGAAGCTGGGAGAGACACAGCATAACCTGCCGGCAGTTCACCAGCAACACAGACGAGTACAGAGAGACGGGAGGCCCCCAGGGATTCTGCAGACCCTACGTTTACTCTGAACGGCAACAAGGAAGTTGGGTGGCGTCGCCGGGGAGGACGGCATGCGGGCACCCAGTCAGTGGGTGGTGCAGAAGGTCCCTGCAAACCGCGCCAGTCTCAGGGGCAGCGGGGGGGACACGGAGGCAAGGGTCCTTCAACCCTCCCAGGTGTAAATGGACCTGCCGCGTAGGTCCTGATGGAAATGGCACTTGGGCGGAATGCGCTTCCGTGGCATTTCCGGTCAGTAGCAACTGTTCCTCCAGCCCCACAGCAGCTGGAAGTGTGTTTCTACGCGCTCACGGAGCAGCTTTTCAGAACGGGGGGCACGGGGAAGCACGTGTCAGAGAAGAGACCCAGGGCCTCCTGCTCGTCCGTGCCAAGGGTGTGCTGAATGTAAGGGTGAGTCGACGACTCAGAGGACGGTCCCTCGGTGGCTTCTATCACCCTGTGGGACTGGGGAGCAAGCCTCATGTAACCGTGGTGGATTCCAGCTACCTCCCCGGTCCAGACCTCCCCCGGCTATAAAATCACACCACACCCTTATAATTGCAACAGCATAAATCACGCTTACGAAATTGTTTATGTTTCCTTACGCACTTTGGATTCTGCTTTTCCAGCTGGCAAAAACTCCATTTCAAAAACTGGATTATCATGGTGGCCAACAATTACAAAGTAGAAGCTTCCAGACATTGTCTTCAATATAGCTCCTAATTAAATGAAAATAACACACACTTTTAGTACTCCATACTGAAAACCAAAAAGGTTTAACAAGAAGTCTAGAATTCAATTTTTTCCTTAAACTTGACATTGCAGCAGGGACCACAAAGCTTGTCGTGCTTTCCACTCTACTGCCATAGACATTTGGCTTTTGGACTATACAGATTACATGCCTGGGATATGTCCTGTAGAAGCCAGTACTTGAGTTTTCACAGGGAACCTGGAAGACCGCTGATACCAAATCATAACAACAACATCCTCGTGACCTGAGAGTTTAGAATATTCAGAGTAAGCTGGGCCAAACTTGGACTGGACCAGTTAGCATTATTAGCACGAACAATGGGAAAAACGAATAAAGGGTGATTTTGTCCTCTTCCTACCTGAAGTATGTATACTACAAATCTAAGTCTCTGCAAATACAGGAGCCTAGGATATGCCTCCTCCTCCGGCAATATTCATAAGAAAGGAAGACATGGGGCCCCCGGCTGGCTCAGTCCACGGAGCGTGCAACTCCCGATGCTGTGTAATCCTCAAGGTCCCTCTAAGGGATCCATCATCGTTCTGTTTCTTCCACCAGAAGGAAACGGACATTGGGAGGTTAAGGTCCGTGCCTGTGGTCACATCATCAGTAAGTGGCAGAGCGGGACCTGAACCTAGCTTTGTCTGATTCCAGAGACCCTGTGCTAAAAATACATACAGAAATCCTTCCGCCCATCTGTCCGTCCATGCAGATTTTGATGATGCTAAAAGCCACAGAAGCACGGATCCTCCCCTGCGACTGCTTCCCCCCTGACCTTGTCTTCATTTTATTTCTTCAGCAAACCTGTTAATCCTAGTTCTAAGACTTCTTAATGCCTCAGATGTCTTTCTTTTTGGATTATGATTTCTTCCATCTTTTCTAGAATATAAAATTGTGTCTTCCTTTGTTTTTTTTTCTTTTTTTTAAGATTTTATTTTTAAATAATCTCTATACCCAACCTGGGGCTTGAACTCACCACCCCAACATCGGGGGTGCGAAGCACCAGGCACAACAACATCTGGCTCACGGGAGGTGCTCAGCAAATGTGATCTAGAACAGCATGGAGGAGCGTACGCACATGGAGGTGTGTGGACCCTTACGGCCTCCACACGGGGCAGCAATCTGGTTACCTGAGAGTATACAGTCTCACGGAGTGTACGGTGACACATGTCAGAGCCCGGGGCTCATCGAGCCACACTGGGACTCCTGCTCATTCACAGAGAACATCAGAACACCTGAAACGTATTTTCTAACCAGGACAACCTTTGTTAAGGAAATCGAGGGACAGCTGGCACTTCTACCTCTGGATTTGGAAGGCCCACGACTGGAAGACAAAGCAGATGGGAACATTCTTTGGGCACGATGAGGCCAAGAGGACTTCAAACGTTATTTGGGGCAGGTGTTGGCACACCACAGCCCGCAGGCCAAATCTGGCCTTGTCCACCCTTTCGTTACGGTCTAAGGCTGCCTTTGCCCGACAACAGAACGGCAGAGTGGGGCAGCTCCGACAGAGACCATCCGACCCTTTACAGAAAAGTCTGAGGGGGAAGATGAGAAAAAGGCCCAAACGGTAAAACTGAGTAACAAACACAAGCAGGAATGCTATAAAAGCTACGCAGAACCAGGAGAATCAGCAGTGATTCTCAAAAGAAAGAAATTCTCAAGGGGAAGGGGGATGGGAGCTGGAAATGTCAACAAAGTCGACAATGATCTCATTAATTGCAATAGGTTTCACGGCTAGAGTGTGCCAAGGGAAGGGCTTAATTCGTTCGGTACGAACACTTAAGCAGCAGCAGCACACTATACACGTAGAAGGAAGCTAAGCCTCATTCCTATACCTGCAGAGTGTCAGTACAGGGTGAGGATAAACAGAAAGGGGACCGAAGGAACCATAACCACATAAAGGTTATGTCACAAACCGTCCCGCTGGGCAGAACTTGAACTGCCAAGAATTTCACAGCAGCTGAAGGAGTACTGTAATTACCGGATTCTATGGGGAAAAACTGGAAGGTTACTCCTTTAGTATTTGAGGCTTATTATGCCCAGGTGGTAGGCAAAAGGGAAACGCACTTTAGAATTCTGTGCTGATACACTCAAGTTTCGGGGGGGGGGGGGGGGGCGGCGGCGGGGTGGATGTTTTATGTTTGCACCGTCCGATGTGGTAGCCGCTGGTGGCTACTGTGTCTGCAAGACTGAATCTGGAACTTCATTTAATTTTCATTAATTGAAAAGACCACATGTGGTTAGTGGCTTCTGTATTGGACGGTGCAGCTCTAGAACAGTGATTTGAAACGTTTTTAAAGCTTCCAACCTCTTCAACCTTCCCTCCATCCGCAAAGCAAGTATTACTTAGAGCTACAGTATGTAATACAAATAAAGCAACTGCCGTGTGTGTGTGTGTGTGTGTGTGTGTGTGTGTATGTGTCTGCTCGATTTTCCCATCACCCAAAACAGGGGCCCTTCAAGCATCTCCAAGGACGACTAGGTCTCGGGGTGTGGAGGAAATGGCTACACGGAACTTGGCAACGGATTAAACTGGGGAACTGAGGAAGCAGCAAGAACCAAGGATGTTCCCAAATGCCTGCCTGAGATGATCAAGCAGAATATCAAGATGAGTCGATTCGCCAAGAAAGGAAATAGGAAAGGGAAAAAAGAGGGATGAAACGAACACGTCGCTTCTAAACATGTGGTGGCAGGCAGAACAGCACGCCCCGCGGTGTCCACATCCTAGTCTCGAAAATCTTCGAGTGCTAACGTACGGGCAGAGGGGAATGAAAGCTGCAGGTGGAACTGAGGGCGCTCGTCAGCTGACTTCAAGATCGGGAAAGGAGCCTGCACGAGCCAAGTGGGCCCAATATAATTACCACGCTCTTTAAAAGCGGAAGAGAGAGGCCCACGCGCAAAGTCAGAAGGAGGGTCACGAAGACGCCACGCTGGCGGGGGCTGAAGATAGAAGAAAGAGCCGGGAGCCAAGGAACGCGCGTGGCCTCGAGAAGTTGGAAAGCACAAAGAGAGCCACGCTTCCTGCTCCAGAGGGAAGCACGGCCCTTCGGATACCTGGATTCCAGCCCGGGGAGGCCCGTGCTGGGTTTCTAGGCTGCTACGGAACTGGAAGAATAAATTCACGTTGGCGAAGCCGCTCAACTGGGGAGGATTTGTTCAGGAACAGAAAACAGCCGTCGAGGCTGAAAAACCTGCAGGAATGAAAAAAAGGAAATACTTGAAGTACTAACAGAAGGTAGGTGCGTTCTATGGGGAGACTGAGGACGGAGGGAGTTCGCTTACCACGGGAGGAAGCTTTCAAAGCACTGTAGGAAAGGCCCAAGGGAGGGGAATGAGGGGCCGGGGTGCGGCAAGGGGAAGCTACTTAGGCAGCTGGGGGACGATGACGTAGAGAACGGAGGCTGTGTCTGTCTCCCAGCACCCATCCCTCACGCCTGCAGGGGAGCCCGGCACGTAGGAAGGGCTCCACGCCTGCAGGGGGGGAACTGCGCGGGTAGGGACAACAGCTGCGAGCGGTCGGGCAAAGCTGAAAACACGAGAACGAGAGGCAGGCCGGGATTAACTAGCCTCGACGCAGCAAAGAATCTCCTGAATGTTCTAGTGCTGAGCCCCTCCTGGTCCTAGAGGCCTAATAGAAGTCTGTGATGAAATAACTGCACCTTTGTATGAAGCTGAAGTTGAGGCGCTCGTGAAGAAACCCTCCATGACCAGAGACTGGACTCTCCCTGGGGTGTGAACAGCAGCCGTCACTGATGGCTATGCTGACCTGAGCTGCTTCGGAGACGGACAACTAAAATTAATGTAGTGATAACAAAAAGCTCCGCACTACCTTGAACGGAGAGAGGGTGTCTACGTGATGGAAGAACTAGGGCGATGATGGGGCGCCTGGCTGGCTCGGCCGGAGGAGCGACTCTTCATCTCAAGGTTGTGAGTTCAAGTCCCAAGCTGGGTGTACAGCTTATCTAAACCTTAGTGCCCCCTCCCACGCCTTTCTTTTTAACTTTTCTTTTTTTTAACGTTCATTTTTTTTGAGAGACCGCATGAGTGGGGTGGGGGGGAGGGGCAGAGAGCGGGAGACAAAATCCGAAGCAGGCTCTGGGCTGTTAGCACAGAGCCCAATGTGGGGCTCAAACCCACGGACCGTGAGATCATGACCTGAGCCGAAGTCGGACACACAACCGACTGAGCCACCCGGGGGCCCCCAGCCCTTTTTTAATATAAAAATGAGACCACAAATCTGTGAGGCTGGCATCAGAAGGGCAGAAGCACAAAACGAATGGTAATGTGTCCGGTTAGAAAAACAGAAGTCACCTTACACTACCATCAGGAAAACGGAAGAAAGGTCACCTGGTACAGAAGTAACAAGATGCAGGTCTGCTGAATCAGCATGATTTTCAACCTGTGTGTGTGTGTGTGTGTGTGTGTGTCTGTCTCTAGAATGTGCCTGCACGCAGGGGAGGGGCACAGAGAAAACGTTAGGCAAGCTCCACACCCTGCGCAAAGCCCGACCTCTGGCATGGGGCTAGAGCTCAAGACCCTGGGATGATGAGCTGCACCTAAATCCAGAGTCAGTAGCTTAACTGACTGAGCCACTTGGGCGCCCCCCAAAGCATGTTTTTTGTTTTTTTTAAAGAGGCTGCCGGGTGGCTCAGTCGGTTAAGCCTCTGACTCTTGACTTTGGCTCAGATCACAATCCCGTGGTTTCATGGGATCGGGCTCTGCTGACCGTGCGGAGCCTGCTTGGAATTTTTGTCTCCCTCTCTCAGCTCCTCCCCACTAGTGCAGTCTTCCTCTAAAAACTTTGAACTGGGTTGGAAGGAATGCTCGGGAAAGAGCTAGTGCAGGAACGGAGGATGTTTAAGCTGGGGGTGGGGGGGTGGGGAGTGAGAAAGAGCAGGATCTTACCATCAAATAGAATATATGCCATCTCAAAGCAAAGATTTGACTAGGGATGGCAAATTGGCCCCTGCTGGTGCGGTTCTCATTAACCAGTAGTGAGTGCCAGGACCTGGTGCTGATTTAACATGGAGACAAAGTTCTAGCACGAAAGCTAGCTGTGATCGATGATCCACATCTTCTGGGGTTTGGGAAAGGGCAGTACGCTACGAGAGTGCCACGTACTTAACTCTGGACTAAACACCTCTTTCAAATCGCTCCGGAGGCCGAGTCTTGGGCTGCTCCTTTGAGGCCAAGTGGAAACTCCTTTGGGTCAATGTTACTAAGCACTTTCCAACAATTAAAATAGAACTACCAGGCTGCCTTTGAGAGGACTAAACCCTTCCTCTCACAGGACAGGGCCCACGATGAATTTTCCAGCTCCCAACGACAACCGTACCCTCGTAAACAAAACCAAATCCGATTAGCTGAATGACCTACAAAAAGGCAAGATGAAGCCAAGCTCCTGAGCTGGCCGACGCCTGCAGGCCGAAACGCGATGTGCCCTGGCCGGGCGGCCTGTGATAAGCTCAGCCACCCCGGGGCTGACCAGATCCGTCCCGGCTGCCCGCGGGCGGGGTGGAGGGACCAGGCCAAGACCCGCGTCACGCGGGCCCCGAAACGTCCTTGGGAGCTCCCGCCCCCTACTTACTCCATCCCCTACCTGCTGGGAGAAGCTGACGACGGAAACCGCCACTCCGCTCCCGCCGCAGACCCGCGCTCGGCAGCCTCTATGGGAACTCCCTAGGCAATGCTCGCGAGACTGTGCGGTTGAGGTCTCACGAGAAGTGGGAGGGACTTCCGGCCAGAGGACCGCGCCGCAACGCGCGTGCGCCGTGGTCCTCCTGGCAACGGCCGTTGGGCTTGGCAGCGTCGGGGAGGGGCGGGATCAGCGCTGAGCCGGGCGAACCCTGGTCGTACCTCGTTTTCTCTCGTTGCCTCACTACCGGTCCCCGCCCTCCAGCTGCGTGGGAAAGCCGCGCGTGAACCGCGGCCCCGCCCACCCGTGAGAACCTCGGGGGAAAGGAAGTGCGTGTTTGCCGGAGTTCCTGGTTCAGAGCTGGAGGCCGATTAAACCGTTGAACGTTTTTGTCGTTCCCGACTGCCTTCCTTTTTCCCCCGCACCCAGGCAGAGCATGGGCTTCGAAGGCAGGGATTCGCCTCGTCCTGGGCCTGCAGCTGGGGCTGGCTGTCAACTTGGGCCGAGGCAGCCCGGGCTGGAGGGGGCTTCGCGGGGAAGCCGGCATCTGATGTCTCAGGTACCTACACTGGCCTCCTCCTCGGGGACCAGAGGAAACGTGGCCTCTTGTTTGCTTTCTTTATAGCTTCTTCTCTCCTCCTCCCCGCTTGGCCTCTTAGGGTTTCCCCGGAGGCCACTGGTCTGTCGTCAGAAATTCATGGTTCCTCCTCCCGCCGGGTAACCCGTAACCATTCTTTCTTCCAGTTCGCCATGCCCCCCACATCTGACGTGTTGAGTCAAGATGAACTGCGAAAAAAGCTATACCAGACGTTTAAGGATCGGGGTATACTGGACATGCTCAAGGTATCCGTTTTGGGCCTGTCACATAACTTTGACGAGTGTAATCGTGTAACCGGTAGTCCCCATTTAAACCTATCCGGCTTTTGGGTTTTAAAAATAGGACATAGATTGTATTGGTGAGTTACCTTTGTACGTTCCTGCAAAACTCTTTGTTCTGGAACAGAAGTCTTGAAGATGGTGTAGAGTTTGAGCCGTCTTAAAAGGGCTTATTCAAATAATAGCTTTACCGGACTGACATTAAGGTAATGGTAGGTAACTATAAAAGGAACACATTTTGGTAAAGTTGGACTTGGTTTATAAATCTAGCTTGCAAGTCCTGAATGACTAAGTGGTTTTGTAATAGTACTCCCTTTTGAATGAGGGATATTGGCATTCTACAGGAAACATTAAGTGTACTGCTTACCATAGAATAATTTAGGGAATGAGAAATTTCTTCCTTAAGGTGGATTGAAATGTATTACTATTTGGGCGGCAAATATTAGTACACATTGTATGAACAGCAAGGAGTAGGATTAGCTCACGTGTTTACATTGTATACATTTCAAAAGTATATTTTATATTTAAAAAGTCAAACTAGGGAAAAGTGAGCTTCTTAAAAAATCTTTCTCCCTCATTGTTTTGGTAACCTCAAGCTTTAGATTCACCTGAGAGAGAAAAACATGGAGGAACGTCATCTGTAACACAACTGCTAATTGTGGTTTTGTTTTTTAAAGACTTTATTTTTAAGTAATCTCTATACCCGATGCAGGGCTCGAACCCACAAACCGGAGACTCGGAGTCCCACGCTCTGACTGAGCCTGCCAGGCACCCCTCCTTTTTAATGTTATGTAGTGAACATTTTCCTGTGTCCTCGAAAGTTCCTTGAAATCCTCATTTTCAATGATAACAGGCCTGTCTGAATGTGTGGGTAATTTATGGAGCAGGCCCCTGTTGAAGATGTACCTTCTACCCAGGTGTACACATTCCTTCAATTGTCTTTTTTTGGTCTAGGATAGGTTAAGTGGCATTACTGACTCAAAAGGATGAGCAGTTTTAAGGCTCTTGGTATGAGTCTTTTTCTAGAAAGGTAGTAATAGTATATATTTCACCAGCAACTTGGTAATGCTTATTTCTTGAATGCTACAATGACTTTTTTTTAAACATTGGAAAACCCTTATTTTAAAAGTCTTCTTTAATGCTTATTTTTGAGCGGGTGAGGGGCAGACAGAGACAAAATCTAAAATCGGTTCCAGGCTCTGAGCCTTCAGCACAGAGCCTGACTTGGGGCTCAAACCTGGGAATGGTGCGATCATGACTTGAATCAAAGTTGGATGCCCAACCACCGCAGCCACCCAGGTGCCCCAGAAAACCCTTATTTTAATATTCCTTTGATTATTGAGGTTGCACATATTTTCTGGATATTCATGTTTTTTTGTGGATTGGCAGCTTCTGTTCCTTGCCCATCCCCCCCTGGGGCGTTTTCTTTTAATAGAAACTTAACCTGTATTCCAGTTTTGCAGCAATACATTATCTCGGTGTTCAATTTTAACTTGGTTCTAAAAATCCTGATGTTATATTTTTAATATGGCCAAATCTGTTATTTATTTATTTTTTTTGCTGATTATTCTCAGTTCTTCTCCACTAAAATGGATGTTCACCTCTTAAGTTTTTAAAGAGCCCCCTTTTTTTTTTAACTGTTAAATCTTTAACCCACTTGGAATTGTCACATATGATGCGTTAATACGCTTTCTAATATGGCATGGTCCTTGGATTCCTGGCCAAGCCATATTTTCTCTTAATGCTACTTCTGGATTTGATTTGAGGGTGTTTTATTTCAGATCTAGAGTCACAACTGATACTAATCTGTCCTGAACCTTTTTAAGCTGTCCCGGTTTGGGTTTGGTATCAGGATTATGCTAGCCTTGTTCACTTTACAAATGGAGTGTATCTGCTGGAGACCTACTGTTTACTTTTTTGCAGCTGGCTGTCAGGTTCTATTCCAGCCTAAGCAATGGCAAGACAGATTTTTACCTCCTAAGTCTAAGGTCATTTTTATTTTCTGCATTCAATGACTGTGGCCTGAGTGAGTTTTAATTCTTAAAACCCACTGATTTTTTTAGCGGCCTAATTCACATTCCCTTTGGGTATTTGAAAAGAATTTGTATTTGCGGTGAAGTACAAAGTTGGATCTCTTAAATGGGCTTTATCAACTCTTGTTCCTTACTTTGAGTCTACTGTTAACTTGTGAGGCAGATATACTGAGGATCCACAAGTCCCTACTCTTCCTCACCCACAATAATTGTACTTACTTCTGTTGTAGGAACATGAATTCTGAATGGATTTCCCTCTTCTCATTGGCTGCTGGAGAGCTCCCGGCCAGTTTTGCAATTCTTCCAGCAAGGGCTGGTTGGCGTGCTTTTGTGTTTGTTGAGTTGGGGATTCATCTGTAATGCCCTCTTCTACCCCCCCCCCCCCCACCTTAATTTTACTTTCTGCTTCTATCCCTTCTCTAAATGTTATCCTATTTTAGTACTTGTGTGCAAGACCCCCTAAATCATTATATTAATGAAGCTGGGTCTAAATAGGTTACTCAGTATGTTATAAATCTCATTAAATCACCTCTAAATTTAACTGGTGGAGGATGCTATAATTTCTCGTTCTATTTCTGTTACTGAGCTACACTAGATGAAGCAGGGCATGTGTACTCTGAGTAAAAATGTCTTGTTTTACTGTGGGACTTGAGGTGTGTACTAAGTCCTGTTCTATACTGGTAATGACCTACCGTTCTACCCTTGAGCTGAAGGATAAAAGAGGTACAAGAACTCAATTGGTTTCTTGGATTCTATTAATATGAGTTGATTAGGGAATATCTACTCCTGAATCCCACAAGTCTAGGTGGCATACTTTTTTTTTTTTTTTTTTTTTTACTATCTTTTTGTAATGTTTATTTTTGAGAGCCACAGAGCGTGAGTGGGGGAGGGGCAGAGAGAGAGGGAGAGACAGAATCCGAAGCAGGCTTCAGGCTCAGCTGTCAGCACAGAGCCCGACATGGGGCTCGAAGTCAGGAACCATGAGATCATGACCTGAGCTGAAGTCGGACGCTTAACCGACTGAGCTACCAGGCGCCCCCCCAGGCAGCGTACTTTTTTTTTTGTAATTTTTATTTTTTAAAATTTACGTCCAAATTAGTTAGCATATAGTGCAACAATGATTATAGGAGTAGATTGCTTAGTGCCCCTTACCCATTTAGCCCATCCCCCCGCCCCAGGCAGCATACTCTTAAGCTCAGTCCAATTGTACGTTTCCAGATGATATGCAAAACAGGAGAACAAATACCAGTAGTCTGAGTAACCTAGGGAATTTTGTTAAAGCCCAAATGAATAACGTTAGTGTTAAAACCTTGAGAAACTGACCTGCTTTTGAACCCTAACTTTCTCACAAAGTGAGAATTCCTGTACTTGAGTGTCTTGAGATGTAAATACTCGGTGGGAAAGTACATCTTAGTAAGTTTTGGGGTTGACTCATTTCATTCACTTGCATATGTGATTTCCCTTATGGGAACTCAACCTTATTTTAACTAACCAATATGCCCGATATTTTCGTACGTTCCAACAGTCCACAGAGGTGAGAAATGGGCAGAATTGTCTCCTCTACTTGATAGCCTGATTTAAAAACTGCTGAGATGGGCTCCTGGGGAAGTGAAGTTAGAATCTGCCTGCGTTGGGCTGACCACCAGTTGAGCTCAGAAGCTGTGAAACAAGTTTCTTTTTCAGAACCCCGTGGGCTACTTGTGTCACAGGGGAAGGCTCCTGACTTTGGGTCCTGGACCTAGAACCATACTGGAAAGGAGGACTCTAACGCATGGGTCAATCCTGTATAACTCCAGTTGAGCGATTCTGCTCAAAACGTTTTCCCTCCTGTTTGGTTTTGGTTGTTTGAGCTAGACACAACTCCGGAAGCAGCTGATTCACGAATTGATGCACCCTGTCGTGAACGAAGAGGTGCAGCCCCAGTCCATTCCAGTGGAAGGGAGTGCCCTCCTGATAGGCACCTCTAACTCTCTGGTGGCAGATCACTTGAAGAGATGTGGCTATGAGTATTCGCTTTCTGTTTTCTTTCCGGAAACTGGTGTGGCCAAAGAAAAGGTAAAGTGTTGAGTCTTCTGTTTTTGAATTTTCTGTTAACAGCTTCTTTCTAGGTAATAGTAAGTGCTGCGTAATAGCCGAGTGTTCCTTGGCTAGCTACGTTCATTTCTCCCTCATCTTTGAGTTCCCGTCCTACATTCTGTAAAGGAACAAAGGAGTACTGTACTAGATGGTATATCGTTACCAATTCCATGGAAGCTCCGTTAGTCTTGGGTAAAATCATGATGTGCAGTCACTAAGTTTTGGAGCTAGAATTGGTCTCCCGATCTGTGTAGTCTAAGACGCAGAGTTGCCATTTATGTTGACGGTTGGAAGCTTGTCACCGTTGTGGCGACACCACAGGTATCCTCTGCATTGTGGAGGAGGAACCAGCTTCTGGAGAGGTGAAGTAGTTTGCTCAAGGTCACGTGATTTGTAAATAACGATGCTGGGCAGTAAATCTAGATCTCTAAAACATGCTCTTTTTACTAAGTCTCTGCAGATACTTACATTCCTTGGGATTACACTAGAGAAGTGAAGGGTACAATCATTTATAAAAATATGTGGCATGCTCAAATACTAAAACACCTGTTTTTACCACTTTCCTAATGACTTTCTGTTCAATGGGAGTGGTAGAGAAATCTAGCCCTGCTTGATATTAAGGGTTGATACAGCAAACTGCCTATTTTTTTTAATAGACTTAATTTTTTTAGAGCAGTTGAGGTTCAGAGCAAAATTGAGCAGAAAGGAAGGTACCCCATGTGCTCCTTGCTCCCACTCGTGCACAGCCTCCCCTACTAGCAACATAATTAGATACATTTCCACAGTGGGACCTACATGGTCACATCTTCACTGAAGTCCATAGTTTAACGGTTGGTGTTGTCTCTGTGTTTTTACTCTTGATCTTGTCTATAATTGTCCAAAAGCTTCCTATTAAGAGGTTTTAACAAAATAAGAACAGTGTTAGTATTTGAGAATCTTAATATGCTTTATTAACGACCAAATTTTATTAACATTAGGAGTTCTTTTTGGGTCCCTCAATCTTTAAGCTTTTTTGTTTTTTTGTTACTTTTTAAAGTTTATGTCTGAGAGAGCACGAGAGAGCACGCGTGCACACACAAGCTGGGGAGGGACAGAGGAAGATCGAGAATCCCCAGCACGCTCCGGGCTGTCAGCACAAAGCCTGACACGGGGCTCGAACCCAGGCACTGTGACCTCATGACCTGAGCCGAAGTCAGATGCTTAACAGACCGAGCCACTCGGGAGCCCCTGTTGTTTGTTTAAAGGAAGCTCTGTGCCTAACGTGGGGCTTGAACTCAAGACCCCAGAACAAGAGTCACGTGTTCTACCGACTGAGCCAGCCAGGTGCCCTGAAGTTTCTAATTACATGACCCAGTTGGGCATGTTGCATGAGTAATAGGCAGTTACATAGCTGTTCCAGCAATAGTTAACCTGCTTATATACTTAAAGGTGTTTACTATAAAATGCCGTGCAGAATATTTTCCTGAAAGGAAAACCCTGTCAGTGTTCCGAGGGAAGTCCTAGTACATGATGCGTGTTGTAGTAGAAATACAGATTAAGAATAGCCACCCAAAATGTTTAAAACTATTTTAGATAGGCTTTTGTCAGTCATGGTTGTAAAGACGGTAAAACTTGGTATTTTGAACCAGTAGTATTTTAAAAACTTGATTACCATTGAAAGACCCTGGGATTCACGCGTGTATTCGTTGGTTCATCAGATATTTGAGTGTAATCTGTAAGGCATTAACCATTTGTTAGACCCATTATCTTTGTGAAGTATTTGGAGGTTAATTCTGTGATGGGGAAAAATATTTTATCCTTGTGACTTGAATAGGTTATCAATAGTATAAGAAAGCGCTTCAGTTTTATGTTGTTAGTGTGATTCTTAAACTTTAGGAACATCCTAATTTATCGCTTAAACATCAGTGTAAAATGTCAACTTAATTTTTTTTTCTTTAAGGTATTTACTATGCAAGATCTGTTAGAACTCCTCAAAATCTACCCTGAATCCGGTCTCTACAAATCACTGGTAGGATTGTTGAGTTGTTATAATCTGCCTTGGTCTGTTAATTGTAACTGAACAGTTGAATAAAGGTAAAATATTTTCTTTTAACAGATGTCAGGATTTGATAACAAAAAGAAAAAAGGTAGGAGCCTTCATATATGTAGAAAATAGCAACATTTTTGTCATGTACTTTATCCTGTAAAACTCTGAAAGTAATCTTGAGGGGTAAGAGTAGGGAATTGAATTGGAATTTGATTTTCCCTGCTGTGACAATACCTTGTTATTTATTTGGTTTGTTTTTTGTTTTTTGGTTTTTTTTTGTTTTTTTACAGATTTTATTTTTTTAAGTAATCTCTTCCCCTAACATGGGGCTTGAACTTAAAACCCTGACAGCGGGAGTGGCACGCTCCCACCATCTGAGCCAGCCAGGTGCCCCAATACCCTAGCTTTGGGGGAAAAAAAAAAAAAAAAAAAAAATCTAACTTGACCAATGTACATCACTTCTCCAAATTTCAGTCCTCTTAATTACTCTTAGATACTCGCACACAAAAAACCCACTGTAGACAGTAGTTGATACAGCCCCACAAATGATCTGCAAGGTACTTTTTGTAAACATACCCACTGTTGGGAACATTGCCCCACACCCAGACAGTGTTAAGGCTTTGTATCCTAGACCTCCTCCTTGATAAAGTACATGTCTATAAAGTACAACTTAAAAATTAATTGCTTAAAGAATGAAATAACTGGTTAGTAGTGTTGAATAAATATTTATTAACTGTTGATATGGGCCTGGTAAACTGCTTTAATTTTGGCCTTGATAAGAACCATCCTAGAGGCCATTCTATAACTGCCACGGGTACAGACTGTGGGCTGGACTTGCCTACGGACTTCGTAGCATGAACTTCAGCTGGTAACTTGCCTGTAATACATAGTCTTTAGGTCTTTTGAATAACCCGTAACGTTATGTAACGGCCCTTTCGTGTTGGTGTGCCCCTGGGTTTTGTCTGTCGCCGGCATTGCTATCCTCCCCAGTCGGGCGTTCTTTTCAAATTTAGCATTCGGCAAACATTTGAGTATTTACCTTCTGCCAACTATTAGTCTGTGACTGAATTGCCTAGTCTCTTGGGAGTGATGTCAGCAGAGGATGAGTGAATCAGATCACAAGACCTCCTAGAGTGCCTGCAAAGTAGGGCATCCATACTGAAGTTGAGTATGGTAAGTGATCCTGTATTCTATATGCCGAGGCAGTACTGTTCCATGTAAATTTTCTGGAGTCATGGAAATGGCTCTCCCTGTGCCATCTGATATGGGAGCGCGTGGCTATCCCTGTGCATCTGATAGAGCTAGCCACGTGTGGCTGTTGAAGGGTTGAAATGTGGCTGGCGTGGCTAACGAACTGACTGTTAAGTTGCAGTAGCCACACGTGCATAGTGGTCATATTGGATAGCACGGGCCTCAGGTATATAGTGGGTATCTGTAGCTTAACTCTGTGGGAAGGAAACTTGGGGCCTGAAGGGATCTTAAGAAATGGTATAACCACTCTGACAGATGGGTGTTTTCTCACAAAGCTAAGCATACTCTTCCCATCCAACAGTGATGCTCCTAGGTATTTACCCAACTGACTCGAAAACTTAGGTCCACGTAGATCCCGGATAGGAATGTTTGTGGTACTTGATAGTGATGGCCAGAAATGGGGAGCAATCAAAATGTCACTAAGAGGGGTGGATAAAGAAACTGAGGTGTGCATCTAGACAAGGGAATACTAATGAGGATTTTGATGACGGTATTTTGCACTGTTAATCCACGCAAAAACAAACTACCTTTAAATGCATTTTGTTAGGGAAAGGGGCCGGTCCGTAAAGGGTACATATTGTGTGATTTCATATATGATTTTCTGAAAAAGGCATAAGTGTAGAGCTGCTGAATGGATCGGTGGTTGCCGGGGATTTGGCGGAATGGGGGTGTGGAAGGTTGAATAGGTGAAGCACAGGGAATTTCTTAAGCGAGTGTGTTTCCTATGATCGTGGTAGGATCTATATAGCACTATAGTGGTCAGAGCCTGTAGAACCTCCTGGCACAAAGGGTGAAGCTTAATGTATGCAATTTTAGGAGGTCAGGTGCCCCAGGATGGATTGCAGACAGTGACAAAATGGTCTGTCCTAACCCCAGTCCCCCCGCCCCCCCCCAAGGAGAAGAAACGATGCTGAGCTCCTCAACACTGGAAATGAAGATTTTATGACTAAAGGCAAATGAAACTGTATATAGGCCCTGGATGTGGAGTGATAGCTGGCTCATGGGGGTACTGGTTAACTGCTCTGAAACCATTGTACATGGATGCTGGATTTGGACAACTAACGCAATGGATAGTAGAGGGCGAGAGCCAAGTTTCTCCCTGTTAGAGTGTGATTTTACAGTTGGGTAAGGGGAGGAGGCTAGAATGATGTGTGTGATAGTGGGTTTTTTTAGACCCCTCACTGTGAGCTCAGGTTTAGCTTCATACATATGCAGAGGATCTCTATAGATCGATGTATCTGCACGGGTTCGTAGAACACTCAACTTTCGTTGTGCAGGCTGAGAGGGCCTAGAAGCAAGGACACCCTAGTAACTGCGTGCACGCCTAGTGCCCGGTTTGGAACACTGATAGGGTTTTGAAGACCATTCCATAATAGGAACCAGGGCTCCCCGGAGCGATGACTGATTGTAGGACTGGGGCAGAGAAGGTACAAGAGGAGCCCGGAGTGTTGTCTAATGCTAGACATAGGGAAATGCTTAATAAGGGGGGGGAAAAAGGCACTGTGAAGGAGCTCCTAAGGGCCAAAGCTAGAACAGTTGAATAAATGGGGAGACCAGAGCAATCCTTCTCAGAGGGGTATGCATACAGGGAGGGGAGAGGGGAAGTGGAACCAGTTAGGACCCATGAGAAGCCCTGCAGACCTGGGAAACGGTGATGACCGTTACAGTGAGCGAGGGGGAGGAGCACCTCTGGAAAGATGACCCTACTGCAGCATCTCCGAGAAAGTTCCTGCGGCATGTCTACCTTGTCTCCAGAGGCAGAGCAGGCGTGCCTGAGCATAAGAGTAGCAGGAAGGTGTGAGGAGAGAACGGGCTGACTGGGGGTGGGGGGGAAGAGAAACGGGCAAGAGAGGATGAGCGGATGAGCCAGAGACGAATTGCAAGTGTATGTCTAATGAGAGGAAGTGAAAACCAGACTTGGAAATCTTGGGGAAAAGGGAGGTGGGAGGCCTTTACCTTCGTTCATGCAGAAGCTGAGTCCTTTCAACTGTTGGAAGATCCTAAAGCTCCTAATTGTTCATTTAATGTGTATTTATTTTCGAGAGCGACAGACACAGCATGAGCGGGGGAGGGGCAGAGAGAGAGGGACACACAGAATCTGAAGCAGGCTCCGAGCTGTCACCACAGAGCCTGACTTGAGGCTTCAACCCACAGACCCATCATTACCTAAGCCAAAGTTGAACACTTAACCGACGGAGCCACCCAGGCACCCCAATTTTGTTCTTATGGCTGAGTGATAATTCCACTGTGTGTGTCCCCCCGTCTGTGCGTGTGTGCACACACACTTACATACCACATCTATCCGTTGTAAACAATGCTGCTGTAAACCTAGGGATGCATATGTCTTTTCAAGTTAGTGTTCGTTTTCTTTGCACAAATACCCAGTAGTGGAATTACTGGAACATATGGTAATTCTATTTTTAACTTTTTTTTTTTTTTCCTTTGCGTAGAGCACATGCATGTGAGCAGGGGAGGAACAGGGGGAGAGAGAATCCCAAGTAGGCTCCACACCCGGTGTGGAGCCCAACAGGAGGCTCGATCTCACAACTATGAGATCATGACCTGAGCTGAGATCGAGTCGGACGTTCTTTAACTGAGCCACCCAGGCACTCCTATTTTTAACTTTTTGAGGAACCTCCATACTGTTTTCCACAGTGGCTGCACCAGTTTGCATTCCCACCAGCAGTACAAGAGGACTCCTTTTTCTCCACATCCTCACCAGCATTAGTTTCTTGTGTTTTTTGGTTTTAGCTGTTCTGATAGGTGTGAGGTGATTGATCTCTCACTGTGGTTTTGATTTGCATTTCCCTAATGGTGAGTGATGTTGAGCCTTTTTTTCGTGAGTCTGTTGGCCATCTGAATATCTTTGGAAAAGTGGGTATTCAGGTCCTTGACTCGTTTGTTGATTGGTTTTTGTGTTGGATTGTAGGAGTCCTTTATATATCTTGGATATTAACTCCTTACTGGATAGATCATTTACAAATATCTTCTGCCATTCAGTAGGTTGCTTTTTTGTTTTGTCGAGGGTTTTCTTTGCTGTGCCAAAGCTCACTATTTTGTAGTCCTGATAGGTCTCTTCAGGCGAAGGAAGCAAGAACTATCTAGAAAAACACTTATCTACAGTTGATGTCAAAGATATTACTGCCTATGTTTTCTAGGAATTTTGTGATTGCAGCTCTCACATTTAGGACTTTAATTCATTTTGAGCTTATTTTTATTTGTGGTGTAAGAAAAGTGGTCCACTTTTATTGTTTTGCATGTAGCCATCCAGTTTCCCCAACACCATTTGCTGAAGAGACTGCTTTATCCCCCTGGTGTATACTCTTGCCTCCTTTGTTGTAGATTATTTGACCATACGTGCGTGGGTTTATTTCTGGGCTCTCTGTTCATCTATGTGCCTGTTGTCGTGCCACTGCGTTACTGTTTTGATTACGACAGCTTTGGGGTACATCTTGCAATCAGGAATTGTGGTATCTCCAGCTTTGTTCTTTTACCTCAAGGTTGTTTTGGCTCTTCAGGAGTCTTTCGTGGTTCCATACAAATTTTAGTGGTAGTCCAGTTCTGTGAAAAACGCTGTTGGTATTTTGACTGAGATTGCGTGGTGTCTGTAAATTGCTTTGGGTAACATTGACATGTTAACAATACTGGTTCTCTGAGTCCCTGAGCACAGAATATTTTCTGTTGGTGTCATCTTCGATTCTTTCATCCGTGTTTTAGGGTTTTCATAGTGTAGGTCTTTCAGCTCCTTGGTTAGGTTTACTTACAGGTGTGTGTGTGTGTGTGTGTGTGTGTGTGTGTGTGTGTGTGTATATATATAATTTTTTTTTTTTTTTGGTGCAATGGTAAATGGCATTTTTTTGCTACTTGATTATTACTGTATAGAGGTGCAACAGATTTCTGTATGTTAACTTTGTATCCTGTGACATCACTGAATTCATTTATCGGTGCTAGTGTCTTTTTTGGTGGAGTCTTTGAAGTTTTCTGTGTATACTATCATGACATCTGTAAATAGTGACAGTTTTACTTCTTACCAATTTGGATGTTTTTTTGTCCAATGGCTGTGGCAAGGACTTTGAGTACTATGTTGAATCAAAGTGGTGAGAGAGGACATCCTTGTTTTTCCTGATCTTAGAAGCGCTCAGTTGTTTACATACATTGAGTATGAGGTTAGCTGTTTTTTATCTATGGCCTTTATTATTTTTTTTTTAACTTTATTTGAATTGAAGTTAGTTAACCGAGAGTGTAATACTGATTTCAGGAGTAGAACCCAGTGATGCATCACTTAACACACAACACTTATTGCTCATCCCAACAAGTGTCCTCCTTCATGCCCGTCGCTCATTTAGCCCATCTCCCCACCCACCTCCCCTCCAGCCACTCTCCGTTCTCTGTCTTGAAGAATCCCTTATGGTGGGGTGCTTGGGTGGCTCATTCGGTTAAGTGTCCAACTCTGGGTTTTAGCTAAGGTCAGGATGTCACTGTCATGAGATCAAGCCCCGCATTGGGCTCTGTGCTGATGGCGCAGAACCTGTTCGGGATTCTGACTTCCTCTCTGTGCCCCTCACCTCACTTGTGCCATGTTTCTCTTTCTCAAAAATAGACATTAAAAAAAAAAATCTTGGGGCACCTGGGTGGCTCTGTCAGTTGGTTAAGCATCTGACTCTTAGTTTTAGCTCCAGTCATAATCTTAGGTTTGTGAGTTCGAGCCCCGCATCTGGGTCTGCACTGACAGCGTGGGGCCTGCTGGAAGTTCTCTCTCACTGTCTCTGTGCCACCACTTGCACTTTGTCTCTCCAAAGAGACTTAAAAAAAAAACAAAAAAACCCAACACTCTGATGGTTTGCCTCCTTGTGTTTTTATTTTCTTTCTCCTTCCCTTCCCCTTTGTTCATGTGTTTCTTAAATTCCATGTGTGTGAGATCATGTATTGGTCTTTCTCTGACTGATTATTTTGCTTAGCATAATACACTCTAGTTTTTTTATTTTTTTGATACAAAATTTATTGTCAAATTGGTTTCCATACAACACCCAGTGCTCATCCCAACAGGTGCCTTCCTCAATGCCCATCACCCACTTTCCCCTCCCTCCCACCCCTCACTTTATTCTCAGTTTTTCAGTCTCTTATGATTCTGCTCCCTCCCTAACTTTTTTTTTTTTTTCCTTCCCTTCCCCCATGGTCTTCTGTCGAGTTTCTCAGGATCCACATGAGAGTGAAAACATACGGTCTCTGTCTTTCTCTGTATGACTTACTTCACTTAGCATAACACTCCAGTTCCATCCACGTTGCTACAAAAGGCCAGATTTCATTCTTTGTCGTTTCCAAGTAGTATTCTATTGTACATACAAACCACAACCTCTTTACCCATTCATCAGTTGATGGACATTTAGGCTCTTTCCATAATACGCTCTAGTTTCATCCACATTGTTGGAAACGGAAAGATTTGATTCTTGTTTGATCACCAAGTAATATTCCATTGTGTGTAATATTACATACACACACACACACACACACACACACCCCACCGTCTTTGTCAGTTGATGGACCTTTGGGCTCTTTACATAATTGGGCTGTTGGTGATAGCACTGCTATAAACATTGGGGTGCGTGTGCCCCTGTGAATCAGCATTTTTGTGTCCTTTGGATAAATACCTAGTATTGGAATTGGTGGGTCATGGGGTAGTTTAATTTTTAGTTTTTTTTTTTTTTTTTTTTCAACGTTTATTTATTTTTGGGACAGGGAGACAGAGCATGAACGGGGGAGGGACAGAGAGAGAGGGAGACACAGAATCGGAAACAGGCTCCAGGCTCCGAGCCATCAGCCCAGAGCCTGACGCGGGGCTCGAACTCACGGACCGCGAGATCGTGACCTGGCTGAAGTCGGACGCTTAACCGACTGCGCCACCCAGGCGCCCCAATTTTTAGTTTTTTGAGGAACCTCCACACTGTCCTCCAGAGCAGCTGCACCAGTGTGCATTCCCACCAGCAGTGCAATGTTTGTTGGTTTATATCCTGTTGATCTGACTTTTTTTTGTATAAACTTGGTCCATGTCTTGTCTAATTTCTCCATTTTTTTTGACTTGTAACAGCTCTTTGATATTATGAAAATTACTCCTGTCTCCACATCCTCGCGAGTACTTTGTTGCAGTCTATCACTTGTCTTTTGACTTGATTTCGTGCCATCTAGGTTTCTAATTCTTATGTTGTGAGATTGATACTGCTCGTTATTGCTTCTAGGTTGTGTGTCATGTTTGCAAAGTCCTTTCCTTAGAAATTATTCTCAGAAGATCTAGAATGTAAGAAAGGATAATGTTTAAAAGCCAAGATCTTAGAAACAGGGTTGATGCAATGGTTGAATGGAAAAAAGTTACACGCCGAAACTGTATTATGCACTTTGTGTCTTGTAGGTTTTCTCATGGAGTTTTTAAAAGAAGTGGCAGAGTATCATCAGTCCAGAGCGAGCTGTGATGTGGGAACTCAGACAAGTTCCACGTTGCCTGGCCAAGACTCACTTGGTAACTGTGGCTCCCCTTCAGAATTTTAACGTTTCTGTCTTCTCCTCGAGTGAAGGAAAGGACCTGATGTGCTGTACTATGGGTCTGTTCCTTGACTGGGAGGGGTGCAAGCCGCAGGGGGCACAGGTGCCTGCTTCCTCCGGAAGCCTCGCGGGAGGCGGCCAGGACCGCTCGCCCGCGCCACCCTCCCCTCTCTGAAGGCCCACGTGCTCCTCTGTGTGTTGGGTTCAACCTCTCATAACTGGGAGGTTCTTCTCTAGGTTTCCTCTAACTTGAATTTATGGCCACTAAGTGAGGAAATCCTTGACTGCGTGCCTTGTGGAGAAAACTAGAGAAGTCAGTGGCGTATCCCTTTGGTTTAGAGCTGAGGAAATGGGGGTCCCCAGAGGAAGCACAACTTGGAAACGTTCCTTCTGGGTCAGAACGGATAGTAGAATCCAAATTTTTTTTTTTTTTTTAATTTTTAAAAACTTATTTTTGAGAGAGAGGGGGAGGGAGGGGGAGGGAGCATGAACAGGAGATAGGCAGAGGAAGGGAGACACAGAATCTGAAGCAGGCCCCAGGCTTGGAGCTATCCGCACAGAGCATGACGACGCGGGGATCAAACTCCTAAACTGGGAGATTGTGACCTGAGCCGAAGTTGGACGCTTAACCAACTGAGCCACCCAGGCACCCCTAGAGTCCAAATTTTTCTAAAATTACATGATTAATCAGTTTCTTGGCACCTCCTGAGTCTTAAGGAGAATAATACTTTTAACTAGTAAAAAGAGAAGTCTGTTATTAGTAAAACATAAGCTATATGATGAGGCCTTCATTTTGGCCTAGGTTTTATTCCATTGGGAGCATGGTATATGCTTATTCTAGAGAAGTACTGTCCAAAAATAGCCACGTGTAACTGTTAATTTTCTAGTAGCCATGGGGGGGGGGAGACAGGTGAATTTATTTTAATATAATTTATTTAACCCAGTATGTCCAAAATATTCCAACATGTAATTGATCCAGAAAACGTAAATGAGATTATTCTATATAAAATTTCCATACTCCATCCTTGAAACCTGGTGTGTCTTTTACACTTAAAGCACCTCTCAATTTGAACTGGTCCCACTTCATGTACTCCATGGCCACGTGTGGCTAGAGAGTCCTGTATTGGACGACACAATTGTAAAGCATTTGGAAAACCCAGAAAAGTAAATGGAAAACCTGTTAAATTCTCTAAAAAGACGGACGCTGCCAATCTCTTCAAACCACTTGTGTCAGCCGCCTTGTCCGGTGCATCCTTTTTGGCGGGTGGTGTTCTCCACGATTGAGCTCATCCTGCAAGTCGGGGTTTGTGGTCGGTTGTTGCTGGCCCGCAGCTGTTGTGGGGGCTGTGGGTCTACTGGAGAGAGCACTAGAACGACAGCCCAGCAACAGACGAGCTTGCAGCCCCAATCCTGCCCTTACACAGTTGCTTAGCCCTCTGGGACTCACTTAAACTATATGGGCATCTGCTTCCTTCTCTGCAAAGCAGAGGAGTCAAAATACGTGATCTTTAATTTATTTTAAGGTCCGTGTTTTGAACGTGTCAGTCGACTTTAACCACAGTCCAATAAAAGCACTCTCTGCCTTGGCACTTAGGGACTGGGAAGAGATGCCAGTGTTTTCTGACTTAAGTTGCACTCTTGGCTTTCTTTCCCCCTGACATTGGATGGTGAGAATTTCCGATGTAAGGAATGGTGGAAACGGTTGTACAGTGAACACTTGTGTACCTAGACTTACCCGGTAAATTTGTGTCCTCCTTGCCTGATCGCTTATCCGACCCATCCATTAATCCATCTTAATTTTGTGGCGTTTCAAAGTAAATTGCAGACATCCTTCCCGTTGCCCCTAAGTATACTCTGTGCTTTTGAACAGAGCTCCAGCCTCTTGCTCAACTGACAGCAGTTCCCTATGCTAACTTCCTATGTTGTTGTTTTAACAGTGGAGAAGCTTCAGCTTATTGATGATCAGTTTGCAGGTGCTTACCCTCAGCGTCCAAAGTTAGAATCCTTAGAAGTAAAGTTAAATGAATATAAAAGAGAAATAGAACAGCAGCTTCGGGCAGAAATGTGTCAAAAGGTGAGCTGTATCTTGTTGCTGTGCTTGTCTTGAATGTCTTTAAAAAAAAAAAAAAAAAAGGTTTAAGAGCAAATGTAAGCAGGGGAGGGGCTGTGAGAGAAGGGGAGAGAGAATCCTTAGCAGGCTCCACGCTGTCAGCATAGAACCTGACTCAGGGCTCGAGCTCAAGAACCATGAGATCATGAACTGAGCCGAAATCAAGAAGTCAGGCGTTTCACCAACTGAGCCACCCAGGTGTCCTGTGATGTCTTCATCTTGGGTATGGGGGGGAAAAATAGAGAATTTCTATTAACAAATGTGATACACTGTTACGCATGATTTTTCTTTCCAACTGATGTCATTTTTTATGCCTTTTGAGTGAATCCTACAGGTACAATGAATGAGATGAAAGTAAAAATGAGTTAAACTAAGTATATTAGAGCATTAGTGTTAAACCTAACCCTGAAGAGAGAAGTTATTTTCTTAGTGTAGTTTTGGTATTTACAATAATTGGTGATCGATTGGCAGTTAAAGTATTTTAAAGATACTGAAGTAGCAAAAATTAAGATGGAAGAGAAAAGAAAGTCTGAGAGGGAATTGGCTGAGTTCCGGAACGAATTGGAGAGAGCTTGTCGAGCAAAATCTGACGCCCTTATTTCTCGGGAGAAGTTGGCTTTTGAGAGAATTCAGAAGCACCAAGAGGTAAGACTTTACAATTCTTTGCCAGGTGTCTACTTCCTACGGCTGTTTGTAGATGGGCTTCAGGCCCTAGAGTGGGTTGTGACAGTTGGTTAGCCAAGATCAAGCCCTACAGGTGTATGAGGGATGGAGGTCAAGAGCACAAGTGGTAGGACTGGCCTTAAAAAGGTTATGGAGACTTCCTCCCCCGAGAGCGCCGGGAGGAAGGGACTGAGGGTGCTAGCTTCCATGTTGGGAGCGGGCGAAACTCCCCGCTGAATACGCTCCCTCCTCTCGGGCAGATGGGAGGGTTGGGGGGCAGCCTCAAGGAGAGGATCGGTGTGGAATGGCTGCGTGGGGGTGGGGGCGGAGCAGCCCTCCGAAGCAGGCCGGACTGGCGGAGCTGTGTGGAGGCCCTGGTCGTGACACGGGCATCCCGCAGCCGAAGTGGACCCAACCAGGTGCTTGTAGGCAGTTGGTGTGGTACAGTCAGGTTAGCGAGGGCGGGAAGATCAAGGCGCTTGGGCAGTGGACCTGACGGAGCTGAGTTTACTTGGCTTGAGAAGGGCAGCCTCTTGAGGACATTGGGGTTCGGTGGGGTGGTGAAAGGGGCCGGAGGGGATGGTGGGTGGCTACTACCCCAGGGGGGCTTGGGGTGGGGGTGGGAGACAGGGCTGTGTGGTGTTCTCGGAGGCATCCAGGACAAGATGTCGGGACACTGATGGATGGAAGAATAAGCGTGGGCCCATAGGACAGGGCTGCGGGTTGAGATGTCGCGTGAAGACTAGAAACAAAATGCAATATGATGCCCTTGGGTCACAGGGGTTGAGGGTCCCTGGAATTGCGGAGTCTAGGATTGTGGAAGGTGGTCATTAGATTTCTCCCGGAAAGTGACTGGACAGGAAGTGGAAAGGGTGAGGAGTGGCAGGAGGGATGGGGTCCACTCTTTGAGGAAAAACTGGTTCCTTTCCCAAGGGGCTGTCTTAGACGAGCCTGGATTCGGGACACTGTTTGCCGTGTCCAGCCAGAAGCGCTGCTATGTGACCTCGAAAGTTGGAGGGCTCCCTCCCAGCGCCCACCCTTGATTACAGCTGCTCAGAAAGACCCAGTCATGTCCTATGATTTCGTGTACCGTTTCTGGTGATGGGGCTCTTAGAAAAAAATCAATGTTGGAGCCACTGTCTTTGAGACGATTGGATGTTTACGTTAACAACTGCATCCTCAAGACGGGTGACTGACTAGTTCAGATCAGTTACCAGACCAGAATATTCATTGAGTTCGCTGATTCTCTTAAGGCTCTGGACAAGATGGCCATCCTCATGCCAAGCATCCTGGCTTTATTCCGCTACCTGCAATGCCCTTCTTGTGCCCCCGATGAAACCCTCTTGGCCTTCAAATCCAGCTTCTGTGTCCCTTCCTTGTAATGCCTTCCCTGACTGACTCCCTCAGGTCCTGTTCCTGCCACAGTCCTGAAGTATTTTAGTTAGAAAAGTCATCACATCCTAGTGTGTCATTTCGCTTTCCCTGACTACACTGACTTTTGGAAAGATGGGAACTCTACCTGTTCGTCTTTCTCTAGTTCTGAGTGTGCTGTTAGACACATGCCAGGTACTCCGTGAAGCCTTGCTCAGCGAACACACAAATGGAAGCGTGGCCCGTTCATTCAGCTTGTTAACCGAGTCAGAATGACCTATGAACTGAAACTTTGAGACGACAGAACCAGGGGCATTCTATTCTTTGGAACTTTTATCGCTACATGCACATTTCGTGTCCTTTTCTTGCTGACGCACTTGTCGAAATGTTAAGTGTCTGGGAGATGTCAGTTAGGTAGATTAAACAGAGCAGAGGTGTTAGGAATATATGCTAATGGGGCCAGTCATCGAAGGAGGGAATGCATGTTTGGGTGGCTAAATAGGCAAAAAGAGTATGCTGAATTGGAACCTCTTGAAAGTGAAATTGTAACCCTAAGTATCTGTAGTTCTCTGGAATCGAGGAAGCACTATATTAGTTCGGATCTGTTGTATCTTCTTTAGCTTGCTTGCTGAAAACTAATGCTTCTGTACACAGATTGAAACCAAGGAGATTTATGCTCAGAGACAACTTCTCCTCAAAGATATAGACATGCTAAGAGGCAGAGAAGCAGAGCTGAAACAAAGAATGGAAGCTTTTGAATTGTGAGTAACGTGTGTTCGTTTGGGATATTCAGAATGACGATTCACAAGAACTAAATACGCGTCTTAATAGTCTGATGTTAACTGCCAAATAGAGTGTTCACTTGTAAAGGGGATCCCACCTAGCTTTAAAAGGCACAAAAGAAGAGAAAGACTAGGGTTTCACTTATGAACTGGTACACATTAGAGTGAAAAGCAGAGTGAGACGCCATCATCGGGCTACAGTATGACCAGACACGTGACTTGAAGAAGCTGATAATGCTTGAACAAATGCCATGTTTCTCATTTACATCCGGACATTCGCATCCAGTAGCTGCATGTGTGCAAAGTAACAATTCCAGATACCTGGACCTGCCGCCCTCTCCTGCACTGCTGCTGTCGGGGGAGGGGGAAGACGGTGGCTCCGACTCAACTCCTACTGGGCGAAGAAACTACTGGTGGTGGTTTTTTGTTTTGTTTTTTTTTTTTTTCTTCTTAGTACCAATTGCGGAGGGGCAGAGAGAGAGGGAGACAGAATCTGAAGCAGGCTCCGGGCTCTTGGCTGTCAGCACAGAGCCTGACCAGGGGCTTGAACTCCTGAACCGCACGGTTAGGACCTGAGCCAAAGTCGGACGCTTAGCCACACGCTGAGCCACCCAGGCACCCCTGGGTGAGACCATTTCTCTTGGTGTGTGTGTTCCTTTCCCTAAGTGCTCACATATGTATCCTTCAAATCTCAGCTGGGATTAAGAGCAAGCTCCCCAGTCTGTAGTGGGTGGAATTAAGCTTTCTTTCCCATTTGGCGTCTTGAAACTCGAAATATTCCAGGAACCCTATTTTATTTAAGAGGTTTGTCTTTGTCTTAATGTTTTTTATTTACGTAGGTTCCGTTCATTTGATTTCTTCCTACCTTACTCTCTTTGGAAATTCTCAAGTGGCAGTTTGCTAATGTGAGAGAAAAGAAAAGGGACAAAGTTTGGGCAGATTCTGGATTGTATAATCATGATTATGTAACCACTTCTTTAACCTCTGTTTGCCCTGCTTCTCTCTTGTAAGCACATTAAGTGAAGTGAATGGATTTACTCGTCCTTTGCTGTACAGATGGGGCAGCAGAGGGAGCTCTAACACCAAGCCTTTATGCTTGGCTGGGAGCCCTCCCATCCCTGTGGTTTGGTCTAAGTGCCTGTGAACCTGATTCCTGGCTCTGGAATTGGTTTTGTAGGTGTTTGAAGGTCTCCCCACGAAAAGCACTCCATTCTTCGAATGTGGAGGTTCTGATGGACCCATCTTCCGTTTTCGGCCTCTTCAGTCAATAGATGATTGAATGCCAAAAACGAATCTTGTACCTCTAATTGTTAGGGGCCAATCAGTTAAGTCTCACAGTTAGAAATAATATTCTAGAAGAAACAAACACTTAAGGTACACTAAAGTTGGCTTTGTGGCTTTGTGACTAAAAGCATCCTTCTTTGACCCCTCAGTTGATTGTGGCCCTTGATCCCCTGTACCCCCGTTTTGAGTGTGGGTTTTCTCCTGTAAGTGTAGAAAAGTAAGAAACCACTTTGGTCACCACACATTGACACTCCCCTTAGCCAGGTGCCATCTGCTAGCTGATGAGCTGAAGTTGGTAAAGTAGAGGGACTTCTGGCTCTTTCAGTTCACTTCCCAGCAGGGAAGCCTTGTAAAGGTTTTACTCCGGAGCTAAAAACACAAGGCGTCTCTTTCCCTCTGAATGTGTTACTTCAGATGTTGGGGTTTTCTTACCTGCTTTCTTTCTCTTTGGCTAATTGCAGGGCTCAGCGGCTACAAGAAGAAAAAAATAAAAGAGCAACTGACGCCCTTAGGAAACGGGAGTTGAATGTCCAGAGTATCGAGGAGACCTATGACCAAAAGCTCAAGAATGAGCTGCTCAAGTAATTGCTTGGCCTTGTTAAAGAAATCCCGTGTTTGAATTAAGCTGCTGGAAACATGGCCACGCTGATGAAGTAGATAGAGCCGATGGTTGATGGCAAAATTGAGGGTTGAAAAACATCTATGTTGTCATTGGTAGCCCAGCCTTTCCTGTGAGCATTTAAGATGGGTTTAAAAAGGTACAGAGAATAGCCTGCTCTGCTCATTTGACAAAAAAAAAAAAAAAAAAAAAAAAAGTTTTTAACATTTGTTTTTGAGAAAGCAAGACAGAGTGCAAGCAGGAGGAGCAGCAGAGAGGGGGGACCCGGAATCCAAAGCAGGCTCCAGGCTCTGAACTGTCAGCTCAGAGCCCAACACAGGGCTCAAACTCCTGAACCACAAGGTCATGACCGAAGCCAAAGTTGGACACTCAACACACTGAGCCCACCCAGGCATCTCTCATTCTTACTCCTAGCTTCTCTGACACTTCCTGAGTGCCTGTGGTTTGTTTGTTTTAAGTTGTTAGGGCACTTTACGACTTGCTCAGTTTGCACAGCCAAGAAGTCATAACATTGAAATTAATAAGTGCTCAGTTAATAGTAAATGCATGTGTAGCGAAGAGAGGATTCAACTCGGCTTCTCAGGGTATTTATTAGTAATTGACCTCATTTTTATTGCCTTGCTCTTAATTTGTCATTGTGCCATTACATCATACCTGCAAGGGTTTCTGGAGGCTATTTTACTTTTGAGAGAATGAGGACAAGCAGGGGAGGGGGCAGAGAGAGAGAGAGAGAGAGAGAGAGATGGAGACGGAGACAGACCCAGAATCTGAAGCAGGCTCCAGGCTCTGAGCTGTCGGCACAGAGCCTGACATGGTGCTCAAACTCATGAACCATGAGACCATGACCGGAGCCAAAGTCAGATGCTCAATCAACTGAGCCACCCAGGCTCCCCTGGAGGTTGTTTTTAAACACTGCTGTTAAAGATAAGTAGGCGGCGTCTGGGTGGCTCAGTCGGTTAAGCGTCTGACTTCATCTCAGTTCATGATCTCATGGTTGGTAAGTTTGGGCACCATGTCGGGCTCTGCGCGGACAGTGTGGAGCCTGTTAGGGATTCTGTCTGTCTCTGTCTCTGTCTAATTAAAAACAAAACTTAAACACCATTTTCATTGTATGACTTTTGAAACAATGGATTTTAGTACGTATTTTATGTCCACTCCTCTAACCTACTAGTGAACACTGAAGTAACTCTAGTCATTAAATGCAGAATAAATGAAACACGTACATGTGAATTCAGCATAGCCATGGATACAGAGAACTGTTGGGTATCGTTTGTCTTGGTGTGTCCTTGGAGGCCTCGGGTGTCCTTCTATGGTTTCAGCCAGTGTTGAATTTGGGGGGACATCATGGGAGTGCCTCTCTGTTTTCTCTGACCTCTGAACCGCAATTCAGTTGGCAACAGCTGGTGGAGGTGGCTGAAACCCCGTAAGATGAGCCTTTGGGTGTCTCTAGTTCAGATCTCACGCTGTTGGCGGTCGGCCGTCAGGACTGTGCTCAGCCCCTAAGGGCAAAAGTTCCTCTCTGAGGGAAGAGAGACGGGACGGGTGAATTGCAAGTGACCGACTCGGTTATCATTTGGGATTTAGGGCCCGTCACGCACACCGGAAGTTTAACTTAATTGACTTCTTGGTGTCGAGACCAAGGGAGAAATAATTGTGCTTGGTGACCTCGCAACAACAGGACCCTTCGTTTTGTGTGATTGAGTTTGGGGACCAAATTTACAGGATCGCAACAGTTCTCCAGACCTTTCACGTTTGGAATTCAGATCCTTGGCTCTTTTCTTGAGAGAGTCTGAGGTTTGCACGTGGTCACTTTCAGTGCCCCGGTCCCGTAGATAAGCTCGGGTATTGATAGTCCATCCAGGAGAATGACAAGCTCATTTTAGTTTTTCTGACCTGCAGGTATCAACTTGAACTCCAGGACAACTATATCGCTAGAACTCACAGGCTGATAGAAGATGAAAGGAAGAATAAAGGTGACTCTGGGGACGAGCTGTGTTCACTGTGACAGAGGCTGTTAGCTTGCGAGTGCCTGTTCTGTATTCTAAAAAACCTAGCGTTTACACCTGGTGTTACTGCAAAAAGTACATGGTTTTTATTAATCTTACAAAATTGGTTTTTTAATACATTTTTGTGAATCTTCACGTTTAACCTTTCATATATTCGCAAAGGTTAGCGATTCACAAGCAGGATTTTATCCAACTTTCTTTCAGTGTATTTTGATAGATGTGACTATCAAGAAAGTGGCAGTGACTTTTTGCCATCGGGTAAATACTACTCTTAACCACGAGACACTACAATTTTTACTTCCGGAAAATTGTAACTTCTCTGTCCCTGTGATCTAGTTTATTTCTTCTACTTCTAATGTATTCGTATGCTTCATGATATTTTCACGTGACATAGAATCTTTTTTGGGTAAGTTTTTTTTATTTGAGAGAGAAAGGAACCCCAAGTAGGCTCCACACTGTCAGTGCAGAGCCCGATGCGGGGATCAAACTCCTGGAACTGTGAGATGACGATCTGACCCAAAACCAAGAGCCGGATGCTTAACCAACAGAGTGACCCAGGCGTCCCTACTTGACCTGTAATCCCTTAAATTCTTGAATACATTAGCCTAAGAGTAGGAAAGCTGGATAATTTTTTAGTCTTTGGGATACTTGACATCTTAATATATTTCCGGGAATTTGTCGATGAAAAGAAGTTAAACTTCTAGTGGCGATTTCAAATGGACTCTTGGGAGTAAACCAGGGCTAAGCACTTGATGCTGACCGGCGAGGTCACCCCGTGTACATCTGCTCGCAGCTAGCCCATGGAGGCTGATACTTCTATGTGCTGTCACGCGTTCGGCAAATCAGGGTTTTGATGTTACATCTCCATAGACCGTGTGAGATGAAGTGAAAATGACAAAATCGTAAATACAGAATCCCAACAGACAAATCTGTCTTTAAGGAAGTTCCGACCTGACGGCGTGCGGGCCCTGTGCTCAGAGCCGATGGTGTAAGTGGTGACTTTTGTGCAGCAGGACTAGGCTTGCCGCGTATTTGACCGTTACTTGCCGTCACATGTTGAGTAACGGGGCTTGTTTCTTACTTGGCTGCTGATTTGTTTTGACCTTGACATCTGCTATTCAGATAATGAAATAATGGTCATTAGGTGTGACAGTGGCCATAAGTTATTAAACGACTTGTATTCACTAGGAAAACTTAATGATGTTAATTGGTTGGCTCTTTTCTTTCAGAAAAAGCTATACGTTTGCAAGAGGAGCTCACAGCTATTAATGCGAAAAAGGAAGAATTTGGTCATTCTGTAAAACGTGTCAAAGAGCTCGAGGTAATGAAGTCTTTTGTTTTGAAATCGACATGAGGCAATATATGAACCTAGAGCTTTAGTCCTGCGTGATTTATCTTACGTTGTCCTCTTGACATGTTGGGACTTGTTTCCATCTTAGTCTCCTGGGAAAGCACAGCAAGAGGATGTCCTTTGGGGCCTAGATCCCTGCCTGAATCCTGTGTCTCTCCCTTTCTGCATGTGTGCCTTGGGGCAAGCTCTGTGACCTCAGACGACTCCTGTGTAAACTCTGGGATGTTCCCGCCATGCGTGGTTGTGGAGGGAGTTCGGGGAGCTAAGTTTTGCACGTCGTACGCGGCTTGTATGCACTAGCTTCTACCTCAGCCTCTTCTCCCTTCCCATCAAGGGCAGGAAAACTTCCTGTCAGGATGTCAGGATCTCCCAGCTTAAAACCCGATGAGATGCGCTTGTCACATGCCACTGTTACTTCACTTGGATTAAGCTGTGTGTTTGCGGGGCACCTGGGTGGCTCAGTCGTTTACAGCGTCCAACTTCGGCTCAGGTTGTGATCTCACAGTTCGTGGGTTCGAGTCCTGCGTCTGGCTGTGTGGTGACAGCTTGGAGCCTGGAGTCTGCTTTGGATTCTGTGTCTCCCTCTCTCGCTCTTTTTTCTGCCTCTCTCAAAAAAAATAAAAACTTCTGTGCTATGTGAAGGACAGAGGTGGAACTTGAGGTACATAAAATGTTAGGCACAGAACCTATTTTTGTAGCTTGTTTTGTAGCATTTTAGAGAACATAGTTTGTAAGGACTTGTGTATTAGAGAACTCTGTAGGCTTCTGTAACCACACTTGAGCTGTATTGTACTACTAAGAGGAAAGCACCCCACAGTACGTTAGTGAGATCTCCCCCTTTGATACTTAAATGCCTTGCTGCAATCTGGGGTTGATTTGGGGGGCCCTTAGTTGCCTCTGGAGGAGAGGACTTCTACTGTGGTTCGCGTCTCCTTGCAGAGAAACAGACTTGGGTCAGATGACCTTCATTAAATCGTGGCGCCCAGCCTCAGGCAGCTTGGCAGCCTGGACGTAGGCGGGACTGTAGCCACCCACTGTTCACACACAGGTGTTGCTGTTTCGATTCCAGCTGGAGTTAGAGTCGGTCAGAACCCAGTCTTTGGCGATAAGCAAGCAAAACCACCTGCTGAGAGAAAAGGTGAAAGAAATGAGTGACTATTCGCTACTGAAACAAGGGAAACAGGAGCTTCAGGCGCAAAATAAATTACTTAAACAACAGCTGGAAGAGACCAGAAGTGAGAACTTGCGTCTTCTAAACCGTAAGTCTTGTCTTGTCCGGATTGGCGTGACTTTGTGATTGACACTGGCTCAGTATTCCGAAACTGCTCTGTCCTGTAAGGGAGGCTTCAGTTGAGAAGATTTTCTCAAATTTCGTGGATTGAAGGTACATTCTTTTCACTCGCTGCCACGAAATTGCATCACTAACAAGTTTTCAACTGTATAAATATGCCTCTCTGGGTGGCCCTCGGCTCCCCTTTCCTCTGAATGCTGGTTGGGTTTGGCCAGCGGGGACACACTCCTGTGCTTGGAGGGAGAGAAAAGAGTGAGGTCGAGGTGGCTGTGATCCCTTCTGCGTCTCCTCCCGTGCGGTAGGCCGGGGCGGGCCGTGGGCCTCAGCCAGGCAGGAGCCCAGGCCTTGGCTTCTCAGGGCTCTGTACCTGCTCACGGTCTCCGGGTCTGGGAATTCCTCCCCTCCTGACCCTCCAGGCCCTAGGAGTGTTGACAACAGGGCCCCGGTAGCCCGGGAAACTACACTGTCCTTCGTGGCTACCCGATGTGAGTCCCTTTATTGAAGGATCTTCTGGTGACCCGAACTGGGGATACCATCTGCTTTCTGCCTGGACCCTAAGTGCCACTGACAGATGCCCAGGTCGGACTGGACCTCGGGGCAGTCGTTGGCAGGTTCTGACAGGGCAGATAGGTGGGCTTGCATGTTAATTTCTGGATTTGAAAGAATTCTTTTACTGGGAGTACAATCCTGGAGAGCTGTAAAGTGTGCAGTCACGTGCATTAAATTCTCTTGGGGCGTCTGGGTGGCTCAGTCGGTTAAGTGACTAACTCTTGATTTCGGCTCAGGTCATGATCTTGCAGTTCATGAGTTGGAGGCCCTGCGCCGGGCTCCGCACTGACAGCGCGGAGCCTATTTGGGATTCTTTCTTTCTCCCTGTCTCTGTCCCTCAGTGCTTGCGTGCGTACGCGTGCTCGGCCTCTCTCTCAAAATAAGTAAACTTAAACTTTTTTTAAAGTAATTCTTTGGGAAGTTGGTGAGTCGAGATGGCTCTTAGTCTCCTTAATTACTATCATGTACAAAGGGAAGAACAACGTAAAGCCTCTTGAGCTGCTTTTGTTAGGTGAAACGAGAAAACGTGAGGCTGGTGACGAGCAGGCTTTTTTACCTTCACAGACCTGGCTCAGCCTTCTCCAGAGCTGGTGGCTTTTCAGAAAGAACTAAAGAAAGCAGAGAACGCTATCGTGTGTGAGCATAAGGAGTTCGAGACCCACAGGCAGGCCCTGCAAAAGCAGCTGCAAAGTGAAGTGAGTACTGCCTGGCTCACCCAGGCATCTGGGCGGGCCGCTCTGTGGGCCTGGGGACTCGGTGTGTGCCACACCGGCACCAGTCAGCCGGTGGCATCAGAAATGAGCCCCCAGTCTGCTGATTACTCCCCCAGTGTTCTTTGTCCTTGGAGAAAACTCTCAAGCTGTTGTGTGACCTTAGGTTCCCCATAGTAATAAAACCGAGAGGAAAGTAAACCCCCCTGAACACGCAGTTTTCGAATCCCTGTTGGTGCTCCCTGGTAAAAGTACCTGATTCCCCCCCTGTGATGCAACAGTATCGATGCTCTTTCTGACGTCTGCCTCTTGTGCTGGAGTAGCTGTTGTTGGAGAGGAGTGAAAAAGGAGCTGTGGAACTTGCTAGTGGGTTCTGTTGTTGTTTCATCTGGACCCCGGGGGTGATGGGTGTCTGGCTGCTGAGAATTGGCCAAATCGACAAAGAACATCAGCCCGATGAGAGAATTGTGCCTTTGGAAGTATGCTGTGTGATTGGTTTTACATTGATTTCTTTTCCTTCTCTAAATCTTGGCAGATTGAACGTTCTGCACAGCTGAAGGCCCAGATCCTCGATTATGAAGATTCCGTAAAGAGATTAACGAGAGAGGTGGCCGATTTGAAATTGCAACTGACACAAACCCAGACGGGTTAGACACCTCTTTAACTTGTGTGTGGGTGGGTGTGTGGGTGCACACGTGGGAGAGAGAATGCGAGCAGCTTCTGATGCTTGTGAACACGTAATGATGATGCTTCAGTGAAGTTGTAATTCTCACAGTAGGGAAAAGCTATAGAAATGTGTCACCTTAGAAGTAAAACTCTTGTCTTGGGGCACCCGGGTGGCTTAGTCAGTTAAGCGTCCGACTTCAGCTCAGGTCATGACCTTGCGGTTGTGGGATTGAGCCCCATGTCAGGCTCTGTGCCGACAGCTCAGCCTGGAGCCTGCTTAGGATTCTGTATCTCCCCCTCCCCGCTCTGCGTGAAGAAAGCAGGCCTGTGAAGCCATAGCTGGTACATGCACTCTCTTGATAAATGTTGATCATGACTGCAGCTTCAGAAAGTGTTGAATGTGCGAGTTTGTCCTGAATACTTTGATTTTTGCAAAATAATGCTCTTGATCTCTTTTAACTCTATCCTCCACCTTTTCCCATCCTTTCTCACACTGTCGTTTTGTAACCCATAGCCCTAGAGAACGAGGTGTACCGCAACCCAAAGAACTCTCTGCTCGATCGGCCCATCAGCGGATTAATGGGTGGCAACGTGGTGGTACCTCACAACGGTGACCTGAACGGGGATTTCTTGAAAGATGCTTTCGGACTGGAAAGGCTGATGGCGGGCATGCTTCTGTCGAGGATCGCAAGTGACCCAAGTGCGAGCGCCAGGAGTAGTTCCCCCGATTCTGACCTGGAGTTTGTAGCCAAGACCAAGGCAAGGGTGAAAGAGCTAGAGCAAGAGGCCGAACGTTTGGAGAAAGCTTTCGGAACTTACCATCCAAGAGTTCATCCACGCCCCACGGGAAGGTCTTCAGCCAAGAGCCCGCCACCCCTGCATGCGACAGGAACGCTCAAAAAGACCACTTCCGGCTTCCCTGGAAGACGTACTTCCGCAGAGGACGCGGCTGTCCCTGAGCAGCCTCTGGCAGGCACACCCGAGGAGGACAGGAGCAGCGCTTCGGCTTCTGAGGCGCGGCCGCGCAAGGGCACGCCCTCCAGACGCCTCTCCTCCACTTCCCTGCCCAAGGCCAAGAGGAGCCTCCTTGCTAAAGTGTATCTGGAAGGTGAGCTGCCAAGAGGGTTGCGGGGTGCTCTGCATTTGGAAGCTTCTGGTGCTCAGAGGGCCTCTGAACCGAGTGAGAGTGCAGCCCGGGACGGCAGGAAGGAGCAGGAGCTGAGCCTGGCAGGGCCCGAGCTCCAGCAGTCATGTCCTCGGTCTCAACCTGCCTTGTCTGGCTGACGGTGGCATCTCCCACACGGGGCGGGGATGCCGAGGGAGGTAGTGGGGTAGTGTCCCATTTTAGCATTTTCCTCGGCGGGCAGACCTGTGCTGAGTGACCGGCGGCTTTCCCTTTACCTCTGGTGAGTTGCATATGTTTGTCACTGCTGTAGTTGTATTTAGGTGCTTGAATCATCCGTTTGGTAGATCATCTATGTGTCCTACCCAACTGTTTGCAAGGGTAATGTTAGCTTTTTCAAGGTAACAGAACTGTTCAGAAATGACGTTGCTATCTTCTCCTTGCAATTTGTAATGGTCAAGCTTTCTGCCCCTTAGGTGGGGACAGATCCCGTGCTGCTGGCTGCATTCCTGGTCCTGAGACAACGCCCCAGCCATCACCCTCTGAGTCCGGGCACAGCCCTTCCCTCCACCTGCTGCCCAGCCCTCGGGAGCAGGCCAGGTAACCCCGCCTTCCCCTCGGCCACACCCACTCTGGGTAGCCTCACCGGTCTCACGCTGGACTTGTTGGGGGTTTGGGGGATATGAAAGACCACATAGCAGTACAGAATTTGTAATCAAATTGTAAGATGACGTACGATCTTTGAGAATCCTCTAAATAACCTGCTTGGAGAAAATAACTCCTTTTAGCAAGTAAGTAATTTCTACTGGTTTGCCAAGCTTGGCGTGTAGAATAGAGACGATGGGGTCAATAAACATCTTCATAGTTGCAAGAGTAGACTCAGTTTATAAAGATAAAACCAATGTACAAAACATGCAAAAACAAATGCAGTTGAAAACAATTTTTGGGTCCCCTGGAGGGCTCAGTCGGTTAAGTGTCTGACTTCGGCTCAGGTCATGATCTCACGGTTTGAGTTTGAGCCTCGTGTCGGGCTCTGTGCTGACAGCTTGGGAGCCTGGAGCCTGCTTCGGATTCTGGGTCTCCTGCTCTCTCTGCCCCTCCCCTGCTCATTCTGTGTCTCTGACTCTCTAAAAAATATTTTAAAAAAGTTGAAAACATTTTCACACATTGTTAGTCACTCAAAAATATTTCGGCATTTAAAATATAAACAACGTTCTAATTTTTTTTTTTTTGGACCCGAGTATAGTTGACTCACGATGTTGGATTCGTTTCAGGTGTACAGGATAGTGATTGGACTCTGGACGTTATGCTGTGCTCCCCACGAGTGTAGCTGCTACGCAGTATTGTTAGACTCCCCTTGAGCGAATTCCCTGTGCTGTACCTTTCATACCCGTGGCTTCCTCGTTTCCTAAGTGGAAGCCTTTACTTCCCACCCACCTTCACCCTTCTGCCCACCCCTCCACTCCCTCTCCCAACTGTCAGTTTGTTTTCTGTATTTAGAGGTCTTACTCTTTCTTATTCACTTATTCTTGAGATGCCACATAGAAGTGAAATCATAGGGTATTTGTCTTTCTCAGTCCGACTTATTTCATTTAGCATCATGCCCTCTAGGTCCATGCGCGTTGTTGCAAATGGCAAAAATCGCATCCTTAATTATGGCTAATATCCCGTTAGGTATAGGTGCGTGTATACATGCTTACACACCCACGTTTCTTTATCCATTCTTCAGTCAGTAGATACTCGGGTTGCTTCTGATCTTGGCTATTGTAAGTAATGCTGCTGTGAATAGAGGGGTGCATAGATGTCTGCAAATTAGTATTTGTTGTCTTTGCATAAATACCCAAGAGTGGAATTCCTAGATGATCTGGTAATTGTATTTTTAATCGTTTGAGGAAGCTCCGTATCGTTTTTCAGTCGCTGCACCACTTGGCTTTCCCACCAACAGTGCTGGAGGGTTCCTTTCTCTCTACACCCTCACCAACACTTGGTGGTACTCGGTGTTTTGATTCTAGCCATTCTGACACATGTCACCTGATCTCTCCTTGTAGTTTTAATTTGCGTTTTCCTGATGATGAGTGATGTTGGGCATCTTTTCCTGTGTCTTTTTGCCATCTGCGTGTCGTCTCTGGGAGCTGTCTCTTCAGGTAGTCCGGCCTTTTTGGTAGGGTTATTTGGATTATTGGTGTTGAGTTGTATAAGTGCTTTACATATTTTAGTTTTCTTTTTTGAGAGAGTAGGAGAGGGGCAGAGGAAGAGGGAGAGAGAATCTTAAGCGGGTTCCGTGCCAGCACAGAGCCCTACACAGGGCTTGATCTCACGACTGTGACATCATGACCTGAGCCAAAAGCAAGAGTCCTGACACTTAACGGACTGAGCCAGCCAGGTGCCCCTACGTGTTTTGGACATCATTGGATTTATCATTTACAAATCTCTTCTCCCATTCGGTAGGATGCCTTTTGTTTGGTGATGGCTTTTTTTTTAAGCTGTGGAGAAGCTTTTTATTTTGATGTAGTCCCAGTGGTTTATTTTTTTTCTCTTGCCTCAAGAGACCTACCTAGAAAAATGTTGCGAAGGCTGCTGTCACAGAAATTCCTGCCTGTGCTTGCTTTGAGGATTTCTATGGATTCAGGTCTAAGGTTTAGGTCCTTAGCTTCTTTTGAGTTGATTTTTGTGTTGGGTATAAGAAAGTGGTCTAGTTTCTTTGTTTTGCATGTAGCTGTCCAGTTTTGCCAGCATCATTTACTAAAGAGGCTGTCTTTCCCCATTGTATATTGTTGCCTCATGTGTCAGATTAATTGGCCATATTAGTGTGAATTTCTTTTTGGGCTCTCTATTTCTGTTTGATGGACGTGTCTATTTCTGTCAGTGCCATATGGTTTTGATTACTATAGCTTTCCAGCATATCTTGAAATCTGGGATTGTGATCCCACCAGCTTTGATCTTCTTTCTCAAGATTGCTTTGGCCCTTTGGGGTCTTCTGTGGTTCCATACAAATCTTAGTATTTGTTCGAGTTCTATTAAAGATGCTGTTGGGGGGGCACCTGGGGGCTCAATCGGTTGAGCGTCCGACTTTGCTTGTGTCATGATCTCACAGTTTGTGGGTTGCAGCCGCATGTCGGGCTCTGTGCACACAGTTCAGAGCCTGGAGCCTGCTTTGGATTCTTTCTCATTCTCTCAAAAATAAACATTATAAGATTATTTTTAAAATGCTGTTTGTATTTCGATAGGGATTGCATTGAATCTGTAGATTGCTTGGGGTAGCAGGGACATTTGAACAACGTTACTTCTCACAATCCATGAGCATGGACTGGCTTTCTGTTGGTGTCCTCTTCAGTTTCTTTTATCAGTGTTGTATAGTTTTCCAAGTACAGGTCTTTCAGCTCCTTGGTTAGATTTATTTCTAGGTATTTTACTATTTTGGGTGCAATCGTAAATGGAGTTATGTTTTTGTACTACTTCATTAATAGGGTACATAAATGCAACTGATTTCTGGGTATTTTTCTATCCTGCAACTTCACTGAATCCATTTATTCTAATAGTTTTTTGGTGGAGTCTCTAGGGTTTTCTGTGTATAGGATCATGTTGTCTGCAGAGAGTGACCGTTGACTTCTTCCTTTCCAATGTGGATGCCTTTTGTTTGTTTTTGAGAGAGACCGAGAAAGAGCATGTGTGCAAGTCGGGGAGGGACAGAGAGAGAGAGAGAGAGAGAGAGAGAGAGAGAGAGAGAGGGAGGGAGGGAGACACAGAATCTGAAGCAGGCTCCAGGCTCTGAGCTGTCAGCACAGAGCCCGACGCGGGGCCTGAACTCACGAACCATGAGCTCATGACCTGAGCCAAAGTCAGCTGCTTAACTGATTTAGCCCCCCAGGTGCCCATGGATGCCTTTTCTCATCTGATTGCTGTGGCTAGGACTTCTGGTACTATGTTGAGTCAAAGTGGGAAGAGTGGACCTCCTTGGCTTGTTCCTGATCTTAAGAAGTTCCAATTTGCATATAATGGAAGTAAACCCTCAATTGGTAGTGGGTCCTGGGGTACGACTGCTTAAGCAGACGTGGGGTGGGTGTGTTCAGGAGCACAGGGGTGGGTGGCTCAGTCTGGGATTCGGGTCTCCTGTGGGACCCCCTGTTGATGCCTAGTCCCCATAGCAGGAGATGCTGACTCCTTCGTTCTGGGCTTCTGCATGTGGATTCCATTTTCTTGTACAGAGTTGAAAATTGCCACGTGTGCCTATTATCCTAAATCGTGTTAATGGTTTTTTAGATCACTCTTGTAATAAAGCCAAAAAGAAAGACGAGACACGTGTGCTGAGGGAGGGCTGTTTAGTTTACAGGGGGCTTGGGAGTGTAGCACTCTTAGCCGGCACGTGCTGGCGGTGTGCACAATTGTTTTCAAAACGCTTTCGGGTTCTTTAAGAAATGAACTGCTCCCGGGAACAGCATGGTGATGAGGGTAGCACTTCTCTCCCAGCCAGTGCGTGGGGGGTGCCCACTGCAGCGTAGCCCTTGTTGTCTGTGAGTCCAAGGAAAACTGCTCTTCTGCAACAGTTTCTTGAGTCCCAAAGAGTTTGCGTCATCCTGCGCTCTGGGGTTTATATTCCTTCAACGTGATCCTTGAATTTTATTCTTCCAATCCAGTCTTCATCAAAGACAGACAGAACTTGAAGAACAAGGAGAACTTTCAGATCCAGACAAGCTACCTTTTAAGGACAATGAGGAATTTGGATCATCTTTTGAATGTAAGTTCAAATAGGAGTCCTGGTTTTTAGAAGTTAAGAATGTAGAAAGCTTAGTTCTGGTGAAACATAACCACGGTCATAAAAAGCGAAGCTGTTACAGATTAGGACATTTTGATTTTTGTGGTAAAACCACAGATATTAACATACTGCCTCATTTTTAAATCACAAAGATTTTCGGGGGGGTGGGGGGTTGTTCGGAGTTCTGTTCGTTAAATGTTTCTGGATAGTTCACCATTTCAGAGTGGGAGCTAAGCCTCTAATTGAATCCTCAATTCAGTTTACCACTTTTGGGATTGCCTCAGATTTAAAATGATTTTTTTTGTTTGTTTCTCCTTTTATGGAACACGAGCATGCTAAGTTAGATTTGTTTGAATTACACTGATTCCATTGACTGCCTCAGATTTAGAAAGCCCATTGTTTGATTAAAGAATAGAGGTAAAATACTACAAGCTTAAAGAGTCTAGAAATGGTATCCTGGCCATGGCCCCACTTTGTACATAAGCTGTCATCGTGTTTCGTGAGCTTCATCGCTAAGTGTGAAAGGTAGAATATTTTGAACATTTAAATGGCTTAGTAAACTTTTCAAAATCCCTGTGACTCCCCCTTGTTAGGCTCGTTAAATCATGATTTTAAATACAGTTCAAACGATTAGCAGCAACCAGGTGAGTTCTGGGACTCAGCTGATTTTCCTGTTGGGTGACGGATTTGATCGTGTGAATGAACGTGATTCTCAAAGCTAAAGAACACTTGCAGACGTGAACACGGGCAGACAGGCGGCTGTGATGCAGACTCTAGAGCTGGCCCGGCTGCTCTGGCCGAGACTTGATGCTCGGGAGCGAGCGGTTCCCCCGCCGCGCCGCACGCCCTTCCCTCGCTGTGGTTCCTGAGGACTCGCGTTCACACCTCTTGCAGATGCAGGGAGCACGCCGAGGCAGTTTGAGGTGGACGGCCTCCATCCTGCTGGCGACGTGCCTCACGTGGGTGCCACCGCCGCCGCGGTGTCTGCCGGACCTCTCGCTTGCTGCCACCCCGGCAAGTTTTGCTTTGTTTGTACTCACAAAATAAACTAACGAGTTAGTGATAGTTAATACTACTTCGTTTTCTAGTTATTTGCTTCTTCCATGCATTAAAGTCGGACAAGAAAAACCTTCCCGGGGCGCCTGGGGGGGTCTCAGTAGGTTGAGCGTCTGACTCTTGATTCCCACCCGGGTCACGATGTCCTGCTTTGTGGGTTCCAGCTCTGCATCGGGGTCTGCTCTGAAAACTGGAGCCTGCTTGGCATTCTCTGGTCCCCCTGCATCGTCCCTCACCTCACACTCTCTCTCTCAAAATACATAAAGGTTTTTCTTTTTTTAAAGTTGATCTACTTCAATCTTCAGGGAAGCTGATGACATTGGAAGAGAACTGGGTATCAGACTTGTCTGGCCTGGCCCACCTGGTCTTTCCTCTTCCCTTCTCCAGACCGCCTGCTTCCCTCCCCAGTGGAGACATTTGAGCTCTGCCCCAGGGCTCAGCCGACAGGCGTGTCCTTTTCTCCTTGAACCAGAGTGTTTTAGCCTCAGAGGTGAAAGGAAATGCCTCAAGTAAAACCACCCGTAGGTCCTTCCCAAACATCGGCAGAGCATCATCCCTAAAACCCATGGGATGCTTCTTGAAACCAGTCTGTTGGTTTCAGGCGCGGTTGAGAATATGAGGAATCACTGAAAGGAGCAAGAGGGTTGGTTTTTGCTGATTCCAGAGCAAGTCATTTCTGGAAAGTGCTCACTCAGACTCAATCAAGAGCCTTTTGCATATTGGATGCTTTTCTGGAAGCTGCCCCTGCTTCATGCAGCTTCTAGCAGGACGGTCAGCAGGCCATGGCTGATGGCATCCGATAGGAAGCTGATGGGGACAGTGGTGCCCTAGAGCAGCTCTGATGGGCAGACACTGGAGTGAGTAGAGAATAGAAATAATGCAATAGAATAAGGGACACGAACTGAGTTGACGGGCCTTCTGTTTGTGACAGGTACTGTACGTTACAATAAATGGCTTCTTAAATTACTCTTAAACGGTGGGGTTACGTTTTGATCGTTGAGGAACTCTCAGGTCTGTTGTTTCACGTCTTCGTCTGGGCGCCAAGGGAGGTAAAGCCTAAAACTTACTATCTTTGTGCCAGTGGAAACCGTGCTTTTCTTGGCTCTTCCATCCGAAGAGGTTTCCCTCTGCCACTCTGGAGCCACCAAGTACACCTCGCAGCGAAGGAGCCCTTTCCTCATTGTCTCTTGAAATCTTCCCCCAAACGGCATCCTCGCCCTGAGGTCGCCGCTCCGTACGAGTGACGTGCCTCCAGCGAGGAGGCTGCGTTTTTGCCTGTGCAAGTGGCCAGCGGCCGCCTCTGGGGTTCGAATTTCATGACCAGGATCAAGTGGAGACTGCTGCCGCTCTCCTGTGGGAGACGCTAACTTTTGGTTGGTGACTAGAGCACAGCCACGAGGCTGGAAGTCCCGTCGTGAATCTGTGCTTGTCTGTGTGTTAGCCTTGCTGGGAAAGCTGAGGTTCTGGACCAGAGCTGGAGGAGAGAGGTCAGCGTAGTCCTCTGTGGAACTGAGATCAAGTTAAACACGTGAGGCGTGGGGACGTGTGTTGGCAGCCTAGAGAACAGGCGATTCAAACCCGGACCTTGGCCGGAAGGGACAGAAGTAGGGAGATGGGTGCTTATGGGTCTTGACAAGGCAGGGACAAGGTACTGTGTGAATATGGCGCCGAAGTGGCCACTTGTCACTGTAGGAATGAGGAGCTCACAGAAGATGTGGCATTCAGGTGAGGGCTGGCATCCTGGGTGGGGCTTGGGGGAAGGGAGCACATCTGCTTGAGGAGGACGTGCGAGCGGGTAGCAGGGCAGACGGCGCTGTACTCGGGCACCCGTGTGCGTGCCGGCGCCTAGACGGGAGGTTTCGGACGTGAACGTTCAGGTGATCCAGGAGGTCAGGCAGGAAGGGAAAAGGCAGTTTGGCACTCGACCGCCACGGGTTTGGATTCCACCGGAGCGGAGCGTGTGCACAGCACATCCGGAAGTGACTGGTGCTCACGCAGGTGAAGGTGGGCTGCCTGGAGGCCTGGAGAGACCTTGGTCACGGAGACCCTCGACCAAGTGATGTCGGCCACCTGGGTGAACGGTGATGAGGACCTGAACTGCAGCAGGAGGAGGAAGAGGAAAGTGTAAGCCCTGGTGACCGAGTGGACGTGGTGTGGCCAAGAGCATGACTCCAGGGACAAGGATGAGGAGTTCAGCTAGGAAGCCAGGGCTGCAGGATCTCCTGTGTCGATGGCAGGGAGCCCGGTAGAAACATGGGTGTGAGCAAACATGGAGAGAGGTCAGGACCAGAGAGGGAGGTGTGGGAAAGGTGGGGGATCAGCCCGGCGGAGGTGGGCGGCGGCAGTTACTTGGCTAGACCAGGGGGAGGGTGTGGTGGTGTCCCATGGGAGGTGCAGGAGAGACTGCAGCACCCCTGCACGGGAGCAAGGCGGGGAGTTACAAGAGGGCTGTGTCTGGGCGCCTGGGGGGCGGGGCTCAATCAGGTAAGTATCCGACTCTGGGTTTCCGCTCTGGTCATGATCTCCTGTGTGGGTTTGAGCCCACGTGGGGCTCTGTCCTAACCGCACAGAGTCTGCTTGGGATTCTGTCTCTCCCCTTCTCTCTGACCCTTCCCCACTTGTGCACACACACGTTTGCGTTCTGTCTCTCAAATAAGTATACTTAAAAAAAAAAAAAAAGGGGAGGGGGGTGGGGGCTGTGTAAATGAATAGGGACTAACAGTTAAGTCTGAATCCTAGAGATGGGGGGAGGCTCCTAACCAGAGGCAGAAGTGGAAAGGTAGGGCTTGCCTGGGGAAGCAGTGAGGAGGTGGGCAAAGACGGGGAGAAGATGTGATGGGGGGGCGTGGGAGGCAGCTAAAGTCATCGTGGTCAGGGTGGCTTATCTGCATCTCAGCCAAGTAAAGGCGGGGTGCGGTGCTCGGAGTGGGTTTGGGGGCTCACAGATGGAACAGGCCAAGAGCCCTCTGAGAACCCGGCAGATTCTTCCTGAGGCTTGGGAAGGGCCCCTGCGAAGCAGTCCTGCTTACATCTGAAAAATCTGATGCTGGAAACGACTTGCTCTTTATTTTCTGTCCCATCAGGTGTAGATCAGAAACCAATGGGAGAACAGAAGGAAGAAGAAAAAATATGGGAACAGCACATGACAGAACAAAAGCGAAGAGAAGACATAAGGAAGAGTGAACTGCAAGAAGCTTTAGAAAGGGAACGAAGAGAACTAGAGAAGCTGGATCAAGAGCGGGTAACGATCAGTGCAACCCAATTCTCTCTACCGGCGTTGGCACGGTGCCCTTCCTGAGTCCCTTGCTCTCAGGGAGGGAGGTCCTTGCTGTGTCCCAAAGTCCTAGGAGTGGCGGCAACTTTGTCTGGTTTTGGTTTTCTACCATACAACATTCTTGCAGTATTACGGACTGTGTTCTCTATGCAGTACTTGACGTCTCTGTAACTTATAACTGGACGTGTGTACCTCTCAACCCCTTTTATTTCACCCATCCGCCACCCACCTATCCTGCTGGCAAGCACCAGTCTTCTGTATTGGAGCCTGGGTGTTACTGGTTTGTTTTTTAGATGGCACATAGAAGTGAAATCATGGGGTATCTTTCTCTGACTTCACTTAGCCTCCTACCCTCTAGGTCCATCTTTTGTCGCAAATGCCAAGATCTCCTCCTTTCTATGACTAACACTCCGTTGTCTGTATATACTACATTTCTTTTATCCATTCGTCTTTGGACGGACGGTCAGTTGCTTCCATATCTTGGCCATGGTAAATCAAGTTGCCGTAAACAGAGAGGTGCATATATCTTATCAAATGAACGTTTTGGGGCTTTTTTGTATAAAGACCCGGTTACGGATTCACTGGATCCTGTGGTAATGGTATTCTCAATCTTTTGAGGAACCTTCATTCTGTTCCTCAGAGTGGCTGCACCAGTGATGACTCCTCCACATCCTCGCCAGCGTGGGTTGGTTGTTTCTTGCCTTTTCAATTTTGGCCATTCTGATGGGTGTGACGTCCTATCTGGTTGCTTTGATTTGCATTTTCCTGATGATTGATGTTGAGCATATTTTCATATCTCTGCTGGTCATCTGAATGTATTTGGAAAAATGTTTATTCAGGTCTTCTGCCCATTTTTGATTGGATTGTTTGGGGTTTTGTTTTTTTCCTGTTTTGGTATTGTGTAAGTTCTCCATATATTTTGGATAACCTTTCATTGGATATATCACTTACAAAAATGTTCTCTCATTCGGTAGGTTGTTGTTTCATTTTGTTGATGGTTTCCTTTGCCGTGCTGAAACTTGTATCTTGATGTAGTCCCAATGGTTTATTGTTGCTTTTGTTTCCCTTGCCTCAGGAGATCTATCTAGAAAAATGTCAAAGGCCAATGTCTGATGACTACCTATGCTTTCTTCTAGGAGTTTTATGGTTTCAGTTCTCACCTTGATGTCTTGAATCTTTTTGAGCTTGTTTTTAAGAATGTGGTCCAGGCGCACCTGGGTGGCTCAGTCGGTTGAGCATCCGACTTCGACTCAGGTCATGATCTCATGCTCAGGGTTCAAGCCCTGCACCGAGCTCTGTGCTGACAGCTCAGAGCCTGGAGCCTGTTACAGATTCTGTGCGTGTGTGTGTGTGTGTGTGTGTGTGTCTCTCTCTCTCTGCCCCTCCCCCACTCGTACTCTGTCTCTGCCTGCCCCCCCCCCCCCAAAATAAACATAATAACGTGGTCCAATTTCCCCAGCACCATTTATTGAAGAGACTGTCTTTTCCCTACTGTATATTCTTGCCTCTTCTGTTGTAGATTAATTGACCATATTAGTGTGCGTTTATTTTGGGGCTTTTTATTCTGTTCCATTAATCGGTGTGTCTGTTTGTGCCAGTGCCATACTGTTTGGATTACTACAGCTTCATAGTCTATCTTGAAATGTGGGATTGTGATACCTCCGGCTTTGCTGTTTAAGATTGTTTTTGGCTATTGGGTCTTTTACGGTTCCATACAAATCTTAGTATTAGTAGGTTTAGTATTACTAAAAACCTGCTTTAGGCGTCCCAATCTTCTCCTTTCCTTTAGAAGACTGAGAGAGGTTGTGTATAACATAGACCTTAGGAGTTTCACAACAAAGAGGAGCTTTTACGAGCTCATTGGCATGCATTCTCCTCTGGTCCTGGAAATAAGCCATAAATAAAGTTTATTTGTGAGAGAGGGTGGGAGGGAGAGAGGACACGCCCATGAGCAGGGGAGGAGGGGCAGAGAGCCAGAAGCCCAAGCAGGCTCTGCACTGCCGGCACAGAGCCCACCTCGGGACTTGAACTCCCATGAGATCATGACCTGAGCCAAAACCAAGAGTCAGACGCTTTAACCCACCGAGCCACCCAGGCGCCCCTAGATCTTGCCTTTTTTAAATGGGGTTTAAAGAAAGCTTCCGAGGTCAGCTAGGTGGGATGAGAGTAACCCAGGGGAAGTGACTGCTGGTCACCGGTGCCTTCCTGGGGCTCCCTCGTCCTCCTCCTTCCTCTGGGTTTGTTCTGGCCTTCTTGGTCCTGATTGTGGTTCCAGGCGTGTGGATTACTCTTGTCACTTTACACGCTTGCTGAGTCTTCTTGAAATCTTCCATATGGATGTTCTTGGACTCCTGGTTAATTTGGCCTAAAGCACAGGACACGTGAGGCGAATTAATCCCCTCCTTCATTGAGATGGCTTGTTTGGTTTCTCTTGCATGGCAATGACTTCAGTTAAGGAAATTGTTCTTTGGCATGCAGGTTGTACTTAAAGGATCAGGATTATATTACTATGCATTTTTTAAACGTTTAAAAGTTGTTGTGATGTATTTGTGTTTCCTATGCTGGTGCCTATGTATTCCACAGAGGATGATTGAAGAATCATTGAAGATTGAAATAGAAAAAGAAATGGAAATGACTGTTGAAGAAACGAAAGCCCAGCCTGTCTGTGGTGAAAATCCTTTAGAGAAGTACATAAGAATTCTTCAGCAACATCGAGACCAGGAGTCTGCAGATAAGGTGCTGATGCTTTGGACCGGCTGTCTGTGGAAGGGGTGCCGGGGGATGCTTTGGTTTGTTTGAAGACCTTAGGATGAGAATCTGCCTTCTCCATCGGAGACCAAAAGTAGAGGCGTAGAAGATGCAAAGTTCAAATAGAGCCTTGAATCTCTTGGCCAAATTTCAACACTTTTGTTTGGGTAAAGATGGAAGAGATCTCGATGTGTCAAATTTGATAAAAGTTGACCTGTGTCTCATTATTTTAAGAACAAGAAAGAAAAAATGAAAGGTGTATTCATGAATAAAAAATGCATTAGTGCTGAGACCTAAATACTTAAGTCTCAGACACTAGGTGTTGAGAATGGGTAGCAGGTGGTTTATTTTGATACACCTACTAAATTTGATGTTTAGAAGTCACCTCTTTTTCAGTTTCTTAAATGACCTTTATCTCAGAGTTGTTAGAGACATCAAAGTATTGAATAAAATTCCTACATGTGTAATTTCAAAATTCTTTTTCCCTCTTGGTATCAGAGTTCAAAGGTGGTCAGAGAAGGCTCCCAAGTGGAAACACTGCCATCTAGCAACAAAGACGAAAGGTATGGTTCCCCCAACGTTACGTTGCCTGCACAAACCATCGCGTGGGGGCTTGTGTCAGCCAAGGGAAGTGTTCAGATGTTTGAGTCTGTCTGTGAGAAATGAGTGAAACAATCAAAATTTAGGGACTTCAAAAAAAAAAAAAAAACATACAGCATCTTTTAATTTGTGAAATTGGTTCTGAAATAAATAGTAAGCAAGGGCACAAAGCCCACAGGGAAAGAATGAGAACATGATAAAGATCCCTGAATAAATTTAACAAAAATTTAATAAAAATATATTTTTTTTCCTTTAGTTTCACAGGCTTTTCTCCCGAAGGGCCAGATGACTTCTGGTAACCATGTTTGCTGCTGACTGCCTTACCCATGTAATGTGACTTGAGGCCTGTTGATTTTCTGTAACGACACAAAATCCTCAATAAAAATCTTACGTGAAATCCCATGTGATTGTGTTTTTCATAATTTTATTTGGGTTATAAACGAAAAATCATCTAGTCTGGCAACACCTCTTCAGGCTTTGTATGACGCTAGAAGGAGCTGGGGGTGGTAGGTTTGTTTTCACCTCCCCATTTTTGTCTTGCGTGATCTGTATTCGAAAACTTACTGGCCAAGTTCCGGACCTACATTTTGGAAGTCTCCTCTGTTGCTTTCCTCTCCAGAGTTGGGCTGCCTACCCCCTGCCAAACAGGAGGCCATCTTCCCCACGCTCTCCTTCTGATCTGGCGCTGGAAATAGACACAGGTCCTTCCATCCCAGGCTCTAGAAAGAGTACGGTATCCCCTCCGGTCTTGCCTTTTGACATCTTTTTCTTAGGAACAAACACAACTCCTTAGATGGTGATCGAGAAGGTGACGTTTGCCAAGCACTTTGTGTACCAGATACAATTTAAAACCTTGATAATGTATAACCTCAATTCTTGTTATCACCATATGAAATGTGTACTAGGACTATCCATATTTTACAGATGACAAAACACGAGGCACAGAGGTTAGTGACTTGGCCAGGGTCTCCTAGCCATCAAATTGCAGAGCCGGGACGTGTGCCCCGGTGAGAGACCGGTGCAGCCTCCACGCTGGGCTGTTGGGGAACTGCTCCTGTGGAAGACCTCCCACGGCTTACAGCATCTTGTCCGGTAGCTAGCCCTTTCCAGGGTGACCTTGAGGGACCACACAGGGAACAAAGGAGATAACTGCCCACTGATGCAGCACCCCAAAACTTCCCCAAGGGGAGGAAGAGGCTCGTGTGCTGCCGTTCCCCTTTCTTCGTGCACACCGGCACCACAGTCTAGCGTCTGGTGTGTGCAACCGCCTCGGAAGGAGTTCTCGAATGACACTGCCAGTATAGTCACCAAAAAGCGTACCTAGGACGGCTCTGAGGGTGACCAAGCACCCGGTTTGCCTGGACCAGAGAGGTTTCCTGGGACATGAGGCTTAACGCGCTAACCGATGGTCACCCAGCTCCTGACGTGGGGTGGGTTTGTCTGGTCTGCCTTTCCAGTGAGGTCCCAGAGACCCACTTCCCTTTACAAATACAGACTGGGCTGAACTGGTTTTGCCAGGGATTCTTACTAGGTCACCGAGTTCCAGGACACCGCCTTAATTTCTGTTTCTGAGGCTTCATTTTTAGTGTATAGAAGCCCAACTGATTTCTGTATATTGGTTTTCTATCCTGCAGCTTTACTGAATTCACGTCTTGGTTTTAACGTGGTTTTCTAGTGGAATCTTCAGGGTTTTTTATATATAATGTTATGTCGCCTGTAGATAGAGACCATTTTACTACCATTTTTTGATTTGGATGGCTTCTCTTCCTTGCCTAATTGCTCAGGCTTGGGCTTCAAGTATTGTGTTGAATGAAAGTGGCAAAGTTGGGGCATCCTTGTGTTGTTACTGATCTTCAAGGAAAAACTTACAGCTTTCCACTGTTGAGTAGATTAGCTGTGGGCTTGTTACATATGGCCTTTATCGTGTCGAGGCACGTTCCCTCTATACTCCGTTGAGAGTTTTTATCAGGATATTGAATTTGTGAAATGTTTTTTCTGCATCTAATGGAATGATTGAATGATTATTATCCTTCATTTTGTCAATGTGTTATATGACGTTGACTTGCAGATGTTGAGCCATCCTTGAATCCTTAGAATAAATCCCACTTGATCATGGTGTGTAATCCTTCTAATGTACTGTTGAATTCAGTGTGCTAATATTTTGTTGAGGATTTTTGCATCTATGATCATCAGGGATGTTGACCTGTAATTTCATTTTCTTATAATGTCCTTAACTAATTTTGATATCAGGTTAATACTGGACTTGTAAAATGAGTTTGGAAGCGTTCCCTTCTGTTTTTTTAGTAGAACTCATCATCTGGTCCTGGACTTTTTGTTGCTGTTGGAAGAGTTTTGATTTCTGATTTGCTCTCCTTACTAGTAATTGGTGTCTTCAGATTTTCTATTCATGGTTCAGTTTTGTTAGGTTGTGGGTTTGTAGGAAGTTATCCATTTCTGCTAGGTTTTCCGGTTTGTTTGGGTATTATTGTTCATAATGGTCTTTTAGGAGCCTGTGTATTTGTGTGGTATCAGTAATAATGTCTCTTCTTTCATTTATAATTTCAAGTCCTCTCTCTTCCCCCCCCCCCCCTTGGTTAATCTAGCTAAAGGTTTTGTTTATCTTTACAAAATACCTAGCTATTAGTTTCATTGATCTTTTTTATGGTCTCTCTAGTCTCTATTTCATTTATTTCTGCTCTGGTCTTTGTATTTCCTTCCTTAAGCTACTTTTGGGCTTAGTTCTTTCTGTAGTTCCTTGAGATGTAATAATGGGTTTTGTATTTAAGCTCTTTCTTGTTTCTTAATGTAGGCATTTACTGCTATAAACTTCCCTCTTGGGACAGTATTTACTGCATCCCAGAAGTTTTGATACATTATGTTTCCCTTTTCATTTATCTGAAGATTGTTTTTGATTTTTCTTCTTTGACCCATTTGTTGTTGAAAAACGTGTTGATTAATCTCCCTGTATTTGTGTGTTTTCCAGCTTTATTCTTTTTGAAAAAAATTTTTTAACGTTTATTTCAGTTTTAAAGACAAGGGGGGAGGGTCAGAGAGAGAGGGAGACAGAGAATCCGAAGCAGGCTCCAGGCTCTGAGCCATCAGCACAGAGCCCGACGCGGGGCTGGAACCCACAAACCGTGAGGTCATGACCTGAGCTGAAGTTGGACGCTCAACTGCCTGAGGTGCCCAGGTACCCTCCAGCTTTGTTTTAGTAATTGATTTTTAATTTTATGCCATTGTAACTGAAAAAGATGCTTGATATGATTTCAGTCTCCTTAAACTTTTGGACTTGTTTTGTGGCCTAACATATGATGTATCCCGGAGAATGTTGTGTGTGTGCTTGAGAAGAATGTGTTTTCTCCTGTTGGTTGTGTGAAAATCCATAAAGGGAAACCTTACTTAGAATGGAGTTGGAAGGCCCTGTAGGGCGGAGCTCTCACACACACGAACTTTCCATCACCGCCTACTTCATTCCTGTGCCAGAAATAGTTCACTTTATTGCTCCAATAGGAGGAAGGAAGATTGTCTAAACAGCAGCAGCCTAGCCAATAAGAAACTGCCACAAATCAGCCGGTAAGTAACCATCACCACCCTAAACTCTTGCTTTTCTCCAATAGACTTTGAGCCCCTCCCAACTTCCTCCTTGTTCTCTCTAAAGTGATGTTCCTCTCCCTTGTTCTGCAGACTCTGCCTGTGGTTAGCCATAGCTTGCAAGTTCTGAATTGCATTCCCTCTGCTACTCTTGCATAAACTCGTTTCGCTGGTAGAACAACTTGCTCTTTTAAGGTTGACATTACCTGGTGATCAGAAGTGGGATGTGAAGGAGATGAAGCCCTGAGGAACTAACGACCCTCCGAACTGTGTGCGATGCTCACATGAGCCGTTTGTGCCCTCTGATTACCAGTCGTCTTTTTCCTAGCGGTTGGATAGATCTCCTCTCAGACTCCTGCTCCCTCTCTTTGGTTCAGCTCCAACTTTAGCTGGGATCTGTTTTTGTTTTTAGGAAGGCATCACCCTTCCTGGGGAGTACTCCTCGGTTTTTGTTTGTCCTGTTTCTGTTTGCTGCACCTTCTTGGTGAGTCACCTGTCGTGATCAAAAGGGGGGGAAACGCATGATTCCGGGTGTTTCAGAACAGCTGTTGGAAAACGGTCTCTCATAGTTAAGACACTTTAGGGAATCCAAAAGCAAGATAGGTTCGACCTAGTCCTTGGACCAGGCTCTTGTGCCTTTCTGGAAAAATAGGTGAGTTTTTGGATACTCTGGAGTTGTAATGACCGTTCTGGGGAAACTTTGACTTAGATAAATCCACCTTAAGGGGCACCTTAAAAGAGGATCCCAACCCTCTCAGAGACAATGGAGTACGTCGTTTGGTATGCAGAAGCTTCTAAAAGCCAAGATGATTTCAAAAACATTCCTAAAAAGGATCCTTTACAGCACGCAAATAAAAATTTTTTCGTGAAAAAACAAACTAGCCATCTGAGCAGGTAACCTTAACTTAATCCATCTTCCACAAATACAGTTTGAATCCAGCTCCTGTTTTGAGTTTTCAGGGGCACCTGGGTGGCTCAGTTGGGTAAGCATCCAACTTGGGCTCTGGTCATGATCTCAGGGTTCATGGGTTCACCTCGGGCTCTATGCTGACAGTTCAGAGCCTGGAGCCTGCTTCCCAATTCTGTGTCTCCCTCTCTCTCTTTGCCCCTTCCCCTCTCATGCTTGCTCTCTTTGAAAAACAAATAAGCATTTAAAAGAAAACTAAAACTTTGGAGTTTTGTTTTTGAAACGTGGCTAAGGTTTTTTGTGAGGGTTTTTGTTTTTTCTGTTTTTTAAACGAAAGCTCTTACGATCTCTGTTTACGTATGTGGATGTCTTTATTTTTCTACCTACAGATAGTATTGCCAAAATCAATTTGTAAAGAACTCTATTTAAATCGGCTTAAAGAAAAAAAACATGTAAATTAAGTAAACCCAAATGTTTTCTGGGTTCACATGATCCGGGATAATCAATAAGTAAAAGCTAATTGAAGTTTGTTGGTTTAATTAAGACTAACATGCCTTAGAATTCTCAACATTGAGGGGCATGTAGGTGGCTCAGTCGGTTAAGCATCTGACTTCAGCTCAGGTCATGATCTCGCGGTTTGTGGGTTCGAGCCCCGCGTCGGGCTCTGTGCTGACAGCCTGGAGCCTGCTTCGGATTCTGAGTCTCCTTCTCTTTCTCTGCCCCTCCCCCACTCATGCCCTGTCTCTCAAAAATAAACATCAAAAACTTTTTTAAAAACAGAATTCTCAACACTGACTATAATGCAAACATGTTGTCTCTCTTGCAAAGTCTGTCAGTAAGAAAATTCACCTGAGGTGATGGGTGCTGGTGTCCAATGTCTCGTGAAGTTTTTTGTGCGTAATTTGAACATAATTGGCGGGGACAGTATTTGGCGAAGGCCTCCTCAGAACAAGGAAGGCAACGTGGCCCAATTAACTCCCATACACGAATGCCTGGCTCTGACACGACTCTCTAACGTGGACTGTGTCCAGTTGGACTACATGTCACCGTATATGGGAGACAAAGAAGTAGAAATTGCATAAAAGGTTACACCCCGACGTGCTCGGGGCTCAGCCTTTTTGGGGTCTTTGCCTGCTGAGCCCGTGCCTGCAGGAATAAAGCTGCTTGCTGGGAAGAAGAGCCTCTGTGTTTGGTCTCACTGTGCGAGAATCCTGCTACGTGTCTTGGGGGCTCGCTTCCAGGATTCAAAGTCGATGCTTTCCCCCTCCTCTGTCACCCCGGAGTGTGAACCTCGGAGCGCTGGGAGACGACACCTCACCTAGCGCCAGCGGACCGCTTGATCCATAGGCGACCGGCCCCTCCCGGTGCGGAAGCGCACCGGAACCCGTGAGGCCCAGGAACTGGCTCAGTGAGTGCTGCCCAACAGACTGGTAAGAGCCGGGTTCGTTTTTGCAGACCTGCCCCTAAGAGGCAGAAGGAGAGCCTGATCCCCCCCTCCCAGAGTTGCCCGAGTAGGTCCATAAGGAATAAGGAACCGAAACCTCAATTCGAAGGCGCTGGGTGGCGGGGTGGAGTCGCCGTGTGACTGTGTGTGAGTGAGACGGACAGCCGAAAGGTTCCGACCCGACCGAAGGCCAGAGCGAGTATTGAGTTCCCGTCCAGGGTTCCGTGGCGACCTCCGACGGTTTAAGGTAGCGTTAGACTTCCTCAGGCGTGTGATCCGGGTCAGGGCTTGATACTGAATCCGCCAACGCTAAGAGGCTCCTGAAATCTCTCCTGGAGGGTGGCGAGTCCTGGCCTCCAGAGGGAGGTGTTCAGTACAGTACTTAGAGTTAGATCTGTGTCGTAGGAGACAGGGTAGATGGTCAGAAGTTCCCTAAGTGCAGGTGTTCTTTGCCTGAAAGGGGCCAAGAAAGGCAAGTATTTGCAGACTCACCCCCTGAGGCCTCTCCTCAGGAAAAGCCACCTATTAGACCCTTATGCCCTCCTTATCCAGGAATACCAGGGATAAAAAAAAAAAAAAACACTTCTCCCCCTGAAATCAAGGCCCGTTCAATGTATCTATTGACTGAAATGCCTCATGTTGGATTTGGCCCCATAAATGTTCCATTTCAGCAAATAAAAAGGACCAGGGCAAATTTTCAGACAACCCTGATCAATATATACAAGTATTCTAAAACCTAACCCATGTTGCTGAAAAAAGAAAACAAAACCCCCAAAAACTCAGGATACTTAGATCTGTTAAGAAACATGCTTTATGCTTAACGATTCAAAAGTTGACCATCTCAAGATTTCTGATGTAACAGATAATTCATAATTGGTTACTACTTAGTTTTCCCTGGAGACGAAGGTTTCTAAGAGTTAAAATTCTGCTAAATATAATTAAGACTGATAAAAATAAGGAAAGTAACTATGTAGAAAAATGGGAGATGTGTAAGAAAGATATAAGGAATGGGAATACATTTTTGTTGAAAGTAAAAGAAAGTAATTTTGTCCTAGATGAGTCTGGTTGTTGGGAGAAAAAGGGCTTTGGTCAAAATCTGAAAGCAAAAGCAAGTTGTAGAAGGTTTGTGAAGGGAAATCTTTGGAAAGAAATTTTACATGCGGTCAGGACAGACTAAGGTTAAAACGAATGGATTTTAAAAGTACACTGGTATGAAATTAAAATTCTGCTTTACTTTGTTAAAAAGGCAAAGGTTTCTTGAAATGTTGGTATGTTTTTGAAAAAAAATAGTTTTTTTTTCCCCCTTTTGTCTGCCCAAAAAGATGGAAAAAAATTTTAACCAAAAGGGCAGGACAGCACACCCTTTTGAGTTAACTGAGGCCTTGGTTGAAATTGCCCCTCCTTTAATCCAAAGGCTGGGGAGACGGTGATGATGTCCTCACTGCCAGCCTCCAAATGTTCCACATTTGTGTTCTTTCTGTTTAGCAAGGGAATGGATGCCTGTGCTGTGTGAGGGATAGGTGACTACCATATATAAAAGGCTTTTCCTGGGTTACATAGGAGCCATTTTGCCACTCTTAGCCCAGTGTATGCCAATTTGTGGCCACCTAGATACTCTAAAACGGATATCCACATGGCTGGAACATATTTATGTGGGCACTGTTGAAAAAGGCAAGGGAATAGACCTCGACTTTGGTCCTTTTGGCCCCCTTGGCGGCCAATTTTATCCTTAAAAAAAAAAAAAATGGTTTTTCACCAGCCTTCTAAAATATATTTGTAAAGAGGATTACTGTTGGGCCAAAACAAAATTAGCGCGTCCTTCTACAACCAGGGAAGTCTTCCCTGGTCACAATCGATACCCCCCGAGGTCCTGTAGGCGGAAGACCGGATCAGCTCTTGGAGGTAGGGTCAAGCCTGGCTAGGAGCAACTGCTCCCAGCACCTCTCTAGACTGACAAAATTCAGGGCCAGGAGATGAGGCTTCTCCTGGCCAACTCTTGGGGTCAGGAGATGAGGTTTCTCCTGGCCAGCTCTGGGAAATGAAGATAAGGGACGGTCTCCTTCTCCTTTTTCCTATAGATGGGCAATTGCCCAGCCAAGGCCAATACTCCTTTGGGACGCATTCTGAAAAATTGGGATGATTTTGATCCATAAACTCTGGGGAAAAAAAACAAAACAAAACAAGACAACTCATTAATTATCATGGGGCTGGGGGTCCTATTAGGGAACTTCCAGTTTCCTACTGGGGTCCAGATTCCATCCCAAGATCCTAATTGGAACTACGACCGTCCCATTAAGAAATGGTATTGCCACCACTTCCCAGCATGTGCTTTAGAGAAATTAAGGAGGTCTAAGGTTAAGCCCTTTAACTATGCTAAATTAGCCACTATTTTTTTTTTTTTTCTTTACAAACACGGAATGAGAGCCCAAATGGCTTCCTGGTGAGGTTGAGGGAGACGCTCATTAAATATATGGCTATCTCCCCTGACACCCGTGAGACTGAGACGATTTTAAAGGACAAGTTTGTCACTCAGTTGGCCCCGATACTCAGAAGACACTGCAAAAATTGGCTGTTGTCCTGGAAGGAACCCTAAAAGAGCTGTTACAAGCTACCATTCAGGTATATTACAACCGAGATCAAGAGGGAAAAACAGGAAATGAGGCTTAAAAAAATCTGAGGCCTTAGTCGTGGCCTTAAGCACTATGTCAGATCAGACTTCCCAAGCTCCTGGCCGCAAATGCCACTTATATGGCCAGTCAGGGCACCGGAAACTAGACTGCCCTCCGAAGGGACGACAGGACTCAGAGCCCTGCAAGCCATGCCCCTTGTGTAGAGACCATCACTGGAGGTGTGAATGCCCTCACGGACCTCTATATGCGAGGCTCAGATAGCCAGTGTTCCTGGAAGGGACTGATGGGCCCTGGGGGTCTTCGGGGTGGCTCCCAGAACCAAGTGTCTATTGGAAGCCCGGAGCCTCTGGTAACTCTGGAAAATTCAGGTCACTAAAAAGCCAGTTCATTTCCTTCTTGGTGCCGGGAGCCACCTTTTCTGTCCTCCTCCTTTCCAACCCCTCACCCACCCTCTGGAGGGACCCACTCACTGTCATTTCGTCCGCCCCTCCTGCAGGAAAGGTAGCCGAAGCGGGTCCCTGGATTGACCACAGCAGAGTGGAGCCGGCATCTCGAAACTGGGAGTGCGTTCCTGATCTGTCCACGCCGTGCGAGCTGACCCCACGGAAACAGCAGTCGGCCACTCCAGAGGCTCCGGGAGACTGCAGCCCTGCCCTGGTCACTCTGGAAGCCGGCTGATCCACGCACGGCAGAAGCTCGAGAAATCGGCGGTCCGGTAGAACGAATCGACTGTCCTTATTTTCTGTATGTTTCCTTACTGTGATGCACTATCACCCCTTGTTCCTCACTGGTATTGTGATTCTGGCTCTACTCTTTGCCATAGGATGGGCTGAGTACCCCCTGGCCGGCTGGAAATGTGGTTAGACATTTCTGTGAGCGCTCCCCTTCCTTTTGTGGACAGGATACTTCGTTGGTACCAACACGGGGAAATCACAGCTGTAGGAGACCAGAAAATGCGATTCCCACAGCCCTTAGAGTAAAACAAAATGCCCCAAGTCCTACTATCAGGGCTTGGCTTCTCAAAAGTTCAGTTCCTGGAAAAAAAAAAAAACCTGTCTTGCCTAATGGGAAAAAAGTTCATTGTGGTCTCTGTTAAAAATGTAACATGCCTAGACCAAAGATTTTACAACTCAACTGCCCGGAAAACCCAATGGTGGGGGACCCCAGATCACCTTGAGCCACATCCCCGCCCCTTGTTTAACTTCTCTCATCTCCAAGAGCCTAGACAATGTCAACGCAGCCGTCAGATGGGGGGTCGCAGGTGGACTAGACTGGATATGTGGAAGGACAGCCTGTGTAGTACTCCCCTCAGTCTGGTCAGGGTCATATGTGCCAGAAACTAATCGTCCATCTTTCTTCCTGCTCCTACTTGCCAGAGGGAAACATTTGGGAGCCCAAGTGTATGGGGACAGGGAGACTCAAATCAAGCAGCGTGCCTTACACATTGGCGATTAAAAAGATAATAAATGGCCTCCCGAGCGTATAATCCAATGGTATGGCCCTGCGGCCTGGGCAGAGGACGGGTCCTCGGGCTGCCACACCCCCATTTACATGCTAAACAGAATCAGACTGCGAGCGGTTGTAGAAATTATCGTCAGCGAAACTGCCAGGGCTCTTAGCCTCCTAGCCAAGCAGCAAACCCAAATGTGCAATGCCATCTATCAGAATCGCGTGGCCTTAGATTGATTACCTGCTTGCTTCTGAGGGAGGAATCTGTGGAAAGTTTAACCAGAGCGACTGCTGCCTACAGATGATGAGGGAAAAGTCCTAGAGGACATCACAGATCGAAGGAGAAAGGTTGTCGATGTCCCCATCCAGACCTGGAACAGTTGAAACCCGGGGGATGGTTTTCAACTTTCGGGGGGGGGGGGGGGGGGATTCAAAACCCTTGCAGGTGTTAATCTCTTTTGATTTTGGGTGCTTGTTTAATCCTACCTTGCCTAACTCTCCTGGTTATACGGTCTGTCTCTAGCCTCATTGAGGCAATGGTCAAGAGGAAAGTGGTCACGCATGTGATCATGATATGGAGATATAAACCTCTAAACCAAGATGATGCTCTTGGACCTAAAATAGGGGGTCCCTCCCTAAGGAACGTGGCGAAGGCCCCCTCAGAACAAGGAAGGCAAAGTGGCCCAATCAACCCCTATACACGTATGCATAGCTCTGACACGACTCTGTAATGTGGACTGTGTCCAATCAGACTATATGTGTCACCATGTATGGGAGACAAAGAAGCAGAAATGGCACAAAAGGCTGCACCCTGCTGGGCTCGGGGCTCAGTTTTTCGGGTACGAACGCACTGAGCCCGTACCAGCAGGACGAATAAAGTTGCTTCCTGGGCAAAGAAAGCCTCGGTGTTCTCGTTCTCTCTGTCTCGTTCTCTCTGTCTCGTTCTCTCTGTCTCGTTCTCTCTGTCTCGTTCTCTCTGTCTCGTTCTCTCTGTCTCGTTCTCTCTGTCTCGTTCTCTCTGTCTCGTTCTCTCTGTCTCGTTCTCTCTCTCTGTCTCGTTCTCTCTCTCTGTCTCGTTCTCTCTCTCTGTCTCGTTCTCTCTCTCTGTCTCGTTCTCTCTCTCTGTCTCGTTCTCTCTCTCTGTCTCGTTCTCTCTGTCTCTCTCTGTCTCTCCCCGCAAGAATCCTGCTATATACTGGGTTAACGTAAATGATGTAATTTCATTGAATACCTGGATAATTTTTTAAGCAGGATAAAATACTAAAACATTAGTTACTGAACACAGATTTATTCACTTAGGGCTTCTTCTTACAAAGACTCCCAAAATATTGGGGTCTGTTAGTAAAATGTGCTGAGAAAATTTTCTATGAGAAAAGCATGTTTCTCGAAATAATGAAACGTAGTCATAAATTTCAGTCCACAATTGCTTACGTTTTAGTTTTTGCTGGGAATTAAGGATTCTAAGGGTTAAGAATTCTAAATGGATGTAAAGTGTAACTGTTCCAGACAATCAGGATGAAGGAAGAAAACAACTGTAGTTGAACAGTGTGCAGATGATGGGGCTTTGGAGTGGTGGAGATTCGCAGCCAATGGCCAAGAAAGAATTCTTGCAACGTCCTTGGTGCAAAAAAGGTGATTTTATTTATTTCAATTTTTTTTTCAACACTTAATTATTTTTGAGAGAGAGAGAGAGCATGAGCAGGGGAGGGCCGGAGAGAGAGCGAGAGGGAGAAACAGAATCCAAAGCAGGTTCCAGGCCCCGAGCTGTCAGCACAGAGCCCGATGTGGGCTTGAACCCATGAATCGGGAGATCCTGACCTGAGCCGAAGTTGGATGCTTAACTGACTGAGCCACCCGGGTGCCCCAGAAAAGGTGACTTTATTGAAGCCTGAGGACAGGATCACTGGGCAGAAAAAGCTGCCCTGGGGTTGTGAGGACTGACTGATTATATACTGTGGAGTTGGGGGAGGTAAAGAGAAAATGGAGGCCTCCAGAGGGACTTTGATATGCTCAAGAGGACTCTTAAGATGCCAGGGACCTTGCCATTGTCAAGTTAAGGTTGTTTTCCCTCTAGTAAGGCATTAACACTAGGAAAGTAGGGGATTCCTGGAGAAATGTTCTACTCTGTATCAATGGGCTGCAGGTTATAACGAAACTTAATTTTACCTGCCATTCCCTTCTTGCCTTAGTTCCCCACCCCACTATGGAGGGGAGGGTGATGTTGGGGCTCCAGGAAACGGAGTCTATAGGGTTCTGGAGATGAGGCTGTTGGTAGGATTGCCTTTTTCCTGTAATTTACTAAGACATTTGTAAACCGATGGAGACGTTGTCCTGTATGACTGATCTCTTTCAGTTAACCATTGGTCTTCTGTCCTGTACTCTGTTCTAGGGCAGCCAGGAGTGTCTGAGGAGTGTCCCACACATCCCACGGGGAGGGGAGGGGACTGGGGGGGCTAGCTTGTGCTGGGCCCTCAGCCTGCCTTATGCTCCCTCATCACAAACCTTCCGGTATTCTTGTCAAACTTCTCTAAAATTTGAAACGAAGTTTTTTTGACCTCAAACTAATGATAAGAATTTCTAGAGGGTCCCTGGAACATCTCAAAACATTCTCTCTTTATAAAAAGAGAGATGTTCTACCAATTAGGTGTATTTGTTATGTTAAATTACATGGGAAGCATTGTCAAATCAGGAATATTAAGCCTTCTTTATTTTGCGTTTGTATAGGTGTGAATATACGCGTTCCAAAAATTACACGAAGTTTAAAAAATTCTGTATCCTGGTACAATGTTAGTAGTCATAATTTTAAAATGTATGTCACAAAATGAACCAAATTTACTTATCAGTTGCATCACTTTTTTTTTGTAGGTGTAGGTGTGAACTTTTTTTTTTAAGAAAAAAAATTTTTTTAACGTTGATGTTTGAGAGAGAAAGTGGGGGAGGGGGAAGGAAGGACACAGTGCGAGGGTGACAGAGTATCCAAAGTGGTCTCTGGGCTGAGAGCAGTGAGCCCCATGCAGCACCCGAACTCACGAACCGTGAGATCATGACCTGAGCCAAAGTCGGATGCTTAACTGAGCCACCCAGGTGCCCCTCTTTTTTTTTTTTTTTTTAATGTTTATTTCGAGAGAGCGTGCGCATGTGCGCACCCACATACGTGGAGGCAGAGGGAGAGGGAAAATCCCAAGCAGGCTCCGCAGGGTTAGTTCAGAGCACAATATGGGGCCCAAACCCACAAACCGTGAGATCATGACCTAAGCTGAAATCGAGAGTTGACACTTAAGGGACTGAGTGCCCCCAAGCGCCCCTGCGTGTGAACTCTTATCAGATCTTTAACTGTGGCCATTTTCAAGTCCGTTGTCATTGACGGTTACTGTTTTGTTCTGATGCTTTTACAAGGAATGTTTCTACAGGAGTGCTTCATCTTCAAGGAGGTTCATGAGCAAGGAACTTGCCAGGTGCTCTAGAATACAGGGATTTGATTCCTTTAAGATAACACCGAGCTGGGTAAGAATTTCTAAAACTAATGAAAACTGATTGCTTTAATGGTTTGTCTTCCTGATGTAAAGGCCCCTCGCCTTTCTTCCCCCCCTCTCCTTTTAAGCTCTCTATAACTTAAAACAATTTGGTAACAATGACTGAAGCATTTAGATACTTTTTTCTCTACCTGCACCCTCCAGAATTCTGAAACTCTTATTAAATATTCTCATTTTTCCTGACAGTGTATTTTTGGAGGTTCAGTGAGAATCTGTTCTTTTTGTGTGAGGATATCCAATGCACCTAGCCTCTGCTGCTTTTGATCCACAGCTAATAAAAAGGGATATACTTCAGTTTTGCAAAAGCGCGAGCAAACCCATCGTGAATAATCCCACTCTGGTAGGACAGTCTTCCACGGAGTACTCCTGGCACGATGTGCACGCCGTCATAATGTGCAGCCCAGAGATTTCGTGTATTGGGAAAGACCTCTCCGGAGAGACTCTTCAACCCCAAGGAAAGGCCCTATCAGGGACTATGGACAGATGTTCGTGCTGCCTAACTTCGAGGAACATACGCTTGGATCCACGTATCCCATGGAAGAAGGTGCCAAACCCTGAGTGGACGCACACTGTCCGGTGACCCGAAAGCAAAGATTCCCAGAAGCTGAAACACATGAAGCTGAATGAGACTGCTCTCCCGAGGTGACCATGATGTGGTTCAAAATGGGGTTTGGGAACCAATAGCCAAGAAGGAATTCTTGAGACATTTTCGGTACAAAGGGGTGGTTTTATTAAAGCCAGGGGCAGGGCCCGTGGGTGGAAAGAGCTGCCCCGGGGTTGAGAGGAGTGAGTGATCGTATACTTTGGTGCAGGGGGAGGTAAGGACAAGGAAAGTTTCCAAAAGGATTTTTTTTTTAAGTTTGCTTCTGTTGCGGGTGGCAGTGTGTATGGGGGGGAGGGGGGGTGGGGGGTGGGGAGAGAGAAAGACAGCATGTGCCGGAGGGGCAGAGAGACAGATTCTCACTGCACTGTTAGCCTGGAGCCCTACCAGGCCTCGAACTCCCAAACCATGAGATCACGACCAGAGCTGAAATCAAGAGTTGGATTGCCTCACGGACTGAGCCCCCCAGGCGCCCCCCAAAAGGATTTTCATATGCTACAGAAGCCTTACAGGATGCTGGAGGCATGGCTACTGTCAAGCTTCGGGTCGTTTGGCCTCTAGCAAGGCAATGACCTAAAGCCCATACAGGGTTCCTGGAGGAGAATGTCCCACTCTGCCTGCCCCAAGTATCCGTCAGCGGGCTGCAGGTTATCAGGGAATTTAATTTTCTCCTTTGCCTTTGTTCCCCACTTCAACTAGACCAGGCCAGTACGCCTTTTTCTTGCTGTCACTTCCTATTCCTCCCTGTCCGACTGTTGAATGTGCCCCGAAACTCCGATAGGTTCATGATGTTGGCGATCCCTTGGTGTTACCTGTCACAGAGTGTCTTCAGTCCCAGATGCCACTGTTGACGGTACCTGCAGGTCTATGGCGGTTACCTGTCGGATGAGGCTCTCATACCTTGTGTCAACCTTTCTCCAACCACGGCCACGCCGGTTCAGCCGAACACTTCCACGTTTGCCGATCATGTGACATTTGCGCCCCCCGCCCTCCCCCCACTTTGTTTTCCTTGCCTAAATTCAATCTGTTCCCCTGCGAGGGAGGTACACATGGGCTCCTCCTTCCTTGCAAGGCTTTCAGAAGAGCCCCTTTCAGGACGAGATGGCCCCTCCCGGAATGTCAGGCCGGTTCCTCTGATTCCTGGCTCGGAAAGCTCACTCGGGGAATCCCAGCGAAAGGATGTGTCGGTAGGCAGACCCTAGACGAGGACCTCCGTGACCCGCGTCGCTTTCCCTCCCGTCTGCAGCGGACGGCGTTGCCACGGGCCTAACAATGCTCGCACAGCTGGAGGGCAGCGCTGATTGGGAGCTTTCACGGTCCCTGTCACCATCCATGATAAATCACAGGCCTCCCGTTGTCCCACCCCATCCACCCTCCGTGGCCACCTGAGCCGGGGACTTGCAGGAGGCGGCGCACGTGACTGCAGGTAGACCTCTGCGGGGAGAGCTGGTCCATGCCGCGGCCACAGCAGCGAGCCGCCTGACAGTGACCACTCGACTTGTGGGCTGAAGGAGGTGGGGGCAGGTGCACAGGCCTCGGTTACCTGCTTGTGGCAAATACTGCCTGCCGCACCGGGGTCGATGCCTCTGGAGGGGTAGAAATCGGATCGCGCAAAGCCAGCGTGGTCCTTCGTTCAGCTGGCTACCTCCAGGCCTAGGGTCAGGGTTGAGAACCATAATCCAGTTTGGAATTGTCCTATGTTCGATTCTGCTCTGTATCATTCAAGTTTCGTACCCGTGGCCTGTCAAACCTTTGTAGAATTGACGGACCTGGTAAGGTAACGCGGGCTCAGTGCTCCGAGCTAATCTCCAGATAGAGACTTGGGATGGGCAATGCCTGAGCGTTCTCCCTCCTAACCTTGTCACTCAAATGTGACCTTAAGTGGTTTCTAACTGCTCTGTATTTAGACAGGATAACCTCTGAGACAGGATAACCAGGTAAAGTCCCAAGGGACAAAAATTACTAAATACAGAGAACTCAACTCTTGATCACTTAACGCTTTTGGAGAAAGATCTTGATTTTTTTTTAATGTTTGTATTTACGAGAGAGAGTGTGCGCGAGCAGGGTAGGGGCAGAGAGACCAGAATCCAAAGCAGGCTCCAGGCTCTGAGCTGACAGCACAGAGGCCGACCAGGGACTTGAACTCAGGAGCCACTGAGATCATGACCTGAGCTGAAATTGGAGGCTTAACCGACAGAGCCACCCAGGCACCCCAAAGGGAAACTTGATTTAGAATGGAGTCAGGAAGGCCTAGAGGGACGCTCTCACACATGAACGTTCTATCACAGCTTCCTTCGTATTCCCAGGTGGGCCCAAGTTCCCTTTACTGCCTCTGCAGGAGGAGGGTTCTCTCCTTGCCCACCAGTCGCCTGGCAGGTGCGAAACCGGGCATGGTCCTGAACTCTGGCTTTCCCCCAAGAGACTGTGGCTCAAAGTGGCCCCTCCTCGCTACCTCCTTTTCCCTCTGTAACGTTCCTCTCCTTTGTTTTGCAGACTCTGCCTATGGTTCGCAGTAGTTTGGGTGTGCCAAATCGCAATTCTTCTGCTATTCCTGAACAAACTAATTTTGCTGGTAAAATAACTTGCTGTTTTATTTTTAAGATGAACAGATGGAATGTTCTGTAAACGTCTGTGAAGTCCATCTGGTCCAGCGTGTTGTAGAAGTCCAGTGTCTCCTGACTGCTTTTCTGTCTGGATGATCTCTCCGTTGTTGAAAGCGGGGCACTGAGGTCCCCTGCTGTGACTGTATCGCTGCCTAGTTCTCCCTGGAGCTCTGTTAATATTTGCCTGATACGTTTATGTGCTCTGATGTTGAATGTATCACTGTTTACAAACGCTCTATTTTGGGATCAATTTACTTTTTAACGATTACATGACGAATTTGTCTCCTGTGACAGTTTTTGGCTTACAGTCTACTTTGTCTGATACGTGTACAGCTACCCCTGCTTTGGGCTATTTGCATAGAATACCTTTTTCCATTCCTGCACTTTTGCAGGAATGTGTCCTTAAAGCTAAAGTGTTAAGTAGGCCGCATATCTATGGCTTTTGCTTTTTTGTCCGTTCGACCACTCTGTCTTGATTGGAGAATTGAGTCCATTTACATTTCATTATTGATAGGTATGAAATTCCCATCACCGTTTTGTGGTTTTCTGTTTATATTTTTAAAACACGTTTATTTCTGAGAGAGAAAGAGACACACAGCACGAGCAGGGGAGAGGCAGAGAGAGAGGGAGACACAGAACCCGAAGCAGGCTCCAGGCTCTGGGCTGTCAGCACAGTGCCTGGCATGGGGCACAAACTCACAAATGGTGAGATCATGACCTGAGCCAAAGTCGGATGTCCAACCGCCTGAGCCACGCAGGCGCCCCTGATGATTTTGAGTAGTGGTATGCTTAGGATTCATCTTAAAGAGCTTCAGCTTAAAGAGCTTTAAGACTCTTTCTTTAAATTTTGACACTTCAATTGTAATATGACTCGGAGTGCATTTCTTTAGATATTTTTGGGAACCCTTCAGGCTTCCTGGCTGACAGCAGGAATTATCCTGGCCTCTCTTCCAAGTTGGTTGATCCTTTCTTCAGTTTGATCTAGTCTGCTGTTGAACCCCTGTACTGAATTTTTCAGGTATCGTGTTCAGTGTGATTTGATACTTTTTAATATGTTCTCTTTGTTGAAATTTTCAGTTTGTGTGTTGTTTGGCCCTCTCCAAGCATCGATGGAACTTAATTTGAACCCTCAGGTAAGTCACTTTAAGGTCATTTTTAACACTTATTTTCTGAGAGAGTGTGAGCAGGGGAGGGGCAGAAAGAGGGACAGACAGAATCGGAAGCAGGCTCCAGGCTCTGAGCTGGCCGCACAGAGCCCGACACGGGGCTCGAACCCACCAACCGTGAGGTCATGACCTGAGCTGAAGTCGGACGCTTAACCGACCGAGCCACCCGGATGCCCCAAAAGAGGAAACGCATCTTTTCAGACGGCTTTGGACGCATGCCGTGCGATGTGGGAACTCCCCTGTAGGCTTCCCTGCTCCCCCCCCTGCACAAGAACCTCTGAATGCATCTCTGTTCACATCTTCCCCAGGTAGGTGAAGTTCACCTATCAAAACAGTGAGGAAGGCTGGGACACGGTTGGGGAAAAGGACTTTGCCAAACCTGACTTCACTCATGAACTGTGAGAGCAGGAGCTGAGGCAAAATCGAGCGGGACACTAAAGGCACCCCAGTTATCATTCTTTAATGGACTCGTGGCTTTATTTTCATCTCCTAAAAAGTCAAGTTCACAAGGTAAAAACTAGAGAAATGAAAAATCGCTCCTCTGCCTTCTAGAGGTTCCAATACCTCGTGGTAGGATTACTGTCATTAACTAAACGATTGCACGTGATCTTATCTAGACAGGATTTATACGTAGCTTATTGTTCAGGGGACTCCTGTAACAATCGCACAAAATGCCACAGAAATGGGAGGTATTAGGGCGTGTGGCAAAGAGCATCCTCATTGGGCTCCTGATTGTTCTCCTGCCGAGCCTAGGGAAGGGTCATGATCCTGAGGTGGCACCTCATTTAGAAAGGCAAGGTCTCAGTAGGGGACAAGAGCTGATGCTTAGAAAGGTCAGGTGAAGAAAATCCAAATGCAGACTCGTGCCAACAGGTAAGTAGTTTAAGCAGATAGTCAAACGAAAATCCCAAGTGACCAACTAAGCTCTGCTGCTGTCGAGAGTACCTGTTGGATCGAGCTCTTTTACCATTCCTGCAGACATCTTCTTTTAGTAGACTTTTACACTTCGGGTTTGTACAGGAGCCACGGGTGCCCAGACCCTTAGGAAGGATGGTCCTTGTTCTTACTTTCCCCAAACCTGAGCTTTGTGTTAACCCCACACCTATAATTGCTTTCGTTTGTTGAAGTATCTGTCCTTCACAGAACTCTAGAGCTGTCGGTAGCATTTTCGTGGAAACGTGATGTCCATACACGTGCGAAATGTCGATTGTGCGTACTGTTTAAAAATGACGCCGTACTGCAGACACAGAAAGATAGTATTTTATGTATGGTAAAAAGGCAAGTGAGTGAAGCTATACTTTTATTGCATTACTCTTAGTACATCCACAACTATTTCCACCTAAATAGATATTTAAAATAAGCATACACAAGTATTGACTATTATCTACAAATATTTATTGTAACACTTGAATAGAACTACAGGAAGCCCTTGGCACTGATAGAAAATATTGATTCACTGTTAGGTTACAAAAATTTATACATAGCAAAATTTAATGCTCTTTACATAAAAAATATTAGACTACTTAAACAAAACTTTCAAAAATTCTTGGTAATAGCTACCAGAATTAGAAAAGTAAAATTAGGCTTTAGACACTGCCTCTTCTAGAACACTGGACTCTAACAGCACCTCCACTGCTGGAAAAAAAAAAAAAAAATTGAAGTCTGTCATGCAACAGGAAAACAAAACTAGCTATTCTGGAACTGTTCTACACAGAAGAGAGCTTCTCCCAATTAAAAAAAAAAAAAAAGTCAAGATCCAAATAGGCATTTTTTAGGCATTAACAACAACAACAAAAAGAATCCAAATGAACTCTTATCCTTGATGTTCAATTTTAATAGCATCTTGACAAAGGTATGCTTCCTTTCATCTTAAGACATTTCTGCACACGTGTATGTTTTAAAATCCAGGAAACAGCCAAACCACAAGTTAATTCTTAACATGAATATACAGAGTTAATCCTATATTATGCAGCCCCTTTTAAAAGCACGGATGCACCCAACGGTTATATGTATCATTTCATAAAGAGCAACACAAAGTTTACCATCACTAATACCCAATACCTCTAATCACTTAATGTTCTGGAACAGAATGATTTAGAAGGCAAGTTTCTTTTGAAAATGGCTTAAACTCAAGGTGGATTTTTTTTTTCTTTTTTCTTTTTTTTTTTTTTTTGCTGAACATCAAACTTTTATTATTCCAGGAATGATTTAGATTTAAAAAAGGAACTAAATACCAACCCTAATTTAAACTACTGAAGTATTCAAGTCTAGAAAAGTAGGAGGTCTGTGGTCTATTTGTAATTCGGTTTCAGATAGTTGGTATGAAACTGTAAACTTGCTATTGAGACCACGTACAAATGGTTTAGAACGGTGGTCATTTTAATAAGGTAACACTTCTTAATTCAGAAAAACATTTGTGGAACCAAGGGCGATGAGGGATTTGGGGTCTCCTGTTGTAAAATTAAGTTCTTAGAAATTGAAAACAGATACTCATTAAGGCAGAGCTGACATTTATTCCCCAGGAACGACGACGCCACCTGGGCCGTTGGATTAGAGGAAAGCTATTATAGAATTGACTTTGGAAAGCTTGTCGATGGGCCACAATCCAGCTTCCTCAAGGGTAGGTGGAGCCGAATTAGAGTTATCAGCGTTCTTGAAAAATAGATTTCCGACTGGATCGGGAGAGGAACGGGTCCTGGACTTAAAGGGTAGGGACGGCAGCTAATTGAAACAAAGAGTTCAAGCGTTAAGACTCACATGGTCTCGGAACCCAAGTTTAATAAATGTCAGCTGTGGGAAATGGTACTCTATTCCCTACCCAGGTAAACCCCGCGGACAGAGGGCACACGTGAATTTACGGTCACACTGCTTCGTGCCGGCCCATCGGCGGTCCCGCTCCAGCAGTATGCCACGTGCCCGTGGCCTCGCTCTCGCAGGAGGCTTGCTCTACGGCTAAGTGGGAACAGGCCACCTATCTCAGAAAGCTGAACCATCGTTTTGTCCAAGTGTTGCCTTTTAAAATGGCTAACGTGAAGCCTCCGGTATCTGCACTAAAGAAAAAGACTGGCCTCCTGGCAGGTGTTCCTAGAAATCCCTCCCAGCAGCTCGAGACAGTGAAGTGTTTGTACCTCTACATTAGTTTGGTGGGGGGTAAGGGGGGGGGGGGGCGGGGGGACACATCTGGACGGCAGAGCAGCTGTCTGTGGATTTGTCAGAACTGTCACTTCGGCGGCGGTAACGCTCTGGCAAACGTTTATGTGTAAGAATTGAGTTGTTCTTTGGACCGAGACTGGATATCCTGCAGCTCCTGCTCTTCCTTTGCTTTGATATCCTGGCAAGCCTGCATTTTGCTGGCGTCCTTTAAGTAAGCCCAGTTAGAAGACAGTATCATGAGGAAGTGGATCTGGAAGAGAAGGGTGCGCATGATGGCTAGTGAGCATGGCAGAAGGCAAAGCGAGCTGCGAGGCAGGTTAGACGCTCCCGACTGTAAAAAGGGAGAGGGTTATTCTGCGTTAATACTCGTCGCGCGAGCAGAGCCGTCGGAGCCCGGCAGCGAGCTCCACGAGGACGCTTACGAGTAAGAGGCGGAAGGAGAGTTAGTATACCAACGTGATGAACTGGAAAACATGGCCCAAGTTGCTGTTAAGAAAAAGCAAACAGGAAGCAGGAGGGGGGGTGTGTGTGGTGGTGGGACCGTGGGGGGGGGGGGGGAGTCATTTTAAAAACTCGCGCAGACGTTCAGAAACACGGTGTGTGCGGAGTTGGAAATTAGTGCAAGGTTCTAGCTTGCCGGTGGCTAAAAACCAGTTCCCCAGAGGCCTCAAAGTGAACGATGTGTATTTTGAGTAGATGCGAAACTACACACGTAACACGGAAAACTTACGCGAATGTCAAAACCAATAGAATTAGGAGCTAGACGCAAACAAGCATGCGGTCCGTGTTAACACGTTTTGAGCCGGGAAGCTACCTCTTCCGTTGGGTCACGGCCCTTCCTGCCTGTCACAGAATGGAAGAATCCTCATCCTTGACACTTCATGTAGCAAACACTTCTTTCCCACCTAGTTTCCTGGTCTTCCCTGCAAAATCTACACCTCGCGTTCCTCCTCTCTCCTGTTCAACGTAGCAGAGGCTTTCCGACGGCAGGCACGATTGCTCTTGCCGTTAAAATCTTACGTGCGGGTTGAGAGCGGGCTACGAGGAGTCGGTCACTGCTCGCCAAAACACAGGGGCAAGGTTACCCATCCTGTGCCTCCGCAAGGGAGGGCTGTGGTGTGCGGAAAGAAGAACCCTTCCCCCCCCCCCCCCCCCCCCGGTAGAAACCTCTAGCTGACTTACTTCAGGGGCACGTATGGGGCAGTGAACCGGGGAATCAGCAAAAAATTTTGTAATCAACTTTACAATAGGTCCTTTTTTTTTTTTTTTTTCCAGAGTCTAACACAACAAAACGCAGATCAGAACGGATCTGTCTTCCATCTCCTGGGGAGCACTCCTGTTGGTTATCAAGCAAGCAAAAATAACGGAAAACGCAGGTATTACAGAGTGTTAATACTTCACTTAGAGATACCCCTCAAAGGTCAAGAAAATTTTTTTTTTTTACCGGATGCTCACCCAATGCCAGTAAATCACTGAATCCTTTTCACACCGTGGAAATAAGCCAGATCTCACGGTTTTTGTAATTCACTTAGGGTGAGGCATGTTATTAATCTACAAGGCAAAGTGAGTCGACTAAAGCTATGTACAAATGACTGTAGCAAAACGGTAGCATCTGACTCTGCTTTCATGGGGGGGGGGGGAGGGGGGGTGGGGTCAGCGATCTTTCAGGCTACCGCGCAGAGCTGTCTAAAGCTCCTTGTTGGACTTAGGCAATTTAGAATTTAGTGCAGCAGTCTTCCCGACTCTTAAACTTCAAAACAGCATAGTTATATGTAGTAGCCATCATGTAGATCAGCTGGTGGGAGAGAACAAACAGGACAGTGAGATACAGGTGGTCAGGGCCGGTGCCCGCTCAGGCCCCGGGACTTTCTTTGTCCCCCATTTGTCACCACACAGCTTTTCCTGCGTGCCACACCCCCCCCACCCCCCTTCTCGTATGCACTGCTGGTCCTCACCTCCGCCCTCAGTACCTTTATTAGGAAGACTTGGCTGGGTCCGCAGCCTGCCGCTGGAAGCTAAAGGCCCTGTTTCCCCTCGTCTCCCCCCACCCTGCCTCCTCCATGCCACTTAGTCCTCTTTGTGCCTGTGTCTCTGCGAGAGAACAGGTGGCCAGCGTGATTTTGACAGGCCCTTCTGAGTTTTCAGGGGCTCTAAAGAGCACGTGACGTTTCCTTCCTGCTCCCGGCATCTTAGATTTCTTGAAATCACAAAGCAGGCCCTCGGGCATTACACCCGGATGTGCGTACGTACATGCAAACACGCAGTAGGCTTGCGCCCCCACAAGATTTGCAGGGTCCCTATCTGCAACTCTCCTCCCATGCTAAAGTGACTCTGTAACCCCCCCCCCCCCCCCCCAAATCACTGCTCGGGGCACTTTCACAGGCACCGGTGGGCAGGCCGCACCGGGGTGACAACGGGGTCTCCCGACTGTCGTCGACTGAGGCACCGCGCTGCGTGCTTTCCTGGTTCGGGCCGTACACGAGTGTCCTTTCTGCAGGCGAGTTCGTGCCGGGTTTTTTTTTGTTTTTTTTTTGGCTTTTTGTGATTTTGCTGTGCACCTGTTTCCTAACCGTCGTGCCGAATGAAGTGTTCTCAAAAGTCTCGAGCCAGCCAGAGGGCCCCGAGGTGCCACCCGAGCTTCGGTCAGGGAGGAGTTGTACTGCGGTTCAGCGATAATCAGTATATACCAAATAACTGTCTTTAAACAGAAACTCCTAAAACAAGGTCATGTGTTCATCAGCTGGCCGAAAGCGAACCCCCGGTCTCCCCGCAGAACAGGGGCTCAGTGTTTAAGGAGACTTGACAAGAACATCAGTACGTGCATCTATGTGTATATATACGCGTTTCCGGTTGGAAATTAACCTTTCCTGGCAAAGAAATCAGTAAATGGCTCACGTGCAAGCACGTGCTAGGCCAGCCCGGGTGTCTTGTCCCCCCAGAATCCAAATTCCACTACCCTCCAGCAGTGCTGCGTCCCCGAGTTGTCTGCCAGGAGCTAGACTAGGCCAGCCTGGGGCCCGATACTCACCAGGGCGATGACGGTGGCACCGGCTCCGGCGCAGGCCACAATGAACAGGTGATAGGACACGTAGAACTAGAAAAGAACAGGGCACCGTGTGAGCACTGTATGTGGAAGGACGGGGCCTCTGCCCGTTTGCTCTCCTCGATGGGCGGCGGCCAGGCTCCGTGCCAGCGTGCACGGGTCTGGGTCATAGCCCGGCCGCGCCACCACGCGGGAAGCTTCAGAAACTGCTGCTCAGGCCGTGCCCTCCACTAGTCTAACCTCAGTAGCTGGGCCTCCACCGGGAGTGGAATTGCCCTCCGGGACTGCCCCGTGGAGCCATGTTTAAGAACCCCTGCTCGGAGCCAGTATGGACCTTACATACTGGCTAACGATGGAGGCAGGGGCTGATGCTAGGAGTCTCTTAAATATGCAAGCTCCCACTCGTGCATTTAAGAATGTTCTTTTATAGACAGTTATAAACCGATGCCTAAAGAATATTCTGAGGTCTGCTTTTAAACCAAAGCGGGTTAGGATTTATTTACTGCCAGTTAAGGCTGAACGAGAGATGAACTGTGACTAGATTGATAGAAATTGGGCTTAGATACAGGTTCAAGGAAATCTTTTCGGTGGAAATTAATTTGCATTTGTTCTGTGATAAATGTCCTACTTTGAAAAACCAAGTGAAGGTGAAAGAAGGCTGTGGCATGGATTTCCAGATGTGCAGGATTCAAATTCTTGCCCAAAGAGACAGCTCTCGGTCCATTTCCCACGGTCCAGCCCACTAGGTGAGGATCCTTAGCGTTTTCTAGGTCACAAATGGCCGAGTGCTGGTGATTACGTACAAGGCCGTCTACAAAAAGCTCTCCTTCCTAGCATTTGCACTGGCTCTTGCTTTGTCTACGGCCAAGAGCCCTTTCCTGAGCCTGCTTTGCCAGGTGACTGCTCTAGGCCCCCTGCCGGAGAAGGGTTTACCTCATTGGTGTTGCAGATGTTCTCCAGGGCAGAGCCACAGATTTTTCCTGGGAAAGCATTCCAAGGGATGATACCTGTGAAGTGAATCCCAACACAACGTTCGTCATTATCAGCACACACGGCAGTGCCCCGGGCTCTCGATGGTCCTCACCACTTGGGTTCCAGTTACAAGGTAATCAATCATCCACTCTGTTCTTCATCGACACTTGCCCTGTCTGCCCTCGGCAGACCAGGCTTTTTAGAATCAATAGCAAGTCCTCCTCGGACAGGAGGACCAGAGCAAAGTCAAGTAGGCCTGAATTGGTTTTTCCCTCCAAATTATGCTTTGTTTAGTTGTGCCGGTATCTGTAAAACCTGATTTCCAAAGCTGTTTGCCCTAGTTCCCACGGATGAACTCTAGTTAAACAGCTGGAGGACAGCCACCCTCGTGAAGCATTTCCTGGTCCGTGGACCTGTTACTGAAGTCCCGAAATGGAGAGTCGGTACACTGAGTTCCAAGGCAGTTATTTGTTATGTAATTTTGTAGGCCTTTTACAATTGCATTTTACAGTGGTATTGAAAATCCAATTGGAAATTTCAAAAAGGGATACCCCGTGGAGTCTACACCAATTACTGTGTGCCTCTCACTATAACCTTGACCCTTCCCTGCCATGACACTGCCCCTTGGGTTACTGTTCTGTTCGCTGTCACGTAGTAAGCACATGCTTTTAAATAGGAACGTTACTCTTCTTCTCCCAGGAAGTAAGGAAGCATTTTTTAAAAAGTTGCTTATTTCTTCCCTTCTTGCCATGGGCCAAGAATCAGTCTTCATACTTCAGGGGAAGGGGAAAAGACAAGTCTCCACAGTGCTTTCATATACAGAAGACTGAAAAATATGATCACCGAGGGCCAAAAAGTTTTAGGGAAAGTATTTACTAAGGCAATGACAGACCTCTATTTACAAATCCTCTTTACACTCTGTTTTCAAACCCTCAGCAAGACCAGTGTGGTAGAACCTTGGTCTTTGTGAGAAAAGAGTAGTGCTGGGCCAGCTTCTGGTTATGTTGGAAGGAAAGATGTTGAAGCCTGGCCCCATGGGAAAAACAAGCAGCACAAATGAAATGGTCCTCTCTCCCCGGCAATCTTCACTGCAGTTTTAATGAAAAGTTCTTTCTCCCCACCCCCTGTCTCGCGGTTTCTGCCAAGAACAGGATTTCCTACCATCTCGGCTAAGAAGCACTAATTAAACTCCTTACTTAGGAGGCTGCCTCTCAATTTCATTGACAGGAGGGGCAAGGGCGCCTTCTGGGGCTTGGCAAAATGACCCAGCCTTAGCTGCCTGCTGGGAGGATCCCATTCATTAGAAAATAGGCTTCAAGGGGTTTCCAACCACCGGCTTTGACAGAGTTCAGTCTGGTGACTTTAAAGTACGTCTGGATTTTATGTTGTTTTCCAGTACAGATAAAGGTTAGTCGTCTTTAGAAGACCGGATCTGAAGAGTGGGCCACAGCAATTAATTGGACTGCAGTGTCTATGCAATATTTTGGATGGAAAGGGGGAGCGGTGCAAAACGAGAAACAACTTGAAAAACAAGTCTGTAGCCTTTTGAGATCCAGGAGTGTTTTCTGATCATAACACACAGCTCCTTTATAAAGCAGTTGGAAAGGGTTCTGTCGCCACATAACCAAAACTTGAACTACAACGAAGAGCCTAAGTGAGGTTTCCCTCCAGAAAACAGAGCACAGGTTAAGAGCATACACTATACGAAGAGAAGAGTAAATGAAACGGATCACGATGATTAAAAAGACGGCCCTAGAACAATTAAGGTCCAGGCCTATGCACAAGAGGAGAAAGGGTCGTCTTGGGCGTTAGAAGGAAGTACCGTATTGCCGGATGTCCACGCAGATCTGCTCCACGCCGGCCGTGCCGTTGGTCTGGGGTGACCTGATGACTTCGCAAGTTGACCATATGTTGTAGAACATGAACACGGGCACCGCAGAGAAACCAAACACGCCGAGCCAGGCCACTCCCAGCACGTAGGTGAGGAAAACGAACTGAACCGAGGAGAAGGAAAAAGAACCATCAGGGACCTGGGTAGCGTGCAGGCCCCGGGAGGAATGCTCACCTAGTTGGGGCCGGATACCGGACCTGTGGGATGCATTCCCGGCACCGCCTGGGCCCCCGGAACGACAAGGCAAAGTGAGGGGGCGGGGGGGGGGGGGGGGGGGGAGAGGAGAAGCGAGGGCTGGGGCAGGGTGGGCACGCTCTCCAGAGCTAGAGGATGGAGAATGTTACAGCCCGAAGCCACCACCCCCGCGGCTGTTCAGGGCCCTCGCTTCCCTAACGAGGATGTGAGACGCCCGGAGGTGATCTCCCTTGTCCGAGATTCCAGAGCCAATCCGAGCACCAGGTACGAGGGCATCCCTAAGTATGGGTTCCACACTTACCATGGGAGAGTGGTGGAGGCTTGGACAGGCCACTGAATTCTAAGCTATCAGTTTCTCAAAAATTGCCTTTGTTTCACACAACAGATGGGCAGTCACTCACCAGTGCTACAGCTACAGGAAGCCCTTTCTCAAAAGGAAGCGTGCTAGGTTCAAGATCCTGCGAATTCACTAAAAGCGTGAAGTGTCTGAACCTTTAAAATAGCCTTGAACACAAACTTCATGCACAGTAGAAGATAAAATTCTCATTTCCCTCTACTTTCCTTCCTAACCTGCCTTGGCTACCAGTTTTCAGAGAACTTTGAAAGGCTGTTCCAAAAACGTCACGTCCCGGTATTCATATTTTCAGAATGCGCACCCACGGAGCTCGTGGGCAACGATTTAGAATTCTAATTTGGCTTTTAAGCCGATGCCGAAGACCCGAAGCTTCCCTCGACTTCGCATACTGCAGGAACGGAGCGGAGCAGGCTGAGCCCCGATCAGCCTGGGGGGCCAGCTCCTGCTGGTCCCAAGCCCCAGAAACTGCAGAAATACGTCACTCTTATTCAAGGGCGTTTCTACCCTCAGGAACATTTGCATTTCTAAAGCGCTCCAAAGAAGCCGATTTCAGCAGTTTCAGTGCTCACGGATGGGCTACTCCCGACTAGGCTTCCTTTTCTTACCCTTCCCAAGAATACTTTCTTTCTAGTAACACCACAGAGACTTGTAAAAGGGCTGGGGGTTCCCGGCTTGGTTAACCTTTCAGCTGTGGTCTGGACTCCAAAAGTCGCCCGTTCCCGTCATGGCGGCCTGAAGCAGGCAGAGTCGCTTTCTCAGTGCCCCAGGCCTTCTAGGGAACCAAGGGCAGCTTTGCAGGCCCCGGCTTCCAGGTGGGTGGAGCACATTGAGCTTCTTCACCTCACCCGCCATGTTGCCTCCAGCTGTCATCAGGCCTCCCCACCGAGGACTTCTTGACGTGCCCCAAGGCAGGGCCGTTCCACGATCTGCTTGAATGTACAGTCAGACCCCCGCGGTCCTGTGGTTACGCTCCTGACAGAGCTCGGGACGCTCCCATTGGGCTCTGCACTGAGAGTGCAGAGCCTGCTTGGGATTCTCTCCCTCTCCCCATCGGCCCCTCGGCCTCCTGCTCTGTGCTCTCTAAAAAAATAAAATAAAATAAAACCCCCACAACTCATTTAGGCCCTTGTTCTGTGAACCTGACATGAAACAGCCACCCTGAGGGGCACCCAGGTGGCTCAGTCACTTAAGCATCCGACTTCGGAAAGAGTAAAGGGGCACAGACAGGGCTCGGACTCCCGCAGGACCGGTGTCCACACTGGCATCGCCTCTGGCGGCCCTGCCCTGAGACTGTGACAGCGACCGCCCGGTCTCAGTCGTGCTGCGGGAATTAGGGACCGGCCGGGCCCCTGATGCAGCACAGGCCGGGGCAGAACCAGAGGGGCTGCCTCAGAAACTTCCAGAGCTCACCGGGTAAGAGATGCCAGCCGCAGGTGCCACTTGCCATAGGCCGTGGGCTCCGAGCACAGGAGGATAGCAAGAGTGACACGGAGGTTGGACCTGAGGTTTTAACAACCTGCACCCTTGGGGGGGGGGGGGGGGCTCTCCTTGGCCACCTCCTTGAGCCCCACGACATTCCTTACCTCCCTGGTGGTGGTGCCTCCTTCGCTTGGGTCTTCCCGGTAGACCGGGCTGTGCCCCAGGGATCTTTTCCCCTAAAACCTCGGTGTCACCTTGTCCGTGCCTGCCACAAGTCTGTCAAGCGTCAGCCTCAGTGTTCCCAGAAACCCCAGCCCAAGTTCCTCGGTGACGCACTAGGTGACTGCCCGTGGACACCAGCAACGGTCTGACACCGAAAGAACAAGCAGCCTCCTCGACGGGCCGCCGGGCCAGAGACCTGGCGCTCATTCCCTCCTCTCACGCTTAGCCCCACACACCAACCCTAGCGTTTGGCTTGCCCCCACTCCGAATGTGTCCCCGGAGCCTAGCTGGGATCCCCGCCGCTCGTCACAGCCTCACACTGGCCTCTCGCTCTCCCTCCCTGCCGTCCGCCATGCTCTCCTTCCTGAGTGGGAGTCTCCCACTCCCCGCCCCTCTTTGTCACCTCTGTTCGTAGCCAGGCACTCCGGGCCTTTCCCATCGGGTCTGTCCCGTCCCCCGCAGCTGTCGTTTCCTCCCTTCTTCACTAGACCCTTCTGGTCCGGCAGGGGCACACTCGTGGCTCCCAGGAGCACCCCGCTCTTTTCTGGGCCTCGGCCCTGCCCCTGCTGGTTCCCAATCCTCCCACCTGAGCTGGCCACAGAGCCCCCCCTTACTGTGCGGGCAGCATCGGTGCCCCACTGCCTTGTGCTCCTGTCTGGATTTCTGTCCCCGGCCTGTTTGGCAAAGGACTCTGAAACTTGCCAGGAAGCAAGGGCCAGACAGGGAAGCAGCAGGGACGGTGCATCTCAGTAGTTTCCTTAGGACCAAGGTCACTCCTGGGATGAGCAGTGGCCATGGCCACCCAGGGTAAGACGGGGCCTCCGCACCATGCCACGGGGCACACACCTGCTCACGGGGAAATACGCTATAAGCTGTGGTCCTCCGAGGAGGAAGGAGGGTTTTTCTGACTGCTGGTCCCCCCCGCCCCTGGCATTTGAAGCCAGACCGTACGTCCTTTCTTCAGCGAGACCAGAAAGTTCCGTCAGCGCCCAGACTCCAGGGAGATGCTTGATGTGAACGCACCATTTACGAACTCAACGTGCCCCACATCTGACTCCATACATGCCTCTTCCTTCCCAGCCTCTCTGCCCACCACTGAGTTTCCTTTGGTGACACGGCCCTTTGTAAGCCTGTCTTTTACCGAGCTCTTAAACTCTGTCCTCCTCCAGACCAGAGGTCGGCAAATGCCGGCAAGAGGCCGGACGGGGGACAGTTTAGGCCCCGCGGGCCACGTACCGGCTCGGTCTCAACTCTCGAGCTCTGCTGGGAGAGCGTGAAAGCAGCCACCGACGGCGTGGATGTGGCCGGGTGCCCATCATACGACGCTCACCAAAACGTGAATCTGACATCATTTCCATGGATAATTTTCCCCACCAAGTTAAGGACACATAGCCATTCTTAGCTCGTGGGCTGCGCGAAAACAGATGGCAGGCCAGATTGGCCCCACGGGCTGGCGTTTGCTGCGAGCTTCTTGAGGACAAGAGCCTGTGACTAGCAAATACCCCGCCGGGTGCTTGGGAGGAGAAGTGCCTGGGACTTCCAAGGAATCGCGACAGTTTATCCCGGCACACGGTCTTTAGGGCCACAGTCCGTGTTCCAAGACAAACGCAAGGGGGCGCGGAGACAACATGGCAGTTCCCTCCTTTCACAGCGAGAACTTTCTATCTGAAAAAACCATCAGGGCCCTGACGGCCTGTATATTCATAAGGGAAACGCTTGGTGCTGCGGCAGCAGGCGTTAATCGTCAGCAAGAACGAGATGTTGCAAATTGTTCCATCTCTGCAACTCTAGAATGTACGAACAACATCCGCGTCGCCGACGCTCGGTCCACCCGCCATCGGCTCATAGCTTTGACCAAATACAAAGGGAGGCACAGGGGCGTGGCCCTGCTGGTGTGTCACATAACCAGAGGCTCGTACTCACCATCCCACTGATGCACCGGCCGCAGGCGGTTGTCTTAAACTCGCCGTGCAGCTCCTTCACGGCGCTGGTGGTGTAGAAGCCTTCTGCCAGCAGAATGATCCCATACAAGAAGAAGAAGGACGCGATCCCGTAGATGACATACTGCACCAGTTGTATTCTGCGGAAAGGAAGGCGAGATCCAGAAAAGGGAAGTGGACCACGGGGCGAGGGCAAGATGTTTGCGCCACCAGAGGGCGACCATGACGGCGGTCGGGTCCCGTGACCCCTCCCATCCCAGCGATGGCTGCCGTGGGCTCATGCGGCATTCCAGGCCGGCCTCCCTGCCCGCGCCACAGCAACCTGGGCCTCTCTCCCAAGGAGGGCCCAAGGGTCAGATGGACAACCTCTCCAGGCAAGGGAGAAGTCTGCCTGGTCAAGGGCAGAGGCCCAGCTGTCATCTTTTAATATGCCCCAAGTCCTGTGCCGTGAGGATCAGAATCCTCATCGGGCGCATAAGGACACACAGGCATCGACTGCGAAGTTAAGTGACTCATCCAAGGACACGCAGGGAGGGGCAGAGCCAGTCTCTGAACTCTGCTCCAAGGACCGCATGTTCTTTCCGCCATAGCAAAACGCCTCCCAACCAGGCCTAGTGCGTAACGTTACTCTCACGAGCCCCTAGAGAAGCGCTCAGGGGCTTGTTTAGGGAGGAAGTTGTGCACTCATCTTCTTATCACACGTGGAAGCGTGGGCATGGGGGTTTTCTGATGCTTCTTGGGAGTTTAAGAGCCATCGACTGGGATCACTAGCTCGTTAGATCGGTATACGGCTCCTGGGATCAGTTTTGGTAGGTATTTCTTGGACTTCCTTGCACACAGCTGACACTCAGGGAGCGCCTTGTCCTGGCTGGGGGTCCTTGCCACCTCCCCCACCCCCACACATTCCTGTGGATGTCATTTGCGAACACGGAACAAAACAAAAGACAAAGAAGAAAATTCCCTAAGGACTCTTCCAACATCATTCCATTATTGTTCAATAAAACTTCCTGCCTTTTGCAGCTGGGAGAGAAGCTTCTTCTGGTCACAAGACGCCTAAACGTGCGGTGAGACTTTGGCAGTCAAGGAAAGAGCAAGACCGCACTGAAGGAAATGGAGAAAAGGAGAGTCTCTGCAGGGGGCTGCTGGGCCTCCACCGAAAATTCCAGAATGGGCAGCCAGAGACTTGGGGCTAAAGCCCTGAAACGTCCCCTTTTCTGCATCAGAGGATGCTCTGGGATTCGTTCTCCTGGAGGAGGAAGAACACTGCCCCTGCACGCTGAGAGTTGGGGCAAGTCAACAGGGTCCCTCGCACTGGGGGATGGTCCTTTCCCGCAAGGACCCCAGACGGCATCACTACTTAGGAGCTAGGGAGACGGTCTCTGGCGTGACCACCTTGCCACAGCCCCACCACGTGCACGGCTTGTGTGTGTGTGTGTGTGTGTGTGTGTGTGTGGAGTCCTGTGTGTCCCCCTTGCAGTCCCCGGACGCCCCTGGGGCCAAACGCTCACTGCCTACTTGGCCCTTTCCTTTTTTCCTCCTCTCGTGCGCTTTTTTTCCATCTGCCTGCAAGGAAGCTTGAAGGAAAGCATCCGTTTCCTGCCAGGAGAGCTCACTGGTCTTTTTGAAACCATCACGGGGTAGTTGCATTTGAAATCCGTCTCCAAGGGGAAGCGGGGTACTTACACCTCGCTCAGCAAGGCATGGTCGCTGGTGTTGGTGGAGAAGTGTTGCTCGAGAATCGCCACGGTGCCCGCGAGGGCCACATGCCCACAGCCACAGAACAAGGCGACCCCAGAGAAGCAGAGGATGGTGGCCACCAGAGAGGCGTAGGGGACTCCTCCCAGACACTTGATGCAGCATTCAAAGCAGCCTGGACCCAAAGGAGAGAAAACGCAGCGGTTACGGCACGAGGCCTCGGTCTTCATCGCTTACCGCACCTCCACAGAGACGCGCTACCGTGCCCGTCTCCCCTCGCATGCTCTGTGCCTAACAGCTCAACGGGCCAAGGGCCAGCGGGGTCGTGCCCCGCTCTGTGCTGAGCACCCTGGGGCTCCGAGAGGGAACGTAGCTTTAATTTGCTCGGGGTGAGCACAGAGCGGCCAACTGACAAACGTTCTGGAGTAAGTCCCGATTCTAGACCTTCCTCGTTGACCTGGGGCGGGCAGGGCAGGCAGGCAGGCGGCTGCTCCGGGGACGCTGAGGGGCACGCACTCCGCTGAGGAGGTCGAAAGAGAGGACGGCAGTGAAGCTCGAGTTTCACGAAGAATCAATAGTGACACCCCCCCCCCCCACCTCAACCTCGGGGGGTTTCGAGTACCTCTATTGCCGTAGCAGCCAATGGCTTTCTCCCAGCCTTTGACCTCCTGGGCGACCAGAAGAAGCAGATACAGTAAATCACACTGTTGCTGCGTTCAGAAAAGGGTCAACGTGGTCATTGTGGAAAGGCGATGGGGGTTTGGGGGCCTTACAAGTACAAAGTCACCCACGTCCACGCGAGTGGGTCCGCTCAGGTTTCGTTCGTGTCACTCTCGAATGCCCTCAGCTTTCGAATACAAAGACTTCATTCCTCCTCCCACCCTCCCCGGCTTCCACCTGCCTCCTTCCCCAGTGCAGGTGGTGCAGAGTAAGCTCCAGAACTGGTGGGTGACATTTAAGTACTTGAAGGAAAAGGAACAGAGGGAAAAACAGAAAAGACAAAATGAGCATCCATGAAGTGAAATGAAGGAGAAAGAGCCACAATTCATGGTTCATCTTGAGAAGATTTTTCTTCATTAAAAAAACAACAAAACAAAAAAACCAACTCGAGATGTCCAGAAATCTCTTCCCAAGGGGCAGCGCCAGGTGACATTTTCAGTTCGGAGACCTTTACGTTTCGGTTAAAGCAGTGCTGGTCTCCGGGTAATGGGGGTACCTCTCCTGACCTCCCGTCGCTGTTTTAAGTGAATGGCTTGTCTGGGAGATCGAACTCGGACGGCATTAGGATGTTTAACAGCAATCAAGAGCGGTTCACTGCTTCAAGGTGAGCACATTAAGCCAGCTAGGTATTCCCGCCCCCCCGAAATGGTCTTTATAGTAGATAAGAAATGACCCAGCACAAAACGCTGGAGACGGACTTTGCCATTGGGGAGGGCATCTCATTCAAGAGTAGCATTTGCCTGGGGCGCCGGGGTGGCTCAGTCGGTCAAGCGTCCGACTTCGGCTCCGGTCATGATCTCGTGGTTCGTGGGTTCAAGCCCCGCGTCGGGCTCTGTGCCGTCAGGGCAGAGCCCACTTGGGATCCTCTGTCCCCTCTCTCCGCCCCTTCCCCACTTGCTCTCTCTCTCAAGAGATAAATACGCATTAAAAAAAAAAAGTAGCATTTGCCTAAGCCCACCCCAAGAAGGGACTATGAACCCTCGTTACCACATTTCTCTTCAGTTTGCTGGAAAATAAGAAAGGTCAGGGCTTCATAAGCAAGGGTGCTGTCTTTCATTTCAAAGGATGGCCGGCTGTTGCGATGAAGAACCACGTCCCGGAAGTGGATCGCGCGACTACGTACAATAGGGACCAGCGCGCAATACGGTTCAAGTTCACTAGCAAGGTGGTACCTTTGAGGGCTTTGGACATTTGAAGTTTGGGAGCAAGGGCAACGGACTTCCGTCTTAGTCGGTCATACAACTTTCTGGGGAATGAGGGGAGGAGGGGGGAGAAGGCGGCAACTGGAGGTCCAAACGGTCTCCAGACCCGGCCCAAGCAAGACAAACTATGATCCTCAGCCTCGTGGCCCGTTACGTAAAGAGCAAGGAGACCCGTGTGTCATAGCTGTCGCTCACCGCCTCCCCCGTCCTCAGCCCGTTGGGGGGTGTGATGAACAAGATCGACGGCAGCTTCCCTGGCTAACAAGTGGTGTCCACTCCTCACCGGACACAGCTGTGTGGCCTTGGGACTGTGCTGTCCAGCACGGTAGCCAAAAAAAGAAAAAGAAAAAGAAAAAAAAAAAAAAACCCAGTTCCTCAGTTGTACTAGCCACGTGTCACATGCTCAACAGCCACAGAACGTTCTCTCATCACAAAGCACGGCTTTGGAAGACCCGTTTTGACTTGCCACGTATTCCGTTCTCTGTAAGGCGAGCTGGGTTCTGAGTTCTACTTTGGATTTCACGAAGTCGGTGCTGTGGGAAGGCCCGGGTACAAATACAAAATAGCACGTCCCCCTTGCCTTCAAGGGGACCACACCAAGCCGCAGGCACACAAGTAACGCAATTATCATAGCACAGAGTGACGACGGCGAGTCAGAGACTGCTGGAGAGCCACGGGGTGGGGGGGGGGGGTAGCAGGGAGAGGACAGCAGGAGGGGACAGAATTCCTATCCGAGAGGGGTCGGGCACAGCTTTCTGCAGACAGGCCCGGTGGCACTACGGCTCCATCTTGATATGCTAAGCGTGACGAGGAAGGCTGCCCGAACAACTTATTTCTTCAATTACTCCCAAAGGTATACTCCAGATACCCCCGTGCGGTGGGTCTAGTTTTGGAAAAGCAGTCACCACGCTGGGCATCGTGGTTCCACACACACAGACGAATCTCCCGGGGACCCTGCTGGCCGACGTGAGGAGAAGCTTGTGGAATCCGCCACGGGAAGAATTTACAGGAAACAACACGGCTGGATGAAGGGTGTCTTCTCCCTTGGCTGGTCAGTTGCACGCTAAACTCGCACGTGTGGCGGCTATCCAACCTTCTATAAATGGATCACCCCCACTGTACCTTCTCTGTCAGTCTAGAAGCTAGCATCTTCAGACACGGGCAGTCTGGTCATATGCCACACACTTACCCCAGAGAAACCAAGACCGACCTGAATACGTTTTCTAAATGTGTTTTCTAAACGTTAACAGCATCTCCGACCGGCAACACAGGCGGGTACGGCTGTGGCAGAGGCGGTCATGATGGCGACACGTGCTCGGGCCAGCCTCACCGGCACGCGACCTGTGCTCTCACAGGGCCCCGTGCTCGCTTTCATGCTGTTGCTGCCATCTTGAAGTTCAGCAACCCGACTCTCTCGAGGGACTAGCGGTGTGCTAGAAAGAATGACTTCTCCCTTCCCTCTGGAGGGAGGCGCCAGTCCCCCCGTCCTAACCCCCAGAGGCAAGGCTCAGCGTTCTCCTCGACCGGGGGTCGGCAGACGACAGCCTGTGTTTTTGTAAATAAAGTTTTATTGGAACACGGCCGTACCCTTCCGTTGACGGACTGCGGCTACTGCTGCCCCACCATGGCACCCCTGAGGAGCCCGGACAGGGAGCGCGCGGCTTACAAAGCTTGCGACATTCACTAACCATTTCCAGAAGGGCTCGGCCGACCCGCCCCGGGGAGCAGTGGGGCCGAGAGGGTGCTCCCAGCACCAGCGGCATCGGCATCACCTCTCAGCAGACTGGAAAATGCCAACTCCTGCAACTCACCCCCGAGCCACCGAAGCAGAAGCTCGGGGGGTGGCCCCGGCGATCCGAGCTGAACAAGCCTTTTGGGGTATCGTCACGTACGCTCCAACCGGAGAACCCCTCGAGAATCACGCGAGCTCTTTACTGTCTCCCCACCTCCACCAGAGGATTCCTGGCTTCTGGCCAAGACGGCGTAACGGGGAGCTGATTTATTCTCCTGCCTGAAACAATTAAAAAACTGGACAAAAGATAGGAAGCAACGGTCTTCAAGGTACGAGACGGCAGGCTTACGCAGAACCACCCGTGGCTTACGAGTCAATTGGTAAAATAAATGCTCAGCGGAACCAAAGAACCAGGGCTCGCTCCAAAAAGAAACTCTTCCCCCGTAACCTGGCTCTTATCTCCGTTACTGGGGTCTCTCGAAGGCCTTGTTTAACCGAAGCTGTCGGTTAAGCGGAGTAAGAGCTCCGGGCGGGGGACGGCAGCACTGGGAGGAAGGAGCGGCCCGTCCACTCCTTCGTTCCATCTCATTCCACGAGTGAATATTCAATGCTCCCCAGGTGTCTCCAATGTCCCAAGCGTGGGGCTGGTGGGCTAAGATGGGCACGACACACCCTGTAACGGAGCTCACGGGCGGTGGGGGGGAGAGCGACATTCACCCAATGGTTTACCCAGAAGTCCTAGGAGAGCAGACGGGGGGGGGGGGGGGGGGGACGACGTACTGAGGCTTGGGGTGGGGCGCAGCGACGGCTTCCAGAGCCTAAATACGAAGGGTGGATTTGAACTCATTTGGTAAAGGGAAAGGATAGGTGCCAGAGGGGGGCTCCGGGAAGCAGGCAGATGGCAAACAAAAGCTCTACGGTGGAAAAGGGCAGGGCGCTTTCCCAGGGATGACAGAAGCTAGAACAGAGAGGCCGGAGAGGGCAGTGGAAGGAAGGCAAGGAGGGGTCTGTCGGAGCTTGACCCCTTGGGGCTTTCCAGGCTGCGTTAAAGACTCTGGACTTGATGCTCCGAATCAGGGGAAGCCACGGAGCACTTTTATCCGCAGGGAACAGGTTGGGGTCGTAAACCCTCGCTGTTCCTCCAGCGAGGCGTGACCAGAACGGGGCTAGGCTTTTCGAACACACGTGAGTTCCGTTTTAGGCATGCTGAGTTTGAGGCGACTGCTTGTCACCTCAAGGGAGGCTTTCTGGTGGGCGAGCGGATTCGTGGGTCTGTAAGGAGCTAAAGAGGGACGCCGTCGGCTTCTGTTGGATGGCAACGAGAACTTTCTGAGGCCAACCAAAGCCCCGAGTGCGCCATTTATAGGTTGAAAGCAACTTAGACCCTGCGCTTTGCAGAGCGTAGTCCTTGGATGGGCAAGGTCAACCCCAGCAGGGAGCCGGGGAGAAACACAGGCTCTCACCCCACCCCCACCCCCGATCAGCAAGCCCCCAGGTGATCTGTGCGCAGGCAAGTCCGAGGAGCCCACTTGTGCCAACAGTCCCATCTCCCCCATGCCGGGGTGGGTGGGGGGGTGCGTCCCGCTTTTGTGCGCCGTCCGTGTTGGGGGTTTTCTCCCTAAGAGGCGGCCCACCGGACCCGGCCAGAACACTCTAGCCACCTGCCAATCAAACGCAAGTTCCAGGGTCTGCAAGGAAGCAAAACAAAATGTTCCAAGTTGTTCGGCGGGCCTTCCAAAGAGTACGACGGGAGCGCCTTCTCCGAATCAGAGGACCGCGGAGCGCCGCCGAGGGAGGTGCCTGCTTCTCTTGGACGTTCCTGTAAATGCACGGACTGAGTTTTCCCAGGCTTCAAACCGGCCGTGACGTTGGGTTCAACGCGCACCAGAAAAAGCAAGGAAAGCATTTTGTGATGACTGTGATCGGCTCATGTAAAAAGGGGGGGGGGGGGGGAACAAAACCAAAAACAAAAAAATCAAAGCTAGGGTTTCTAGCACATTTTACTAGTGATTGTCGGTGCCTCTCTCCAACCTCCCCCCCCCCGCCAAACCTCTGTTAGGTTAATAACGTCTTAAGCCTTCATTTAACCAGGCTCTGGCCAAAGAGGTTTTTAGAATTTGATTCACACAAAGACTCCAGTGTGCGTTAGCCTAAGACAGTTTAAATATAAACCACATAGTAGGGGGAAAAAAAAATACGCATCAGTGCCTCTGACTCTCAATGGCCATTTTGTCTCCAGCGTCTCTAGAACCTTTTGTGCAGAACAACAGAATAAAACACGTTTTGTCCCCGGGCTTGCGGATGGCCGTTGCCATGGCTGAGTTCATAAGAGCCCAGTGATTTGCCCCGAGTCGTCTGTGATCCTGGCTGCAGATTTAATGCTGGCTCAGAAGGAGGGACGGCAGGAACAAGGGCTCAGATTCTTCCCCAGGGAATGAGTGAGAGAGAGAGAGAGCGTGTGCGAGAGCGAGCGCGGTGCGCAACACAGACTCTCTCACACACACACACACCCCAGGCCCTCTAAGCTCCGCCTTCCCTGCTACTTTACTGGTTTCCAATGAGCCAAAAAATGGAAGGAATTAACCAAGGTTTGCAACTTTGAAACAACAGGCAACCGGAAAATGGAGGCAGACAGAATCCTACTTCAGAGAAACAACACTGAATGTCAGCAGACAGAGGCCACCCTCGTTCTGAAATGGCCTGAGCAGCGGTTCTCAACAGGGGGTGGCTGTGTCCCCTAGGGGACATTCAGCACCGCCTGGAGCTATTTTTGGTTGTCCTCAGTAGTGCCAGATGTCACCAGGGCCAAGGTGGGGAAATCAAGATCGCAGGAACAAAAAGTATCCGTTGTTGAGATCGGTGGTTTTCCGGTAGGGACGCTTTTGTCCTCCGGGGGCCTGATGGCAGGGGGTGGAGAGGTTTTCAGTCATTGCAACCCGGAGTACACCTTTGACACGTTGTAGGTAGGAGCCAGGAACGGTGCTGAACCCCTACGTCGCAGTGCGCCACCCTCCCACCGCACACGTGCTCATGGACACGCGACACAGGATGACGGGGCATAAGACGTCAATAGCGCCAAGGGGGAGACCATCCGGCTCAAAGGTTACAAGAGCCGTCGCGCTCTGTGACAGATTCTACCATTAAAAACAAAAAAGTCTAGGGGGCCCCTGGGTGGCTTAGCCAGTGGTTGGGGGTCTGACTTGGGCTCAGGTCATGATCTCGCGGTTCACGGGTTCGAGCCCCACGTCAGGCTCTGTGCTGACAACTCAGAGCTTGCTTTGGGTTCTTTCTCTCCCTCTTTCTGCCCCTCCCCTGCTCATGCTCTGTCTCTCTCAAAAATAAATCATTAAAAAAAAATTTTTTTAAAGCCTTAAACTTTGTTTTAAAAACACAGAGCAGAAGTTCTCAAATTTTGCTGCAAGTTAGAATGGTCTGAAGAGCATTTTAAAGCCCTGATGCCCAGACTTCACCAACGACCCATGAAATCATTATTTCTGAAGGTGGGACTCAGGAACTAGGTTTTTGTCTTTTTATATTTTTTGGTTTTTTTTTGTTTGTTTTGTTTTTTGGAGAGAGAAAGAATGCAAGCAGGAGAGGTGCAGAGAGAGGGACACACAGAATCCGAAGCAGGCTCCAGGCTCCCAGCTGTCAGCACAGAGCCCGACGTAGGGCTCGAACTCACGAACCGTGAGATCGTGACCTGAGCCCAAGTCGGACCCTCAACCGACTGAGCCACACAGGTGCCCTGAGGTTTTCTCTTTTTTAAGGACATGCACAAAAAAGCTCCTCAACTGATTTCAATGAGCATCCAAGCTAAGGAATAAATGTCACAGAGAAAGAGGCAGCAAACCATGGCCCATGGGCCACACTGCTCTTCCTGTGGCCTGGGAACTAATAATGTTTTTTTTTTTTTTTCACATTTCTAAATGACTTTTTAGATGTCAAAGAATCACATTGTCTCATATTATTTTTTTTTTCACGACGCAAGTATATGAAATTCAAATTTCTGTGTGCATAAATAAAGTTTGATGGGAACACAGCCACATGCATCAGTTGACGGACTGTGTGTGGCTATTTTCAAGCTGCAAAGGCAGAGCTGAGTTGTTGCCACAGATATTTACCATCTGGTCCCTTACGGGAAAAGTTTGCAGAGCCCTGTTAAACAGTGGGGCCTCTCAAACTTGAATGTGCCTAGAAATTCCCTGGGGATCTCGTTAAAAATGCAGATTCCTGTAGGTCTGGGGAGAGAGGCGGTTCCTTCTTTCCTTCTGCATTTGTCACCCACTCCCCAGGTCATTCTATTCTGCGTAAGGGGGAACCGGAACCGGGGTGGGGGGGTAGGCGGGGACCAAGGCCCTGGGAGACCCGGGGACTCTTTCAGGGGGTCTGCCAGATTAAAACTCTTTTCATCAATAGCACTAAGGTGTGTTTTTACACCTTTTGAATGGTCTGTGCGATGCAACTTTGGGGGGCAGGGGCAGAAAGCACAACGTGTGACTGCTGTCTTGAGGAAAAGTTCTCGTGGAATGGAGTTGCGAGCTGAACTAGCACCCTTTTTTTTTTTTTTTTTTTGAGCATCCCTTTGTCTTGAATTAGTGACTGACAAACCATAGTTACTAAGACTTGGGTGTCTGGCAGAAATTGTCTCAAAAAAACATCCGAGTGCACTAGCCTGTCCTGTCAAAGGAAACAGCTGACGGAATCCGTTTGTTGCCAACCAATGTGGGCAACGTGCACCTGCCGTAGTCAAAGTGCCAGCTTCCCAGTGCTTCAAAGACTTCTGGATGGACTTGGTGGCCGTATTCACAAATGAGACTTCTTTGATCTGGCACAACGGGACGTGCCAGTAGTTGGAAGACCCGCACAACTCAGAGAACCAATGCTTTCCACAGGACCGACGTGCAACGTTATGCGACCACCTGAATACGGAGCCAATCGAAGCGCAAGAGAGCGCCACAGATTTTAAAGGAACAGAACACAAAAAGGCCACAGGTATGGCGGCAGAGTCCGCATTACAAACGAGCTTTAGGAATCCGCCCCCCTGGTTGGATTTTGGTGTATTATGGAAAGGCCATTAACACAATTCCTCCATTCTCCAACTATATCTGCAAGAGACCAAGTTTTTCAACCAAAGCTAGTTATCCAAGATGCCTCTGGATGAGTGCCGACGCGGACAGGAAAACGCAGCTGGCTGACGGAGAGCAGAGAGTAAGGAGATGTGCAAAAATCTAACACAATAGGACCCTTCTCCCTGAAATTTTACTTTGTTTTGAAAAGTACTTCTCTTTCCTAAACACTATTTACGTTAACACGTCCTGGGTTTGTTATTGTTATTTTAAATACGTATGTCCATTTAATAATAAATGGGGTATAATTTCTAATACAGAAACTATTTAGAGACATAACCCACATCACCAAAGCTTTTTTGGGGTCTGTTATTTTTAACAGTGTAAGTCAATGGGTGCGGGAGCGGGGGCTTCCTGATAAAGCACTAAACGGCAAATCACTCGAATGACCATTTGCCCCCCCCACCGCCGCCCCGGTTCTCTCTCGACCTTCTTAGAGTCACCGACATAAAAGTCCGACTGTACGATGCTAAGAATGTTGAAACTATTTTGAATGATGCAAAAGAATCAACAAAGTCAAGAAGCAGACACTTGCCGGTCTCTTCCTTGGCCCCTCGCGGGAACCGGCTCTGGTTTTCCTAAAGATCGCACGTGTGCTCTGTGCCTAGTTTCTAGGTGTGGGGGTGCATCACTGGGGAAGTGGACACAGAGTGGGGGAAGCGAGCTCTAAGTTCAGATGACACAGATGTGAAAAGCAGGGAGATCGGCAGGGCGTTCAAGAAACTGGAGAACTCCCCACAACAGTGAGCTATAGCAGCGGGCGACCTCCCGGACCGTCGGGGCGCATTCCCGGCGGATCGCTGCTGTGTGAGAGGCACTAGGCCGGCCCTGCGCGGCCGCGGAAGGGTGGCCTGGGGGACATAAACACACGAGAAATCATTTAAGAAGGGACACCGGGAGTGAGGTAGGGACAGATAAGGAAAGGGCGATGGGGTGGGGGGTGGGGGGGGCGGCAGAAGTGTAGACAGGCCTTGAAGAACAAGCAGATCCTGTGGTTAGGACAGGTGGACAAGCATGTCGGGAGGAGAGCAGGCCCAAGGGGACGAGGGGCGCGTGGGAGAGCTCAGGATGTGAGGACACCACGGCAGCATCGGGGAAGAAGGCGGGAAGGGAGGTGGGGCCCTTCTGCGGGAGGCCTCCCAGCCAGCCCCCCAGGCCTCGTGTGCCTCACTTTGCAGGCAGCGGGGACAGAAGGCAGGTTTGGGAGCAGGCCAGTGACGCGGCCCAAGAGATGCTTGTAAGAAATTCATCCGGCCGGCTGTGTAGGCAGGACTGGAGGGGGTGCAGAGCAGCCCCTCCCCCGGTGGGTGGGGGCAGGATTGGCCTTTAATCAGAGGGCACAGCGCATGTTCAACAGAGGCAGGAAGGATGAAAACCGGACAGGGAATAGAACCATTAAGCAGCTTTTAATAAGGAAACACCAGGCCCAAAATGGCGTCACTTAGGCCAAGTCCTCAAACCAGGGGCTTAATACCTAGCCTAAGTGCTGTTTCAACCTCTCCCAGGAATGCAGTCTTAACCGCTCAGTCTGGAACTTTTTCAGTCAGCCCCGCACCAGAGAGTCTGCCACAGGGGCCTTCTCCATCCCCTGAAGAAAGATGAGGTCCTCCGCATGGTAAGACCCCTTGCTTTTCCCTGCTAAGGGAGAGGGGCCTTGACTGGAACAATGCTTCTCTTCGGCTAAAACTTTCCTGCCCTCCACCCTCTGTCTGTGGAAACCTTCCAGTTTGAACAAAAATTCAGAGCCCCTCTACTTGCTAGACGGGATGCACCAATGGATTCGTGAATCATTTAACAAAACCAATTAGATCTTTAAAATTTACTCAGTTGAATTATTACTTAACACAGTCAACATCACACCACATTTTATAGGAGTGGCTTGGCGAGAAACAGTGAAAGAATTTATGTGAACAAATCGTCATAAGGGCCATTCCCGAGAATGCAAACTAATCCGGAGAGACGGAAAGCAAATCAGCGGTTATGTGGAGGGCTAACGAAGGGACCCTGGGGCCCCTGCAGATCCATGGATGTGTCACCATCTGCCTTGTGCTGCTGGTTTCACTGGCACATTCGTACGTCACACTTATCAAGTAGGCCACTTTAAATGTATGCACTTTATTACGCATGTCAATTATACCTTTGAAACAGTAAAAAGACCTGCTTCTCAAGTCTGATTTTTTTTTTTTTACAAAAGATGCCAGAAAATTCGAAAGGCTGTGAATCCTCTTGGGGAGCTAAGGACTAACAGCAAAAGGCAGGAGCCACAACCACCACTCGGTGACAGGGAAGTGAAAGGGCAATTGCCATCAGGAGAGAAGACCTTGCTCTAGCTAGAGGGGATGAGGGATGTGCTTTTTACGGCGTGTGGCAGGCGGCCTCCTAAGACACGCCCAAAGATCCCTGATCTTCACATGCCTGTGTAATTCCCTCTCCCCGCGGGCGGGCGGGAGGGACCTAGGGACTTGCTTCCCTGATGAGGTTTCCAAAGACCAGAACTTCTGTCTTGCTAGCACCTTCGCCCTCCTCCACTCACTTGCTCTAATGAAGCCGCCTGCCGTGTCACGAAGGAGCCACGGGAAAGCCCGCGTGGCGAAGGACCAAGAGAGGTCTTGGGCCAACTGTCTGCGAGGGACCGAGTCCTGCCAACGAGCACAGCAGCAAGCTGGGAAGTGGATTCTTCCACGGTCGGGCCTTCAGATGAGACTGCGGCCTCGGCCAACCCTTGCGTGGCGGCCTCGTTAGAGACCCAGAGGCCGCTGAGCCAAGCCCAGACTCCCGAGCTACAGAAACTGAGAGAATATATGTTGCTTCTACCGGCTAAGTTCAAGGCTAATTTGCCATGCAACAGACGAGAACCACAGCTCTACAGCAGAATCCTTTCACACGTTAGTAAATACGGAAAGATGCCATGACGACATAAAAACGTCAAGAGGCGTTCACGTCAGATTCAGTAGCACCGTCTGCTGAGGATGTGGCGATCTGGTGTGGGGCATCTTGATGGTAAGCACGTATACGAGTTGCCTCTGGGTTTCAAGTTGCCATTTTCTTCAGAAAGGTGTTTTCTGAACTGAAATGATCCTCTGCCAAAGGTGGTATAACGAGGAGCTATTCTCCTCACCAGGGTTATGACCCTCTGTGAGTACAGCAGTGTCGCTCCAACCGCAGAGGGCACTGATTAAAACATACCAACTTCCCGGGACGCACCCCGAGGCGGACGCATCTCGGGATGGTGCAGAAGGAAACAGCTCAGAGAAGGACTTGAAAGAGACCAGAGAGGCTGAGCTTCCAGAAAGAGCCATGGTACTCTCTGAAACAGGGCTGGGCTTTAGCCTAAAGCCTGTGAACGGCGGATCCCCTCGAGGAGCAAGAATTTTGGGGGCTGGAGAGAAGAAGGAGAGGGAGTTTGAAGATCTCAGGAAAGGGAGTGATTAGCAAATCACTTGGGTGCTGCCTCCCCTAAGTAGATTAACTTTGCAACGTGGGCTAAGAATGCAAGTACTTTAAGTCAGGGGTTGGCAGGATTTCTCCCCCCCCCCCCCCCCCCCCCCCATAAAGGGCCAGACAGCAAATATTTCTGGCCGTGCAGGGGCATGGGGTTACAACCACTCAATTCTGTTGTTGTGGCAGAAAAGCAGCCACGGACAATCTGAACGTGAACGGGTGTGGCTGGTTCTGACGTTTTACCACGAGAGTTATTCCTGGGGGGTGGGGGGGGGGGGAGAGCACTGTCCACAGAAGATTCCAGATAAAATGCAGGCATGATGATCGTCAGAGAAAGCCTCATCCCACCTAAATGACTCTCTGACACCCAGAGCTTTCTGTTTAGCACAAAAGCCATTTTATATAAGCTTCTGACAGACGTGGCAACGCGTGGGTGTGGGTGGCTTATTTGTGAGCGAGCAGAAGGGATGCCCGAAAGGACACAGCCTAGGGGGCGGGGGGGGGGGGGCAGCCTCGAGTCTCCAGCAGCAAACTTCAGCTCCGTCCCAACCACTTCGCAGTATCTCCCGTTCGCTCTAAGGGTGGCAAGGGGTCTTCAAGACACAATCCAGTTTCGTTAACTCTCAACAGAAAACACAGCACACGAGGGGTGTCATAAAGGAAGCCGAGACCAGATGTCACTGTGTCGAAAAGACTGAGAATCACTGCTTTGAGTAATCCACGTCGGTGTCCCTAAAACCAGAGGTGTCGGACAGAAAGCCCCAGACCAACATTCAATAGTGATCGATCTGCTTTGCGTCTCGGCTCCGTTCGTTTGCCGCCTCTGAGCACGGTTACATAATCAGGCGCTAATCACAGGCTAAGAACATAGCTGATAAAAAAAAAAGAACAGTCACGAACAAGAAATTATATATATTTGGCTGACATAATCATAGTCTTTGGTAAATACGCCATAAAATCGTTAACTGCCGTGTATGGCACATTTTTTTGGTGAAGATGCACGCAGGTGATTTGAAAATGGAATAAGTGAAGGGCGCCTGGGTGGCTCAGTCGGTTGGGCGTCCGACTCCAGCTCAGGTCGTGATCTCACGGTCCGTGGGTTCGAGCCCCGCATCGGGCTCTGTGCCGACAGCTCAGAGCCTGGAGCCTGCTTCGGATTCTGTGTCTCCCTCTCTCTCTGCCTCTCCCCTGCTCATGCTCTGTCTCTCAAAACTAAACATGAAAAGAAAATTATAGCATGAACCTAAGCTGTAATACACTTACGCTGCGTCCACGGTTAGCCTCTGCTTCAGCGGAAACACCGTGACTTACCGGAAGCCCTCGGACGGGGCCGTGTGAAGGAAGAGGGCTTCGCCAACCAGACTCTCGCGAACAGGGAGGCCCGGCCATCGGAGTCCAGCAAGCAGCACGACCACACCGCGGGTTACAGGGGACACCCAACTGCAGAGCCTCGACGGTGTCCGCAAAAAAGATTAAGGTTCTTTTCCCCCCTTGAAATACGGTTCAAGGGTATTCAGTGAAGACCCCACATTTGGCGGCCTGACAGCCCCAGGTTAGGAAAGAGCGACACCCCACAGCGACCCACACCCGATGGCACTTCCCGGCACGGGGGCTTCCTGCTCGACTCTCAGAGCAACACCCACATTCCCCCCCACCCACGCTCTCCCCATACCCTCCAGAGTGAGTAGTTCCTACGTGAGAGGGCTCTCTCTCTCCACTTCCAGAACGATCTACGGCCGGCCGTCTGAAACCAAGTATCAGAACAGTTTGGAGCGGGGAGCCAGGCAGAGAGGGAAGCGGTGATGGGCAGAGGGGGCGGTCCTGCTGCTCGGCTATCAGACGGAAGGCTGAGGAGTCATCCCTGGTCCACCTGCTGATAGCGGTGAAGGACCAGCCTCCTGCAAGTCGCCGGACTGTATTCAAGAAGGTGAGGAGGGACATTTGAGAATTTCTCCCAAGCTCCCGGTAACCTTCTCCTCGCCCTCTCTTGGCCACAAGGAAACAAACCTTTCCAGCTTTCCCTGCCCCTCCCCCACTCTCCTTCAGCAAGAGTTTCAACAAAGGAGTGAGAGATCAAAGGCCACTGTCCCTGCAAGGAGCCAGGACTCGGTGCCTTAATGACCACATCTCCATAAACACAGAGGGAAGGACTCCCTGAAGCCATTCTCAGCCTTTTCCAGAGAGAGAGATTTCTAGATCTCTTGAGGATAAAATCCCTTCGATTCCTTCCCAGTTCTCCCTTCTTACTCTGAGCCTTCCTCTAAATTATTGCTTCTCTTGGGGCGCCCGGGTGACTCGCTCGGTCGAGCATCCAACTCTCGCTGTAGGCTGAAACCGTAGTTCAGGGGATCGAGCCCCCCGCGTCAGGTTCTGCGCCGACAGCACGCAGCCTGCTCGGGATTTTCTCTCCCCCCTCTCTGCCCCTGCCCTGCTTGCTTGCTCTCTCTCTCTTAAAATAAACAAACATCTAAAAGGAAGTCAATTAAAAAAAAAAGAAATTAGTGCTTCTCAACCTTAATGTGCGATGGAACCATCTGGAAGTCTTGTTGAAATGCAAATCGTGAGCCGGCAGGTTTAGACTGGGGCCTGTGACTGCATTTGTCATAAGCTTCCAGGTGATGCCAATTCTGCGGGTCCACAGATCACCCTTTTCTAGCAGACGATTTCCCTCCTCTCAGACCCCACTCTGAAGCCTGCCATCGCACACCTGGCAACGGCAGCCTCGAGTATTCCCTACACGTCAAGCACGACATTCCATCGAAGGCAGGCGCGTCACTGAGTATTCCTTCTACTGCCACCAGCCCAGGCCCCCGGGCAGCATCACCGGGGATGGTCCATGCGGCCACCACCCTCGGATTTCCCGCCGGCCTGGAGAACATGTGGATATCACCTGGCCAAAGCAGTTACGAGATGAAAAAGAAGAAAAAAGAAACCGATGGCAAAGGTTAGTCATCCAAGTCCCCAAAATGTAATTCTACTGGGAAGTTACGCCAGAAACGAGGAACATCAAAGGATCAAGGTTTGCAAAGCAAAGGGGAACCACTTGGACTTTTCTAAAGGGGAATAAGCGAGTTGGGGTTAGGAGGGGGAGGGGTCACGGCTCTAAGAGCTGCGTAGGTGGGAGAGGCGTCTTCCTTTGGCAAAGATCTGCTCAGCCTCTCTCAAACCTCCCCACCCCCCCCACTGGAAAGAAACGAGAACTCTGGAAAAAAAAAAAAAAAACCCACCAGAGCCATATGGAATTCTCTATTTTTTCCCTCACACCATCTGGTTTGGGATCTAAGTACAGAACGGCAACTGCGATGATTTAAGAGCCAACGAAATCTCCAAGCAACTGGGAAGGCGCTAACGTGGCTGGGCTCGGTCCCCTCACTCCGGGGCCCCAGCTGCCTTCTTCGTACCTTGCCGCGTAAGGTCTGCGCGGCTGGCTCCGGCCACGCACGGTGCCCGGTGTGGGTGCCACAGAGGCGTATTTGTTCCAATTATTTTAGCCAGTACACAAAAAGGGAAAACTGCGTGCGGGGAAAGGCCGTCACAGGGTCTGGGAAGATGATTCTCTACACCGAGTTCAGTTTCCCCCTGCTTAGACGAGAGCCTGCCTGTTCACGGAATTCTCACCTGTTAAGTGCCACCAGCGATGGGACACTATCAAGAGTTCGACACGTCTCATCGTACTGTTCCAGAATCTCCCAAACCCCGAAAGCGAAGGACTTGGGGTTCTTGTGTGGCTCATCTGGCCACAAGACCTGTTTCGATCTGAACTTGGTGACCAAATCTGACCTGAACGGGCGAGCGACTGTTCACAGGATCCACGTGCCAGACTTGGGCTCTCTAGGGAGACGAGCGTGCTGGGCCTGTGGGAGCGCCCAGGCCTCGCTGCAACAGCGTGCAGCACACGGGGTGTGCACCCAGTTACCTACCCAAATACCCCGCCTCCCGCCCCGTGCCCTGTGTGCATCTCACGGTGCTGGGTTGGGGGTGGCTTTTTAACAAGAGTTTGAGATAGATACAGTTCACCTACACAAGTCGCCTGTCTTAAGTGCACAATTCAACGGCTCTGAGTGAATTCACAGAGTTGTACAGCCATCAGTAGAGCGTAACTTTAAAACATTCCCGTGACTCCCCAAATCCTCAGCTGCTGCCCACTCCCCCTCTCCTCCAGCCTCCGGCAAACACGAACCCACCTTCTGTCTCTCTGCATTCGCCAATTCTGGAAACTTAACATAAATGGAAGCAGACAAGAGTTGGTCGCTTACATCTGGCTTCTCGTACTTAGCATGTTTCTGAGATTCATCCATGTTGTCGTATATCAACATTTATCCCATCTTACTGCTGAGTAGCATTCCGCTATGGATATATCATGTCTGACAGCACTTTTTAAAATATTTCTTTATTTTGAGAGAGAGAGAGAGAGAGAGAGAGGCACGCAGAGAGAGAGGGAGACAGAGAATCCCAAGCAGGCTCTGCACTGTCAGTGCAGAGCCAGTCGCGGGGCTCGATCTCACAAACCGTCTAACGGGAATTCTTAAATCAAGATCCCAGAACCCTCTCCATTCTTTAAAGGATCTAGAAGAACAAACGTCTGACGTGACTTCTTGCCCGCTCTTCCTAACTGGCACTGCGAGTGCGCACGCGCGTGCACACATCCACACACACACACACACAGCTGGTGCCTGACAGTCACATGTCAGAATAAGGAATGCGTAATTCAAGATGTACAATTAAACCCAATGTCACGTTTCGTGTTAATTAACCTGAAGCCACAAGTTAGGTTTCAAACAAAAAAGTTCTATTCAATTAACTAGAGGCGTTACGACTCCGTAACTCAATGCGTGTCTTACACTCTACGTCAGGGCTGCTCCTTCTCCAGTTGGAGACCCCACCCTGTGGCTCCTGACCGGTTCCCGGAGAAACACGCGGCGCAAGGACTTGGGAGGACAAAGACGACTGTTGTCGGGTTGATCTGATCCACCACCGTCCCTTTTGATCCGCGTCTTAAGTAACTTGAAGTCACGGGAGTTTTAGCCGACCGAGCTGGGTTAGTGAGACCTGTGTAGACTTTGGGGACATGGAGGGTGGGTGTTCACACCGCTCACTGTTCTCCCTGCTTCTGGACCCCCACGTGTCCCTCCAACCTGGCACCTTGCAGTTCTGCAAGACTAGCGTTCCTTGCGAGCAAGGAAATGGGAAACCAGGCCCAACAGACCTACCTGATGGGATCGAGCACACAGTTATCCGATCCTCGTGTCACGGGCTTGCATTTTTCCTTGTCAGAGACAATGACTGATGTTCAGACAGAGCGCTCCAAAGCAGTGGGGCCAGGAGGCCCACCGGGGACCCTCATGGTACTCTCGGAGCCAAGGCTCCTGGAGCGTCCCGGCCCCGGTCTTGGTGCCATGGAGGACACACGTGCCACAGACCTCGCCCCCCCCCCCCCCGGCCCCTTATGGGTTCAGACATTGGAAATTTCGGAGGTAACCCAAAGGTTTATGTCATTGCACACTGCTCCCTTTGAGAAGAGGAGGGGAGGGCGAGGACAGGGGAAGGAGGGAGAAGAAAGAGGCAAAAGATGGGGTGGAATGGAGAGGAGGAGAGAAAAACAAAAGATGATGACAAAAATTTTAAAGGGCCAATGCCACCCGCGCCCCTGGGAACAAATTAACGCATCAAACACAACATGAAATATCACCACACTGAAAATGCCATCACAAATATTAAGGGTAACAGTTGACTTGCTATTAGATTCACCCCGAGGCTGTATTTACCTGGACTGCTCAAGGGGCTAGCCCTGTCCCCCAGGGTTGGCACGGGATGATACTGGTGGTTCTTTGAGCCTGGGTACATCCAGTGGTACCTGCCAATTTCCATTTCAGCTCTGCTGTTCACTGCCAATTTCAGGTGGCAAAGAGTCAGTGTCTCTATCTCCGGCAAAGATTATTTATCAGCATTTATTCTGTCACCATAGCGTTAAAAGGAAACGGGGCGTCTTTTCAAAAAAAGCTACTGAAATGCAACCTTTCCGTACCGTCTCATCAACCAGGCAGGATGAATCGAGACCGTGGGGAGGCTCCTCCGTTCTTGAAGTTTGCACAGCTCCGCAAAATTGCCTTTCTCCTCCCTTACTGTCGCCATTGCCCCCCCGCCCCCCGCCGCCCACCCCCAAAAGGCTCACTTTGGACAGACACTATTCCTGACACAGAGTAGGCTGCTGGCAACTCTTAGTTGAATCACAACCTTGAAACCCCTAACAGCTCATGAGGACAGCTCTGGCCGGTTTCTGTCTGAGAATCCCACAAAACCTCTCGAGGGATTACGCCCTGTGGGGTGCCACAGATAGTTAAGGGTAAAAAATGATTCTGATGTTGACGTGGGCAATTATTCCATCAGAAGATCAGGTTAGAATGCTCCATTTGGCCCCTGCGAGTGCTGGGGGTAAGGCCTGAGGAGACGGCCACGTGATGAGGCAACCAAGCCCGACCGGGTGCGCTCAAGACCTCACAAAGCCTGGACGAGACCCCGGCTGCACCCGGCACGATCTCCGAAAACTCTCAAGGTTCTTTCCGACCGGGAAGGGGAGGCTTTTCTAGGTGGTGTTTTAAAGGAAGCCTTTTTGGGGGCGCCTCGGTGGCTCAGTGGGTTGAGCGTCCAACTTCAGCTCTGGTCATGATCTCAAGGTTCGTGAGTTCGAGCCCCACAACGGGCTCTCTGCTGTCAGCACAGAGCCTGCTTCGGATCCTCTGGCTCCCTCTCTCTCTGCCCCTCCCCTGCTTATGCGCTCTCTCAATAAACATTAAAAAAAAAAAACAAAACAATTTAAAGAAAGGTGGCTTCAAGGTAAAGCAGAATTGTCTTTTCAGAGACATTTGAAGACATTTTAGGGGGAAAATGGTGCTAGGGCAAGATCAGAACTCACGATGAAACTACGTGCCGCTGTTTGTGTTGTCAATAATGGGGAGGGCAGCTCGCACGCGCGGTGCTCGTGATGCACCGCCATCGTGTAAAGCACGCTGCACCTGTTACCTCAATAATCCAAGGTCTGCTATCTGCCACAGCCATCCTATGAAATCAGTACTCTTATTACTCTGTCTTTATAAATGGAGAAACCGAGGATGGGGAGAAGGGAAGTCACGTGCCCACGATCATGCAGCCAGGGGTGAAGGAGCCTGGGAATGAACCCGGGCCATCGGACTAGAGAGGGGACACGTGTGAAACCGCCAGATTACCCTGCTGCGTGGCCTCTGCATTTGCTACAAGCTTCTACTCTTGCCGAGGCAGCGGTTAGCTCAACAAGAGGTTTTCTGAGGTCCGCGTGGAGGTGAGTCGTGCTTCTGTGCCTCCGAAAGAAACGTCTCAGGTCCCAAGCTCCTGAGGTGATTTCAGGCTCTGAAAAGGACTTAACTCTCCACTTTCCCTGGGTTTAGACTCTTGCCTTACTGCTCAGGAGCTTCCCGCTCAGATGTGGGTTGTGCTACATACTCCAAGAGCAAAGAAACCCAGTGGGGCTGGTGGACAGAACCAGAAGCAGGTCAAGTGTCTGTGAGCCCTTCGCATCGACCTCAAGCAAGACGATCCCAAGTAGTTCGATCACTTTTGACCGGAAAAATGCTTCGTCGTCCTCTAAAAAAATTTCTCTCTCCATGCCCAACACACAGTAGGCGCCTACAAATAAATGAATGAGTTATTTGGCTGAAAGCGAGGCAGCACCCTGGGACCCCGTGGGTCCAGAAATGGACCTCCAGGCCGCCCAGCACACTGACCTCACCCAAGCCAGGCCATGCAATTGCCTGAACCTCTGTGCCCTAAGTTTGTGTTTCCTGAGCAAAAACATGGCGGCCACGCCAGACACGCTGAATTCAGCATAAAAATACTACCGCCCCAGCAGATGTGGAGACAGGATCAGCAAGTGGATGGCTTTTTTCCAATACTTCTGGGAAGGCCTTTCTCCAACAGTAAATCTTTAGATATGGAAGAAAAGAAAATCATGTCTCTTTTGTACATGTGAGCCAAACTTAACGACATTTAACATCAAACTAGTTCTAAAATTGCAAAGAGCACGGTATACGTTTTTTTGCTTAAAAGGACAGGGTCCCCGGCCTTGGAAGGGGGTCACGGGATCGCAAGGAGAAGCCTCTGCGTGAATGGCCTATTACAACACCGTCGATGCCAGGCAATTGGCAAGAGTTGGGAATATATACCCACACGCCAGGGAGATCCTGGCTTCTGGCCTACGGAGGGGAGGCTGCAAACGTTCCCCTTAGAGAGTAGAAGATCGAGATGGGCAGGAGATCACTCTAGATTGTTGAAGAAGCACACGAAAGACTGTGACATCTGAGACACAATGTATAGTTGGGGCTGACGGGAGCGGTTGTGGCTGATGGCGATAGTCACAACTGTGGCTGGTTGTCACCAAAGGTGGGTATGAAACAAACAATGGGCAATTGAGGAAAGGAAAACAAAACAATGCCTTGTGCTCTTTTTTTTTTTTTCTTCAATGTACTTAGATAATGTGATTGATTTATGCGACAAGGCTGAATAACTGAACTGCAGACTGGTATCCTTTTTAAGCATCTACGAAATTATCACTGGAAGCAACTAAGGGACAAAGACTGGGCTTCCTAGAAAGACCACAGTCCCTAGGCAAGGTCTTTGAAAGCTCTGTCATCCTTCATTTTTAGGTATTATTTAAAATAGTCAAGGAAAGCTACAACCACACTACAAAATATGGCGGAGGTCAGCAAACGACAGCCACCTGTTTTTGTAAATAAAGTTTTATTGGAACATAGCCACATTTATTGGTTTACTATCCATGGCTGTTTCATGCTACAGTGGTAGATTTGAGTAGCTACGGCAGAGACCGTGTGGCCTACAAAGCCTAAAATATTTACTCTCTGGACCTTTATGGATGAAGCGTGCTGACCCCGGATATGGAACATGGCCAGTAAGGCTTGAATACAGAAAGAAGTTAATGCAATCAATCAAATCAGCCTCCAGAAGAGGAAAGGACTTTATTTTCCCTTTATATGTTTTCTTTCTTTCTTTTTCTTTTTTCTTTTTTTTTTTTTGAAAAGAAACATCACTGGGCTGGCTAAGGATGAAAAGTTCTCCTCCCTGGTACTGTTGCCTGCTATTTAATCTGCCACCGATCGGCAAAATTATGATGAAAACCAAGACTCTAGGACACATAATGGTCCCTAAGATGACTTAGCACCCTTCTCTGACGTGAGCTGGGAGGACAGAAGACGGGCGATGTTTCAAAGGAGGATGTTATTAAGCGAATAAATCAACAAATGAATGAACCACCAGGTCCATTTGTGAAGCACAGACTGCAGCCTCCGTTGCTTAAAAGCCAGTGTGCGTCACCTTCTTCGTCTGTCCCACAGCCACCCCTCTTCCTGGCCAACCATCTCACGGGGTTGTACGTTTGGCTCCAAGGAGAAAAAAGCAAGAGGGTGTCTCTGGAACAATCTAATTCAGCGCCAGTCCCAGGAAGGGAGAATTTCCTGTGGGGGGACGCTCGCTGGCTACCTGCTCACCGTGATGTTCTCAGGTGCATCACTGCTAACAAGTCACTTTACCAGGATTATTTACATTGACTCGTAGTCTCAAGTAACAGGAAAGGGCAATTTGTCACATTACAACCTGAACCGCAAGATTTCCACTCAATTTCAAGGAAGGCAAATGTGGAATTTCCAGAAATGGGTCAGAATTCTTTTTCTGGTGAAATTGCAAGGCCAAGGCTTGAAAAATATGCCCATGGAAACGACAATATAAAAGCAGGAGATGCACCACATGGCTGAGATCTTCTCCGCCCTTAAGTTGTCTAAAAAAAAATAAATAAAAATAATAAAGCCTGCTTTTCTCTACAGCCTACTCCCCAGACACCCTGTCTTCAAACGTCCTCCTTGGCAGGTTCTTAAAAGGGGAAAACTGCACCTAAAACTTTCTCTGTACCATATTCATATAATTAAATGTCAAGAAAAAAAAGATCTCAAAATCTAATCATTTATAGATCACCACGAAGAGTGTAACGTGTCAAATGTGTCCCTCGGGGACTTTAGCACGCAGGCCATATATTCTATAAGAGTGCTTCTCTTCCCAGACAAAAAGGAAGAGGGCCCAAAGGGTACGCGCTTAAATTAAAGCAACAAAAACCAAACCGAGACACGTAAGGCATTACATCGATGCGATCAAAACATTTAAATGGATGCGTTCATTTTCTACACAAGCCAGCAATCCGGATTCGTGCCTCACTCTGCTTTACGTCCTAGAATTTGTTGTTAATGACGCATCATTTCCGATTCGCTGCGTTTTCCTTCCTAGGTGGTCTGAGGTGTGGGACTCTCAAAATCATTTCAGCCGTGATTCCCGGCGCTTAACTAGCCCGACTCTAATTGTTTCCGCAGACTCCAATTTCCTACACGTAATCAAAGAATTTGCATCACAGATTTTTTTTCTGCACAATACGGCAATTGATTCGATTGTTTTTCTGCCCCTTGATTGAGTGCTCCCAGCAATTCCAGATGCGCTGGTCTTCACAAATGAATTGATATCAAGTAATACTCCACAGAAATAAATAGAAACATAGCTCTCCCTGTCTTCATTATTGAGGCCCATGATCTAGTGTCTTTGATTCTGTCTTATTCATTTCCTCTACTTATTCCATTTCAGCGATTCTGTTTACTCAGTCCTCATACTTGGATTTAATTTAATGCTTCCAATGTAAAAACGGTTATTTGTAATAACCTGGCATTCCTTACGTCCATCTGACAAGACCCGCTTGCTTTCCTTAAAAATTTCTGGAGATCACTAAATACCCCTTGGGAAATCTGACCTCCCAGAAGTGTTCTGCGGCAAAAGCAAGAAGGCGGTTTCAAAAACATGTATGCTTTTTTTTTTTTTTTTTTTTTGGATTTAGATGATTATTGTTTAAAATTGGAACACGGTCATTCTGATTTAAAGACACAGCTCCCTTTGTCCTGCCGAAGGAAGGGAGGCCAGCTAAAAAAGGCGAGGTCAATTTATAAAGCTAAGTTTAATTTATATTCTTAACAATAATCCAAATAATTCTCCGAAGCGACACTGCCTAAGCTACTGGGTACTAGCCATTGGGCAATAACACCCCAAGTTAAGAGGCAGGTCTGGTCCCTAGCACTAACTACTGAAAGCAAACGGGAAAGAAGGAACGGTGGGGGGGGGGGGGGGGGGGGGGGAGGGGGAAATAGACGTGCATGAAAAACTCTGTGGGGAGTGACAAAATGCATAGGATTAAATTTCGTAAATTAAATCCCTTGCTGCAAGGCTTAAATGAACCCCCCCTAAAAAAACCCAGATCCACCAGCTCAAGAATTATATAATGCACTCTCCAATTATCTCAGAATTTTACATGTATATTTCAAGGAAGTCAACGTTTGTCTTATAAAATTCAAATTAAATCTGAAGGAACACTAGAGTGACAAGCGGGCAGAAACATTTCTGTCAACTTCGTGTGTGTGTGTGTGTGTGTGTGTGTGTGTGTGTGGTGTGCGTGCACACACCTAGAATGACAATGGGCGAGCAAACTGGAAAATGACAAAGGTGATACTTGTGTGGGTTTTGACTTGGGTGCAGCTGGCATATGAACTTGTTCGTCTACACGAAGATCAGTAGCTAAGCCATCCTCCAAATCAGCATTTATGGCGGGTCACAGAGCGATCGCAACCCCTGGGGGTGCTGGCCAAACACCTGACCTGGCCGGTATTCTCACTCGAGCCCATACTATACGTGTGACGAGACCTCGTGTTAACCTGGCACTTGTGAACTGCCTCTGCAGCCAGTGTCGGTCAATTTTGGCAATTTTTAGAGTTCCTCCAGGAATTATCTTTTGCTTCTAGTTTTGTCTCTAAAACCATAGCTAACTAACGAGTTTTCACATACAGACAGCCAATCGATGTAGTGCAGCCTGCAGATTTGGTATTAAATAGTATGTAACTGACGTAAAGTGTCAGCAGTCCATGAAGACTCAACGAGGGGGAGAAACACGGTTGTGTAGTAAGGATTTTGTATTGGGTGTACGCTCCTCGTTTGCTTTTGCGGAGAAAAAAAAGAAAGGTATGTTTTTGCGGAGGCCGTGATGGTTTTATTAATGGCTTATCAATGGTTAATTTGGTTTCTCAATATGGCAAACCCAGTATGAACAAAAAGCGTGCACGAGATGAAGTCATCTACTCTCGGAGAAACGTTGCTATAAACTCCGAGAGACTTCCTCACAACAACGCTGTTACGTTATCATGCCCCCTGAACTTCATCTCCAGTCGTCACGGAAATGAATCTTTTACTTTTGTCTCCATTCCTCAAGCTTCATAAATACTCCCAGGAGCTTCTCTGATGGCTGTTTGGTCCTCCTATAAATTAAAAATCTATACGAGACCAGGCACGGCTTTTGTTTGTTTGTTTTGTTGGTGAGGGCGGGTAGGTTTCATGCAGGGATCGAATCAAACTACCAATTTTAAAATCAAAACGCTCCGTACCTAATGCCACTGAGTGACGCGGTGAAGAACGGCTGCAATGGCAAATTTCACGCGGTGCCTATTTTATCTAAACTTTGAAATTTACTTCAAAAATGAAACTGCTCCGTTTAGGATACGTCGTCTATTAAAGTACCCTTTCCAGAAGCAGCTCCATAGAAATTATAAACAGGCAGCCTGGAGCCAAGCCTGCTGTCAGACAGAGAGTCCAACTGACATATCCATAAGCACAACAGAGTTGGGCTCTCGCCCTGGAAAATCACTACTGCTTAGCGAGTGTCGGTGGACCCAGGGCCACGGGAGATAACCTGAGCGTGAAGGCTGGTGATACGAGAGCCACCGCAGGTGTAGAATGGGGTATCCTTCAGGGGAGCCTGTAAGTTTGGGTGAGGGAGACAGGTGAACGCATCTCACCGCATTGTAATTTAACGGTGGCTGAGCTGACGCCATGGGGTCTCACGCCTGACATCAGTTTCCATCTAGCAAAAGACAGATTAATTTTAGCTCCTATTTGCTGCCATTTTCTTACCGCAGAACACTTGTTTCTCTCGAAAAGCCCTTCCCTGTGTCAACATCGTGATGACATTCCCCTCCAGGGGACAAGACCTTTCCCGGTTCCCCTCCGCCCCTTTCCATCAGCACCAGGCGACAGAGCTGACGTCTCCTCTCTGAAGCTCCAACTGTCAAGGGTTATTACGTGTCACAGTCAGGAAAGAACAATCATATTCAATAAGAAAATCAGAAAATGTCCCAAATCACTACGGCATCAGCGGAACCCAAGCATATTTAGTACGTGTGCCCCTCCAGTTCGTCCTCGGCATGAGCAGAAAACAACGCGTTTCGTGTCCCCGCACTATTACATGCAGAACGTGGGACCTAAGTTATGACTCATTCGATTAATGAAAAAGACAAAAAAGACCATTTCCCCCATCCAGCTACCCAGGGTGACAAACTGCGGACATCCTTCTGGGAAATCCCATATGGGGCAGGAAGATCTGGAACACGAATGGGCAGAAGAAAGGCTGCTCTATGAATTTAACCTCAGCCTGGAGGACAAAAAAAAAACAAAAAAAAAAAACACCAAACCCACCCGAAAGCAAGACCATGCCAGAGGGATTGTTTCGGAACTATTGTACAAGAGACCCAAAACCGGGCTACCCCTCTCCAAGCACCCCCAGTGAAAAGCTTGAAACCGGCTATTGTCGGAGCGCTGGGTACCTTTTCTCTCTTGGCTTTGTTCAGTATTTTCCTCGGCTGCAGTTTCCATGGCTGGCTTCATACCATCCACCAAAAATGCTTTTCCCCGCTCCCCCGACACACACTCTTCCCCTCCTCTTCCTTTTCTCCTGGACTCCCCCTCCGCCTCTTATTTACACCGCGTGATTGAGAGGCTCTGTTCTCACTACAGTGGATTACAGTCCCTTCCAAGATGCAACGGACGCTGTCAGCGGCAGCTCCCCTCTGCCTACTGGTCCAGAGCCACAGCTGCCAAGGAGCCGGCGGCCACACGTCAGCGAGGATCCCAGTTATAACGCGGCCGTCCCGCGCGCCGGCCCGTCCCACTGCGGCTCCCGGGGGACAGCCGCGCCCCCGCCCCCCCGCCCCCCCCCCCCCGCCCGCGCCCCCCAGCCACCGGCCAACTGCGCCCGCTGAATGCTAATCAGCTCTCCCAGGGCAGAAGAACACATTTGTGACATCAGAGGACGGGATGCGGAGGAGAAGGGAGAGAGCCCCCTCCCACCATGTGACTCAGCGGGGTCGGGACGTGTGCTCTCTTGGGAGAATGCGGGCCTTCCACCGCAAAGTCCTTCCTGGGGGGCGGTGGGGGGGGGACCCCTTTATGGGGCATCACAGTTTGAGTCAAGTTCATTTACCCCGACCCCGGCAGAATACACTCAGAGGACTAGCCCATGGTCTCTATTTTACTTGCTTTCTTTCCTATTTGTCTTCCATGCAGTCTCTAGCTAGCTAGCTAGATTTGCAAAATATATATAATAATATTAATATATGATACAATTATGTATTACATATATTACAGTATATATATATATATTATATATATATATTAAAGACAGAAAAATACATCAGAGGGAAGAAAACCAGAAACGTGGATTCGACAATAGCTGTATGCAATCTGGCATTAGAATTCTAATCCGTTCTCTGTCTGTAACTAACATACGAGGCAGTAAGAGACACGTTAGCTCAAGCCCAATTCATAACAAGGTTTCCTTCCCTCCATATTTAAAAGCCTAACATGCCACAAGCCTATCTGGCTGACATTCTGGTGGCTTCTTGGAATGAAAATGGAAATACAATGGTTTTTCTTACTGGACGTGATCATTTCTACATAGAGCTGTATTCATTAGAACCTCTCCCTCAAAGTCAAAAGGGTGTTTTCAAGAGCATTCTAAATGTTCGGCATAAAGGCTATTATTGTGCCAATAATGACTGACTGCCGGTTTCACAAGCCTTCTTACGTACCCAGATACTATGGGACCACAGTTCTCAGCCCATCCAAGCATATAAAAGCCTTTATCACGGTCATAAGCCGTATGTTTCCAAGCATCGCTGGTTTCTGTACCATGATTTAAACATTTGATTGACCCACTTACGTTCACCGTCTCTATTAAAGATCTTTCTAGAAGCTCAAGTCAACTAGAGGGATGAATACTGAAAACCACGGGGTGAAGGCTTCCCTGACCGAGAAGAGCCTGCCAGTTGGTTGGGTTGAGCATCCACCTTAGAAGCAAACTTAAAGCCAAGTCAGAGGCCATTGTCTCCGGAAAAAAAAAAAAAAATCTCTTCCCAGGTTTGATGCTTTGTCGCTCAATACTTAAGAAAAAAACGTGTAAGATCCAGAATGGAAATCCTCCCACACCCTGATCTTTCAATGCCTTAGTTTTAGATAATCCCCAAAGCCTTCTACATTCAATACCCCTGGCCCCCCGGTGAGCCAGAAAAGATTTTGAAAACCAGTTTGGCCTGTTCCAACATTTTCTTTTAATTTTACTTCTCATTTTTCACGTTAACCATCCTCCTAGAAGTCCACACCCACAATCAACAATGCCTTTAAATTATGGCCCCAGACAATTTTATTGTCTCATGGCGAGAGAAGTGAGAAGCACGGCAGCCTACAATTTCAGACCTTCAAAAAGAGATTCACTTGCGATGCAACTGCCTCCGTGGGAAAACGTGGTGATATGTCCGAACAGGACAGTCTTAAACATTTTTGCAAAGACTACTCGTGTGCACTCAGACCAAACGATGGAAACTTTTGTGACAGGCCTGTTCTCCCTTGGCAGTTTGAGAACGAAAACCAAAACAAATGTCAGTTCAGCACCAGAGCGGACGATCGTAATTAGCTCTGGTGTTGGTTTTATTTAAAAACTATCTAGTGAAACCATTCAATTAGAGAACTGGCAGGATAGAATACTTTTTTGACTATTACGTAAGAATATTATTTTTAGGGACACCTGGGTGGCTCGGTCAGTTGAGCGTCTGACTTCAGCTCAGGTCGTGATCGCGCGGTTCGTGGGTTCGAGCCCCGCGTCGGGCTCTGCGCTGACAGCTCAGGGCCTGGAGCCTGCCTCCGATTCTGTGTCTTCCTCTCTCTCTCTGCCCTCCCCTACTCGCACGTGCTCTCTCTCTCAAAAATAAACAAACATAAAAAAAAAAAAGAATATTATTTTCAAATGTTGTTAAAGTAGGAAGGCAGAATATGGAAGATGCTCTGCATTAAATACGGAAGACTTTTTAAATTTAAGTACAACTCTGGTTCTGTGTCATAGTCCTAGAAAACAAAACCACTGGACAAAATAGTCACAAATTCTCCAGCTGACACCTCCATCTACTTTCACCTTGAAAAGCTATATGCAAATGAGAAATTCACCATTTCTGCCTTATTCACAACTTCACCGCTTCCTTTTCGTCAGGCTGATGACGTAGGATGATTCTAGAAGTTACGTTTGTAACTTTATATGAAGCCTCAAAATCTCACTGAGGTCTATGAAAAACCATTTGAATTGGAAAAAAGCGGGATAGAAAAATGATCAACAGCAAGAGAGAAGAGCATACATTTCTAACATTTCTGAGGCACGAATCCATTTTTGGCCAGAGCAAGTGGATTATATGTACTGAGTAGGGTGGGAAAGGTCTCATCAAACTGAAAATAATTCTTTGAGCCCCATGAGTGAAGTGAGTCTGACTGGAGGTAAGAATGCTTCTGAAGGTCAAAATTAAAAAAAACAATCACGGACACGAAATGGACGGGTGAGAACAAACCATGTCAAATTGCTAATGTGGACTGTAGAATTGTGGCCCGTTCGGCGAGCACCTTCTACACGCTCACCCCTGCGGGGAGCACAGACTTTGCAGGAGACGGTGCCGGTCCCCAGGTAACCCGCAGACTAAGGGGCCACAGTGAACCCTCGTAACCAGGCGATCCCCCGCAAGCCCTCCAGGATCACAACACGGAAGATGAGAAGCGGGAAAGAGAAGTTGGGGAAAGCTGTGCGCGGAGCTGAGGTACTCCTGCCCTTTGGATGGGAAGTGCCAGGTAGGGGAGGGGAGGGAAGCGTGGAGAAGGGAAGGAGAGTGGGAAAGGGCAGGGCAGGGCAGGGTAGAGAAAGGGAAGGTAGAACAGGGAAGGGGAGGGCATCCCAGGAAAACCTGGAAAGCACACAAAAAGGAAAAGGGATGGCCCGTGGCGGGGGGGGGGGGGGGGGAGCTGATTTTTCTGACTGAGGGTCCAGAGCACAGGGTGTGTGTGTGTGTGTGTGTGTGTGGTGTGTGTGTATGTGTGTGTGTGTGTGTTGGGGGTAGTGAGGGGCGGGAGGGAGAGGAAGGGATGGGGCTGGGGATCAGGGGGGTTGAACAGCCCACCTTGCTAATCCTGGAGGCAGCGGGTGGGGAGGGAAGGCTTGCAAACAGAGGTCATCCGTGCTTTACAAAGGTCATGGGGTTGGTGACATAAAAGACAGAGGGGCAGGGTGGGGCCGGCAAACTAATGAGGAATCTCCCAGCAAGAGATCGGAGGGTCCAAACTACGGCCAGGGGCCAGAGGAGGAGGGGAGGATCCTGAGGACATCTCCCTGGATACTTAAGGCCTCCTGGGGATCGAAAAGGAGAAGAGGAGTGTGCAGTCTCCAGCCTGGATGAACGAAGAGATGGTCGCGGGATGAGCCAAAATGGGGACCCAACGAGGAGGAGGAAGACGTTTGGCAAGGAGACCAGCCCGGATGGTTTGGGGTACGCGGGGACACCCTGGGGGAGCTGTCCGGAAACATGGCTCCAAAGGAGAGGGGCTCACCAGAGACTTGGGAGTACAAGGCCACAGCTCTGCTCAAATGCCACCTTCTCGGGGACTGTCCCTGACTTTCTTGTGAGAGTAGCCCTGACGGGCCCAGTCCCCTTACCTGGGTTAATTGTTCATGACCCAACACCGATCCATCCAGGCATTTCCCTGCGGACTGTCTGTCTTCCCCCTACCATAGAAGCCCCGCACGGACAAGCGTTGTCTGTTTTGCTCTCTGCTGTGTAGAGAGCTCCTAGAACCAGCTCCTAGAACGGTCCCCAGCACGCAGGAGGCCCTCAACCTGTAAATGAACGGTGAACAAGGGGCCAGGGAGGACACAGACCAGACGTACTCTGAGATCAGACTTTAAGGGGCGCAGTCTCTTAAAAATAAAGGGACAGGGAAAACTTTAAAGGGCGGGTGAAAGAGGCTAAGGAGGAAAAATGAGAAAAGCTGGGGAACAAGGCCAAAGCAGAATTCGAGCAGAAGACGCTCCACGGGGGCCTAACGTGAGCGTCGCGGGTCGTCCAACACGGTAGAAGGAACAAAGAGGGGGAGGGCTGACAAGCGGAAAGTATCCTTTACTACCAAGTCGTCGCTGGAACTCCCTCAAGAAGAGTTCTGGGTGAAGGATGGTGCGGGAGCAAGACACCTCGGGCGCCTCCACCATCGTCACTCAGAATAGGAACCCCCTCTGCCTCTCTGTCTTGGGCCAGCTTCCCACTTGTCAAGAGAATTTTGACTGTTCGTCTGCGATCCGTTCCAGGAATATCTTCCCAGGCTTTATTTCGTTACTGACGGCTCTGGCCGCCAGTTCCGCTGCGTGTGTGTACGTGTGGGGTTCCCCACACCGGCAAGCAGCTCCCCGACACCAACAGGAGGTCTTACGAGTCAGCTCATTTCTGACACTGTGTGCCCAGGGCGTGGCATCAGGTCCCACAGGTCAAGGGCTCAGTCACCTGTGCCTCTGACTGACCAGCTATACACCAGAGGTTCCAATGACCCCCTTTCCTTCTCGGGTTCAACGAATTTCCTAGACCAGCTTACGGAACGCAGAAGAACGTTTTGCCTATTAGATTACAGGTTTACTGTAAGTGATATTAAAGGATATGAATCAATAAGCTGGATGAAAAGACGCACGGGACAAGGTATGGGGAAAGGCCCGCAGCTTCTGAGCCCTCTCCCAGCACGTGACTGTCCCCAAATGTGCAGGTGCTCACGCACCCAGAAGCTCTCTGAACCCAGTCCTTCTGGGGTTTTATGGAGGCTTCGTTACAGAGGCACAATGATTACATCACCGGCCAGGGGTACAGATGGGGGTGGGGGTGGGGACGAGGCTGGAACTGAAAGTTCCAACCCTCTCCTCACTTGGTTGGCTCCGCTGGTGACCAGCCCCCAACCTTAGCTTCCAAAAGTCACCGCAGTCGCCTAAAACAAACAAGGCACCTATACGGCTCTCCGTTACAGGAAATTCCAAGGGTTCTGGAAGCTCTGTGCCAGAAATGAAGACCGAATATATATGTCTTCCAATAAATCACAATTACCCGGTCTCCTGCTAAATTTGCCTTACGTGTCTCACATGCCCGTGATCCACACAACTGATGAAAGAGATGAATGTGACAAGACCACAGTGAGAGAGACTTGTACAGGCCACTATGGACATCATCCTGGTCACCTGACTGGCTCGTGGGTTCATCCACTCCTTCGTCCATTCAACCAAGGTCCATTAAGCACCTATCGCACGCCAGACGTCGAGTCTCTGTTCCACGTTATGTGACCATTCAGTCAACTGGGAACTCATCGAGAATGGGATGAACCCACGGGAATGACACTCACCCTAGTCACAAGGCTATCAATCAAGTCACAAGTGTCACATGCCTACTCTTTCCACTTTTCTGGAACCACATTACAGATTTCTTCTCTTCAGAAGGACTCCTCGCTGGGAGTCATTCAATCATCGAGAAGGAGGTTTCCATATTTATTCCAGCTACTAATTCCTCTGAAATTTTTACATCTCAACCCACAGTTTTTTCCCCCTCCAAGCCCAGCCTCTCAGTACCCAAGACAGAACCTCCTTCATTTCCTTTCCACTTACCTCTTTTTCCATTCTCGTCACTGACGGGTTTCTTTATAGATCATCTCTCTTCTCCCGGTGACGGATGCTCCCTCCTTTCCAATGAGCCGGCATGCCTCCCTGATTCCCCCAGCCCCTTCTTGTCACTAAGACAGCACTTGTGGAAGCCCTCCTGCTGACCCCCTCCAACCAAGGCAAGCAACTCACAGCCAGTGAGTTTCCCTGAGACCTGTTCTTTCCACGGTTTCCGGGGCCTAGAAGGCCTTCACATGCCCAGGCATAATCCTTGCTGTGCCCCGCAAAGGAAATCGGTCCCCAGAGTGGCACCCCCAGCACCACAGACAGCCCCACTTGACGTTCTAGTGTGCCTGAATGAATTTGAAATAAACTGTGTTTTTAAAGAAATTTTTGTTAAGTGACTCCTATTTTCGCATTATCTTCCCCATGAGATAATTAAAGATGTGTCCTAGAAGCAGATATCAGAGGCCTGGAGGGAAAAGATTACCAGTACTGCGAGAATTCTTAAAGCTTACATTTAAAGCAGAAAAGATACTTTGTTTAAGAGAGAAACAGCACAAGCCGGGGAGCGAGACAGAAGGAGAGAGACAGAGGAAGAGAGAGAAAATCTTAACCAGGCTACACGCTCAATGCGGAGCCCGACACGAAGCTTGATCTCACGACCCTGGGATCACGACCTGAGCTAAAATCAAGAGTCAGACGCTCAGCCAACTGAGCCAGCCAGGTGCCCCAAGATACTTTTTTACGTAAAGAAGCAATCGTACTTCTGTGCTGGGTTCAAAATGTAGCATAAATTAAACACCACGACGACTAGAAAGAGACAGCCAGAAATGGAGAATTCGATGGTTTTAGAATTGGATCTTTTCCATAACTGGACCTTCCCTAAGCTTTATCCATTTGGCAAAGCTCCTGCCTGCCTTTACCGGAATGAAATTTCTCATTTCACATCCGGCGTGGGTTTTTAATGCCTTTGGATTTCTTTTTTCTTTTTCTCTTTCCTGATTTCCTCAGTCCCTCCTCTATACTCGTCATCCTTTCCTTTACAGGACATGACACCCCGGAAAGCTAAGAGCTACAGTGACAAGTCAGACTGGATGACTCACACCCAGTACTCTGACAAAGCTCCGATGAGTACAGGCCGTCCTCACTGGGGTTTCTCTTGCACGCGGACACCGGGGACGACGGGGGAGCGCCCAGGAGCCCCTGTGAGCCCGATCCCTTCCCGGTGTCGTCTCGTCAGCTGCGTGACGACCGGCAGTGTCCTCGCAAAGCCGCCAGAGCCTCCACAGCAGTGATCGGGGAGTTTGGCCAACGCCGCCAACCACCTCCTGGCGGGCAAAGTCACCCCCGCTTGAGAACCGCCGCCTTGAGTCCACCTTTTCTTCCCTACGCTTGCTTGGGCTGTTGTGACGTCCCGTCGGCCAGGGGCTTCGTACCAGAACCACGTGGGGAACCCTGCAAACACCCGCGCGGGGGCCCCACCCCCACAGGACCCGGGTCTGCCCCGTCAGAGCACGTGTGCGGTGGGCACGAGAGCCTGAAAAGCCCCCCGGGTAATCCCGACACGGGGCCAGCCGCCGTAGGTCACGGGGCCACACACGACGTGCGCCACGGTGATGGCGACCGAGCAGAGGCATCTGAGGAAAATTCTACAAAAGGATGCCATCCGTTTGATGGATGCCCAGGATGTGGTCAGGGCGGCCACGCCGGACCGGGGAACCGGTGAGGCAGAAATGAGAAAGCGGGCATCACGGCGAGGGAGAGGGGGTTCAGCGTTGACCCCGAGGCTCAGCTCTGACCCCTCGAAGGACGGTGAGTGCAGAAGGGAACGCACGGGGAGGTCAGGGTCCGTATTGGTTTCCTACGGCTGCTATGTCCAAGTGCCTCAACGTGGCGGGCTTTCGACCACAGGAATTACTCCCTCACGGTCCCGGGAGGCTAGAAGGCCAAATTCAAAGCGTCAGTAGGGCCACGCTCTCTCCGAAGCCTCTTAGGGGAGCACGCGTCCTGGCCTCTTCTTGCCGCTGCTGGTTCTTGGCAGACACATCGTTCGGACCCTCCGCCTTCGTCGTCATGTGGCCTTCCCCCTGTGCGTGCGTCTCTTCTTGTAAGGCCACCTGTCCCACTGGACTAGGGCCCACCCTCACCGAGCATGGCCGCATCTTGACATGATTCCATGTACAAAGACCCTCTTTCCAAATCGGGGCCGACTCTCAGGTACCAGAAGTCAGGGCTTCAACGTCTTTTTCTGGGGGGACATAACTGGGAGATGGTCCCGAGGGGCCTACCAATTTGGGGTGGGGGTCTGGGGGGGGAAGCACTATTCCCAGGGGATGCAGAAGAGGCTGGAGGAGATCCCGGGCAGGGCGCCGTCACAGAGAAGGAGGGAGGTTTGTGACGGAAGAGGTGGTCCGCGGTCAAGGCCATGGGAAGGGGCAGACGCGGCCAAGGGCGCTGACACGGAAAATTCCCGTTTCCTTACCAGCGTCAACAGGACGTCAGAACGGAAACCAGCTTAGAGAGGGGTACCGAAGGTCTGGGGTGCCAAGAGGAGAAGCAAGGGCAGTCTGCTTTCTAAGGGAGTCTGATGGTGCTGGGAAAGTGGCAGAAAAATGCAGGCAGGTTAAGGGGGAAGGAACGCAGTAGGGAGGCGAGTCCCAAAACGTCTGGTGCAGACAAGGCCGCGGGGGGGGGGGGGGGGGGGGGGCGACGAGATTGCAGGTGTCCGCGGAGGCGGATCACGGAGGACTGGAGGTCCCAGGAAAGGCAGGGGCAGCTGTGGGCGGGAGGATGGGACACTTCGCCTTCGGAGTGAGAGTCAGGGAGCGGGGAAACAGAGGGAAAAGAAAAAGATTGTCCAAGATGGAAGGAATTCCAACTTGATAGAGGTGGCAGGGATGGGGAGGTTCAAAGGGACTGTGCGGGGCCATCTGGGGCGGGGTTGGGGGGGCGGATCAGTCGGTTAAACGTCCGACTCTCCATTTCAGCTCAGGTCATGATCTCATGGTTTGTGAGTTCGAGACCTGTGTCGGGCCCTGCTCTGAAAGCATAGAACCTGCTTGGGATTCTCTCTCCCTCCCTCTCTCTCTCTCTCTGTCCCTCCCCCACTCACTCTCTCTTGCTCTTAAAAAAAAAAAAAAAAAAAAAGGAGTTGTGCATAACAGCGAAGGGTACATTTATTACTGATTTAGTCCAGGTCACAGCCCTAAGAGGGACGTAACAACAGCCCCATTTTGGGGTGACATAACAGAAGTAGGACCGTCTCGGTCTCAGGCAGTTAGCCCTCAGTCCAGATTGCTTGGGGACTCAAGCGGGGCTGAGTCTTCGGGGTATCCGAGGCCCCAGGGAACCCCGAGGGATCAGAGGGCCGAGGCAAGCGTGAGGCAGAGAGGCGGTCCCCTTGCTGTGAGTCTCATCGCATTGGAGGGAAGCAGACCCCCTCGTGATGGAGCCACACCTAAAGCCGGAGCGGCAGCAACGACCAGATGACCAAGGGGGCTTTGATTAAAAAAGCCAGTTTGCCCCCTTCCTCCTATATACACAAGGCACACACAGCTGATGCACTGATAACGTGCTTCCTGACTCATTAGCGCCTCCCCGGGGAGCTTCCAGATCCCTGGCTAGGAGTGACGCATCATCAGTGACCACCACCCCCCCCCCCCGCCACGGCTCCCAATCATCTCACCCCCCCACCCCGCGTGCCAGCTCACACGAGCAAGGGCAGGCCTCCCAAACCCCAGCAAGGTGGATCCTCGTCGGGTCCTGGGGACAGCTCCTCTTCCGTTGGCCAGGCACAGCCCCACAGCCCGCCTCCTCCGGGAGGCCTCCCTGGCTGACCTGCGCTCATTTCCCCCTGCTTCGCATACCTAACCGCCCCCGTCTCAGCAACAGTGCAAGCGTCCCCGCACGGCAAGCCACTACACGGGACACACCCAGCCTCGACCCGCCTCCCCGCACGGCTGGGAGACGACGGCCTGTGCCGACCCAGCCCGACCCGACCCCGACCCCTCCGTGTGGTACCCCACGGGAGGCCGGTCTCCTCTTCGGCCTGTTTTGCTGCAGGAAGCCAGACATTTTCAAAGGCAAGGTCAACTCACGAGACGCGAGGGCTAGGAAAATTCTCACGGCAGAAGTGGCCGAGTTACGGGACGAGCCTGGCAGGGTGCGGATAAAGAGGATGGGGACCCTTTTCAACTCTGAGAAGTCCAGGTGAGCGAAGGGGGCCTCGTTCTCGCCTAGATGCAGAGTCCCTACCACCTTCCCCTAAAATGCAGTCGGCGGGTAGATGGACGGGTTTCTAATAGGCCGCTTGATAAAGGCGCTCGATTGATCCGGTGGGTGCACACACTCCCCCCACGGACCCCGCGCGGAACCGGACCCCTCCAAGCCCATCCTCAACAGCGCGTACTTCGTACTGGTCTGAGCAGAGAGCATCACCAGTCCGGGGGGCCGGCTGTATTTTCCCATTCTTTGTTCAAGCCCCTCCGTAGCTATCACCGGGTCATGACGAAAAAGCACCAAGGGCCAGCTACTGGGGACACACGACCGGGTCCCTTCAGGAGCTGTCTCCACGGGCTACGGTGCGGCGTCCTGAGGGCCCACTGCGTCCCCACGAGATGGGACAGTAGCTGAGGAGGGGCGGAGAGAGGCCAGCACTCGGGACCTGAGGGGCCCCACGTACCAACACGGCCACGGGAACTCTGACCCACCTTCTCTCACCTCTGCCTTCCCTTCGGAGGCAAGAGGTGGGCGTAACCACCCCCCTGGCGTGGATGGAGAAACCAAGACCCGAGGCAGCCCAAAAGGACTTGGCCGAGGTCCCACAGACCGGTCGGAAGGCCGGGCTGAGCCTTGACTCAGGCCACCAGATGCCACAGGTGGGAACCGAGGCGTCAGAGACAACCGTCAAAGTTCCACAAGGGCCCGGCTGACTAGGCGATCAGCGGCCATCAGCTGCTCAGCCCAGGGAATCCAGACTTGCTCAGAAAGGCTCTTGTGCGACTAGCTACATTCTCCCAAACACGGTGGTCCGGAGCTCCCCGCCTGCCCCTCCCGCACCTCTGGTGAAACACAGGGCGGCGTAGCTCCCCAGTGAGTGGGGGGCCCATGTCTGTATCCTCGCCCACCACCCCTCGCTGCCCAGCTCTGCCATTTACCAGCCTCGTGAAGCCACGTGACCGTCCTGAGCCTCGGCTGTGCCAGCTGATAAATGGGCTCGCGGAGAACTTCCTTCAGCAGCCTCCAACAGACTGTTCTACAGAGAGGGCCTCAGAACAGTACTTCCTACGTGGTACTTGCGAAGCGCGATGATTTCTCTAAGTCCTTATGCTCCCACCACCATCCGACAGGTCCAAGGAGGCGGCAGAGGGAGTAAGGAAGAGCTGGTGATTCTACACCCTTCCAGATCTTTCCCTGGGGCTAAGATGAATAAGGCAATGAGATTAAACAAGAGGTGTCTCCAAGGGCCCTCTTTAACGAATTGTCAAAACTGGTTTCTGCAATCTGGAGGATGTTGCCCACACCTGGGTACTCAGAACCAAATTAGATTTGCCTCTGGTTTTTATTGAAAGAAAGAAAAGAGAAAGAAAAAGAAAGGAAAAGGAAAGGAAAAGGAAAAGGAAAAGGAAAAGGGAAGGGAAAGAAAGAAAAAAGTAAAAAGGCAGAGAGAGCCCTGCCCTCGAGAAGAGCCTCAAGCTTGATTTCATGCTCTGATGTCACGGTCTTCGAATTCCTAGTCATGTGATCTTTAAATCTGTATTTTGCACGTGAGGCCTTATCAGGCATAGAATTCCACTAGGCCCACAAGGCACGTTCAGTTTCAGTGAGATTCAGAGTCAGTGCAAGGGAAGCGTGTCACATTTACCACTAAGCACTGGCCCCGTCACTTGCCATCATGGGGACTCGGTCTGCTCACATCTGAGCCTCTGCCGCCTCATCTGTCAGAGGCAGGACAAGAGGCGGGAAATAACCGTCCCCAGCAGGTCCACACGTAAAAGAACCTTGTGTGTAAGGAGGGCCACCAATGAAGAGTAAATTTTAGCAATCGCATTGAAATCTACTAATAGTTGACATCATTAAATCGCACACAAGTGTCTTCATATTGGAGAATATACAGATTCAGTACGTCTCCAGAGAAAGGGCAAAATCTCAGAAATGACCTCTGTATAGCTGTCTTGTTTTTTTTTTCTTTGGAAAGCGCGCATGCACACGAGCCTGGGAGAGGGACAGAGGGGGAGAGAGAGAATCTTAAAGGAGGCTCCGTGCTCAGCGAGGAGCCCGACTCGGGACTCGATGCCATGACTCTGGGATCATGACCTGAGCCTAAATCAAGAGTCGGATGCTCAACCAACCGGCTGAGCCACCCGGGTGCCCCTGGATAGTTTCTTGACCTCAGGAATGGACACGGGACACAGGACACGGGGCCAACGAGCTACTAGGTAAATGTGAAAGCTGACGATTTTGTTCAAGAATGTCAAATTGCGTCTCTGGGTCCCAACAGTGTATGGCAGGACTGTGAAAGCCAGAGATAATCACTGTGAAGCCAGAGAGATGCCGAGAGCATGAACGTTTTATGAAGCCATTTTATTCAAGCTCTTCTCCATCTTCAACACCGCCTGTTCGGCCAGCCCTCCTCGTGTCACCTACCAGTTTGCCAGAGCCCGTTATCTTGTGAGCGGACACCCAACATTTCCAACACTCCACAGAGGCCGTCGAGACACGCACTGGTGGACAAGTTCCCGCTCACAGGACCCGTGACTTTACACGGGGCAGGCAGGCACGGTTTCTCCTACATTCTATGCGAATAATTTCTACAGCAGTGGCATGACGTATTGCTAAAAACAAATCTTTTTTTTTTTTTTTTTTTTTTTTTAAAGATCACCGGATCAGTGAGTGCCATCATCCGCACTGACCCCCGCAAGCCGTGTGATAAAACCCTTCCCCCGTTTGGGGGATTCAGATGGCGTCACGACGTCGGCAACATGCGGGTGCTCATTAAAACGCGTTCCTTCTAGGTTCTCCATCAGCCAACAACTTGAGGTCACTTAATCATGTACTCGAGTGGGATCAGAATGGGCTCAGGTGACTTCAAAGGGGGCACCAAATGATGGGTGTCGATACAGAGAGGAAGGTACCAAGTACTAGGCCCCCCACGCCACGGAGGTGGCAATGTCACCCAGCGCCCTGAGAGGGCGACCCCTTTACCTCCGTTTTACCACCTGGGCATTTAACACGACGTCACGAGAGTCCACCTAGAAGTTCTTCACAGAAGCCACAATGAGAAGAATTTTGTTCAGTGCTTCCCTGATTTTCTGGTCCAGCTTAAAATAAATGTCACGCACGCACCGAATCCTAAAGCAGGAGGAAAATCTTAAAACCGGCTAGCTCTTTTCTCCTTTTCTAGTCTGTAATTGGGAAAGACAGGACTCAAGATTCAGGTCTCTTGACTCACAGCCAAACAGGCTCTTGTTTTTGCCTGATGCACAGCTATCAAAGCAAACACTCTGTTAGAATAAGGCCTAACTGCCCGATCTGCAATGCACGCTCCTAGACAGAGATAATTCTTCCTGAAATATACATCTTTGCACAAAGACAGTCATGTATTTTACAAAATACCTTTTAAAAGCAAAATCGTATTGGGCCAAGACAGTGTAACAGAAACGACAACATAAATCTCTGGAAATCGATGCTTGTTAACATCAATTTATCTTTTTAATGAAAAGCCACTGATAAACCATGCCATTGGATTAAGCGAGCTAATGCACGCCATGGGCTTTGCACAAGAGCCGGGACACTCGATAAAAAGTAGCTGTTATGATTAATAGGCAAGACCAGAGAGGGGTTTAAAACGCCCCCCCCCCCCCAAGAAGGCAATAAAGCTCCAGGATGGAGCTTGTCAACCAGCCGCGGCCACAGGATAATGGATGGATAATGGTCACCTGCTCTACCCGCTCTCAGGAGAGAACCTGGGATTGTGGGAAATTCCCGGCTCCCAAACTGAGATCTCACCCATTCCTGCCCACTGGGGAAAGCAGATCAAAGGGCAAGGCAGTGTATGATAAGAAGAGATGCATCCATTCATCAAAATAAAAAGGAAATTACTCACGCCTCCGTGCTTTGTTATTGGCGACAAACTGGAACTTTGCACCAGGAATCCTAGCGCGTGAGGGTGATGTGTTCCACAGCTGAGAACGGCTGCTTTGGGGGTACGCGAAATGCCTCTAAGCACTTAAAATGATAAAGTGTTAAAAGAATCCAAAGAAGAAAGGCTCCCTAATTTTTGCAATAACAGAGAAAAACCAGCAAATTCTTGATTTAGGCCAATTCTTCAAATCCTAAAACGAAATGGGAGTTTGTGGCCTTTTTGTTTTTTGAAGCACCTGTTTCTGAGGGTTGGCAGAGAAAGGACCAGTTGAACACAGCACTCTGATCCTCATATGGATCTAGAAAATTTAAACGTTTTTATGTCTAATTGGCCACCCTGATCATTAGCTTGTTTAAAATGTCAAAAATCCTACTGGAGGGATTTGCTGTGTAACCTTTCCTGGGGCTCACAGAACAGTTTCATGGGTGAAAGGGACAGGCAATTTGTCACATTCCCACCCAACAGCTGATCAGTCAGATTAGTTATGTGGGATATTGACTCCTTTTTTAAAAGTTACTGGATTATTTTCCACTAATGGCTGGTAATTTCTTTTGCCAATATTCACAAGAAATAAGAGACACATTTCAAAGCTATACCTGTCGTAATACATTCAGCAGGGTCAAGACAGAAATTAGTCCGCTGTGTAAACTCTTGCCACAAAAAATGAGTATTTTTATTATTGTGAATCAAAAGCAGTCGAATCTTCGAATCGAAAGCTCTGCCTGAAATCTTAGCGTTTGGACTCCTCAGCCAGAACATCTGCATTTCCTTCGCCGCGTCCTCAGAGAAAATCCAGATACCTCATTAATTCTCCATTAAAGTCATGCTAGGGCTTGCAGTCGGACGCATGCAGAAGGTGACCAAAGCCAATTCCTTCTTTTCTAAATACTCGTAATTCACTGCCGGCAACACCGAAAACCAGCGCTAAACCTTTTAACTCTTCACAGCTCATTTGTTCACTTGACACACATCGATCAGGCTCCAGCCCCGGAACAAGGGTTGGGCCGGGCACAGCGAAGCCACGAGGGCGGAGGTGGTCCGCGTGCAAGCAGCCGCGGGGATCTGGGGAAGGACACACTCACTCACTCGTGATTAGCGAATATCGACCTACCCACTGGTGTCGGGGCACCGTCATGGCGGCTGCCATCACACGGTATCTCCCTCACCGGAATGGACGGTCCACGACAGGTTCCACGTCCGATTTGTCCCCAGCGCACGTGTAGCATCCGGCCCAGGGCAACTGCTAGGAGTGTTGCTGACCGGACAGCAGGAGGGACCTGGGGCTCAGCACCCCCTGAAACACACACGACCCCGACGGGAGGACTGGGAGGGGGTCGGATGGGTATGGGGTACGGATGGAGAAAGTTGAACTCACAGGCAAATGGCAGATCAAGGCTGGGCAGGGGGGGAGGGCGCGAGTGGAAAGGAAGTCTTCGTGGCGGAAACACCACCTGGACAGGTACCTGACGGACATGGAACGGCAGTTCGCACCCGATGTCTTAAGGAATTTCAGTGTCTTCATGAGTCCCAGACCCTTAGGAGTTTACCATTTGCCCAAGTCCACCTGGGAAGCGAGTCCTTGATTCCTCTAAGTCTCCAATCCTCACCTGTAGAGCCCGATAATATTCAGTCCACACACCCTCAAGTGACCGAAAAGATGAAATGAGAAGATAGCAACACGGTGAGAACAGTGCCCGGCTACTACATCACGTGTTAACGCTACGTGAGTGTCGACAAAAGCTAGTCGTCCACACATGCGTTTCTCAAAGCCATTATAACGCACAAGGCTTTCTCCAAGTTGGCACCATTATCAGTGGCGGCCGGAACCATCAAGAACCCTACGAGGGTTTTGCGCATCACCGGCTTTCAGAACAGGGGCAAGACGTCCCACTCGCTCGCTGGGGTTTGCTTAACTCCCAGTTGCGTTCAGCTTTTACATTTTTTATGGTGAAACGTGTAAGGAGATGATCGCTGCTAGACGTGAAAAATGCTCAACAAGATTACGTATTCACTTCCAGCTTGGGGAGCTAGGGACAGAGTGGCAGCGGACAAGCACGCCGAAGTGAATTCAAACACATGCGAGATGCCAGTCGGAGTAAGGTGGCTCTTGAGTGCTGATCTCGGGCCACCTGTCGAGGTTAAACCAACGAACGAACAAAACACGTGGTGGACCACTGCTTTGTGATCCGGGTTTCCACGAGACGAGTCTTGGGCTCGCCACGCTTACCAGTTGGCACTTTACGTCACTAAAAGTGGCGGGTCCCCTTCTTCACTGTGACATCCTTGGCCTGATGTTAATCAGAAAACTAGATTAATGGTAGCCGCCTGCAGGCTGTGACTTTAAAGCCGAAATCACGCTTACCACACCAATGGACAAGACCCAGACCTTAATAAGGAGGAAACAAATCCACACAGTCTGTCATTTAAAACCTGTGTGTGTCCAGCATGTGAGCTACTTTGTAGAGGCAGATGAATGAGCTCTAACTCGAGTTTCTATCCAGTCAAGTTCTGTGGGTGTAAAAGGACGTCTCATGTTTACAGGGCAAAGATTTACCAAGTTTTATTTTTTCGGAATTTGTAATCAAGACGAACCAAGATGCAATGTCTAATTTTTTCTTAAAAGCACATGAGAGACCACTACGATAAAGACCTATTATTGTTTCCCACCTAAAACCTACCGCCATCAGTCTCTACTAAGCACTCCACACAAACCTAGACTTCAATTAACATTCATTTTCTAGCTTCAAACGGTGGTATAAAATTCACTTTTGTGGGCTATATAAACTACACTCCAAGTACACCTGACAAATTTACAAATTGACTCCAATGAGTCATGGGGAATTTCAATTTGGAAGCACTTTTCCTGGTCTTAATGGCTCTTTGGCAATGCACACGTTATTCTTCAGTTATAAAATTTGCGCATTTAAAAAACTAACCGAGCTCAAACGTGCCCACAGGAATTAAATCAATGCGCTTCCCTGCATAAAAACCAGCCAGCCAGAGCAGGAAGGAAAACATATTTCTCCTATTGTTGAGCGTGGGAGTCCACATCCAACACTGTCATCTCACTGTACGGAAATCCTGGCTCGATTTGCCACACAGAAAGTAAAAGTTAAACACGTAAAAATCCAGCGATGCATCCAAGGAGAGCGCCAAAGGCATAAGCTGAAGACTTGACTGCTGCTATTAAACCCTGATAAGGCTGGCGTGGAAAGCACAAGAATCTAGATCACCGTTTAGTCATGGCCTTGGCTCAATAAAGTTTTTGCCATTTCAGATCACGGATTTCTTCTTTTCTCGCCTGTGCCTTGTCTAGGAGGTGGCGGGCGCGGGTGCCTTGCATAACAACCCCACCCCTCTGCACTGAATAAGGAGCACGCGGCCTTCCTGCAAGGGGGCCGGCCTGAGTGCCCTATACAAGGGGGCTGTCTAGCAACGACAGGAGGCAGCGCCTGGGGGAGGAGAGAGCAAAGCCATGAGAACCCACTCAACTCTGGGCAGCCCACGGCCCCGGGGTGGAGGTGGGCGTCCGGTGGGGGGGGTGGTGGTGAGGGGGGAACAGAGCTGCTGTCCTATTCATCTCCTTTGTCCCCTGATCATCATTCATATCGCAGCGATGACAGGCCCAGAGAAGACTCTGGAGGGGAAACGGGCCTCAAATTAGCATATTTCTCCCCTGCACACAATGGAGGCTTTTAAGCTTCTGTTTTTTAAAGCCAGGGGAGAGAGGAGGAAGAGGGGGAGGAGGAAGGGGGGGAGGATAAAGCTGGGCCGCTCTTAGCAACAGTGTCTGCCTGCAATGATTTGCCTCCCTCGGAGCGGCTTGCGTGGTTTTCAATTTCCTTAAAGCAAGTCCCTCGAATGGCCTCAAAACTCAGTAGAAAATATTTATTGGGCCACGGTATAATAAACATCCTCCCTCTTGTCATTAAGTCGCAATTAGACTCTGATCTTAAAAATTAATGATAAAGCTTAAGCCCTCCCTCCAATCCTGCCATGGAGCACCGCCTCCCCCCGCCCCCCTTCCTCCTGGAGGGAAGGACGAAATGAAGAAATGCCATGACGCCCTTGCCAGGTTGATTTCTGCGTTTCTGACTGTCAGGGATCGAATGGGGGTGGGGGAGAGGCTGAGAGGCCGCGGGAATGCTCAGATGGCCCTGAGACTTGGCTGGGGGCTGACAGCGATGACCTCGGGGCACCTTGCCTCGCAGGCTGTCTTTCCTAAAGACGTCCCAGTCCCCTAAAGACGTCCCAGTCCCCTGCGTCTTCGCCGAGGGATGCCAGCAGAGGAGACAGCAACACCGGACAGGTCATAAAAAAACACACCAATCCAGAAAGCTCTAAGAGGCCGGCAAAGAAACGATTTGAGTTTCACGCCACCATGTATCAATTCTCCAAAAGATGGGGCTCTCGATCCGAGGGGGACAAATGAAGATTTCTCTGGCTCAGAATGAATTCTTGGAAAGGGCTCTGCCCCTTAATAAATAACTTCACCGGAGAGCATTAAAATGATGCCCTACTTCCCACCGGCACAGGTTCCTTCCCTCCTCATGGCTCAGGCCGATCTTCGAGGCCCCCAGGGAAGGAAGGTCAGGGAGGCTGGGAGAGTTAGAACTTGTCCCAAGACCAGGATGGAGCCAGGCGCCGGCCCGGGCTAAGCCTGGCTCTGGAAGGCGGCCCAAGCGCTCCTGCCTTCTCCCTTCTGGAAGGGAGAAGGAGGCGGCTGCAAACGATGGTGGGGCCATCTGCTCTGCCTCCCAACCATGTCCCCGCAGGGCTGGCGTGGCCTCCTGCCTCTCAGAGATGCCTAGACGTCGCCCCCTCCCCGGGGCCCGCGTCCCCGCACGGGACCCAAGTACACCTGCACCTGCGTGTGTGTGGCCCAGGCTCCGACCCTAGCTCAGCCTCCCTCTCTCCGCTGTCTCCAATGTACCCCCAAACCCTTGGCTCCCCCCTCCATCTCTCTTTCTCCTCTCCAGCACCCACCCTCCCCCTTTTCTCTGTTCACTGAGGTTTCTCCAACCTACTGTGCCCTCAGGGCACGCCTCTCCTGAGGATTAGGGCCCAATTTATAAACGGAGGTTCATCTAGCACTATGTTAACTAACTGGAAGGCAAAGAAAAGGTTTTTTAAAAAAAAGGAGAACAGTTTTAAAAAGAAAAAAGAAAAACACGGATATTCAAAACGAGAGCTTAAGTCTCTCCAACGTGATCTACGGATCCCGTGCAATCAAGTCAAAAGGCTGACAAGCCTTTTCGTAGCCGTCAACAAGCTCGTTCTAAAGTTCTTCAGAGGAACTAGAATAGCCAGAATTATTCTGAAAGAGAACAAAGTCAGAGGCCTCCCGTTATCCCATTTCGGGACTCACTTGTAAAGCTACACCAATCAAGGCAGTGTGGTTTTGACAAAGGACAGACACACACATCAGTGGAACACAATAGAGAGCCCAGAAATAGACCCACGCAAATATAAACTCACTTTTGATGAAGGTAATCGCACGGAGAAAGGATATTCTTTTCCGTAAATGGTGCTGGGACATTTGGACGTCCATATGCAAAATAGGAAGTCAGACCCATATGCCGCACACAAAAATTAACTCAAAACGGATCACAGACCACAATGTTAACCTATAAAACTCCCGGAGGAAAATGCAGGGGGAAATCTTCATGATCTTGGGTTCGGAGATGGGTGTTTATTTTTCTTTCTTTCTTTTTTAAAGATTTATTTGGGGAAGCACGCACAAGTGGGGGAGGGGCAGAGAGAGAGGGAGACAGAGGATCCGAAGCGGGCTCTGAGCTGTCAGCACACAGCCTGACGTGGGGCTCCAACTCAAGAACTTGAGATCGTGGCCTGAGCCGGAGTCGGACGCTCAACTGACTGAGCCACCCAGGCGCCCCGGTGACGGGTGTTGAGACGCGACACTGGAAGCAAGATCCATGAACAAACACGCGGCCAAGGTAAAGATCGTGAAAATGACAGCTTAGCAGAGCGTATAATAACAGGTGGCTTACAAGTCCTCAACGACATCTGCTTCACCTAGCTGATGGGTTTATGTGACATGGCTCATTCTGGACGATGCCACAGCAGGGTCGGGGTGCTGCCCTCCGGGACAAACGCCTGGCCGAGCGCATCACAGCGCCCCCCTACCCCCAGCCACACGGGCCGGCCCTCGCTCTGAAGCCACGCGTGCCCTCTTGCTCCCCTGTTCTGCTGGTGGTTTCGGTGTGACCTCTCTGGCTGCCGGAGGGCTCGGGGAGGGCCGGCTCTGGGTCTGAGGCTTCCTAGTGTCCCCTGTGGGCCTTCTGTGACGGCGCAGGAGGCTCAGGTGAGGGTCCAGTCTCTCTCAGGAAGTCGCCCTTCCTAAAAGGGCGAGATGGCCCCCCCATCTTATACACACACACACGAAAGGAAGGATGAAGGTTTCGATGGGGACACGGAAGACGAACTGGGCTCGGAGGATTCTGACTTCCGAAGGATGTGAATACAAGATTTAAGTACGTGGAGATATATATGCCTGTGTACATGCGTATATGCGTGTCTAACACATATATGCATATTGGCACATAGAAACACAGGCGCACGCGCAGACGCACACAGCACACACATTCACGCGTGTACCTGTGCGTGCACGTTCGTACCCATATATACACATACTGCCTGTTCAGCAGCTCACATCCTTCTAAACTCAAAATGTGCTGAGCTGACTTCATCTTCTCCGCACCCATCTGATGCCTCCTTCCTTCCCAAAGCTCTCCCTTCCTGTCAAAAGCATCGCCATCATCCCGACGCCTTAACGGTCTCGAGGCATTCAGAATCCCAGCTCCTGCAACTAGCAGCTAAGTCACTCGAGGAAGTCGGTTAACTTCTGCCTCTCTGGCCATCCGCGTCCGCATCTGTCAAACAATACCAATAAATTCCCCCATCAACATATTGCTTGGAGAGGTCATTCCAATTCTACGAAGTCTCTCTACAGACCAAACACACTCTCTAAAAGGTACAGTAGTTGGCTAAGACTTGTGCACCTTGGATTACTTACCAGGAGTGTGTGTGTGTGTGTGTGTGTGTGTGTGTGTGTGTGTGTGTGTGTTTCAGCAGTTTAAATCCATCCTTGCCCCTTCATCCACCCTCTCCGGGACTCGGGCTTGGCTTTCTAGCTGGTTATCGACCTCCACGATTTCCCGGATCTCCAATCCCAAACCAAGCCTTATCTGTCCAAACTTCGCACTCTCACGGAGTTGTTCCCACAAGCTAGAGGGGGAACCCCTGCCCGCCAGGTCAAGTCGGCCCTCTCAGACCCACGCGGGTCACCCTGCCCCAAACCAAGTCATCCGATGCTCACCTGCAGGGCTCCCCACGGTCACCTACCCGGGGCCTCTTGCCTCCGTTTCTTGGACCAGTTTCCTTCTCGCTCTTTCCTCTCCCCTTTCCCTTGTCCTAATTCTATTCATTTTCGTGGCATAACTCAAGGGCTACAGCTCGTGGGAACCCCTGCCAATGACTGGGTTCTCACTCCATCTCACGTCTATGCCCCGTCAATTTACCGCATTATGATGTTCTTTTCCTCCAAAGCACCCTTGTGTTGAAGTCTGACATTCCCCAAGAGACTTTGACCTCTGACGGGCCAGAGACCATACAATGGTGCCATGCCACAACACCTAGCCTGGGTTGAAAAAAATGTGCTCACATTCGATGAGAACTCATTGATTTTCAAGTAACGATTACTAGAATATTTGCAACGCTTCTGTCCTGCGGCTTCTAAAGTATTATTTTTCTATCTTAAAAAAATTAAAAATGGACCGCACAGCACCACTGCTTTTTAAGAAACTTGTAAGTAAACAGCACGGGATTACCAGAGAGGGACAATCTGGCAGAGTATATCATAAAGCGCAAACTTACATATCGAATATACTGTGTCGGGAGGGCTCAGTATGCAGGAACACTAAGTGGTTTTAATTTTCCGCCTACAGTTTGTGAAGCCCAGGGGCCCCAAATGACCTCAATGTTGAACAGGAGGCACATCCATCTGCCAGCAGTAATTATTTTATTGACCTGATTAAAGAACAACTATTTCCATGGTCAGAAAGATCTATCCAAACACATCAGCCTTAGGCACACAATGGCAGTAATTAGAAATGCATATTTCCCTAATTAAAATAGGAGTCCATGGGCAGAACATAAAATAATGTATTAATATTTACTCAGCATATTTCTTTCACTGGTTAGGATGTATGACTAAGCCAAAGCCCATTTTTAAAAAGCGTTGAGAGATTACTGACACACCATATAATTCAACCCATTTCAAGTACACAGTTCAAGAGTTTTTAGTTTATTTCTTCCCTTCCACTTGTCCAGCTTCTATGACTGCCACTGTCACCATTATCTACTTTTGAACATTTTGGTTGCCCCTGAAAGAAACTCTGATCCTATTAGCAGGCAATCCCCAGGCGCCCCTACCCTACCCCGTGGCCCAACTCTGGTTCTAAGCAACTCCTTTCTCTATGAACTTGCTTGTTCTCGACACAGGATATGTGGTCCTTTGTAACTGGCTTCTTTCACTTAGCACAATGTTTCCAACGGCCATCCCTGAAAACTTGTAGCAAATATCAGAATTTCCTTTTTTTTTTTTTTGACACGAATAGACACTTCTCCAAAAGACATCCAGATGGCCGACACATGAAAAAATGCTCCACATCACTCATCATCAGGGAAATACAAATCAAAACCACACTGAGATACCACCTTAGACCTGTCAGAATGGCTAACATTCACAACTCAGGCAACAACAGATGTTGGCGAGGATGCGGAGAGAGAGGATCTCTTGTGCACTGCTGGTGGGAATGCAAACCGGCGCAGCCACTCTGGAAAACAGTACGGAGGTTCCTCAAAAAGCTAACAATAGAACTACCCTACGACCCAGCAATGGCACTACTAGGCATTTATCCAAGGGACACAGGTGTGCTGTTTCGAAGGGGCACATGCACCCCCATGTTTCTAGCAGCACTATCAGCAATAGCCAAAGTAGGGAAAGAGCCCAAATGTGCATCGATAGATGAATGGATAAAGAACATGTGGTATATATATATACAATGGAGTATTACTCGGCGATCAAAAAGAATGAAATCTTGCCATTTGCAACTACGTGGATGGAACTGGAGGGGATTATGCTAAGCGAAATTAGAGAAGGACAAATATCATATGACTTCACTCATATGAGGAATTTAAGATACAAAACAGACGAACATAAGGGAAGGGAAGCAAAAATAATATAAAAACAGCGAGGGGGACAAAACAGAAGAGACTCATAAATATGGAGAACAAACTGAGGGTTACTGGAGGGGTTGTGGGAAGGGGGATGGGCTAAATGGGGAAGGGGCACTAAGGAATTTATTCCTGAAATCACTGTTGCACTATATGCTCCCTAACTTGGATGTAAATTAAAAAATAAATTATAGGGGTGCCTGGGTGGCTCAGCCGGTTAGACGTCCGACTTCGGCTCAGGTCATGAGCTCACAGTTTGTGGGTTCGGGCCCCGCGTTGGGCTCTGTGCTGACAGCTCGGAACCTGGGGCCTGCTTTGGATTCTGAGTCTCCCTCTCTCTCTGCCCCTTCCCCGCTCATGCTCTGTCTCTCCCTGCCTCTCAAAAATAAATAAAAATGTCAAAAAAAATTTTTTAATAAAAAAATAAAAAACAAATTATAAAAAATTAAATAAATAAAATAAAACCAAGACGTGGATCTCTAAAAAAAAAAAAAAAAAAGAATTTCCTTTTTTTTTTTTAATTGATAAAATCCTATGGGACCACGTTTTGTTTATCCACTCTTCAGCTTGTGGGCATTTGGGTTGTTTCTGCTTTTTGGCTATTAACACTGCTATGAACATTCACCCACAAATTTTTGTACGGACATAAGTTTTCATTTCTCTTGGGGCACACACATGAGAAGAGCATGGCTGGGTCACATGGTAACTCTGTATTTTACCATATGAGGAACTGCAGGACTGTTTCCCAAAGCAGCCGTACAATTTCACACATTTTCACGTGCAGTGTGCGAGGGCTTCGTGTTTTCTAGATTCCGACGCTTGCTACTGTATCTTTCTGATTCCGGCCATCCTAGTGCTGTCAAGTGGGATCTCCTTGTGGCTTGGATTTGCGTTTCTCTCAAGACCAAGGATGTCGAACACCCTTTCATGTGCTTCCTATTTGCATTAGCTTTTTATTCCTGAGTTTAAGGCTTCTAAAAGGTGTGTATGTAATATTCGAGATCCAAGTCTCTCAGAGGATTGTCAAGTATTTTTTTCCCAGTCTGCTGGGTGTTTTTTCAGTTTCTTGACGGTGCCCTTTGAGTACAAGATGTTTTCATTTTGATAAAGCCCAATTTATCTGTTTTTTTTCTTTTGTTGCTTGTACGTTCATGACGATTCATCTCCTTGTTTCCTCCCAACGGTTTTAGTTTTAGCTTCTACATTTAGATCTGTGATCCCTTTTAAGTTATTTGTTGTGAATGGCGTGAGGTAGGGTTCATTTTTTTTTTTTTTTTGCACGTGGACATCTAGCTGTCCCAGTATCATTTGTTGAAAAGAGTATGCTTACCCCCATTTAATTGTCTTGGTGACTATCGGTCCCTTAGGGCCGCTGTAACAAACTACCATAGACCCGGGGGCTGAAACAACACACATTTCATTTTTCACGGTTGTGGAGAATGAGGAGTCCAACATCAAGACATGAGCAGATTCCCTCTCGGGCGAGTTCCACTTCCTGGTGCATAGACAGCCCTTCTCCCTGCATACTCCATATGGCAGAAGGGGTAAGGGAGATCTCTGGGGCCTCTTTTACAAGGGAACTAATCCCATTCATAAAGGCTCTACCCTTATGACCTAATCCCCTTCCAAAGCCCCACCTCGAAATACCATCACACCGGGAATTAGGTTTCAACATATGACGGCTGGGGGTGGGGGCGCACGAACATTTATTCTATAGAAGTACCCTGGTTAAAAATCAACTGACCACAACTGTAAGGGTGATTTCTGGACTTCCGTTTCTATTCTAATGATCTATATGTCTATTTTTATGCCAGTACCAAAATGCCTCGGTTACTGTAAGCTTTGTAGCTTGGGGGTTATTAGGCTATTGGGAGGTTCCCAAATTCCATGCTGGTAGAATCCTATTTTAACTCAAATGTTGGCTGCACCAGAAGTGACCGGAAAAACCTAATTGCACATTTGAATGCTCGTTAGATGGCAAAAACTTCTAGTGCCTCATCTTCTGACAGTTAGAAGGTGTTTTTTAATTTTTTTTTCTACATTTATTTATTTTTGAGAAACAGAGAGAGACAGCATGAGCAGGAGAGGGGCAGAGAGAGATGGAGACACAGAATCAGAATCAGAAGCAGGCTCCAGGCTCCGAGCTGTCAGCACAGAGCCCGACGTGGGGCTCGAACCCACGAACCGTGAGATCATGACCTGAGCTGAAGTCAGACGCTTAATCGACTGAGCCACCCAGGCGCCCCTAGAAGGTGTTTTAATCACATACGTATCCTATGAAAGTCAAGCATCCCACTTAATTTCATCGCCTCACTATATTCAGAATTATTTGACCACATGACATCCAAGTTATGGTTTCAGCTGGATACAGTAAGATGATTGCCAAGCCGTGGACAACGAAGACTCAGGGCCCAAGACACTGGAGAATGTTACTCTACAGGTCAACGTTGGGATCTAGAAGCATCTGCAAACTTAAGACAAAATATTCCCCCTCGGAACCTACCAACACATCTCCTAGTGTCAGAGCTGTGCGTGGCTCGGAGTTCGTGAGGTATTCTTTACTACTGACTGTACTCAGACCACAAGTAAGGAAACAAAAGAGACAACTCATCGTCTTTAACAGGAGTAAGACCAAGAAAGCCAAGAGAGGTCTTGCCTCACTTACTTGGGTATCTTCTAACATTTGCCAGAATGTTTTTCTTTTCTACAGTGGAAATTGAAGCACCTGAAAGGCTGCCAGCAAGGAGTGTTGATTTAGGACAGACTGCCATTTTCCATCTCCCACAGTTTGTGTCCACTTGTAGGAAATGGCCTTCTAGCCAACCTATTCCAACCAACATCTCAAAAACAAAAGGTTTCTGATTACACAGACGATAGACTGTATTTTTCCACGCAGGAGTAAGATAAGAGAGACAATTCTCTCTCCTCTATGTATTTTTGTGTTTATGTTCAACTAAAAATTCCTTAGCTTTCAGCGTACCACTAGTCCTACACTTATAAGTCAGTTTTTAGGGTTCTGTTTAAATCTTTCACATTCTACCCATTCTACCACTTCTGAATGCTTTAGCTGCCCACAAGGACAGCCAGCAACGTTGGAAGGCAGGTCTTAAATTCTCAGCGCCACGTTCCGTAAGAGGTACGTGGCCACACAGAACCCAGTGCGACTCCAAATCCATGACCCTCATCATGTATTTTTCTCGGAAACGTTCCCCCTCTCTGTGCAGGAAGTGGCATCCTTCTGACGGTTCTCCCCAAGCCAGGAAGGCGCACTGTGTCCAGACTGGTGGGTTCTTCGTCTTGGAGAGAACAAGTGGGGAGTCCTACTCCACAGGAAAGAAGGCCGAAACCTCTGCTCTCTCCCCCTCTCCCCTTTTCATTTCCCTCCATTCCTTTCCCCCTTTTTCATTTTCTGTCTGTCCCTTCCTTTGCCACTTGGCTGCCTCGCTGTAACATGCAAACCTCTGTTTTTTCCCCCCCGAGTGCTGTCCCTTTTCCACACTTGCATTTCCTCTCTGGAATTCCGAATTTCACCCATCTATCTACACACCTATCCAATCACCCCCAGAATTTCTAGACCCGTTTGTCTCGTTCTCATCTGCGTTCCTGGACACTATCATCGATGTAGCGGACAAGACCAGCAGATGGCTCGGATGGTCTGTCAACACGTCTATCTGTATTGAGTTTTAACGCCCAGCACTGGTCGTGTTTCCGTCTGTTAAATATATAAACAAAGTCCTAGAAGTCCCAAATCCCCCAGTCAGTAGTAACAGAAAGATGAGACCTCACGAGGCTACTGAAGCGAGGATACCATCTCGCGTGCCCACGAAACATCCTTACGTGCAAGTCGCTGCCAACGTTCTGCGCGTCCAACAGAAAAACTGGGCAGAAAAATCAACCAAGTGAGCTATAAGGCAGTTTTGGCCGAAGTCCAAACAATGTTTAATACGATTAAATATTCAGAGACCAAGTTTTAACATTTACCAGTAAGTTTCTCTCTCAGAGTCTATTTTATTTTATTATTTTTTTTTAATTTTTTTTAATGTTTATTTATTTTTGAGACAGAGAGACAGAGCATGAACGGGGGAGGGTCAGAGAGAGAGAGGGAGACACAGAATCTGAAACAGGCTCCAGGCTCTGAGCGGTCAGCACAGAGCCCGACGCGGGGCTCGAACTCACGGACTGTGAGATCATGACCTGAGCCAAAGTCGGACGCTTAACCGACTAAGCCACCCAGGCGCCCCTCTCAGAGTCTATTTTAAACACATAAGGATTCCTGTTCTTTATGAATTGCAGATGATTTCTAAACGCAACGCCTAAATATCCCATCTAAACTCTAATGCGATGCTAATCCCACGTATATTTTTGTACAGTTTAAATACACGAATTATGCCTCTATTTGGCCTCCTTTTTGCCACTCAGGCCCTCACAATATCCATTTCTGTATAGAAAATGGAAGGGTTTGCTAATCCATTAGTCACCCAGCTCTAAGTGGATTAATGCTGGTGCAGTAGAAAATGACTATAGATCACATCAAATGAGTAATTCCAATTTTGAACTTTATAATCAAGCCCAAAAGGCCCTCCAAATTATAGCTTTAACACCTGCTTAGTAGCAGGGTTCTTTTTTTAAGCAACTTTATGAATACTGCCATTTAAATATTAACGGGTTTTTAAAACTGTTATTTCTTTAATTTTATTTGTTTTAAGACAGAGAAGGTAAAGTGCAGGACAAACACCGACGTTTTCTTTCTCTAGTCTAAGCCTAGAACTACACGGATGTGCAATGGCCATGACGAAGACATTAGGGGAGCTAGCTACCAAAAAAATAAACGAAGACTTTCAAACACTTGACATGCTTACTCAGGCAACTGCCCTACATCGCCCATGTCCCTCGCCTGGCAAAACTAAACGTGAGAATGATATACGACTGCACACAAACTAGAACGGCCATAGTCAGAAAGACAGTCACAAGCATTGGTGAGGATAAGGAGACATCAGACCCCTTGTTCACGGCCTGCCGACAAGAGTGGAAAATGGTGCAGCTGCTCTGGGAAACGATATGGAAGTGCTTCCAAGAGTTCAACAGAGTTATTAACGTATCGCAACGCCACTCTTAGGCATATAGCCAAAGAAAATAAAAACAAATGTCCACGCAATAACTTCTACATGAAAATTCACAGCAGCACTGATCATAATAGCCAAAAAGTACAAACCACCCAAGTGTCCATCAACTGGTAAACAGATAAACAAAATGCGGTTGGTCCACACAGCGGAATACTGTTTGGCAATAAAAACAAGGTACTGCTACATGCTTTGACATGTATGAGCAGGTTGTTCAGTGAAAAAAAAAAAAAAGCCAGACGTAAAAGCATACGTAGAAGTCCGTTTATAGAAAAACATTCAGAAAAGGCAAACAGTGGATAGAAAGTGGATTCATGGTTCCCCAGGGAACCTGGGACTGGGCGTGGGAACAGGGACTAACTGTAAATACACTCAAGGCATCTTACTGGGTGATAGAAATGTTCCAAAATGGGATTGTGGTGGTGACTATACAATTTGGCAAATTTACTAAAAGCCATTTAATTGACGTTAAAACCGGTCAACTCTCCGGAACCTAAGTTATACCGTAACACAATTGTTTAAAAAAAAAAAAAAAAAAAAAAAAAAAAAATGTCGGGGAAATAGTCAGGAAGCAGGTATGGTAATTTGGGTCAGAGATGATGATGGCCCGGGCCAGGGAGGAATGAAATGAGAGAAAGGTGAACTCATTCACAAGGAGCTGAGAAGATGTAACCGTCGGGATCTCCACAAAGCCCTTCCTTACCCGCTTTCGTATCGAACTCAAGGGGCACCAAGGCTAGGTCCCGTTCATTTCGACCTGATCGCACGCTACCTTCCATTGTCAGTTGATTGCTTCGTGCACACGGTCATTGCCTGGAGGCCGGATGTGTCCGTGGTTGCACCATACTCACGAACACACCGATGGTGAAACAAGGGAACATCATCAGCCCCAGGCTGAATATCATTGATTATCCTGGATTATATCAACAGTCATCATAACGTGAAGACAGTAAAACTAGCAATTACCTTCACATAGGAGTTGCTGGGAGATGTCACTTCAAGAATGGAGTAAAAATCAATTTGTTAGAAAATAACCACCATAACCGAGAGCAAAAAAGGGAAAAGAAAGCACAATCATGGAGTTGGCCGAGGGCAACATTTGTGTTTTGGTGGGAAAATTAAAAATATACGAACACTTTGAAGAACAGGCTTATCTTCCTAATTCAGAGTCTTGTCCATTTCTTAATTCAAGTCTTAAGCCCACGCAGAGCAAGAGAGAGAACAGGGCCCAGCAGCTAAGAGTCTGGATCGTGGTTGAACCACTCACGTGAGCTTGGACAGTAAACATGTGTAAGCCCTGTAACAGCCAGCTTCCTTGAAAAAAAAATGAGAACACTAAACACCTTTCGCAAAGCCCATGGGACACATCGATGAAATGACGTGCAACCCTCAGGACACGCATCGGATCAAAGTATGACTTTTTATCACGGGGGTGACGGACTTTCCGTCCTGGAACCACGGCCCAGGTGTCCAGAACCTCGTGGAGAAGGCCCTGGCGCTTGGGTCAGTGCTGCTGTGACTGACTCGAAGGCTCGACGGGCCGTATTTTGGCACTCTGCCAACGCTGAGCTGGTTCCTCCAAACCCCGCTGAGATCCCTACAGCTACTCACAGCTTGAAAGAAGTAGTCAAGAGTGCCCGGATTCTGAGCCTGAGCTGGGTTCTAATTCCAGCTCTGCCAGCTTACTAGCTGGATGGCCTTGGGCAATAGCTTACGTCCTCTAATCCTCAATTTCCTCACCCGCAAACTGAGGACGATAATAACCCCTTAAGGCTGATGGGAGAGCCCCTCATACGCTAACTGTTCTGTCTTAGAGGCACACTTATTTTCAGGAAAAAGATCGCTTGTTACTTGGCTTCTTTACATTTCTCTTGCCAGGTGTCCCCAACAGACCAATGCCTCTTTGGAGAGAACTCCTCTCCACCTTCCTCCTTAACCCTAAGCAATCGCATATCCAACACGGCGTATACCGAATTCCACGGAGAATTGTTCAACGTTTACCAAAAATGGCCTCTTTGAAACGACTGCCGTTGGCCTTGCCTATTACAAACGAAGGGCCAAATCAAAGAAAAATACATCCCGGTGTCCTCAGGTCAACATCTTCCATCAAGAGATGGAAACCACTTTTTTAAAGTTATCGTACACCAAACGTGTGAGATGTTCAACGAGAATAAGAGAATTCCCTTTATACAGCTTATGTATTTTTGGTCTATAGCAAGAATATCTGGTTTTCGTTAAAAGATAACAGAGTACGTGGAAAATTCCTCTGTGTGTTGTATTAATAAAATACAGAAGGGAGCTTTCTAAATATTTCTCATGTGGGCCGACAGGTAACAAATGACGGTTCCTAAGGAACCCGTCTTTGTTTGAGTTCCTCTAGGACCTGAGCCTGAAACAGAGCTTGGATGCAAGTCGTTCATTTGGGAGTTGATCCCAGGAAACGTGGGTAAGGGAAGTGCGAGAAGGGAAGAGGAGGCAGGCAATAAAGGTAGGTTAACAAGTAAGTTGTCGCTGTGGGTGACCGGGTCTTAGGCCTACCACAAGACTCTGAGAGACAGTAGGGAGGACGTGTTTCAGAGCTATCCCACCATGCGGCAGGGGAGCTGGGGTATTTACATACCAGCTCCCATCAATCACTGCTTGGGGGCCGCTCCCGGAGGGTGTTAATTCTCTTGACACTTCTGCCCTGCCAACAGATGAGCAAGGCAGAATCTGGTGGCCAAAACCCTCGAGCAAAGAAAAGCAGGGGCCGGCACTTGGAAGTTGGACCAGAGTTCGCTGAAGTGGTAAGGGGAGGGGGTACGAACAGGACCCACAGCATCCGCCACAGATAGGTTACTTAGGCTATTAAAAGGAAATCGCTCGAAAACACACATCAAGATAAAGGCTAGGGACGCCTGGGTCAGTCGGTTAAGCGTCCGACTCTTGATTTCGGCTCAGGTCATGATCTCATGGTTCGTGGGATCGAACCCTGCATCAGGCTCTGTATGGACAGCATGGGGCCTGCTTGGGATTCTCTCCCATCTCTCTCCCCCACCTCCCCTGCTTGCACACACACGTTCTCTCTCTCTCTCTCAAAATAAATACACATTTAAAAAAGATAGGGGCTAGAACCTTCAGAAATGCCAATCCCTGCTCAGAAGTGAGCTATACTATGAAAAATGAATCGGACGTGAATCCACAGAGCAGTGATTGGATTTATCTTGTCGTGTAATGCTTTTCTTATACATATTTTCTTATCTGCTTTTTATCAAGTATATCATGATATGAGCCATAACTAAACAACATTGTGGGTGCAGGGTCATCAAACTGGTTTTGTAGAAGGCCAGAGAGTAAATATTCTAGGCTTCTGTCAGCCATGTAGTCTCTGTGCCACCTGCTCAGCTCCGCTATGGCAGCACAAAAGCAGCCAGAGACAATATGGAAGAGAATGGGTGTGGCTATGTGTCAAAATGTTTTCATTTATAAAAACAGGAGGCTGATTTTTTGCAAGCAAAGGGAAAAGGGAGCTCCAAGATTATAAAATTGCTCTTATTTTCACTTATAATAGCATGCCTTTGATATACCTCGTCGGATCCTGCCTCTTCTCAGCCCTTCTGATTTTTCCCTGATCTTTAAAAATTTAATAGCTAATGCCAGGACACAATTGGAAAATCAAAACAATGGAAGGACCCATGCTTTGAAAATTCCCACTTCCCTGGCTTCTATCGGTCTTACTTGCCCTCCCCCGCGAGGTCACCACTTCTAAGGGTTAGAGAGTAAGTACACTTTATGCAAAAAGCAGCACGCTGTACCTACCATTCTGCACCTTTTTAACAGACACAAGAAGTCTTTCCACACAGCGATGTGCAACGTCCTTGTCCTTTCCCCCCTGCCAGCTGCGTAGGGATTCCTGGTGGGAACGTACCCTCTGATCGTCCTCTCGGAGACCCAGCCGGCCCCCCCCCCCGGGGCGGGGGGGGGGGCAGACCCTGCTTTCGGGTCTCTCGAGACCGACCACGTGTCCTCGACAAGAGCTGCTCACGTTTGCATTCCCAGCGGCAGCACCCCCAGGGGACCTCGGGACCTTCTTTTCATTGGAAAAAGGCAGAAAGACCCCTCCTGCAACTATGCACTTGGGTATCTGTGCCCCCGAGAGCACACCTGTGCGCGGAGAGAGGCTAGAGGGCTGCTCACAGCTGCACTCGCGGCTAAATTGATTAGAGCCACACGGATCAACGCGGAAACGCGCGCCCGTGGAGTCTGCAGGCATCCACGTGCAGCTCCCCCCCCCCCCCCAGAAGGGGTCACACGGAGCTCACTCGGCTCTCTCGGCAACGAAAGCGCGACACACCCGAGACGGTTCTGCCCCGAGGAAGCCATCAAAAAGACTCCGGCTGGTCACGCAGGCCACCCGCCCCGCCTACACGGATCAGGATTCCAGACTCCAGGAAGGAAGGCAGGTGTTCGGGATCGACCGTCTTGTCTGGACAGTCTAGGTCCCCCGAGCGGCCTTATCAGGAAGGGCAAGTTTCACATCCGTGTCGGGAACGTGTTTTCCGGCCGAGCTGGCACACGCCGGCCAGGGGCCGACGTCGTCAGGGGGCCTCGTTAGGGAGGGCGGCCTCGGGCCTGCCTCGTCAACCCCCGGCCCGATCCGATCCGGGATGGCACTGTTTCAGCGACGCCAACCAGCTAGTTGGAAACCACGCGGCCGGTGGCCGGAAGGGGATGCGGCTTCCGGCAAACTCTGGCTCGGAGGGAGGAGTTCGGACCAGGTGGGCTGCGAGCCTTGACCCCAGCCGTGGCTCCCAGGTGCTGCCGCCGGCCGATGCGCCTGGCCTGACAGAATGGTCTCCGAACAGAATCAATTACTAGTTATTCCAAGCTGCTTTGAAAAAATGACCCCATTCTTTCATTCTGCAGAACTACCAAGAGCCAAAAAGGAATAGAGGGCTGGGGCTGGCTTCCTAGACTTCCCTGCAAGAAAGGCCGTCGTAGCTCGGGGAGAAAGCCGACTACGGACGAGAGGTCTTTCGGTGTACAACTGAGATTTAAGTCTCCACGTCCCTTCCAGGAGACTTCTTCTCTGCGAGAGTACACACTTTCTAACGCAGTCTACCTGCGTACCTTTAAAATACATCGCAAAACCCAATTCTTCAGAGCTGAACGGTAGGAAGGCTTGTGAGAGGGTGCCATTATCAAGTTTATTGTTTTAACGTTTATTTTTGAGAGAGAGAGAGAGAAAGAGAGAGAGAGAGCAAGCAGAGGAGGGGCAGAGAGAGAGACAGAGAGAATCTGGAGCAGGCTCCAGGCCCTGAGCTGTCAGCACAGAGCCCGACGCGGGGCTCGAACCTACAAACCGCGAGGTCATGACCTGAGCCAAAGTCAGACGCTTAACTGATTGAGCCACCCAGGCGCCCCAATTTTTTTTTAAGTTAACTTTTAACTGCAGTATACATAAATGCACAAACAAGCGTACACCTCACTTTGTTTTCACAAAACGGCTATACCCGCGTAACCGGATCCCAGATTTTTTTTTTTTAAAAACACGTCGCTGGCACCCAAGAGCCCTTCCCCTTGTGCCCCTACAGGTCCCAAGCCAGCCACTACTACTCTTTGACCACCACGGATACGCTTACTCAGTTTTGACTTTTATATAAACGGATCATGTGGAATGTTCTCTTTTGTGCCTGCTTTCTTTTGTTCAACAACTTGCTTGCGAGGCTCACCTACGTGGCTGCCGGCTACAGTGGTTTATTCGCTCTCGCTGCCGATAGAAATCCATTGTATGAAGATGCCACAGTTTATTCAGCCCACTGTGAAGGAAAGTTGAACCGTTTCCAGGTTGCGGCTATTATGAAGAGTTTGCGTGTTCACTGGCAACAGGCTCGTAGAAAGTTTGTTTTAATCGAGGAATAACACAGAGCCAAGCGCACAAAATCCTTAGTTGATGGATTTTACACGCACAGGCACACACCTGTGGAACCAAACCCAAGAGCAAGATCCAGAATACGTCTGTCAGCACAGGGCCTGCTTCGGATCCTCCGTCGGCCCCCCCGCCCCTCCCCTGCTGGCTGGCTGTCAAAAATAAAAACAAACATTTAACCCCCCACCCCCCACCCCCAAAAAACCCAACACCAATCACTTGAAAAACAAAAGCGACTGCCCATCTTTAAACCCACCGTGCACCCTCCACGGAGGTGGGGCAGTGAATCTGGTCAAGCCACACGAGGTCTACGCCAGGCCCCGCCATTTGCCTGGGGACTTACGAAGGTCACCGCAGCCCATCTGGTCATCCGCCAACGAGGAGGTGGAGCTACAGGGACCCCAGGGCCCTCTGCAGCTGCACAAGGCCGCATGTCAAAACCGCAGCCTTCCCTGCCAGGTCCTGGTTCCCAAACCCACATTCTTTCTGTTTTATCCCGGGGCTGGCTCGGTAGGGACGAGGAGCAGCGAAGCACTGTTTCCCACTCATTAACTCTCGAGTGTCTAATGCGTCATCAGATCATCCCTCGGCCTTCTCTTCCTCCGGCTGCCGAGTTGTAGCTCTTTCAGTGTGCGCGTGTTGGCTCTACTCCAAGTCTTTGCGGCTCACCTCAGAACCTTCTCTAATTCTCTACATGCCTCTAGAAACTTAAGGAGCCCCGACAGAATGGTGTTTTCAGAAAGCCGACCGAAGGCAGTTGAGGAGAGAGAGAACTCCAGACAACGAACATCGCGTCCAGAACCTTCCCCCACGAAGCGTGGGCAGAAGCCAGCAGCCCCGGCGTCACCTGGCATCTCGGGACGACTGAGTATGATCACGCTCCTCCCCGGAGCCCCTGGATCAGAGTCGGCATCTGCACAAGACCCCCAGGGGCCCCTATGTACACTGAAGCGGGGAAAGCAAAGGATGTCGATTTAAAAGTGAACCTTGGGAACACATGGTTTACTGTTTTCAACTGCTGCAGACCGAATGGCTTAAAGCAATACAAATTTACTGTCTTCCGGTTCTGGAGGCCCAAGACCCAAAATCACTTTGCTGGGCTAAAGTCCAGGCGTCAGAAGGGCTGCTTCCTTCTGAGGGCTCTGGGAGCGAATTACTGGGCCTTTCTCAGCTCCTAGCGGCCACCTGTATTCTCTGGCTTGTGGTCCCTTCCTCTATCTTCCGAGCCGGTCACACAAGCACTTCAGATCTCTGTCCCTCTCCTCTGGGCGTCCATCCTCACACACCTCCTTTGGACCCTTCTGCCTCCTCCTTACAATGACCACTGACATCACGGGACAATCTCCCCGTCTCGCGATCCCTCATCTGGTCTGCAAAGTTTCCTTTGCCATATAACATAATGTAGTCACAGGTTCCAGGGCGGGCGGCCTGGCCCCTGCGGGGAAGGGGGGTAGCGTTATTCAGCCTGCCACAGAGGAGGAGGAAGAGAAATCCGATACAGTACGGCAACGATGGGGAGCCAACACCCCTTATCAATCATCACTTATGCACGCAGAAGAATCCGGCGCGAAGAAATGACAGTGAATGGCTTCCATTTCCGTATCACACAAAGACACCGAGATGCTGGCCGACTAGTGCCCTCCGCCAACAGAAACAAGGACGTGAGCCATGGTTCACACAATCCGGGGCTACCGCTTCTTAATATTTAAGGCAGCTTGGGTGTGTTTTATTGAACCGAATCTAAACGATCGTTTGATAACTGCAGGCGATCAAAAAAACTGAAACTGACGAAATTCACTAGCAGGAGCGAGGATACACAAGGATGCGGAACTCCCGGCGCTTCTGGGGTTCACGCTATTAGGGAAACAAACAAGTAAGCAAGGTCTGTAGTGCAAGCGGACGGGATGAGCGATACAGGGGTAAGGACTGGCTCAGGACCTCGTTCACACCACCACAGCGGCTGCCTTCCCAGAGTGCCAGCGGGCACAGGGGAGGACCCAGCTCGGCACTGCACGCACAGACAGTTCAGGTGCTGCGTAGATCTCAAGGAAGTTGTTGAGGCGAGAGGGAGTCCCGTCTAGTGAAGGTCCGAAGACACCCCATTTTGCACAAGACATGCTAATTCCATCCGCACTCGTGGGAAGACATGCTACTGTTCCAGTTCTTGTGGCAGCGACCCCAAACGATCCTAACTCTCAGCATTAACTATTTGTGCTTCTTGGGCACCTGGGTGGCTCAGTCGGCTAAGTGTCCAACTTCGGCTCAGATCATGATCTCGTGGCTCGTGGGTTCGGGCCCCGTGTCGGGCTCCGTGCTGACAGCTCGGAGCCTGGAGCCTGCTTCAGGCTCTGTCTCTCAAAAATAAATAAACGTGAAAAAAAATCGTTTTAATTTAAATATTTGCGCTTCTTCATCTCCCATAAGAGGAGTCTTTTTTTTTTTCTTTTTTTGCTCTCTTAAGAGCAGGCGGCACTAAATCATTCTGTTTGCTCCCCTCTCACAAGCTCATACCTATTTCCGATCACCGTGGCTCTCTGTGGGGCAGTGGGACCCACACCTGTCATGTTCTTCCTTTTCGATGTTGTAAGTACTCCCACCATGGCCGATCTTTAGCTACCCATGTGCTGTCACTGAAGTCAGTCGCTACCCCTCCAGCAGACCAGCGGACCATCGGGAACCCTCTGCAACCACATGTGTGAAGGTGTCCTCAGGGTCCCTTACAATCGGAGTCTTCCCGACATGCTCCAACGGGGCCACTCGCACACATGAATTGTGACCTCTCTGCCACTGCTCACGTTACTTCCAGGATAGTGTATCCAGCCCCTTCGAAGCCTTCTCTGCCGGGGACCCCTCCCCCCGGCTATTCCTCTCCCCCACCGATTGCTCGCGCTGTGTTTTGATCCATCCATACTCAGCCACGCCACACACCTTGAATTGTATTTGCTCATGTGATTTCTCGCTGGTTTAGTCTGCAAAGTCCCGACAACTTCTGTGACAATAAAGACTGCCAGCGTAGGCATCCTCACCATCACCCTCGGTGTCTTTCACAGCAGACGGGTGTACGCTTCATTTCTCCTCTGACATCATCTCAACAGTCCCGTGACCTGGATCTGGGTGAAAACCATTCATCCCTGTTCTAAAATACAAAAAAAAATCTAGGTATCATAGAGCCTTACAATTGGCAGCGAGGGTGCTTTTTTAGCTTTGAGGCAAAATTTATATACATTACACTTCGCCTATGGTTTTAAGTATTTGAGGCAGAGCTTGCACGTGAGCGGGGGACGGGCAGAGAGCGAGGTACGGAGAGAGTCCCAAGCAGGCTGGAACTCACGGACCGTGAGATCGTGACCTGAGCGGAAGTGGGACGCTTAACCGACTGAGTCACCCAGGTGACCCCCCCACACCCAGTTTTTTTAATGCATTCACCAGTTGGGAGACACTTGAGTTGTTTCCAGTTTGGGGCTTACTGTGAATAACGTAGCTTTGCACGTTTGCTTCTAAGTCTTGGTGTAAACAGATTTTATTTATTTTTAATGTTTGTTTATTTTGGAGAGAGAGAGAGAGAGAAAGAGAAAGAACGCACACGCAAGCAGGGAAGGGGCAGAGAGAGAGAGAGAGGGACAGAGGATCCAAAGGATCCACACTGACAGCAGAGAGCGCGACGTGAACCCACGAACCGTGAGATCATGACCCGAGCCCAAATTGGATGCTTAACTGACTGAGCCACCCGGGGGGGCCCAACAGATTTTATTTTTATTGCTAAGTTTTGACACCTTTATGGAGTTCTTTTTAATGTATCAGGCACAGTTAGAACTGTATTATACTGACCAACTTCTTTAATGCTAACGTCAACGCCAAGGGATGGGTATTGTTAGTCAATAACCATGAAGGCGCACGTGTTTACACAGCCAGGCAGTGGGGGAGTCGGGCTGGAACCCTGCTATCCCATGCGGTTGTCCTAGAGGTCGTACGAAGTGCTTGGAACGGTAAGGTTGCACACACGTTAGCTCCAGTAACCGGGCTCTCGCCCCCACGGGCTCCCACCACCCACAGAGAGTTTGAAAGAAAAGCCGCTCAGCTACTGAACCGAATGAACAAGGAGCGTCGTTCCCAAGCGTGCCTGTCGGTTCCATCGTCCGGGCTCACCTCTCTTCTCTGCCCCGTCCTCCATCCCAGGCCCGGACTGGAAAAGAAATCCCTGTTTCATCACCTTGGCAACGGACGTCCCGTCACAGCAGCAACAACTGAAACATCATTCGGTGCGAACGCGCATGCTGAGCCAGATGCGCCAGCGAGCTGAAAGAAACACTCCAGGGGCCACCCGGGTGGTTTCTACACAGGAAGGGATTTGAGAAGGCAAGAGAATCCTCATTAGGTTGTTTTTCCGTCGGCCCCTTCCCCCCTTCAGTTATTTCAGTTTTCAGGATTTTAAGAAGCGACCACAAAAATGTATAAACCTTGGTGGGAGGAGTAAAATACGACTACCCCTTAAAATCGACAGGACTCGTGGGGCGCCTGGGGGGGCTCGGTCGGTTGAGCGTCCGACTTCGGCTCAGGTCATGATCTCACGGTGCGTGGGGTCGAGCCCCGCGTCGGGCTCTGTGCTGACAGCTCAGAGCCTGGAGCCTGCTTCAGATTCTTTGTCTCCTCCCAACTCTCTCTCTCTCATATTTAAAAAAATGTTTTTTGTTTTTTGTTTTTTTTAAATCGACAGGACTCTTACAACACTCTGGTACAGTGAGTGGCTCCCACGTGAAAGAGACCATTAACACAGTCAAACCCTGAACCTGTTTCTATCTGCTTTTAAATAAGGGATTTCTTTCATATTCTTTGGTAAAAATAATTCCGATAAAAATTCAACTGTCGGCCATTTTTTCCTTGTACTATTTTGGCTCTCAAGACTGGCTTTTTGGCAACCACGACGATCGGTATTGAGATTTTGGTATTGAAAAGGTTAATAACGAACACCCCGCTTTCAAATGGACTTCGGCACTCAATATTGTACTTAATCAAATGTAAAAAAAAATCTATTTTAGGCCGTTGGTCTTCTAGTTAATTTGTTAATTGAAGAAGTAACCAAGATAGATTCAATTGACAAAAGTAACACATGCAGACGGAAACGAAACTCACACAGAAGAACATATAGTAAAAGTCCCTGGGCGTGGGCTCCATGGAAGCTACGGACCCCTGCAGAAATGAAGGCAAAATCTACACATATTTATATTGACACTTCTCAGGGTAGATAGAAGCTTCCAACACATTCTTCAAGTGGTCTGTGACCCCAAAATGGTGAGAACAAATAGCCTCGTGCTTAGGACAGCTCGGCGGTCAAGTTTTAGGGTGAGGGGGCGGGAGGCGTGCGTGTGCGCGCGCACGCGTCTGAAAGGTAGCGTGGCAGAGTCACGCATTAAGTTCTCAAGTCAGTAGAAAAGGCAAAAATCTCGAAGTGAAAACCAGAGAGTCTAAACAAGTGGATCTTGGTCCTTGGAAGCTCGAAACCAAAAGAAACATCTACTTGCCTGCAGCTGTGCCCCGCCCTCCCCTCCCTTCCTGGGGGCAGAGTAGTCAAGATTCGGGTGGAAATGGGGGAGAGACGGGGAACCGTAGTGGTTCTCACTGTCCTGCTGAGGTCACGTGCCTGAGTTTGTGAGTGGATTCTGCAACATGGCAGGTAGGTATGATACAGATGTGAAGCAACACGAATAAATGAAGGCATGTTTTAGCGCCTTTGGAAAACACCCATGAGAGAAGTATTATGAATATTACCCCCCAAAGAGCTCTTTCGCTTCTGACTTCGTTTGTGGAAATACAGTTTAGAAACTGGTAGAACCATAGAAAGCCATGTAGCCTTAAAGTAATCCCCCTCATCCCAAGCACCAACGTTTTGCCTCTTGGATAGGCAACCAGCAGAATATTCGGGAACAGTATCCTTCTCGGTTCTCCTCGGATAAGGGATCTTGCACACTTGTACCTATTATATAATTTCACCAAACCATGCTCCGCGGGCAATCTGAAAAACGAACAGCTGAAGCTATAATTTGACATGGTCTCAGTCTTAGGAACAAATGCCCCATGCACACGAAATAAAAATTGACCAAACCCCGTTTTGTTCATTTATGCTGTAGTGACTGTTTCCACCTCCTATGAAAATGGCGGATTACAATTCCACAACGCAGCGTGGTTTGAAAGAAGACAGACTCAGTGGAAACTCTGTTTGAAGACACCAGGGATTCGGCCTCAGAGAAAACCACAAAAGCTGTAACACCACAAGCAAAAATAAGCGAGTAGTAGTTATTCGGACGCCAAACTGTCAATTGTGCGACCTCTTTCCATGCTGGCCACTTCCCAGGGCTCATTATGAGAAAGGTTGTTCTCTCTCCCGAATGAATGCAGCTTTTGAACACTTTTCTAGTTACATTTGGTCCCAGGGCCGAAGGATTATTTTAACCATGATCTCCTAATGGGAAACTCACTCACTTTCTTCCTAGAGAAAGAGCGGCCTTGTGATGATTCTAGCCCGTTTTCAAAACTCCAGGATCTGTGGCATTTGCAAGGGCCAGGGATGAAGTCTTTGGCAAAACAACAGAGAAATAATTTCCCTTTGGTCCACCCCGGTCCCTCTGCTTCAGTCTGCGGTGAGGTTGTAAAAGGAACCAGAAAGAAACACGCACGGTGCGGCTGCAGACTTGGCTCGCCCGTGATAACCAAATTGTGATTTTCTCTAAAGCAGTTCTTTTTGGGAAACTCGCTTTATTATACCCAGAGCTGACAACAAATGACAGCAGGATGTGGCCCATTTATTTCTGGGGAGCAGCGAGAGGTCAGTGAAGGCAGGAGAAAAGGTTACCATACGTTGTATCAATAAAGTTCTATCAAAAAGGTCGCCTGTCGCCGGATCCTGCACTCTGTAGTACAAAGGGACGTTGAAAATCCCCAAGAGCCTTGACAAACCTGAAAGAAATCGATGCTGACCCTTCACCTTCTCCCCATCTCTCTGAGGACATGCACGGTAGTGTAAATAAATCTCCGAAGCAAATCTCCGAAGCACCTTACTCAGCAAAAAAGAAATGCCGATAAATTCTCAATGGCCTGGCCTCGCCTTGCTGCCAATTCCCTCCTGCAGAGAGCGGACGAGGGGGCTGCTATCCTGGACCAAAGGTCTAGAGGTTCAGAAAACAGCAGATTTGATTCCAGGGTCAGAGTTGGGGTGTGTGTGTGTGTGTGTGTGTGTGTGTGTGTGTGCGTGTGTGTGTTTTAATGTTTATTTTTGAGAGAGAGAGAAAGAGCAAGTGTGAGTGAGTGGGGGAGGGGCAGAGAGAGAGAGAGAGAGAGGGACAGAGGATCCCAAACAGGCTCCTCACGGGCAGCACAGAACCCGAAGCAGGGCTTGAACTCACGAACCGCGAGATCATGACCTGAGCCAAAATCAAGAGTCGGACGCTTAACCGCCTGAGCCACCCAGCTAGGGTCACGCTCCAGAAGAAGGGCAGTGCCCCTCATGCTGCGGAAGTGAAAGACAAGGGCACATATTAAAGAACAAACAGGAATTTCCGAGGATAAGGTCAGAAAGGTGAGCTTCCCGAGCAGGGCGGTGCGAGTGTCGAGTGCAGCGAAGGCTGTAGTGAGAAGGCCAGGGGGTGCCCAGCTCTGCTACGGACCAGTTTCGTAGCAGGACTTGGAAAAAAAATAATCACTCACCCCTACAGGTCACTTGACGTAAGTTCAGTTCTGTTTCTTCATTTAAGTTTATTTATTAATCTTGAGAGAGAGAGAGTCAGTCCCGAGCAGACTCTGCACTGTCAGCACAGAGCCTGACACGGGGCTCGAACCCACAAACCGTGAGACCGTGACCTGCGCCGAAATCGAGAGTCAGCTGCTTAACCGACTGAGCCACCCAGGTGCCCTTGCTTCCTCATTTCTAAAATCAGGTAACCACCGGCTTACAGGGTGGCTGTCACGATCACATGCACATGAGGACACTTTGTAAACTCTAAGGCAGTTCAGGATCTCATGATCAAAAACAGCCGAATGGTCACGGGACAAATTCGTGGCTTCGTGTTTTAATTCCAACAGGTAAAAGGAAACCTGATTACCTCTTCAACTTCATTCTGCTTCTGACTCTTGGACAAGAACAAGGACGCTCAGCCAAGAAACGGGAAGGAACGATACGCAGGATAGAGCACGAAGTCCCCAAATCGATCGCAAGATATTCTAAAGGGATTTACACAGCAGAGTGAAGACAGATCTCACCCCAGGTGCTTGCAGAACCGGAAGATAAAATAGTTAAATCCTCCCCTGTAATACCGATGGAGTCGGGGAAATGCACTTGTCATTTTCCAATGTGGCAAAAAAGACCCATGCCTCGAAAACTCTGGATCACTGAACTTGATACACATCCTGGTCAAGAGTCTGTAGTAGATTATTAAGGAATGCCTTGTGAGCACTCAGGAGAGGATGCAGTGATTATTAGATGTAAGAAGATTAGCCTCTCTTGCTTTCTTCCCAGAAAAGGTAGTTAGATTCTAAGGCTGAGGGAATCTTCTAGACACAAACCGTCTGGACACGGCAAAGCACCTGTAAAGGTCTTTCAAAAACTCCCCCTGTGTCCAAGAGAATGTGGAACAGCTGACCTTTAGCGATGTCCAACCCCGACAGATCTCCAGGCTGTGACAGCAGCAGCGATGAAGTACGAGGCTGCCAGGAGGTCTCCAGGGACTCAGGGGGACTGGGGCTGGCCCTTCCGCTACTGAGGCATGCCTGTCAGCAGCTCACACGAAGGTTCTGAGACCTCCCGTCTGTAGGCGATGTGAAACTAGGAAGTAAGGCCAACCCTCTCGGTGACAAAAACCATCAGATACCAAAAGGATTCGGATGAAACGAGGAGAACCTATCTGAAGAGGTTAAAGGCCGAAGGAACAAAGGTCATATCCGAATTTAGCGGTCAGACACCAGATGCGTGATTTCTGGATGGGGGCAGGGAAACGCGGTGGTAGGACAGGCTCATCAGCAACACACAGAAAAAGTCTGAAGGGCTGAGTTGACAGAAACACCAACTCGAGCCCCCTCATATGTTCACCCAAAAGGGCAACTAAATCTTACGCTGCGCGAAAGCACGGAACCAAGATGAGATCTCCTGTCTGGTGTTCGGTTCTGGCCGCCATACTTCTGGCATAACTACACAGAGTCTGGTCACTAGGCAGAAGGGCTGGCGGTAAGATTACAAAGTATGAGCACGAGTACCCGACACGGCCAGGTTCTCTTAGATTCGGTGAGCTGACTCCGTTTCACATCTGAAGGACATCAGAACAGAGGAAGATTCAAGGTGGGCGAAGGATTTTCCAGAAAGTGAGAAAAGTTCTTCATAGATGATAAAGTAGAATGTGTGGGGCACCTGGCTGGCTCAGTCAGAAGAGCGTGACTCTTGATCCTGGGGTCCTGAGTTCGAGCCCCATGTGGGGTGTAGAGATTATTTAAAACTAAAACCTTAAAAAAATAAAAGAGAAGTGGCGGGGAGAGTGTGTATGTTGGGGGGGGAGGGGGAGGGTGTGTGGAAAGGTACTCCTGGAAAAGAGTTATTTAAATGGTGGAAAAAAGGCTTTCTATTAAAAATAACGTTTACAGAGCATTAACTGACAATTGCTAGGTTTCCAAAAAGGTCGACACCTTAGCAAAGTAAGTTGGCAGTTTACTCAGTTTCTGAGTTTTGAAGGTAATCTTTCCAACCGAGTATAACTATAGGATTTTAAATTCAGACCCAAAACCAGTGTTGGATTTTTCTTACATTTCCTTATTTCCCATAACTTTTGCTAATGGAACATGAATTAGATATGTAAATCAGCTTTCACTAAAAATGGAATACAGGATCTTAGTCATTTTTTCTTAGATAAAATTGTCTCCTGTTGGTTATTAACCAGCCTACATAAGAAAGAATAACTTCTGAAATGTGATGGTTGCATAAGAGTTTTCCTTTACCCCTTGGGTCAAATGAGGGGAAATTCCGTGGCACAGAAGAAAATGTATGCTGTTCCCACAGAAGAGATTCTGTTTCCACAAAGTTTGGCAATAGCGTTCTTGGACAACTAGTATCTTTCCTTTCGCACACTCATTCAATAAAGTGATTCACAAGGCAGCTCCCTGAAGTGCTGGTCATTGACTCGGACATAGCATCACCCACATTTTTCCCCCCTTCTGGGACCCTGAGGTCATTTCTTGCCTCAACTCTAAAGATGTTCCAAAGTGGCTGATCGTGTAGGTCAGTAAACGGCACCGCGCGGGATGCGTGGAGACGACGTACACGCTTTATCCCAAGTCTATCTTGTGGAAAGACATATGCGTAGACCGTGGGAGGCTGGGGGAGTATTTCTACCTCAGGATGTGACCAAAAGCCTTCACAGTAATGTCCAAAAGATACTAGGTGTCCTTCGACCGACGCGGGGGCTCACTAGACAGAGTACATATGCATACAACAGATGACCACTGGGCCATAAAACGGAATAAAGCGGTTGCTTAGAGCCAGGGAAAAGAGTTAGGGGAAATGTCCAGTGACGGATATGGGCAGAGAGGTGGTTTTTTGTTTTTTGGGTTTTTTTAGGGGGATAGAAAGGTTCTAAAATCCTCAACTCTAAATCCAGGACGGTACGGTATGTGGATTACAGATCAATCAAGCTGTTAAAAGACATGAGAGATTTGTAAAACCACCATTAGGGACTCATGATGAAAATGTGGGGCCATCAATTTGTAATCAGGTTACCCGGTTTAGTTTCTGTGATGAACCAAGGGTCTCGTCTTTGGACTTCCTTCTTCTCCTTCCAGGATCCCCTGTTCAGTGGCATTTCAGTGATTCCCCACTCCTTTAAGATATAATTGGTTTTTAACCGCTCTTTGGGGACAGAGGGGTTGACATAACTTCAGGCTACCAGAAGTGTCACAAAGACATTAGAGTGTTTCTGTATACCCTTCACCCACTTTGTCCTTAGGTTAACATCTTACTTAACTACAGGATATTTATCAAAGCTAAAATATTAACCTCAATACAATGTAACTAAAGCCTAGAACTTCTTTGGATGTTGCTAATTTTCCCCCACTCACGTTCCTTCTCCTTCTATTCCAGGATCCAATCCAAGATCTCCTTAGCTTCCTTCCATCTGTGACAGTTCCCCAGTCTTTGTTTTTCATGACCTTTCGTCTTGTGAGGAGTGCTGGTCACGTGTTTTGGGGACTGGCCCTTGGTGTGAGTCTGTCCGATGATTGCCCCTGATTCAGTTCACGTTGTACATTACTAGGAAGGAAACCCGGGAAGCGAGGCAATGCACTGTATAGGGGCCAACGGTGTTGATCTCAACCTTGATCCCTTGGCTAGGGTGGGGTCTGCCAAGACTCTCCAGGGATTTAAACTTTAAACGTATTTCCATACATTAAACAAATATTTATTCACTGTTCGCCATGTGCCAGAGGTAAACAACATTAGGCTCCAGGGCCACGAGGCTTGCTCATTCCCATCTACAAGTCAAGACAGTTTGTGAAGCCACTCAAACACACACGTTCCTGGGGAGGCTCGGTCAGTGGATGGGAGTCCGACTTCGGCTCAGGTCATGATCTCACGGTTCCTGAGTTCGAGCCCCGCGTCAGGCTCTGCGCTGACAGCTCGGAGCCTGGAGCCTGCTTCGGATTCTGTGTCTCCCCTCTCTCTCTGCCCCTCCTCAGCCCATTTGTGCACACATGTGAGCACACGCTCTCTCTCTCTCTCTCTCTCTCTCGCAAAAATAAACAGTAAAAAAAAAAAGAAAATAAAGAAAGAGATTTCGACACACACGTTCCTGGCTCAGCCTCTCGGGATTCTGAACCAGTAGGTCTGAGGGAGGTTTCCCAGCAGACTGTGACAGTGGCCTGGATGGAGAGGCAGAGAGCCAGAGGACAGTGGCCCTACTTTGGAGGACACTCAGGCTAGAAGGAAGGAGGGCACACAGACAAGTCTGAAGTGATGATAACCTTTCTGGTGAGGTACGGACTCGGGGCTGTACGAGCAGCAGAGTCCCAACGGGGAGTCTGATCAGCCCGACCCGGTCTCCAGGTGCCCGACTCTTTCAACAGCTCCGGTCTCCGTATTTACTTCTTTACAACTGTGCCACAAACCCGTGTGCGCCGAGGAAAGAGTAATGCACGGGGTTTGCGTGCATTTTGTCAGCAAAGCCACGTTGCCTAGAACAGTCCCGGCAGAAAGGGAAATTCTTTACAAGTGCAAGGCCAGGGCTGTTTGGCCGCTTTGAAATCTGTTCAAAGAAGTCAGAGCTGTTCCAGCCTCTGGCAGCATCGAGAGACTTGGGGAGGAAAGGCAGGCAGGGGTCCCCAGCGGGGACTTCAGGCTGAAGAGGAAGAGGCGTCCCACCGGAGCCCCAGAGGCCACCCGACTTGTACCCACTTTGTTAACCTGAAACCTCTCACGACCAAGTCTTGTTTGAGCAGCTCAGTCTGGACTTATCTTATGTTCCCATCACCCCGGGGAGCTTTGAAAACGCACAAATACCCAGATTACTCTCTGAGCTCCTGATTTCCCAGGTTTGGGGCAAGGCCTGGGCATCTGGCAGGTTTCGTCATCTTCCCAGGGGTGGCTGAAGCGAGCCAGGGCTTGGGCTAGAGCCTTGCTCCTCCAAGGGCGGCCCGCCTTCCAGCAGCGTCGATTTCACCCGACCGAGCGAAGCGGATTCTGCATTTTAACAAGATTCCCAGGTAAGCTGTGCGCACGTTTAAGTCTGAGATGCCCGAAGCCAGAGCTGCTCGAGACCACAGCGTGGCCACTAGGTACGCGTGGCTATTTACATTAAAATCCAATCTAATTCAAAAGTCAGTTCCTCAGTCGCGTCGGCCCCGTTTCAAGTGCTCGATAGCCACACGTGGGCAGGGATCGCTCTACCGGGCAACAGAGATTTGGAATGTGCCCATCATGGCAGAAAGTTCTATCAGCACTGGGCTGGGGGGTCAAACGAGCCGCAACCCTTGATATCCAAGGAAGGATGAGTGTCAGGGAACAGAGGTGGAGGCTGCTGCGTCCAGCCGTTACTCCAGGGGTGGCGACCTCCCCTCATCCTTGGAAAACAGGCGTCCTAATAATTAGTCAAGACAGAGGAAGCCAAGATGGAATGAGGAATCTGATTCGGATCTGTTGAACTTCACATGCCTGCGGGACGTTCTACTAAAACAGAGGCACTGGCGGGGAGGAACGCACCGCCAAGAAGGATTCTAAGACAAGAGGCATAAATTGGGACTCTGCAGGCCAGCCAGGACACAGGATCACTGGGGCAGAGGGTGGAAGAAAGAACAGGGCTACGACTGTCAGTGTGGGTCATCGACACACAGATGGGAGAAGGTGGAGTGGACGGGACGACCCAGCTGGGTGTGCAGGTGAAGGGAACAAGACAGTCACGCACAGTCTGTCAACCTGTGCACGAAAGGGCGGGCAGCACAGGAGGAGCCGGAAATCCGCGATCAGAGACAGGAGGGAGCGCAGGAGGAGGAAGCTCCTAGAAGTCCCGAAGAGGGAAGCAGCTAGGAGAGGGAGGCAAGGAGAAGAGGCGTTAACAACTGAAAGTGACCTTGGAGGAGGAGGTACAGGGCAAGGCCGGGACCCGCCAAGGCGAGAGAGCCCGACCCTGTGAGCTTGTACGGGCTGCACGGTGGATGCCTCCTACCATTTCCCACGCCAGGCATCTCTCTGGCCCTGGTGAAGGAGCTGGAAGCTTCTGAAATGAGCGCGTGAGTGCCCACACAGAGGAGCGGGGCGGTGGAGCATCGAGACGCAGAGGGGAACCCCACCTCGTGCGCCGTTTGCTTGGGGGAGCGAGGGTTTGCGGGTTTGACAGAGGAAGACGAGGTTTGGCCCCACTCCCAAGCAGAACCGTGTGGGGACCTGTGAGTGGCCCCGTGGCCTCAGCAACCAGCAGGTAAGCTCACCTGCTCCACGTGAAGGTCACGAAGGTACAGGTGCTGAGCGCCCCGCCCACGGCCCCGCCCCCACCCAGTGCCCGGGAGCCAGGTGGAGTTCAGACTCACCCCCCGCATCTTCCAAGAGTCATACACTTGCGTCCCAGGGCTCAGGTTCAAACACGGGTCTATCACTTAGCAGCTGGGTAACCTTAGGAAAGGGGCTTGTTGACTCCAGGTCTCTGTTTTTGGATTTTTTTTTTTTTTTAAATGTTTATTTTTGAGAGCGTGCCAGGGCAGAGGGGCAGAGAGAAGAGGACAGAGGTTCCAAAGCCGGCTCTGTGTTGACAGCAGCGAGACCGATGTGGGGCTTGAGACCGTGACCTGAGACCAAGTCAGATGCGCAACTGACTGAGCCCCCCCCGCCCCCCCCGTGCCCCGTGCTCCTGTTTCCAGATTCTTAAAAAAAAAAAAAAAAAAAAAAAAGAAAGAAAGAAAGAAAGATGACAGCATTTCCTTTTGGGGCGACGAAAAGGTTTTGGAAGTTGATAGAGCTGGCGGTTGTAAAACACTGTGAACGTATTAAACGTCACAGAGTTGTTCGATTTAAAATGGTTTCTGCTGGGGCGCCTGGGTGGCTCAGTCAGTGAAGCATCCAACTCTTGGTTTCAGCTCAGGTCATGACCTCACTGTTCGCGGGATTGAGCCTGGGCATTGGGATTCCCTCTCGCTCACTCTCTCCAAAAAAAAAAAAAAAAAAAAAAAAAGGGATAACTATCTGCTTCATAGGGTGGTCTTGAGATTAAATGGGTCAATCCACATTAAGCAATTGGAACAAAGTCTGATGCACAGTAAGCCCTCCAATGATATTCCCTGTAAGCGCCATGAAAATGGTCTCAAGGGATCTAGACCGTTCGAGGGTCTCCATTTTTGCCTAATGGATGACTTTAAAACAAGCATTTATATTTAAATATGCATTTCCTTTTAAAATGTATCTCAAGTATCCTGTCCTCCACATTTTCCATCACTGAAATGGCAAGTTCCCATTTCATTAAGCTGCACTTCGTCTTTTAAAAATCATTTTAAATAGAGCATTAAAAAAAAAAACTGGGCTTCTTGAAATGACAAAAAAACACTGTGTCATCTTTTCTTACCCTGAGCAACACAGGAGAATACTTAATAGTACATATTGTACAAAAAGACACATTTCAAAATGAGCTGCCAGCGATTTACAATGGATATATTAATACTATTTTTATCCAAAAAGAATGGGATTAAGGAAGACATTATGAGATAGTCAAAGGCTTTGTTTCAACCGTCTGTAAACACATGCAAATAAAGACTGAAGCTCTTATCTAGGAATAAACCGGAACCATTTCATAAACAAAAGCGTATACTTTTGTGAGGCGTAAGGAGAGAAACTAACAAAAAGAAGTATGTCGGGGAAAATTCATACAATCAATGGCATCTTCCTTGGTAATTAGATTCAACAAAGCTGCATTACACCACGAGTATATTCGACACATTCCATAAGGTGCCGCGGGATACCAGAACTGGTGAGCGGCTCCCAAAGCCAAAGGCTCACCAGCGCTGACATGATGCTGTCACACTCATACTGTTGTAGGTTCAATTGTGTCCCAGTAAAAACAGGTGTTCAGATCCCCACCTCAGGTACCTATGAACGTGGCCGTATTTGGAAACAGGATCTTTGCAGACGGAATCAAGTCAGGATGAGGTCATACTTGATTAGGGTGGGCCCTCACACAATGACTGGTGTCTTTACAAGCAGAGGGAAATTGGGACACAGAGGAGAGACACAGGGGAAACGTGAAGGCAGAGGCAGAAATGCTTCTACGGGCCGAGAAATGTCAAGGATTGCAGACAGCACCAGAAACTGGGAGAGGGGCATGGAATGGATTCCCCCTCGGTGCCTTCAGAAGGAGCCAACCCTACAGGTCCCTTGGTTTTGGACTCCCGGCCTCTGGAACTGTGAGAGAAGAGACTTCTGTGCAAGCCACCCCGCTGGTGGTACTTTGTTGCGGCAGCCCTAGGAGACGGATACACACGCCATCTTGGGCACACCGTCTTCGAGGACCAGGAGAGACTGAATAGAAAAGGGGGTCAAAGGCACAGGCTGTGAAGGCCTTGAGCTGTGTGGCCTTGAGCCGGGGGCTAAATCTCCGTGTGTCTCCGTTTCTTTGTGGTTCAGTGGGAACAACAGAATCCACCTCACATGGTCGTCGTGAAGGTTCAACAATCCCTCCCCTCAAACCCCGCCCCTCTGGCCTACTTTTTCACTGACATTTTAGTATTTCAAATATGGTAGAACCGACGATGCCTAAATTTCCACAAAAACCCGAGTTTCGCGAGCAAGAGAATCAAAATCTATTTTTGTAATCTCCAATTGTTACTAGAATAGCCCAACAACAGAAAGGCAAGAATAGGTCCAAGTATGTTTGAGCACAACGAGCACAGACAGAGGGACAAACATCCTCCAAAGCAACAGAAATGGGGCAGATGCGAGAAACGACGATGCGAGGAGGCAGAAGTAAAGCCTCTCTACGTGGAGCTGAGCGAGAGGCATTCATCGGACAGTCACTGACACGCAGGATGCATGGGAAGACACAGGGAACGATCAGGAAAGGCATCATGACAGAGGCGATTCCTAACGTGGGTTTGAAGCAGAACGGACCTACGTGATAGAGGAAGATCGGCACAGAACTAGCATGGGTAGCGACTCAGTAAGGTAAACGTCAAATCGCCGTAAGAGCAAGCAATTTCACTCCTCGGTACGTACCCCAAGAACTTAAAACAGGTGTATAAACAAAAACCTGTACACACACGTTCACGACAGGCCACAGAAAGGAATGAAGTGCTGACACGTGCTATAATGCGGATGAACACACAAAACCTGATGCCTAAAAAGCCAGACACAAAAGGCCACGCGTTATATGGATCCATAATCGGCAAATTCTGAGAGACAGAAGTGAGGTCAGTGGTTGCTAGGGGCCGGGCGGAGGGGAAGATGAGGCACAGTTTATGGGGTTTCTTTGGGGGGGGGGGGGGAACCAATATTCTAGAACCAGACAGTGGTGCTGTGGGTACAACATCGTGGATGCACTAAATGCCCCCGGACTGTGCAGTTTGAAGTGATCAGTTGGTAAGTTTTATATGCGTTTGATCATAAACTGAACGAAGAGAACAGAAGCAAGGAAAAATTCCACAAGAATGACGAAAAAGCCATGGTGAGTGACACAGGGCGATGGTGTATAAGGAGAGAAAGGAATTAACGGTGATGCGTTTGTCACGGAGAGGAGATTAACTTGATACAGCACTTAAGGCAATCCTTTAAAAAATTTTTTTTTCATGTTTATTTTTTGAGAGAGAGAAGAGAGAGAAAGAGCGTGAGCAGGGGAGGGGCAGAGAGAGGGGGAGCCACAGAATCCGAAGCAGGCTCCAGGCTCTGAGCCGTCGGCACAGAGCCCAACGCGGGGCTCGAACTCACGGACCGCGAGATCATGACCTGAGCAGAAGTCGGACGCTTAACTGAGCCCCCCAGGCACTCGGCTTTTGCTATTTTAGGAGGTCACGGATGAATTGTTGCTGGCTGGTTATTCATCAAGGAAGACACCCAGGTGGACACGCAAGGTATCTACCTCTTTGCCGTCACAATTTTACGTCTCACTTGTTAAAAATTCCTATGTACAAATGTTCTCTGGTCACTGCCCACCGGTCTTGCATTCCCAGCATAACCGGGCACCCAGGAGCGGTGCGCCCTTTCGGAGCAGGCCGTGGCACGGAGAACTCTCAGCTGTTTATGAAAACTACTGGGGAACTAGACGTCACTGCGAGGGGCAAATGGTGGGATGGATCCAGCCAGACGGGCAAAGGTGGTCTGGAACAATCTACCGCTGTGAACCTGGCCTGCTGCCGACTCTGAAGGCATAAGGAACCTGCTGCAAGCCTGGACAAGCTCAGGCACAGCGTTATCTACCTCCGAGCACTGGGGACGGCGGACAAGAGAATGGCTGTTCCCCAGTGGGACTCAGCGTCCGCTAGAGAGTGCCATATGCACGACTGGAGCGGGCCTGTTGTTGGACAGCGTCTGAGATGACAGCACGCCCATACCACAACGCCGTGTCATCCCCTGTCTAGTTCCTGTAATGATGGACGAGCCACCGGAGCCGTCTGGGAGCATCAAGTCAACTCCCAAGCTCGGGGGCGGGTGGGGAGCCTGGGGTTCATAGGAGTACACGGGCAAGGCCAGACTATTTTCCGGGTGATGCCGTGTCCAGCTGTGTTTCAGTGTCACTGCAAAGCCTGGGGCACGCGGCAGGAGAGGACACTTCCCCGACCACCCCCTCCCACCAAGCAGCTCCTTGCCACACCCACACGGCTGAAGACCAACTAGCAGATGCAGCCCACCTCGAAGCACAGATGACCGGACCACCTTCCTTCCGACCAAGTAACGCTCTCCATGTAGAGGTGACACGGGTCCTTCAGACGTGCAAGAGGGGACCGCGATATGGGACAAAACAGTGGAATGAGATCTCAACAGTCTCTAAAATGTTCGAGTTCCTTCCCTGGCAGTAGTTTAAAAAAAAAAGTCACAACACATGAAAAGATGCTCAACATCACTCGCCATCAGGGACATGCAAATCCAAACCACGAGGAGATGCCACCTCACGCCCGTCAGAACGGCTAAGGTCAACAGCCCAAGAAACAAGTGTTGGCAAGGATGCGGAGGAAAAGGGGCCCACGCGCACGGCTGGTGGGACTGCAAATTGGTGCAGCCACTGTGCAGGACAGTATGAAGGTCCCTCAACAAATTAAAAATAGAAATACCACGGGATCCAGTAATTCCACTATGGGGTATTTAACCAAACAACACAAAAACACTAATTCGAAAAGATCTACGCACCCTGATGTTTATAGCAGCTTTATTGACAATAGCCAAACTATGGAAGGAATCCAAGTATCCATCCACAGATGGATGGATAAGGAAGATTCCATTTTATACACACACACACACACACACACGTGTGTGTGTGTGTGTGTGTGTGTGTGTGTGTGTGTATATATATATATATATATATATATATATATATATATATATGATGGAATATTACTCAGCCATAAAAAAGGATGGGATCTTGCCATTTGCAACAACATGGATGGACCAAGGAGGTATCATGCTGTAAAAGTTAGACAAATACTGTATGATATCACTTATATATGGAATGTAAAAAAAGTCAACAAAAAGGCAGAAACAGACCCATAAATACACTGAACCGATAGTGGGGGGGGGCAGTTTGCGAGGATGAGCAGAATGGGCTAAGGGGCAGGGAAGGTACGGGCTTCCAGTTACGGAATGAGTAAGTCATGGGGATGAAAGGTACAGCCACCAGTTTCTCTTCTGATACCATGTTTCTGTTGCTGTGAGCCTGAAACTAAGGTAACACTGTGTGCCAACTACAATTAAAAAAAAAAAAAATGTCTCAGGGGTGCCTGGGTGACAGTCCGTTGAGCATCCAACTCCAGCTCAGGTCATCAGCTCACAGTTTGTGGGTTTGAGCCCCGCGTCGGGCTCTGTGCTGACAGCTCGGAGCCTGGAGCCCGCTTCGGATTCTGTGTCTCCCCCGCTTATCACCCCCACAAGAGTTAACAACTTCTTAATATCATCCAACACCCATCTCTGTTCAAATTTTGCTTCTTATCCCCCCCCAAATGTCACTCGCATTGGTTTGACTGGACCGGGATTTCACAAGGGCCTGGACAGGAGACAATCAGAGGCAAATCTGGAAAGCAGGGAAATTCTTAAAAATCAAAAATTATACCTTAGTAAAGCTGATTAAAAAAATCGAATCCAAACTTTTGTGGATTTTGTTTTTCTATCCAGGGCTTGGAGGGAAAAGTAGGAACGGATTATTTGGGCCAAGAGGGGTTTTCCTCCCCCAACCCCACCCCCATGTGCAAATGCTCTGGTTATCTGTGATTCTCCTTCCCGCTCCAAGGTTGTCCCCATCCTAATCCCCAAAACCTGTAAATACCTTACATCATACAGCAAAGGGGGATTAGGGTTGCAGACGGAATGAAGGTGGCTCATCAGCTGACCTTAAAATGGGGACAGGAGTCACGACGGCCTTAAATGTGGAAGAGGGAGGCAAGCGTCACAGTGATGCCACGTGAGAAACACTCACCCCGCCTTTGCTGGCTCTGAAACTGGAGGAAGATGGCCACACGCCAAGGAATGGGGGTGGCTCCCAGAAGCTGGGAAGGGCAAGAAAAAGGCTTCTTCCCTAGAGCCTGTAGCAAGGAACGTGGCCTTGCTAACACCTTGTTTTCAGCCCAGGGCGACCCCGGTCCGACTCTGCCCTCCAGAACGTAAGCTACCAAATTTGTGTGCGAAGCCACGGTCGTGGCAATTTGTTACAGCAGCCGCAGGACACTGAGAGCAGGACCAGAAAGCCCCGACATCCTCTGATGTCACAGTATTACTTGGAACGTTTATCTGCCACTGCCCCCTGCCAGCGGCTAGCGTATCCGGCTGCCGTCCTAAAGCGGTGTTAGGATCCTAAGGTGAGTCCCCCCCACCCCCCACGTTTAACGCTGCGATCCTAACCCCCCAGTGTGATGTGTTAGGTATTGGGACGTGGGGCCTAAGCCCCTGGCCCCATCCACCGTGTGAGGACCCTGCCGGAAGGCACCCGTTATGTACCATGAAGGACACCAGACAAGGAATCTGCCCGCATCCTGATCTGGGACCTCAGCCCCCAGAACCGTGAGATACACATTTCTGTTCTAAGCCACCCAGCACATGGTGTTTCGTTAGAGCCGCCCGAGGGGACCAAGACAAGCGGATCTTCTATAACGAAGGAAAAGACCCACAAGCAAACCAATGGTTCCCCCCATTTTGTGGTATATCACCTGGAGGGCTTATTCAAACAGTGCTGAGCCCACCTCCAGAGTTTCTGATTGAGTAGGTCCCCCGAGGAGGGGCCCGAGAATTTGAGTTTCTAGCAAATCCCCACAGGATGCTGACCGCTTTTTGCATTTTGAGAACCATCAGTATGAATCCATTATCTTTACCTGAAAATCAATTTCGTTGGGGGGGGGGGGGGAGAGGGGTAGGAGGGGGGTGTCAGAGCCAGCTTTTTGTTTCGTTTGAATCATTACGGACAATTTTCAGCTTCTGGGAGGATTTCTTTTCCCTTGCTTTGCAAAGAACACAGAAGACCCTTTCCTTACACACCCACCGATGGTGCTAGAAATGGGCGAGCACATATGTCTGAAATAGCAGACCACGTCAGGGTGGAGGCCTCACTACACACCTGTACAGGCAGAGAATGACGCTTTGTGGAACCCAGGGTAGGCGGAGGAGGGGTCGCGGGGGACGGCGAGTCGTGGCCAATCTCCTGTTCTGGTGGACAGCCGACAGTGGTGGTCCCCTGTCCCGTTCCCATCAAATGCAAGGAAGCCAGAGTTCCATTTTCTTTTTTTTTTTAAGTTGATTTATTTTGAGAGCGAGCGAGAGCAAGAGCATGGACATCCACAAGCAGAGAGAGAGAAGGAGAGAGAGAATCCCAAGCAGGCTCCACACTGTCTACACAGAGCCCAATGTGGGGCTCGAACCCGCAAACCACGGGACCATGACCTGAGCCAAAACCAAGAGTGGGACACTTAACCGACTGAGCCACCCAGGCGCCCCTCAAGTCATTTTCTAAATCAGGGCAAGAGTCTTGATTAATCTCTCATTATCTGGGTTTCAGAACGAAGATCTCTCGCTTTGTTGTCCAATATGGTAGCCACCAGCCCCGTCATCACTGAGCACTCGACTGGGGCTCGGCCCCCCGAGAAGTGTTTTAACGGTAAGATTCACACTGGACTTCAAAAAGATCTAGTATGAAAAATAGTGTAAAATATCTCAATTTTTAGGCTATAAGTTGAAACGACATTTTGGATATATCAGGTTAAATAAATTAGACCATTAATTTTACCTGCTTTTTAGCCTTTTAAATAATTTTTATTTTTATATTTGTATATTTTTTAGTGTTTATTCATTTTTGAGAGAGAGAGAAAGCACAAGCAAGGGAGGGGCAGAGAGAGGGAGACACAAAATTCGAAGCTGGCTCCAGGTTCTGAGCTGTCAGCACAGAGCCCGGCACGGGGCTCGAACTCACAAACCATGAGATCATGACCTGAGCCCAAGTCGCATGCTTACCCTACTGAGCCACCCAGGTGCCCTATTTAACCTTTTAAATAATTTTTAATAGCCTTTTCAAAATTACATGCTGCTCACATCCTATTTCTATTGGACAATATGGACCCAGAATATTCTAGAATAGTTCACATTGGATAAAATATCTGAAATGCAGATTTTCTTAATCAATTGTTGTTTTTTTTTTTTTAAGTTGTCTCCACACCCAATGTGGGGCTCGAATCCATGACCCTGAGATCAAGAATTGCATGGTCTACCGATCAAGCCAGCCAGGCGCCCCTCTTAATCACATTTTTAATCTGGAAACAAATAGCCGATTCCTGTAGAGTCTGAATGTCAAATAAATTCATCAGACCTCCTTCAACTTATCCAAACGCACACGACTGACTAATGCTCTACACTTTATCTCAAGAGTAGTGTGTCGAGTGGCAATTCTACGTTGTTCTGGAACAGAGAAAAGGTGTTTTTAAGGCCCTATCCACCAAAAATGCAAACTCCCCAATCTGTAGATTCTCCAGGTCTTCCCTCATCTTTATTCACTCGTGTTAAAAGACTCTGGAACCATGGCAGAAGAAGAAATAACAAGCAGTCTCCATTTTCTTTTCTTGACCCATCTTTTCCCTAGAGAGCTACAAAATAATGAGGCATGTCATTAAGCGGGCTGAGCTTTCCCACAGACGTGAGATAACTGAGCCTGAGTTCCTGACCAAGGACTCCAGATCAAAGAGACGGACGGAAATATAGACTCTCCAGCCTGCAAAAAAAGTATGCAAAATACTGCCAGGATCCACGTAGTGGATGGGCCCAGAGGGCGTGACCCCACAGAGCAGTGGAAGGGACAGGAAAGTAACATTTGTCAAGCATCTACGTATAGTTTGCATGCACCGCCAGTCAGCACTGAGCACTCGATTGGGCCCCCTCACCCTCCCGAAGGCACTAAGGTACTGATGGCCTTGCATGCTTACAACGGTACTCGAGGAGAAATCAGGGAACTTGTTAGTGCCCGAGTCCTGTTCCCCACCCTGCATTCCCAGAACGGCGCGTCTTTTTTAACCATTCTGCACCATTTTTTCCCAACAAAGGCTACATAAACTGTGCAGAAGACAGCTCTAATTATACACGGAGAACCGGGTCGTTATAAAGTATACAGACACTGTACAAAACAAACAAAGTTCCTGTGACTCGTTTTCACCCCAAACACATTAGGCTAACGCAAGCACTAAATATTCCAGGACTTCTCTTATGGAAAGGAAAGGATTCTTCTTACGAAAAGGAAGAAGACTTCACTGTTCAAACACCTTTCTTTTTCCCTCCAGTTACCCCCGGGGCAACCAGGGGCGACCTCCGAAAACATCTGCAAGACTTTTGCAGTAGCTGCGGCACCACGACCGCGTGGTTGGGACGTGAGAAGGCGAGGACCTCTAGAAGTGGCCCTGCTCCCCATCCCGCCCTCTGCTATTTCTGACGCCCGCTGGGCCAATACCTCCAGAGGCAGGCGTGAATGGGGGTGGGGCACGGTCACTGCCCCAAGGACACAAAGGGGCTTATCACCCTACGTGTGTGAAAACAAGCTGCAGTGCCAGGACGACCTCGTGTGGTCCCACGTCCCTCAACTTCCGGTCACCGCCGCAGACAAGAAGGATGGAGCGAGGAAGTGCAACTGAGGCAGCCGTTCGACAGCAACGAACGAGCAGAGAAGGAAAGGGCGCGTGGCAGGGAAACGAGGCTGGCCCTACACGGGAAGGCCATCCGGTATTTTATGCTTGGGTTTGGAGAAGACTTTTTTTTTAATGTTTATTTATTTATTGGGGGGCGGGGGGAGGAGGCAAGCAGGGGAGGGGCAGAGAGGGAGAGAGAGAATCCCAATTAGGCCCCTCGCCAGACACGGGGCTCAATCTTGTGAATCGTGAGACCGCGACCTGAGTCGGACGCTTAACCGACTGGGCCACCCAGGCGTCCCCGGATTTTGAAGGTTTTGGTTTTTCACCACCCGCCCCCCCGCCCAAAGCCGCTTCCAACTGTTATCATAATGGGCCCTAGTGAAAAGCAGACACGTTGGTTTTGTTTTCGGCTAAAACCCACAGGAAAAGAACATCTGAGAAGCACAAAAACTTACCCTATACGCTTTTCTGATATACTTGTAATTTGTGACACGAGCAACAGAAATGCATTTTTGACCTTGCGAGCTACCCCCTTCTCCTGGTTCTGCAGCCAGCTTAAAACGCTTGTCCCTCCCCACCTTAAGTGCTGCAAGGATTCCAACCAAATTAGTATTCTACGTATGCACTGATGCAAATTTATTCAAATGTTAAGCTAACGGATTAGAAAGCAAAATCTCCTCCTGAAGTTTCATATTTAATCAATGATTAACGTAACCCAATGCGTTTAGGACCTCAACTGATCTCTGCGTAGGCTCCCACATTCTTCTCCAGTGAAATCTTAGAACATTCCCGGTACATACCGCATTCCCTCATCTGTATGTTTATTGTACTGCACGCATCAGGATACGGCTGCTTTACTTGAGCCTGTGAAAAATGCTCCTATACATCCACAGTATCTGTAAGTTCCCAGCACTGTTGACATTACAGGGCCCTACACAATCCGGTCCTCTGAACTCAAATTTCAAGACATTTCCCCTCTTGGTCTCCCTGCAGGGAGGCCATCAAACCCTAAGCGCTCAGCTCTTCTGCTGACATGGCCAAGTCCCCAGCGCTCAACACGACCGACCGACAAGGAACAAGGGAAGGCCTTCTTTCGGCTCCCATTTCGCTCTACCTTGAGTCACCGCTGCACCAAAGATACGGAGAGCAAAACAGAGCAGCCCTTATTCTCACTGGTCGATGCATGAAGGGGGGGTACTGAGCTGCGGATGCCCCCTCTGATAGTGGCCTTCGCCTTCCCACTACATGAACCGCGGTCCCATCTGTGCCCACTGAGCCCCCTGGTAAGGCTTTGTGTTTCCACGGCTGGTAACAAACGCGTAAGTCAAGCTCAAACGATGACGAGCCAAGCGCAAAGAATTAAATTCAGTTCATCACCTTGGGTTTCCCGGTTCAGAGGGCACTGGAGCCACCTTGGGGGAAGGCACACATATGGGTGAACAACGGGAACTTCCTCATCCCGGCTTGACTACGCCAGAAACAAGGGTACCGAGAAGACAGCCCCTCTCTCCACAGGGAGGTCTCGGGAGCCCACTGGTCAGCTTCCATCAGACCTGCCATCAACACGACCCCTCAGCCTTACTCCCCTCCTTGTTGAAGCTGACCGTGGAAATGGCAATTCTCCACCTGGAGTCACAGTGGAGGGGTGCCACAGGCCCCAGCCAGGCTGCACCCCAGAACAGTTGAATCCGAATCCTGGGGGTGGAAGCCGGAGAGCGGAAGCTTGTATGGACAGCAAAGTCTGCGAACCCGTGGTACACGGGGCATGTCAGAGGTAAGCTTTTACAGTGGCCGTGCGTCCAGCCTCCAAACCCACGTGTTATGGAGCCCCTGCTCCTAAGCCCAGAGTTTTATATTCTACGGGTGGGTTGACCACAGAAAAACAGACCGGGGACCAGTCAGTTGGATCATCCCTAGGGCCCCTTTCGGCACTCGGGGTCCATTTTTCTGGGAGGCTAGTGGCATCTCACAGGACATGGGGAACACGATAAACACGGATGAAAAAGGTCACGCGTTTGAAACATTTCTCCACGCAGCCGCGGGTTACTGTCAAGTCCATGTTCTTGCAGAAAGCCATTTGCTCATAAGCTCGGGACTGAGAAAAAGCTCTCGATCATGAGGGGTCCTGGAGGGCGCACGCAGATCTCCGGAAGGGAAGCTACCTTCAACCGTCTTTCAGGCGAAGCGGCGGGGGAGAGAGAGGCATACACACGTCTTTCTCTCTCACCCTGGGAAATGCAATCAGGAGTTGCGTCTGTCACGTGGCGTCGATCCCAGCCAACATTTGGCAGTTCAAACTCTGCCCGGCCAGCCACGTCTATGCTCTTTGTTCGGCGCCCTGCACACACTGGGGCATTATGCTCCCGCTCTCAGCGAGGGCAAACAGGAAACACATTCTTTCCTCTGCAAGAGAAAGATGTAACTTTTTGCCTTCTATCTTTCTGCTACACGGGGCAAGAGTATTTCGTTCCCTCCGCTTGTTTCCTGCAACTCCCTTCCCGCCCCTCCCCCCCCCCGCCCCCTTTGGCTTGGTAGATGGTTTCAAAAAGCAAGAATAGAAAAGGAGTAGAAAACGACTGGTTATTTTGCTTTGTTTTGTTTTGCCTTCTGTCTCCCAAGCCAATTATCTAACACAGAATCACAACTGATTCTGACGGTAACAATACCTCTTTCTCTGCAAGATATGTTCGCCTGGCAGACAGCTTCTGTGGCCTCCGGATGTACACAACACTTGCCTTCACTGGCGATCAACAGCTCTCCAGGCTAACTGGAACGGGACGTTAACCAGAAAGGAACCTACAGACTGCTCAGACCTGGATAGGCAAACGCACGACCTGGGGGCTCTGTTTATGAGGCAGATTCTGATTCTGCAGGTCTGGGGTGGGGGCTGAGACCGTGGATATCCAGCCAACACCCAGGTTTTGGTGACATTAATAGGCATCAATAGTTCAACGACTCCGGGTGATTCTAATTTAGGCCAGTTCCCACAGAATTAACGCCAGACAAATAATGCTTAGGCACCAACTCTCCATCTTACGCTCTTCCAGTAGAAGATACAAGGTATCAAATCTGGATGTGTGGATAACAACCACTTCCCATTCCCAGGGAGGTTAACACATATGCTGGGGTAGATCCGTCCATCCAACGACTATTCGCGGAATGCCTACTAAATCCCCCCAAAACTGCGTTAGGCATTGGGGATACCACGGGGAGCAAAAGATACGGTCCTTTGCCCTCATAAATGCTGGCCGTTTTGTGGGGAAAGGCATTACCAAACAATCACACAAATCCATATGATTTCAAGCCACGGACAGGTACGAGGAAGAGACAAGAGTCTAAGGACAATGTGGAGAAGGGAGGCAAACGGGCGCCTGCGTGGCTCAGTCGGTTAAGGGTCCGACTTCCGCTCAGGTCATGATCTCACGGTTCATGAGTTCGAGCCCCGCATCGGGCTCGCTGCTGTCGCTGTCAGCACAGAGCCTACTTGGGCTCCTCTGTCCCCTTCCTCGCTCTGCCCCTCCCCTGATCACGGTCTCTCTCCCTCTCTCTCTCAAACATTAAAAAAAAAAACAACAACTGGACAAAGATATGGCTGGTCTACTGTCCAACCAATGATCACAGAACCACAGATTTTTTTTTATTGTAGGAAAATATGCATAGCACAAACTTTTTAACCCAGTGGTATTAAATACGTCCACAATATTATGTAACCATCACCACCATCCACTTGCAGAACTTTTCCATCACCAGAAGCAGAAAGCATTTTTTTTTTTTTAAGCTGAAAGGGACTTCCCTAGCCGGATTCTACAGGAGGAAAACCGACTTCCCAGTTCAGAATACGCGCCCCAGTTGTACACTGTAAAATCGAGTTAGACATGGAATCAAGCTGCTAGCTACGTGCTATTCCTTAACCACTCTCAGTAGTCACTGAAGAAGGGTAAGAGTGTTAAACCTCCCAGCCCGTGAGGGCGGCACTTAGGAAAGTTACACCACGTTACTTGACGCGGGCACCAGTGACATTTGGGCTCATCATGCTTTGCATGGGGGCTGTCCTGTGCATCCCGGTATACGGAACGGTGGCCCTGGCCTCGTTAGCACCCCTCTAGTTGTGACCAACATGTCTCTGGACACTGCCACATGTCTCCTGATGGGCCCCATCACCCCAGCCGAGAACGGATCAGTTACAAGGACACTTTCTTCAAGGGCCACCTCTTCAAGTCAAGGGCTGAAGAACATGGCTCATTCTGACTCAGGACCCAAAAAGGAAGCCATATCCTCCCTTCCAAGAGGACAGATTCACTTCTTACACGTGCAAAGCTACGACGTCTCCACCATGATGCACATTAAAACTACCTATGGGGATTTTTATGGGGCGCCTGGGTGGCTTAGTCACTTAAGCGTCCGACCCTTGAATTTGGCTCAGGTCATGATCTCATGGTTGTGAGATCGAGATCAGTGTCCACACTAAGTGTGGAGCCTACTTGGGATTCATTCTCTTGCTCGCTCGCTCTCTCAAAATAGAGAAATAAAACTTTTAAAAAATCTCTATGCCCAGGCCGAGCTCCAGACCAATCAAACCAGAATCTCCAAGTGATCAGAACCGTTGATCTAGCACGGACTACTACTCAAGCCTGACGGTCCATGGGGAAGCAGCTTTGACATCACCTGGAAGGTCGCCTGGGGCCCCACTGCAGACACACTGAATCAGAATCTGCAGCTTAACTAGACCCCCCCCCCCAGGTGATTCACATGCACATTAAAGTTTGAGGAACGCTGCTCTGGAATTCATAAAAAATAGTACCCGAGCTTGTGAGTGGCCATGTGAATCTTGTTTTCCAGCTGGACAAAGCAATTCAAATTAAACAAACAAACAAACAAACCCAACCTTGCAAACAGTTGTTTTGACAGAACTGCTTCTCAAGTTCCCTCCTCTAAGCCCGAGAAGCCCTACTCTGGGGGACGGAAACACCAAGGGAGAAACGTGGGGCCGGACACAGTGCTGTGTGCTCCGTGGGTGCTTAATAATTACTTGTTGGCCGGCTGACCAGCCCAGATGTGAGGACAGAGTGGGTTTCTCTGGGAGTCCGGGGGAATTTATTCACCGGACCATTGCCTACGATTTGAGGCGAGCAGTCACAAGTCTGCTGGTCTCCAGGTTTGGGAAAGCAGCGGGGCAGGAGGAAGGGACGCCGAGGAGAAGAAGATCACAACGGCAAGAGGCCGCGGAGAGCACAGAACGCATCACTGTACTCGTGGCATGAAATACACAGAAGGAAAGCCTGCCAATCACCGCATAATGAATTCGCTTCTGGCTGCCAAAGTAGGAGCCACAGGACAATGAACAATTTGAGCGGCTTCTGTTTCCACAATGCAGCCTTGTGAATGTCCACAGGCAGAAAATTGTGCCTACCACGCACTGGGCATTTTTCTTTCTGGGCCGTGCTCTAGGTCGAGGCAGCAAATTGTGTACCTAAGACACAATTCATGACGGGGCTAGGAAGACCAACATTTGAACCTCCTGTCCGGCACAGTCCTTGGGTGGGAGACAGGATTTCTTTTCCCGGACACCATCTGCGTAAGTAAAAGCAGGCGTTCCGAACAGCAGCGGCTGTTTAGTTGGCCGAGCACCGACACGTGGAAAGGACTTCGAGGACCTCCTTGTCCGCGAAACCGTCTCAGGCATAGCTGGTGCACAACGACGCTGCCTTTGAGTGTTCAGTCATTATGTGTCAACTGATTTGACAAGCCGTTGGTATTCTCCGGAAATAAACTCTGACAAGCAGTGAAGAAAACCCACGCTATCAATTTCCGTGTGTGATGCGCTACCAGGTGGCCTCCCCAAATTGTCCCCCAACTAGCATTTTGAGAAGTCTGAGAATACTCACTTCTCCACGCAGAATCTGGGGTCTTTGTTAACACTGACCCGGGGAACACAGGATGGACTTTCGTTTTCGTGCCTCTTCTGTAAAGCTCCTTCCAGACCACAGAAGCTTTACTTCTTCGATTACACACGCACATGTGCCTGTGTCACCACTGGGCGTATCGCTTTGCCTACCCTGGGTTCGGTTTCCTCATCTCAGCAGCGGGTTGTTGCATGGTGACTGACACTACGTGACTTCCAGAGACACGGCAAGCTCAGCACGTACCTGTGATGCTCAACGCTGATGACAAAAGTCCCCAGGACGACACACAAAGGCGACGTTTATATACCTTCCGGTACCCTTTTCTTTCCCAGTTCGAATAAAGGAAGAGCTTTGGTCCATTCGATTTTCTCGAAGTCATCTATGATAACCTATCTCCCTCCCCCCCTCCCTCCCTTTGAGGCTCCTGCAAATTCTATGGGGGAACCGATAGGTTCCACACAGAACTCAGGACCTCTTTCCTGAGGCTTCTATCCAAAAATAAATGGTCTTGTACGCACTGCCCAAGGGTCACAAAGTATGCATTTTCACCCTTTCTCCCAAAAGTCTCCCAATTTTTAAAAAAAATTTTTAAGTAAGCCCTATGCCCAACATGGGGCTCAAACTCATGACCCCGAGATCAAGAGTCGCATGCTTTATGGACTGAATCACCCGGGTGCCCCCCCCACCAATTTTTTTTTTATTAATAGGCCTCCCTTGAGAATAAAAGCTCACCTATTCCCAATACCTAGAAATTGAGGTACATATTATATAAAGTACTAGATGTACATATATTAAATATGTTTTATTTATTTAAAAAATTTTTTTAATGTTTACTTACCTCTGAGAGACAGCATGAGCACATGCATGGGGGAGGGGCAGAGGGGGAGGGGCACAGAGGATCCTAAGCTTTGTGCTGACAGCAGTGAGCCCGATGTGAGGCCCGAGCTCACCAACCGTGAGATCATGACCTGAGCCGAAGTAGGATGCTTAGCCGACTGAGCCACCCAGGCGCCCCTTATTTATTTTCAAATAAATACAGAGGTGTCATCATTCCCCTCTTGTGCCCAGTGAACCACCTCGTGAACCCCACTTTGCTGACCATGGCCTTACTCCCCCCACATTCGACTCAAGTGTGTCCCCCTGGGTAAAGATAATTAGAGGCAATGAAAGGGAAAGAGAAAATATCAATCTGTTCTCTGATTTGTGTCATGAAAATTTAGTTTTAACCTTCGAGGCATTTCGGGGAGTTCCCTTTCCTTCACAGAATGTTCTGGTATGGAATTCCGGTTCCATTTTCCTTACAGCACTTGGTGGTGCCGTGCGGGAACTCATTACTAACAAGAGCGGAAGATGTTCACACTCTGAACACTTAGCACTGCTAAGTCTGTTCCTGCCCCTAAAGCAGAAAGCCAAGGACAGGCTTAAGGATAAAACTTAGGAGCTCAAAAGAATGTACTAGCTTTTCTGGTTACGGAGAAGGGAGTTCCAAGCATGTTCTTCTACAAACAGGAAAGTACTGAAGGAAACAACCAGTTAACGCACACGTGGCCATTTGGCCATTAGACCAAGGTTAAGCACCTTATCGTGTGTCAGGCTCAGTGCCACGTTCAACAGGTGGCAACCATTGCCCTCAAGGTGCTTACAGGCTCACGAAGGAGCCGGACGTGCATCCAAGCGATGGTAAAACCGTGCGACCTAGTGGGTGAGAGCGGCACACCCTGGGCAGAATGGTACCACGAAGGAGAGAATGTGAAATTGCCTCTGGGAGTCGGGGGAAGGTTCTAAGAATACTGAAGAGGCAGGGGTTAGGCAGGCAGACAAGGCGAGGAAGGGAACGGAAGATGCAAAGGGGTAGCGTTATGAAAGATCGCGGCCAGTTTGCAGAGACAGGGATGGGCTGGCACGACGGAAGTAAAAAGCATACGTGGGAAAATGTTGGGAGGTGGGGCCGGAAACATAAGGATAAGCCAACCAAGACTTGTAAAAAAAAAAATATATATATATATCTATATATCTATATATCTATATATATAGATATATAGATATATAGATATACATACATACATATCTCTATATCCTTTTCAGCAGCGATCAAATTGATTTCTGAGATCTTTAACAAAATGCCCGGGATGGCGAAGAGAATGAAATCACGCCCCAAATCGCTGGGGTAAGGTTGAACACTGTAAGCACGAAAGGAAAATGAAAGGCCTCGTGGGCCAGGAGAAGGACGAAGAGAGGACTTTTCCCGTTAGTGGCCAGAACCGCAAGTCTGCAGTTTTCTCCCGCAGGTCTCTGCGACCTCCTGTGTCCAGACTCCCGACAGGCACTTGGGGGCAGAGCAGGCTCGCCTGCGATGTTTGCCAAGTAGAGGCCCAGTTCTGTAAGACACTCTTCTTGCTTAGGAGGAGGCCTGGGGAAGATTTTTGGAGGGGGGTGGGGGGTGGGGAAGTGTAGCTGATGCACGAGGAGCAATGGGGGGGGGGGGGCGTGGGGGGGTAACCTGAGGGTGTCATTTGCAGGACAGAGGGTCTGAACAACACAAGGCTGAAGCAGCAGTCACATTCTTCATGCGGCCTTGTCCTGAGCTAGTATTTCGGTGGACTCATTCTCAGGCACGTACGAGTTCTCCACAATTGCAACTACTTTCAATCAGGGGGCAGTGCACTCTGCTGGGAAGGAGCCAGAACAGTAAATATGTTCGGCTTTGCAGCTCACACGTGGTCTGTCACAACGACCCTAGCCCAAAAAACAGCCACGCATCATACGAAAATGAGCGGGCACGCTGTGTTGCAATAAAACTTCATTTACTGAAATTTGAACTTCAGATAATTTGCACCTCTCATGAAATACTGTTCTTTCTGCTTTCGACCATTTAAAAATATAAAAACCATTCTTAACCTGTGAGCCGTTCAAAAGCAGGTGGCAGGCCAGATTGGGTCTATGGGTCGTAGTTTGGCAACTGCTGACCTTGATAACCAGATATGATCCCCAAATTACGGCCCCGAGTTAGGAGTTGTGTTTATCACAACTTCTATGCAGTTACACGCTTTTGCTATAAATGCAGCATTTCTTTTTTATTTATGTTTATTTATTTATTTATTTTGGGAGACAGAGCATGAGCAGAGGAGGGGCAGAGAGAGAGAAAGAGAAAGAAAATCCCAGCAGGCTCCATGCTGCCAGTGTAGAGCCCCACGTGGGGCTCCAACTCATGAACCATAAGATCATGACCTGAGGTGAAATCAAGAGTCAGACGCTTAACGGACTGAGCCACCCAGGTGCCCGGCATTTCTTTCTTTCTTTTTTTTTTTTTTTAAAGTTTATTTATTTTGAGAGAGAGAACACTAGAGGGGGCACACACAGGGGAAGGACAGAGAAAAGAAGGAGAGAGAATCCCAAGGAGGGTCTGTGCTGTCATCAGAGAGCCCGACGTGGGGCTCGATCCCATGAACTGTGAAGTGAGATCATGACCTGAGCTGAAATCAAGAGTCAGCCATTTAACTGAATGAGCCACCCAGACATCCCTAAATGTAGTGGGTTTTTTTTAATGTTTATTTATTTGAGGGGGGGGGGGCGGAGAGAGAGACAGAGAGAGAATCCAAAACAGGCTCCAGCTGTCAGCACAGAGCCCAACACAGGGCTCAAACTCACCAACTGTGAGATCGTGACCTGAGCGGAAATCCAGAGTCAGACGCTTAACCGACCAAGCCACCCAGGTGCCCCCTAAATGTCGCATTTCTTAAACACAGTCTCAAGGAATCCTCGAGAACTCCTATCTGAGAATCCCATCTGAAAGGCTTACTATTGTCTGAGTTTCTCAGGCTTCCACCTTCTCTCTGGCTACTAGCTGAAATCTGCTCCGTCTTCTGAGGGCCGATACTGACGAACGGCAATGGTCACCCCTGACCTCACGGCCAACGACGCAGGCAGAGAGAGGAGGAGATCAGGATCGCCAACTGCCAGGTGCGTGGCTCCCCGGTCCCCGGAGAGCCAAAGGGTTTTAATACTCTGCAAGGAAAAGGCTCCGCCCCCAGAAGTCACCTACTGGCTGGCAGCGTGACTCTCACCCATGAACTGGACTTCCCCAAGTCCGCGCAGGGGCACTCTGCACAGAGCTGGCTGATTTCCTCTGCCGACGGGAACCCAGCACAGGGCACGGATGCCTGCGTCAAGAGGACGCTGCCCAGGAGGAGCGAGGAGGGGAGGCGGTGCCCTGCTGGAGGTCTCTCTCCCCCTCTCCAGGGAGTCTTCAACATGCCTGGAGATGTCAAGTCACAGGCTGCGGCCCTGCAGGGCCTTCCGTCTCTCCAGTCCTCAGAGACCCCCCGGGGAGAGTGTGGCTGGCGCGAAGCCTGGATCCTCCCCAGGGGTGTAAGCAAAGCCGGTTCCGGGACTGAAACTCACTGTCGCCTGGGGAAGAGTTCTCTCTGCAGGGTGTCTCAGGGGACACGGTTTCCACAGCACAGAGTGCAAAGGAGCAATGCCTGGCCACTCTGATCCCTTCCAGGTGACCCAAAAACACCTGTGCCCGCTAAGCTTTTAAGAAAGCAAGTGAGTTACAGTCGCTGGTCTCCCTGAAATGTTACAACATCATCTTGGTGAGAAAAGAGCTCGTTACTTGCCATGCACATATTTTCTTTGGGGGATTTTTCTCGTAAAGGGAGATCTTGAGAGTGCCCGCTGGGGCATCTCGGAGGATGCTCTCTGCTTTCTTTACAGCTTCTAAATATACCCACATAATCGCAACAGCCCAGAGGGGCCAATAAGCCCCTTAGCGCCGCCCTGCCATGACCCTGCCCCGCAGTAAGGCACGGACGGTGGCCACCGCTAAACCTGCACATTTTATTTCTGCACAACATCATAATAATCTGGGGTTGTTGTTTTTTTTTTTTCATTTTTAGTTGTTTTAAGATTTCTAAACATGTGTTGAAACATGCCGCTTTCATTTCCCTAGAGAGTAATAATATTCCTTTAGCAAAATTCTTAGGTCAAGCCCATGTGTATTTTGGAACAGACCAAAAGCTGGGGAAAAAAATAACATATCATCCGGGGGGGACAAAATCATAGCCAGTTAGTAACAAACCTTTCTGGAAAGTGACTAGCATGGAACAGAATTTTCCAGACTGTATACTGAGGACTGAAAGTTCCAAGGGATGTTAATAGGTATTTCACAATAGCTTTGAAAATGATACAATTTATATCTCCATCATGGAAATGAGTGACGGACTTTAGAAAATTAGCAGCAAAGCAGCTCTTCAGAAAAACACACATTATACCTACATATTACTCACGCCTTGTGCTTCTATAAGCTATTTTTAACGCAAGACTTAAAACACATGACTAAAGGGGTGCCTGGGTGGGTCAGTCGGTGAAGCATCCAACTCTTGGTCTTGGCTCAGATTGTGATCTCACGGTTCGTGGGATCCAGTCCCACTTCGGGCTCTGCCCTGATGGCACAGAACCTGCTCGGGATTCTCTCTCTGCCCTCCTACCCCCCGCTTGCACATGCACGCTCTCTCAAAATAAATAAACTTAAAAAAATGCATGACTAAATATTAGACTGAACCACACGCAATCGCCAATTCCGTACGCAGGAAAATGGGCACGTGTTGGTAGATTCATATGGTTCACTCTAACACAGGAGTTACATAGAAGCAGGCAGAAGATAGGGGAGTCTAGCATTTTAAAAATTAAACAAGAGAAATTGTTACGGTTCAGCTGATCTACGAGCGGGGACAAAAAATAACGAATGTTTACTCCAGATGACCAAGTCAACTAACTGTTCGGCAGACACGTTTTCACTTGTAGGAAAAGTGTGGATTTTCTTGTCAAGTATATATAACACGCAGGCTCAACGATTCTTGCCCAACAGGTGAGCTTGGTCTATAAAACCCCACTGGCCTTAAGGTTTGTTAGGACTGTATTTTTCAGATGCTTTTCTCCCTCGGGGCCAAGTTTTCACATCCTCTGAAATGACCCAACAACCCTTTTCTCCCTTGTAAGAGTGGATCAGCATCATTCGGTTCGCGCGAGCTATCATATCATCTTCCAAGGGAGGCTCTCGTTAAACTTAAAAATACCTCACAGGAGCAAAGTGCATAGTATTAAAATTCTTTGAAGCCAAATGGAAAATCACACTTGACGGGAAAGAATTTTCAGACAACCCGGTCTCACGCGAGCTACCTTGATCTCTTGCTGTCGTTGTTTTAAATGATTCAAGGACCAACCGCATTTAGAAATCGAGATGCTGCCCCGTGTACGTCCTGGGAAACGAGACTGGCTTAATAGGCACCCCCACACCTACGTGCCAATTTGTGCTTGTTACTCTCTCGAGGGGAACGTCTTCCACAGTGAATTATCGCTATTGTTAAACAGAGCCTTCAATCTGTGCATCATCGTCACGCTGCACCACTTTCCTACCCAGCTGCAAGTCATGGTCACGAGTCCAAAGGCGTGTCCCAAGGCTATCCCAAAAACGTCCAGATGGGCTCACTCACCTAACACTCCAATAAACAGTGGCGGCCAGGGGAGCACAGCCTGGTCCACAGCCCACCACGTTCATACTCCACGAGACGCAGGTGATCTCACCCTTCCCCCGGCGGGGTCTCCTGCCACACCGACACGTAGATCTCCCTGGGCATCTCATGCTTCCAAGTGTTTTCCTTTTAATCTACTTAACTGCATTTCTTTACATCGCCGTTAATTTCCTTCCCCGTGTTAAACTGATCAGAGGTATCTATTGATGTCGACTGCACGTTTTTTTCAAAGCGTGATCTATCTGCTGCCACCACACCATGTTAATATCACTCTTGTCAGGAAGGAGAGGGGGTGTTTGTAGGAGTCTGTGCGGCCTTACTGGAGGGGAGCGTGTCGTTTCCTTCAGGCAAGGCTTTCCACTTTAGGCACCAGTGACATCTGGGGCCAGACGATTCTTTGTGGCGGGGCTGTCCTGTGCACTGTGGGATGTTTAGCAGCGTCCCTGGCCCCCGCCCAGCAGATGCCAGGACCACCCCCAGATGGAACAATCAAAAATGTCTGCAGACACTGCCAAACGGCCCCCGGGGGAACAAATCAGCCCCAGTGGAGAAGCACTGATTTAGGCTTTCTGGAATTCTGAAGACAGTCTGAGGACCCTTTATTACTGCCTCTGTGCTCTCTTGGGACACTGCTGCTCAAAGCTGGCCAGGACCAGCGGCATCTGGGAGCCTGTCGGCAATGAAGATTCTCAGGCCCCACCCGAGATCTGCCGATTCCAAATCTGTATTTCAGCAAGATCCATGGCTGATTCTGATGCACCGTGGAGTCTAAGGAGCACTCATCTAATACCCTAGCTTGGAATCTATCTTTCAGGATCTTATAAAGATGATGACGCCCAACTAAAGGTGCCAAATACAGCTGACACACCAGAGTCACTTGTTGTTCAACAGGTGATTTCTTTCCACTTGTTTTTGGCTAAATGCGAGAGGGGGAGAGGGAGGGAGAGGGAAGGAGAAAAGGAGAGAGGAGGAGAGAGGGGGAGAGGAGGAGGGAGGGAGAGGGAGAAACTGAGGAATCATGTCCTGGTTCCTCTGCCCCACCCTCACAGGGAGATTAGCTCGGTGCCACGGGCACTCACTATACTTCCCTGCCAGGCTTACTCACAAGGTAACAATAAACACAACCAACAACAGTACTTGTCCTCCACACACTCAAGTATACTGTTCTAAGGTAGTCTGATCTTAATTTCAAAAGCAGATCTATTTACATACAGAAACATGCATTTTCAACAGGGGCAATATCCCCTGCTCCCTGATAGGATGAAAACGGGTTGAGGGGCAAAATACAACCTGACTCTTTTTATGTCCAAAGCACAAACACGCACACAGTACATAAACGTATATACTGTGTATCTGGGGTACTAATAAGATTTCACGGGGAGGCAATTAGGAAAAAAAAGTCTAAAAAGTCTTCTTGTGGGGGCAGGTGGATAAGAAATAAAAAGACTGAGCAATACTCGTAAAAAAAAAAAAAAAAGATCTCTTAAGAGTCAAAAGTTTCTAAGACCCCAATGTAGTCTTGAGTAAACGGACCCTCGGAAAATGCACAGGAACTCACTTGTACTTCCTGTGGGAGAAGCCGGAAACTGGAGCCTCAGGGACAGGGAACAGTGTGGGGACCAGGCGGCCGGCCCTCAGAGGCTGCTTCCCTACTGTAGGGACCTCGGGTAATCTGCTTCCGAGCCTCAGTTCCTGACCACCTGAGTAGGTCGCCGTGAGGACGACATGCACTGATTACCACCAGGTGCCCGACGCAACCTGGCATTGAGGAAGTTTTCATAAAATGTTAGCTTTTCCTTTTTCTATTTCGTCATCCTCTCCAGTTGTAAGATTTTTAAATGTCATTAATTTGGGGGGGGAGGGGGTTGGCAAAACATCTATCCCCTTCTTATTTGTAGCCCAATAAAGAATCGACCTTTTTATTTGGGGGGGGGGGGAGAGGGAGAGAGAGAGTGCACACAGGTGTGCACACGAGCCGGGGAGGGACAGAAGGAGAGAGCGAGAATCCCAAGCAACCTCCACACCACAGAGGCAGTCCAAAAAGAATCATCACTCTTCGCAAAAACACAATAAAAAAAAAAACACACCACCACCACACAGGGCCTATGGGAAGAATGGGGTTAGAGGCACGACACTCCCAAACCATCGGTGACACATATTAAAAACAAAGATAGAAACCCAGTAAAAATGGCAGGATCGTGTCACGCACATTGGAGGGTTAGGAAATAGGACCAGAAGTATCTTACTTCACCGTGAATAGAGACCTGAAGTTTGCTGGTGGGGGAGGCGTCAGAGGGCTGCAGTGCAGGGGTGCAGGGAGGGGACCGGAAATGGGGGGGCTGTCACCCCGGGCGTGGGTGGACGCGGCTCCCGACGCACAGGGACAGCCAGGGAGCTCACAGACGGACGTGTGTGCACGTGCGTGTTTTGTGTGTTCCAGCTCTGCGGGGGGCGGAAAGGTACTTCTCTGCCTTCACCTAGTGTCTCAGCAGGAGAAAACGTGCCCGGAAGCACCTGGGATATTCTGATTATCACTCTTCCCCGACGGATCAGTCTCACTGGAACACATTTGTGGTTTCTTTCTTTTTTTTTTTTTTAATTTTTTCTTTTTTTTAACGTTTATTTATTTTGGAGACAGAGAGTGAATGGGGGAGGGTCAGAGAGAGAGGGAGACACAGAATCAGAAGCAGGCTCCAGGCTCTGAGCTGTCAGCACAGAGCCCGACGCGGGGCTCGAACTCACGGACCGAGAGATCATGACCTGAGCCGAAGTCGGACGCTTAACCGACCAAGCCACCCAGGCGCCCCTACATTTGTGGCTTCAAAGCAGGAGTCCCGGCACCGCTGACTGTACTTCTAAGACCGCTCAACTTCTCGATCTGGGCTGTTGTGCGAAAATAAGGGATCGTTCTTCTTAACTCGGATTCAGCTCCATCTGAATTAAAAGATATTTTAATATCCATCAACTACACTCTGAGGCCTCCAGAGAAGTCTCGCCCGTTTTCTGTCTGACAGTGCTTCCAAGGAATAGCGTTCCGTACCCATCACTGAGTTTCCAGAATTCAAGAACTCACAAAACGGACACAATGTGCTGAACGTGGGAGGCAGGCTGTGGAGAGGGTTCTAGACTCACAGACAGCGGTCTGCACCCAAACCCTTCTGGGACTCGCGACGGCCCTTCACCTCTCTGGGCCCCGTTATCCTGTCTCTAAGCTAAGGTTGCCTTGAGGCTCAGAGGCGCTGAACTCATCTGGTTGAACGTACGCCCTTCCAAGAGGTAAGGGGCACCGTATCAAAAACATCCTTCATTCTCCCGGCTTGGCACAAAATGGTCATTGGGAGGGCTATAAAAATGCAGAGGAAATACAAAATAAACACCGCAAACGCCGAGGCAGTTTATAGACACAGTGAAGACGTGGAGGAAAGCAGCAACTCGTAGCGGCCGAGAGAGAATTTCATTTCCTCCCGCCAGGTTTTACTAGCTTTTGTCTCCCTGGCTTCTTGGGTTACAGTCCAGAATGTCCCACTTCCTGGTCTAAAAAGAAGATTCAATCTCCTGAGCCTACCAAAATTACTCTTGCTCAATCCATCGCTGCTGCCATGGCCTTTGAGGGAGCTTCGGAGCATGTGATGTGTTTCCACGCTTCCCCGGCCCTGCCAGGAGCAAGGACCTCTTGTTCCCAAAGTCCAGCCAGACACGCAGGGTCAACGCCACAAAACCCAGAGATTTTTTGCTTGCTTGGGGGACTCCACATTCAAATCACATTCAAAGAGCAGAGAACAGGCACTTGTAACCCGAAGACGGGCACAGAGCACAAGAACTCGGCTGTGAACTCCACGAATTCTCCTTAGTATGGCCCTCCACTCAACGGATTGCTGACACTCCGACCCCAGCAACGTTTCCCAACCGAGAAAGAGATGCTTTGAAGACCAAGGCCCGCCTACTGCTTTTATCTACCGTGACAAATGAATTCGACGGCCTCTGATTTTCAGTTTTATTTCGAAAAACGAATGAAGCGTCACACAGAAGCAAAAAGTGACGCAGTGTGAACTTCTAGCATCACGACTCCTCATTTGTCGGTCTGAGTTCAAAGTTCCCCTACGATCATTAGGCTGTAAGCGGAAGCCGAAAATCAGTTGACTATGTAACAGGAACCCTGCGGCGCAATCTTCTGTAACTCTGATCATTCACCATAGAAATACAAATAGGATCCTCCCTATTTTCCCATAAGAACATATTTAATAAGGTCTTTCTTTATTCCTTTCTGAGAACAGGCACCTTCAAAAAACAAGGAGGCAGTACTTCAGGCCTAAATACATAAATGTCTCCCCTCAATTTATTATTAAAGGGGGGGGGGCGCCTGAGTGGCTTGGTCAGTTAAGCATCCGACTTCGGCTCAGGTCGCGATCTCACGATCCATGGGTTCGAGACCCCTGTCAGACTGTGCTGACAGCTGGGATCCCGGAGCCTGCTTCGGATTCTGTGTTTCCCTCTCTCTCCACCCCTCCCCCCACTTGCACTCTCTCTCTCTCTCTCTCTCTCTCTAAATAAATAAATAACAAAAGAAAAGAAAAGAAAAGAAAAAAGAAAAGAAACTCCCACCTAAGAGCCGCCCCAAAGCTAGCAGAAAATCAGGAAGGAGAGCAGAAGGACCTCAGGCTTCTGTCTCCCACCCTAGTCAGGGCTCCTGACGCACACTTACACCCCAAGGCGAATCCAACCACAGAGAGGTCTCTTTCTATGCACACAGCCGCCGCCATCCCAAAGACAGCTACTGGTGCCCTTCCCCCCCCCCCCCCCCCCCCCCGCCGCCGAAAGCAAACGAGCAACGATACCACAGGGTGAACTGCACAAGGCTCACGTGACCCAGTCGCACAAAGAAAGTACAAAGGGCGAGGCTCCACTGAGACGGAAGGAGGCTCAAGTGAAGGCACCTAGTTGGATATGAATCGGTATGTCCATCGTTGGACTCTACCGGGCGATCCTAGAACCATCCCAGGACTCTCTGGGGCTGGACAGTAGTTCCCAGAAACGACCACCGAGCAACCGGTTACGGGCATCGGGGTCAAAGCTTCGCCAAGGGCACGTCGTCAAGGAAGCACCGAACGGGACAGACTTGCTGTCTTTGCGTTCTTTGCCGTGGCCCCTCTGTCCACGGGGTCCTCTTCTGGCCCATCCCCGTCCATGGGGGCCCTGCGAGGCAAGAGCCCCTTGCCACCAGGCCCCGGACATCCCTATCCCTTGGTCTTCCACCTAGGATTCCGTGGCCTCTCTGCGGGTCATGGGGCCAGCCCGACTCCAAGCTGGGCGAACGCTACCCGCCAGTTATGGAACGTCAGCCACGCACCAGGCGCCACGCCGGGCACTCTTCTTAGGGTCAGTGTATCATTTACTGCTCACGACAGCTGTCAGCCAAGTACAACGCCCGATTACGACACAGAAACTGAAGCTCGGAGAACATAAATACAGCCGTTTGCCCAAAGCAGGCAGTGAGCAGAGTCGAAATGTGAGCGTCTGACCCCTAGGCTTGTGTTCATTGTCATCTTGTCACGCGGGTCCCCGGGTCTTTCCTGGTACAGGGCCAGGCTCCAGGCAGCGGGTCGCTGGGGAAGGCACAAGGTCCCCATCATCTAACTGCACGTTACTCTGGGTAGGGTTCCCCAGGGGATGGGAAAAGTGGTTCCGTCCCAAAAGGTCTCACAGACCCAGTGGGTTTCGGAGGCGACTGTCCCACTCGGGCCGAGGCACGAACAGAAACTAACAACTACAACACGACCGCAAGGCGGAGCCAGATGTGAGTGTCTGTGTCTGGTACCGGGTAGCAGAGCCCGCTGGGGGTGAAGGCCGGGCGGGGCCGTGGATGTGGGAAGAACGAGGCATCACGGGCAGAGCAGGAGACGAGCGCCCCCCAGTGGCTCGGAGCAGAGGGGCAGAATCACTTGAAAAGTGCGGTTCCCTCCCAGACAAGGTGGCAGCAGGATGGAGCTTCTGTCCCCCACCCCGCCACCCCCCGGCCATCAACTCAACCGTCACGACACCTGCTCAGAATACTGCGTTTACTGCATGAATCGAATCAGAGCGTTTGGAAGAAAACGAATTAAACTGAAGTACGGCTATCAAAATTTAAAAAGCTGAAATATGTACGGAATATGTGTAATCATCTAACACGGAACTGTACAGACACGCAGACTATGTCTGTCCTTGATTCACGCCGGGGAGGGCGTTAACGTACAACTGCAAAGCAGTGATGACCCTGACAATATGCTGAGACCTCTGCCACAACTACAATGAGATATGAACAGATCTGTGATTTCTATTAATGCCAAAGTCACAGGGACTGCCGAAGTCACCGTGATTTGCTGTCCACGTTCATAAGAACGCAAACGCTAAGCCTTCGTTGGAGGCTACTGAAAATACGGATTTATTTTTTTTCCTATCCCAAACCCTTCCGAGTTCTGTCCCCAGGAACCCCTTGGAAGTGTGTGGAGCCCTTCAGAAGCCCTAGCTTTGGACCGGGGGTCGGCAAGCTCTAGCATGAAGGCCAAATCTGACTTGCTGCCTCGCCTTGTAAATAAAGTTTTATTGGCACAGAGTCACCCCCGTCGGTTTCCACATTGCCTAGGGCTGCTTTGGCACTACAATGGCACAGGTGAGTAGCTGTGACTGACATTCGCTATCTGGCTCTTTCCAGAAACAGTTTGCTGATCGCTGTGTTAGACTCTGCAAGCTGGAAATTCCCTAAACGTGTGGCACCGGCCACAGCTGAGGCCTGGTACTCTGGGGGTGCCGGGGGCGGGGGGGGGGGGGGGGCAAAGTTTCCAAGCAGATCCTTAGGCTTGACCGGGCGAGGACCTAAAGCCTCACCCGTCCTCACGGCCTCTAGATCTCTCTCGAAACTTAAGACAGCAGCTCAATGAGCAAGAAGCTCGTCTCTGGGCCTGACACAGAGTGAGGCCAGAAGAGGCTTCCTGTAGCCGGGCCTGCTTCCGCCTTCGAGAAAAGTCAAACCGTGTTTTGCTACAGGGATGTACTATGGCCTTTAGAAGACCACATCATCCTGTACTCAAAGGTGGCTCTATTAAGAGTTTCTTTTAGTTCTTTTGAGCTTCGTAGAGGCTCAGTGGCTGCCGTGGAATACCTCCTAAATACTAAGAGAAAACTGCCTTCCAGAGCGGGCTCCCTTGGAAAACGTAGAACTCGCGCGTGGTACTAAGAAATGCAAGGATATAAATACGGCACGTGCCGAAGCCGTGTGTACAAGGGGGAAAGGAGCGTCTCCCAGAAAGACCTGTCTAGGCCAGCTAGCCATTCTGCGTCCCTCCGTGTGGCCCCAAATAATCCCGATTTTTCCCACCAGCCACGTATGCAACTTGCAATCACCGGAGTGTCTTGGAAGCAGATCAAGCTGGCTGGCCGCCTTCCCCTTTTCCCCAGCTCTGCCCCGTGTGTGCCCGTCACCCTGCTGTCCTAAGCCACAAGACCCCTAATGAGCCTCGGACAGGAGGAGATCTGGCTGGAGCCAGCTCTGTCCTCCGCTCTCTCGAGACAAGGGGACAGGACGAGGCAGGACAAAGCGGACCTCTGAATTCATCTCGCCCTCACACGACACTTGGAAATTCTGAAGGGAGACGAGGGCGGTGTGGACCCAAGGGTCCCCTCTCGGGTTCACGGATCCATTCGTCTACCAGCTTCGCGCACGTACTTCATTTCGTCTTTCCGCAAATAAAGAACATCTAGAAACCTTCAAAAACTTCAGGGCGATCGAATGCAAAGCGAGGGCTTCCTCTTTTGATAATTCGAGCCGCTGCTGTGGCAGCACTGTTTTTCCTCACCCCCCCCCCACCCCCTTTCACCGGGTTTTCTCTCCAGCAGCTGCTTTTGTTTTTTGTTCGAGGGCCTCCTCCCACTTGCCCTCCCCTAACTTGTTACAAAGTTGGGAACTGGGGGGGGGGGGGGGGGGGATGCCGAAGTACAAAGCGGCGCTTGTTAAAAATTTGAGTAAATCTGGGCTAATAGCCAAATTTAATTCTAAAGACCCATTTTGGAGGCTCAGGACTAAAATGGAACCTAGCATAGGTCTGGCTGTTTCTAGGACACCATGTCCCCATTGCGGGGGGAGGGGGGAGAGCGGGGCAAGAGCTCAGTTTGATTCTGCGGGCCACCATGGTTTGAAGATGTGATACACACTAAAAATCAACCAGTTTTCACAGAGCTAAGCTATAGCGATTTTTCATTTGAAAGGACACTTTATGATCACACGAGATTTTAAACACAATCACAGAATTCTTATATTTTCCCAACCACACCCAACTAGACCCCACCTTCCTAGAAATGGAGCCAACCTAGCGTTTTTATGGGGTTTTTTTCTTCGAAGAAATGCCCAACCTCATGTCATTCACAGTTTGGGATTAAATCCATTAGAAATCTCTCTAATACTTCAAGAACAGAGCAGCTGTGGGGCTAGAAAATCACCATCCAGGTTCATAAACGCTTTTCTAGGATCAAGGGACTCCCCACACTGATTCCACAGAACAATTTTAAAAAAGCGAACCTCAACAGATCATTCGCTTATCAATAAGTTCTGTGGTAGTTCTGGAAAAGAGGCTCTTTGGGGTTTTAGAGTCATCCTCAGGAAGATTCTGGAACAATGGTCATAAAAGTAATATCACTAACGTGAAAATGATCCGACTGCACTTAAATTTGAGGGAATAAATGTACCGAACAGTCCGTAGACTTTTTCTGCCTCTAGGTCTATGAGTTCTACAACCCACTTGCAGATTAATTAGGACATAAAGCTAATTGTTTATCTTTTCATGCTCCATCAGCTCTTAAGAGGTCACAAGAGCCCCGCGTGGGACAGTATCAAAGTGGCAGCTGATGTTTATCGGGCACCTACCATGTCCAACCGCAGTGCCTGGCACATGGCTTATATCTTCTCACTGGGTCTCCACAACAACCCTGGAGAGGTTTTATGGGTGTGGACACCGTGGCGGGGTGAAGCTGGGTAGCCTCCTAGTGAGGGGCACTACTGGGATTTAAATCCAGGTTGGTGTGGCCTGAAAAATGACTCTACACCATTTAGATTCAAATCCAGGTTTGCCTTTTTTTTTTTTTTTTTGGTAAGTTTATTTATTTTGAAAAATAGACGGGGTGGGGAAAGACTTTCTGGGCAGAGAAAGAGAGGGAAAGAGAATCCCAAGCAGGCTCTGTGCTGTCTCTGCACGGGGCTCAAACCCATGAATGGCGAGATCATGACCTGAGCCGAAATCAAGAGTCGGATGCTTAATTGACTGGGCCGCCCAGGCGCCCTGGTTTATCTAACTTTAAAATGGACTATTAGGGGGCGCCTGGGTGGCTCAGTCCGTTAAGGGTCCAACTTCGGCTTGGGTCATGATCTCATGGCTTTGAGTCCTGCATCGGGCTCTGGGCAGACAGCTTGGAGCCTGCTTCGTATTTGTGTGTGTGTGTGTGTGTAATAAATTAACATTAAAAGATAAAAATAAAATGGACTATTAAACACTGCACGTCCTCTTGAAAGTTAGCACGAAAAACTGGCCTCAAAAAATACCTATTAGAGTTCATTTCCAGGGGACCCTCTCAAGTCATGATTTTTAGCCTATTCGTTTTTACTTTACATCCAATTTTAACAGCTTGATTATCTGCTTTATCAACCACTATGAGAGGCAGAACTCTGAAAATGGGGAGAAGGCGGCACTGAGCGAACAAATGAGATTGGAGAGGAAAATGATAACTATGCACAGAAAGCACAGCTATTGGAAGCCGTCAAAGATACTTACAAAAATCGATGAGACTCCACTGATGCTCCCTTAACCAAATGACCAGAGTAAGTACCACCAGCAACGAAACATTCTGAGATCACGTGTCCTCTGACTGAATACACCGCGACGTCTTGTGGTGTTTTTTTCTCGAAGGGCAGAAACTCAGTCTAATCACGAGAAAACGTCAGACAAACCCAAGGTGAGGGGCGTGCTCTCTGACCAGTACACTCCAAAAGAGTACGGGCCAGGAAAGACCAGGAGAAACTGAGGCACCGTCACAAATTAGAGGAGACTAAAGAGAGGTCACCGCTAAATGCCACGTGGGATCCCAAAGCGGATCTGCAACAGAAACAAGGTATCCGAGGAGAAACTGGTAGCTGTAGTTAGCAGTATTGTGCCGATGTAGTTTCCCGGTTTTGATAATCCTTCTCCCGCTACGTAGACTATTCTCGGATGGGGGAGTGGGGGGGGAGCTTGGTGAATGGAATACCGGAACTTTGTACTCTTTTTACGACGTCTCTCTAAAATTTTCTCAAATTTTCAACGGACCAAATTTGGTTCCCTATACGTATGGAAAATATATCTTAGAGATCTCTGCTCCTGAAATATTTAAAACTAAAACATCCTGGTTCTTGGGGCACCTGGGTGGCTCGGTTGGTTGAGTGTCCGACTTCGGCTCAGGTCATGATCTTGCAATTTGTGAGTTCGAGCCCTACTTCGGGCTCTGTGCAGACAGCTCAGAGCCTGGAGCCTGCTTGGTTGGGATTCTGTGTCTCCCGCTCTTTCTGCCCCTCCCCTGCTCACGCTCGGTCTCTCTCAAAAACAAACATTAAAAAATAAATGAAAAGGACTTCCCATTTACTGAGCAGACAGTTCGCACACGAACGTGTGTTGGAAAATAAACAAATCTCGTTCCCATTTAACAAGGCGGTACCACTTGGGCGATACCTTTTTTAAACAAACTTTTTATCTTAAAACGGTTGTAGGTACAGAGAGTTATCCAGGAGATAGTACAGAGAACTCCCCTATACCCCACACCCAGTTTTCCCTAGCATTAACGTCTTAGATTAGTATGGTGTATTTGTCCCGATGAATAACAAGTCTACAGGGTTTCTACGGCAGCTGGCCCCACTGGCTCTCCGGGCCGACTCATTACATGGATGACCATGAACATCAACTTGGTGCTAATCGTGTCTTTCTTGAGCACCTGCTATGGGCCAGGCACTGCACTCGCAGTCTACATACATCATTCCAGTTAATTCTCACAATAATGGAACTGGGTAGGGGCCTCTTATTAGTCTTTCTACATGCTGGAGAGACTGAAGCCCAGCAAAGCTAAGGGACTGCTCCAGATCACCCAGGAGGAAACGGTGGAACAGGAGTCAAACAAGGACTTTTTTTTTTTTTTAACATTTATTTTTAAGGGTGGGGAGGGGCAGAGAGAGGGGGAACAGAGGATCTGAAGTGGGCTTCTGTGCTGACAGCAAACAGCCCGATGCGGGACTCAAACTCATGAACCACCCCGAGATCACGACCTGGGCCGAAGTCAGACTCACTCGGACTTAACGGACTGAGCCACCCAGGAGCCCCGGGACTGGCCGGTTTCTAAATACATACTCCTAACGGCTGCGGCTGTCAGCAACCGAAACCTATCCCCGCTGTTCGTCCAGGCTTCCCACGTCCTATACGTGTTCCCCTGATGTGTAGTAACTAAAACGCTTCTAATTTCTTCCTCTTTGACTTCCCCTTAGGCTCACACATCCTTCCCTCTCACTTGTCGGTAACACCTGTGGCACCTGTCACCTAATGTTTACCTTCTCCTTCTAGCCTAACCCCGCTGTCCGAGGATCTGATCTGTGTCACTGATAAAAATGAGAAACTGGACAGGACCCTGTGAAAATCCATCCAGGCTGCCGTGGCTCCTTAACCAGCAACGTCTGGGCCACACTGCAAAAAATGTCCACCGCATCTCACCAGGTAGAGGCTGGCCCAGTGGTTCTCAACCCTGGCTGCACATTAGAATCACCGGTGGAGCTTAAAAAAGTCCCTATATCCGGGGAGCACTCCAGAAAATTACATCAGCATCTCTAGGGTAGGATATAGGCATCAGTGTTTTTACAGTTCCACGATCTCAGAAACATAAATATCACTGAAAGATGCTCCCAGTTTCTCAGCACTGACATGAAGCTCATTAATTTAAGAAGAACCAAGTGTACAGCTAAAATATCAGAGAACAAAACTTGAGATGCCTTTCTAAGTCATTTATTTTCCAAAGGGGCTCAATTTATGCAGGACAACATAATCATCAAGAAGCTACAATGTGGTATATTTATATTCACGTAGAGCAACATGTTGCAAGGAGGTTAAAAAACCAAACAACCATAAAACTGAAAACATCATTTATTAAAAAAAAAAATTTTTTTTAAGTTTATTATTCGGGGCAAGGGGGAAGGGAGAGAAAGAGAGAAAAGGGGAGGGGCAGAGAGCAGGGGAGAGAGAGAACCCCAAGCAGGCTCCACATTGTCAGGGCAGAGCCTGACATGGGACTCGAACTCACAAACCACGGGACCATGACCTGAGCTGAAATCGAGAGTTGGGTGCCTAACCGACTGAGCCACCCAGGTGTCCCCCTTATGATTTTCTTAACCTTTTCTTTTCTCTAGTTTAAGAATAAGTATGTAATACATCTAACATGCAAAATGTGTGCTAATCGACTGTTCGTAAGGCTTCTGAGCTTATTAGTAGTAAGCTATTAGTGGTGTTTGGGGGGGAATCAAAAATTATACAGAGGGGGGACCTGGCTGGCTGAGTCAGTAGAGTGTGCAAGTCTTGATCTTGGGGTCATGAGTTCGAGCCCTACTTTGGGCATAGCGTTTACTTAAAAAAAACAGTTATACACAGACTTTTGACTGAGTTGGGGGTTGACTGAGTTGGGGGTTTTATAATATACATGAGCACACAGGAGTGGTTGGGGTATCGACACATCGACGGAGGCCTGGAGTGGTCCAGAGAGAAGATCACAGAACTCCGAAGGGCTCAAATCAGAACGGAATCCTCTCGGGGTCCCTGGGTGGCCTGGTGAGTTAAGCGTCAGACTCTTGATTTCAGCTCAGGTCGTGATCTCGCAGTCGTGGGACTGAGCCCCGTGTCAGGCTCCGTGCTGACAGCAAGGAGCCTGCTTGGGATTCATTCATTCTCTCTCTCTCTCCCCGCCCCTCCTCCACCCGTGCTCACGTGCTTGCTCAAAATAAAGAAATTAAAAAACAAAAACAAAACAGAATCATCTCTTGACTTCCGTGCCAAGCTTCACCTTGCTATACGCCATAATTAGTTCTTTCTTGGGTGCCTACCTATAGACTAGCGCTGTCCAACAGAATTTTCTGCAACGACGGCAACGTCGGAGATCTGCGTCACCCGGTATAAGCAGCCTCTCACCACGTGTGGCTGCTGAGCATTCTAAATGTAGCTAATGTGGCTAAAGAACTGAATTTAATTTAATTTAAACTAATTCAAATGGAAATAGCTAGTGACTATCATATTGGAAACACCGCTAGAGAGGCCACGGAAGGTCTCTGGGTTTCGCCTTTCACAATTACTTTTCAAACCACATTCACTTCCCGGCTCGGCTTCCACGCTCATTTAACAGCTCATCAGCCCGGCTCGAGCTCTATTGAAATAAAAGGCCACCAAGGGGTTTACACAAGCATGAGCTGCCTGAGCGCTCTGGGTATTTGCCTGGCAAAACCGCCACAGCAGGCTTGGCTATAAACTGGACAGCGTGACTCACACGATGGGAGTCAAGTCAAGGAAAATATTTCCCGAAGAAAAGCCATTTCCTTGCAAGTTGAGGATGTAGCTGGTTTCCAAGGAGCTGGAAAAGGTGTCAAGGTAAGGCAAGTGGCCTGCCTGCAACACGGCCCCAAATTATGAAATTGAAGACATCATCACCCCAAGCCCCCCCCCCCCACCCCCTGGTCGTCACACAGTCACAGTCTTAATCGCTATCAAATCCAAGGATAAAATCTAAAACACTGACTGAAGACTTCTAAAATTGAATTCTCGCCGGCACCGCTCTCCCCGAAAGAAAACAGGACAATTTCTCTGCAGTTTCTCTCTAGTGCAGAGGGCAAGGTAATGCTGAACCAACAAAAGCCTTCACTGTTGCACCGGTCCAAACACTTTTGACACAGAATGCTTTATTAGCATCTAAACTCCAGTTGCAGAAACCAAGTTGAGCCCCAAATCACCTGACCTCCTCCATTACTTCCGTTCCTTCCGATCGACGTTTCTAAGAATATGTGTACACAGAACAATTAAGCAGCAGACGAGAACGAAATGCTTTCAAAGCCATCCTTTTCACAGGCACAACGGGAAGAAGGTGAGTATCCTTGCATATTTGGAAAACAATGTAATTAGAATCATCTAAATGGGGAAGCCAATAATGTGAGGGAAAAAGACAGGACTGAAGACAATCAGAGACAGAATTCTGCTGTCACCAGTGGAAGGAGGAAGCACTTCTAGACACGGTCACTTCCTGTCGTGGGTGCCACCAACATAGCTGTTGCCTTTTTTTTCCCCACTTTTTTAACAATGTTTATCCATTTTTTTTAATGTTTACTTATTTTTGAGACAGCACGAACAGGGGAGGGGCAGAGAGAGAGGGAGACACAGAATCTGAAACAGGCTCCAGGCTCCGAGCTGTCAGCACAGAGCCCGACGCGGGGCTCGAACTCACGGACCGTGAGATCGTGACCTGAGCCGAAGTCGGACGCTTAACCGACCAAGCCACCCAGGCGCCCGATGTGTTTATCCATTTTTGAGAGAAAGAGACAGAGTGTGAATGGGGGAAGGGCAGAGAGAGAGGGAGACACAGAATCCCAAGCAGGCTCCAGGATCTGAGCCATCAGCACAGAGCCCGATGTGGGGCTCGAACTCGTGAACTACGAGATCATGACCTGAGCCAAAGACAGATGCTCAACCGACTGAGCCACCCAGGCGCCCCTAGCCATTGCTTTTGACGCTCAGTGCTCCTTGGGTTATTTTAAAACGGCTTGCCCATATGCTTACTGTCAGAGGGCGACTGAAACTTCCCACTTTCACCTATTTATTTTCTTTCTACATCATGGCCTGAAGCAAACTCCATATGGGATCGGCAAAATTATTGAATCTGTCTTATTTTATTAGTGTGAGAAAAATATAGTGTATATCTTAGTTACTTTTATTTAGATAAAAGGTATTAAATATCTATAATATAAAGTTGAAGCGCCGAAAGCTATATGCTTAGAATTAACAAGCAGGGAGACGCTTGGGGCACCTGGCTGGCACAGTCAGAGAAGCATGAGACTCGATCTCAGAGTTGTGAGTTTGAACCCCACATTGGGTGTAGACGTTGCTTAAAAATAAAATCTTAAAAAACAAATGCATACGTACATACATATATGTATACATGTATGTACGTATATATGTATGTATATGTAGAGAGACACTATTACCTTAAATAAAAACTAGAAGACAATCCCAAGACAGACCAATCCTTCTGTTCTCTCTAGACCGTTACACCTGAGCTTGAAGTAGGGTTCTGCCTGAGTGCTGCATGTTACTTTAAAATAGCCTAATTTGGGGCGCCTGGGTGGCTCAAAAGCATCTAACTTCGGCTCGGGTCACCACCTCGAGGTTCATCAGTCTGGGCCCCCGCGTTGGGCTCTGTGGACAGCTCAGAGATGGGAGCCTGCTTTGGATTCTGTGTCTCCCTCTGTCTCTGCTCAAAAATAAACATTAAAAAAAATTAAAACAGCCTCATTTTACATTATAAAATGTGTTCCTCTTCGATTTACACTGCCAAAATGTGAACCAAAAGCAGGGGGTGAGCCAACCATCTAACATATTGTTCAAATGTTAATCAACATTTCAGTATCTTCTTGTTCCATCTCGTTTACGGTCTGAATTTTGGAGCATTTCACAAAATAAGAGAATCTCTACTCAAAATGTGGTAACCCTATCAACTACTCGAAAAGCTCTTCCTTTTCTCCACTATGGATATAGCAATCTAGTTGTAACATCAGCTACATGGATTTTTTTATGTCACATTTGTAATTTTAATACGAAACCTGGATTACAAGTGTATTGTTATTCTGAAAAAAAATTATTCTAACATTTAAGATTTGTAAAAATCTGAAAGTTTACATGCTTTCGCCAATTTTACTTCTCTTTTTAATACGTATGGCAGACGCTATTTCCTGTTTTCTAATATCTACTGCCCTCCTTTTCGGCGGTTAACTGTATTCTTAGCTAGCTACCCAGCAAGAGAGTACGTTCCCCACCATCACTTGCACTGAGATGTGGTCATGCGACCAAGTTCTGACCTTTGGGATAGGAGAAGTGACACAAGTAACATCCCCAGAATGGCCTTCAAGAGCCTGCCCACTCTTTTCTTCTTCCCATTAGCAGGAAGGTGAAGGTGATGGCAGGAGCTGCAGCAGCCATATTGGACCATGAAAACGAAGCCAAGTCTTAAGTACTGACATAACAGTGAGACAGAGAGCCTAGACCTCTGAATCCTTTTTGGAGGAGGGCCACCATACCAGCTGGCACTTGTACATCAGAGGGATGAAAACTTCTGGACTGTGGAAGTGATTAACATTTTGGGGGGCTCTGTTATAGTAGATAAACCTGTATCACGGCTAATTAGTAGGTACCAACGGTGATACCAAAGTGTCTTCATGGGATCCCCAAAATGGCAGTCTTCCAGCTGGTCACTCGCCTTGCTCGTCGGAAATGGCCCAATCAACCGTGACCACTTTTCAAAAATCTAACCCATCGTCAAAAGTGTGTTACCATCGAGACCATCACAACAAATGGGCAACAGATTTCCCTATTCCCTTTCCTGCACTCGCAGAAGAAAGTGAGCAGGAGAAACGGCATTCTCCATACCTACCCCCCACCCCAGTTGAAGGTCCCTTGTGGTTATAAGCATCAACACCCAAGAAACAAAATCAACCATACCCTTAAATGACACTGACTGTACCGCCTGCCTCAAGAAGGGGTGAGGAACACAGACACTGAGCCAGAGTGCTTAGGTTCAAACACGGGCCTTGCCACTTCCCGGCTCTGTGATCTCAGTGGTGATATCGGCACAATGGTGGGGATGACACTGGTTGACTCAGGTAAAGCACTTAGAACAGTCTCCGCACACACCAAAGACTCAGTGAAGGTTTTATGTGTGCATGTTGTAGGGCAGCAAATTTTGCCAACCCAAGACATGCCTCTTTGACATATTATTTTAGGCTGGTTATTTCTAAGCAACAGCAAACGCAGGAGAAGCTCTGACAAGCGAGAAGTTAGCCTTTTGTAAGGGACATTTACAGGTAGAAGGGAAATCTCCATCTGTAAGGGCGTCTCCCCTCACCTACTGGGAGGAGGGGGAAGGGCTCTAAATCTCTAGAAACTAACCAATGGAGAAGGCCGGGCCGAAATCTGCACAACAACCCCACCCTTGTTTACGGTGCTTTTCCCGGTAACTGGAAACTGGTTCCCCACCCCCAACATCTTGTGTCTTTGGCTGAAGATGGGTTGTAAGGCAGTGGCTTCGGCCATTTCGGGTCTCTCCCTTGTATACAGGAGGTGCACGGGATATTCGACGTCTGTCTCATTTTCTCCTGTTAATCTGTTCCATGTCAATTTTCTTCTTAGACCAGCCCTAAGTGGCTCAAAGGGTAGGAGAAAACCTCGCCCAAGCTTATTCTCCAGCATTTGTAATTACAACTAATGATTAAGTGCATCCTGCTCCTTCAACTCTGAAAGGCCCAGCAGGATTTTCAGCTGCACTGGCCCAACCCCAAGAGGGGGATGGGACATGTGGGTATGGAGCAGGAAGAGGGCCTAAGGCAGCAGTCTCTGGACCTGCCTCGTGAGCCTCTGAACTCTAATTTTATTTTCTCGCTGACCAAGGGAGCTTATTCGAGCCAGCGAGCCAGCCAAAAAAAAAAAAAAAAAAAAAAGATGTAACATAGAAACACAAACACACTCTGCTAATGAAAGTCTTCCAGAAAGGCAGAAATGTATGAAAGAGCAGCTCACAGTTGAAGCTCACGCTGTCCCCAAGCTTTCGGAGTGGATATAAAGGGGAGGGGCAGCACGGTCCTTGCCTATGTCTCCACAACAGGACAGGCACGTATCACCAATGTGGATACAGAATGCAATTTATGCACGGATAGACGTACATCACTTGTTATTCCCCACTTCTGCAGAATGTGAAATGTTATGGTAGCCTTAATCATTTGCAAAATAGTCAAGTATAAAAAGACCAAGTGGCCAACAGACGCTGCAAAGCCCACTTCACAAAGGAGGCGACAGAACCCCTGCATGGAAACGAATGCCGCGTTCAACACTGCTTAAGTTTGTTTACAAAGAACATGGATTGATTGGTTTGTGTGTGTGTGTGTGTGTGTGTGTTTTAAGGCGGTTCCACCTTGAAAAAAAAATAGATAAATTAGGCAGCAGATTGGTATAATGGGACCTCCGTGACAGCAGAGATGGAAATAGACTGAAATATTCAAGTCCAGTGTCATAGGGGCTCAAGTGAAAGGTGGGCACATCCGCCTGAGTGACTGCCACCTGCAGACAGACACCCCATAAGGAGCTCAAGTCCCATTTATCTGTGGGTCCCTCAATTATCTAGAAAATCCGTTAAGGTTGTTTCATTCAGTTAAACATGGCAAGGACACCAATGAGCTAGGTGTAAATATTCCAATTCTTAAATGACAGACGTTGAAAAGAACTTCAGTGCTTTAGAGTAATAACCTCCAGTATTTCTCAAAACAACTGTGTGATCAAGTCAAAGGAGGAGTAACTCGCTGGACCTGAGAAAAGCCTGTGTAGGTGATTTTTATGGCAATAAAATTATACATATTTTAAATCAAGGAAGCAACAGCCTGCCATTTTAAGTACAAGGTTACCATGGCAACAATAGCATATACCTGATCTCCTGTACCCTAAAGATAAGTATTCATAGGTAATAAAATCATAGAAAATAATTAAAGCTTTCCATTTAAGACTCAACTACCTAACAGACCAGAATTTGTCAGGCATTCAAGCAACATCTTAACGTTCTGGTGCCCACGATGGTGTCACCAGGCTTCTAAAGAACGAAGCATCATATAACGACGATGTTTCTTTAGGTTAGGACAGTTACTGGCATCGCTTATGGTTTATTCTGTGATGTAACTTGTGGTTTTGATCAGTTTTATTACCCATCAGTTTCTATTTTCCTAATTGCATTAAACTACACATGATAATTTGCTACATTCAGAAAAATACCCTGTTGCAAAGGTCTGACTCTCTCCAATCCAAAGCTGTTTCAGCAGGATGGTCACTTGCAAAAGTAACAACATTCAGATGTAACTAAATCTGAAACTTGTTAATACGGTCCTTAAAATACCCAATTGCTCTGTAGAGAAATGGCTACTATATGTAATATATGTAGTAGAAATGCAGACTAGGATTGGTACCATTCTATCACTAAAAGAAAATGCTTTCTCCTGAACACATTTCGGTTGTTTGGCTTTTAATCCCTATTACAGGTACATCTGACCCACCAACCCGTGGGCTCTTCCTCAAGGCCAAAGACTCTCCTACCACGGTAATTCTTGTACTTGCAATTGCACGTGGGCAATGAATGTGCAATGACAATTAAGCAGGCTGGTCTCAAATAATGCCTTTGATGGGTCACCTGGGTGGTTCAGCCAGTTGGGCGTCCAACTTCGGCTCAGCTCACGATCTCGAGTTTGTGAGTTCGAGCCCCACATCGGACTCGCGAATGTTGGTGCAGAGCCCACTTCGGATCCTTTGTCCCTCTCTCGCTGCCCCTGCCTCGCTTGCGCTCTCAAAAATAAATAAAACATTAAATAATAATAATAATAATAATAATGCCTTTGATGATATCAGCAAAGCAGCAACGTCACAGCCAATAACTACCGTCACAGCAAGTAACTACCGTGGACATTCAGAGCTTGGGCACTGATGTGCTTTCGAGTGTCGGGGTCTGGAGCTGAAGGCCAAGAAAGAACTCTTGAGACATCTTTGGCGCAAAAAGGTGATTTTATTAAAGCACGGGGACAGGACCCGTGGGCAGAAAGAGCTGCCCTGGGGCTGTGACGGGTGACTGATTATATACCTTCAGGATGGGAAGGGGGTTAGCTATTGTTAGGAAGACATCATTTATTACTGTCTAGTAAAACTTCGGTCATGAGACCCTTCAGATGTACATAAGTGGGCCATAAACTTAGAGGATGATTGCCAACCTGAATCTTGGGGGGCGGGGGGGGCAGAGATCAAACAAATTTCCAAAGTAATTTCTACATGTTAAAGTAGACTTCCAAGATCCTGGGGCTTTGGGGGGGGGGGGGGTCGGGCTATGACTGCCTTTTGCCCCCAGCAAAGTGTCATCATGGAGGCAGCCGAGCTCCTAGAGGAATGTCATTCAACCTGTCTCGAGGACCCGTCAATGGGCTATAGGCCAAAAGAAAATTTAATTTTTCATCTGCCTTTGTTATTCCCACATCAGGCATCGGCCATGGTGGTCTTTTTTCTGCCCGGGCAGCGCTGTAGCCGCCTGTGACAATGACAAAATGTTGGACCTTCTTTGTAGCATTACAGAGACATTTCCTTATGGGAAAGCAAGCAATTTCCTGGGCAGACTATCCACAGTGGGACCAATCTTTCTTTCCTTCCCGATGTCTTCCTTCCTGAACCTCTCCATTCCCCTTACTTGGAGAGGCCATCAAAACTCTCTTCAATTTCGGGAGAGAGTCAAGAGGCCAAACCTTTTATCATAAAGATTTCAAACACAGGATACCAGTAATGGTGGATACCGCAAACTGGACTGCGGGTGGGGGTGGTGGTAGGAGGGGTGTTTCCCTGACCGGCCAATATCCGGCGCTAGGATTTGTCAGGTAATATTTTTGTGAATAAACACCTGTTTGGGGGGATCGTTTTGTTGTGTGAGAGAGCGCGCACGCAAGTGAGCAAGGGGCAGAGAGAGAGACAGACAGACAGACAGACAGACAGAATCCCAAGAGGGGTGGGAGGACAGGGAGGGGGGCAGGGAGAGAGAGAAACGGGACTCGAAGTCACGAATTGTGAAATCACGACCTGAGCCAACGTCAGATGCTTAACGACTGAGCCACCCAGGTGCCCGCACCTGCTTTCAAATATAAGGATAAGTACTGTAATAAAGTGCGTTCTGATTACTTGCTGTTTCCTAAGAGGATGAACTCTTAATTCTGAGAAACCAAGATGGCTTTCTCCATTCTTAATGTCATCCTCAAAGGGCAATCTATTCAAGTAATGTTCATGAATGTTTAGCAGTTTCATAGAACTAACACAAAAGAACAAGACTTTCAAATAAAGCTGTGCAGGGGCCTCGGTGTGTGAAATTATATTGGATTTTTCTCACAAAGACATCAAAGATGCATCAACTAAACATTCATAGGAAGAGAGCTATCGATATGGTTAGGAATAAGTAAAGGGCACGGACATAAAAACTTGACTCTTATCCAGAAAAGATGTTTTTGCCAAGTTCTCCTAAAGATATGGAGGAAAAAATTTCCTGCAAAGATGGACTACAGTTACTTTTATATGCCAATATCAGACCACTGAGAACCATTTATTACATGGGAACAAAATAACACACCGAACATAACCAGACACGGCTTCCTCCAGATCACACTTTGAAAAAAATGTTTTTATTATTTGTTTTTGAGAAGGGGGGGAGGGGCAAAGAGGGAGGAAGACAGGAGCCGAAGCAGACTCTGCACCGGCATCGCAGAGCCCGACGCGGGGCTCGAACTCACAACGGCGAGATCGTGACCTGAGCCAGAGCCGGACACAGCCGACTGCGCCACCCGGGCGCCCCTCCACGTCATACTTAACCATTACCCACATGGGGGTACCACACACTCAAAGAGAACGAGCAGATAATCGGGGAGCCTGCTTCAGATTCTGCGTCTCCCTCTCTCCCATCCCCCGCTCATGCTGTGTCTCAAAAATAAACGTTTAAAAAAAAAAAAAAAAGACTATCCAGGAGGAGGCTATAACCACCATGTGCAAAGTTTGGGCAGGGGGGAGAAGAAAGAAATAAATGGGGATTTCTTTTGTCTCCCCGCAGGACCAGGCAGGAAATGGCCCTTGGGAGGGAATATTCCGGCCACCACCTTCCTTCCAACTTGTTGGACAGCTGGGCTGTATCAGACTGGACCATACCAACACGCCACACTGGATGCCCCAACGGCCAAATACGGTCTACCTCATGTGTCTCAACCCAAGACCTTCACCACGGACTGGGGAGGTCAGGGGAAAATAGGATGCTTCCGTCAGCCATCGTGCTATTCATTAGCAGCTCTTAGGAGAAAATTAAAAGGTTAATCAAGTTGTTGCTTCAAATTAAACGGTGAGTGAAAAATAATGGTCACTTCATCAATGTTCTATGCCTTTTTTTTTTTTTTTTTTTTGGTTACATGAGTATTTGAGAGATTGCTGGAAAGAGGTTGGTATAATAAAACCTCTCAGGTAAAAAGAATTTTCTCAATACAATTATGATCCATTTCGTATCATACGTGTGATCATTTGTCTCATTATTATCACAAAGAAAGCCTCGATTGCGGTCAGAATTCATCGGACATCAACGGAGTTCAACAACTGGGTCCACAAGAGCGCGAGTAATTAGTCACATCCAGGCCTGCGTTTGTTCGTGTCACAGAGGCGTGTCCCCCAAGGCTCCCTGTCAGAAAGGCACCGTTTGAACCGGGCAACTCCTTCCCCACCTGGGTCCCTTTATTTGGTGGCTACAGTCCCTTGTTCTATTTCAGCCCAAACCCAACCCTTCCCCTAGGCTATTATGTTTTAAAAGTTTGCAAAGACGGCCTTTCATGACTTCAAAAGTTCCATCTGTGTCCCCACCTAGGCGCTCTGGACGCTGGGGTCCAGATGATGCTGTCTCGCATTTCGTGGCTTCAGGGCTCGCTGCTGTCAGCTCAGAGCCTGCTTTAGATCCTCTGCCCTCCTTTCCCTCTGCCCCTCCCCTGCGGGTTCTGTCTCGCTGCCCCCTCCCCAATAAATAAACTTCAAAAAAAAATTTTTTTGTTTTTTAAATGCTAGAGTTTGTACATTGAGACCCCTCTCCAAGACAAAAACATATGACAAAAACAGGTGAATTTCAAGAATGGATTCTAGGACTGGGGGTTTTCAAGATTGCCTAAGTCTAAACCTACGGAGGTGGTTTTTTTGTTTGTTTTTTCTAAGTAGCGCCACACCCCACCGTGGTGCCTGGCTGGCTCAGTCGGTACAGCACGCAACTCTTGATCTCAGGGTCCGAAGTTCGAACCCCACGTCGGGGGTAGAGATTACTCAAAACTACATACATACGTACAAACTTTAAGCAATAAAAATAAACGCGTGGAGGTGTGTGGGCGCTGGTCGGCGGGGGGGTGGCGCCCAGGGGCGGCAGGCAGTATACAGAAAATGACCAACAGTCTGGTTTTGTTCTGGCCATCGTCTACAGTGAGGGAGTGACAGCCCTCTATTATTAAAAATTGCATTTCCCAAGATAGGTCCTAGGAGAATATGTCCTAGTTTGTGATTTCTGTTGCCTCCAAATAAACAAAAGTCTGAGGACCCGGGCAGGAATGTTTCTGCGAAGTGATGGGTAGCAGCACACGTAATCTCACTTGTCGGCTGAATACACCACTTTCTGGAATAAATCAGGCTCGTGCTCCAGCCCGATCCCGGCCTCCTCTTCGAGGGTGAACAGCTATGTGAAGATATTCCAGGACAAGTTTCCCATTAAAGCACTTCGGGAAACTGGGGAATCTCGAGTCGACCATGAAAGGTTCAATTTCTCAGATAACATCACCAAATGTGGAAGTAACAGTCTGTTTAAATCACTCTAGGGTTACCTTAGCTGCATATCGCTCTAACAGATGAGTGGAAATTTCACTTTTCTTCTTTCCTTTGACATACTACAAAAAGATTAGATAAGAAAACCGTCACCAGTCGGTTGAGGCAATGATACCTCCCTTCAGTTCGGTTCTTACGACCAGGTCGGTAGGGGATAATCGAGAACCAGCTTCTGCCTACAGCTGCTATGTTAATCTCAAGAAGCGTATCCGATCTGTTGGAGTCTGAGAAGCCACAGGTCTGTGGAGGGGAACGATGACATCCCCATGAAATGAGACTGGACGCCAACTGATTGACTTTTTCTCTTAAAAAAAAAAAAAAGCCACAGAAAGTAGGAGGGCCCTTTAATACTTTTTTTTTTTTTTTTTTTTTAAGGCATGCAGAAACACTACTGGGGAAGATCAAAGAAGCTTCGATACGGAAGCTTCGACATGGTAAATACATGCACTGTCATGGAAATTATGCTGGCGATTCACTGTAATCCCACTCAAAATCCTAACAGGGATGTTTGTGGAACATGAAAAGCCAATTCCAAAAGCAAGAAAAAATTAAGACTATCTCAGGCACTTTTAAAGAAGAACGAGAGAAGCAAAATTCTCCTAGGAGACACCCAGGCTTACTACACATCTACAGTCATCAGGACCGTGTCCTCTTAGCACACAGATGGCAAAACACAGCCAAGACACAGAACAGAGTCCAGAGATGTACGCGCACGTACAGGAGGGAAATTTAAAACGTGAGAGACGGTGTTATATGAAAATCAGTGGGGAAGCGATGAACCATTAAGTACACGGGCGTTTCTGCAGAGGAAGTATAAAATGAAAATAGATTTCTCTTACTCTACCAAAAAGCTAAAATCCCAAAGGAACAAAGACTGAAAAATGAAAAGGATTACTTTAAAAACACCTTAGAAGAAAATATGCAAGAACAGAACACCTGCATGACCTTGGCTATAAGAACAATTCTAAAACAAGGCAAAAACAAAAGGCACAAGTCATAATAAAGGAAAAGATTAATTAGGACTTGTTACAATAAAAAACAACTCAGTACAACAGAAGATACGTTCCACAAAATCACAGAGAGGAAGAGAACATTGAGGTCCCGTTTAACTGAGGATTAGCATCCAGAATGTATAAAGAATCACAACAAGCCAGGAAGAAAAAACAAGGATATAAACGAAAGACAAAACTTCAAAGGGCCATGAACCTACCAAAAAGCTCCAAACTGTCTAGGAACATCCAACGTGAAAAAAAAAACAATGAAATACCGCTTCATACCTATCAGGGTTGTGAAAAAATTAAACCGTCGACAGCACCAAACGCGGGCGAAGACACGGAGAGACGAATGTTCGCGCGCTGTTGGCGGGGACCGTCAACGGACACCCCTCTGGGGGAAGCAGCGACGCTCCGAGGTCCAGCCGGCTCCGAGACACGACGGAGCGTTCGCTCGGCTGCCGACATCGTTCATTCGGTGAGCAACTCATCCTCACCGGAGGAACGAAAGCAGCTTATCTGTCTCCCTCCAAACCACGCAACAAGTTCATTTAGCAGAAACGGTTTCGTATCGATTTCCGAAACTTCTCAGGAGGAGGATCAGAACCCATCCCAGGCCTCCGGGCCTCGGCCAACCTTGCGGCGTAGTAGAGACAGCCACCTGCCAAGACTCCCCCGACTACCGTTAATTCGGACAATTCTTAAAACTCCCGTCTTCTTCGGGAACCTACTTGGGAGGAGGTCTCAACATCTGGCAGATCCTTAGAGTTTGAAGCCATAAAATATTTACATTGAGCAGCTCCTGAATAAATACGCAACACCCACAACCGTCTCTTTATTTACAACCCTGCCATCATGAACTTTCCATTTCCCAGGGGGATAACGGGGCTACCTTATCTCGGTCATCTCTTCAGCCGTATGCTTGTTTTTCATGTGCCTGTCTCATGGCTCATCAATTGTTTTCAAAGCACTTCTCACACCTGTTGTGTCAAAGTTTTCCACTCAAAATAGAGGGTAGGAAGCAGTGGTTTATGGACTCCCTAGCACACCTCTATACCCGAAAGCATTTAATAAGTGATTTTAACCATAGTAATTTCTTTGTCTTTTTTTTTTAATGTTTATTTATTCTTGAGGGAGACAGAGCGTGAGAGGGGGAGGGGCAGAAAGAGGGAGTCACAGATTCCGAAGCAGGCTCCAGACTCCGAGCTGTCAGCACAGAGCCTGACACGGGGCTTGAACCTATGAACCCCGAGATCATGAGCTGCCCGGAAGCCGGACGCTTAACCGACTGAGCCACCCAGGCTCCCCTTAACCATTAGTGATTTAGAAGCAAGTCTATTTTTCAGACAGAAAACATCACCGACTTTCAAAATGGTATTATTAATGTTGATCAAAAGCTGCCAGACCTAAGCGTTTATCCTAAATGATTCCATTTATATAAGTGAAAAAAGAGGCAAAACTATGCTGGTAGAAAGGAGGAGTGATTACCCTTCGCCTGGGTGCCTCAAAAGGAGCATGCAGGAGAATTCTGCAGGGCTGGTCACGTTTCGCTTCTTCATCTACGCACTGGTTAAGTTTGAAAAAACTCGCCAAGCTGTAGGCTTACGGTTTGCCCACTTTTTGTGTTTATATACTTCAATAGCAAATTTCTGTTAAGTTTACGTACATATGGGGGGGAGGGGAGAGAATCCTAAGCAGGCTCCGTGCCGTCCGTGTGCAGCACCCGAACTCACGAACCACGAGAACATGACCTGAGCTGAAATCAAGACACTTAACCGACTGAGCCACCCAGGTGCCCCTCAGTAGAATATTTTCAAATGATTTTTATAATATCCGTGCCTCTTACAAAACATCTAGAAGTATTCGCGACGATGCCATTATATAATAGAGCTCAGACCAGTTTTTGATAATCCAGGACATTGGCTTTGCAAAACGGTAATAATTCATGAAATGGAAATTCATCTCTTTAATGTTCTGAATTCTACTTTACTTACCATGGCAACTGTCAAATGCCACAAGAGAAAACTAAAAGGAAAATATAAAATAAAGTGCTGCGTCCAATCAAGTCAGCTTAAGGGTCTGAATTCCTTTGCTAATTACGTCTCCAGCCTCTGCTCCTTTAAACATTCTTTTCGGGGAGTTGTGAAACATCACATTCCTAAACCTAACAGAGGGACCCCGATGCACAGATGGCACAGTGGATTTCCTAGGCTCCTCCGAACCGTTGCTTCCAACGTTCTTGCACCATTTAAGACGAGAACTAGTTTCTAAGCGTGCTCAGACCTCTCTGAACAGACCGCATTAAGGTCTCCCCGGCAGTGGCAGGGAGGGGGCAGGGAGATCCATGGCTGGGGGAACTGCTCTCTGTGAGCAACAAGGGGGAAAAAGGAGTCCTTCCTCTCACAACTGCCGCGTCTCCCAAACACATAGAAAAATGCAACGAAGCCGTGACTACGGACCCTAAGGACAGGACAGAATGTGCAGGAAGGTTGCCTCAAAGGCTTAATCTGGGTAGATTTGATTATAGCGAAGGAGATGAATTCTAATTATGGAAAGGCCATCAAGGTAATTAAGGATATTAAAAAAAAAAATGGGACGAGATCCTTGATGTCTTTCTACTTGATGAAGAGCACAAAAGATGATGAAAGCGATTTCAGTGAGCGGGATCAATTTCCCATCGATTCAGCCCTTTCAGGGCTCCGGGGCGCCGAACATCAGAACAAGCCAAGCCGTGCACTCCCAATCCCCAGGGTGTTTGGTCTCATTGAGACGGTTTAGCCACCGTTTTACTCCAAAGAGAGAGCGAATTAGGTGGTCTGCAAGGGTCCCCATTCCATCTCCAGATTCTCTGATGGATGTTGAAAATGGTTACAAATTTTTTAAAAGGTTAAGAATTTTTTAAAAATTCTAGCTGAACTTCGGGCTAGAATCAAGCATCCTTTTCGGAAAGCGAACACCCTGGGCACCAGAGACCCGCCTGTTCAGTACACGTGCTCAACTAAGTCCTCAACGACGCCACTACTGAGACCTCAGGATAGCATGAAGCACAAAAACGTTTTCAATCGCTCTCATCCCAAAGCAGGGGTTGTCAACATGGGGCGATTCTGCCCTTCAACGATGGTTATTTGGCCATGTCTGGACACGTTTCTGGTCGTCACATCGAGGACACTGTCACGAGCACATAGTGGGTGCACACCAAGGGTGCTACTCAATATCCTCCAGTGCACAGAAAGCAGAATTTAACCGTCCTACAGAAAAACCAATAGGTAAACAATCCAATACTAAGCGGTAACTCCAACTTCACGTATTTTACAACATATGTGGCCACACCAAGTTCAAATATACTGAGTTATATGTATACACAGCCACGAAGAATAAAATTCAAGGGGCATCTGGGTGCCTCAGTCGGTTGAGTGTCCGACTCCTGATTTCGGCTCAGGTCACGATCCCAGGGTCGTGGGATCGAGCCCCACGTCGAGTTCACACTGACAGTGTGCAGCCTGCTTGGGATTCTCTCTCTCTCTCTCTCTCTCTCTCTCTCTCTCTCTCTCTCTGTCCCTCTCTCCCACTCGCACTCTCGTGCTCTAAAATTTTTTTTAAATTTTTTTAAATAAAATAAAATTCAAAAGATCAGGTTGAAGCACTTTTTCCTTTGGAAGATTTTTGTTTTCTGACGAAGGAAGCAGTTATTACTTGTAGACATTAAAATCCTACCTTCTGATCACTAGAAAATGTACTTTTTTTTATTAAGCGGTCAGTTCATCCATCCGATGTAATTATCACCTATAAGTATCAATCTACCAAGATTATTTTAAAATAATTGGCCAAGATCGATCAAGAAAGATAAAGAGAATACAAATTACCTACATCACTAGAAATGAACGGAGGAGGACCACTACAGGTCCCACAAGAAGATAGAATTAAACGGTTAATACAAGAGTATGATGAACTGTATGTCCGGAAAGTTGGTAACATACATAGACAAAATGGAAAAAAGTCCTTAAACACAACTCAGCAAAAATCAAAGAGAAAGAGGAAATCTGAACACTACAATCTCTGTGAAAAAATATGACACAGGGGCGCCTGGGTGGCTCAGTGGGTTAAGCGGCTGACTTCAGCTCTGGTCTTGATCTTGCAGTCTGTGAGTTCAAGCCCCGCGACGGGCTCTGTGCTGACAGCTCAGAGCTTGGAGCCCGATTAGGATCCTGTGTCTCCCTCTCTCTCTGCCCCTCCCCCATTCACGCTCTCTCAAAAATGAATAAATGTTAAAAAAATAACAAATAAATTATCTAGTTCGGGGCACCTGGGTGACTCAGTCGGTTGAGCCCGGCTTCGGCTCAGGTCATGATCTCACAGTTTGGGAGTTCGAGCCCCACATGGGGCTCTGTGCTAACAGCTCAGAGCCTGGAGCCTGCTTCAGATTCTGTGTCTCCCTCTCTCTGCCCCTTCCCCGCTCATGCCTCTGTGTGTGTATGTGTGTGTCTCTCTCAAAAGTAAATATTTAACAAAAATTTTTTAAATATATAAAACATAACTTTAAACACTTCCACAAGGAAAACTCCAGACCCAGATCTTGGCACTGCTGAATTGTTTCAAACATTTAAGGAAGAAAAATGCCACTTTTAATATTACTAATCAAATAGAGACACAAGACCGGGTTCCATTTCAAGAGCCACCCTCTTTGGAGTCACAGCAAAGATGACCCTCTCCAGCCCAGAAGTGCTCACGCTTCCTTCCTTCTCCACTTCATCCTTTGAAAGGGAAGAGGCAAGAGACAATATTAAAAACGGTTTTGCAAGATTCACATCTAGGTGTCCACGTGTAACTAAAATGTGTCCCTCCCCGGTCTTCCTTCCTACTTTTCCCCACCCCATTCTCTGCTCAGGCCAAGCCAGTTTCTTCAGGATTCTACCAGTAACCAAGCCCGCTCACTCCTACCTCGCTTCTACCCAACCCTAAAGCCCTGCCACTCTTCTCAAAACACCTCAAGCCCAAGTGTCCACCAGAAGCTTCAGATAAGCTACGAGGGGGGAGAAAAAAAACAAAAAAAGATAAGCTACAAGATCTCGCCCTTCTCAGAACTCCTCCCAGACTCCCATCTGGAATTTTACAACTAGACACTAAGGATTCTCTATCCCACTGGTTTCTTTTACCTCCTCGGAGAGATGATCGGTTCCATCCATCTGTCACTTCCCTGCTTAAAATCCCTTGGTGATTCCCCCCAACCAAGAGGATAACCTCAAGTTATTTCCTGCTCTCACCTGTGGCCTGGCCTCCCCTGCCAGCCCCAGCACGTCTGTACCCAGGGCCTGGGATGGCTTCTCCTGGCCACTGAGACCCCTGTCGTCCTGCTCATCCTTCAAGACTTCGATCAAGGGGAACAGTCTCTCCAGGGAACCCCACTCTGAAATACCAACACCGGCCACCCCCACTCCTCTGCTCCGTTTCCCCCGGACAGAGGAAATTATTCTATATGAGCTGTACTTCTGTTGTCATTGTTAATCTCTCTGAAATGACTGTGCTGATGAGGACAGAACCCAGTTTGGGGGTTGGGGTGTTTTTTGCTTAAGATCTTATTTTTTAAGTCCTCTCTACACCCAACATGGCCGGAGGGGGGGCGTGGTGCTCACAAGTCAGAGATCAAGAGACTCAGCAAAGTACCTGGCTCATCCATCGGAGCAGGACTCCTATAGCTTGTTGAGGGAGCAGCTTTCATTCCCCGGAGGGCCCCCAGGGTAGAGGCATGGAACGGGAACTCAGACGCTCTTAGGGAACTCCGAGCCAGTGGCCTTGAAGTAGGCCTGTTTAACCCAACTGCAGAAGCCAGTGGAAACACCGCAAGTCCCCTTCTAATCCTCAGGGCCATGATGAATTTCCCGGAAACTGTTTCACCCCAAGCTTTCCTGGACTTCAAAAATCTGACAAGAGGGAAGTACTTTTCACCAAGGACAGGAAAATATTAAGACATCAAAAGAAAATACAAGCTGAAGGCGGGGAAAAAAAGTAATGACGTAACATTCAAACTGCTCTTTAAATTATTTTTGGGTCTGTCTGCCTGCGGCAAATTACTTCTAAAGCCTCTCCAAGCTCTGAATTCTGTTATTCTGTGAAAATCTGAGCTGAAAGTATTCATGTTATTAAAGAATAATAATTAATCCCATTTGCCCTATTTAGTATGGTTTAGCACAGTCCTCTGATGCCAAATGTACTTTTACATACCTCGTCATCTGTACATTTATAATGTAGACAGGCCTTAATAAAGTACATTTTACACAACAAAACCCTCATCCTTTCCACAAATATTTCTGGAGCACCTACGATATGCCAATCATTGGAACAAGCGCTGGGACAGAAGAATGAATAAAACAATCTTACGTCTTGATGAATTTGAACAGAAAAGAAAGCATATTAAAAACACTAACAATAGGGGCGCCTGAGGTTAAGCATCCTACTTTGGCTCAGGTCACAATCTCGCGGCTCCCGAGTTCGAGCCCCTCATCGGGCTCTGTGCTGACAGCTCAGAGCCCGGCGCCTGCGTCGGATTCTGTGTCTGCCCCCCTCTCTCTCTCTCTCTCTCTCTCTCTGCCCCTCCCCTGCTCGCGCCCGCTCTCTAAACATTAAAAAAATTTTTAACAATAAATAAACACGAAGAAGCCAGCCGATAGTAACCAGAAAAATGTTAAAATTATGACGTGGGTGACACAGTCTTAAAAATACAGTAGCAGCCCACATACCCCTCTGCCACCAGCTGACTTGTGTGCCTAAGGGTCAGTTGGGTTTGCTCCCACACCTATTTACGCCAGTTGTATTTACTATAATTATGAAATGTAATTCAACGCTACCTAGACAGATAAAACGTGTGCACAAGAAGAGTTCTTATTTCTTTGAAACCCAAGCTGATCGCTTTGCAAAGTCTTAGTGGTGGGTCAGTTGGAAACGCGACGTACGAGCATTCTGCACACAGATTGGGTCCCCATGCCTTGAAGTGCTCACTCGACTCGAGAAGAATCTGAAACTGGAAATCAAAAGCCGACGCATCTGCGCCGTGACGGACACGCCGAGCGAGACTTCAGGGGCCTCCCCACCAGGGCTCCCACTGAAAGCAGGGGTCTTGAGTCTCACGACAAAATATTGGAGAACTCGTGTTTAAGGCGAAACGGAATGCTCAAGCCACGTATGTGGCACTTTTGAGGATTCCCCACTTCGGCAGTTTCAATAAACCATCTGACTGCTTGACCCTGGAGGCAGCGGCGAAGGATCATCTCCCGGAAACCCCGGCAGGGGTCAAGTGATTTGGGCAAGAGCTTCCGCCGGAGCCAAAATATCCTAATTATTTCCTGTTTGTCACGAACACTACTCTGTGCTACCGGCCTAGGAGGTCGATTTCCAATCTCAGTGTGCATCCAGACACTTAAAGGGAGCGCTCTCCAAGGCAGGAGGGCCCGCTCACGGGAAGATGTTTACCCTCACGGGGCAGGAGGCTAGCACGTTCTGGAAAGACTTCCTGCCCGGCTATTCATCGGGATGCCATTCCTTTGTGTCCAACTGCATCTGAATTTCCGAGCAACCTTCCAGAACCCAACATGTATGTATGCATGTATGGCTCCTCGTGGGGGGGGGGGGGGGAGGGAGGGAAGGGGGGGCCTCTGAAGGTGGTCTGGGCCCTGTGTGGGGGTGACGAGAGGATCTCTGGAGCGGCCAACGCGAAGGAGAAGAGGGCAGGAGAAGCCAAAGCTGGAAACGGTACAGCTTCCTCCACAGGCTCCCTGGAGAAGGGCCAACCGTCCTGTGATGCCGGCTTCGTGGAAACAAATAGTGTTGAAACAATTAGAGAGCTGTTTTCGCATGTTTTTCAAGCATAACATTACCCTTTTTTTTTCCCCTCCTCTAAATTACATCCATTATTTCAAAGAAATAATTTCATCAGATCCTTTGATTCCACGGAGTCAAGGGAGCTCAAGAAGAGAAAATGATTTACCCAAGATCACAGAGCAACTTCGCGGCAGTGCAGGGGCAGGCGCATGGCCCCTGGTCTGCCCCGCTTTTTCCTCAATTTCCTCACCCTGGGGACCTGCGGCATCACCGCCAGGGAGCTTGCTAGAAATACAGAAACTCGGGTCCCATCCAGGCCGACAGAATCAAAAACCGTTTTTTTTTTTTTTGACAAGATCAAAGATGATTTGTAGGCAGGTGACAGTGAAAGGAAAACTGCTCTGAACCAGTTTTGGGTAAAGCTATTTTGTGAGATGACTGTTTAAATTCATAATCCTTGGAAACACATCCTCACCACAAAATGGATGAATGCAATTTCCGGATGTATCTGACCATTTCACATACAATTTAAAAAAAATTTTTTTTAATATTTATTTTTGAGAGAGACAGAACGCGAGTGGGTTGGGGCAGAGAGAGGGAGGGAGACACAGAATCCGAAGCAGGCTCCAGGCTCCGAGCTGTCAGCACAGAGCCCGACGCAGGGCTCGAACTCACGAGCCGTGAGATCATGACCCGGCTGGCTCAGAGCACCCAACTCTCGATCTCGGGGACGCTGAGTCTGAGCCCCATGTGGCGCACAGGGGTTACTTAAAAAAGGAAAAAATTCTGTTAGGCAACAGGAGTTCCCAACAGATGAAACCGGCGTAAAACCGGGAACGGATGTGTGCCCAGCACACACGCGCAGAGGCACAGCGGCCAAACGTGGAACTCTTCGGCCATTGAAAAAATTAGTTTCAACACGCTTAGGTGCTGTGCACCGTGTATGCACAACCTCCCATTGTGAACAACCACCAAAGTTACCGAATAGTCAAACACACTTCAAATATCAATGGGCTCATTGCATTTACATGAAATGTCCCCAGTAGGCACATCCACCCGCACAGAAAGTAGACGAGCGGAGCGAGCGGCAGCCAGGGGCAAGGGGGGTGGGGTGGAGAGTACTTCCAATGGGCACGGGATTTCTTTTTAAGGTGACGACGACACGGGTCAGCGGTGGGGGGGGGGACACGACTCTGAATACACTAAAAATCACAGACTTTGTACACTCAAAACGTGCAAACTGTATGGCATGTGGATTACATTTCGACGAAGCCAAAATAAATAAATAAACCCACTCAACAATGCAAACATATTTTAAGATACATTGAAAGATAGACCCCTACGTACCACTACGGCTCAGTATTTTATTTTTCAATTTAAAGACGTTGAATACTTTAAAATTTGAGTCCCAAGGGGCTTTTATTTCCATAAACCACACTCATTTTACCAGTAAATTAACTGATACCAGGTCAAGGAAGTGACTTGTGCAAGAACCCAAGTCCCAACTCAATGGGCCAATGGCGAGAATTTTCCCGACCTGAAATCATTTCAATTAAAACATTCATAAGGGTATGTTGGATAATTAAATACATCTGGAAAAACACAACCAGTTCACAGCCTTGTGGTGTATTTACTAAGAATCTACCAGAGGAAATCAGTAGGTTTCCTTCTGGCATGAAGAGAACTTTTTTTTTTTTAATCGTAAAAACTCAAACCAAGGATACAGCCAGGACCAGTGAGGTATGCGCAAATTAACAAATTGGCAACCGAAATATAGAACCAACAACTGTCCGAGACACAAAGCGCTGCCTTGAGAACAGGCCCCTGGTCTGGGCATTTGCTTCATGAGAACGGACGTCCACACCGGTTTCAAAACTACAGCCTCCCCCAGGTACTGTGAAAGCCATCCTCAAGAAGGTGCCCAGGTGGTAACCGGACGCTCGAGGTCTAAAAGGTACGAGTCTGAACGCCTAGTGTCAAAAGACCAGAAATAACTTTATTTCAGGAAAATTAGCAAAGGCTTTCCTCAGTACTGAGCCACTCTATAAACTTCCACACCTCTGTGCCAAGCACTGCCAAAACAGTTCCAGGCTCAGCAGCGGCCAGCTGATTTTCGTGTATGAGCCTCATTTAAAAGGGAGCATTGAGGGGCGCTTGGCTGGCTCGGTCCATGGAGCACGTGACTCTTGATCTGGGGGTTGTGCGTTCGAGCCCCACCTTGGGTGTAGAGCTTACCTGAAAATAAAATCTTTTTAAAAAATAATAAAACAAAATAAAATAAAAGGGAGCATGGAGTGATGGGACTACTCAGGTCCAGGTGTTTAAACCGGTAGGAACCAGAGTTACAGGTCACACGATCCCGTCCTTTCTAGAAGGATTTTATCCTAGCCCTCCCCTAACTTCTGGGTAAGAAATTTTCTTGTTGGATTCAGGGGCCTTGTTTCCTCTCATATTTTGATCACCTAGTAAATTCAAGAATATTCAGCTGTAAAATTCTTTGCTCCTCCCTTTAAATTCAAAATAATGTCCTTCTTGCTGTCCCTCACCAAAATTATAATCAGCACAAAATTACACTCCCTCCCTTACACATGCATATTTTCTCTCTCTCTCTCTCTCTCTCTCTCTCTCTCTCTCTCTCTCTCTCTCTCTCTCCCTCCCTCCCTCCCTCCCTCCCTCCCTCCCTCAGCAGCGGAGGGCTGCAGACTGGGTAAGGGGCCACGGATGGGGGTGGCGGACGGCCAGGAATTCCCAAGCCCTGACCATTAACCCGCAGTGGTTAAACCCACGGCGTTCCTCATTAGGAATGCTTCGGCGGGGCTCTCCAGCCTGTGGCTTTTGTGGCGCGTGTGGCTGCAGTCTGGCTGCCACTAGAGAGGGATAACAGAGCGGGGAGAGAAGCCCTTCCCCAAACACAGCTCGCAGACGCTGCCAGCGGTGCAGCGGAATCAGGGGGATTGCCACAGCAACCTTCCGACAGAGTCCCCATTTAACGACATGCCGCTGACGGCAGCAGTTCGGGGTGTTAGGAGGTGACAGAAAGAATCCTACAGCCGCCCAACAGCCGCCCCACAGCCGCCCCGGGCCAGGTTGGAGATTTTCAACCCCCAGAACCCGGCATTCAGCGTTACGAGTCGATCCCCCAGCTGCACTCGAACCCCCTTGGCAAGCCGCCTCCACCTGCGCCCAGCTCCGCATTTTGATAGTTGCAACAGGGGACAAAGAGACTCCCCCTCGGTCCCATCCCGTCCCTCCCCCTCCCCCCTTCCTGGCTTCAAGGGTCACGGTTCCCAAACGAGTTCTCGGAAGCCCCCAGCCTCGGGGAACCGGGCGTCCGTTTCCTGTGGTTTTAAGGGCAGCAAGACCACGGCGGGGGAGGAAGGGGACGGGACCCCACTGGGAGCGGAGCGCTCCGGCGACAAGGAGAGCGTCCCGGGAAACCGGCAAGAAGCTCCTCTCCGCCGACCCTTAAAATAAAGCCGGGGCCCGCCGCCCGGGACGCCCCGTCCGCTCTCCCTGCGGCCCCCACCCGCACCCCCGGGAGGCCGGCTCTCCCCCCTCCCGCGAGCGCCCCGCCGGGGGGCCGCCCGAGCGCGGCCGGGGCCAGGGGCGCCCCCGCCGCGGGGCCGGGCCGCGCACCTGGGCGTTCGGGACACCTGCGCCGCGCCCCTCCCACCTCCGGCCCCCTCCCCGCGCCCGGGCGCCGAGGTGCCCCGGGAGCCGCAGCTGAGCCGGGGCGGGGCGGGGGCGCGGGGCCGGGGGCCGTGGCGCGGGGGTTGGGGGGGGGGGGTGGCGCGCCGGCTTACCCATGGCTGGAGACTGGCTGGAGGGGCGCGGGCTCCCCGGGGACGGGCCGAGCCGGCGGCACAAGTTTGCAGGTCTGGCGGGCACGTGCGCGGGCCGGGCTCCGGGCGTGCTGCTGCGCTGCTGGGCCGGCGGCTGGCGGCTCGCTGCTGGCTCCGGGGCCGGGGTGGGAGCGCGGCGCGGCTCCGCCTGCACTGGGGGCCGGCCGTGCCGAGAGGGGCCCTGACGTCAGCGCCGGGGGCTTTGTGCGCCCGCAGCGAGGGCCCGAACCCGGCAGCGGGCGCGCCGGGGCGGCCGGCCCTGCTCGAGGCTTCCTCTGGGACCCCCGAGCGGGCGCGGAGGTGGCGCGGAGACCCGAGAAGCCAAGGGGGTGGGGGGAGAGGGTATCTGGGGAGGGGGGGAGGGGGCGCGGATCCGCTTCCCGGGACCGAACTGTTAACAGCTGGAAGGGGCTTTGCGGTCCTAGCCTTAACCCATTGTGCAGATGAAGAGACTGAGGCCGGGGACACCGAACCAAGGACGGCCAGTGTTTGGCAGCGCACCGCCCCCATCCGTAGTCCTGGCTCCTTTTGTTCATATATGAGCTGCGGGTGATTACTTAATTCAGTGGGGCTCAACCCTGGTTGCACATGAGAACCAGCTGGGGTGATTTACCCGGTTGCGTCAGGGTCTCTGCCGGCGAGACTGAGGCATCCAAGCTGCAAAAGCCACCAGGTGATTGCAATGTGCATCCAAGGTAGCCAACACTGACTTGAGTTACTTGTGGGTAACGATGATCTAGAAGGGCACGGGCGGCACTCGCCAGGCTGGGGTGGTGAGAGAGAGATCTGGTGGTGTCCTTCATCGGCCGTCTTGATCCCCGGAAGCCCACCCCTGTCGGGCTCTGGGAGACTTAGCAGACTCACCCCAGTCGCCGCGTCCCCACTGCTCAGGCCTTGCACGTGAGCCTGTAAGTGAATTAATGGTTTAACAGTGTCCAGAGCTTAAATTCCTTCTGTCTCTTTAGAGAATAATGTTCCTGTCTCCAAAGGTATTAGAAAAGCTCTGAGACCCTTGTCATTTTTCTACGGTGGATACTTGCTGAGACATCTCTGAGCGCGATATTGCGGCGGAGAGTTTATGCTGTGTTTCGTTGTTTTGAGAACACTTCCATTACTGGAACAGAGGGTTGCATAAGCTGGAACCGTAGCTAGTACCCTTAAGGGACATTTAACCCCAAAGAGAGAGCCTTTAGGATTGAGAAAGAGTGGAGGTAGCAAACATTTCGTCTATTGAAATTTATTGGATTAGGAAAGATTTTATCAAGGCAGAGCTCTAGAAAACCTAATAATATTTTTGCATTAAAGGACAGAGATTTGTGCTGAGCAGATCACTGGCTCATTTTCACAGTCCCACGGGAATAGTTAGTCCTAACCAATCTTTATGCACTAATAAAACAGCAGGGAGCTCACAGGTTTAACTTCTTGTCCCCATTACAGGAAAGTAATCCATTTGAATGAGGCCCGAATGTGCGCACGTGCAGGAATCCAGCCGCACTGGGCTATAACTGAGATCGCGTGCAAAGGGCAGAGACAGAGGTGCAAGTGGTTGGGGGCACAGGGGAATGCACTTGGTTTCGTTGGTTCCTGCATCAAGGGAGACTCATGGGAGACTCCTAGGAGACCGTGCAAACGACAGAATGAGACTCGGGCATGACATTCTGAAATCGTGTGTTGGCAAGCCATCACCTCACTCCACCACTCTGGGACCAAAAATTGTAAGGTTGTGTGCCCTGAGATGAAAGTAAACCCTTTGGTCCACTTTCTGTCCTTCCCTAGAAGTCTTGGGTTTGTTTTTTGTGTTTTTTTTTTTTTTTTTACCCGTCGAAAAGAAATAACAGCTGTCCAAATATTAAAGCAAGCCACAATGGGATGCTGTGATTAAAAAAACCAAGTTATAGCAACTGTGTCCACAATGTTAAAGGAAAGCCACAGTTTAATAGAAATTTTTACTCACTTTGGAAATTTCATGGGCTTATTTCAACAATTGTCCCTAACACCCTTAAGAAGGAAAAAAAAACCCAAAAAACAAAAAACCATATTAAATAACTGAAACCTTTAAAAAATGAAGCAAGATTTGGGGCACCTGGCTGGCTCAGCCGGTAGAGCGTGCGACTCTTGATCTCAGGGTTGTAAGTTTGAGCCCCACATTGGGTGTAGAGATTGCTTAAAAATAAGGTCTTTAAAAAAGGAAAGCAAGACTGTTTTGCAGGTGGGCAAGTAAATTGGTAGAGCCTTTCTGGAAAGCTATTTGGTAGTATATATCAAGAGACTTAAAAATATTCATAGCCTCTGACCTAATAATCCCACTTCTGGGACTTTGTCCTAAGTAAATAATGACTGTTTCAGTCAAAAGTGATATAAAAAGACGTTTACCTCAGACACGATGTAAGCAACACCTATTCAATAAAAGGGAAGCAGTTACGTAAATTATTGTTGAGCTAGTTTAGTGGCTCCCAGCTGTGGATCATTTTACTCCTCAGGAGACCTTTGGCAATCCCTAAAAACAGTTTTAGTCGTCACATCTGGGGAGGCGATGCTACTGGTCTCTGGTTGGTGGAGGTCGCGGATGCTGCCGGACATCCTGCGATGCCCAGGACAGCCCCACCATAACAAAGAACCATCCAGCCCCAAATGTCAATAGGGCCCAGGTTGAGAAACCCCGATCTTTATGATCATATATCATGCAGCCTTGTTTGCAAAGAATTATGTGGGAACATGCTCAGATATCTTGGGTTTTTTTTTTAAGCAGAAGAAAAAGCTAAATGTATACTATAATCCTAGTCATATTCGTATGTACATATATATGTATTAAAAGAGACTGCGAGAAAATGCACTGTTAGAGACTATTCTTCACCAAACGCAGATCAGCTCTCTGCCCACACAGCTGGACTACATTTCCCAGATGTCTTAGCAGTTAGGGGGATTGAGTTCTAGCCAATGAGGTCAGAAGTAACATCCACCGCTTCCAGGCCTTGCCCGTGAAACTCGCAACACGATCGCTTCGACATGCTTTCCCCTTCTCTCAGCTGGAACGTGATGTTGACACGAGGGTGCCTCCGGGAACCACGTTGAAGACGGAATTGCCTGCGCCTGGGTGCCTGAATGGCTTTGTGGAGCAGAAGCCCACCGGCCACTGCCACACTGATAGCCTGGAACTGACTCGGACACTTGTGTGCACTAGACACGAACTGCTGTTATGTTTGAGCCATTATGTATTTGGGGACTTATTTGTTATAGCCGTGGTCCTACCCTTATTAATAGATCGATATATTAATATATATATTTATCTCTGGGATTGGTGGGAGGTTAAGTTTTATTTTTATACCCTTTTGTGTTTTCCCAAACTTTGACAATGAGCCACAATTACTTTTACAACCAGGAAGAAACGTATAGCTGTACCTCACTCGACACTAGAGATGGTCTCCTAAGAATTTGATTTTAAACTATAAATGACATTTCCAACTGCTTTCATACAAGTTGACCGTGATCTTACTGACCCTCCATGCCTCATCTAGGAGTACAAATTCATTATAAACTGTAAGGACACGGAGCGCCCTGGGGGCCCAATCTTTTGAGTGTCCGACTCTGGCTTCAGCTTAGGTCATGATCTCCTGGTTCGAGACTTCGAGCCCCACATCACGCTCTGTGCTGACAGAGACTGCTTGGGATCCTCTCTCTCTCTCTCTCTCTCTCTCTCTCTCCCTCTCTCTCAAATAAGTAAATAAACCTTAAAAAAGAAATTTAAACTGTAAGGACACATTTTGTCTGCTCCAATTATTTTTTGGGTGGCGTTTGATCACGTGTGCCCCCCACTCCTTTCTGTGTCATAATTACTCATGAATCCGGTCTCTGCGACAAAAATCTTCTCATGGGCAGAATCTTGGCTTGATCTTTGATTCTTAAAATCTATCTGCTTCTCCCTTACTGGAGTTCGTTTACTGGCACAGCAGGCACAATTTCTATATTGTGTAGCCTTTTCTCCTGTTTCTCAGAAAGATGGCTCCTTTCTGAGATGGCTCCTGATGGCTCCTTTGAAAACGCAAACCAATGGGAAGTCCATGAACTGGTCTTCAACTTTACTGTCACTGTATGGACAAGACAAAACAAAACAGTGGGCTCTGTTTTGCGGAACTAAATGAAAATCTTAGCAAACCTTCACATATTTGAATACGCCAACAAAAGCACAGCCGACACAAAGTGGAACGTGAAAGATTATGAACGAAAAAGCAACACCACTAATGCCCCCAGCTGCTCAAGTGGGGGCTCAGAAGATACGTCAAAGTTTGATGGGAAAAGAAATAGAGCTTTGTGAGGGCACCTGGGTGGCTCAGTAGGTGAGCTGGCTCACCTGGGTGGCTCTTGATTTCAACTCAGGTCATGATCTCACAGTTTGTGGATTCGAACCCGGCGTTAAGCTCTGCACGGACAGTGTGGAGCCTGCTTGGTATTCTCCAGTCTTCCTCTCTCTCTGCCCCTCCCCTGTCTCTCTCCCTGTCTCTCAAAAATAAATAAACATTAAAAAAAATAGAGCTTTGGGACGCCTGGGTGGCTCAGTCGGTTAAGTATCCGACTTCAGCTCAGGTCATGATCTTGTGGTCCATGAGTTTGAGTCCCGCGTCAGGCTGTGTACCGACAGCTCGAAGCCTGGAGCCTGGAGCCTGCTTTGGATTCTGCATCTCCCTCTCTCTCTGCCCCTCCCCCACTCACACTCTGTCTCTCAAAAATGAATAAATGTTAAAAAAAATTTTTTTAATTAGAGCTTTGAGAGGAGGGATAATGTGACATAAATTCTCATCTTTCACATCAAAGAGCCAGTAGATATTAGCTAAAGTTGGTAAAGAGAGAATTAAGCATATTACCAAGATTAGAGCCATTGCTACGACCCTATCATATCCGATGTCACTTATAAACATTTATTTTTTTTTAATTTTTCTTTACTGTTTATTTTTGAGAGACAGAGTGCGAGTGGCGGAGTGGCAGAGAGAGAGGGGGACACAGAATCCAAAGCAGGCTCCAGGCTCTGAGCTGTTGGACAGAGCCTGACGCAGGACTCGAACTCAAGAACTGTGAGACCACGATCGGACGCTTAACCGGCTGAGCCACCCCGGGGGCCCCTATAAACATTTCTGATACCCCCTTGGCTCTCCACCAATGAAATCCAAATTAAAGAATAGATCAATATAACTCCTCAATTATAATGTAAACGAGAAGTGAAAGTAGTTTCTAATGTGTAGTGTTTCTCTCGATGTGTAAATACTCAGGCATGATTACACCGGAAGATGCAACCAAGTCACCCAGTGAGCGACCGAGTTGTGGAACTGCCATGAATGGGGCTGCTGAGATGCTGAACGATCGATCGAGATGCGATTGAGATGTGCTGTACTGGGCACTCGAATATCAAGAGCCGCCTTGCCATCAGCGTCGTGACGTCCAAAATGGTGAAGGAGCGGATAAAGTTCCAAGCAAAGCAAAGTGCGGTCTTCCCTCAATTTATACAGTAATTGTATTCCTGGAAAAAAAAAATTCACATTGCTTACAACCATCCCCAAATATCTTGTGTTTATATGTAAGATGAACTTATTTTTTAGGTACCAGTAACTAGAGGCAGATTTTTCATCTACGTAAGTGTCCAGAAGACATTAAAAAATTGGTCAAGAAATGGGGACATGTCTTCATTGTGTGGGACTGTCCTGTGTACTGCTGGAGGCCGGTCACCCTGTCCTGGGCCCACTAAATGCCAACAGTGCCCCCTCCCCCTCCCGGTGACAACCCAGACTGCCCACACTGATACCCAAAAGGCCTTACATCCACAAGTCTGGATCGTGGAAGTGCTTCCAGAGAAATTACAAAAAGAAGTAGTTGGAAGAGATTCCCTCTGGGAGTGAGGCTGGGCGACATTTTCATCAAGGCCACTGTTCTATTGAATTCTTTTCATATGTATGAGCTATGACAGCTACGTGTATTTAAATAAGGGACCCTTGCCCATCGCGTGGTTAGTTCTATGCCTTCTGGGCTCCTGAGACCTTATTTCCAGACATACGCCATCTGTAAAATGGGTATAATCATAGTCCCCACCCCATACAGTTGTTGTAGGAAACTGGGTCTGGAGATGTGAGGTCATGTGACCCAGGTTGCACACCGAGCTCATGGCAAATCCAGATTTAGCTTCAAGCCCAGTGGTCTCCAAATCCAGGCTCTGTCTACTCCACCACGTTACCAGCCATAGAAAGTGTTTCTGGGTCATAAGATTGCTGTCTGGGCACAAGGAACAAATGTAAAGCCTTGGCCAGGAGCCTGTCGTGGGGCATCTTTTAGAGTCAGTCTCCAGTTGGGCTGTGGCTTAGAGAAGGACAAATGGCCACGTCCTGCCACGCGTGTGTGTCTCCTGGAGTGACAGGCTGAGTGGGAGGAGGACGCGGCTAAGAGAGAAAAGAGCCGCATCCCAGGGGGCTCAGGATCTGAAAGGGGGCTGAAAGCTCACCCCGCCCTGAAAACACAGCACATTTCTTGCTGTCTTTTTGCGAGAAAGCACGATCCGCAAGTGATTTTCCTTTGGTTTGTACTGAGCATTTCCATCCGTGAGTCGGGGTTATGTCCACCCCTGCTGCTCGTGTCTTCCACGGGACACTCTACTTCGGGACGGTGGCTGAGTTAGCCGCACACGTGAATCCAGACCAGAGTTCCCAGCGGGCCCTCAGGAACTCACAAGAAGACCGAAGAATATCGCTAATGGGACAGCGTGTCCTTTTTTTGCACATGAAAAAATTAAAACAGAACCCCGTGCAGAGCTCAACATTATTTAATTAGCCCTTAGTTTTCACCAGCCAACGATTTCTCTTACGCCCCGCACACTTCCCACTTGCCTGGTAACAGTGAATCTGGTAGCCTCTTAGAAAAAATAGCGTCACTTTACTTTGCCCTAGAGTTTTCCTATCTCCCCTCCCAAGTGATACTTGAAACCGTGTCACAGAATCTCTGAGTTAAAGGGAATTTTATAACTCAGTCTGACGAATCCTCCACATTCAGGAAAATCCGTTGTGCCCGATCTGTGGCCATCTGCCTTTCAGGCATATTTGAATTCTCTCAGCCTCCTGGTTGTTCTATGGCTGACATTCTGTTATTTCTAAAGTTCTTCTTCAAGTAGGGAGTTCTGAAAAAGATGTAAACTCTCCAGGGGTGCGTGGGTGGCTCTGGCGATTAAGCCTCCGACTCTCTTGATTTCGGTCAGGTCATGACCTCACGGTTTGTGAGTTCGAGTCCTGCATCAGGCTCTGCACTGACAGCACAGAGCCTGCTTGGGATTCTCTCTCTCCCTCTCTCTCTCTCTCTCTGCCCTTCCCCTGCTCACACATGCGTGTGCACCCTCTCTCTCTCAAACTAAATAAATAAACTTAAACAAAAAGATGTAAGTCTCCAGCTGGTTAGGTTGAAACTCTTCCCTTGAGTTGGAAACACTCAAGTAATATGGATTTTGCTTGTTTGTTTTTATTGCGATAAAATACATATGACATAAAATTGACCACATTAAAGTGTAGAATTCAGTGGCATTTACTACATTCACAGCGGGGTGCAGACATCATCACTGTTCAGTTCTAAAACACTGTCACCAGCCCAAAGGAAAACCATCCTGTTAAGGTGTCGTTCTCCAATGCCCCTGCCCCATTCCTGTTTTTATAGCTGGATAATATTCCATTGTATGGATAGACTACAGTTTGCTTAGCCATTCACCCATGGGACATTTGAGTTGTTTCCACCTTTTGGCTAGTGTGAACTACACTTCTGTGAATAGCCAGTGTAAAAGTATCCGTTCTAGTCCTTGCTTTAAATTCTCTTGGATGTATACACACCTAGTGGAATGGCTGGGTCAGGTGGCAATTCGATGTTTAATGTTCTGAAGAACCGCCATAGTGTCTTCCCCATTGGCTGCGCCATTTTACATTCCCAACATCAGCGTCTGAGGGTTCCGATTTCTCCACGTCTTTGCCAATACTTATTTCCCATTTTTCAAAATTACAGCCATCCTGGGCACCTGGGTGGCTTAGTCGGTTAAGTACCCAACTCTTGGTTTCGGTTCAGGTCATGATCTCACAGTTCATGAGATCGAGCCCCACATGGGGCTCTGCGCTGAACACTGCAGGGCCTGTTTGGGATTCCCTCTCTCTCTCTCTCTCTCAAAATAAATAAATAAGCTTAAAAAAAATTATAGCCACCCTAGTGGGTGTGAAGGAATCTATTTTGCAAGACCTCCTTGACATGGCCTCCAAGCCCTGCCCAGGCCCACCCTAACCTCCCATTGCCTGCCCCCATTCTCCATGCTTCTGCCTTGCTGCCCTCACAGGCCCTCCCTCCCAACGCAGGGCCTTTGCACGTGCCCTTTCTGCTGCTTCTTTGCCTTGCTAGAATCCACACATTATTTGACTCAAAACCAGAGCATCATTTCCCCAGGGAAGCCGTCCCGGGCCTCTCCACTAAGTCGAATGCCCCAGTTGACAGTCTTACGGCACCATCCACCTCCCCTTTCTGGGACCTCCCACAGCTGCAATTTTACTTCGGATTCTGGAATATACAATGTATGTTTTTCTCCTCCATTGGGCCATAATCATCGTGGGAGCAAATTAAAATGTGCCGATGAATGAGTGAAAAACTTTCTGAGGACTCTTGTGAGACTTTGAACTTGTGGCTAACTAAAATCTGGACGGGTTTTGAACATAAAGTTTCTAAATCCATGTCCCGTCTCCTCCTTCCGAGGCCTCTGTTTCTACAATAATAGTCTTCTGTCTGTCCTGCATCATCCGTATTTCCCTTTCAAGTGGATCTTTCCCACTGGTTCACATACATGTTACAGCTACTGCCTTATTTTCTTGCTCCTCTTCTTAGTAAAACTTCTGGGAAGAGCATCCATACTGGCCCACACTTCCTCACCTCTCACTCTCTGAAGCCTGCTCCAATAAGCCTGCGTCCCCATCATTCTGTGGAAACCACTCTTGTCAAGGACACAAATGGTTGCCGTGTGGCAGGATGGGACTCTTGCGGTGGATGCCTCCATTCTTCTGGAAACATGTTCTCATCTCAGCTTCTATGAAGCCACACATTGCTGGTTTTCCTTCTACTTCACCGGAGGCAACTTCTCAGTCTGCTTTGCTACTACTGAAAATTGTCTTGTCATGGCAATGTTTATTTCTCTTGTCAGTTTCAGGCCTGGATTGGATGCTCCGGGTGGGCAAGGACCTTCTTTATCTTCATCACCGCTATAACCTCCTTGCACAGAATGTATCAGATGCTCGTGTTTTTGTTAAATAAACGAATATCTCCTCCATTTGAGCTTATATAACTTTGAACCCAAGAGACTCGTTAAAATTCTTGTATAAAACGTATCACGACATCTTAACAGCATCAGCCTGAGTTTTGAGTCTTCTACCGAAAACACTAGCTACCCGTCCTACTTGCGGTGAACACGCCTTGTGAATTTTCATCCATCTTGTGGATAAAAATATTGACAATGACAATCTTTCTTCCTCCTGGTTGACCTCAACTTATTGACCAGCATGATTGTTTTCAGCCTGCTAGGTAATCCTTGATTGTGTTGACACCCAGCACACATTTCTGTACGTTGCCCACAAGGAAATGACAACTTGTGTTGTGGAAAAAGGCCACTGTCTGTTTACCACACACGGAGTCCTGGGTTGATTCAGCTGTTCAGCTGGGGCAGACACCTGTTAACAGGGTGATTTCCAAAATGCACCGCGAGCAAGGTCCATTTAAAACTCAGAAAGAGGAACAGATGTAACAATTATGCAACCCTTGCATATTTCAACGCCCAGCAACCGCCTCATGGAAAATGAGCCAGTTCTTGTACCATATTGAAACCAAGGTCAAGGAACACCTGAAGTGCTACTGTTTCTGTTGCTCTGACGAGGCCATATTATATGGCTCCAGGAGCCTCCTCTCCCCCTCTCCTGTGAATGGCTCTCCCTCTGCTTCAACCCTTCCCAAAGTCCACAGAGGATGTTGAGCATACCCCCGTTCTCCCACCTAGAAACCTTATCCAGGGAACCAATGAAGTTGGAGGGGTGTGTGTGAGGCAAGGGACCGCTGTACCTTAATATACACTATGCCTCATGATCATCTCTTTCTTTTAAAAATGCTCGGAGATCTTCCTTGTCACTCTACCATGCATTTGTAGATGCTACACATCACTGAATATTTTCCCCAACGGATTCCTGACATAGAGGTGGGCAGGGTGAGCATTATCAAAACATTCATTAAGACTAGGAGTGGTATGTGCCTCAGCCATGGTTGTAAGACTCCGGATGATTAGAATAGAACTTGTAGACTGGAGCCACATGATTCTTATCAATTTCCCTTCCTACCCACCAATATCAGCATCGGTTAGAAGTGTGCTGCAGAGGGGCACCTGGGTGGCTCAGTCAGTTAAGGGTCCCACTTCAGCTCAGGTCATGATCTCACAGTTTGTGAGCTCAAGCCCCACGTCAGGCTCTCTGCTGACAGCTCAGAGCCTGGAGCCTGCTTCAAATTCTGTGTCTCCCTCTCTCTGTGACCCTCCCCTGCTCACACTCTGTCTCTGTCTCTCTCTCAAGAATAAATAAACATTAAAAAAAATTATTAAAAAAAAAAAAAAAAAAGAAGTGTGCTGCAGTGACCAGGCGACATGGTGTTTTCTTTCGGGTAAGCGACCGAACTCCTTTGAACCTGTTTCCTTGCGCTTGAGAGGCAGAAAAGGCTACTACTGGCCCCGTGCTACCTTGTGAAATTTTGAGGAGGCTCAGAAGAGTATTTGGAAACACATGGTTTAAGGTAAAGCCCTGTCTCCGGGCTTACTATTTTTTTTAATTTTTTTTATTTTTAAAAATTTTTTTTAACGTTTTTATTTATTTTTGAGACAGGGAGAGACAGAGCATGAACAGGGGAGGGTCAGAGAGAGGGAGACACAGAATCTGAAACAGGCTCCAGGCTCTGAGCTGTCAGCACAGAGCCCGACGCGGGGCTCGAACTCACGGACCGCAAGATCATGACCTGAGCTGAAGTCGGCCGCTCAACCGACTGAGCCACCCAGGCGCCCCATCAGGCTTACTATTTTTGTTGTGATTGCCATGATCTGTCAAGTCAACGTCTCCTTCTCTCTCATTCCTTTTGGAGACTCATGCTTCAGTCCAGTTTCCTGGTGTATCTTGACATGATGCAGAGTCTGTGATCGTATCTGCAACGCCCTAGCTAGAATCCTGGGATGTAAACTGTCAGGCCTGAAATCCTGGACTCACGTTAAAGGAGGAGTTCATTCCCAGCTTACCTGGAAACACACTAAGGACCAGCTAGACCCTTCTCCCTGTGTTCCTCTGTGTCCTCAGTCCCCTGCTGATGTTTGTTGAATGAATGAATGAATGGATGGATGGATATAAAGAGCAGAGAGGCCTGGGATCAAACATCACCTTGAGCCCTTCTTAGGGCCTCAGTTTCCCACTCTGCAAACTGAAAATAATAGACCCCTCACAGGGTTGGGAGGAGGATTTAAATAATAGCTTTAATAATAATAATAAATAATAAATAATAATAAATAGATAAATAATAGCTAATAATAGCTTCTCCTTCCTGCATTCAATTTACCCTCAGTGCCCCTTGCATAATGGTTATCTGCTTTACATTTTACTCTCTTTTCAATTTTTGTTCCTTGTTACAAGGCAGAAGCAAATGAGGAAGCCGATGGTTCTGCCTTCTCTCTGTCATCCGATCTGCCCCAAACCTTACTTCTATCCAATCTCTGTCCCTCTTTTGTCTAGTCAGGAATCAAAAAATATCCTTTGTACTTTGTGGGTCACAAATAAAAGCACAGCACACACGAGGATAAAATATTGGCAAATCAGCCCACCTACACAATGTCCTTTTTCTCACAAGGCAATCAAAAACCGTAATTCTGATTTGAAAAACTTGTGCTTTTCTGTTGATTTCTTAAAATGCAATTGAATTTGAGATAAAGAATCAAAATCCTTTAAGAGAATTACATCTCCAAGCAGGTCATATTTGGGGAGCAGTTTCCCAACATGTAAACTGAATAACGATTGCTCTAGAATAATCATAATTACATCCCCAAACGGGAATTTTTATCTTGGTTAATTTTTTTCTTTGTACTGTCAAATGACGGCTTCTAAAGCAATTATGAAACACTGCACTATTTTTCACCACTGAAAAGCATGCCCATTACCCTTCGCAGCTCCCTGTTTCCCTGCCATGCAGGCATTCGCGAACGGTGGTTTTGTGATTTAAACTTAATCAAGCAAACTGCCATCTAGGAAGCTCATTCGCCAAATGACCTTTGAGAGCGTCTATCTTTGTATCATGGCAAAGGGCTGGGACAACATCTGTAGGCGTGCCTCCATGGAGGTACGGTTAATCCTCCCTGGGTTTGGTTTCCACTTTCCTAAGGAGTTTTGTGTGGGTGGTGGGAGCAGATTGGCCATCAGAAAAAGCCAAGCTCCCTTTCCTTGGTGGAAGACGGGCCCCCTGCGCAGCAGCTGTGCGCGGGTGTCTTTGCATCCCCTGGGTATGACTTGGCGTCTTGGGTCTGTCCCACCGTTCCCTGGTGCCTGCCGCGTTGTGTCTTGCGTCTCCGATGGCCCCCTTGGACCTGGCTCCCTCCTTGGAGAATTATCACATCCTAGTCAGAAGGGCGGGTGGTGATAGGGTGCTGATGGGTGGCACTCTGCCCCAGCAAAATACATGCAGCTGAGGGGTGTGACCCAGTGATTCAGCTAAGAACGGGCTTTGAGGTCAAGTGGACTGGGCTCGAATCCTGCCCTGGCTTCACCGAAGCTGCAGGGACGAGAATCTGTTCGAGCAGCCTTCCTCCTCTGCAGAACGGGACAGGAATCGGGCCTCCCTTATTTTTTTTAAGTAGGTTCAGCATGGGGCTTGAACTCAGACCCCAAGGTCAAGAGTGGTGTGCTCCACCAGCCGGGCCAGCCAGGCGCGCCTGGAATCGGGCCTCTCTTAGAAGAATTGTTTTGAGGACTCAAGGGGTGAATGCACTCAAAGAGCATAGTGCAAGGCCGTGCTTCCAGAAAGGGCTTCATAAACAGGAACTACAGCTACCACGTGGGGAGGGCGGCCCCGGGAGGACTGAGTGTGGCTGACCAGTACCTCGTCTTCACTCCTTATGCTTGGCTTCTTCAGAAAGCGTTGTTTATCGAGGCCCCTGGGTGGCTCAGTCGGTTGAGCGTCCAACTTCGGCTCAGGGCAGAATCTCACGGTTGGTGAGTCACGGCCTGGAGCCTGCTTCCGATTCTGTGTCTCCCTCTCTCTCCCCCTCCCCCACTGGCACGCATGTGCATGGGCTTTCTCTCTCAAAAATAAACTTTTTTTTTAAAAAAGAAAGGTACTGTTTATTGGGTCCTTTGAGTTTGTGCATGGCCCAAGAACACCTTCCAATTGGACAGCGACTTCCAAGCTTTTACTGTGTGTATAGTGGCTTTTGTCGAAGCCACTGGCTGCACAGACCCATTCTCCCACCCCCATCCTTGGGCAGACGCCTGGCAGTTGTCTCCCTTGCTGTTCCCACATCTTCCTTATGATCACGGACTGTTCTCAATCTGGCCTTTTCTGATTTCCTTTTCCTTCCTTATTCCTCCACCTCCTCAATATATATATATGTGTGTGTATGTGTGTGTGTGTATATATATATATATATATATATATATATAATCATTTTTTTTTTTTGGCTTCCATTTCCTGTTCTGATTCCCACCAGCCCCAGGCTGACGACACACATCGTGTGGCAGTCTTCCTATCTGATGCCACTCTCCGTGCCGACCCAGCTGCAGAGAGAGCTGGGGCATCCTTCCCAGGCTCTTGCGAGAGCCAGAGCCAGAAGGTAGCATTTCCTTGAGTGGACTCTTCCCAGTCTTGCTTTCCAGGAGGGTGAGGCCGAGTAATGTCGTGTGCCCGTCGGTCCCTAGGAGCAGCGGAGTGCGCTCTCTGTGAACATCTCCTCTGAGGAGCCAGCGTGCAAAGCCCTGGCGGCCCGGCCACCAATTTCAAGGTCGTTCCCGTTACTGACTCCAGCACAGCGAGCGGACTGACTCCTCTGTGTGATGAGTTCATGAGTGCCTCGGAGTCTCCCTCTGCCACTGGCCTGCCGAACAGGGACTTCCCGCCCTGGGAGCCTCTCAGGCTGTTTGTGTCTGAGTGTGACTGAAAACCATTTGGTAACATCAGCTGGGGATGCTTGTGAAAAGACAAGTTCCTGGGGTGCCTGGGTGGCTCAGTTGGTTAAGTGTCTGACCCTTGCTTTCAGCTCAGGTCACGATGTCGCGGTTCACAGGATCGAGCCCTGCGTCGGCTTCTGTGCTGACGGTGCGGAGCCTGCTTGGGGTTCTCTCTCCCTCTCTCTCTGCCTCTCCCCTGCTTGCATATGCTCTCGCTCTCTCTCTCAAAATAAATAAATAAACTTTAAAGAAAAGAAAAAAGGCTCCTGACCTCTTGACTCAGAAGTTATCTGTCAGGGAATGTGGATTGTAACAAGTTTGGGGGGCCGCTGCTACCCAGAGTGTGGACCTGAACCCACACGGGCTCCACTTGGGAGCTTGTTAGAAACGCAAATTCACAGTCCTGTCCAGAACCCCCGCATCAGCCCCTCTGGAGGTAGGGCCCGAGCTTCTGTGTGATTCTCGAGCCCCACGCCTGCTGGACCAGGTAAAAGCAGTGTGTTCGTTTCTTCTTGCTGCTGTGACCAATCACCACAAGCTTAGTGGCTTAAGACAACACAAATGTATTCTCCTACAGTTCTGGGGGCCAGACGCCTGCAATCAGTTTCCCTGGGATAAAGTCAAGGAGTCAGCAGGGTTGTGGTCCTTCCAGAGGCTCCAGGAGCATCGGTTTCTTTGCCTGTTTTCAACTTCTCGCGGCTGCCTGTGTTTCTTGCCTGGGGGCGCCTTCCTCCATCTTCAAAGCCTGCCTTTGCTTCTGCCGCCGCATCTGTCTCCTTCTCTGAGTCTGCCTCCTCTGCCTCCCTCTTGCAAGGACGCTGGTGATGACACTGAACCCACCAGGATAATCCAGGATAATCTCCCGTCTCAAGATCCTCGACCTGATCACGTGTGCAGAGTCCTTTTTGCCATGTAAGGTACCATTCCCAGCTCCCTGGGATGGGACATGGGCAGATTTGGAGTGGGGGAGGGCATTCTTCAGCCTTCCACAGGCAGTCCAAAAAGGTCCTTGTCGATACGTAACTGCGCTACGCAGAAGCCAACGGACCAGTGTTTGTCAAGGGTCTTGACTATGCCCATCATAGTAATGTAGGCAGCTCCAAAGGTGAGTGAGGGGAATCCCTGAGAGTCCCTTTGTTTTGTTTTTGTTGTTGTTTTTAAATTTTTTTTCATGTTTTGAGAGGGAGACAGAGCGTGAGCAGGGGAGGGGCAGAGAGAGAGGGAGACACAGAATCTGAAGCAGGCTCCAGGTTCCAAGCTGTCAGCACAGAGTTCGAAGCGGGGCTCGAACTCACGAACTGGGAGATCATGACCTGAGCCAAAGTCCGATGCTTAACCGACTGAGCCACCCAGTTGCCCCAACCCCTGACAGTCCCTTTGGATGAGTGCTTCAGTGTACTAAGCACTTCGCATAGATTATCTTGCTGATGTCTCAGGACAATCCTGTGAGCAGTAAGGGTCGTTAGCTCATCCCCAGACCCGCTGACACAGAACGCACATTTTAACAAGAACTACTGTTCCAGACAACCGGCAAATACAAGCAGTACTTTACTGTCATAATTCTTCTCTATAAGGAAAAAGCACCATCTTAATTCTTATGATTAAAATGTTTTGTTTTGTCCTAAATGTAATAAATCTCGTTATAGAAAAATGGTGACACGAACAGAAAAATATCACCTGTCCTCCCAACACCCTAACGTAACCACTACTTCATTCCTTTCAGAGGCTTTTTCACCGAACCTGGTCTAAACATAGCCGCACCGTCATTATTTCAATGGCTTTATGACAGTAGAATGGTTGATTTCAGCGTTCCCCAATTTTCGTCAATTTTTCACTAATCTGAGCAATTTTGTCTTTGTGCGCATAGCTTTTGCCTAAATGGAAGATTATGTCTTTAGAATAGATTTCCCAAAGTGGAATTACTGAGTCCTTGGTAATAAAAACTCAAAAAAAAAAAAAAAACACCACATTTTACGATTTTAGTTGTACGTTGTTTGCGTGTGGGTGGGTGGGTGTAGGCTGGGAGCTTGTTTTGGGAGCACAAAAATCTAACCTTTTCATCTAGATTCTACGACACAGTGAGCATGTCTCACCTCTGCCTCTTGAACAAATGGGCCTGGGTTCAGCCTGTGGACATGAGTCTAGCTCTAGGAGATGCCTGGTGACATTGCTATGAGGAACCACCCACTCCCAACCTGGGATTCTTATCTTCTAAGACAGTGACCTTGGTCATCAGCATCACCCCTGACAAAGCAGGTCATGGGATGTGCTCACCCCTGCGGTCACTTATGACTATATGGCTGGTTTACAGAAATAGACGGGTGCCAATGTTAACTGTTCTGATGGGTCATGTTAGAAAGTAGCAGTGACTAGGTCACTGTCATTTGATTTCTGTCCCTTCATTTTTCACACCAGTCAAAGCAAAAGTGGGACAAAGATTTGGGTGTTTTTTTTTTTTTTCTGGTGAACTTTTTAAAAAAGTTTTATTTATTTTCGTAATCTCTACACCCAACATAGGGCTTGAACTCACAACCCTGAGATCAAGAGTCACATGCTCTTCCAATTGAGCCAGCCAGGCGCCCTGGTTCCCTTTTTTTTAAGCATACAATTTCAGTGGTTTTAAATAGCAACTATCAGGGAGCCCGGGTGGCTGAGTTGGTCAAGCATCCAACTCTTGATTTCAGCTCAGGGCACGATCTCACAGTTCGTGGGTTCGAACCTGGCGTTAAGCTCTGCACTGACAGTGCAAGCCTGCCTGGGGTCTCTCTCTCCCTCTCTCTCTGCCCCTCTCCTGCTTGTGCGCTCACTCTCTCTCTCAAAATAAACAAAAAATTATTTTAAAATTTAAATAGCAACAATCACCACCATCAATTTTATAACATTTTCATCACCTCCAAAAAACCCTAGACCAAATAGCAACCACTTCCAATTGTCCCAAAGCTTCCCCCTCATTCCCACCCCCCAGACAATCACTAATCTGGAGATTAGTCTCTAGAGATTTGACTATTCTGGGTATTTTATATAAGTGGAATCATTCAATACATGACCTTTTGTGACTGGCTTCTTTCACTTAGCATAGTGGGTTTTATTTTTATTTTTAAAAAAATTTTTTCTTTTGAGAGAGAGAGGTGGGGGAGGGACAGAGAGAGAGAGGGGAACACAGAATCCAAAGCAGGCTCTAAGCTCTGAGCTGTCAGCACAGGGGCTCAAACCCACAAACCCACAAAATGAGATCATGACCTGAGCCAAGGTCGGACCCTTAACTGCCTGAGCCACCCGGGCGCCTCTGGCATAGTTTTCAAGGTTCATCCACGTTGCAGCATATGTCGGTATTTCGTTCTTTTTATGGCAGGATGATATTCCATCGTATGGATGTAAGGATAGACCATGTTTTGTTATTCGTTCATCTGCTGATAGACATTTAGGTCATTTCCAGTTTGGGACTATTATGAATAAATCTTGCTGTGGACATTTGTGAGTTGGTGTGTGGCCACGTTTGCATTTCTCGAGTACCCAGGAGTACTATTGCTCGGTGATATGGTGACTCTGTTTTTCACTTTTTGAGGAACCGTCAGACTGTTTTCCAAAGAGGCTGCACGATCTTGGCATCCCCACCGGCCGTGTATGAAGATTCCATTGTTTTCACATCTTCACCAACACTTGTCTGTGTTTTTTCTTCGAGCCATCCGTCTGGGTGTAAAGTGGTGTCTCACTGTCATTTTGCTTGCATTTCCCTCGCCGTTAATGGTACTGAATGTCTTTCATTGTCTGTTAGCCATTTGTATATCTTCTTTGAAGAAATGTCTTATTCCAACCCTCTGCCCATTTCTTTAATTGGTCTATTTGTCTTATTATTGAGTTGTAAGAATTCTTTGCCTATCCTGGTTCTAGTTCTCTCAACAGATAAATGATTTACGAATATTTCCTCCTACTTTGTGGGTTGTCCTCACTGGTACATCTTTTTTAGTCTACACGTGGAAAAAGCTGTAGCAATTAAAATTTTTCTTTTGGTCTTTTTTCAACCATAGTTTTCTGGTATATGTGTGTGTGTGTGTGTGTGTGTGTGTGTGTGTGTACGTGTGCAGGTGCATTAAATCCAAACATTAAGCAGCATTTTAAAATACAGTGCCTGGGGCGCCTGTGTGGCTCAATCAGTTGAGCATCTGACTCTTGATTTCGGCTCAGGTCATGATCCCAGGGTTGTGTGATCAAGCCCCGTGTTGGGCTCTGCCCTGAGCCTGGAGCCTGTTTGGGATTCTCTGTCTCCCTCTGCCCACCCCCCCCCCAGCTTGCACGCATTCTCTCTCTCAAATAAAAATAAAGATATAAATAAAATAAAATAAAATAAAATAAAATAAAATAAAATAAAATAAAATAAGAGTGCCAAAGCAGAAGCAGACTCTTTGTTTGCCGATCTGATTCTTCAAGTAAGTGAAACTGAACCAACACCAAAAATGACAGATTCTTTTCTCTCCTGTGCCCCCAGACTTCCTACCTAAACACAGATCTCCAGAGACAGAGGAGTGGAAGAAGAGGCAATAAATCATCCACATTTGGGCAGGATCATCTTGCAAATAACGACATACCACTCAACCAAGAGGCTAAGTCCGTCAGTTGAGGCTGTGAAATCCACCACAGAATGTCTTAATTGAAAGAAAAAAAATAATAAACATTTTCAGGAAACGAGCCCCGCGTTGACAGGAAACAGGACTGTTCCATGTGTTGGACAAACGTCCCTTCTGAAGAAAAGTGCTGGTCCTTCCACTACTGACACATCTATGCAGGCTGACTTAAACCAATAGCTGAGCTTCCGGGGAAAAGTGGGGACACTGTCTTCCGAAGGCCCCTGCCACGTAAAGGAGTAAGTATCATGAGACAGATGGATCTGGAAGGTTCTTCCCTTTCTTTCCTGGCTGCCCACATGCCTACCGCCCAACCCTCAAGCTCAATCTTTCCTGCAGCCTCCTCAGACCCCGGCAGCCCCCACAGGTCACCTTGCTCTCTGACCACCCCTGGGGCCTTCTGTCCCTCCCACACAATGTTGCACTTGATTCTCTACTTCCTGAGATCGCTTTCTCTGTTAACATCTTGACTCCCACATCTCCCTGCAAGTTTCTAAAGGCCTGTTGTTCCTTTTTTTATTTTTATTTAAAAAAAAAATTTTTTTTTTAAGACAGAGAGAGCGCAAGCACATAGGGGGGAGGGGCAGAGAGAGCGGGGGGGGGGGGAGGGGAGAGACAGAGGATCCGAAGCTGGCTCTGCACTGTCAGCAGAGAGCCTGATATGGGGCTCGAACTCATGAACCGCTAGATCGTGGCCAGAGCTGAAGTCGGACACTCAACTGCTCAACCAACTGAGCCACCCCGACACTGCTGAGGCCTGTTTTTCCTTATATACAAAGAAGGGATCCTCTCCATGTTTGTTGAAGTGAGGGCAAGTGTGGCCTAGAAGACTGGGAAACCCTGCTGGGCCAGCGCCCCATCTCACAGGCTGTGCTTCGCTGGGGTTCTCAGGGCCACTGGCAAAAGAGGGAGCAGCAGGCCTGGGGGCCGCAGCTGCTGTCAATGCACTATTTGGCTCTTCCTCTCTGCCCCTCCCCTTCCTGTGCCTCTGCTGTCTGTGTCCTTTCATTTCTCATTTTTTCGAGATTTCTATCCTTCCCACTAAATGACAAGAAGAAAAAATGATCGTCGCTGAACTCAAAGAATAGCAAAAGGAAGGAAGCCTCAAATTATTTCTTCGGTTGTTTTTCATCTTTCTTTTCCTTCTTTTTTCTTTTCTTGTTTGCATTTTGTCAAATGTGGCCAAGTGAGTCTTGGGAACTTGTATCTATCTAGAATTGTAGATGGTGGAAGAAACTGTAGACAGATCATGTAGCTCAACACATACCTTTACAATGAAGAAATGGAGGTTCAGAAAGTTACCCCAAATAGCACAGCTAGTGAGTGGCAGGGTCAAGGCTGGAACCTGGGTCTCTTTTTTTTTTTTTTTTTTTAATGTTTATTTTAAGAGACAGAGAGAGAGCAGGGAGGGGCAGAGAGAGAGGAAAACCAAGCAGGCTCCATGCTGTCAGCGCAGAGCCCGATGTGGGGCTCGAACTCACAAACTGTGAGATCGTGACCTGAGCCAAATTCAAGAGTTGGACCCTTAGCCTGGGTCTCTGGACTCCTCCTCCTGTGCTTTTGCCCCTGTCCCTGGGGTGGGCTTCTTATGCATATGATGCCTGGCTCATAAAGGAAGGATGTTTGATAAATGTCATTATTTTTATCACCATTAGCAATGTCTCCAAACCTATATAGGTCTCTGAATTTAGGCTGATTCAGAAACCTAAACATCCAGGAGTGAAATTCAGCATCAGAAAGAAAGAAAGTAACGCATTGCTCTGACAGCTTTCCGAAAACTCATCATGGCAGAGTTTCCTAAAACTCTACAGTCTCTTATTCTGTAAAAGTGCTGGCTTATTGTTGGCAGACGATTAAACCCCAAATCCAACGCAAAACCAGAACTTAAGAGCTGAACATTCAGAAATGCGTATGGATATCCTGACCCTCTCCTGGCTCAGCCCTGCCACATGTGGCCTTGAGTCAGGCTGTCCAGTGCAATTAAACGTCAGGTTCTCTGTCAGACGAGTGGCATCTCCAGAATTAGCAAGCAATGCTGCTGTAGGAAAAGGCTCCATCAAATGTATCCACGCCGTGGAATCAGACAAAATGTATGTGTGAGAATCAGCTGATTTTATGGAGGGGAAGGAGGGGAACATCAGGGCCCTGAGAAATTCTCATTATCTTGCTTTGAGAACCTTCCAATGAAAACAGACATTGATAGGGCTTCCTTCCAGCAGAAGCCTTAGGATTAGCTTCTTCTGCTTGCCTAGACAGTGGAAACAGCACTCTCTTATAACCCTTCCTTTTAGCATAAAGATCTTGGTTATATGATGTAGCAGTGATAGAAGGAATAAGAGGAATAAAATGGAACCAAGACACCGAGATAAAAGGCAGAGCACAATTTTTCTGTTTGATGTTTTCTGAAAAGTATCATGATCTGACGAGATTTTTCCTTCTTTCATCCTCTTGATGGCTGAGGCCCTGATTGTTGCAATCAAAGTCGAGTGGAGTACCCGGTGAATCAGCTCCCAGGATAATGCAACTCTGGGAGAACTGAGCTCAGAGTTTTAGAAGGAAGGTTCATGAGAATCATGTGACATGCTGGCTGTCAGGGAGATGGCCGTGTGGGGACCCTGGGGGCCCGCGGCCCAAACAAAGACTTCTGTGACCTCCGGGCTCATGGGTACACTCCAGGAGGGCCCAGTCCCGACCCAGAGCAACATGGCGCCGGGGTGGCACCAGTGTTATTTCAGTCCTGCGCCTTGGGCTCTTGTGGTGCATATCTTGCCGCCCTAGGAAGGGCCAGGGGAGAAACCTCAGCGCTTGTGTTATCTCTAGGTTAACCGTTTCCGGTGTTGCAAATAAGCAAATCCTGGGGCTTCGATGGTTTATTGGAATATCAAGGAGCTGGAGGGCATTTGCTCTATAAATCCTCCCTGAGTATCTGGTGGAGGCCCATCTCCGTGTGACAGGCTGGGAGAGTGGGGAGACAGGAACCCAGCCCTTTGGGAATTTACAGTCAGGGGCTGGCTTTGGAAGAAGTACTACCAGGGACTCACCTCATTCAACGGTGGCCTTATGTAAAGAGTGCTTTTGTGTCACCGATGCTGGGACACCTCGGTCCTCACTTCACCCTGCCCCGAGAGCCACAGCTCCTTAGGATCCTGGGATTAATGATCAGAAGGCAGGAACTGCCTGGTCAGAGAATCTTAGGATAGTTTTTGGCCACGTGGCATGCACCACGTGAGAGTCAGGTGGTACCCCACCCGGCTTATGCCTGATCCCGAAAGAGAAAGTTCAAGAGGGTTTGGCAAATGTCAGTATGTCAGTGTTTGCTCTTGTGTCCCCTCCCATTAATAGGGCCACCCACGTAACACAGGCAGGGGAACCTACTGACTTCGTTTCGTCCTTCCACAGTCCATGCTTAACAGCACTGCATCCTGGGTGTTAAACAGCCCGGGATGCTTCCATCTGAACCATCGGGATCTGAGTTCTTACGTGACTGGCTGAAAAGCAGCAGAGTCATCCCAAAGCGATTTATTGAATAAACAGAAGAGCGAGCGAGAGAGCAAGGGAACGAGGGGGTGAGAGACTGAGAGAGCGAGCGAGAGCGAGAGCCTTTATGCAGATGTCCAGAAAGTCCACTGCGATCGGCCTTGAGGTTTAATTAGTTAAATCTGTCATCTCAACCCCAGACACTTCAGAGCCGTGGTGCTCAGCCGGGCTGCGCGTGACAATCCCCTGGGGAGCTGACAGAATGTACAGATGCCCAAGTCCTACCACCGACGAATTAAATCCGAGTCTCTGGGGGTGGTTCACAGACATCAGTATTTATTAGCATTTCCACTGCTATAGAATCATCAGACAACTGACGATCACTGAATTAGATGTCTGCGAGAGGATTTAGGAGGACCAGATTTTTAAAATCCCCTGCTCTTCTGAGTATACTCCAATTCCATTTCAACATAAGACCTGGGCATGATTAGTATCAGGCCTCAGTAACCTCAACTCGTTATTATTCTCAACATTTTGCGTTACCAAGAGAATACTGCTTATATGTATGCACAAACACGTTTGAGTATATAGTCATGCATCTATGCAGAGAGGTGGGTTCAGCACTATGTTTCTGGCAACAGAGTACATAATGGCTTCATTTCTGTCAGGGATGCATTCACCTCCTTTCCTGACACGGACCCCTGAAAATTCAGGCACGCCTTTATTCAGAGAACACGAGCCTGCTGCAGCAGGTGCAAAGGAGACAAGGGCCTGGCCAGCGGGAGGGGGAGAAGAGCCTACTCATTATCCAACGAAACAGCGTTGTATTGGGTGCTGACGGAGGTTCAGGCCAACACGATGGCTTAAGAGAAAGAGCTAGAAGAGACGACTTTCCTGAGATTTGACGGATGAGGAGTAGCTTGCCCGGCAGCTCAGGGTGGGGATGGAATAACAAGATGGGTGTAGGGCAGGCTCAGAGGCAGGAAAGAAAGAAATTCCTAACTGGGCCTCCGTCTTGCCCTCGCCTAGAATATTCCATTAAGAAACACGACAAAACAGGGTGCTATAATCCTGTTTCCTCCTAACACAGGGGGTTCTGGACACTTCACATAGGGAATGAGATAGAAGCCGTGCCCTTTAGGGAATTTCGGTCTCATGGGGGGCTACGAATGGACCTGTATCACCACGCTTTCCTTTCTAAATTTTTTTTTTTTCCAAAGCAGACTGTTGAATCTGCTCTAACTGAACGCAAGACAAACCCAGTGAGAGGAATGAAAGTGTGTCATATGTAAGTAGCTGAAGCAGCGCGCCTGAGACTTCGGTCTGGCAACGACACCCTACGGTTGTATATCACTTTGCCATTTATTAGCGTATTTGATCTTCATAAAAGCTTTGTGAGGTAGACAAGAGGAGACAGGCAATATTATTCCCGCTTTACTTGACTCAACGGGTCAAGTGATTGACCCAGAGTAAGGAAGTAATGAATTGCTCTAGAACCCACGTCTTCCTACTCCTTATTTCATCTTTCTACATATTTCTTTCCTTCTGGCTGAACACCAATTTGTCACAAATGTCTCCATGCCACACCATTTAGAAAGCAGAGAAAGCTAGTCCTGGAATAACTCAATTTGAGGAGAATGTCTTAGTCCCCAGTTTAGTCTCTTAGCAACCACATATATTTAGTGATGGCTCCTTCTATGCCTATAAAGCATACCCAATGCGCACTTGGTTTCATATGTATTCCTTGAGCTGGACCGTAATTTAACTACAGCTTTGGTCTAAAAACTCTAATAACTCTTTCATACTCAGATTCTTATTTTTCACCTTCTCTGCTATGCATCTGATGTATGAAATTCTGACAGTTTCTCATTTTAAAAATTTTCTCGGGGCGCCTGGGTGGCTCAGTCAGTTAAGTGTCCGCCTCTTGATTTAGGCTCAGGTCATGATCTCATGGTTCGTGAGATTGAGCCCCATGTCGGGCTCTGCACTGGGTGGCTCTCTAAGGGCGCCTGGGTGGCTCGATTTCTTAAGCATCTGACTCCTGATTTTGGTTCAGGTCATGATCTCACAATTTGTGAGATCGAGACCCACATCGGCCTCTGCACTGACAGTGCCGAGCCTGCTTGGGATTCTCTCTCCCTCTCTCTCTCTCTCTGTTCCCCCCCCCCCACTTGTGCCCTCTCTCTCCATTCCCCGCAAAAATAAATAAAAAAAGATTCTCTCTCTCTCTCTCTCTCTCTGCCCCTCTTCCCTGCTCAAGTGCACGCTCTCTCTCTCTCAAATAAATAAACATTAAAAAAAAGATGATCTCTTAAAAAAAAAAAAGACATTTTCTTTAAGAGGATGATGCTAATAAAGGATATTTTTTTCTTAAAGGTGGTTTATGACTTCAATAAACTTATGGGAATTTATACAGGTACAACCTTTTGGGGAAATAATAGGACAATGAGTATCAAAACCCTAAAACACATCCTCTGTTTGACCCGTTAGTTCCACCTCTGGAATCTGTCCCAGGGAAAGCAAATCTAAACTGCAGACCAAAATTTGTGCGTACAGGTCTTTCTCGATGCCTTATTTAGTGGGTGGGTTGAGTTAAATTTTATACAGTCATAAAAAAGAATATCGTGCTTTCATTAGAATAAATCTTTTAGTGGTAAAATGCTCATTTTACTAGTTACGAGATCAAGTGGAATGTGTGCATGTTATGAACCCAGCTACGCGAAGCCCCACAGATGAGAGAGAAACACACCAAAATGTCAACAGTAGTTGTGTCTGGGAGGCACCATATTGGTAAATTTCCTTTCTCACGCATGTTTTTCTGTTTCTCTCAAGTTTTCTGCTGTGAGTGTGTGTTATTCTTATGACGGGGAAAAAACGAGCTTTGAAGGACCGTGCTTCTGTGTTGAATGTAGCGTCTACACAGGCATCTACTTTGAACAGCTCTGAGAATATGCTCCAGGGAGTGAAGTGAGGAATAACACGACCATCCTGGCACTGGCCTCCCTGCTTCTACCCTTGACTCCCTCCAGCTGGTGCTCTGCACGGCAACCAGAGGTATGCTCTTAACATGGAAGGACCCATTTCACTCTTTCACTCAATATCCTCTAGTGGTTTCCCATCTCGTTAAGGCAGTGTCTTCAGCAGAGCTGACAAAGCCCTGTGGCATCCACTCCCTCCTCCCCACTGCCTGTGCCCCCCACCTCCATCTACTCCGGCCACACTGGCTTCCTTGCTGTCCCTTCCACAGACCAGGAAAACACCTGCCTCGGGAATGTTCCCTCTCAAAGGTGTTCTCTCAAACACCAGGATGGCTGCCCCCTCCCCTTCTGCACATCTTCCCCAAATGTCACCTTCTCAGGGAGCCTTCCTAACCATCCAATTCAGATCTATATACCCCACTCTCCTCCTAGGTATCCACCCTACGCTCCTGATCCCTCTTACCGGATTCATTTTTCTTTTATCTGTAGGACACATCATCTTTTAATACACGACACAGCCCACTTATTCAGCACAGGCTTCAGTGTGTAATTGGCAGGCCAAGAGACTGAGCTCTCCCAGCTCATCTGCGCTGTGAAAATGTGGAAATCGCCTTTTGTGCCTGTTTTCCTCTCCCAAAGTATATATTTTTTTGGCAGAGAAATGAGCACATTGTCTATATAGCCCTACATTTGTCTACTTGTGTATTTATTACAACTGGCCGTGTAAAGGTACATCATATAGGTCATTGCATATGACTTAGGTCTCTACTAATTCTGTTTGAGTCATTGCCAAATACATTTCCAAAATGGCCCTAACATAAAGACATACTCAATTTCATTGAGATGTATATTTATATTCTTTTTGGGAGGATACTATATGCACATGGTTCAATAGTCCAAAGATAGAAAAAGGTATACAGTGAAAAATGTCCCTGTCTTCCAGTTCCCCAGTGCCCCTCGCTAGTGGTAACTATTGTTAGCAGTGTCTTATGTATTCTTACAAACATATTGTATCGCTACCGAAGTAAATTCATACGTAATATATAGTTCCCTTTTTTATCCCCAAAGCAGCATACTCCACACACTATTCTCTCTACCTTGCTTTTATTAGTAGTTCATCTAGGTGATCATTCTGAATCAGTACATAAAGATTCTCCTTACTGTTTTGTAGTGGCATGTCATTCCATTGAGTGTATGTGTCCAAAATTTTTTATTTATTTTTAAATATTTTATTAAAATTTTTAAATAATGTTTATTTTTGAGAGAGAGAGAGAGAGAGAGAGAGAGACAGAGACAGAGTGTGAGCAGGGGAGAGGCAAAGAGAGAGGGAGACACAGAACCCGAAGCAGGTTCTAGGCTCTGAGCCATCAGCACAGAGCCCAATGCGAGACTCGAACCCATGAACCGTGAGATCATGACCTGAGCTGAAGTCGGATGCTTAACTGACTGAGCCAGCCAGGCTCCCCTAAAGATTTTATTTTTAAGTAAATTCTACACCCAACGTGGGATTCCAACTTACAACCCAAGATCAAGAGTCACATGCTTGACCAACTGAGACAACTAGGTGCCCTATGCACGTGTCAAAATTACTTAGCCAGTCCTATACCGGTAGATGTCTGGATGTTGGCATTGTTTCCAATCTTTTGGTATCATAGACAATACTTGTATATATAAGTCATTTTGCACATATACAACTGTATCTGTAGAATACATTCCTAGAGGTAATTCAATTTGTCACTTTGTGCATTTATAATATTACTGCATATCTTATTTTTGGGTATGAGGACACAGGATTTTCAAGATGTCAACCTTTGGGGTGCCTGGCTGGCTCAGTCGGTAGAGCATACGACTCTTGATCTTGGAGTTGTTAGAGCTCTACACTGGGTACAGAGATACTTAAAAAATATATATATTTTACTTAATATATATTACTTTATATACATGACTTATAATATGTGTGTATATATATACATATATGTGTGTGTATGTATATAGACACACACACACACACACACACACACACACACACACACACATATCCTCTGTAAATTAATGTGAGATTTCAACGTCATTCCAACCAAAATATCCATAGTATCAGTTTTTGGAACTTTAAGTCCACTTATGACACACTTTTGCTCTGCATTCACCAATGGCTCCCCATCTTGCTCAGAGAAACAGCCCAAATCTTCATTTTCCCACAAGGCCCTCTTGGATTACTCCCTGTTACTTCTCTGACCTCATTTCCTTCTCTCTCTCATGCGCTTTGCTCCAGGCACACTGGCCTCTGGTCTCAGGGCCTTTGCACAGTGCTTCTGCTTGTCCGCGCACTTTGTTTCCTCACCTTAACCGCCATATTCTCAATGAAGCCTGTCTTGATCCCCTGGTTTCGTACTTTCCCCACTTCCTATCTTCCTTCCCTATTTTGTCTCTCTCCGTCTCACTTATCACCCTTTGACACTGTAGGTATTTGACTGATTTGTCTTCCTCTCTCATGCAGCTAGAACGTAAGCACCACATGGGCAGATATTTTCCCTTTTCTGGTCACTGCTGTATCCCCAGTGCTTAGACCACTGCCTGTTGCTTAGGAGTTGCCCAGTCAACACTGATTGGTTTAAATAAGCATGTGGAATAGCCGGAACCCTGGGGGGGAAATGATTAACAGGTAAGGGGTGGTGATTAGCTTTACTACATAGGAAAATAGGTTATAAAGCAAAACTAATTAAAATTGGGTTTCTGGACCAAGAATAACTTGAGCAGAAGAAGAGAACAGGGTTTGGAAATAGACCCAAATCCATATGAGAATTGGAAACACGATGACAGTCACGTACGAAATCAAGACAAGAAAAGATGGATTATTCAATAAACGGGTTTGGAATACCTGTCTAGTCACTTGGAGAAAACAAGATGAAAACTCTATGTCTCCTCTTACACCAGGGAACCAAAGATACACAGTAAAACCCTGGGTTGTGAGCAACTTGTTCTGTGAGTATTCCGCAAGACCAGCAGGCACTGCTGATAAATTTTTATTTATTTATTTTTTTGAGGCTTCTTTTTTTTTTTTTTTAATATATGAAATTTATTGTCAAATTGGTTTCCATACAACACCCAGTGCTCATCCCAAAAGGTGCCCTCCTCAATACCCATCACCCACCCTCCCCTCCCTCCCACCCCCCATCAACCCTCAGTTTGTTCTCAGTTTTTAACAGTCTCTTATGCTTTGGCTCTCTCCCACTCTAACCTCTTTTTTTTTTTTTTTCCTTCCCCTCCCCCATGGGTTTCAGTTAAGTTTCTCAGGATCCACATAAGAGTGAAACCATATGGTATCTGTCTTTCTCTGTATGGCTTATTTCACTTAGCATCACACTCTCCAGTTCCATCCACGTTGCTACAAATGGCCATATTTCATTCTTACATTGCTGATAAATTTTAACTTGATAAACGAGTGATGTCTTACAATACGAGTAGTAGGTGATGCCGAACGTTACATGATCACAACTGAGCCAATGGTTCTCGAAATTCGCTTTGATACACAAGTGCTTTGGATTACAAGCATGTTTCTGGAATGAATTATGCTCGCACACCAAGGTTTTACTCTATCTGGAAAAAAAATCTAACACTAAAATTTGGGGGGACTAATTTGTAATCATGGGGACAAGACTAAGAAGAGATGTAGGAAAAGATTAATAAATTTCACAAAAAACAAAAAAGCTCTCGTAGGGAAAATTGCCACAGACAGAGTTAAAAGACAACACGTACTAGTAAGAACTTTTCAAGATATATGACTTGTGACTAATTTCCGAAAGTTGCAAAAAGCTCTTATTAAATCGATAAGAAAAAAATGAAGAACCTGACAGAAAAATGGGACAGGACATGAATAAGCAGTTCTCAGAACAAGAAATCACAGTGGCCAATAAATAGTGACAAAAGGCTTACTTTCACTTATACTTTTAAACATGCAGATGAAAATATCAAGAAAATACATTTTTTTTCATTATCAGATCGGCAACGATCCCCCAATTTGTTAACAGCTACACTGGCAAAGAAGAGACATACACATTCTCACTTACTGCTGGGAGAGGGCGGTTTCGGGCGATCTCTTTGCAGAGCACTTTGGCAATATCTCTGAAAATTAAAGCTGGACAATGCTCTCTGACCCAGCAGGTCCACATCTAGGAACTTGTACTATGGAGACAAGGAAAAAAGATCAAGCATATACATTGTAGAATTATTTGCATTAAAAAATAAAACCCCGATTGTCCAATCATAAGGAAACACCAGTTAAATAAACCATTCTGCATCCATACAATGGAAATATTCTACAGCCATTTAATAAATTACTTGGGATCTTATATGTGATTATGTGATACAAGATTCAGTAAATGCAAACAACACGTGTAGTATATTTCTATTTGTGATAGAGTGGACATGCGTATATATTATTGTATATGTATAAAAAGGGTTCTGGAAAGATCTATAATGTAGCAGGTAGTGGGAGTTAGGTCTATGTTGAGGAGACAAAACTGTGCCTCTCATTTTGTAGCTCCTTTCTGGTTCTCATTTCTTGCACTGTGCATGTGTCACATGTATTATAACAGTAAAACACACACACACACACACACACACACACACACACACACACACACACAAAGTTAAATTTCACTCTAAAAATTGTCCTAATTCTAAGGAATGAGGTTCGGGGTGCCTGGGTGGCTCAGTCAGTTAGGCATCTGACTTCGACTCAGGTCATGATCTTGCGATTCCGTGGGTTTGAGCCCCACATCAGGCTCTGTGCTGACAGTGCAGAGCCTGCTTGAGATTCTGTCTCCCGCTCTCTCTCTCTCAAACAAATAACCTTTCAAAAATATGAAAAAAAAAAAAAAGTCTCTAATGACATTCATCTCTACTGAAATGACTTCAACTATGGAAGGTAGTTTACTCCTCATTCATATTATCTTTGTTAGCAATAACAAAAAGACCTTTCCAGAGGCAGGAAGCTGGAATCAAAAGAGAATGTATGAAATAAAGGCCTGATTTAAGTCCATGAGATCAAAGGACATTTTCGTCTCCCAATTAAAGAGACATTCCCACTTTCCAGTCCACAGACACGGATGATTGGCCCCAAGCCCACTGTAGCCCGAGAGAGCTCGGTTTGCATTCCCAATCTATAGCTACAAGGTGACCCAGGAAAAGTTATCGAGTCCCTCTCCATCAGTTAAGTTACGAAGTTGTATATAAAGCAAATCCCCAAAAAACGGCTTAAAAGAGATAGAGGTTTTTCTTCCCTCTGACACGAGGTAATTCCAGAGTTGTGCCCTCCGTAGAATTGTGAGATAAGAAATTTGTGTTCAAACTGCTAAGTTAGTTTGTGGCAATGTGTGCCACAGCTGTAGAGAACTAATACAGAGGATGGTGGAGGTCGATGGCCCTAGATCAGGCGTCAGCAAACTCTGACCTGGCCCACCAACCAAACCCAGCCCACTGCCTGGTTCTGTAAATACAAGGCTTTACTGGCACACAGCCACACCCGTTTTTGTCATGTGTTGTCTTTGTGCCCGTCTGCCTCTCGTGCTGCCATGTTGGAGCTGAGTAGCTGCAACGCCTAAAATATTCACTATCTAGTTCTTTAGAGAAAAAGTTTGCTGACCCCCGCTCTAGCTGATCTCGAGATAACCAGATGACAAAAGCAGTTTACTTGGGTGGTGACTCCTGAAAGCACTGGGGACATGGTAGAGGTGAGATGGGGAACAAAGGCAGCCAACAGTGTGTGATTGAGCAGGGCATCACTGTGGGTGACTGAGGCTGCATCCTACCAGAAAGTTCTGGGAAGCGGCATAGAACAGGCACCTCAGTTATCTATGTGATATAGGCAAGGGAGCCGGGAATTAATCAACCCCCATCAGTCACTGGTTGTGCACTGCTGATTCCGTAGTTTGGAGAAAGCCCTTGGGAAAAAAGATGTTAATACAGACAGTCGGAAGTCAGCCTTAAGTGGTAAGTCCTGGCGGGTAGAGATGGGGCAAGAACTGAGTCTGCTACAAGTGGGAAAAGGACATGTGTCCGAGTCCAGCTTCTGCCCACGCCCCCACCCCACTAACCATCCCTCCCCCGAGAAGGAATGACCCATTTAATTGGTGAATTTGGAAGAAGGAGGTGAGCATGCTTGGCTCAGGGTTTCTTGAGTTCTCTTCCAGATTTGTCTGCCCACATAAAGGGTCCACTCTGTTTTGCTCTCCATTAGGAGAGAAGCTTATGGCATGGGCACCACCCCAGAAATAGCAGAGCCCACACTTAGGTTCAAGTCGGTGAGAATGTATTGGAAAGTCTGTTGGCCCCTGGATTTAAGGCCACATTCTTCGGTCATCAACAATGCTGATTATTTCTATCTCCACTTGTTGGACTCTTGAATTTATTTTTCAGTTGGTCTTAAACTTGGGTAGAAGGAGGGTTGCAATTTATTAGGCTCTTAAACCCCACAGATGATTATTATTTCTATGGACTGTCTTACTTAGGTTCATAACATAATCGAACACGTTACTGTGAAAATCTCAAACAATGCCCAATTTGTGGTCAGTATATTTGCTTCCTTATATGGAACAGGTCTAAGAACAGAGGACAGAATGTTGTACCAGAAATTTGCTTTCCCAGCTAGTACCCAGAACTGTTTTACTGGAAAGATGACAGGAAAGTGCTGTGTACTGGAAAATGCTCATGATAGATTCATACTCTTCTCCTCATAACTTGGGCAACAATGGACTTTTGTGACCTGAAGAGACACACTATATTCTAGAACAGAAATAACAGATGTGCATGTCTCCATTGCACAGGGAATGCCATTTACCCCAGAGAAAGCGGAAGGAGCCACAGACGACAGAACAGTAGTGCCTTTTATGGGCTCTTTTTAGAAACTTGATTCTTATACCCCTTTGCTTTTCACTTCACGCGGGGTTATAAAGACATTCTCTGCCACTTGTATCTGTTCGGTAACAACTTCTATTTCTACTGCACATTTTTTTTTTTTAAAAAAGCTTGAAACATCTCATGAAGCACTCGCAACAGAAAACAGAAAAATGATACATGCAGGGAAGCAGAAACGTCAGACAAAGTGAGTTATTATAAATGCGACTACAGTGGGCAGAGGATGTGAGTCAATAATGGGAGGAAACGGCCATGGCCGTCCTCCATCTTGAATAGCCCAGATCCTGACTGGCCTGACCCCGGGGCCTTCTCACAGCATGGCTGGTGGCTACATGTCTCAAAGAGGATTAGGTGCCGCTGTCGGTAAAGCGAGACTCTAAATCACAGTAGTTCAAGAAGACAGAACTTTGCTTCCTCGTGTAAAAGTTAGGGCAGGGCAGTCCAGAGCTGGTGTGGCTGTTGTGCTTCCTGCAGTCCTCAAGGGTCCAGGCTCCCTTCCTCTCACTGCTCCCCAATCCCCAGGGTGCGACCTTCCATCTATGGTGTGAGATGATTGGGACTCTAGCCACCACATGGGAATTCTGGGCAGCAGGAGAGGCAAGGGGTGAAGAAGAAAACTGCACCACGGTATGTGCCCGCTGTCTTTTGAAGGAGGTGCCTGACGGCAGCCATGGGACACTTTCGTTCACACCTCATCAGCCAGGACATAGGCACACAGCCACATCTAACTGCAAGGGAGGCTAGGAAACGTGGCGTTTCCGTAGGTCCAGCTAAAAATCACAGTTCCTATGACTATGGAAGAAGGGACATTGGATATTGGGAGACAACCAACAGTCTCTGCCACAATGAGCTGGAAATGGATCACTGGGGTGTGGTCTCCACGTGCTGTTCCCAAATGCTGGTCCTCAGAAGCAGTGCCAACCCCCCGACAAAGTATTCACTGGGCTCTGCTGAAACGTAGACAGGGGCGCCCGGGTGGCTCAGTTGGTGAGGCGCCAGACTCTTGATTTCGGCCCAGGTCATGATCTTACCATTGTGAGATCTAGCCCTGCATCGGGCTCTGTGATGGGCGTGCAGCCTGCTGGAGATTATCTCTTTCCTTCTCCCTCTGCCCCTTCCCCACTCCCCCACACGTGCGTGTGCACTCTCTCTCAAAATAAATAAATAAATAAATAAATAAATAAATAAATAAATAATTGATTTCAAAAAGAAATGTAGACAGATTTGTGCAATGTGGTTTTTTTTTAATACTTATCTTTAAAGTTTATTTATTTTGAGAGAGAGAGAGAGAGAGTGCACGAGCAGGGTAGGGGCAGAGAGAGAGAGGGAGAGAGAGAATCCCAAGCTGACTCTGTGCTGCCAGCACGGAGCCCAACTCTGGGCTCGAATTCACAAACCATGAGATCATGACCTGAGCTGAAATCAAGACTCGGATGCTTAACCGACTGAGCCCCCCCCCCCCAGGCTCCCCAGTAGTTATTTTTTGAGGGACTCCATAGGAACATCTGTGGGGCTTCCTAAGACCCTGTCTACCTCTGCCACCCTCAGACACATGGGGAACATGCTTTTGTGCCCATGCCTGGCTGCCTGAGACCCATTTGCCACAGACCGAGGGGCCATGATTTTTCTAGGGTCTTACTCCTGCCACAGGATTCCACCCAGGAGGCGAGACACAACCTCTTCTGGGATACCTAGGTCAGGTCCGTATTAATTAGAAAGCTTTTGGCTGCAAGTCAAGTGGTTTAAAAATATGGATTGAATCATCTCACGTGACAAGAAGGTTGGAAGCAGACAGGCTACTTCTTTGCCGTTCTCTTGGCTTCCTGCTCTTAGTCATAAAATATTTGCTTGGCACTAAGTATCACATTGTCTCATGACCACATCCAAAGCAGGGAGGAGTGGTCCTTGGCTTTCTTTCAAGGAGGAAGAGTCTTTCCAGAACTCTTCTCCTTAATAACTCATTGGGCAGAACTGGGTCACATGGCACCCCTAAACCACCCGCTGGCAAAGGGCGGGATCACCATGGCTGGATTAGAACAATGACGATTCACTCCCTGGAGCTCAACACATTGTCACCCAATATCTGAACAGCATCAGGGTTCAGGACAACCGTTGGTGTCTGTCACAGCTTCTTTCTGTCCTCTCTTGCCTCCGGCTTTTCTGGGGGAAGGGTTACAAAACCCAAAATGTATCTGCTTGTGTAACTGCCCCTCTGGCAACTGCCCCTCCTGGGACAGGAGACTGGGGAATGGCTGAGAGAGGGTGACGACACATTGTTGAAACTGATCTCCTGTTCTCCAAAGTCTATGCTATTTGCACATAGGAGTTCCACTTACCCCTCCCGAGCGTGAGGCTGTTGGAACCCAAGAGCCCAAAGGTGACTCTTATTTTCTCTATTTCCGGATCTCATCTCTTCCCAGAGTTAATGAATGGCTGAGCAGGGGTAGGGTTACAGAGGAGAATCCTTTCTTTCGCATTCACCGGTATCCCCAGGTAGACAGCAGCTCCTTGAGGGCGGAGGCTTGCTTTGCTCTCCCTAGCACCTGACAGCCCGGACGGCGAGCTCTCATGCAGTACAGATGCAAACAGTAAAAGACCTCGCCCAGGGGCAGGAAAGGTAGCTGTCAACTAGTCAGCGGGTTCGAACACTAACTGTTGTACTCCTAAGTCAATAAAGATGACATTTCAGCTCTCCAGAGTTTCTGATTTTCCTGAAAGGGAACATCCAGATCGGGAAGCCAGGCAAACTAGCCGAAGCCGAGCTAATTAGAATACGGCTGGGGTCACCACAGGATTGATAAATCCTATCTGTTTCACAGAAAGGGTATGGAAAGGAGTTGTAAAAGTTGAAAAGTGTTCAAGATGGGAGGGAATGCCTCCAGTGCTATGAGGCCAACGGAAACATGGTATAGAATCCCTTGAAATCATGCAGACGGTTATACTCTGAGGAAGAGTAGCTAGAGAGTTCAAGCTTACCTACGAAGAGCTTTCTTAACAGAGACTGAGAAGCTACTGTGTACATTAGGTAGAAACGCAGAAAAAGCCCTGAGGGGGTCAAAGATTAGAGTTACAGAGCCATAGCGGAGAATTTCTTTCTCACCGTAGACAAGACCTTCTTTGTATTTCTTCCTTCCTTCCTTCCCTCCCTCCAAGTGGTTGACACCTTACATTAATCTCAAGTGTACAACACAGTGATTCGACAGCTCTATACGTTACGCTGTGCTCGCCACAAGGGTGGCCGCCATCTGTCACCATGCAGCGCTATTACACTACCAGTGACCGTATTTCCCAGGCGGTACCTTTCATCCCCGCGACTTACTCATTCCGAACTGAAGCCCGTATCTCCCACACCCCTTTGCCCATTCTGCCTATGTCCCCACCCCACTCTCCCCCGGCAACGATCTGTTCCTTCTCTGTATTTATGGGTCTGGTTCTGCTTTTTGTTTATTCATTTGTTTTGGTTTTGAGATTCCACATATAACTGAAGTCAGGTGGCATTTGTCTTTCTCTGACTTATTTCACTGAGCATCATGCCCTCGGGACCCATCCATTTTATAAGACCTTCTTCATATTTCTCAGCCTTTTAAAAATTTTTTTTACTGTTTGTTTATTTTTGAGAGAAAGAGAGACGGAATGCGAGTGGGGTAGGGGCAAAGAGAGAGGAAGACACCGAATCTGAAGCAGGCTCCAGGCTCTGAGCCGTCAGCACAGAGCCCGACTTGGGGCTCGAGCCCACGAACTGTAAGATCATGACTTGAGCAGAAGTCGGACTCCCAACCACCAACTGAGCCACCCAGGTGCCCTATCAGCCTTTTTCATAACAGCTTTGTTGAGATATAATCCACATCCCATACAATTTACCCATCTAAAATGTCTGATTTGGGGCACTTCAGTGGCACAGTTAAGCGTCTGGCTTCGGCTCAGGTCATGATCTCATGGTTCGTGAGTTCGAGCCCCGTGTCGGGCCCTGTGCTGCTGGTGCGGAGCCTCCTTGGGATTCCCTCTCCCTGCCCCTTCCCCGTTTGTGCTACTTCTCTAAATAAAGAAATAAACCTAAAAATTTTAAATAAAAAAATAAAATGTGCAATTTAGTGATATTTTTAGCACGTTCACAGAGCTGGGCAACCACCACCACGATCAACGTTTGAACATTTTCATCACCCTGAAAAGAAACCCCGAACTCGTTAACATTCCCTTTCTCTTCGGTCTCCTCACCCTCGCAACCACCAATCAATCTACTTTCTGTCTCTATGGATTCCCCTTTTCTGGACAGTTCACATAGACGGAATTGCCCAATATTTAGATACTGTACGTGGCCGTGAACTTCGCCATCCTCATAAATTGCATTGCTACAGTTAAACAGCCTGGAGAAAGCCATGTTTGTCATTAAATGGGCATAATCACATAAGTAGGCCATTGTCCAGGCATATACAGAAAAAGAGATGGGATGATCATTGACTCCCTTAAAATATCTGTGTTATCTGAAAATTAATACTAACATGGGAAGGCCATATTTTTGACTTATAGTATTATTAGTGTTGTTTTTATAAAAAATGTTGTTCCTGGGGGCACCTGGGTGGCTCAGTCAGTTAAGCGTCTGACTTCAGCTCAGGTCATGATCTCAAGGTCTGTGAGTTTGAGCCCCGTGTCGGGCTCTGTGCTGACAGCTCAGAGCCTGGAGCCTGCTTAGGATTCTGTGGCTCCCTCTCTGTCCTTCTCCGCACCCCCCCCCCCCCCACACACACACACTGTCTCTCTCTCCCTCTATCTCTCTCTCACAAATAAACATTAAAAAATTTTGTTTAAATGTTTTTCCTGGTATTTCCTTACTCCTTTGGTCTTCCCACAAACTCACAAATTGGAGCCCTGCCCTTCTGTCTGTGCTCATTACGGAGGGAAGGGTTGAGATGGGAAAGTAGAGCAAAGAAGAACCTCTTCCAGGCTTTTAAAGTTCAAAAGCCATGCCCTTCCACCAGACTTGTGCAGACCTGTGAGGTGGGCCCTCTTCTGTGGCACTGTGGGGGCCCAGAGTGCACTGGCCAGGGGCTGTGTCCCCCTGGATGGAGGGGTGCTTTGGTCTCATGGGCTAGCAGCCTCCTTCTCAGCTGAGAACGGAAAAGCTTAAGATTTGGCCACACCTGGGGCACCTGGGTGGCTCAGTCGGTTAAGGGTCTGACTCTTGATTTCGGCTCAGGTCATGATCTCAAGGTTTGTGAGATCAAGCCCCACATTGGACTCTGCACTGACAGTGTGGACCCTGCTTGGGATTCTGTCTCTCCGTCTCTGACCCTCCCTACCTCTCTCTTGCACCCGTGCTCGCTTGCTCTCTCTCAAATAAATAAACTTTTTAAAAAAACTTAAAAAGAAATTTGGTAACAGATGTCAGAGAGTACTTGAGTCAGAACCAGGCTTCACACACAGACCCCACACACAGACGGCCGAGGGACTCGGAGAGGTGAGATCATATCCTTTCCCCCTTTCAAAACCTCAGCTTGCTTCTTGCTGCGCCTGGTACAAATCTACACTCATTTCCACCAATGCCGACCGCAAACCCGTACTGTCCGATACGACTTTGTGGGATGATGGCAATGATCTGTTCTGTGCCATCCATGTGGCTGCGGAGCATACGAAGTGTGGCCAGGGTGACTAAAGAACTGCATTTTAAAGTAATTTCCATTTAAGCGTCACACGTGGCTAGTAGCTACCGTCCTGGAAAGTGCGGACATTGAACATTTCCACGATTTCATTGAAGACGTTGGTATTAGATAGCGTTGTTCCTTCAGAAACCAGCCTTGAGACAGCGTGTGGAATTTACTGGGAAGGGTCAAGAAGGGGGAAGATGAGACCTGAAAGGAAGGGAGCCAGGAAAGAACAGGGCCACACTGAGAGCACCTAGAGCCCAGGGACGCAGGGAACTCTGGTGATCCGTGCAGAGCACGCACGGATGATCTCAGAATCGTCCCACTCAGGGGGTACAGGACTTGGTATATTTCTCCATTAATTCCCACCAGTCATTGATTGAGGGTGGCTCTCAGGGGGTGTTAATTCTCGAGCATTTCCACCCACCCAGAGCATGGCCCGGGAAGGCTCTGTGGCCCCAACGACGCTTCAAGCCAAGTCATGAGGGCAGTGGTTGTGTTGACGGGGCCTGAGGGCTGGGGGCACCGGCAGTGGCTGCCCCCCTCCCACTCCTGACCCCCCAGTCTGCTCTCCAGATGGGACTGTAATGTTTCACGCATATCCTTAGAGGCATTTTTGCATGTATAAATATAAATACACATAATACCTGTAAATAAATTTCTAAGTTTTCCATTTATGCAAATGGGATCATTCCACACGCAGTCTCTTGCCCGTTGCCTTTGGCGCTTAATAGTTTACCCTGGAGCCATTTCGTCGTAGTTGTTTCTTTAATTTCCCCCGCTCGGCTGTCTTTATCACGAAGAAGTTCAGACTCAGAAAAAGAGCCGCAACGGCTTGGCTGCAAGAATGCAAAGAGATTTGTGTTTAGCTTATGGATTTAAAAGGCAAGCTGTTTGTTGAGACTGCAGAGTTTGGTTCAAGGCATTGCAGGATGGTGTGATTTTCCTGTTAAAAACAAATGGGAATTTGCTTGGTGATAAACTCAGGCAGTGTGTGGGCTGATTAGACAATAGAGTCTGCAATCAATAGATTAACCTCCTAGGATGATTGCAGTCGCAGAAGGCAGCTGTCTCCGGGGTCGGGCGTCCTGCCCGGCAGAGAAGCCTCGTGAGCCCCGGGGTTCAGGCCCCAGCTCTGCCATTGACCTGCTGTGTCACTGCGCGGCCGCCTCTTGACCTCTGAGGGCGTCTGTTTTCTCGTCTATTTAATGAGAAGGGTAGCGCCTACGTTGCTGTCTCTCGATGGGTTTGACGCACCGACCAACGGTGGCGGGGGGAGGCTGCAAACCCAAATGCCTTCGGGGGCTCCCAGGCAAACGCACGAGTCCAGCGACGCTGCCAGAACAGGCCGCAGTGGGCACTCTGGCTAAGAGGGGGATAAATCCCGCACCGCCCGTCTCCCACGTGGGAATCTTTTAACCTTTATCTTGGCCAAAACAACGCCGATCTGTGGGCTGCGTGGGGCCCTTGGGCAAGAGCGTGCATCCTACAAATTAGAGTCCTCGTTGCTGCAGGGACGAGACGGCACTCCTGTGGCCGTTTACTAAGCCGCATCGCTACGGACTCTTCCGAACCCCCCCTCCCCCTCCAGGAGGTCCCTCGCTGCACTACCCCCCCCCACCCCCCCCCACCCCCCGCCCCGGTCAGGTGAAGTTAGACTGGGCTGTGGGAACGACTCTAAAACGTGAGTAGCTTTAAACACCAAAGGTTTACTTCTAGCTCACACGCCACGTCCCCTGCGGCACGACACGACCAGGTTGACGGCTGGACGCTGACGGTCACATTCTCACCGCACAGCCTGATGGGCCTGGGGAGGGGAGCGGAAGCTCCTGCGCAGGCTCTTACCGGCTTCCGCTGGCGTCTCATTGGCTAGGGCTGGTCACGTGGCTCGGGGGTACCTGAGGCGGACCTCCAGCCACGTGCGTGCATTCCTTCCATCGATTTCTTCTTCTCTCGGTCGGATAAAGATGTTCCTCATCGGGCCGCGTCCTTTAGTCACAGCTTTGCAAGCATGACGAGTGACATTCTTTGGAGGCTCCAGGACGTTTCGTCTTCCTCGTTGCCATGGCACTCCACGCCTGAGCTCCTCATGGCCAGAGCAGTGCCATAGTGGCCGGACGGTCCCTTCTCCGGCTCCTGCGACCACCAGAGCTCCTCAATTTGGGGTTCGTTCTTGGGCAGTTTTTTTCTTTTTTCCAGGATTTCTTTTTTTTTAGAGCGGTTTTCGGTTTACAGTAACATCGAAAGTTACAGAGATTTCCCGTGTTCTGCCACCACATATGCATACCCTCTTCCTCGTCAGTGCCACTCACTACAGTGGTACCTTTTTGTTTGTTTAGGTTTGCCTATTTTCCAAGAGACAGAGCAAGCAAGGGGAGAGGGGCGCAGAGAGAGAGAGAGAGAGAGAGAGAGAGAGAATCCCAAGCAGTCTCCTTATGGTCAGTGTGCAGAGCCCGAGGTGGGGCTCAAACACATGAAACTGAGATTATGATCTGGGCAGAAAGTAAGAGCCAGATGCTTATCTGAATGAGCCACCCAGGCACCCCATCTTTTTTTGTTTTGTTTTCTTAATTTTTTTAATGTTTTTATTTTATTTTTGAGAGAGAGACACACACAGTGCAGGTGGGGGAGGGGCAGAGAGAGAGGGAGACAGAATCCGAAGCAGGCTCCAGGCTCTGAGCTGTCGGCACAGAGCCTGACATGGGGCTCGAACTCACGGACCGCGAGATCATGACCTGAGCCGAAGTCGGATGCTTAACCAACTGAGCCCCCCAGGTGCCCCTGTTTTCTTACTTTAGAGACAGAGGGAGTGTGTGAGCAGAGGACAAGGGCAGAGGGGCAGAGAGAGACAGAAAATCTCAAGGACTTTATGATCCCAGGACTCTGGGATCATGACCTGAGCTGCAATCAAGAGTCAGACACTCAACCAACTAAGCCATCCAGGCACCATCAGAGAGAGAGACAGAGAGAGGGAGAGAGGGAATGAATCTTAAGCAGGCTCTATGCTCAGTGCAGAGCCCGACACGGGGCTTGATCTAATGATGGATACATGTCATTATACATTTGTCCAAACCCATCGGATATACACCACAAAGAGTGAATTCTAAGGTAAACTATGGACGTAGTGTGAAGATGTGTCAGTGTCGGTTCATCCTTTATAAAAAACATACCACTGAGGGTGCCTGGAAGGGGGAGTGGAGGGAGAGAGAGAGAGAAAGAGGGAGTCAGTCTCAAGCAGGCTCCATGCTGAGCACAGAGCCCGACATGGGGCTCGATCCCAGAACCCTGGGATCATGACCTGAGCCAAAATCAAGTGTCAGACACTCAAGCGAATGAACCACCCAGGTGCCCCCAGAGTGCCATATAGTTGGAATCACACAGTATGGACCTTTTCACATTGTTTTCTTTCACTTAGTAATATACATTTAAGGTTCCTCTATGTCTTTTCATGGCTTCATACCACAATATTTTTTCAGCACCGAATAATATTCCACTGCCTGGACGGACCCCGGTTTATGTATCCATTCACCTACTGGAAGCCATCTTGGGTGCTTCCGGGTTTTGACAATTATGAACACAGCTGCTGTAAACATCCATGTACAGGCTTTTGTGTGGACGTAAGTTTTCAACTCCCTTGGGTACATACTGAGAAACATGATGATCGGATCAGATGGTAAGAGTTTGTTTAATTTAGTAAGAAGCTGCCAAACTGTGCTTCAAGGTGGCTGGAGCGTTTTGCGTTCCCACCGGCCGTGTAGGGAAGTTCGTGTTGTTCCAAGTCCTTGCCAACATTTGGTGGTGTTGGTGTTCTGGCTTTTGGCCATTCTCCCAAAAATGTGTAGTGGTATCTCATTAGTGTTTTAATTTGCATTTCCCGGGGGGACATATGAGGCAGAGCATCTCTTCACGTGCTTACTTGCCATCTCTGTGGATCTTCCTAGTTGAGGATTTTTGTATCTGTGCTCGTGAACATATTGGCCTGTGGTATTCTTTTCTAAGAAAAAAATTTTAACGTTTATTTTTGAGAGAGAGAGACAGAGTGTAAGCAGGGGAGGGGCAGAGAGGGAGACACAGGATCCGAAACAGGCTCCGGGTCTGAGCCATCAGCATAGAGCCCAACGCAGGGCTCAAACTCACAAACCGTGAGATCGTGACCTGAGCCCAAGTCGGACCTTCAACTGACTGAGACACCCAGGTGCCCCTGTGGCTTTCTTTCCTTGTAGTGCCTTTGTCTAGTCTTGGTATTAGGGTAATGCTGGTCTCATAGAATGAGTGAGGAAACATTCCCACTGCTTCTATCCTTTGAAAGAGACTGTAAAGACTTGGTATAATTTCTTTCTTAAATGTTTGGTAGAATACACCAGTGAACCTATCTGGGCCTGGTGCTTTCTGTTTTGGAAGATTATAATTACTGATCCAACTTCTTTAACAGATACAGGCTTGTTCAGATACTCTGTTTCTTCTTGTGTGAGTTTTGGAAGATTGTATCTTTTAAAGAATCGATCCACTGGGTCTAGATTATCAGATTTGTGGGCACAGAGTTGTTCAGGGTATTCCTTTATTATCTTTTCAGTTTCCATGGGATCTGTAGTGAATATCATTTCTGAGATTAGTAATTTGTGCTTCGCTTTTTCCTTGTTCCCATTTTAATCTCCTACTCTTTTTCTACCTTTTGTAGTTTTAACTAAGCATTTTATAGGACTCCATTTCCTCTCCTTTCTTAGCATATCAGTTATGCTTTTTTTTTTTTTTTACTTTTTTTAGTGGTTTTCCTAGAGTCTGCAATTATACATTTACAACAAATCCAAGTCGACTTTCAAATATACCACACAATGTAGTATGAGTACCTTAAAATAACAAAATAATCCCAATTCCTCCCTTTTACCTCTTCTAATATTGCTGTCATTCATTTCACTTATACATAAGCATACATAGGCATATACACTCATAAGATATACACAAGTATAGGTAATTGAATACATTGTTGCTATTATTATTTTGAGCAAACTGTGATCTGTTAGGTGAATTAAGGATAAGAACAGTAAGAAATAAATGTAAAAAATAAAAAGTAAAATAATCTTACACCATACACAAAAATCAATTGAAAAATGTATTAGGGGCACCTGGGTGGCTCAGTTGGTTGAGCATCCAACTTCAGCTCAGGTCATGATCTCATGGTTCATGGGTTCTGGCCCCACGTCGGGCTCTGTGCTGACAGCTCAGAGCCTGGTGCCTGCTTAGGATTCTGTGTCTCCCTCTCTCTCGGCCCCTCCCTCACTTGTGCTCTGTCTGCCTGTCTCTCTCAGAAATAAATAAACATTAAAAAAAAAACAAAAAACTGGGGCGCCTGGGTGGCTCAGTTGGTTAAGCGGCCGACTTTGGCTCAGGTCATGATCTCATGGTTTGTGGGTTCAAGCCCCACATCGGGCTCAGTGCTGACAGCTCGGAGCCTGGAGCCTGCTTCAGATTCTGTGTCTCCCCCACTCTCTGTCCCTCCCCCACTTGTGCTCTGCCTCTGTCTCTCAAAACTGAATAAACATTAAAAAAAATTAAAAACAAAAACAAAAACAAAAAAGAAACAAAACTGGGTGCGCCTGGATGGCTAACTGGGTTAAGCGTCCGACTTCAGCCCAGGTCATGATCTCCTGGTCCGTGAGTTTGAGCCCCGTGTCAGGCTCTGTGCTGACAGCTCAGAGCCTGGTGCTGCTTCAGATTCTGTGTCTCCCTCTTTCTCTCTGCCCCTCCCTCGCTTGTGCTCCGTCTGCCTGTCTCTCTCAAAAATAAATAAATATTAAAAAAAGATTTTTTTAAAACATATTAAAGACTTGGATGTAAGACCTGAAACCACAAAACTCCTAAAAGAAAACATAAGAGGTAAAAGCCTCTTGATATCAGTCTTGGTGAGGATTTTTTAGATTTGACACCAAAAGCAAAGGCAACAAAAGTAAAATCAACAAATGTGACTACATAAAACAAAAAAAGCTGCTTACAGCAAAGGAAACCACCAATAAAATGAAAAGACAACCTACGGGATGAGAGAAAATATTTCCAAATCATATATCTGATAAAGGGTTAATAGCCAAAATACATAAGGGACTCCTACAGCCCAACAGAAGAAAACCTAATCTGATTAAAAGTGAGAAGATCTGAAGAGACATTTTTCCGAAGAAAACAAGTGGCCGACAGGCACATGAAAAAGCACTCAACATCACTCATCATTGGGGAAATGCAAGTCAAAACCACAGTGAGAGAGCATCTCACATCTTTTAGAATGGCTTTTATCAAAAAAGTAAATAACACTTGTTGGGGAGGATGTGGAGAGAAAAGAACCCTTGTGGACTGTTGCTGGGAATGTAAACTGGTGCAGCCACTCTGGAAAACCGTATGGCGGTTTCTCAAAAAATTAAAAACAGATTTATCATATAATCTAGCAATCCCACTTCTGGGGATATAGCCAAAGGAAATGAAATTACTCTCTTGAAGAGATATCTGCACACTAATAATGTTCACTGCAGCATGATTCATGGTAGCCAGAACATAGAAACAACCTATGTGTCTACTGACAGATGAACACACAGTGGAATATTATTCAGCCGAAAAGAAGGAAATCCTGCCATATGCAACCACGTGGATAAACCCTGAGGGCATTATGTTGAATGAAATAAGTCAGACAGAAAAAGACAAATACCACATGATCTCACTTATATGTGGAATTAAAAAGAACATCCCCAAACCCCTATAAACTCATAGATACAGAAAACAGATTGGCGATTGCCAAGAAGCAGGGGGTGGGGGGATGGGTGAAGGGTGAAATGGGTCAAAAGGTACAAACTTTAAGTAATCTCTACACCCAACATGGGGCTTGAAGTCATGACCCCAAGATCAAGAGTTGCATGCTCTGCTGAGCCAGCCAGGCGCCCCTGAGAATAAATCTGGAAAGTTCTCATCACAAGAAAAAAAATTTGTTAACTACGTGTGGTGATGAATGTGAGACTAAACTTACTATGGTGATCATTTTGCCATATACATATATATATATATATAATTATGCTGTATGCCTAAAACTAATGCAATGTTATATGTCAATTGTATCTCAATAAAAATTTTAACTTAAAAAAAAGTAAAAGTAAAACCAAAAAGTAAGACCTTTGTTGGAATTTAGATTCCAAAAGACGTAGCTGGATAGGTTAAAAAGCTATACTGTTGAATCATATATTATACACCTGAAACTAACATAACTCTGTATGTTAACTACACTGGAGTTAAACGAAATAAAAGGACATACTGTTAAATGACGGGTTTTATTTTCTGCTTTATAGTTGGGCCAAGTTTTCAAAGGATCCCATTTCCGAACTGTTTCTCAGCCCATGATTAGGCCTCATCCTCTTTGGCCTAAATGTCTCACGTGTGACTTAGCACACTGTATCACTTATCCATTCCCGTTTGGGTGGTTTGGTGGGATGTAATGTATCCGCAGCGTTTCCCAAAGAACCTGACTTGTAACTTGGCAAAAATGAATGTACTCAGACATTCTGAATTTCGCCTCGGGGCAGACCAACTTTGAAGTCACTCTTCGACTAATATATACAAATATTTTAAAGCAAGAGTGGGAATGTGAAACATAACCTACTTCTCTTTCCTATAGAGATTCTATTGTATTTAAAATCTATTTTTACACCAGTTGGCATCCTGCTTTTTGGCCAAGTACTCGTCATGCACATCCGACCTTGCGGAGCCTGGGACAGATCGCAGCATACTAGTGAAGAGAATTCCAAGTAGTTTGCAAAGCTTGCTCGCTCATTTTCCCATGATCACCTCCATCAAGCAGCCCCACCACCAGCTGGAAGAACAGAGATTTTCAGGACAGGTGGGATAAATGTTCTGAGAGGCTGTGCCCAGAGGAATGAGCAAATAGGAAATGTTTCTGAGCTACTTGAGTGTTTTAAAAAAAAATGTTCCAGGGGCGCCCGGGTGGCTCAGTCCGTTAAGCATTTGACTTAAGCTCAGGTCATGATCTCGCCATTCATGAGTTCGAGCCCCTCCACCCCCGCTGTCGGGCTCTGTGCTGACAGCCCAGAGCCTGGAACCTGCTTCGGATTCCGTGCCTCCCCCTCTCTCTGCCCCTCCCCCACTCATGCTCTCTCTTTCTCAAAAATGAAAAATGTTAAATTTTTTTTTAAAATTCCAGATTAAACAATCTTATCAAAGAAAACGTTTAAGGGGCGCCTGGGTGGCGCAGTCGGTTAAGCGTCCGACTTCAGCCAGGTCACGATCTCACGGTCCGTGAGTTCGAGCCCCGCGTCAGGCTCTGGGCTGATGGCTCGGAGCCTGGAGCCTGTTTCCGATTCTGTGTCTCCCTCTCTCTCTGACCCTCCCCCGTTCATGCTCTGTCTCTCTCTGTCCCAAAAATAAATAAAAAAATGTTAAAAAAAAAAAAAAAAAGAAAACGTTTAAAAACAACAACAAATTGCCAGTCATGTTTGAATTTGACACTATCACGTAAGATAGAAGCTGTCAGTGTTTTGTTCAAGAAGGAAATAAACCACTTAACATATCCATACTATCTTAAACAATGACATTACATTAAAATAACCAAACCTTAGTTAAAAGAATTAAATAGTTTGGGGCACCTGGCTGGCTCAGCGGGTAGAGGACACGGCTTTTGATCTTGGGTCATGAGTTGGAGCCTCATGTTGGGAGTAGAGATTATAAATAAATAAACAAATAAATAACCAAACTTTGAAGTGAAAAAAAATACAAAAAATGTTTTTATTTTACCTCGACTGATTTCTCCTTTGATGCTCTTCCTTTCCCTGTGTGAGTCCAAGTTTCTGACTTGTATTATTTTCCTTCTGCCCGAACTCGTTAACATTTCCTGCAAGGAAACAAATTTCCTCAATTTTTAGAAAAATTATTTTTTAATGTTTATTTATGAGAGAGAGAAAAACAGAGCGTGAGCAGGGGAGGGGCAGAGAGAGAGGGAGACAGAATCCAAAGCAGGTTCCAGGCTCCAAGCTGTCTACACAGAGCCCAACGCGGGGCTCAAACCCACGAACTGTGAGGTCATGACCAGAGCTGAAGTCAGACGTTTAACCGACTGAGCCACTCAGGCGCCCCAAATTCCCTCAACTTTTATTTGAGAAAGTCTCTATTTCTCCTTCATGCTTGAAAGATAACTTCACCAACTACAGAATTCTAAGTTGGTGGGATTTTCCTCTCAACACTTTAAATATTTCATTCTACTCTCCTTGCTTGCCTGCTGAGAAGCTGGATATGATTCTTATCTTTGTTCCTCTATAGGTAAGGTGTTTTCTTCCTCTGACTTCTTTCTGGAATTTTCTATCTTTGATTTTATGTCATTTGAAAATGATCTGCCAAGGTGTGGTTTTGTTTTTGGCATTTATCCTGCTTGGTGTTCTGTGAGCTTTCTGGGTCTGAGGTTTGGGGTCTGACACAGAAATGATGGAAATTCTCTACCATTATTGTTGCCAATCTCTCTCCTGTTCCTTTCTTTCTTCTCCTTCTGGTATTCCCATGTGTATCTAACACGGTTTTGTAGTTAGTTGTTCCCCAGTTCTTGGATATTATGTTCTGGGTTGTTCTTTTCTTTCTTCCCCCAGTCTTTTTTCTCCGCTTTTTGGTGTTCAAGGAGTCTATTTTTTTTTTAAGTTTATTATTTTGAAAGAGAGAGAGAGAGAGGGCACAAGTGACAGAGGGACAGGGAGAGAAAGGGGGAGGGGGAGGGAGGGAGGGAGGGAGAGGGAGAGAGAGGGAGAGAGAGAGAGAGAGAGAGAGAGAGAGAGAGAGAGAGAGAGAGAGAATATCAAGCAGACCCTGCACTGTCAGCACAGAGCCCGACGTGGGGCTTGAACTCCCGAACTGTGAGATCATGAGCTGAGCAGTAGTCAGAGGCTCACCTGATTGAGCCAGCCAGGCGCCCCTCAAGTGAGCCTATTGATACATCCTCCAGCTCAGAGATGGTCTTCCTCAGCTGTGTCCAGTCTACGAATAAACCCACTAAAGCCACGCTTCATCTGTGTTCCGGTGGTTTTGATCGCTAGCATTTCCTCGTGGTTCTTTTTCAGGATTTTCCCCTGCTGACGTTGCCCATCTGTTCCTGCGTGCTGTCTCTCCATCAGAGCCTGTGCATACGAACCACAGCTGTCTTGAATTCCTGGTCTGACAATTCCACCGTTCCTGCTACGTCTGGTTTGGGTGGTTGCTTTATCTCTGCAAATCGTCCTCTCTGTCCTTTGCCACGCCTGGTCCTTTGTTCCTGATAGCTGGACATGGTGTGCCAGGTAAAAGGAACCGCCGTAAACGGGCCTTTGGGGGATGTGCTGGCGAGGACGGGGGGCGGGGCTAGGAGGGCTGCAGTGAGGTTCTGAAAATACCCCGGCAGGGTAGGCTCTGGTTAACTAGCTTCCCCTGCGGGCAGCCAGGCCCTGCTGCGAAAAACAGCCTTGGCTTAGTTCGAAAATGCTTCCTTTCCGCCTCTCCCTGCCGGAAACCTGATTTTCTGCCACACGTCCTCTGGGAAATCTGCTCAAGCTCCTGGAGGTAAATCTCAACGACCGATGTCTGGCCCTCGCCCCCGGAGCTGTCCACACTAGGCCTCCAGCAGTCCGTGTCCTCCCGTCCCGACACGGGTTCTCACGGACGCTTCCTTCCGCCTGGGGGTCTCTGCCCGTGGAAAAGCCACCACTCGTGTTCACCTGCCTCCCCACCCCCACCCCTCCCCTTTCTTACGGAGCCTAGAAGACACGTTGATTTTTTTTTCAGCCTGTTCAGCTTTTTACTTGTTTTAAGGATACGCTGGTGACTCCTGAGCTCCTTACGTGGGGAACCGGGCTCTGCCAGTTTTAAGTCTCCACAAACCAGTGAATGAAAGGTTTACACTCACATCATTTACAAGTCCATTAACACCGCAAGACTGACTCAAACAAGCAGCAGTCCCCGCCACCTTCGTTGCACACCTGATTCCGCTCCCCAGAGGCCAGCAGGTGGTTAGAAGTGTTCTGGAGGAGGGGCGCCTGGGTGGCGCAGTCGGTTAAGCGTCCGACTTCAGCCAGGTCACGATCTCGCGGTCCGTGAGTTCGAGCCCCGCGTCGGGCTCTGGGCTGATGGCTCAGAGCCTGGAGCCTGTTTCCGATTCTGTGTCTCCCTCTCTCTGCCCCTCCCCCGTTCATGCTCTGTCTGTCTCTCTCTGTCCCAAAAATAAATAAAAAACGTTGAAAAAATTAAAAAAAAAAAAAAAGAAGTGTTCTGGAGGAGATAAAGGCGAGAGAGAGAGAGAGAGAGGGAGAGAGAGAGGAGCCCCTCCCTGATGGAGGGGCTGAGGTTTTCAAGATAGAGAAGACAACATGTGGATCAAGGAGGGAGGGAGTGATTTATGTGGGTACATAAAGGGCAAGCTGTCTGGACAAGGAAATGAACACACAATCCTGGGGGCAGGAGGGATACCCCAGGGGGCCTTGTTGCAACGCAGATTCTGATTCAGTGGGGCGGGGGGAGGACTCCAGACAGCTTTTCCAGTGGGTTCCCAGTAGGTGCTGATGCCGCTGGCCCAAGGAGGCACACTTTGAGTAGCAAGCTTCTAGAAAGAGGAGCTCGGTGGGGCCAGAGCAGAAAGAGAGAGGGGCAAGGAGACTGAACCGGGGTCAGAAGGTGAATAGGGGACCAGACCTGGCGGTGCAGTGAGGGCCGCTGGAGGAGGGGCAGAGCTGTCGCCAGGAATGACATGAAGCAGAGAAAAGCATCTTGGACGCATCTGCGTCGGGGCCTTGCTGAGAAGAGCTCGCAGGGGGCGGAGGCGGGTAGGAAGCCGCCGAGTGAATCCAGATGAGAGAGGGCGGTCCTTCCGACTCAGCGGCCGCGGGACTGGGGGTGGGGGGCGGCGGCGCCCCCCGGATCCGTGATGGATTGGCAGGGGGAGCGACAGGGGGCTGCGGGCAGGTTGCCGGCTCTGCCCCATCCGTCCTCTCCCTGCAGACCCCCCGCCGCCCCGGCCAAGCCCCGTTGGTCCTCACTGCTGTCACTGCCTGCGAGCAGGTGGTGTTCCTGAGAGATGCTCCGACCCGGCTGGGCCTTTGCAAAGACCTCGCGGTTGCCTGCTGCGTCCACAGCCGGGCGGGAAGAGCCTCCGGAAACTGGCCCTTTCCCCCGCTTCTGGGCCACCACTCCCCTCCACGAAGCCTCACTCGGGCCCAGGTCCCGACCACCTTCTCCCCACACTTGCTAGGGAGCAGGGAGAGCCGTGGGGTGTTCGCCAATCCGGCCGGCTGCCCTGACACCAACCCGGGTGTCTCCCGTTCAAACACCTGCATCCGCTGTCTTATAGGTACTTAAGCAAATCACTGGAAACTTCCCTTCACTGGTCCGCTACTGTCATACCACATGGCTTCCCTCCGTGCCACTCAAGGTGGAGTCCGTGGCCCAGTGGCATCAACATCACCTGAGGGCTTGATAGAAATGCAAGTTCCTGGGCCTCACCCCAGACTGCTGAATCGGAATCCGGCAGTAGGGCCCAGGAACCCCGTGTTCTAGGGAGCTCCCCAGGTGATTCTTGTTGAAGTCTGAGAGGTAGGGAATAACACCAAACCTCAAACTGAACATCAGTAGGTCCCGGCGCCATGTTTGAGAAAGCGGGTCTAGCCCAGTGGGCTCAACCCTGGCTGTACATCAGGATCATCTGCAGAGCTTTCAAAAAAAGATACCCGTGCCTGGGCCTCCACGGCCAGCAGTTCTGATGTACTTGGCAGGAGCAGGGCCCAAGGGAGTCTAACTTGCAGCCGGGTCTGGGAATCTTGGGAGCTTGGCAGATGGCCCTACATTCTTTTTCCCACACCCAGCTGCATTTCCTGTCCCTCGCTGGTCACTCTACCTGAGGGGTGTCCCTGCCATCTCCATATTGCCAAATCTACCCATTCAAGGAACAGACCGAGTCCAAATCAAGCTGCTCCTCAAACTGGTCTCTGATTCTCTTTCGGTTTCCTGAAGCCACATGGGCACCTGTAGCCTAATAAGACCCCTGCGTTGCTCTCTTTGTTAAAATGAGGCCTCGTTCAGCGAACTAGTGGTTCTCAAAGTGTGTCCTCAACACATAAAACTTGGGAAATATTATGCACCAGATGATTTCTGCACCTCACTCTTTGGGTTTTCCTCCCATCCCCACACTATCCTTTCTCAGTCTTCTTTGTTTGTTACATTTTCTTCCATGCAGCTGAAATTCACAGAACACAAAAGCAGCCATCTTGAAGTGAACGATTCCGTGGCATTTAGCACACTCACTGCGCTGGGCCACCACCACCTCTATCTAGTTCCAGAACTACAATTTCATCGCCTCAAAAGTAGTCACTCCCCATTTCTACCCAACCCCCAGCCATTAGGCGTGTTACTTCTTTTTACTTTGAATCGATGTGCTCATCAGAAAATTGAGGATCACGCTTCATCAGGTTGTTAGAAGAAACAAGGCAGGTAATTTGTGTAATTGGCCCAGCACTACGTATGCTGGGCACCTGACAAAGGTCGGATCCTCACTTGGCTTTCCCTTCAGTCCTGTCATACTCGTGTTCAAGAGGTCAGATTTCATCAAGAGGTCAGATTTCACGGCACTTTGGCTTTGTAAATGCCTCCTTTAGAAAAATAAAAATATATCTTCCCCCTTTGGAAGGTGATGCAAGGGTAACTGGTATAAATACGATCACCAAAAATCAATATTACGTTTCTATTTTTATTTTAAAGTTTTTTTTGGAATTATTTTAGATTATACAAAGGTTGTAAAGATCACAGAGATCCTGTACTTCTTCACCCAGTTTCCCATATTAACATTTTACACAACCATGGCAGAAGTTGACATTTGGCAAGACTAAGAAATTAACATTGGCACATTCCTGTTAAATAAATAAAACTATAGACTTTGGGGCACCTGGGTGGCTCAGTCGGTTGATCGTCTGACTCAGTTTCGGCTCAGCTCATGATCTCGTGGTCTGTGAGTTCGAGCCCCACGTCGGGCTCCATGCTGACAGCTAAGAGCCTGGAGCCTGCTTCAGTTTCTGTGTCTCCCTCTCTCTCTCTGCCCCTCCCCTGCTTTCTCTCTCTCTCTCTCTCTCTCTCTCTTCAAAATAAATAAATACACTGACACACACACATAAATAAAACTACAGACTTTATTTGGATTTCACCAGTTTTTCCATCAATATCCTTTTTCTCCTCCAGGGTCCAATCCCAGATCCCACATGGCAATTAGTTGTCATGTCTCCTTAGTCTCCCCTGTGAGTCTCTGTCCTTGCTTGTTTTTCCTAATTCTGAGGGTTTTGAAAAGCGCTGGTCAGGCATTTTGTAGACTGTCTCTCAGTTTGGGTTTATGTGACGTGTTTCTCATGATGAGACTAGGGTTATGGGTTTTGAGACTACTGTAGAGGTGAAGTGCCCCTTCTCGTCACATCAGATCCCATCAGGTAGCACAAGGTACCACAGAACTTATTACTGGTGATGTTAACTTTTGAGCGCTAGGAGACAGTGAACTGAAAGTTGTACTTTTTCCCTTTCTATCCTCTGTCATGGGTTTAGCCCCCACTCAGTGGGGAAGGGAGAGTATGGGCCACCTCTTGGAAGGGGCAGTATCTACAGATCTTTGAAATTCTTCCGTAAGGAAGGCTTGTCCCTTCTCATTTATTATTCGCTCATTTATCAGTATGGACTCGTGTGTCTTTCTTTTCTCCGTGGCTTACAATCCGATACTATGTTATATATCTGTGCTCAAATTGTTCCAGTTTGCCCACGGGGAGCTCCTTCAGATCGGCTCCCATGCCCCTTGGACATGCCCCAATCCTTCCCTGCCCCCATCCCAGTATATTCACTTTTGATGTAAAATGTGGTTTTCTGCCTCACCCATCCACTGAAACTGCTCTAAGGTCTTTTAGATTACAACGGTCTCTAGATGGTGAGGCCAAAGTCTACTCTTACCAGACCTTTCTGTGACAATGCTCTTCATCTCTTTCTTTCAAAGTGCATTTGATTTTCCAAAAACTTGCTATGGCATGTTCAAACACAGACCACGCTAGAGAAAAGAGCATACTCAACCTCCGTGTACCCATCTCCCAGCTTCAATGGTTCTCAATGTTGTGTTCATCTTGTTTCACGGGTCCCCTCTCCTGCGCTCTGCCACTGGAACCCTTCAGAAGGAATCCCAGGCATCCCAGGAATTCAGCTGTAAAGAGTACAGTGTCTTTAACAGGTCAGAACTTTAAACAAACAAACAAAACAAAACCAACCATAAGCACAGAACTATTACACCTAACAAAATAAACAATTCTCTAATATCCTCTAGCAGTTCATATTCAAATTTCCCAAGTTTTTAAAAAAGTGTTTTTAATGTTTATTTATTTTTGAAAGGCAGAGTCCGAGTGGTGGGGGGGGTGCACAGAGAGAGAGGGAGACACAGAATCCCCAGGTTCTGAGCTGTCAGCACAGAGCCCGACGTGGGGCTCGAACCCACGAACCGTGAGATCATGACCTGAGCTGAAGTCGGACGCTTAACCGACTGAGCCATGCAGACGCCCCAAGAGTCTGTATTTAAAAAAAAATTTTTTTTAATGTTTATTTACTTTTGAGAGACAGAGACAGAGCGCGAGCAGGGGAGGGGCAGAGAGAGAGGGAGACACAGAATCCGAAGCAGGCTCCAGGCTCCGAGCTGTCGGCATGGAGCCCGACGCGGGGCTCGAACTCACGAACCGTGAGAACATGACCTGAGCCCGAAGTCAGTTGCTTAACTGACTGAGCCACCCAGGCATCTCAGTCTGTATTTTTGATGTAGACCCTCTCCACTGACTGGCAGGATGTCACTGGATGCCATGTGAGCTCTTCACACTCTGTCCCAAATGGAATTAGTTCTTCATCTCAAACTGCCTCATTGTTTTCTTTACCTCAGTGACTAGAACCGCCATCCAAGACAGAAACCCGAGCCATCCCAGACTTTTCCTCACCTGCCCCCAAGTCGCTGAGCCGCAGAACTTTCTACCCTCAATATCTCAAGCGTGTCCCCTTTTCTTCCAGCTGCCACAGCCTCAGTTCTAAAATTCAAAGAGCACAAGTGCACCATCCAGGGTCACACATTCTCAAGCAGAGCCGGGACTGGAAGCTAACCCCGTGGTCCAGCACGGAATAAGCTGGAATCTTTGCTGAGGGCTGTCGGCGGCTCCAGATTCTTTGCTGTGCTCCGGATATATTGTGCTTTACCCATATTGCGAATACGGTTGTAGAGGCCGACTTCCGCAGGGTGAAGCGGCTCAGAGTGGGGAGCTGGGGAGTCAGAATATTCGGGTTTCACACCCACATCCGCCACTGAAAGCGGACTTGGTGAAGGTGGTTAATTTCTCTGTGCTGTTTCCCCGCATCCACGACAGGAATGCTATTCCTTCACTCTTCCGAGATCCCCGAAGCCTTGGAAACTGGCAGGCGTGCATGGGTTTTAAATAATGTTTGGCAGCTCGACCCGAGCTGACTGTAAGGATTTGATGCCGAAGGCCGATCTGAACGGACCTGAGGGTATTTATGGTCTCTACTTCTCCCACCGAGAATACTACTGACAACTGTCTGTGAAGAGAGGCTGCTGGCGTGGCCCGCTGGGACAAGTTCTACGACATGTTGTACTTTGCCAAAGTACAGCAATGTCTGTGTTCTGCGACACACCTGATGGAAGGGTGTTGGAAAACAGGCCGGGCAGCTGAAACGGCTAAATCACGGGTCTGTCACATAGGTTAATTGCTACAGAAATTAGCATTCGTAAAGCAGTTAGAAAAGCGCGTGCCCGGAGTAAGCCCTGTAGAAGCGTTTGATAAACGCTTCACGTAATGGCTAACCCTATGAATGAAATGAAAGATTAACTCTTTTAATTTTTTTTTAACATCTATTCGTGTTTGAGAGACAGAGACATAGCGCAAGCGGGGGAGGGGCAGAGAGAGAGGAAAACACAGAATGTGAAGCAGGCTCCAGGTTCCGAGCTGTCAGCACAGAGCCCGACGCGGGGCTTGAACCCACGAACCGAGATCATGACCTGAGCCGAAGTCGGACACTTAACCGACTGAGCCACCCAGGCGCCCCGAAAGATAAGCTATTTTATGTCAGAAGAGAGTTTGAGGAATTCGGGGGCTTCCGTCAAAGCGGGGTTCCTACCATGGCTCTTCTGTTGGAAAGAAATTAAGTATCAGAGAGACCGAAAAACGCCTTTTGAATGGCAGTCCTGTCCTCACCCTGCTCAGAACCAACCAGTTTTGAAACTGGTGTGGATCACGTCCACGCAGGCTTCTTGGTTTTAGTACATATATGTGCCTCCAGAGTACATAGGTTTTTTAGAACCAAGGATGATCCGGCCCCGAATGTCAACAGTGCGGAGGCTGAGAAGCCCGGCCCTTCCCCTCTTGTCCCCACTCTTCCTCCCCTTCTTCCTCCCCCTCCCTTCCTTCCCCTGGCCTGCCGGCACCTGGTGACCGTCACCGCACACCGCACACCAAACTTTGCTGAACAGACCCGCCAACAGATCGTGGGTCCCTCCCAGACCCCAACAAGGCAAAGCGTCCATTGGAAGAGCCGCCGGGGAGCCCTCTCTCCGCATTTGAGAGGTTTCACACCCGGGACTTCCTGGGGCACTCTGGCAGTTTTTGAAGGCAGGGAATACACGTCGACGCTTCCCGAGCATTTACCGCGTGGCCTGCACTCTGTTGGACAGGCACGAACTCCAACGTGGTCTTCACACGGACCTGGCGGGGGGGGGGGGGGGGGGGGGGGGGGGGAGGTGGGCATCACTGATACTCACGCGTGTGACAAAGTGACTTGCCCGCACCGGCGGCAGCGGTCACAAAGCCAGCAGGGCCCGCCCCGCCCCGCGGCTCCTCTGGGGGAAGCCATCGAGACCTTTGCAGAGAGAACAGTTCACTCCCCGAGAGCTAAGCTGCTCCATTCCAGGCTCGCTTTGTATTTGTGCCCGAGCCACACTTCCTGTCTCTTTAGGATTTGAAATTTTAGTCATGTGCCACCTCAGGGGAAGTGAATTCTGATTTTTGTCGGCAGGACCCAAGCACAAATCACAACTCCAGGAATACAAAGAGAGCCTGGAAAAATAGGCAGCTGGGGCTGAGGAAAGCAACGCACTGCTCTCAGCGCAGGGGCTGAACCGTGGAGCTAAGTATTCTTTGGGACAGACCTGTCGATACTAAATCTTTTCCCCCAACCTCTGATGGATGTGCTCATCTTCTCAGGTCAACACGGGCTCACCCAGGCAACGCGCTGTAATAACTTATTGAAAAGGCAGCTGGCGTTTATAAACGGACTGTTCCATCAATTTTTAGATTTTCGTCCTCAGAAATGTATTCTCTTCTCAAAGCAGTATTTGCTATACGTAGTAAGAGCTCAATGACATCTCTTCTGCAACACAGGATCTGCAGAGGTGAGCAGGTTTGGGGATTATTGTTCTTTGCTGTCAATTCTGGGTGACATTCAAGCTCTGTAGAGATGACGAGATAACCAGAGGTCAGAGAGGTATTCTCATTCCATTAGAGCAGGGGTCGCCAAACTACCGGCCACAGGCCAAATCTGGCCCGAGGCCCGTTTTTATAAATAAGGTTTTATTGGAACACACCTACACCCATTTGTTTACTGACCGTCTATAGCTGCTCTCATGCTGCAAGGGCACAACCGAGTAGTTGCCAAGCAGTGGCCTGCAAAGCCGGAAGCGTTAACTCTCTGGTCCTTTACGGAACACGCCCGCTGACCTCCACGTTGGCCAGAAGCGCGATCTGTCCCGCTGGATCATTTTCAGTGGGGGCTAACGGGAGCTCCAGCAGGGGAGGACGTCTGACCCATTTAAGGCATCTGTGTTGAAGTTCAGTTGGGTTGAGAGAAGGACAGAAGAAAATAGAAAAAGGCAAAAAAAAAAAAAAAAAAAAAAAAAACCCAAAAAAACCCCAGCCAAACCAAAAACCAAAAACCAAAAAACACTAGGCAGTGGCAAAAAGAGGACTTTAATGAACCGAATATTAACCTCAAAACCAAGTATAATCTACATGAAATCATCACTTTAGGCCAAAAGAAAACCTTTCATGTTGGCAACAGTATCCGTCTCGCCGACTTCCAGCGGCCGACGTGTTACCCCTGTGGTGGGCCCCCTGGGACTTTGGTGAACATGCCTTATTCTCGGGCTGAGAGACATTTCCCTGAGAAGATGCGCGGGAGGGGAAGGGGGTGATGGCTGGGCACGCTGCACCCCGGGCTCAGAACTTGAGCGGAATGACCGGCCAGTATTTGGGCTGCTTCCTGTCACAGTGCTTGTCGAAGCTCAGCTGCATGGCGGCCTCCATGGCCTGGATCTTGGCGGCGCTGTCCCCGTACAGGCGCTTCATCTCGGCCTGGCGCCGCTCGCCGGGCCTCTCGGAGGGGGGCTCCACCGAGCGCCGGGTGCCGTAGTACAGGCCGTGGTCGGCGTTCACGTAGTCGTCCAGGCGCTGGGCGTCCAGCTGCTGCTGCCGCCCTGAGAAGGAAGGGACACGGGGGACCGGGGTGAGCTCGGGGACGCCCCGTGGCCTGCGCCCGCCGAGCCGTCCATAGGCCGAGGCGACGCCCGCACACCGTCACCCCCGTGGTTAGGGGAACGCACCGGTCGCTCGCCGGGGAGGCAGACGCTGCCGGAAACGGCAAAAAGCCGCCGGGAAGCAGGTCACCGGACACCATCAAACCTCTGCACGGAGCCCCGAAGATCCAGTTCTCTCTCCCTCTGTCACGTTCGCGGCCTGCCCACATCCCGGCCAGCTAGGACCGGCTGGTGCAGCTCGCCTGGTTTCCCACTCCCCCAGGCCAGCAGGGAAACGAAGTGCTTTCTGGCAAGTCCAGGGCTGCAAGAAGTACTACTTCCACCCACAAAGGAGGCGCTGGGGGAAAAAGTACGGATTTTAGGCAAACTGCAAAAGAGCAAGTGCTGGTAACCACAGAATCGCAGCGACGGTCCGCGATCCTTCACACCCGTCCGAAGCACAGGGCACACCAGGCAATGAAGTCAAATGACTCGGCGCTTGCTCGAGGCAACCGGGCCAATCAAGGGCAATTCTGCCAACGGAAGGGAGACCTGACGTCTAATCTTCCTGCTGTGTTCACAGATGTGCAACAGCGCGGGGACCGCCTCGCTATGGGATTTGACTTTCCACTTCACAGGTTAGCTTAGGCTAAATTTCAAGTGATAAAGTGATCTGCTTTTAACCCTACTGATTCTTTCTTTTCTTTCTCTCTCTCCCTCCCACCTCTCCTACCTTCCTTTCTTTTAAGACCAAGAGTGTGCTCGCAACAAGAGAGTATGAGTTGGGAGTGGGGAAGGCAGAGAGAGAGGGAGAGAGAATCCCAAGCAGGTTCTGCATGGACAGTGCAGAGCAGGATGCGGGACTCGAACTCATGAACCATGAGACCGTGACCTGAGCGGAAATCAGGAGTCAGATGTTTCACTGACTGTGCCACCCAGGTGCCCCTGGTCCTACTAACTTAACTGGATTCTTGTAAAGTAAGAAATTAAATTATATTCTCCCCTCTCTTTTTACTAAAATGAGTCCTAATATCAGAACTGTTATTCTTATGTAAACAGAAATAATAAAAACACATCAATGAAACAATGATGCATATGGTAACATTTGGCCCACCGACACATTTTTGTAAGCAACTGTCACAACTGTCGAGAACAGAGAAACAGACAGTAGAAGGCACCCATCTGGAGCTACTACTGCTACCAAGACAAATGCTACTGAATAAGGAGTGAAGATAGTTGTAGGGGATAAATGATATAAATCATTCTTTCCTTGTTAAAAAAAAAAAAAAAGTAGCAGAATAAAACCTTAGTATATAGGAGGGAACCCAAAAGTGAGCAGCAAGATATATCTGTGGCTAGGCAGTCACACTCCTAAGCCCGTTCTTCATAAACATCACCCTGGAGCTGGGGAGAAGGAGTTCTGGAAACTTAGAAACACCATAAAATGCAGACAGTCACTTCTGACGTAGCACATCTGCGGTTTCTTTCTTTTTTCTTTTTTTTTTTTTTAACGTTTATTTATTTTTGAGACAGAGAGAGACAGAGCATGAACAGGGGAGGGGCAGAGAGAGAGGTAGACACAGAATCTGAAATGGGCTCCAGGCTCCGAGCTGTCAGCACAGAGCCCGACGCGGGGCTCGAACTCACGGACCGTGAGATCATGACCTGAGCTGAAGTCGGACGCTTAACCGACTGAGCCACCCAGGCGCCCCTGTGCGGTTTATTTCTTATACGAGGAGGTAATCTACGCAGATGCCAGATGACCCTCAAGGAAGTAAATGCAACGTAAGTAACTGTTACCTTATCCACAGAAAAGAGATGCCATTGTCTTACTGTGAAGTGCAGAACTAAACCGAAATATTGGCGTAATGTGCACATGAGTGGGAGGTCAGTAAGCATTTGCTTCTCAGTTTTGGTCTTTCTGTCAAGTCTGAAACACGAGGATGTAAGTGTTCAGCTCTCCCGGGTGTTTAGTCCTGCCCTCCAAGGACTGCGCTTCTGAATGTGTGGCATTTCCACATTAGCCAAGGACAATAGATTCCCTCTGCTACCTATGGGAGCCTTGGGTGAGTTACCAATCCTTGAGCTTGTTTCGTTGTAGGCCCAGAGCAAACAATCCCGTGGGGGGGAGGGGGGTGCTGTGGGGGCCCCAGAGCCTGTGCATCTAGAGGACAGAGATTCCCAGGCCACAGTCCTTTTACTTTCCGATTTGTCCCAGGACTGTAATCAGCTTTCCTGACAGATCTAGTGACACAACAGATTGTTCAACTTCCTGTCTAAATCAGAGTCTTTGCGTTTAGAATTTTTAAAAATGTTTTTATTTATGTTTGAGAGGGAGAGGGCACAAGTGAGGGAGGGGCAGAGACAGAGGATCTGAAGCGGGCTTTGCACTGACAGCACGGAGCCCAACGTGGGGCTCAAACTCACGAACCGTGAGATCATGACCTGAGCTGAAGTTGGACGCTTAACCGAGCCACCCAGGCGCTCCGCATTTATAAGTTTTTTTTTTTTAACGTTTACTTATTTTTGAGAGAGAGAGAAAGAGACAGCGTGCGAGTGGGGGAGGGGCAGAGAGAGGAGGAGACACAGAATCCAAAGCAGGCTCCAGGCTCTGAGCTGTCAGCAGACAGCCCGATGCGGGGCTCGAACCCACAAATCATGAGATCATGACCTGAGCCGAAGTCGGAGGCTCAACCGACTGAGCCACCCAGGCGCCCCCCGCATTTAATCAACATTTAATCATTTAATTAACACCAGGATCCTCGCTCTCTTAGCAAGCGTGGCTCTCTGCCGCTAGGACATGTGAATTTCACCTTCCTACTTTTGCATCTTTCTCTTTTCCTTACAACTGAACGTGGTTCCAGTTATGGTCCTTTGTGCTTCTCTTCTGACCAAAACTATCTTACAGATAGTAAATCAGCAGAACAATTCTACATCGAGATGTTTTCTCTTATCGTTGACATCTGTAGATGAAACACTGTTAATCCGAACTGACCGCAGCCGCCAAGTCAACATAGCCAGTGCAACTTCCCCAGTTCACACTTGGCACGTGCTCATGGGTTACCATCACAGGGTTTCAGTTAATGAAGCTCATACAGTGTAAAAGAATAAAAAGCACAGCCATTCTCAATTCTCTACGTGTACCTCTTTCCCGTTCAGGTTTCCTTATGAAAATTTGAGGCTCAGGCCTTGTCACCTCTCTGCCTCACAAGAGGCTCAGAGCTTTCCCGGTTTCCAGCATGGCGGGCAGCTGCCCTACAACATAGACCCAAGGGGTGGGAAGCCTGTCCCCTCCACTGACCGGCTAGTGCCAAAACCTGCCCGTGGGAGTCGCGTCTGGGGAAAGGACACTGTCGCCTTCGCACACATCCCCATTCCTAGCCCCGGGAGGACACAACGCCTGACACAAGGTAGGTGCTCAGGAAATGGCTGCTGAGAGAAAGCCTGGACACAGGCCATACAGTATTTTTTGTTAACAGCTATTTCTTCCAGATTCTGTTAAAGAAAAATGACGACAACCCAGGGACAGAGAAACGGATGCTCAAATCTCAGCTGGACAGAGCCCCTCTCCCGGAGGTTCCTCAGAGTCTCCATGGCAGAGGCGGGGGGAGACAGGGGCACCAATGAGTTGGGGTCTGATCTTGTTCCTTTACATCTGAGTCACTGTGCCTCTACTTAGTTAAATGATTACAAAAAAAAAAAAAAAAAAAAAAAAAAAGCCCTAAGTCTAGACTACCAATGTGAAAATCAGTCCGCTTAAAACCAAATGCACTGAGAGGGGCCAGTCACTGGAAGCCCCAGCTAGCATCTGCAAGTACTTTAGTGTTCACGGACTTCGGGGGCCGAGCAAACCTTAGAATGGAATATACGCGTCTGAAGGCATCGCTCATTCTGTTTTTATTTATTGCTTCCTTCCTCCCTATGAAAGAAAGGATTCTCAGTCACTAGCAGTTTTTCTTCCTGTCAAAACAAGGTGAGGGCTCAACCAGATGGAGAATCATCTGACGGAAGCAGAACATCACACTTCAGACATAACTGAACAGGTGCCTTGTCGTGGAGAAGTTAGTCGTTTTTTTCCTAGAAACAGCTGTGGGACTGCATGTTACCCAGTGCTTTTTCCTTATAGGCTGCTCAGCCATGGGAATTTGTTTGGATAGAAATCAGAGTATCTGTCTAGATTCCAGCTTTAAAACAGGGTTATAGTGGGTTAAACAGCATCCCCTCCAAATTCACACCTACAAGGAACCTGAGAATATGACCTTCTTCGGAAATAGGGTCTTTGCAGATATAATTGAGGCTCAAGATGGGATCGTACTGGATTAGCGTGGACCCTAAACCCAAGGAAAGTGTCCTTATGAGAGACAGAAAAGGACACACAGAGACATGGGGGGAAACCATGTAAACATGGAGGCAGTTGAACTATGCTCCCACAAGCCAGTGAATGCCAGGAGCTACCAGAGCTGGAAGAAGCAAAGTCCCAGAAACTTCTGGAGGGAGTGTGGTTCTGCTAACGCCTTGGATTCAGACTTCTAGCTTCCAGAACTGTGAGAATAAATTTCTGTTGCTTTAAGCCACCCAATGTATGGTAACTGGTTACAGCAGTCCCAGTAAACGAGTATCACGGTTAATACACACATAGGGTTCAAACAAGAAAAACGGTAACATCCTGTTAAGGAGAAACGCTACTGGATCCCATCTGGGTTCAGGATATCAATCTGTAAATTCGCATGATGTAAATTCGTCCCCCTCAATCTGTAAATTCGCATGAGGTTAGCCAATGTGGACTTAGTCTACAAAGGAAAACAAAATCATGAGAAGGGACTTAGATTTTAGAAGACCGGACACAGGAAAACATCCATTCAGTATTCCACAGATAATTAGCCCAAAGGCAGAACATTTTGGAGGACAAAGCACCAAGATGAGTGTGGGAGAATGTTATTTTTCCTCAGTTTTCTGGGATAAGCAAGGCTTTCTGGTTGTACTCTCTGCTATGCGGCCAGAATTAATGATTTTAGCACAAGTGCGCGGAAGCACAGACTTGATTTATGTCATGAACGACTCATTTCTGGCTTGTCAGCAACACGCCCGGAACACAGGTGCTTGCCAGCAGACCTGGAGCCGTTTCTGATGGGTCTGCACCCTCGCCTCACATCCCTCTCTCCGTGACAAATGAAGTCAGTGAATGATTACCATTTTCACTTTTAGGATAAAAGTGCATTTCCGTCCCTCCCTTCTACTTTTCTGCAGTACGGTGCTCAGTCGGTGTGGTTCCACACTTTAATCTCATCCACTAAAGCACAGCAGCTCGCTAAATCCTGGGCTGTACGTTTCGCCATACGCTCCCGGTTTTCCACAGAAGGGTGGACCAAGGGCGACCGGGATGGGGTTCCAGCTGACTGAAGGTTCGGGACGAAAACTGGCGTGTGAACCTTCCAGCTTCGGTGGACCCAACACGGAGCAGATGTCTCCCAGCAGGTGTCTAAAAGCACCTGGCCCCGTGGTCAGAAGAGCACCTGGCGTGCTAAGAGGGGAGTGGATGTACCCCCCTTTCTTCCTCTCACCATCCCAGCTGACCCCATCCCTCAAAGCCTAGAGCACGCTCTGTTTTCCACCACTTCCCCCGAAGCTTCTCCTCTGACAGCTGACTTCACTGGCTCCACCCCATCACTGCCAAAGTGCCTGCGGACCACACACAGACAGCTCTTCTAGGAATCAGTTTTAGTTTGATTTCGTCTCCTCTTCTCAACTGAGTGTAAGCTCCTTCTGAACGTGTCTCGGTTTTGACCCAGCAGCTACCCAGAAAACACAGGGGATAAGAGCTGGTAGGCTCAAGCCCGAGACAACAGGGGCCGTGTTTGTGTCAGAGGGCCGTCTCCCCCCACTGGGAATAACATTCCCGCATTCTCCTTCTAAGTATTAGGACTATAACCTTGCAGTCTCAATTGGTAGTTATTTATGACTTCAACGGGATACTTTTCTTAACCTAACAATAAGCATTTTTTTCCTAAGAAATAATTGGAAACACAGCTGACCTTCCAAACTCCACAACTGTCTACTTTCCCATAAGCATTGTTATCATTGAAGTTTTGAATAACGGAAGTATCTCGTTAGGAAATGACATCTAACAATCAAAAGTATGTCTGTTCCCACTGCACAGTTCTTTATTTATCCTAATTTTTTGGTTACCATTAAAATGTTAGAGATTATGTGGAAGAGCAGTCATCACAAACAAGAACACGCTCTCCAGCACGAAGGATTTTATTCTAAGAAAATATTAAATAAGACTCAGCTGACGATGATGAATGATAGAACATACATGTTCTCGTGGAAGTGAATACTACTGAAAAACAAAATCTTTCAAGTTTACCTATGCTTTTTCCTGCTAGTGCTATTTCATAAGATTCTGTTCTCTCTAGATGATCCATATTCAAAGCCGAATTAGCCTTTATTGAACGAGTAGCTTCTAGTGGTTCAAAAGAGCAAAGCAAAACAACCGTAACCAAGCATTCACACTACTCAGGTCCCTAATCGCTGTTAAAACACATCCCAACTGTGTATGTAACTAAACTTCCACGAACATTTCTAGTAGAGGGAGGTAATGGGTTGGAAAGCACTGTGGGCATTGACATTACTTACATCTGAATTCAATCCTTTGTTCCTGCTTGAAGGAACACGTGTTCATCCTCCACGCCACCAGAAGCGCTGGCGCAAAGAATCATGCCCGATACTTGCGCTGGTGCAGGGTCGGGCCCCGGCAGCTTGTAAATCTTTAGCAGTCAGATTAGACTCTGACACTGCAGCGTGTTCCCGCCCATGCCAGACAATCTCCAGGTCTTCCGAAGACCTGCTAATATCTTCAGGGCACCCCGGAGGGCATAAGAGCATGGCAGAGACGCTATGGCAAGTAGTTTTCAATCATGCTACAGCTACACATGTAAAAAGCACAAAGCAGCAGCTCCGTGTGTTCAGCGTTGTTATTAGTAATACGGAAGTGCATTCCTTTCTCCACGTATTTTACTATAGTAAGTTACATCAATGTCCTTGAATGTCCAAGCAAGAATGTCCTTGAAATGCACTAAAAGTTGTATTAATGCCTACTTTGATGAAAACGGTATGAACGACTAGACTGGACATCAAGACTTGAATTCTTTTGCTTTTTAAATATTCTAAACCAATTTAAGAATCTTGAAAAGTGCAGGGTAGAAATATGACTTTTGAAGCCATAAAACATCTTTTATTAAAAATATGCAGAATCTTGGGGCACCTGGGTGGCTCAGTCAGTCAAGCGGCCAACTTCAGCTCAGGTCACGATCTCATGGTTCGTGGGTCCGAGCCCTGCATCGGGCTCTGTGCTGACAGCTCAGAGCCTGGAACCTGCTTTGGATTCTGTGTCTCCCTCTCTCTCTGCCCCTGCCCAGCTCACACTCTGTCTCTGTCTCTCTCAGAAATAAAATAAAAAACGTTAAAAAATTTTTTTAAAAAAAATGTGCAGAATCTCAATCAAGCACTAATCAACACAGAGAGCATCACAGTAAAATCAGTATATGGTTAAAGATCCACATTCAAGGATGAGTTATTAGCAACTAACCATAACGACTAACATTTCCCGGGCACTGACTTCGTACCAAGCACAGCTCTAGAACTTTTCTTTTATTGTCCCATTATTTTTTAATTATTTTTAGTATTTTTTTAAATCTCATTTAACCTTCATAACTACCACTCCATTAATGAGGATCTCCACTTCCCGGGTGAGGGGACTGAGGGACAGACTGGTTAGGGCAGGTGACCCGCAAGGCAAGCCCTCCGACGGACAAGTGGCGGAGGTGGGCAGGGCCCCATAATTTGAGCGGTTCCGCCACCGCTTGCCCTGTACAATGTCAGGTTAAAGATGAAGGTTGTACGGGTTTTCATAACATTCCCTTTTTTATCGGTCTGCTATCTAGATCACAGTAAAACAGATATATACCAGTTTCTTCATAGAGATGGTGAGACCTGTGCCCTTCACTTCATGTCCCCTTGCAGAAGAAAATTCTCACAGAGGCAGGGGGGCTGTATTAGTTCCCTAGGGCTGCTGTAACTAACAAAGCACTGCAAACAGGTGGCTTGGAACGACAGAAATTTCTCGTCTCACAGATCTGGACGCTAGAAATCTGAGATTAAGGTGTGGGCAGGGCTGTGACCCCTCTGAAGGCGCTAGGGAAGATCCATTCTAGGCCTTTCTCCTAGCTTCCAGTGGCAGAGCTCCTGTCTTCACATGGCCTTCTCTTGGGGTGCATGTGTATCTCTGTGTCCGAATGCCTCCCTTTTAATAAGGACCCAGTCATAAGTGGATCAGGGCCACCCTAAAGACCTCATTTTCACTCGATCACCTCTGTAAAGACCCTATGTCCAAAGAAGGTCACATCCTGAGGTGGGGTGGCATCGGGGGGGGTTAGGACTCCAACCAATCTTTTTTTTTTTTTTTTAGGGAACACAAGTCAACCCATAATAGTGATGATGATAGTATAATCTGGAGGTTTGAAGTAAACTCCGCAGATTTAGGAATAATATAAAACAAGATATGAAGTTCATCAAGTTTATAAACGATTCAAAGCCTCACTCATTTTGTAGAATGTCCCACACAAGCAGAGCAAGTTTAGCATTCTGTGGGATATTTGAAAACCTCTGATTTAAGGCTCATAATTAATACTAAAACACCTCATTCATTCATTCAAAACAATATTAAGCACCAGGCACGACTTAGCAGGTAACTCCCGTGACATTTTGTTTAACTTACCTAGACCCCTACCTGACCAAGGTGAGAGGGACGGGGGCGGTTCATGGCCATATCTGTGCCTGAGCTGTTTATGCTGGAAAGACACACTTTGTTACTGTATCTTCATTACACTCACAACTATTTTCTATTGAATAACTATGTACTGAGTTTACTTTAGATCAGCAGATAATTCTAAACGGCCTTTTAGATGACTGGGGTTTGCAGCCGTCCTTAATTAGAACTTCTATCATAAAAGTGTCAACCTTTGGTGAGAAAAACACCTTACTCTACTCTCTGGTAAAGACAAAGAAAGAAATCCCATATCCATCATATTTTCTTTTCAAAGAGCTGTAAAAAAGAGCATTCCAACCAAATGTGGACATGCTTGAACACCTCCTCTCCTTCATCGTTGTATACTTTCAAATTAGAGTAATGGTTATTTCGTATGTATTTTGTCTAAAAGGTAAAATTTATTTCTGAAGATGAAGGAAAGAAATGTATTTAATGTAAAATAGAAAGTAGTGTTTTAAAAATACTTGTTTGGGTATACTTTTTATTTTTTATTTGAGAGAGAGAGACAGCGAGCGAGCGAGCGAGCGAGAGAGAGAGAGAGTGGGAGAATCTTAAGCAGTCTCCATGCTCAGCTCGGAGCCTGATGAAGGGCTTGATCTCACAAACTGTGCGATCATGACCTGGGCTGAAATCAAGAGTCGGACACTTAACCTACTGAGCCACCGGGTGCCCCTAAAAAGTCCTGTATTAAAACGCCTCCTCGGAGTGACAGAGCTGAGGCGGGACTGGATGCGGAATAGCATGAACTTAAAAATAACACCCAGGGCAGACCACGCAAAAGGCAGGGCGCGGAAGGAAGCACGCGGGGCCAGGCGCACACTTACGTCGCTCCTCCCGGTGCCGCTCGGTCTCTGCGAAGTACTGGCGCAGCTCCTCGGTGATCTCCATGTTGCTCAGGTCGCACTCCACGCCCCCGTCCGACTCGCTGTCCGCCTCCTCCTCTGCGGGCCGAGCCCGCTCTTCTGTCGCGCAGGCCCGCGGACGCTGCCCGGACCTTCTAGTATGTGAGTGGCCGCGGCGCGAGTCCGGAGGGGCCGGGGGGCGGTCACGAGAGGACCAAGGAGACCCGGCCTTGTCAGCGTAAGAGCTTCTGGGGAGAGCCGCAGGAGGGAAGAACCACGGGCTGGTGAGGTAAGACTCCACGGCCTTCCTGTAGGCATTATGGTGGCTTCGCATCCAGGCCATCGCCTGATGGTAGTGTCGCCAGTATCTTGCGTATACGGGATGAGAAGACCAAGGCTCCGTAGTTTTCCAGGCTGCCGCCTGCGAAATAAAGGGAGGTGGAGAACCGTCGAGTGTTTGACTAAACCACAAGTATCCACCGGGTGTCTACTAAATACCTACCCTGCATCTACTCTGGTGCTACTCCTGCACCAGAGGACGCAGGACGGCCCACGCCCACAGGAGACACCAAGTGTATGCACACGTGCTCTCACGTGCGCACGGGACAATGAGTTTAAGGTTACGGCCGTGATAAAGTGGGGACAGAGGCTACTAATTATCATCATTAGATAAGACGCAGGGAGAGATGAGGACGTCGACCATCTTGGGCCTCTCTACCCGCTGTAACTAAGCGACGGGTTCCACCAACCGCACGCACTAACGAGCAGGACCTTCTCCGGTCCTGCCCTCTCTGCTCCCTAAACACCTGCCGGCCTGGCTCACTCCTCGGTGCCCGGACAAAAGAGGTCTAGCAGCCTACCCAATGGTGCCTTCGAGTTTTCCGCTGTATTTGTTTCTTTGGTCTTCTCCCTCATAGACTGAGAACACCAAGACTCTAAAGACTAAATTGTACCCTTTTCTTCATGAGTTAAACAAAACAAAACCTTACCATTGCTGCCATCTGTGATGGTGGAAGACCAAATGGGCACTGAATCTAGGAAAGAACAAACACAGTTCAAACGTGTGGTCGGTACACGTGGGAGATATTCGTGGCTATTTCATGGTTTGTAAAGCAGCCCCTCAGAGGCTGCCTCCTCTCAGTACTGTGCCTCATCTTACCGCAACACACACTATGGGGCCCCGGCACGTGGGTTATGGCCTTGTGGGCTGAAAAGGAGGGCTCCCCTTAGGTCCGATTAAGTAGCTCAAAGGACACTGCATTTTTCAAACGTTTGTTTACCCGCTGAAAGACTGGAGAGAACCATATAGTTCACAGCCAGTGCATATACAAAAAACATCAATATAGAACATGAATTAACAACACGTAACTATTACTGACTTCATTTCCTAATCCTTAACTCATGCCGATGCCTGTTTAAATTAACCCTAGATGATCCCACAGTTTGGACAGAATACCTCTCGCCAACTCCCTGGAAACCACCGTTGGCTCTTGCCTCTGACCTGGGACTTGGAGAAGCCTCTCCAAATGAGATCTCTCTCCAGTGTGGGTTGGGCCCTGGGCTTTAAGCCCCCAGATGAGCCTTGATTTGGTTTCGATTGTGACAAGCATCTCTCAGTGTGGTGTGACACCACACTGTCCCTGCCTGGCCACTGTGCCTGTCTTTGTAGCAGCAACTGTTCCATGAGACCCTCCGGCAAGTGACTGCACAGAATGCCTTTGCTCAACAGCCTTGTTCTGCCAGGATTTACTGCTTTTGCCCCTTCCCAACTGCTTCTGATTTACTGATGTGGCAGAGGATACCTAAAGGTAAAGTTTAATCTGCAGCTGTACCTTTTAGAACCGATTTAAAACAGTTATTTTTTTCCATTCCTGTTCAAGAGTTCAGAGCTACTAAAATGCCAGCATGCATGAGAATGTATTTAAATAAAAAAAGAGGGGGCGGCGCCCGGGTAGCTCAGTCGGTTAGGTGTCCGACTTCGGCTCAGGTCACGATCCCACAGTTCGTGAGTCCAAGCCCCGGCGTCAGGCTCTGTGCTGACATCTCAGAGCCTGGAGCCTGCTTCGGATTCTGTGTCTCTCTCTCTCTGTCCTTCCCCCGCTCACACTGTTTCTCAAAAAAGGAATAAATGTCAAAAATTAAAAAAAACAAAAAACAGAAATAATATCCTAAAACGCATGAGAATTTAAGCATCTGTGAGAGGAAATCACTAACAACGCAATGCTGGGCAAACAGCACTTGGGTTTCGAAACTCTGGGACATCAGATACTGAAGGAGGCCTGTTTTTCCTCCTTCACTTAATTAGAGGGTGGAATTTAAAAATCTCTAAGCCTTAAGCAATAAACTTGACTTCTGTTGTAATCTCTATCAAATGTTTTGCTATGGTTAATGTGGAGAATCGAGATATTACATTGACCCTATCTTTTAAGATCTGGCCTGAAGAGAACCATTCACTTTTTTAAATACACTAAGCTTTCAAACAGGCGATTTCTAAGAGGGTTGACACGATCTTCTGTAAATTTATCAGGAACATAGCCTGCACTTCCTGTTCCCTGTTCTGAATTCAGGAATACACACACATGCAGTGCGTGTAAACTGGGAGAAAGCTAACCAATGCAGTGAAAATATAAGTGTACATTAAGTCCACGTTACTTTAAAACCGTAAAGGTTTAAGACATAAATAAATAACTGAAGGTTTAAAACATGAGCACTTATCTGAAAAGCTGGCTAACTCCCGCGTGCTTTACAAGCTACTGAAGAAATGTAAAAGCCGATACAACGAAGGGGTTAACCACGCAGAGAAGTGGCACTGACACAAATGAAATCACAGTGGAAATCGCTGGAGCGCCAAGCTGTAAGGTGCAGCCTGTGAGTGGCTAATTCCTTCCAGCTGGGTTTCATATTTAGCTCACTGAAATCTGAACACTTTCCTGAGAGCCCGCAGCACGTAATGCCATTGCAGTGAACTCCACGTGTGTCTTCAGCAAATTTGTTTTAGAGATTAACAAGTAGCATAGGAATTAAATTTGAAAAATCTAGGAGGCATCTGCGTGTCTTCTGGAAATGAAGAGTTTTGAATCCCGACCTCTGTGCCTCAAAAAATGTACTTAGAACCAGATCAGCGGAAGTATTAATTATCCCAAACTGGGAAGTGTGACAGCCTCAAATATGCAAGAAAGGTTATTGTGATTGAACACTACAGCAGACCTCAGGAAATCCCGTTTTGATTTGTACGTGGGAAAATCCAGCCTGGCTCTAAAATAGGACCAGGGGCACCTGGATGGCTCAGTCGGTTAAGCATCTGACTTCGGCTCAGGTCACGATCTCACAGTCATGAGTTTGAGCCCCGCATCAGGCTCTATGCTGACAGCTCGGAGCTTGGAGCCTGCCTCGGATTCTGTGTCTCCCTCTCTCTCTGCCCCTCTCCAGCTTGCGTTCTGTCTCTTTCCCAAGAATAATAAATAAACATTCAAAAAAAATTTGTTTTAAAGTAATAGTGCCAGTATTCTGAAAATGTCCAAGATGGCTTTATGAGAGGCAACTCTGTCACCACTTTTATTCTGACCGTGCTTTCTGCAACGTTTTGGCCGCTGGGACACTTACAGTCAAACCTGCTGCCGTCCTCTGGCAAGTTGAGTCCTGGAGCTGGAGGGCGCGTACGCTCGTTCACCCTTAGCTTATCACTCTCCCTCCTCAAATTCCAAAACCTATGTTTCATAGATTCTTTTACCTTTTCAGTATTTTCAGATTCCTAAAATCCTTCAGATATTCAGTTAAAAACAGTTCCTGAGACTGTCTGACAAATTAAGGAAACTCCCAGAAATCAAATAAAAGAAAGTACAGGAAAACATGGCCAAAGGAAGAGCAGCTTGCAAGGAGCTTTAGAATTATTGGCTTGCTCTTGCCAACATGACACTTGGTATTTTACGCCTGCAACTTTTTTCTGTGAAGGGTCAAATAGCAAATATTTTGGGGTTGTAGGCCACATACAGTCTCTGTCACACATTCTTCATATTCTTTTTAAAACTTATAAATAAAAAAAAAACCCAAACCCAACCCTTTGAAAATGCAAACCCCATTCTTAGCTCCCGGGCAGTACAAAGAGCAGGCTGTGGGCCACCCCTCGCTGGCCCTGTGGTTTGTGAATGTCATATAGCCACATCGACTCCGCTCTTGCACGTGGAGTGCCCTCACTGCTGCTCGTTCTTGGCTTAGCGACCCCTGGAGGGACTCTGGGATTCTCACTCACCTAGTAAATGAGGAGGCTTGGAGGAAGACTAGTAAGCCAGACACATGTGACGATGACCACCAGCAGTCCTGGTGACCAGCTCCTACTATCTGGAACAAAAGACTCGTCTCCACGACGAAATAAGGAACCTGGACCGTTTCTTAAAGATCGATATAGACATTTAAAGACTTAATTAAAAGAACAAACTCCTGCGATCAACAGGGCTTAGAATGCACATGGAGTGCCGTGTTTTCTGGTGGAGACCCTGGCAACGGCCACGGGCCAGACAGCAAGCCAAGGAAGGGAAGCCGGAGGTTCCCGGAGTCTCTTCCTTGGAAGAAAGAATACACAGCCTTCCCTGCAAAGTGTATCAGTTGGTTCCGAAGGGAAGGTGAGAACCTTCTCTACAAACGGGTCCTGTGAACTCTTTCAAACTGGCTACCCTTTGCACACAGAGAACTCAAGGACCTAACAAAATGCCTGGGTTTCTGGAAAGCCAACCTGAAACGAATTTCTGGACATGACAGCAACACCTGTCCAAAGAAAAGCAAGCTTCTGGCCACAGATTTAGATGCCTTTCAGTTGCCTTTATCTTTCGTTCCCCACCTCTTTGGGAGTGTCTCCTACTCTCTTATGGCACACGTCTTCCTGGACTGAACAGCAGCTTTTCTCCTAAGGGGATGGTGGAGCTGAAAGAAAAGAGAATGGCGATGTCAGGGCAGGCCGGGTTCCACGGTACCACCGACCCCGCAGCCCTCCCCAGCGAGCACAATGGCATCATAGTCACCACCCAGCTGAGCCCAGGCGAGTACAGAGACCGAATTCATGGTCTGTCCTCAGCCACCAGAGGAGGAAGGGAAAAAACAGCGCTGAGGTCATTCACGAAACGCTGCCGTGCCCTGGGTCTCAAACCGTAGATTTTCCCATACAGCTTTTCTTAGAAAATGCACTCGTTCTTCAATGAATATGCTTATCCTGGAGATGTACGTATGTATGGATTTAGGAGCTGTATTTTCAAATGCGTCAATATACAGGAGGGTAACAGACAAGAGCTTTGTTGTTTTCAATGAGAAAAATCCAACGATTTCCGTGAAGTTATTAAGAACCTCCACAAACACGTAATGCGGCTTTGTCAAAAGGTAGTAATGTCACACGTGTTCTTTTAACAGCACATTTATGTTCCTATAAATATAGGATATGGGAGGTGTCATCCCAACCAATAAAATAAAAACACAAATTCCCCCCAAACGATAATGTACACTCTGCAACTGGATTTTCCTCTCTAGCCTCCTTTTCCAAAAGAATTCCGAAAATTAAACACCTGAAAACTCACCTGCTTTGATTTGTTTGCTTCGAAACCCAGCGAGCCAATCATTAAGTTATGCTGGCTAAAGGCCCTGGAGTCAAACCTTTCTGATAAGGCTCCCAGCGATGTGGCTCTCTGAACCAACCAGATACTCTGGCGGATCGAATTGAGGCCTCCGGTATACGTTTCAGGGTAGAAGGGGGTCCGCTGGAGACCGCGCAGAATAAACGAAGGCACAATGAGAAATGTAAGTGACATAAATTGGGTCGTGTGATTCTAAGGAATTTCTGGATATGCAGTAATAACCCTCTCAGAGAAGGTATCTTCCAATAATGCTTGTACTAGTAGGAACTTCCTCAGCTAAGATAACAAAAGGAGGGTTTCTGACAGCACTGCTTCCTGCCCCCCACCCCCAGCTGCCTGAGGGCAATGTCAATCCCTTGATGCCCTCGTGGGCTCCCTCCTGTGGCTTCGCGTGGTCCCTGCGGGTATTGTGGACATCAAAGATGGCTGAAGGGATGCCTGAGTGGCTCAGTCGAATTTTGGCTCAGGTCACCATCTCACGGTTCGTGCGTTCGAGCCCCGCGTCAGGCTCCGCGCTGGCAGCTCGGAGCCTGGAGCCTGCTTCGGATTCTGTGTCTCCTTCTCTCTCTCTGCCCCTCCCCTGCTCACACACTCTCTCTCAAAAATAAACAAACATTAAACAAACAAAAAGATGGCTCAAGACTGAATGGCCTTCTCCCACCCTCAGGAGTCCAAGCTCGTCTTGGCGGCACAAAGGCCTCCTACAAGGGCACTTGCTACTGAGTTCAGAAAGCCCGCATCTGTCTATAACGACTATCGTTAAAACTGATGGGTGAGGGAGCCAAAAAAAGTTTTACTTCCTTCTCAACCCTTCAACCCCAAACCCCAATTTCCTCTCTTCTGGGTGATGCAGTTAGAAGTAATGTCACAAAGGAAGGTGCAGCACGGGGATGGACAGAGACTGAAAGGATGCAGTTAGGCGTTCTTTAAACAACAAAAACGAAAACAAATAACATTCCACCCACAAATGGCACTGTTTAACTTGTCAGCGGGGTGATGGATTTGTGAGTGGATTTATTTGCAAGTTCCCCAAATCCCCATGTGGCTAACAGCAGAATCTTAAGTGAACTATGAGGCCACTCAAAGTTACTCTTACTCATGAACACAACAGCCAATAGGAGTGTTGAAAACTGGGGTAACTAAGAAGGACAGAAGAGTAATACAGCTCAAACGGGGAAACAGTAAGTTCCCCACACTGCAAGTGTATCCCTCACAGTTCAGAGCATATCAGCAAAAGCCATGACTAGTTTAAAGTGGTTAAGACCACCAGGAGATTTCAGGAGCTTTATTTCAAGTTTGACTTGTATAAACACATACACAGTAATTCCATTTAATCGCTGTCTTTTCTGAATTTATATGCCACTGACTATGCCCCACTTATTTAAACAATTACTTGTAGGCATGGATTCTGCAAGCTCTTTCTTTTAAATGTCCTATTTTCCTTCTGGCATAAAAACCAGAGCTGTATTTCCCTGCCTTTGGATGCTAGTGCGATTGTTGTTTCCTGATAATAGCCTCTCCTCCTCCTCCTCCCTCCCTAAAGAAACTGAGTAGTTAGTCACTCAAATAATTGTAAAGTTCCAAATCTTTTCAGGAAGCAGACGTTTAAATACATTAATATGTTTAATATGCTTTTGGGTTTTTTTTTGAGAGAGAGAGCACATGCCCGTGTGTGCGGCAGGCATATGAGAGGGGGAGGGGCAGAGAGAGAGAGAAAGAGAGAGAGAGAGAGAGAGGATCCCAAGCAGTATCTGTACTGTCAGCGCAGAGCTGGACACGGAGCGCCAGCTCACGAATCACGTGAGATCATGACCTGAGCCGAAATCCAGAGCTGGACACTTAACTGACTGAGCCACCCAGGCGCCCCACGTTAGTAGGTTTTCAAAAATATTTGCATCTGATCTTTGATCAACGGCGGTTATGCTGTTTTCTCACTTGTCCAACTGTTCTATGGCTGGATTTCCTATCGGAGGGAAGGAGCTCCAAGAGTTTTGCACTGAGTTTGTAATCCCTCCAGCCTCCACTCTGGCTGTAATTGTTCAATTCCACTCTGCCCCCCGCCCCCATCCTGCTCATCTCACCCCACCCTTAAATGCTGGATCCTAAAAAACAAAGTAATCCTTCACCGTCTGTCAGTTTTAGAATGAAAATTTCTCTCTGGAGCTTTCATTTGTGTACTTTCCCAGGGCAGCAACAAACAGAGATCTGAACTCCGTACTGTGAACCTGCCTTTGATTATACCCATCCCAAGTTACTAACCAACGATCTTTAAAAATATACGGTATCTGTTTGCATTGCCATCCCCGGGGGGCTGTTATAAACTGTATTATAGACGTCGTATTGGTAAAGGTTATCTCCACCGCACAAATCACGGTAACCGTGAGTGAATAAGCCCAGAAGTGTTATTAATCTTTAGTCTAGACTTTCGAGTAATGTTGTTCTGACTTCAGGTGCAAAACAGCTGAATACAGAACCTAGCCTATGAAACGACTTTAAAAATCATTCCTGAAAACGATAAAATTATCTGTTCAGAACCATGTGATCTGTACTAAGGGACTCCCATGATTTCAGAGGTAAAAGCTACTTCGTTGGTCCCTGGTTCAGCTCCACTCAGCTACTGAGGAAGAAAAGTGGGCAAAGACATTCTCCCCTTTCACCGATAAGGCCCTTTAAAGACTACCGGTGCCAAATGTTCTCCAGGTAACTTCCACCAAACTTTAGGACTTCCCACAGAGGTCAAAGTGTGAGGTAAAAGAAAGAAAACGCCAAGTTTTGAGCGGACGGGCCAATATTCCGGACATCCCTCCAAGGATGAGGCTGCCCTGGGCTGCACGGCCCAAGTCCGAATTCACTTTCCAGACTTTTACTCGGCACCCCGGAATCACGTGGGCGAGCTTCACTAGAAACACCGATGCCCGGGCCCCACTTCTAGACACTCGAATTCGAATGGTCTGGGATGGGGGCCCGGGCATCCGAATTCTTAAAAGTCTTCCGCCGATTCCGAAGCGCGGCAGAGCGGAGTCTCTGGAACCGGTTCTCTGTCACCACTGAACCGGCAATGATTTAGGAATCTCACGGGCCCCGCGGGTCGATGCTAATTACGACAACGGGACAGCCAAGCCCTCGGCTCTCCCGGCATCAGAAGAAGCCAGGCTCCGGGGCCTCCAGGCTCCTCCCTCACTCCCCAAAGGAAACCCAGTAGTCCCCGGAGTCACCTCGTGGGCTCGCAGCTTGCTGATCTCGGGCGGTGGGCGAACATGGACCTATTTCCTGTGAGGAGACCGAAGGGGTGCGGGCGGGAGGGGCTGTTGCCCGGGAGACCAGAAATGCACTTCCGGCGCGGATCACGTGAGGCGCGCCACCGGAAGTCCCGGGCCCGCCGCCGCCGCCGCCACGTCCGCGCTGCGTTCTACGCCACGTGGGGAACTGTCGCGAGATGAGGCTCCGCCTCCCGGGGCGGAGCGTCGGGATGGCTGGCGACGGGCAGGGGGCGGGACGGCTGTACCTGCGCCGACCGGTGTGGCGGGGCCGGAAGGGGAGGGTCGTTTCTGCACCCCCTTTGTCCCCGCGCCACTTCCTTGACTTTCGGCTTTTCGCCCTTCTCTCAGCTCCGTCGTCTCCCCACTCCTGTCCGTAGATAGCCTTTCCTCTTTTTTGAAAAACTAGAACGGCTGGAGGTCGTGGCCCAGGAGGACGCGCCCAGCTTTTGGAAATAGCCACCGAAATCTAGTCCGACTGCGATTCTAGCATTTAGCTTATCAACCTTCCGAGCCTCGGGTTCTTGCCCATAAGATGCGAATAATCCCTCGTGCCCAGTGCCTGGTGCTATATAGCAGACCAGAATTAGTACACATTAACCTGATTTGTATCACAGTCATTGTCAGCGACACCTGTCCTGTTAGCATCCCAGGGGGACTCATGAATAACCGAGCAAAACCCACTGGGGTAATTTGGAAAACCACGGCAAGAACCCTAAAAGGGGAATAATTCGTCCCGGAATTTTCACTTCTGGGAATTTATTCCCAGGAAAAACGGACGTTAAGCCAGATGTTCATTGCAGAATTATTTTTAAAAGTGAAAACCAAACAACTATAAATACCTTAATAAGAGGAGATACCTCAGTCAGTGAGACTCTACCCATGGCGAGGATGTTATTACCACGTTATTCCTGTACCACAGAAGAATCGCACAGTATGGAAGATTAACAAATAGGTAGTGGATGCCTACTATGTGTGAGGTATTATTCTACATCTGCGCGGTCCATCGAAGTCACTAGACACACGTGGCTGTTGAGAGCTTGCAATGTGGTAGTCTGAACTGAGGTATGCCGTAAGGGTAGATCACAGTGGATTTTGAAGATTTATCATGAGACAAAGAATGTAGAATATCTCATTTTACTAATAATAACATGTTAGGGAAGGACTGTTGAGATAAAAGGAGGTTAAAATTAATTGCACCTTTGTTTTTTTACTTTGTTAATGTGACTGCTAGAACGTTTAAAATTTTTTATTTATTTTTGAGAGAGAGAGAACGCGAGCAGGGTAAGGGCAGAGAGAGAGAGGGAGACAGAGAATGCCAAGCAGGAGCTAGACGCGGGGCTCAAGCTCAAAACGGTGCGATCTGGACCTGAGAGAAAATCAAGAGTCTGAGGATTAACCGAGGGGGTCACCCGGGCGCCCCACTGCTAGAACATTTGAAGTGATCTGTGTCCTATGCGTCATATGTTTATAGATTTCTATTGAACAACGGTATTCTATTTACCAGATATACAGTGGTGAACAAGACAGGTTTTGACCTCATAAAAGTAACACTATTGAGTGGGGTATAGACAATAAACAGATAAATAATGTCATTGTGTATCTCAGTTCAGTGACAAGCATAAAGCAGGATAAGGGCCAGAAAGGGTGTATATATTGAGGGGGGTTATTTTAGATGGGATTCTTCCTCCCCTGTTCAGAAAATGGATGTGGGAGGAATGAGGTGTGTATAGATAGAATGGGAAGGGGGATGGCAGGAGGGTGGTGTCTTCTGGGCAAAGTCAGATATGGATTGAGGCTGATACATCGGTTGGGCCTGCTGGAATCTCTGCCTTAGGGAAGAAACCACATCGGGACAGGAAGAAAAGAGAGAAGAGGGGTAAGATACCGGAGAGAAAGAGCTCAGGGGGCCCCTGGGAAGGGCAGAACAGAGCAGGCCTCCAGTGGGCAAGTCTCGGCAGGTAGTGGAGAAGTAGGACCACATATGCTATAGCGCTGGGGGTGTGTGAGTATATATACATAATGAGTAGATTATGCTACTAAATAGGATAGTACTTTGGCTGCTGCCACAGAGACCCAGAAGGAGACCCTTGAAAATGTATTTCTGTGTCTCTAGGTGTAAGGTGTTCGGAGCAGTAAGGGAGACGCATGGGACCAGGGACTCCAATTTCACCCATCTTGGAGCGCCCCACTCCCTGGTTTGTTGCCTCGGCCCACATGGCCAAGTTCCCACTGTGCCTCTCTTCCAGCCAGTGGGAAGGAGGGGAGGGGAAGCTGGGGCAGCCCCCTTCCCTCTAAGGTAGGGTTTTCCGCCTGCGCGCAATTCCTATTTGGGGCTGGACAGCTCTGTGTTCTTTTTTGAGGCTCTCTTGAGCATTGTAGGATTCTAGTAGCATCCTTGGCCTTTACCCACTAGATGACAGTAGCATCCCCCAGTAGGACAACCAAGAATGTCTCCAGACGTTGTCAAATGTCCCCTGGAGGGCAAGGTCACCCTTGGATGAGAACCCTTGCTTTAAGTGTCCTACTACCTGGAGGGTACTCACAACACTTCCGCTCGAATCTCACTGGTGGCCAGAAATTCATCATCCAGCCATCCTGAGGGCAAAGGCGTCTTGGAATTGTCTGCTGGCCAGGTGTCCAGCTAAAAGTTCGCGAAAGGAGGCAACAAGATGCTAGAAGATTCTCCTGCCCCCGTGTTGCCGCAGGGGATGGAAACCCCGCAGCTGACTGAAGACACGACCCTGTTGTTTTCATCTTCCAGACTGAGTTTTAGTCATTCTTCATGAAAACAAAACAAAACAAAACAAAAAACGTTTATTTATTTTTGAGAGAGAGAGAGAGTATGTGCGAGGTGGAGGAGGGGCAGAGAGAGGGAGACAGAGGGTCCAAAGCAGGCCTTGCACTGACAGCAGAAAGTCCGATGCAGGGCTCAGACTCACTCACGTGAGATCGTGACCCGAGCTCAAGTCAGACACTTAATTGGCTGAGACACCCAGGCGCCCCTAGTCATTATTCATTTTTTTTAAAGTTTATTTTGAAGAGAGAAGCAGAGAGACAGAGGGGGGCGGAGGAGCAGAGAGAGAGGGAGAGAGAAAATCCCAAGCAGGCTCTATGCTGTCAGTGCAGAGCCTCACGGGGGGTTCGATCTCACGAACTGTAAATCACCTGTGCCGAAATCAAAAGGGACGCTTAACCGACCGAGCCACCCAGAAGCCCCAGTCATCATTCATTTTAATTCACTTGCATAAAAATATTGGTGATGGGAAACACCGCGTACCTAAAAAGTGAGGCTCCGATTTGAAAAGGATGGGCAGTGTTACCCCAGAGGGCTGACCAGGGAGAGAGACTGGATTCTGAAATGCAGGCGGCGGGTTGGATTTTTCCCTTGTGTTAGAGCGCCATCTGGGGGAATTTTATAAATCCTACCATTCTTCACCCTCTTGCCTGAGATGGTCTTTGGGTGTAAACCTCAGTTTATAAATAATCCTTAAGTGGATTTTAGCAAAACTTTAAGGGTCCTTGCAGACGAGGAGCTCTTTAAATTGGGGTTTCTCACCCTCGGCACTATTGACATTTGGGACTGGATCATCCTTCCCTGGGGGCTCTGTCCCGTGTCCTGTCCTGTGTCCTGTGTACCATACCACGACGTTGACCAGCCTCCCTGGCCTCCACCCATTGGGTGCCCGCAGCAACCCCATCCCTCCCCTCTCCGTTGGGGAGATTGACTGAAGGCTGCCAGGAGGCCGGGGAAGTGGATGTGGAGTTTCTTTAAATCCCCCACAGCGAGGGAATCTACAGAGGCCTTTGCTTAAAGCCGTGAGTAGCACAGAATAGTCCCGGACTGTGCTACCGGGGGTGGTGGGGTGGGGCGAAGTCCCCCCCCCCCCCCCCACCCCCAGGGATGAACGGGTGTGGATGGTCGCGCTAGGTGTGGGAAGCCGTGGCTAATTTTCTGGGGGCTTTTTGGATCTCCCGAGCCCTGGTACCCCTCTGCTGCCTGAGTGTTGTGGAGAAGCTGGTGAGGAGCCAGTCCCCTTGCCTGGGTCCCCTGAGCGGTGCTGAGGCACCTGCCACAACAGTCCTGAGTTCCTACCTGGGAGCTGCATGAAGGAAGGTCACCTGAACATATTTCTAAATGTTTATTTACTTTTTGAAAGAGATTGAGAGACAGACTGCGAGCGGGGAGGGGCAGAGAGAGAGGGAGACCCAGAACCCGAAGCAGGTTCCAGGCTCTAAGCTGTCAGCACAGAGCTCACTGAGGGGATGGAACTCACAAACCGGGAGATCATGACCTGAGCCGGGGTCAGAAGCTCAACCGACTGAGCCACCCAGGCGCCCCAAGCAAGGTCAATTTTGATGTGAACTGTTGGGGTCCAGGAGCGAATGTCAAGAAAGAAGTCCTGAGACGTCTTCAGTGCAAAAAAGGTGGTTTTATTAAAGCATGGGGACAGGACCCGTGGGCAGAAAGAGCTGCACTGGGGTTGTGAAGAGCGACTGATTACATACTTTTAAGTTGGGAGGGGGTTCTGGAGGGTCTAAGTCTCTAAGGAACTTGGGAGCAAGGTTTCCAGAACCTTCGAGGGGCTAGCTGCTGTTAGGAAAAGGCCATTTATTACTAAAACCTCAGTCATGTGACCCTTCAGATGTATATCGGGGGCCATATGCTTGGAGGATGATTGCTAACATATTATCTTGGGGGGTGGAGATAAAGGAAGTTTCCAAAGGAATTTTTATAAGTTCAAGGAGATTTACAGGATCCTGGAGGTCGGGCATATGTCAAGCTAAGGTTGCCTTTCGCCTCTAGCAAAGTATTCACACGGAGACAGCTGAGCTCCTAGAGGAAGGTCACTCTGCCTGTCTCAAGGACTTGTCGACGGGCTGCAAGTTGGAAGGAAATTTCATTTTTTCTGCATTTCTTTTGCCTTTGTTCTCCACATCAAGTTTCCCCAGGAGCATTGCCTCCTGGCGGCTCCAGGCCCCCCTGAGGGCCCCTGCTACACTTTCCGATCTCGTTCAGCTTTGCCCCCCGCCCCCCCCCCCCCCCCCCCCGCCCGCCATGGACCGTCCCCCCCCTCCCCCCGCGACAAAAATGCAAATGACCAGGGCGGGTGTCCTTCCTTGGAAATGCAGCGCCCTCTGAACTCCACACTCACCTCGCCTCTTGTTTTAGAGCCAGAGGAATGTCGGCTTCTGTTTGGCCCAGCCCATGCTCGTGTTCTCCGGATCCAATTCCGCGTCCTGGTGGGCACCTCGCTCCCTCGATAATGGACGTCTTCTTCCATCCATACGTTTTCCTTCCCCAGTCCCTTCCCCATTAGCATCGGCCTTGCTCAGGCGCTCCAATCCTTACAGTCGTTTTGGTTGATTTTTCACCTCTCTGTCCTTACTGTTCTTTCTCCTTCTCTTTTTGGTCCTGCTTCTGTAAAAAGTGGGCCACGTAGATTTCCTTGCCTTCCTTCCACCGAACCCCTTGCTGTTTCTCTGCCAGCAGTCCGTTAAACACCCCCCCCTTGCCCCCCCCCCGGCTCTCTGCTGACTTCTCCCTATCTGCTACCTACTGTTATTTGGCCCCTGCAGTATCCGATACTATGGCCCATGTCCTTTCTCTCTTTTTTTTACAGTTGCCACACTCTCCCTCCCCAAACTGCAGAGTAATACACGGTTAGTGCACAGAGCAAAACACAAGAAGAAATCCACAAATCTCGGAAGACACATGCGCTTAAGCAGGAAGGAAAACACCAAGAATCCCTCCCAACACCATTCCTTTAAAAGAACCGCTCTTTATAATTAGTGTATCTCCTCCCACTTTTGTTTTACGCTAATAATTTTAAACACACACACACACACACACACACTCTTTTTCTTATATATGCGCTCAGAAAGAGAGCCGGCTCTGCGATGGAGTTGACGGAGGAGGGTGCTTATGAAGAGATGACCTTGGTTGGCACCAACACCCAGGAAAGGGAAAGGGAGTAGGATTGGGTAGAACAGGGTTTCTCAGCTGGAGTACACTGACGTTCTGGACCAGGCGATACTGGACCCCACAGGCATCTCAGGAGCTAGAATGGCCCTTCAAAACGTAACATACTACATGGGAATAAACACTGCTTCAGTGAAATGAAACGAAGTGGGACAATAATTGCGGTTATTTGGATATTTGCAAGCTTAAATACTGTAACGGAAGGGTTCATTACGCATTTTCTTGAGATGTGGGAAACTCCAAAAAGATGAACCCATATTTACATCTTTGTATTTAACTGTGAGTACTTTTTTGAGAAGTCACAAGAGTCAGTATCAGCTGATAATACAGTACTGAGCTAATCTTTTTAACAGTGTTTTGAATCTTTGGTAGATGAGATTCTTGAATAGTAATGTATAAAGAGGTTTGACAAAGTTTTGCTTAAATAGATAGGATTATAAAAAGCACTATGTTCTGTCTGTGCAGAGCTCTGCAAAAACAGTACCCACCTTTATCCAGCAGAGGGCACAGCTGGGTAGAGTTGGTGATGGAGATACTTTAGAAAGTGACCGGGGAAGTGCGGGAATCTCACCGCCAGACACTATGGTGACATATGTCATCGCATGTACCTGAGTGGAGCTGTACATCAAAGGTTCAACAAGGTGTTGTCTGTAGACTGCATCCCCAACTCGATTCTTCCCCGTTTTAAAAAAGTTGAATCTTCAACAAGCTCGGGGTTAGGTGAGTAAGTAATACTGTTAATTTCAGCTGGCTAAAATCCTTTGAGCCCACCAAGGTGTAAGGGTTTTTTTTAGAGCATAATTCCACGTATGGCATGTTTTCAGTTCTCACGAGATGTCATGACACGGAGGTAAAGGACACCCGCCTATACTGTGCAGTATTCGCCTTATAGGTTATGGGGGAAAAAAATCAGGTTAATAGCGCCCCACCCCCAATATTTTCAGATTTTGCTTGGCATGGATACCGTACACCAGGAGCTCGTGTGCTGGAATGGGCACATCGGCTCTAGGGGACGGAAGACCTGGCTTTGTCCCTTGCTGCTTGTGTGGCCTGGGTCAAGTGACTAGTCCCCAGAGCCTATCTTCATCTGTTCATAAGGAACAATAATGCCCGCTGGGCCCTTTTCACAGATGGGTGAGGGGTGCTCAGGTGTAAGAGCCGCGGACACGCGCTCCTCGCGAGCACGGGGTCATCTTTGCCATAATACAAGAGACACCGGCACCACAGCCGCCGTCACCAAATGTCCACCAGATGGCAGCAAAAGGCTCCTGCTTTCTCTGTGAAGAACAGATTTCTGGGTTCTGGGGCAATTAAAACAATTTTTTTAATATGTTTATTTGTGAGAGGGAAAGGGTGAGCAGGGGAGAGGTAGGGGAGAGGGGGAACAGAGAATCTGAAGCTGTCAGCAGTAAGCCCCAATGTCAGCAGCGAGACCAATGCGGGGCTCAAACTCACAAACCCTGAGATCACGACCTGAGCTGAAGTCGGGGGCTCCACCCACCGAGCCCCCCAGGGGCCCTGCGTTCTTGGGCAGTTTGGAGCGGTGGGAGGAAGGGGGCTCCAAGTGGGGGGCTAGGTTGAGGCTAATCTGGGGGAGGAAGGTCTTGGTAAGCGGTAAGACCACCTGTAAAGCAAGTCACGGTTCAGATACAGGTCTTACTTTAGATAGATTTCGAATCCCATTTTGGGGAATTTATCCTCTGATAGTAATTCAGAACTGTAAAAGAACACAATAGCTATCTACGTCTACCTATATAGATATAGATGTTTATTACAGCATTGTGTTAAAAAACAAAATTCAACCGAGTGAATTTAAAGACGTGGGGGCGCCTGGCTGGCTCAGTCAGTAGAGCATCAGGATCTCGAAATTCAAGCCCCGAGTTGGATGTAGGGTTTATATTAAAAAAAAAAAAAAAAAAGATATAATTGGCTTTATTAAGTGATTCCCGAAGGGAGCAGTATCCCAGCTAACAAGTACTTAGAGAGATACCCCAGGAGGTATACGGAATGGGAGGTTTTTACAGGAAGGGTGGGGGTGGGGGGGGCTAAAGTGATTAGCAAAAGAAAAGCAAAGATTGTTACTTCTTGTTTCGGTGGGGGAAGGGAATAGGAGTGTTTTTATCATGCAGATGACCCCACTAGTGCCAATCAGGACAAGTCAATCTGACTCCGAGCGTCGCATTGCCGCAGAGGATGAAACTAAGTGAGACTGGGTTTGCTGTTGTTGGGGGGTGGGGTGGGGTGGGGTGGGGTGGGGTGGGGGCAAGTGGCTCCATTTTGGCCTTCTTGTTTCTTTCTTTTTTTGGTAAAGCACTCATCACTGAAGTATTTTTATTTTAGGCCCAAAGAGCCAGCATTAAGGTAGCTATCTTGGATATCTGCAATTGCGGTAGGTATTCTGGATGACCCGTTCAAGGAAGGTCACTTAATCTAGCTTGCTGAAGCCTGTACCTTCGGGTGCTGACACACTGGCGGCGCGTTTTGAGGCCGTATTTCGGGATCAGACCCGGGGCGGGGTGGGGGTGGGGTTTGAGCAGAAGCGGCAAGAACGAGAACCCTGGCCCAATTTCCTCGGAGGGCTCCAGTAGATCTCCTGGTGTTGCATCTTGCTGTCTCGGTTGCAACAAGGCAAAAGGAAAGAGCTTTCTTTCTTTTCTTTCCTTTCTTTTCTTTTCTTCCTTCCTTCCTTCCTTCATTGCTTATGGATAATTAGTAAAATTGGAAGCCATTTAGAATCATGGAATATGGCATGCCACCTGCCATGGCAGCCATCAAAATGAAAATTAGGAATATTACCTAGGTGCATGGGAAGTAAGTCTGATGAATGATAAGTAAAGTTAAAGCCGAATGAATTATGTTAATAACTAGGTCAACATCCAGAGCATAGGTGGCTGGGAAAAAACTGTCTCTCTGTGTGTGTCTCTCTCCTTCGGGAATCATATTATCACTGTTATAGTGATATTCGCAGAACATGACACTTCTAAAGAGATTTTCATGCTTCGTTTGAAAGACGGGAATGCCTAATGTATCCAGCAGGTTAGGGAAGACCTGGCCTATTTAAATGACTTCGGGATCCGCTTTTCTTTTTTCTGTTACAGGTTTTTTTTTTTTTTTTTTTTTTTTTAACTGCTTAAAAAGTAAAAGATCTTTTTTCCCCTCCCTGAACTTTACGCATTTAAACACAAAAACAGTAGCAAAACTATTTTGTCTAGAAATCTTTCTAAAATGTATCACATACTTCCTGCCTTCTCCAACAGTTTGCTGAGCATATCTTGTTCCAGTCTTTTTATCTCAGGCTTCCGGGTGGATGTCAATTTCTCTCCCACGCCGGAATCCAATGGTCAAGTATGGGGTGTTTGCCTCTCTGTGGCATGATCCCATCTCTGAGTTTTGATTCCTTGATTCCTGTTTTTATAGGTTTTCTTTTCTTTTGTTCTTTGGTCTTTTTCTCTCTTGCAGTCTATCAGATGTCATTTTCATAGCTGCCAGTGTCCCAGCCTTTGGCAACTCTCCTAACCTCCCAACACACGTGCTGTTTAAAGTGCTTTGCTAGAAAATCACACAATAGAGCTTACTAGAACTATGTGCATAGAACTCCAAAGGGCTTTCCTCTTTATGAAGTGTTTGGACGGTGGAGACTTGGCCATTATCTATTTTAGTTGCTCGGAGGTATTTTGGCTTATTTCTTCACTCTTGGCTGTTTCCTGGCTACGATGAGGTCTCCAGGAAATGACCTATGCACCAGGGACATGCAGCAGCAGGGAAAATAAAACACTGGCTCTCAAAAAAAAAAAAAAAAAAAGCCAAAAAACAAAAAAAGTGGCTCTCTAAAACAAAGCATCGCAGTAGTAGATCCTGTCAACGCCAAGAAATCAATGGAAACTGAGAGCAGAGCCAAGCAGTCAATAGCCATCAAAAATCCCATGCTTGCACCATACTTCTTCTGGGTCACTTCGTCCTTCCACCCGCAGACTTCATCAGTACTAGAGAGATGATTAGAAGGTCCATACTGTTTATTGCTTACCGTGTTCACCTTCAGTTTACAAAGGAACACTGGAATGAGAAAAAGCAGAAGTTACACAAAATAGAGAATAATAATTTTTTTAAATTTTTTTTTAACGTTTATTTATTTTTGAGACAGAGACAGAGCACGAACGGGGGAGGGTCAGAGAGAGAGGGAGACACAGAATCTGAAACAGGCTCCAGGCTCTGAGCCATCAGCACAGAGCCTGACTCGGGGCTTGAACTCACGAACCGCGAGATCATGACCTGAGCCGAAGTCGGACGCTTAACCGACTGAGCCACCCAGGCGCCCCTAGAGAATAATAATTTATGTGATTGAAGGATCTTTCCCCTAGACACCCAATAAATAGCACACATTTTGGACATAAAAGGCATATATATATATATATATATATATATATATATATATATATATATATGTTTACTTTTGTATTTTGAGAGAGAGAGAGCATGAGCATGAGCAGGAAGGGGAGGGGCAGACAGAGGGAGAGAGACAATCCCAAGCAGACTCTGTGCCATCAGTGCAGAGCCCGATGCAGGGCTCGAACTTACGAACTGTGAGATCGTGACCTGAGCCGAAACCAAGAGTCGGATGCTTAACCAACTGAGCCACCTAGGTGCTCCTCCAGGGCATATTTTTAACATATAAAGCAGGTTGCCAGATGCCATGAAGACTCAAAAAGAGTAGGCATTGATGCTCCCTATGCTTTGTTTGTTTGCAAAGAGTTAACTGTAGGAGTGGACCATGTGTGCAATTAAAATCAAAATGTCATTAAATGACACATAGCTCTCTGGGAATATATGCGTTATATGAATTCAGATATTTCTGCTATCCAGGGTCAGTGTAGACTACATCTACAGTGTAGACTCATCTTTCGAAGAGAGTTTCTGCCATCATTTATTGAATTCCACCCTGCTCTTGGAAGTATTTATGCACTCCCGGGGCCTGGGAAAACTCGTGACCCTTCCAAGCCTTCTCTTCCTTCCACAAAATACCCAACAAAATTGGCAATAACCGCAAAACAAAATAAGCAAACCCATTCCCTAATCTTCAGAGTAGGGGTTGAAAGATAACTTGTAATTGAACGTAATTTTTGGTTTCTTTTGCTTAATTCTGACGAATCTTATGAATTCCATGGATCAATGTGTAAGGAGTGACTTACACTTAGATCAGGGAGTGAGAAGTGACCCTCTCCTAAGAATCAATGCAAATTGCTGGGCAAAGTTTTGTTCAATGTCATTACGAATGATCATCAGTACTAGAGAAATGATTAGAAGGTCCACACTGTTTTATTGCTTACCATGTGCAGGTGTAGACTGTCTAAGGAATGAAAGGGAGGATACTCGGTGTGAATAGCAGTGTTGTGTCTACACTGGGTAAGATTTGCTGGTCGTTGTTCTAGAAAGCAAGTTGGGAAAATGGTCATCTTTTCCATAGTTTGAAGGTGAGATTATAAAAATCTACAGTGCCCTGCTGTTCTCTGAATAAATCCCATATTAGAAATGCATTTGTTGCATTTGAGCCCGTGAATTCTGGATTGCTCATGGTGGTAGGGACAAGATTAACGTGTAGAAAAATCACCTAATCAAAAATACTGGAATAATCCAAAGGAGAGGGTTTAGAGCCCTGAAACCACTCCAAACCACATTGTACCCAATAATGAAAAAAATTTCTTCCATTACAGTTTTACAGTGTTGTGAACAACTATGAAATAACTAATAGCATTTCCAACTTTTTTGTTCATTTTCTACTGGAAACGATGACGGGAAACAAGATGGCCAAAAAGTTAGGAACTAGGGAATGCTTTCCGTTCTGGCTGGAGAATGCAATGAACCTCTACAAATCTGACGATCAATGAATGTTGATAATAATATATGTACTCAATTTATTAGGTAACCGTTTGGTTTTCTATTAGGTTAAACAAATGCAATCAATTTACATAATTCATAAGACCCATAGAAATAACGTACTAGTTGAATAATTTATAGCAGTGGTTCTTAGTTTTGGATTCATACTAGCAGCACTTGGAGAGCTTTTAAAAAACCCTAAACCCAGGCCACATCTTGGACCAATTAAATTAGAATCTCTTGTGGCTGGGACTCAGCTATCAGTACTTTTTCAGCTCAGTACGTGATTACGTAATTTGGGAAACACTGCTTTACAGAATATCTCTGTTTACTCTTAGGTAAGCTTAAGTACATTAGGGACTCTTTCTTTACCCATCTTTACCCGTCTCTTATTAGCCTTTAAGGACTGTTTCTGTTTCTTTTGCTTTAAACAAATCAGTCCAAAAGAATAAGGGTATTTGTTCTCATTTCTTCTTCCTGTCTTTTTCTCTGCTCTTGGTTTTTCTGATGGTCACTGCTCGGGCATTGCTTTTGACATCTAATGGGTCGATGTCAACAGCGTTGTTAAACATTCTACAGTGCACGTGACAGCCTTCAGTAGTATCTGGCCTGATCCACAGAGTGAGGCTCTGGGGTCTGACTGCCTGTATTCGAATTCTCGTTCCTCCCCTTCCTAGCTGTGAAACCTTTAGCCCTTACTGTTCCTGCCTGAATCCACCTGAAAACGTAAATATGATTAACACTCACCTTGGAGCTGATACGAGCTTTAAATGGGCTAATAATGCAAGGAGAGCACGAACACAGTGTCCAGTAGCCAATTGCCACTGAAATACGTCTCTTTCTGTGTTGAGCCATTCATGCCTTCTTGTCAGCGTCCTTGACGTCATTTGCTTGACCCTGCTCTTGACGGTCTCGGCATTATTATTTCATAATTTGATGGCAGGAGGGGAAAAGGGTTTGCAGGGTGGAGTTGTCTTCGGGCAGGCACCTGCTTTGGGCTCCCAAGTGGACACGTTACTACTACCTTGACACTTGTGTTGGGTAGAATGTCCAAATAAATAAGCTTGTATTGTGTCCAAAAAAGAGAAAAAAAAGTCAAAGTTATTCTTGTAAGTGCTGATTCTAAGAGGGCTAACGCCAGGGAACACAGTTTAGTAATACACTTTATAGTTATTATTGTTTAAAAATTTTTTAATGTTTATTCATTTTTGAGAGAGAAGAGAGAGACAGAGTGGGGGAGTGGGGGAGGGGCAGAGAGAGAGAGAGAGGGCGACACAGAATCCGAAGCAGGCTCCAGGCTCCAAGCTGTCAGCACAGAACCCGACGCGGGGCTCGAACTCACGAACCGCGAGATCGTGACCTGAGCCGAAGTCAGATGCCCAATCGACTGAGCCACCCAGGCGCTCCTAGTTACTATTAATAAGAGGCAGATAGTTACAGGAGTCAAACTCAGCAAAGAGCTCTGTGCAGTAAATAGACTGGCTAATCATTGCTACAGAAGGGAGTCAAGGTTATAGGTGAGAATGAAACTTGTTAGGGAGGGTATGGGGAGGAGAGACAAGGGACTCAGGATATAACCCAAGACATATCCACTCAGCTAATGATTCTTGTAGACCTACTCTGTGTTTGCCAGTCGCCTTTTTTTTCAAGATTCTTTATTTTTGAGAGGGAGAGAGAGAGAGAGAGAGAGCGCACAAATTGGGGACGGGCAGAGAGAGAAAGGGAGACACAGAGGCCGAAGCAGGCTCCAGGCTCTGAGCTGTCAGCATAGAGCCCGGCGTGGGGCACGAGCTGTGAGATCATGACCTAAGCTGAAGTCAGATGCTTAACCAACTGAACGACCCAGGAGCCCCTGCCAGTTGCCTTTCTAATCTATTCTACTACCTTTGACTTTTAGGGAGAGTTGTCTTCTCTTCCCTCAGTGCCTGTCCCCAAATGTTGTAAGCCTTTACTTTACTGCAGACGACATGGAGTGCTTACGAAACTAGCTTGCAAATCTCTGCACTGGCTCCTCTCCATTAATTGGATTCATTTTTATTTTTGTTATTATAATTACATGATCACATTGCAAAATATTTTTAAATTTGAATGTTTTCCTTTCTGCGTCTGCTTTTCTCTCATCACAGCGTGCACATAACTAGATGTGTTCTTTATAGCAACTTACTGAGATACAATTCATGCACCATGCAATTCACCCAAAGTATACAATTTTTTTTTACGTTTATTTATTTTGAGAGAGTACAAGTGGGGGAGAGGCAGAGAGAGAGAGAGAATCCTAAGTAGGCTCCGTGCTGTCAGCACAGAGTCCAACGCAGGGTGTGAACCCACGAACCATGAGAACATGACCTGAGCCAAAGTCGGACGCTTATTCGACTAAGCCACCCAGGCGCTGCTCAGTGGTTGTTAGTATAGTTACCGAGTTGTGAAACTGTCAGCACAATAATTTTTTTTAAGTTTTTTTTTAAGTGTATTTACTTATTTTGAGGGAGAGAGAGAGAGAGAGAGAGAGAACGAGTGAGTATGAGTGAGCAGGGGAGGGGCAGAGAGGAGAGAGAGAATCCAAGCAGGCTCAGCACTGTCAGTGTAGAGCCCGACATGGGGCTCGATCCCACGACCCATGGGATCATGACCTGAGCCAAAGTCAAGGGTCAGACGCTTAACCAACTGAGCCACCCAGGTGCCCCCAGCACAATATATTTTAAAGCATTTCCATCATTCCCAAAGAACCCCCCTTTCCCATTGGCAGTCATGCCCAATCCTCCTAGCCCTAGAGATTTTCTATCTCTTATAGATGTGCCCATCCTGGACATTTCATATACACGGATTGACTCAACGTGTGGTCTTTTGTGACTGGCTTCTTTCATTTTGCCTAATGTTTTCAAGGCTTATCCACACTGTGGTTGCTAGAAGTACTTCAGTCCTTTTTATGGCCGAACCACATCCCATTGTAGGTCCGACCGACCGTGGGTATGCCTCCTTTTGTTCAGCGGGTCATCAAGGAAGCCCGTTTGGGTGGTCGCCGCCCTTTGGCTATTGTGAACAGTGCTGTTAAGAACATTCACTTACAAGTATTTGAAGGACTGGTTTGAATTCCCTCGGGTATAAGCCTGGGAGTGGAATTGCTGGGTCACGTGGTAAGTCCGTGTTTAACCTTTTGAGGACCTGCCCAAATGCTTTCTAAAGTGGCTGTGCCTATTTCCCTCCCTGTCAGTCTTTTCCACGGTAGTCATTCTCGGGGTAGGAAGTGGCCTACCGTTCTGGTGTCGATTATATATTGTTCTTTAAAAATGTTATGTGATATGCATTCTCTCGGTCACTATCCCTCATAATCAACATTTCAATTGGCTTCAAAATATTCTTTCAAATGGCTATATTGTAATTTGCTAGACCATTCTTCTACCTGGGGACATTTAGCTTGTTTGCCAAATTTTTCCCATTATAGATTTCCCTGCATACCGATTTTCTAATGTTGGGATTATTTTCTTAAGCTACTTACAAGATCCATTTTTGAAGTCTTTCTTTATCCGTGAAGAATGTATAAAGGAATATGCGACTGGAAAATCTTGTGTGATGGAGAAAAGATTCTAACATGGATTAATATTTATCTTCAAAAGTTTAAACTCCCACTAAAGAGAAGGGTTCCAGGGCGCCTGGGTGGCTCAGTCGGTTAAGGGTCTGAGTTTGGCTCAGGTTATGATCTCGCAGTTCCCAAGTTTGAGCCCCACGTCCGTCTCTGTGCTGACGGCTCAGAGCCTGGAGCCTGCTTCGGATTCTGTGACTCCCTCTCTCTCTGTCTCTCCCTTGCTCATGCTCTGACTCTCTCTCTCTCTCAAAAATAAATAAACATTAAAAAAGTTACGAAAAAAAACAAAGAGAAGGGTTCCAACCACGAAGTGAACACTAGGTCTTCTCTGATTTCCACTTGAACAGAACTCCCAATGCTCACTATTGAGCTGGCACGCTTCAATTTATTATTGCCTAAAAATAGATTTGTTTACTGTATAAAAAACAGGAAATCAAAGCAAAAAGAAGGAAGGAAAATCCTTTTACCTGGAAATAATCATTGCCTCTTTCTCTAGGGCCCCTGGGTGAAAACCACCTTAACAAACACTGGGGCCCCCGAGCTCTGAAAATGTGGGCTTTCTTCAAGAAAATTGCCTCAGAGAGAAGACACCTGTTTCTATTTTCTTTGGTCTTTTGGGTAGTTTATATGTATTTAAGAGCCAAATTCACACAAATATGTGGAAGGCCGTTTCAGTGGGCCCTTCCAACTACTTCAGAACATTGATTTAAAATCGGAGTGACAGGAGTGCCTGGCTGGCTCAGTCGGTAGAGCAGGCAACTCTTAATCTCGGGGTCGTGAGTTCGAGCCCCGTGTTGGGTGTAACGATTGCTTAAAGATAAAATCTTAAAAAAACTTGGAGTGACACTAATTCCCAATGCATTAATTAGACAGCTTGCAGGGTCCATCTGTTAATTTAAATAATTTCCCTACGTTCTACTTTACCATATTTGTATGCAAAGATGTGCCATCGAACTAGTTTGATTGTCACAAAAGGGATTTCTTTGGACTGTAGAAACACAGACCTTTAAAGAAAAAATCTTTGAATGTTGGGGCACCTGGGTGGCTCAGTCGGTCGAGCGACCGACTTTGGCTCAGGTCATGATCTCGCGGTGTGTGAGTTCGAGCCCCACATCAGGCTCTGTGCTGATGGCTCAGAGCCTGCAGCCTGCCTCGGATTCTGTGTCTCCCCCTCTCTCTGCCCCTCCCCTGCTCGTGCTCTGTCTCTGTCTCTCTCTCTCAAAAATAAACATTGAAAATTTAAAAAAATCTTTGAATGTCAAATTATGAATATAGAAATACTTGCATACATCTATCATTCACATCCCAACCTTTTTTGAGCACTTACTGTGCATAAGGCAAGATGCTGGGACGCTGGTCTCCATTATAACATGGGTTGGATGCCAGGGAGAAAGACTCATCTTGAGGCAGAAAGGTCGCACCAGGAACAGAAAAGGGTCCATTGCATAGGGATTCTCTGAGGATTTTCCAGATGCCAGCTTTATTTCAGTTTCCTGTTTTAGAAAGCAGAGGTGAAAACCCAAACATGATGGAGACAGGGAGGGCCCAGGGGGTGTTTGATCAGTAAGAGAGCAGGTGTGGAGGTGCCTTGTTTGCAGTGCTGTGGGGGGGGGGGGTGAGCGGGAAGCCTGTCAGGGGGCCCCAAGTGCACGAGAGAGGTACACTTACCTCACTGCGCAATTGTGCCCCTGTCCCTACAGGGTGCCCAATGCCCCGGAGGCGAATGTTTGCAAAGCTGTGTTCCCTTGAAATCTCTTAGGCCTCCTCAGAAAAATACAAATAGCTTGACCCCGAGCCTCTAGACTGTGACTCAGTTGGTGGGCGGGGAGCCTGGAAATCTGTATTTTGACAAAGCATCCCAGGGCAATGCTCAGGGACAGCCGGTCTGGGGAATCCGTACCGTGCAGTGGCTCTCCATATGCCGGTGCTGCCTTATGACGGGGACGCACGTCAGAATCCGCGGCCGACTATGAACGGTGCTGAGGCCCCGCTCCCGGCCCTAGGGACTCTGATGTCACTGGTCTTCGGTGGGCCTGAGCACCCGGATCTTTTCCAAGCTCCCAGGCGATCGCAAAGGGCAGCTGAGTTGCCCTGGCTGAAAGGCGTTCAATCTCGATGAATCATCCGTCTTGTGGTCAAAGCTCGACGCGAAGAAATGGGGGCCCTTTGAACCGATTCCGAGAATTCAAGAGAATTGAGAGCTCAGAAGAAAGTGCTTTACCCTTCAAGCGGGGAAGGGAAGCAGGAGCAGGAAACATGAGCACTCTTTAAAAACCTGCAGCTTCTGTAAGGTTTACAAGGTGGCCAGCGCCTTGACTATGAAAGGAGGTCTTTGTTCCCGGAGGATAAGTGGTCTCAACAGTCGTTCAGGGCCAGTGGAAATATGGGAAGAGCCACAGGTATCAGAGAAACTAGGCTGTTTTCACAGACTCCGTACTTGCAACTGCTTGTAACCACTCGTCCTCCGTGTTTCTTCTCATTTACAAATAGCACAGCAGGAGGCAGTCGAAGAGAAGAAGAACGACAAGGGCCTGTGACTATCTCCAGCGGTGGCACCGAGGCAAGAGAGCAGAGTCTGGGAACTGTACAGCATGTGCAGAACTTTCTGGAATGACTGGACTGTTCTCTATCTGCACGGCATAGCACAATAGCCAGCAGCCACAAGAGCTTCCGAGCACTTAAAATGTGGCCAGCGAGGGGCGCCTGGGGTGGCTCAGTCCGTTAAGTGTCTTCCGCTCAAGTCATGATGTCACGGCTCATGAGTTCGAGCCCCACATCCGGCTCTCTGCTGTCAGCAGAGGCCACTTCAGATGCTCTGTCCTCCTCTCTCTCTCTCTGCCCCTCCCCCTCTCGCTTGCATGCTCTCTCAAAAATAAATAAACATTAAAAATATGACACATATGGCCAGCGAAAGGAAGGACACATATGGCCAGCGCAGGAAAATTTTAATTTTATTCAATGCGAATTAAGTCCAGTTTAAATTTAAGTAGCAACATAAGGCTTCCATATTGGACAGTGCAGCTGTAGGGAATGAGTTATGAGCTGTCACTTACTACCTGCTTCACCAGGGGCAAATTTTAAGACTTCTTAGAGCCTTGGTTTCCTCATCTGTATTTCTTGTTTGCTGGTGCCAGAATTCCTCACAGAGACAGAACTCCCTTTGGAAAATACCTTCACGGTATCATGAAAGTAAAGGCCTCAGAGAAGGGTCTGGAAAGGAAACGCAGGATACGGTCCAGGCCAATCATTTTCTATAAGAACGTAGGGGAAGTCCGTCATTTATCATTGGCCCTGTGGGAAGGAGTAAGGGAGAAGGGGAAAGAGGAGCCAGTAAGACTTGGGCTCAGGTCATGATCTTAAGGTTTGTGAGTTCAAGTCCCGCCTCAGGATCTTTGCTGTCAGCACAGAGCCCGCTTCAGATCCTCTGTACCTTGCTCTCTCTCTGCCCCTCCCCCGTTCATGCTCACAAACATGTGCTCTCTCTCTCTCTCTCTCTCTCTCTTTCTCTCAAAAAAGCAAATATTAAAAAAAAAATAAAAGGACTCCAGGAACAGGGAGAGCTGTTATTAGTTCCAACTTATTTCTCTTACTGTGCTGTTCACCTAATCTATCTTTCTAAATCTTTGGTAAAATTTGCTGTAAACACAAATGGCTGAGTTGGATGTGTGTGTGTGTGTGTGTGTTCGCGTGTGAATTAAGTAGAGGGATGGGCCTGGCGTTCTGTGAAGTGAATGGAAGAAAGAAAGATGTAAATACAGAGAACAAACTGAGGGTGGATGGGGGGGCGATGGGGGAGAGGGAAAATGGGTGATGGGCATTGAGGAGGGCAGTTGTTGGGATGAGCACTGGGTGTTGTATGGAAACCAATTTGACAATAAAGTACATTAAAAAAAAAGAAAGATGGAAGGATCAGACAGTTACGAAGCAAAACTCATTCAGCTAAAACAGGAGCTCAGAGGCAGGGGAAACTGAGAAAGTATGCTCTTAAGGAAGGGCTCAAAATCATGGGGCTAGCTAGCATTGCTTTGTCACGAAATGGAGGTTTACACCAAGCTTATGCAGATCTCAAAAGGAAGGGTCATCCCAGCTAATACTTGTAGTGTATGTAAACTGGGGATAAGAATACCTACTTGAACGGGCTTCAAGCTGTATTCCAAAGCTGTGATCATCAAGACAGTACGGTACTGGCACAAAAACAGACACTCAGATCAATGGAACAGAATGGAGAACCCAGAAATGGACCGACTAACCTATGGCCAACTCATCTTTGACAAAGCAGGAAAGAATATCCAACGGAACAAAGACAGTCTCTTCGGCAAATGGTGCTGGGAAAACTGGCCAGCGACATGCAGAAGAATGAACCTGGACCACTTTCTTACCCCATATACAAAAATAAACTCAAAATGGATGAAAGACCTAAAGGTAAGACAGGAAGCCATCAAAATCCTCGAGGAGAAAGCAGGCAAAAACCTCTTTGATCTTGCCCACAGCAACTTCTTACTCAACACGTCTCCGGAGGCAAGGGAAACAAAAGCAAAAATGAACTACTGGGACCTCATCAAACTAAAAACTTTCTGCACAGCGAAGGAATCAGCAAAACTAAAAGGTAACTGATGGCGTGGGAGAAGATATTTGCAAATGACATATCAGATAAACGGTTAGTATCCAAAGTCTATAAAGAACTTATCAAACTCAACACCCCAAAAACAAATAGTCCAGTGAAGGGCAAAAGACATGAATAGACGCTTCTCCAAAGAAGACATCCAGATGGCCAACTGACACATGAAAAAATACTCCACATCACTCATCATCAGGGAAATACAAATCAAAACCACAATGAGATACCACCTCACACCCGTCAGAAGGGCTAACATTCACAACTCAGGCAACAACAGATGTTGGCGAGGATGCGGAGAAAGAGGATCTCTTTTGCACTGTTGGTGGGAATGCAAACTGGTGCAGCCACTCTGGAAAACAGTGTGGAGTTTCCTCAAAAAGTTAAAAATAGAACTACCCTATGACCCAGCAATGGCACTACTAGGTATTTATCCGAGGGATACGGGTGTGCTGTTTCGAAGGGGCACATGCACCTTAATGTTTATAGCAGCACTATCCACAATAGCCAAAGTATGGAAAGAGCCCAAATGGCCATCGACGGATGAATGGATAAAGAAAATGTGGTATATGTATACAATGGAGTATTACTCGGCGATCAAAAAGAATGAAATCTTGCCATTTGCAACTATGTGGATGGAACTGGAGGGTATTATGCTAAGTGAAATGAGTCAGTCAGAGAAAGACAAAAATCATATGACTTCACTCATATGAGGACTTTAAGAGACAAAACAGATGAACATAAGGGAAGGGAAGCAGAAATGATATAAAAACAGGGAGGGGGACAAAACAGAAGAGACTCATAAATTTGGAGAACAAACTGAGAGTTGCTGGAGGGGTGGTGGGAGGGGGGATGGGCTAAATGGGGAAGGGGCACTAAGGAAGCTACTTCTGAAATCATTGTTGCACTAGATGCTAACTATCTTAGATGTAAATTTAAAAAATTAAAAAATAAATTAAAAAAAAAACCTGGAAGGATTGTGGTGAAGGACAAGATACTGCATGTAAAGTGTTTAGTTCAGTGCATGGCACACAGCGAGAGCTTACTCAGGGATTGTCAAGCTTCTGTTTCATATTTTTAAAAGAGGGGCGCCTGGGTGGCTCAGTTGGTTAAGGGTCCGACTTCTGCTCAGGTCATGATCTCGCGGTTCGTGGGTTTGAGACCCCCCATCGGGCTTTGCACTGACGGTGCGGGGCCTGCTTGGGATTCCCTCTCTGTCTCTCTCCCTCTCTCTCTGCCCCTCCCTTACTCGAGTGTTCTCTCTCTCTCAAAAATAAACTTAAAAAAAAAATACGCTTTTTCTTTTTAAAGAAAATTAAGGGAGATGCCACGTAAAGCTCTGGGTGCATAGCAAGCGTCCCTTAAATGCCACATGCATGCCTTTCAGCTTGAGCCACAATCACCTCAGATGTTTTCTCTGCCTCGTAGCTCATGTGGGCGTACATCAGTGGCAGCTTTCATCTAGTTTTACCTATTTGGGGGTCCGGTTCATCCACTCAGCTGTCCTTGCCTCTCCCCTCGTGGCCTTCATCTTCAATCGTTTTTCTTTTTCCTGCTTTTCCAATGTCACTAATTGCCTATTAAGTACACGCTGACTTTGGCTGAAATATGTTATTTGCACCTTAAAAAAATCTTCTTTGTGTCACCTTGGGCCCTGTTGCTGAGTACTTATAGATCATTCTGGTACATAGGAATCAAACCTCTTCCTGAGGACAGGCAGGGAAAATTCTGAGAATTATAGAGGACTTTGACTATGGTTTCTGAAAAACTCAGTACAGGTTGCTCTAGTGGTCACCAGACAGATGGTTTTCTTTGCAGATGATGTGATAACTTAAAGTTGGAAGATTCAAATGAAAAGCGTTAACAAGGGGGGCGCCTGGGTGGCTCAGTCGGTTAAGCCTCCGACTTCGGCTCAGGTCATGATCTCACAGTTCGTGGGTCCGAGCCCTGCATCGGGCTCTGTGCTGACAGCTCAGAGCCTGGAGCCTACTTCTAATCCTGTGTTGCCCTTTCTCTCTCTCTGCCCCTCCCCAGCTCGCTCGCGCACGCATGCTCTCTCTCAAAAATAAATAAAACATTAAAAAAAATTAAAAAAAGAAAGCGTTAACAAGGGGCGCTTGGGTGGCTCAGTTGGGTTAAGCATCCGACTCTTGGTTTCGGCTCGGGTCACGATCTCACGGTTCGTGAATTCGAGCCCGGTGTCTGCGCTGTCAGCGCGGAGCCCACTTGAGACTCCCTGCCCCTCCCCTTCACGCTCTGTCTCTCTCAAAATAAATAAATAAACTGAAAGAAGAAAAATAAAAGTGTTCACAAAACACCATCGCCACCTCATCTGCAATTCCGCCACCTCGCCTCTGGGTGGCGGTGTGTCCAGTCCTAGGTACTCCAGGGCACCTGGGGGGAACTGGAAGTGTGTTGATGGAGATCAAGATCAACATGCCTTCCGTCCCTCAAAATCGCTTTCTTATTAAGACGGCTTAGTGTAAGTACCAGGGCATAAGGGATCAGATTTATTCCTTGAATTTTCAGCCAGCATTTTTATCCAAGAGGTGGAGAACTGCAGGGATCCTCACAGGTCCTGGTGCCGAGCCCTTAACGACCGGAGGCCCGGAGAATCTTGCGTTTTCCAGGACACTTAGAGCGTTCCTGCCGGGGCTCGGGTGTCCTGAGTAAAGACAATTGCAGCTCCGCTTCTGAAACCCCGACAGCAGAATGACAATCCAGGAAAAGCTGTCCTTCACGTTCTGCTGTCTCAAGAGAAACCCCGTTTTGTACCCCTTTCATTTCTGCTCTTTACTCTCCATGGTAAATAATCAACACAGGCATAAACTAGAGAAAAGACGCTTTCTCTTCCAGGAGATGGAATTGCCTAGAAAACTCTGGAATTAAAAAAAAAACAAACAAAACAAACCACCCTAAATATAAATCTTGTCAGACCTGATAACTAATGCTTGAAATTTTTATCTACTCTCAGTGGGGACAGCTACAAAGCCTGCATTAGGAAAAGCTTCCCACTTTGTGTCTGCAGAGGGAGGGTGTTTATCAGTCAGTATTATATATGGAAAGTGCCCCACGGACTTAGCACAGCCCGTCGAGCTCTCTTGTTTTACTGTTTGTAAATCAGAGCGTGTTGGAAATATAAACGGCTGGTGAGCCCTGATGTGTGGTGAAGGGTTTCTCTGCGTGTCAACTTTCTTTCCCTACACCTTTCCCTAGAGCTCCCGCGAGGAAAATACTAGTGCACCCAGGGGGCACGTGCGGAGAAAGGGCCAATTTTGCAAAGGTGCACTGAGCATTTGTTAATTTATTTTCTGAGGGGCAAGTTCTTTTTTAGAACCAGTGTCACCGTTTTTGAATATCCCTACGGTTGGTATATCAGTTAAGGTACAGCTAGAAGAGGGGCCAGGCAAGTTGTTTAAACTCTGTCCAGTGGGATAGTTCGTGAAGTTCTGAATTTTCACCGTAGGTTACCTAATAATACTTTCTCACCACCTCCGTGGTGTGGCAAACCAGTCGTTGGGATCTTACAAGAAAGCCGAAGTTATGTATTTTGGCAGTTTCCGCTATTCAGACACGAATCCAGTGAGGTTTATTTTTTAAAAATGATGCTTGAGGGGCGCCTGGGTGGCTCATTCGGTTAGGCGTCCGACTCTTGGTTTCAGCTCAGGTCGTGATCTCACACTTCGTGAGTTTGAGCCCTACATCAGGCTCCACACTATCCGCCTGGAGCCTGCTTGGGATTTTCTCTCTCCCTCTCTCTCCGCCCCTCCCCTGCTCCCTTTCTCTGTCTCTAAGTTTAAATAAACTTAAAAAAACTTAAAAACTTATGCTCGAATCTGAGAAATTAGGTTGTAGAAGAAGATGCTAATGATGAAGGAAAATGTTCAAGCTAAGTTGTTAGGTGGACAAAGCAAGTGACCAAACAGTATGTGCAAAGGATTTCCAGTTTTAGTGATGGTGGAACAGCTTGGGTTGGACTACCCATCCCCCCCACCACCGACTCCCCAACCCCCCTGAATATATACATCGTAAACCTCTGACGAAATACTAACAAAACTATTTGAAGGCACTAGAAAATGACAAAAAGGCGGCAGAAACAGGATTTGACTCTTGAAAGAAGGGAACTGCACTGGGTAAGATCCGAGTTTATGCAGCGCTTCCTTGGAAGGCGTTCTCCAGTCAGTGCTAAAACTCAAACAGAAAGCTGAAGTCATATTGGCCGGAGGTGTCAGAAGATCGAATTGGGAGATGCAGGAGTGGCTGCAGGGAAAAAAGTCCAGAAAGGAGGGAGTCACAAAGGTGGCTGCATAGAATCTCCCGTTGAGTCCTATATATTCATCTCAGGTATGCGTACGAATCTGGGTACAATCTCCCCTTACATCTTAGGCTGATCCCTGAATTGAACTTGCACCAAGGAGTATCCAAGGATACCAGTGGAAGGCAACAGCTAAAAGGCTGAAACACGTGGGCAGAGATTTAAACTCCTGCCCACAACAGGGGAGACAGAGTTTGCAGTGTGAGTCCTGCCTAGGTATAGAGGTTTGGCAAGTACTTTGGGATTTCCACTGAAATTCCAGAAAAAGCCCATGCCTAGGGTTCTAACACTTTGCCACAGGACTGAGAGATCAATTCTAAGACTAAGGACAAATCAAAACAGATCCTCCCTTGACAAAGTGTAAGACCAAGCCTCCACAAACTCCAGGTTATCAGTCAGTGATTTAATAACCCGGTAAAACAAAAGCCAACAATATTTCATAAAGGATAACAGAGTCCAGATTCTTTAGAACATACCATCCATAATGTCTAATATACAATAAAAATCTCAAGATGTGTAAAAAACAGAAACGTGTGACCTAAGAGCACTGGAGATGAGAAATATTTGCTTAAGTGTAAAAGACTCTTTGTGTTTAAACCTCATTTCCTTAAATATAATAGCCTCTTTAAGGCAAAACCAATATTTTATTTTGGCATGAATGATACAAATATAGGTATAATAATGAAACGATAAGAAGGGAGAGGGTAATAGAGTCATTCTGTTACAAGCTTCTTACATTTTAGGTGAAGCAGTATAATGTTAAATCTACATAGTTTCTTGTAAGTTCGGGGTACATCGTGTAATGTTTAGACAAACTAGGAAAAGAAATATGAACTAGGAAAAGAAATGCAAACTAGGTATAGATAAAAAGTCAATAGAGGAATGAAAATGGAATAGTAGAACAACATATGATTACATAGAAAGCAAGAGAGTAGAAACAGAGGGAGAATGACAGAAAATGGGACAAATAAAAACAAACAGTATTTTAGAATTTACCGAGAAGAATACGAAAATAGAGAATGACCAAGAAAAACAAAACCCTTGTTCTACCTGATATCAAAACGATAAAACCAGCGAGTGTAGGAGAAGATAGGCCAATGGACATAGGCCCATGAACAGAGGAAGATTTGGTATTTAATAAAAATGGTATTTTTACTTGGTGGTGGTGGTAAGGAACCTACGGGTAACATACTCATTGCCGAAAGGCTGGACACTTCCCCCCAAAGATGGGAAAGAAAGCAAGGATATGTGGTCTCACAACTTCTACTCAACGCTATATCATCTTTATTTGCAGATGACATGATCCTATCAAGCTAATCCAACGGGAGAAAAGATAACCTTTGCAACAAATGTTCCTGGAACAACTGGATATCCATATGGAAAAAAGACTAACCGCAGCTCAAAATTGACCCACAGGATACAAAACTCAGATTGGAAGGGGTACATGCACCCCAATGTTTATAGCAGCATTATCAACATTAGCCACGCGATGGAGAGAGCCCACATGTCCACTGATGAATGGATAAAGCAGATGTGGTGTATATATACACGATGGAATATTACTCAGCCATAAAAACGAATGAAATCTTGCCATTTGCAATGACGTGGATGGAGCTACGGAGCATTATGCTAAGCGGAGTAAGTCATTCGGAGAAGACAAATACCATATGAGTTCACTCACATGTGGGATTTAAGAAACAAAATAGATGGACATGTGGGAAGGGAGGGAAAAAAAAAAGAGACAGGGAAACAAACCATGAGAAGCTCTTAAAGATGGAGAACAAACTGCGGGTTGATGGAAGGAGGTGGGTGGGGGATGGGCTAGATGGGTGACGGGCATTAAGGAGGGCACTTGTGATGAGCACCGGGTGTTGTATGTAAGTTATTATTAGTTAACTAATTGGAATTTAAATAATTTGTAACAAACCAACCAATAAAAAAATTGACCCACAGCCTCCACACGATTCCGATCCAAATCCCAACAGGGTTTTCGGTAGAAATGGACAAGCTCATTTGAAAACTTACATGTTAATGCAAAAGACCTAGAATTATCCAAACGTTCTCGACCGAGAGAAACCAAAACAGAGGACTTTACCTTGCTTTGAAACTTGCTTGTTACGGGTGAGGTTCCATGAGGAAAGTGCTCCGAGAATGTGTCACCTTGGCCTGCAGGGGCTTTGTTGCAGTCCGTTCTCAGGAACACCGCTGGTTAAGAGGGGTGAAAGGGGTATGATTAGGCTGAGGCAGAAGTGGGACAGCGAGGGGGCTGCGACGGACACTTCCGTCGATTTCTCAGGGAACCCCACGACTGAGACAGCCCTTCAGAGCTGACCTGCTTTGAGGTACGGGAGGCCTGGCTTTTCTACCCTCAACTGGACTGCTCGCTCGCTGCCAGCTTCCCCTGAGGAGGGACCATAACCTCGGGTGAGTCACCCTTCAGCTGAGGGCCATCAGCCCTCAGAGCGTCTGCTACAACGCATCCTCTGAGCCACTTTGGTGACCTTGCATCTGGTAATAAGTTCTGGGAATGGCTTCTTTCTCTACAAGTCTGGCGGTTCTCTTTTCCTGCAAAAACTTCCTGGAGGCAAGTCAGCTATTCTTGAGGCCACGACTGTTACTCACCAGCTCTCTCCTCTAGAGCCCGCCTTACATTCTACTCACCCTTGGCTCTCAACAGGGGGTAGAGTAAACAACGTGGGACAGCCACAGAATGGAATAGTCCTACATGCATGTGGTGGAAAACGGCTAAGTAGTTACAGTGGGTTAACTATTTCTACCTGCAACGACGCGAGTGAATCTCAAGGACATTCTGTTGTGTGATTCCGTTTCTACGAACTTCAAGAATGGGCAGAACTAATCTACGGTGACGGAAATCAGAACAGTGCTTGCCTGTGGGAGGGTGGGGATTGACTGGAAGGAGCCATAGGAATCCTTCTGGGAGAGATGGAGGTATTCTACTCCTTGATTCGGGTGGAGGTTACATGGATGTATACAGTCCTCAGGACGCATCCAGTGGTACTGTAAGGCGCACACAAAAATGCTAACCGTGTTGGAACTGAGTTTGTTTTCTTATTTGCTATCCTTGTGTTTTCCAAGTTTTCCCAATGAACATGCTCTTTTTGAAATAACTAGAATTTACTTTATTTTATTTAAAAATTTTTTAAAGTTTATTTATTTTGAGAGAGAGAGAGAGAGAGAGGAGAGAGGAGAGGAAGAAAGAGAAAGAATGAAGGAGAAGGAGGAGGAGGAGGAGGAGGAGGAGGAGGAGGAGGAGGAGGAGGAGGAGAGAGAGAATTCCAATCAGGCTTCATACCATCAGTGCAGAGCTGGATTCCGGGCTCCAATTTAACAAACTGCGAAATCATGACCTGAGCCGAAATCAAGAGTCAGACGCTTAACTGACTGAGCCACCCAAGCACCCCTAGAATTAATTAATTAATTACTTAATTGTTCATATATTGTTGGGGGCAGAAACAGAGTGTGAGCAGGGGAGGGGCAGAGAAAGTTAGATACAGATTTCGAAGCAGGCTTCAGGCTCTGAGATGTCAGCACGGAGCCTGATGCAGGGCTTGAACCCACGAACCGTGAGAGATCATGACCTGAGCTGAACTCAGATGCTTAACCAACAGAGCCACCCAGGCGCCCTCCCCCCCAGAATATATTTTTAAGAAATATATTGTTTTATTGTTTGAGGTGATGGATTGTTTTCCTTCTTCTTTTTCTCCCCTAATTTGGCCACTTACAAATTGATGTCTACACAAGGTTACATTTTCCTTTGATATAGTTAATGTTGTAACATTTGTATTAGCATGTTGCTTACAGAGGATTTCAAAATTCTAGCAAATCATAGATTTTGTATGGCAGGAGAGTAACTTGAAAAATCAGCTGCTCCAGAAGATTAGTACTCAGGTACAGAAGATCAGTACTCAGTACTCAGGAGGGGTGGTTATTTAGGTTATGAATATATGTATGTATGTATGTTTTTCTGGTATATCTTTAGGTATAGAGATACTTCCTTAAGCCAGCCTCTTTCAATGCTTTATTATCTTGATGAATAATTGCTTAGAAGATCCTTTTGAGGCAGGTAACAGCCAGAGTGAATTCTATTATATTGAGGACTAATGAGATCATCGATTTCTAGAATGTTCTTCCACCTAACTGATCCTACTGCTCCATCATTGGTATTTCTATAGTTTGCTTTTTCTATTATCTATCATGAAATTAAAGAGCTGTTTGTATGTGTAAAACTCACTTTTCTTTAAAGACAAATTCCTTTTATTATTTAAGAAATTTTTAGCATGAAAGAGCATCAGCTCCAATAATGATGCGGTGTCTTTAGTTCAGAATAAAGTCATTATATGCATCCATGCCTTCTTCTATCAAGTAGACTGTCATTTACATATTAAGAGAGGAAATATTTGAGAAATTAAGAGAGGAAAAAGTTTGTCAAGAAACTTGTATAAATATCTTATTTTTTTTTTTTAATGTTTATTTACTTTGAGAGAGACAGCACGAGCCGGGGAGAGGACAGAGAGAGAGACACACACACAGAATCCAAAGCAGGCTCCAGGTTCCGAGCTGTCAGCACAGAGCCCAATGGAGGGCTTGAACTCACAAGCCGCGAGATCGTGACCTGAGCCAAAGTCAGATGCTTAATCGACTGAGCCACCCAGGTGCCCCGAAATAGCTCTTAAAAAAATAATTTATTGTCAAGTTAGCTAATAAACAGTGTATACAGTGTAGCCTTAGCTTTGGGAGTAGATTCCTGTGATTCATCTCTTACATACAACACCCAGTGCTCATCCCGACAAGTACTCTCCTCAATGCCCACCACCCATTTTCCCTGCACCCCCCAGTCCCCCACCCCCATCAACCCTCAGTTTGTTCTCTGTATTTAAGCGTCTCTTATGTTTTGCCTCCCTCTCTGTTTGTAACTCATTTTTTCTTCCCTTTCCCCATGGACTTCTGTTATGTTTCTCAAGTTCCACATATGAGCGAAAACATATGGTATCTGTCCTGACTTATTTCACTTAGCATCATACAAATATCTTAAATTTGTATAAGGACCAGGTGTTTACACATAGAGAGTCATGCCTTTGAATCATATATGAGTCAACGATTACCGCTCCCTTCCCCTTTCCTTCATCCCTTTCTCTCCTTCCTTTCTTCTCTCACCTCCTAATCCCTTTCTTCTCCCCTAATCTATTCCACAAGCCTGCTGTGCTCTAGCATTTGAGAGGTAATTCCAAGGGAAAGTTGGAGATGTTCAGAAATGCTAACTTGGACTCAGAATTTCTTCTACTCTGGGAGTGGCCTCTCTTCTTACTGATTGTTTCGCGTGCGTTGTGTGTCTGCTTGTGAGAGACAATCTGTTTGCCTAATCGTGAGAACGCTTCCCTTTGATTCTGTTTTTGGCCTGCTCAGCCCTTCCCTGCATTATTGTTTTGCTTTACACTAATCAAAATTGATAGCTATCGACCTACTCTGAGACCTTTCTGATTTTATGAGTATTTTCGCACATAAAGCGCTCCTTGGTTATGCCTATAATTGGTAGAGTGGTTGTGGAATCATTTTTACATTTAGTTGGCCGTTCTCGACTTACTTTTAAGTAGTTTTTTTGTGTGTGCAAAACAGCTCCTCAGTAGTCTGATGAGAAGACCGTATGTCAGTTTAAAAGTATAGTCACATTCCTGGGTCTGCACTGACAAGCAGGAAGTTTCGTAAGGAAAACGTATAGACCACAAAGTAGACTCTCAATATTCAGTCAAGTCTGGGAACAAATAAGGGCAATACAAACATGATGACTTTCACTTAATTCAATCACTTGTTACTTTGATTCTATTTAATTTGATCAAAAACCCATGAAACCAAATCATTTGTAATAAGGGCAACACAACTCCTCCTCTTTTATTTTGATAGATGCTAATTACTGCAGGCAGGAGCTATGGAGTAATTCAATTACCGGCTGTAATAATGTTGTCACTTAATTAATAATGCATGCCTCATATCTGAGTGAGAGAGAAGAGTGTGAAGGTTTTGGAGAACTGACTGCAACGACAACAAAATGTAATTCAGATACACCCGATGAAAATTCCAAGAACTATTGCCAAGGGTAACGGACTTCCGCAGCCTATAGGGAATGGAGATGATAGACCATGGCCAAATGCTTGGTAAAAAGACTATTCCTCAGTGAAAGAAAGTAGGAGGCATTTTGCAACAGTTGTTAATAGCAAGGTTGCCAATCATTACAAATGGAGATGTAATAGATAATAATAATAGTACTGATGAGAGCAAACATATATAGTGCTAATTAGATGTCTGGCAATTTCTTAACACCTTATAGATACTCACTCCTTTAATCTTTAGGACTTCTTCCTTCACCTTCCCATAATGGAAAGGTGTTGTGTCAGCTTAGATTCCCTTAGAAGACTCTTGAGACAAGAATTTGAATGCAAGTCTATTGAATGCAATAGACCTCCTCTATTTGGGAGGTCAGAGAAACTCTAGTAATGAGTGGGGAAGCGAGGCAGGAATGCAAAGGCAGGCAATAAAGGGTTAATGACTACCACTAATGGTAACTGGTGAAATTTACAGAGCTGATATAAGACCATACCTGAGTTATCTCAGCTAAAGGGCAAGGGAACTGGGGTATTTTTTTTTTTTTTTTTGACAGGGAGAGAGAGCACCCAAGTGGGAGAGGGGCAGAGGGACAGGGATAGAATCTTAAGCAAGCTCCACGCTCAGTGTGGAGCCTGACATGGGGCCTGATTCCACAACCCTGAGATCATGACCTGAGCCGAAATCAAGAGTCACACATTTAACCAACTGAGCCACCCAGGCACCCCTGGGGTATTTTTATATACCAGTTCACATCAGTCATTTGTTGAGACCTGCTCCCAGGAGGAATTAATTCCATAGAACTTCTAGCCTGACAACAGGTGGCCAAGGCAACTACAATGCCAGAGAGAGCTTTTAGGCAACAAGATGGAGGGGATGACTATGAAGTTGGGCTGCAGGCACTGAAGTGGTAAATGTTATAGGCCCTAACGGCAGTTACTGCAGTCCTTCATAATGTATAAAATTTAAAAAAGCAGGATATGAAACCAGATGCATACGACGACTTCATTTTTGCAAACCCACTCTACATACGTATGCACGCACACTTACAAATATGGAGAACCTACCACTGGGTTGCTGTGGTTCTTTTCCCTCCTGGATGGGCTCTGGATCCCATCCTCTTATATCTTGTTGAGCACTTCACTCCTTGAACATCTGTCTGCTCCCCTCCCCCTGCCCAACTTCCCTGTCACATGTAATAGTGACCTTCTTCCACTGAAATGTTCACATCTGATACACATATACTCTACTAGTGCTCATCTTTTCCCTTGGGGGAGACGTGTATCCTGACCGGAGATTGAAAACACACTGCTAAGTCTGGATTTCAACAGTTTAACTAAGAGATGCCTAAGTGTGGTTTTCTTTCTATTTATTCTGCTTGGGGTTCACTGAGCTTCTTGAATCTGTGGATTAGTATCTTTCATTGGTTTCCTTGGTACTGGAGACATTCTTAGCCATTATTGCTTTGCTTTGAACATCAGTTCTGTATCATTCTCTTTATCTCCTTTCTTCCTAGGAATCCTATTATGCTTGTATTGGGCCTAGTCTCTATGTCCCATATGGCTGTTATGTTCTTTTTTTGTATTTTCTTTTTTTTTAAGTAGGCTCCACACCTAGCATGGAGCCCAATGCATGGCCTGAACTCACAACTCTGAGATCAAGACCTGAGCTGAGATTCAAGAGTCAGACACTTCACTGACTGAGCCACCCAGGTTCCCCATGTATTTTCTATCTTTTTTACACTTTTCATCAATTTGCATATATCTACTCATTTGTCTTCCTCTGTTCAGTTGTATCTAATCTAATATTAAACCCATTTATTGAATTCTTAGGTGTAGATATTTTCTTTTTCAGAGGGACTTTTAGAACTTGTTGGCTTTTCATTTTGGATTCCAGGTAGCTGCTGAAAATTTTCATCTGTTCCTATATTAATTGTTGTAAGATTCTTTTAATTGTAACTATTTTAAGATTTTAATATCATAAATCATGATATGAAACCATACTGTTTATTTATTTTTTTATTTTATTTTTTTATTTTTTTTTTCCAACGTTTTTAATTTATTTTTGGGACAGAGAGAGACAGAGCATGAACGGGGGAGGGGCAGAGAGAGAGGGAGACACAGAATCGGAAACAGGCTCCAGGCTCCGAGCCATCAGCCCAGAGCCCGACGCGGGGCTCGAACTCACGGACCGCGAGATCGTGACCTGGCTGAAGTCGGACGCTTAACCGACTGCGCCACCCAGGCGCCCCGAAACCATACTGTTTAAATTGCTTGTTTTATTTCTCTTGTTTTTTGGTCAATTATTCTTGCTTTGAATTTTTAGGATGGCCTATAATTTTTTAGTGGACACTGGACATTGTGGGAAAAATTATAGAGGCTCTGAATGATATTGTCCTCTTCCAAAGAGGGTTAACTTTTCTTTTGGCAGTCAAACAAAGGGCCAGTGGCTCACCTTGATCCTATTGAGCCTTGGCTTTTAGGTTTTGTGAGGGATGATCTATTTCAGTCTTCCCTTAATCCTACAGCATATTTGTATGTCTGGATGCATGGCCTAGGGCGTTTATCAAGGCCCCTCTACCTTAGTAAAGTTGGAGTTACCATGGTCTTCTTAGCACCCTGTGGTTGCTGTGACCTCTGCCTAACTTGTTATTCTGTCAGCTGCTGTTTTCTGATGGGTTTCCTGGGGCCTCACCCTGTGCCCAGACAGCTTAGAAGGCATCTGGTCACTTGAGGGGAAATTTTATGCAGATTTTGGGGCTCAGAGTTTCTCTGGGATGTTGCCCTTCAAGTTCCAGCCATTTTGACAGTTCTCAACTGTGCCCTCCATCTCCTCAGCTCAGTAACGCAGTGCTGTCTATTTGGGCCATGAGTGTGAACTGCTCTCTGAGAAAATCTGGGGTGGATGTGGAGCTAGCTTACCTCTTGTATCCCTCTTTTCTCAAAGCTTCTAGCCATGCTTGGCTTGCCTGCATTGATGTTCTGCAGTGCCTTCAAATAGGTGTTTTCTATATGTTGTTTGACATTTATAATTCTTTCTTTTGCTCTCTCTCTTCTTCTTTCTCTTTCCCTCTCACTTTCTCTTTTTGAGCTGGGGAGGGGCAGAGAGAGAGGGGGACAGAGAATCTGAAGCAGGCTCCCCACTGTCAGCATAGAGCCTGAGTGGGGCTGAAACTCACAAACCACAAGATCATGACCTGAGCCAAAACCAAGAGTCAGACACTTAACTGACTGAGCCACCCTGGTGCCCATGTTCTCTGTATTTAAGAGTCTCTTATGGTTTGCCTCCTTCTCCGTTTTTATTTTATATTCCTTCCTTTCCTCTATGTTCATCTATTTTGTTTCCTAAATTCCACATATGAGTGAAATCATATGTCATCTGTCTCCCTCTGACTTATTTCACTTAGCATAATACAGTGTAGCTCCATCCACGTTGTTGCAAATGGCAAGATTTCATTCTTTTTGATCACTGAGTAATATTCCAGTGTATATATACACCACATGTTCTTTATCCATTCATCAGTCGATGGACATTTGGGTTCTTTCCATAATTTGGCTATTGTTAATAAACTGTTATAAACATTGGGGTGCATGTGCCCCTTCGAATCAGCATTTTTTTAATCCTTTGGATAAATACCTAGCAGTGTAATTACTGGGTCATAGGGTAGTTCTATTTTTAATTTTTTGAGGAAACTTCATACTGTTTTCCAGAGTGGCTGCAACAGTTGGCATTCCCACCAGCAGTGCAAAAGGGTTCCCCTCTCTCCACATCTTCGCCAACATCTCTCATTGCCTGGGTTGTTATTTTTAGCTGTTCTGATAGGTGTGAGGTGGTGTCCCATTGTGGTTTTGATTTGTATATTGCTGATGGTGAATGATGTGGAACATCTTTTAACGTGTCTGTTAGCCATCTGGATGTCTTCTTTGGAAAAGTGTCTATTCATATCTTCTGCCCATTTCTTTACTGGGTTGTTTGTTTTTTGGGTGTTGAGTTTGACAATTCTTTATAGACTTTGGATACTAACCCTTTATCTGGTATGTCATTTGCAAATATCTTCTCCCATTCTGTTGGTTGCCTTTTAGTTTTGCTGATTGTTTCCTTCACTGTGCAGAAGCTTTTTATTTTGATGAGGTCCCAATAGTTCATTTTTGCTTTTGTTTCCCTTGCCTCTGGAGACATGTTGAGTAAGAAGTTGCTGCAGCCAAGGTCAAAGAGGTTTTTGCATGCTTTCTCCTCAAGGATTTTGATGGCTTCCTGTCTTACATTGAGGTCTTTCATCCATTTTGAGTTTATTTTTGTGCATGGTGTAAGAAAGTGGTCGGGTTCATTTTTCTGTACGTTGCTGTCCAGTTCCCCAGCACCACTTGCTGAAGAGACTGTCTTTATTCCATTAGATATTCTTTCCTGCTTTGTCAAAGATTGGTTGGCCATACGTTTGTGGGTTCATTTCTGGGTTCTCTATTCTGTTCCATTGATCTGAGTGTCTGTTTTTGTGCCATTTTTTAGTTTTTAAGTAATCTCTACAGCCAGCATGGGGCTTGAACCTACAACCTTGAGATCAAGAGTTGCACTCTCCGCTGACTGAGCCAGCCAGCCACCCCTGCTTCTTAACTTTTATCACGATGTGTATTTTAATTTGTTTATTCACTTTTTTGTGCCTGTTACCCCCTGAATGAGTGTGCTGGAAAAATTTTATCCATGGAACTCTTACTCATGGGCTATCTCTTAATGGGCTGTGGAGGACGGTAAGGGAGTGTGACAAGCGGACAAGGGAGGGGCAGCAAAGAAGCTGCCTACTTTGCCAGGGCTGAGGTTTGTGGGAGGGGTTGCTAGGACTTCCAGGGCATGGGCTGTAGGATGTTGGCATGGGTGCCTATGAACTGACAAACCAGTTCCTGGAGTTCCTTCCTAATATGAACATACAATTCATCTGTACTCTTCCTAAGGACGTGGAGGTAGAAACCATTATTCCCACTGCCCAAGGGGCCCACACAGGGACAGGATTTGAATCCAACCAAATCTCTTTAACTTCAGAGCTAATGGTCTTTTTCCTATACCTTCAGATCACACATTTTGGTGGGTAACATACGTTTCTGATTCTTTAGGTCTAAGCTGAATTCAGCCACCTGCTTTTGGTGATTTGGATATTAGTTGTCCAGTGGATGTCACTGGGAGTCTCCTGTTATGGAAGTAAATGAAATTTGAGGTTCAAAGACCTTCTTAATAGCCTCTAATGAAAATAGACCGTTATCATGAAGAAAACCTTTAGATGATACACAGAAACTAATACCATGGGAGGGGAATGGGTGCAGAGGGACATGGTGAGAAGAGGCCTTTGGCCGTAGGGCCTTTTGTAACTTTCAATTTTGTCTCTTGAAAATTTAATATGTATGCAAAAAAATTAAATGGAAAACATCCATGTACTAGCGATGCCGATATAAATGATTAACATTCTTGGCCTTGGACTATCTGTCTGTTGTCTTATCACCCTTATGTGTCAGGCTCTTCCTGCCAAGAAGCCAGTTTTGGGCACACCATGTGGACATTGCGGACAAATTTCCCATAGGCATACACGGCAATTAGAATTATAATGACATTATATATATTAAATTTAGCTACCCAGTGGATTACATAGGGTTTCTGACTGTCCGGACCTTGTATCGTACCGTTCCTATGGGATTACGCGTTCCAAGTTTCCTAAAATATGGACTTCTTAAATGAACATAACACAGCTTTCGTGAATTGTCATCATTTAGGTAATACATACCTATGACTAATTAAAAAAAAAAAACGTTTTGTTCAGCATTTTCACCTTCATGTGGGTAGAGCTGCTAACTTTTGGTGTCGAAAAGGGAAAGGTCAGGCTTTAGTTTTAAAAGAGAAAACTGACTTTCTGGATGATGACAGAAGTGAGGAGTGTTAAGACATAATTCTGTAATTCAAGCAGACTCTTAGGAATCAAAGAGATTCTTTGATGATCCAATTGCCTACTTAAAAGAGAGGATTTTTTTCCCCCTCTTCTGTTCTCTCTAGGATAACTGGTATTATTCCTCTGACTAAAACGTGGCTTTCAAGAGAAAGAAAGCATGCACTATGCCTTTGCACTTAGTGCATTTTTCTCCTGTGGAGTTTCTTTCACTTACTCCATTAGAGCAAGATAAGTGATTCTGCTCCTTAGTGTCACATATGGTCATGTCTAAGTGAGGCTTGATGTTTAGCTTAAGAATATTTTGGCTTAAAGGCAGCAAATGAGGTCTTCAGCTTCTTTAAACCGTAGGGAGCACCATACGACTGCCTGAATAGCACTGGAAACAGTATACTGATGACGGGGCACTTCTCTGTCTCAAGAGCCCTGCTAATTGAAGATGTGTCACACCTCCCCTTAATTTAAGCATTCTGCTTTGCAAATGAGGACTGCTCTTTTACATTCGTGCTTGTTCCTTCCAAGCACATCGTGCGTGCTGGCTGTGCTCCACAGCAAGGAAGGTACAGGGACCGTTTCGGGGGGATGACGCACCTAGCACGTGGCTGGTACATGGCAGTCCTCGATGCGCGACATTATGATCCAAACACAGTAAAAGGAAGATACGCTTGAACTCAGGTTCCCCAGAAGCAGACCCTGACACGAGAATTTGAGAGCAAGGGATTTCCCAAGGAAGTGTTCCCCAGAGGAGGGACGTGCTCCCCAGAGGAGGGACGTGCTCCCCAGAGGAGGGAAGTGTTCTGGAGAGGAGGGTGCGGGATAGGGAACTCAGCCTCAGCCTAATCCTTGGGAGCTCTGTTGGAGGAATGAGCCTCAGAGACTATAAGCCTCTGGGCTCCCAGGCCCCCCCCCCCCCCCCCCCCCCCCCCGCCCCCGCAGGCCTTAAAGGGAGGGAGCTAGGCTTGCAGACTCCCATACTCCCGGGGAAGGAAGCGAACTCCCAGACACTTGTGCTCTCAGTCCCAGCGGGTGAAGTGGTTACAGAGGTTGGGCGCGGTGCTCTGAGCAAAGCCGTAGCACCAGCCTTCAGAAGCAAAGTCCATAGAAGCCAGGCGAAGGATGCACAGAACCTACAAAAGAGACCCGAGGCGGGGCAGGGAGGGCACCCGCCAGGTCTGCTGAAAAGTCAAGGGAGAGCCTGCCTCGTGGGTATGCGCCGGGTGTAACCGCGATTGCACTTGATATTGGGATTCAATGTGCTTGGGATTCAATGCGCTCCAGTCACCATCTTGAACTTCTTCCTTTGATCTATTGTATGTTTTGTAGGTGAAGTCCGAGGGGACAAGGGAACACGCGCAGCCCCTCCTTCCACCACCTGATGCCTCCCTGGGCCGGGTTCTCAGGCACTGGTGTAGCTGCTCCGACCCCGGTGCCCGGTGCCCCCGTGGCCTTCCCTACCCCTCCTTGCCCTGCAGCTGTCGCTGCCCTCTGCTTGGGCGGCCGCTGTTGTGAGGGTGCGGGCTGTGGTGGGCAGGGGAGGCCAGGGTAGCTGCTGTCCCACCTCCAGAGGGCCTGGCAGGGTGGGGTAGGAGGGTGGGGCGACGCGGGGGTGGGTTTGGGGAGGCCTGGGACATCTCTGGGTGAAGGCTGACAGCTGTCTTCACCAGGCAGGACCCGGCGGGGGAGAAGGGCACACCCTCTCCGGCTGTGACCTGAGTGCCCAGTGTGTCCTGGCACGGAGCCTTTCACCCCTTGGGGTTACTGCCCATCCACTGTGGAGTGCAGTGCCAGGCCCATGGGAAGGGGAGACTGACTGACCCGTCGGCCGGTGGCGGGCAAGAGGGGATCGTGGCAGACAATGGGTTGTGCACACGTGTGTGGCCACACCAAGCTGCAGGGCAAGGGCCCTGGTCACCTGTGAGGGTCCGCACTCACCTCATGAGTACCCCCACGGATACCTGACGAATGTCCGCGCGCCCGCAGAGTGTGGAAGTCAAGAGCAAATACCACCCCAGGTCGAGACAGACTCTGTAAAGAAAGGAAAACTTTCTGTATGTTAATAAGTTTAAGAGCACTTTTCCCTGTTGTTTTGTTTTGTTTTGTTTTGTTTTACATTTTCCTTTTGCATTGAGCTCTGCCAGTTAGATAGCCAGCCTGGGTCAAGGTAAGATAATCTAAAAAAAAGCCATTAATTTAAATTCTAGTTAGTTAACATACAGTACAATATTGGTTTCAGGGAGAGAATTCAATGATTCGTCAGGAGGTAAGGTCATTTTTAATAGAGAGGCGTTTGTAGCAGGTCAGAACAGGAGGAAACATTTTAATGCCCACCTCAGGAAAAGTAATAATTTAAGAAAATTCAAAATGAATTACCATTTATTAAGCTTTTATATGCCATTCATTGTACAAATTACCTTATTTATCGCTTTAAGCTTAACAAAAACCCTGCAGGCCTTAGATGATAAAGCCAGCTCTCAGAAGTGTTCCATTTGCCCCAATGCACAAATGGATGGAGACTCAAATAAGGCCGACTGCAGAGCTCTCAACTTCTGTGCCAGCGCTCTCCAACAGAAATACAATGTGAGCCATGCCTAATTTTAAATGTTCTAGTAGTTACATTGAAAAGATAACCCTCAGCAAAGTAGGTTTAGAGAGAAGACACCTCAACAGAATAAAGGCCAACTATGAAAACCCCCCAGCAAACATCCTACTCATTGGAAAGAACTGGCTACAGCAATCAGACAACAAAAAGACAAAAAAGGCATCCAAGTCGGTGAGGAAGAAGTCAAACTGCCACAATTTGCAGATGACATGAGATTCCATAGAGAAAACCCTAAAGATTCCACCAAAAATCTACTAGAACTGATGCATGAATTCAGTAAAGTCACAGGATATAAGATCAATGTGCAGAAATCCGTTGCAATTCTGTACACTAATAATGAAGTAGCAGAAAGAGAAATTAAGAAAACAGTCTTACTTCAATTGCACCAAAAAGAATAAGATACCTAACCAAAGAGGTAAAAGATCTGTACTCTGGAAACTGTAAAACACTGATGGAAGAAAGTGAATACAACACAAAGAAATGGAAAGAAAATTCCATGCTCATGGACTGGAAGAACAGATACTGTTAAAATGTTTATACTCTCCAAAACAATCTACACACTTAATGCATTCCCTACTAAAATACCAATAGCAGTTTTTACACAACTAGAACAAAAAAACCCTAACGTTTATATGGAACCACAGAAGACCCCCAAACTGCCAAAGTAATTTTGAAAGACAAAAGCAAAGCTGGAGGTCTCGCGATTCTAGATTTCAAGCTAAATCACAGAGCTGTAGTGATCAAAACGTTACAGTCCTGGCATGTAAAATAGACACAGAGATCAATGGAATAGAACAGAAAACCCAGAAATAAAGCCACAACTATATGATCATCTAAACTTTGACAAAGCAGGAAAGATTATCCAATGGGAAAAAGACAGTTTCTTCTTTTTTTTTTTTAATATATGAAATTTATTGTCAAATTGGTTTCCATACAACACCCAGTGCTCATCCCAAAAGATGCCCTCTTCAGTACCCATCACCCACCCTCCCCTCCCTCCCACCCCCCATCAACCCTCAGTTTGTTCTCAGTTTTTAAGAGTCTCTTATGCTTTGGCTCTCTCCCACTCTAACCTCTCTTTTTTTTATTTTTTATTTTTTTTTCTGCCCCTCCCCCATGGGTTTCTGTTAAGTTTCTCAGGATCCACATAAGAGTGAAAACATATGGTATCTGTATTTCTTTGTATGACTTATTTCACTTAGTGTAACACTCTCCATTTCCATCCACGTTGCTACAAAAGGCCATATTTCATTCTTTCTCATTGCCACGTAGTACTCCATTGTGTATATAAACCACAATTTTTTTATCCATTCATCACTTGATGGACATTTAGGCTCTTTCCATAATTTGGCTATTGTTGAGAGTGCTGCTATAAACATTGGGGTACAAGCGCCCCTATGCATCAGTACTCCTGTATCCCTTGGATAAATTCCTAGCAGTGCTATTGCTGGGTCATAGGGTAGGTCTATTTTTAATTTTCTGAGGAACCTCCACACTGTTTTCCAGAGCGGCTGCACCAGTTTGCATTCCCACCAACAGTGCAAGAGGGTTCCCGTTTCTCCACATCCTCTCCAGCATCTATAGTCTCCTGATTTGTTCATTTTGACCACTCTGACTGGCGTGAGGTGATATCTGAGTGTGGTTTTGATTTGTATTTCCCTGATGAGCGACGTTGAGGCACCTTCATGTGCCTGTTGGCCATCCGGATTTCTTCTTTAGAGAAGTGTCTATTCATGTTTTCTGCCCATTTCTTCACTGGATTATTTGTTTTTCGGGTGTGGAGTTTGGTGAGTTCTTTATAGATTTTGGATACTAGCCCTTTGCCAGATATGTCGTTTGCAAATATCTTTTCCCATTCTGTTGGTTGCCTTTTCGTTTTGCAACCAAAGTTTTGTTGATTGTTTCCTTTGCTGTGCAGAAGCTTTTTATCTTCATGAGGTCCCAATAGTTCATTTTTGCTTTTAATTCCCTTGCCTTTGGGGATGTGTCAAGTAAGAAATTGCTACGGCTGAGGTCAGAGAGGTCTTTTCCTGCTTTGTCCTCTAGGGTTTTGATGCTTTCCTGTCTCACATTCAGGTCCTTTATCCATTTTGAGTTTATTTTTGTGAATGGTGTGAGAAAGTGGTCTAGTTTCAACCTTCTGCATGTTGCTGTCCAGTTCTCCCAGCACCATTTGTTAAAGAGACAAGACAGTCTCTTCAACAGTGTTGGGAAAACTGGTCAGCTACATGCAAAAGAATGAAGCTGAACCATTTTCTTATACCATGCATAAAAATAAGTTCAAAATGGATTCAAGACCTAAAGGCAAAACCTGAAACCATAAAAATCCCAGAAGAGAACAGAGGCAGTACGTTCTCTGACACTGACTGTAGCAACATTTTTCTAGATATGTCTCCTGAGGCAAAGGAAATAAAAGCCAAAATGAACTATTGAGACGACATTAAAAGAAAAAACTTCTGCACGGTGAAGGAAACTATCAACAAAACTAAAAGGCAGCCTAGAGAATGGGAGAAGATATTTGCAAATGACATATTGGATAAAGGGTTAGTATCCAAAAATATAAAGAACTTACACAACTCCACACTCCCAAAACAAATAATCCAATTAAAAATGGGCAGAAGACGTGAATAGACAGTTCTCCAAAGGAAACAGAGATGGCCAACAGACACATGAAAAGATGTTCAACATCGCTCATCAGCAGGGAAATGCAAACCAGAACCACAATGAGATATTGCCTCACACCTGTCAGAATGGCTAAAACCAAAAACACATGTTACAACAAGTACTGGCAAGGATATGGAAAAATGGAACCCTCTTGCACTGTTAGCGGGAATGCAAACTGGTGCAGCCACTGTGGACGTTACTCAAAAATTAAAAATAGAATTACCCTATGATCCAGAAATTTCACTACTAGGTATTTGTCCCCAAATACAAAAAACACTATTCAAAGAGATACACGCACCCTGATATTTATAGCAGCGTTATTTACAATAGCCAAGTTATGGAAACAGCCCAAATGTCCATTGATGGATGAATGGATAAAGAAGATGTGGTATATATACACGATGGAATATCATGCAGCCATAAAAAACAATGAACTCTTGCCACTTGCAATGACATGGATGAGGCTAGAGAGTATAATGCTAAGCAAAATAAGTCAGAGAAAGACAAGTACTATGATTTCACTCATATGTGAAATTAAACAAATAAAACAACAAGCAAAGGAAAAAAAATAAGAATGAGACAAACCAAGTAACAGACTCTGAACTACAGAGAACAAACTGATGGTTCTTAGAGGGGTGGGGAGTGAGGAAATGGGTGAAATAGGTAATGGGGATTAAGGAGTGCACCTGTTGTGATAAGCACAGGGTGCTAACGTATGGAAGTGTTGAATCAATATATTGTACACCTCAAACTGATATAACACTGTATGTCACCTATACTGTAATCACAATAAATAAAAAAGTGAAGATAAACAAGTGAAATTAATTTTGATAATCCATTGCATTTAACCCAACATGTTTAAGATATTGTCATTTCCAAATGTAAGTACTATAAAAATGAGAACTCATTTTTTTTTCATATGAAACCCTCAAAATCTAGGGGGTATTTTACACTCAAAGCACAACTCAGTTTGCATACTAAATTTCTATTTGACGTGCTTATTTCACATTTAGATTTTTTAAAACCTAGAGTTGAAAACAGATTCACATATGCAAGATGTTCCAAGCATACTTAAAAGCTTTCCAGTAACCGAATCGAGCATTTATTTTTGTATTTAAATTTAAAATTAATTAAAGTGATACAACATGAAAAATTAAGTTCCTCCAGTGCTCTAGGTGTATTTCAAGTAGTCAACAGTCATATGTAGACAGTTGGACAGCACAGCTCAAAGATACATGGAGGCAGTGAGAGGCAGCTGTGGGAAGCTTTCTAGCAAGGGTCTTGAGACAGACTGGTGAAGAGTCAAGGGACAGGAAGTGAGGCAAGAGGAAGGGGACCAGGAGGCAGCACCAGCATCTTCCCAGGTGCAGAGCCAGAGCATGTTACTGTCTTTCCAATAAATATTTATTGAGTGCCAACTATGCATTAGGCGCTGTTCTGGTGTAGAAGTCACAGGACCTGTCCTTGCCCTTGATTTCATGTTTGTGGTGTATGTGGCCAGGGCCTGGCTGGAAGATAGATTGTAAACACGTCTATTAGATGCCTGTAGCTGCTGTAACAAAGTACCACCAATTGGGCAGCTTAGAACAACAGAAATCCAATTTCTCATGGTTCTAGGGGCTAGAAGTCCTAAATCAATGTGTTGGTAGGCTCATGGTCCCTCAGAAAGGCTCTAGGGAAGGATCCTTCCTTAACCTCTTTCTAGTCTCTTAGTCTCAGGTGCTCACTGATTTATGGCAACCTAACTCCAATCTCTGCCTCTGTCTTCATGTGGCCATCCTCTCTCTCTTTGTGTTTGGGTCTATGTCTAGATTTCCCTCTTCTTACAAGGACACCAGTCCTATTGGATTAAGGGTCCACAGTACTCCAGCACCATTCACAGGTATTTTGGGTTAAGACTTCAACTTATCTTTTGTGTGTGTGTGTGTGTGTGGGCGGGGATACAACTAAACCCATAGCAACATGTAATCCTGTAAAAATAAATTCAATATTTTCAGAAAATGCTTCAGTGAAAATAAGGCAGGGCAATGGGATTAAGAATGATGGGTAAGGAGTAGGCTGGTAAATTTCGCAGGAGGAGGCATAAGCTGAAGGGATAAAGGAGAGACATACCAACTGTCTGCCAGCTAGGCCAAATGTACCCAAGGAAGCTCTGGGGAGTCAGGTATTCCCTGTCACCTCTGAGTACCCACCACTGTTACTCTGTTGCCCTTTCTCCAGCTCCTTGTTGAAACTTGTGAGTTAAGAATCACCACAAACAAGGATGAACTTGTCAGCCAACGTTTTATCCCCACTACATGCACAATAACCCAAGAACAACTGTGAAGGTGGGCAAGACAACTTGACCCCAAGCCCAGTTCTAAGAGAGTTGGTCAAGTAGGCATAGGCCTGGATTGCCAATAAATGTTATCAATGCCCACACCATCATGGTGTCACCACTCAGGCATCTTCTCTTCCTGTTTCTTTGACTGGAACTTGATTTTATTCACCTCTACAGCCATACACTCTGGTTCAAGTCCCCATTGGACCAAGTCTGGAATCATAATGAGATGTCCATGGAAAGGAAAGGGAGCACAATACTACGCTCTGAATATAACTCTTGAATTAATTCTGTTGTGACTCTGCAGTTAAATTATTCTCTACAGCAATATCGGCACAAGATAATTGAAAACATTATCATAAAAACAGAAACTTCCCTTCTTCAAAAACAAAAACAAATTTCAAAACCTCAATCACCTAACCAACCAACCAACCAACCAAACCACAAACTCCTGCCTTCCTCCTCATTTCTAAAGTTAGAGCCCTAATTTTCACCATAAACAAACATCAATTCCAGGTGGACTAAGACTTAAACAGGAAAAGTAAAACTTTACTAGAAAAACAGGTAAAAGGTCCCAACACGCGGTTCTGATGTGTATGTGTATGTGGATTTTCCCACACCACCAAGCAATTCTTGGACCCAGCTAGTGTCCATGCCCCCTCCAGGTACACCAGTCTGCCCCCCGCATCCATGAATTCGCCAGCCTGGACACTCTCTGAACTTCTCCCCTTTGGGTTTTTCTAGAGGTTTTATTACATAGCGATGTTTGATTAGATCATTGGCCATTGGTGATTGAACACAACCTCCAGCCCCTGGAGGTCAGGGAGGGGGACTGAAAGTTCCAACCTCATCACATAGTTGCTTCTCCTGGCAATCAGTCCCCATTTGTAGGTGCTTTCCAAAAGTCAACTCACTAACATAATAAACAAAGGGCACCTTTGTTTCTCTCATCACTAGGAAATTCCTAGGAGGTCTGTGCCAGAAACAAGGAGAAAGACCAAATATATATTGCTTATTATAAATCACAATATCACAACAGGAAAATATATCTTCATCTTGACATGAAATCTCCCTTAAAGCATGGCAGCAAAGTGACGAACATTAAAACACTGAGAGATTTGGGGGCGCCTGGGTGGCTCAGTCAGTTGAGCATCCGACTTTGACTCAGGTCATGATCTTGTGATTTGTGAGTTTGAGCCCTGCATTGGGCTCACTGCTGTAGATGTAGAGCCTGCTTTGGATCCTCTGTGTCCCTCTCTCTCTTCCCTTCCCCTGCTTATGCTCTCTCTCTCAAAAATAAATAAACATTTAAAAAAATATTGAGAGATTTGACTTCACTAACAACACTAAAAAACCTTACAGGTAGCCCAAAATACCATAACTTGTAAGCCATGAAAAAGTATGCAACACATATGACGGAAAAAAATATGGGAGGGGGTATTCGCCATCATGTAAAAGTCTTACAAATCAATAAAACAAACTGCCCGATAGAAAAATGGGCAAAAGATGGGCATAAAGAATTGGTTCTTTTTTTTTTTAATTCTTTGATGTTTATTTTTACTTTTGAGAGACAGAGAGAGAGAGAGAGAGAGAGCAAGAGAGACAAAGCACGAGCAGGGAAGGGACAGAGAGAGAGGGAGACACAAAATCTGAGGCAGGCTCCAGGCTCTGAACTGTCAGCACAGAGCCCGACGCAGGGCTCAAACCACAGAACCACGAGATCATGACGTGAGCTGAAGTCGGACCCTTAACTGACTGAGCCACCCAGGTGCCCCAAGAATTGATTCTTAAAAGCAGTTCAAATGGCCAGTGCACGTGTGGATATATGCTCAACTTTGTTAATAATGAAAGAATGCAAATTAAAATAACAAGATATAAATTTTGACTTACTGGTTGGTAAAGACCAAAAAGATTGGCAATGCCCAGGATTGTGATGGTCTGAAGAAGGGGCCCTCACACACGAGTGGTGGAAATCTAAATTCTACAAACTTCGGGGTGGGCAATGCGGCAACATACATCACAGTGACTAACAGGCGTATCTCTTGCCCAAGAAATTCCACTTCTAGAAATCTACCTTGACAACATAATCAAGCAAGTGAGCAGAGACATTGGGAGTTGTATCACAACACTGTCACGGTGGAAAAAAAAAAGGAAACAACTTAAGTGCCCAACACTAGGGAATTGGGTAACTGAATGATGATCTATTTGTGCAATGGCATCTCATGCGCCCACTAATAAGGATAAAATAAATGTGTAGACATGAAAATATGCTCATGATATATTAGATTTAAAAACTGAGTCTTGGAATATTGACTACAGTAGGATCCTGATTTTGTTTAAAAAAATTTTTTTTTAACGTTTAATTATTTTTGAGACAGAGAGAGACAGAGCATGAACAGGGGAGGGGCAGAGAGAGAGGGAGACACAGAATCTGAAACAGGCTCCAGGCTCTGAGCATAGAGCCCGATGCGGGGCTCGGACCCACGGACTGCGAGATCATGACCTGAGCCGAAGTCGGACGCTTAACCGACCAAGCCACCCAGGCGCCCCCTCATTTTGTTTTAAAAGATGGTCTGAAAATGTCTAGTTAACAGGAATTGCCTCTAGAGAATGAAATTAGGGAAGACAGTATCGTTTCTTTCAAGGCAGTGGAAGGCAGTGTTTCAGAGCCAGGCTTCTAGGGTCAGACTGTGGGGTTCCAATTCTGCCTCTGCTATTTACTAGTTTTCCGTCCTTAGGCCTGTTTCTTAATCTCTTTCAGCTTCTGTTTTTTCATCTCTTAAATTGGGCACAGACACAGTGTCTAGCTCGCAGGGTTGTTGTGAGGCTTCAGACACGTATGGGTTGGTTGGTTCATTTGAGCGTAGTGTTAGCAAATGGCCAGGGCCTAATACATTTTAGCTATTGTTATGCCATTTTCTATATGCGTTGAATTTTACAACAAACATCTATCGCTTTCACAGCAAAAAAGCAATACATACACAAGGTGGCCAAAAAGTGGAAACGTAGGCAAATAGGCAGATAAAATGGCTTATTGATATTATATCATAATAAACCAGCAGCTGTGATTCCTGACTTTGTGATCACCCTGTATATTGACTTTGTTCGTAGTTTTTAAAACAAATGAGGTAAAATTCACATAACATAAACCATTTTAAAGTGAACAATTCAGTGGCATTTAGTACAAGCACAGTATTGGGTGCATCTCGTTCCCAAATACCTCCGTCATCCCGGAAGGAAAGCCTGTAGGTGTTAAGAAGTCACTCCTCAGTCTCTTCTCCCCCCTGCCCTTGGGAATCACCAGTCTGTGTTTTGTCTTTAAAAAAATTTTTTTTTTTAACGTTTATTTATTTTTGAGACAGAGAGAGACAGAGCATGAACGGGGAGGGTCAGAGAGAGAGAGAGGGAGACACAGAATCCGAAACAGGCTCCAGGCTCTGAGCCATCAGCACAGAGCCTGACGCAGGGCTTGAACTCACGAACCGCGAGATCATGACCTGAGCCGAAGTCGGACGCTTAACCGACTGAGCCACCTGGGGGCCCCCTGTGTTTTGTCTTTACGGATTTACCTCTTCTGGCTATTTTATATAAATGGAGTCATACAACACATGTCTGGCTTCTTGCACTCGGCATCATGTTTTCGAGGTCTATCCATGTTGTAGCAGGTATCAGAACTCCATTCCTTTCCATAGCTGAATAATACTCCATTGTAGGAATGTACTACCCATTGTTTATCCACGCATTTGTTGATGGACACTTGGGCTGTTTCCACTTTTTGGCTGTTGTGAACCGCGTTTCCATGAACACGCATATGCAAGTGCTTTTTTCATTGCCTCTTTCTTCCTTCTTTTTTTAAAATGTTTATTTATTTTGAAAGAGAGAGAGAGCATATGCGCATGCATGCACGCACAAGTGCACATGCGTGGTTGGGGGAGGGGGAGAGGCAGAGAGAGAAGGAGAGAGAGAGAGAGCCTCGGGGCTCGATCCCAGGAACTGTGAGATCATGACCTGGGGCAAAACCAGGAGTCAGACGCTTACCCGCTGAGTCACCCAGATGCCCCTCGAGTTCCTCTTTTAATTCTTTCGGATATATACCTACTGATGGAGTTGCTCGGTCATACAGTAATTCCATGTTTAACTTTTGGAGGAAATGCCAAACCGTTTCCCCCAGCAGCTGAACCACTTTGCGTCCCCATCAGCAATGCATAAAGGTTCCGATTTTTCCACACTCTTTCCAACGCTTGTTATTTGCCCTTTATATTTATGTTTATGTATATATTTATATTCGAGTTAGTTAACATACCGTGTAGCCTTGGCTTCAGGAGCAGAACCCAATGACCCACCTCTCACATATGACACCCGGTGCTAGCAGTCCTAGTGGGTGAGAAGTGATATGTCTTTGTGGTTTTGATTTGCATTTCCCTAATGACTGATGATGCTGAGCGTCTTTTCAGGTGCTTGGTGGCTGCTTGCGTATCTCCTCAGGAGAAAGGTCTGTTTAAGTCCTTTACTCATTTTTTTTTTTTCAGTTGGGTTGCCTTTTTGTTGTTGAGTTGTACGAGTTCTTTATATATTCTGGATGTGTATTTGCTTTTGAATATTCATCCTTTGAGGACTCAACTCAGATCCTCCAAGAAGCCTAACTTTCCCAGCTAGAATTTTATTTCTCCATAATCAGAGAACATGCAACAAAGACCGTCTGTGGCCCATGAAGCCTAAAATATTGACTATCTCGCTCAAGGGCAGGGATTGTTCTCGGCAGAGCCTTAAACGGTCAAAACGATGGCCCTTGGTTCCTGAAAAATCTCGCGTTTTGCATTTAATGTAAAGTGAAGTAATACGTTTTGGAAAAAAATTCTTTCCCAAATGATTACGACCAAAAGAATCCCGACCTTCAGATTTATTGACTTGAAAACTTTACTTGTACGGCATGTCTGAACACCTTCTGTTCTGGTAAAGAAGGATACATATCCTTCTGGTAAAGAAGGATAATTTTGTCCACCAGATGTTGTGGCTGCGCTCTTAGGAAGTGATTTGAAAAACAATTTAGATGCTTCGAAACCCCGGAGTCCGAAGTACAGCGTAAGTGGGGCGGCATCATACATACCGCTTGGTCGGATGCTGTCCTCCTCTGCTGCTGCGGAAACACAAGATTATTGGCACGAAGTGTCACTCAGTTTACGGCTCAGGAACCACAGCCAGATCCAGATCGCAAAGGCCCGTAAATGTCCTGGCTGTTCCCTGAAGAGGTTTCCGACTGACCGAAGAAATGTGCTTTAAAAATGACGCATCTATTTCAGAGATCCCTGAAGGTGGACATCTCCACGTTGCTGTTTTCACCTTGGCCTAGGCCTCCGCATACGGGAGCAATAGCACCTTGCCCCTCGCTTGGCTGTTTTGCCCTTGATTTTTCGCTGCCCCAGCTGAAGCCTTTCTGTGGCCTTGACCATCAGATTGAATGGGGGTGCTGATTACAGCCGGCCGGAGGGACATTAAAGGTTGTGACTCCATTAGCCGCCGGTCTCCTGTGTGAATGGCTGGGATCTGGATTCGGTTCGAATTACAAGCAGACAGGAGTCAGTGAGGTGAAAACAGGAGAGAGATAGGAGTCTGTCTCTACAGTCGGTAGGCCGTACCTGCGGGGGCCTGTACTAGCAGGGAGCCGGAACCCCATATCCTGGACGCAGTCAGCAAACTTTTTGTCCAAAGGGCCAGATAAAGAAATGTTTCCAGCTTGCAAGCTGTCTAACGCCGCCATTGCCTAGACAAGAGAAAGAAACAGCACAGCTCTGCTTCAGTAAAACTTGATGTACACCGCCGGGCCGAGGGCTAGATCTGGCCCATCCAGGTCTACACGACCGGTCTGAGCTGGCACGCTTTGGGGCATTTCTGTGTTCACAACCCACCCAAGGAAGGTGGAGAGACGCAAGAAGGGACGCAAGAGAGGGAAGGGACGCAAGAGAGACGCTGTTCACGCCGAGCACGTTTCCGTTAAGATTCTGCTAATGCGTCTGTCTGGGGACAGGGCTAAAGTCATGGCTAATGTGGGGCTGAGGATCCAGGGACTGCCGGACACATTTTTTTGTAGCCGACTTCCCCGGAAGAATCAAGAATCGACTGTTATCTGGAGGCCTAAAGTAAATGGGGAGACAGTCTTTCCCAAGACGGGGTGGGCCCTCCACCCTTTTTCTCTCGTGATTAGTTTGGTTCTCATCTTGTTTTCTTTCTTGTTAAACTTGATGTCAGTGATCTGGGCGTAGTTTCTGTGTAGATTATTCACTCATACGCTGGGTTTTTTTCTTTCCGAACGTAAATACTCCCCAGACGGTCTTTAAGAACTTCTGAGAAGGGCTTGGAATAATAGCGTGGGATGGTGTTTGGCACGCGTTTTAACACTAACAGATGTGCAAGGGTGTGCTGAAAATGACAACAGCTGACACGGTGCTCGGCCAGTACAAGAAAGGACAGACAGATAAACGGGGTGGCGTAGAAATGCCCCCCATATTTACTCTCGTGTCAGGTCCCGCTTTTGCCCTTATTTAGAAACCAGTGTTTACAAAGGAAAAAAAGATTCTTCACAAATCAGTGGGGGAAAGGGTGGATTAAGTAATAAATGATGATGGAAAAATTGAAGTCAGAAAAAATAATTTGGAAAGAAAACAGCTTAGGACTTTGCCTCACACTGTACACTGAGTAGGTACCACACGATATGAAGAGTTAAACGTAAGATATACAGTATAATAAAATGCAGGAGAAAATTTAGTTGACTTTTTTTTTTTTTTTTTTTTTACTTCACTATTGAAAGGATCTCTGGGTAGGAAATGACCTTCCATGCATACAGCAAAGGGAGAGACCAAAATGGAAGTGTGGATGGATTTATAAATTTACAGGAATCGTACTCTATACCTGTATTTAATCTACCATCATTTTATAACATTTAAAATCATCTCTACAATGGAAACTATAAAAATGGAATGAAAAGGTCAACAAGTGAGGAAAATATTTGCCAAGAGTAAGAAGAGTTAATATGCCCGGTATATAAAGAACCTATATGACTTAAAAAAAACAAACAATATTTCCGTAACAGGAAAAGGACACACCCCAGAAATGCAAATGCTCAGTGAACATAAAAAATTGTCCAGACTTCACTGATTATCAGAGAAATGCATAGGAAAACGTACTGGTTTTCACCCATCGAATTAGCAAAAGTTAAAAAGTGATAACACTTGGGACACCTGGGTGGCTCAGTCAGTTAAGCATCTGACTCTGGACTCGGGTCATGATCTCACGGCTCGTGAGTTCGAGCCCCCCGTTGGGCTCCGTGCTGATTGGTGGACTCTGCTGGGGATTCTCTCTCTCCCTCTCTCTGCCCCTCCCCCTTCTTTCAAAAATAAATAAGTCAACGTTAAAAAAAGTGATAACAGTCAAGGCTGGCATGGGTAGAGTAAGACAGACACTTTCAGACACTTGCCTTTTCTATAAAGTAATTTAGCAGTGTGCATTCAGAGCCTGATAATCATATTCCCTAGCCTAGTTGGTGGGGTCTAGGAATTTATTAGAAATCCATCCAGGGGCACCTGGGTGGCTCAGCTGGTTGAACATCTGACTCTTGATTTCGGCTCAGGTCACGATCTCAGGGTTGTGGGATAGAGCCCTGCAGGAGCCTGCTTAAGATTGTCTCTCTCTAGGGGCGCCTGAAGCGTCCGACTTCGGCTCAGGTCACAATCTCGCGGTCCGGGAGTTCGAGCCCCGCGTCGGGCTCTGTGCTGACTGCTCAGAGCCTGGAGCCTGTTTCGGATTCTGTGTCTCCCTCTCTCTCTGACCCTCCCCCATTCATGCTCTGTCTCTCCCTATCTCAAAAATAAATAAACGTTAAAAAAAAAAATTAAAAAAAAAAAAAGATTGTCTCTCTCTGGGGCACCTGGGTGGCTCGGTTGGTTGAGCGTCCCACTTCAGCTCAGCTCGGGATTTCATGGTTTGTGAGTTCGAGCCCCGCATCGGGCTCTATGCTGACAGCTCAAGAGCCTGGACCCTGCTTTGGATTCTGTGTCTCCCTCTCTCTCTGCCCCTTCCCCATTGGCACTCTGCCTCTCAAAAATGAATGAACGTTAAAAAAAAAAAAAGATTTTCTCTCTATCCCTTTGCCCCTCTCCCCCCACTTGCATGCACTGTCTCTTTCTCTAAAAAGAAAGAAAGAAAGGAAGAAAGAAAGAAAGAAAAGAAAGAAAGAAAGAAATTCAAAGGAAATGATCAGAAATTTGACAAAGATTTGTTTCTCTAAATGCCGAATATAACTTTTTTTTTTTTAATTGGGGAGAAAAACATGGGTTGGCAAACGATGGCCTATGGGCCCACGACCTGGTGCAGCCTGTAAGCAAAGATTTTATATATATAAATATATATATATATATATATATATATATATATATATATAAATATATATATATAATGTATTTTATATATATAAATATAATGTATATAATATATATTAAATATATATATTTATATATATAAAAATAAATAATATATATATAAATATATATATATTATATATATTATATATATATAAATATATATATAATATATATATATAAGTATTTTATATATATTTAGTATTTATTTATTTTGGGGAGAATGCAAGCTGGGGAGGGGCAGCGACAGAGGGACAGAGGGTCCGAAACGGGCTCTGCGCTGACAGGCTGACAGCAGCGAGCCAGACGTGGGGCTCGAACTCGCGAACTGTGAAATCATGACCTGAGCTGAAGGCAGACACTCAACCCACTGAGCCACCCAGGTGCTCCGCTAAGAATGGTTTTTATACTTTTAAATGGCTGAAAAAAAGCCAAAGGAAGAATAATATTTCATGAAAGTTTTATTGAAACACAACCACACTCATTCACTGACACAGTGTCTATGGCTGCTTTCGTGTTTTAGCAGCAGACTTGAGTCATTGGAATGAGGCGGAAAGGCCCGCAAAGCCTCAAATATTTGCTATCTGGCGCTTTTTGGAATTCTTTTGCCAACTGCTGGTATAATAAATAAAGGAATGCTCATATGATATAATATTTGTAGCCACCGAAATGATATTTGCAATTAATTTTTAGTAACATGAGAAAATACTCGTAACATCTTGTTAAGTGAAAAAATCTGGAATAGAGCTATTTATACTAGAGTTTCACAAGGAATATTCTGTTGGCTAATAATAGAATTCATATATTGAAAAATCTGGGTTTAAAAACTTCTGCGGGGCCTCTCCTGGATTTTACTATGTTACTTTGCAGAGTGAGTCTCTAAGAGGGAGAAATGGCATGCTATGTTCCCCAATGTTTTGATCACGAATTCCAATGTTTCATGGAACATAATTTTGGAAACGCTGATTTATATATAATGGTTTCCATTGTTCTGAAAGATATTTTATGGTCACATGGGCATGCACACACAAGATAAAAATGAGCCAAAATGGTGCCTATGTTTGTCTCTCAGCGATAGGATTATAGATCATTTTGGGGGGTTGTATTTTTATACATTTTCTAGAACAAGCATGAATTAATCTTTTGATCAAAAAAATGTTAATAAGAACAGAATATGGACTGATGTCTGTTAAGGGAAGAAGATTCTGGAATCAAAGTAGAACCTGTGAGTAAATTAGAAACATGTAGACTATTGGATCCATGCAGCAGAATTTCAAGTCATGTGCATTTACCCAGTCTGGTTTTTTACCTGCTCCTTTTCCTGTCTGTGTATTTATGTCTATGTATTTAGGTAGATATAATTTAAAGTAACTGTCTAGATCACTTAGGACAGGTTTCATATTTTATTTATTTATTTAATGTTTTATTTATTTTGAGAGAGTGAGCGAGCGAGCTGGGGAGGGGTGGAGAGAGAGAGGGAGACAGAGGATCAGAAGCAGACCCCGTGCCAACAGCAGAGACCGACGCAGGGCTCGAACCCAAGAGTTGTGAGATCATGACCTGAGCCGAAGTCGGACACTTAACCAACTGAGCCACCCAGGTGCCCCAGGTTCATATTTTAATAGAAAAGTTAATGTGTTTTTTTTTGCCTCCAAGTAAGTGAGAATCATCATTTTCTCCCAATCAAACTGGGAGGAAATTTCTTTGTTTCTTTTTCTTTTCCTTCCTTCCTCCTTTCCTTCGTTCCCTCCCTCCCTTCCCCCCCACCCCTCTCCCTCCTTCCCTTCCTCTCTTTCTTTCTTTCTTTCTTTCTTTCTTTCTTTCTTTCTTCCTTCCTTCCTTCCTTCCTTCCTTCCTTCCTTGTAAACTCTATCCCCAATGTGGGGCTGGAACTCATGACTCCAAGATCAAGAGTTGCACACTCTACCCACTAAGCCACCCAGATGCACCCCCCCACCACCTTTTTTTCAAATAAAAGACTAGCTTCATTTTTTAAAATAAACCTTTTATTTTGGAATCCTTTTATATTTACAGAAAAGATGCCAAGATAGTACAGAGAGTTCCTGAACAACCTTCATCAGCTTCCCTTGATGTTGATATCCTCTGTAACTGGTGCATTTGTCCACACTGCAGAATTAACACTGGTATGTTTCCGTCAGCGTTTTGCTGATCTTCTTTTTCTGTTCCAGGATCCAGTCCAGGAAACCACACTGCATTTAGCGAACTGGTTTCTTTCTTTCTTTCTCCCCCCCAGCTGCTTTGAGCTGGTTTCTTTTAATTCACTAAAAACTTTCAAGAATGAGATCCATTTCAATTTTGTGGTTTATCAAGCCCTAAATATAGGTGAAGTATGTGGCACTTCCTTTAAGTGGGCAGCTGTCATCCAGGAGATAGACTGTAAAAATTCTTTGTAAATTTGAAAGCTCGATATGCAGAGCAGAGGCCACATCTTACTTGGCATTTTCAGATTTTGTGCGGCCTCTGCTCTGCATATCGAGCTTTCAAATTTACAAAGAATTTTTACAAATACCTCCTTCTGTCATCCCAATCAGTCCATAGGCTCTTGTGCTCAGAAGGTCCCTCTGTTGGTTTAATGCTCTAGTGTGACTTTTTTGTTTGTTTGTTTGTTTGTTTGTTTAATTCTTCACCATTTATGAACAAGGGACCCTGCATTTTCCTTTCCCACCGATCCCTGCAGACAGGATCGGTTTAGTTCAGTAAATTTTGTGCTTTCTGACTTAGAGCTTACTCTTCTTTCTCCTACCCTACAATTTCCATCAATCTTGGGATCTATGGCTTGAACCCTGTAGTTCTTTCCCTGAATTTCCTCAAACTTTCCCTTTCTGGCTCTGTATCAATGCCTTAGCATTTTTGTATGTACTTTTTTTTTTTTTTTTTTTGCCTCAGCCACTTTGATTTCTGTTTTAAAAAATAAATCAGTCTGAAACCTTGCTTACCTGTGGGCCAAACTGCTCTGGTAATTTATGTTCATCATAATTTCCTACTGGTGGCTACTGCCTCGGCAGCTATGCACATTATGGTTATTACACAGGTTTAAAATAAAATAAAAAGGGCTCTATTTTGTTTCCGAGGTTGGTTAATTCACTCCTGCTGTTGTCAGGCCTGAACTGTGAATTATAACTCTTTTCCCGTAGGGGAGCTATTAGTTTCTCTGCAGATATGGACGCATTTGGCCAAGCAGTTTGATTTTAAAATCAGGGAGCTCTGATAGTCAAAGTAATGCTCAGTGGCCTGGATGGCAGATCCCCCGTTATTCGTGTTGGTCCAGAAAGTGCTCAATAAAATCATTCTGTGGTTCTTGAGAGAGATGGGCACCTCCCCCTGGCTTTGGATCACCGACAGAAATAGTGGTTTTGTCTGGGAGCAAAGGTCTGGGTTGGTCTCTTCTGCTTTAATTTTAGCTCTGTCAGGGTCTGGTTATGCGGACACTGGCCGTCCAAGAGAGTCGTGTCATGGTCATGCTCACTTTTAACTTAAAGGATCAACCAACAAGAATTTAGGAGAGCAAGGGTGAGAGAGACAAGGAGAAAGAGTACAAATTTAAAAATATTTCCGGATGGAAAAATGTGTAAGAAAAAACCCAAAAGACAAGATAGAGTCAAATATGCACAGCACATATGGTAGGCAAAACCTGCATACCTCTAATTTTCCAAGAACTACCACAAACCGATCGGAAAAGCGACACACCGGAAACTTTCTAGAAACGAAATGCCATGACTAATAAATGAATGAAAGGGGGCTAACCTCATCAACATTCAAAGGAATGTGGGTTTGAAGACCAATTTTCACTTGCCCAGTTGCAAACAGTCAAAGGTCGAGGACATTCAGTACTGGCGACAATCTGGGAAAACAGACGTTTGGGTATTTCTGTGGGGAAGCCAATGGAGAACCTTTAGGGAAAGCTGTCTTCTTATATTTGTAAGAATGAAAACATGAATACGCCTTTGGTCCAGCACTCCCAGCTATGGGGATCCATCCTACTGGATTAAACACACCACGGCAGAAGGTATAACCACAGGCAGATCCAGGCAGCTTTTTCTTGTAGTGGTAAAACTGGAAACAAGGTAGCTGTTCCTCAGCAGAAATATGGCTGAATGAATTGTGCAAATTCTTACTCTGAGTGATTGCCAGGAAAATGAATCACAGCTTTATATATTGACTTAGATGGCAGTGATACGTTACTAAGGAAGGGGTGGGGGGGAACAATCTTCCGGAAAAGAATAGAGTAGGCTGTAAGTTTGGTAGAAAGAAAAATAGACCTTCTCTCTTACCTGCATGTGTTTGTATACCAGCATCATGAGAGATGTAGCAGAATATTCCCTGAGTTATTATTACTGGATATCTTGGAGGCTTGACTGGATTGGGGGAATAGAGGATGTGTGGTAAGGACTTAGCCCTCTATCTATTACAGTCAACATTTTAAATGAATAGACTATGTCATTGTTGTGTTTCAATTACAAATGTACAAACGCTTATTATAAAGCAATGCAAAATAGCATTACGTTTTTCTTTTTAAGTTTTTAAAAATGTATTTATTTTGTGAGAGACAGAGACAGCGTGAGTGGGGGAGGGGCAGAGAGACAGGGAGACACAGAATCCGAAGCAGGTTCCTCCAGGCTTCGAGGTGTCAGCACAGGGCCCGATGCGGGTCCCGAACCCATGAACCGTGAGATCATGACCTGAGCCGAAGTCAGATGCTTAACTGACTGAGCCACCCAGGCGCCCCTATTTTTTTTTTTGAAGAAAAAAAGGTTGTCAATATTTGAATGTCTACTTGTGTCACCTTTGTGTGTGTGTGTGTACTTAGGCATCTCTCTCTCTATGTATTGGCATCATAAACACATGTAGTTCAGAATCTTGCTTTAGTCACTTAACTGTACATTTCCCATGGCATTTTTTCAAGTTTATTTACTTATTTTGAGAGAGAGAGTGAGAGAGAGCAAGCATGGGAGGGGCAGAGAGAGAGAGAGAGAGAGAGAGAGAGAGACAGAGACTCCCAAGCAGGCTCCCCACTGTCAGCACAGAGCCTAATGCGGGGCTAGAACTCATGAACCGTGAGATCGTGACTTGTGCTGAAATCAAGAGTCAGACGTTCAACCCACTGAGCCACCCAGGTGCCCCTCCCATGGTATTTTAAGATCCTCTGTATTATATATATATTTTTAGTATTATAGTTTTTAATGTCTGAATGTTATTTAAGTGAAGTATGATTTTCCCAACTATTCCCCTAATGTTAGGCATATGATAGTTTTAGTTTTCTGCTATTATGGTTCTTGCCGCATGAACACCTTTATGCTTATGATTTTAATTCTGTTGATTAATTAAAAAATATGTTCTCTAATATATGATTATGATTTAGATTACATAGGAATATTTATTGCTCTTGTTACACATTGCCTTGGCTATAAAATTTTGCATCAGGTATTTGAATTGAGATTCACTGCAATCCCTTTCTGTCTGTGGGCAAACCTTCTAAAGGCAGATCTGAAAATAATTTGCAAAATGTTGCTTTTCTCTGCATTTTACTGATAACCCATCATAAGGGCACACATTACCACTTGTTTATTACAGGTACAAATTTAAAATATATCAAAATGCCTATAATAGCTGAAAGGATCTTTCAAGAACAATTTAACAGCATTGTTGAAAATAATGACAGTAATTTTCATTTATCTGATACTCAACTGGCTCGCTCCACTTTCTTCTTTAGAATGATGCATTTATACAGAATTTCTTAGGCTGCTTCACTACCAGTTCTGTACACATCATTTATGGAACTGTTTGCACCTGCCCGAATTACAACAGTTTCTTGGCGGAAATCAGAGAGAAGAACGAGGGCTCCGTATCGCCCATGTTTCCACAAATCCCATTTCCTGTTTTTCTGACCTATCCTTTATTGTAGGTTCTCGTTGGTATTTTGGAAGGGGTTTCATAAGCAGCAGCAGGCTCTTCTCTATTGATATCCATGGGATTGAGGACTTGGGCCTCTCTGATCTTTTTGTCTCTTACAAACGATTCGATTATACCCATGAGTCATGGATGTGCATTGGTTGACTGTTCTAGTAGCTTTGGGGCTTACCAAGTAGGTTTGGACCTTGTCCTTTTTCTCTTCAAGACGGAATTCCTACCGTGGACATCTAATAATATTAGAGATATTTTTGCCTCCTCTCTGTAAGCAATATCAGCCAGCCCAGGCCAGCCACTGTCTTTTTGAGCTTCGTTGGTCATGAACTAGGAGCTCTAACTGATCATTTTCATTTAATTAGGTCTTTTGTTTGGGATTAAATGGCTCACAGGGCTTCATGTTTTATCACTTCTCAACCAACATCAAAATGTCGTCCATAAATTACCTGCCACACTACCTTCTCCTTTCTGATGGAGAACATAAGACACTTGTGGTGGTAAAGATGTCTGTTTTAAACTCCAGCGACAGATGGTGCCATTTGAACTCAACAGAAGTAGAGAAGAAATGGAACGCAAACCACTCGCACAGTTCGAAACTACTTAACTGATGGTCTGCAAACTCAGATGGGACACATTGCTTCATACGTGATATACCTCAAATGGAAATGCTCGAAGGTATTTACCATTCACTTTCTGCTACTTTCTTTTTCTGCACACAAAGTAAGTTTCTGTTATTTAATCATCAGCTACCTCTGCCCTCCTCCTCCTCCTCATCAAACACCCTCACTAGAAATTGGCCATGGGATTGGTATTATGTTAAGCAGGTTAAATGGATGTGGCTCCTACCTCTGTGACTTACATTCTACAAATAACACTTCACAGGGTTATCACAGTGGAAGACAAATAAAAACACCCAGAATAATGTCATAAAAAAATGTTACACCAGCTGTTCCTCCTACTGCTGTGTTTTGTGTGTGTGTGTGTGTGTGTGTGTGTGCAATTACATACAGTAAAATGTTCTAATCTATAGTGTACAGTTCAGTGAGTTTTGACAATATGTACGCCTATGTGACCAACACCCCAATCAAGATAGAGAATCTTCCATCACTTCAGAAAGTTCCTTTGTAGCCCTTCCCTATTCATTCTCCTTTCCACCAGGCAATCTCTGTTCTGATTTTTATCTCGATAGATTAGTGTTGCCTGTTTTAGAGCTTCCTATACATGGAATCACAGGGTATATACTCTTTGGCCTCTGGTTTCCTTTACTCAGTTTAATGATTTTGAGATTCATCCATGTTGATACATGCATTCGCAGCTCATTCTTCTTAATTGTTGAGTTGTGTTTCCTAGTATAGCTCTACCATGATGTTTTCCCCCATTCTCCTGTTGATGGATACTTGGTCCATTTGAAGTATTGGGCTATCATGAATAAAGCTGCAATGAACATTCTTGATAGGGTGTTTTTGACGACATACGCTTTTAGTTTTCTTTGTTTGGTCCCTGGGAATGGAACTGCTGGGTCATGTGGTAGTTTTATGTTTAGCTTTATTAAGAAACTTCCATACAGATATATTGTTTCACATTCGCTCTAGCAATGCATGAAGAGTTCCTTTTGCTCTTAATCCTTGCCAACATGAGTTTGGTATTGTTAGTTTTTAATTTTTAGATTTTTAATTTACATTTAAAATTTTAGCCATTCTAATGAATATGTAGCAGTCTCTCATTGTGGTTCTCATTTGTATTTAGGTGGTAACTAACAGTGCTGAGCATCTTTTCTTGTTTTCATTGTCCATTCATGTATCTTCTTTTTTGATATGTCCAAATCTTTTGCTTCCTTTTCATTCAATTGTTTGTCTTTTTTGTAATTAATTTGTAGGACCTCTTTGCAAATTCTGGATACAAGTTGGATAGACACATACATAGGTACATAGATAAATTCTTCTCCAAGTCTGTGGCTTGAATTTTCATTTTCTTAATGGTATCCTTTGATCAGTAAAACTTCTAAATTTGTATGAAGTCCCATTTATCATTTTTTTAATTTTAAGGATGGAGACTTTTGCACTCTAAGAAATCTCTGCCTATTTTTCTAGTAGCTTTATTGTTAAGCTTTTACATTCAGGCCTGCAATCCATCTTGAGGTATGGTGTGAGGTAAGGGTCAAAGTTCGTCTTTTAAAATATAGATATCCACTTGTTCCAGTACCAGCTGTTGAAATACTTTCCTTCCCCAATGTGGATCTTCTGGAATCTTTGTCAAAAATCATTTGGCCGTAAGTGTGTCCATTTTTCTTCTCTTTATGGTATTTTTTTGATATATTTGTGGATCATATGCCAAAACCCACTGTATTGATTGTTGTAACTTTAGAGTAACTCTTGAAGGCAGGAATGTAAGTCCTCTAGTTTTTTTCTTTTTAAAGGAATTTTGGTCCTTTGTATTTCTATATAAAGTTTAGAATCAACATTCAATTTCTACAAAATAACCCCAACAACTAGCTGGGCCTTTTTCCCGTTTTCATATTAACCCTTGACCCATGACACTATGAAGCTTTCATTACATTAAACAGTCTCAGTTTCTGAAAAGCAAATACTTCAGAAACTAAAGTCTTATTCTATGAGCGTGTCTTCCAAGCACAAATTATTACTGCAAAATCAAGTTTTGCCTTTCTGCCTTGTACAAGAATTCAGGAAGACTTCAAAGGCAGATGTGGGCTGATTGCTGTCATTTGAACATTAGGAAATGCCAACCCAGAGGAAGCCAGACATGCTTATCAACATAGTGTGAAGCTGAATGCTGTCACTCTGTGAAATCGCTTGGAGGCCAAAGTAGATTGTAAGAAAACAAAAAAACGTATCTGAAAGTAAGACAGTTTCTGGTGTAAAGAGGACACTCTGATGATCTAGAAGGTCGCATATTAAAACTTCAGATGATTATTTGATGGAAAATGCAAAATTAAAAAAAAATTCCCAGGCTTTGCAGATCCTTAATAACCTGTCCTAAGATGTCAGTGTGAGAACCTCAGATACAACGTTTTTGGCCATCTTGTTTTCCTGCTTGCTACCCAGTTGGCGTATCAATTAATATTGCTAGAGTTTGAATATATGTGTTTTATCATCTTCTGAATGACTGCTTACTCACAGTAATGGAAGGGGCTACGGAATATTCAGGGGGACACACAGGCCACTGAATAACTTGGGTCCAATAAAACACAGAGGGAATAATTTTAGGACAAGGATCCATTTATTCATGTACTCATGTACTTGCTATGTATTCTGAACCATGCCAGGTGTTGGGTATGGGGCAATGAAAAAAAAAACAGTGTTTCTCTTTCACAAAGCTTACAATGTATTTGGGAGGGGCATATAATCAGCATGCAAATAAACATAAAAACACAATTATGAACATGCAAGGGAGGACATGATCAGAACAGTATGAGAGAGAAAATCACTTAGGCTAGGATTAGAGAGGGCCTCTGTGAGGAGCGACCGTATTACCCAGGGCAAAGGAGGATCTCATGAATGAAAGGCAACCCTCTGCCCCCAGAGAATCCCCTGATCATAGGAAGTGGGGTTAAGGTGGGAAGCTTTGGGGAGCTAATTTCCAAAATAGACTTTTGATTGTTAGAGGTGGTCTTGTGGAAGACAGTGGGAGAGAAGGAAGAGGTGCATAGATCAATAAGGTTAAGAAAATGGAGCTAAAAGGCAAGGAGATGATTGGTATGTAAGTTTTAGGGAACAGGCAGAAGATGGAGGCAACTTACTTGGCAAAGTTCTTGGACAAAGTATCAGATAGTGCTCAGTGCATAGGAGGTTCATTCAAATGGATGGAAAAATTTCCAAACCAATGAAAAAGTGTAATGTTAGAGGATCTTATTTTTTCTTAGCTTTACCTCTCTGAAAATTTCATTGTTAGCAATGCTTTTCAAAAAGATCCACTCAAGTTCTACTCAGATCTATTGATGCGATGGGTCCTGGGGGAACTATTTATGGATGAGATATTCTTTTACAAGATCATTTTTGAATCAGTATGGAAATAAATTCCTTTGGGTAGAGACCAATAAATGTCCCATGGGGTGCCAACTTTTTCTGAATATATTAGAATGGTGGTCACATTTTCCAGTGGTGGTCATATGTTCTGTGCACATTATTTGCAGTTGGGGCCACTCTTTTGTGAGTCAGAGGCTTCATCTTTGAAAATGAGAATAATTATACATAGCAATGAAAATATGGTGACCTCTTGAAAATATCACCTTGAGTAGTTATAATACTTCTCATGCCATAAACATCATTCATTATTAATTCAGCCATGAAACTAAATGTAATTGAAATAGTGAAATAGCCCATGGGTCTTGTAAGATCGGTTTTAAACGCTGGTGATCATAGGGAGAAATGTAATGACCCAATAAACTCCATGTGCAGGATTTTCTTGAGGTGCATATATTATTTGCATCATTTTGTCTTTCAGGTTCTCCTACTCATCTGTCTAGCTGCTATTGCATAAAGAGAGTATATCATAGCATCTGGAGTTCTGACAGACAGCATCGGAGAGCATCTGATAGACACTAGGAGAATAAGTTTTTATTTAAGAGTATTTTGTTGCCCCCATGGGTCGGATATATTTTCCCTTCAGATGTAGTTAATATTCTTACCAACTGTAACCCTGTGCTGTGGAATATGAATTGCTAGATTGTGAACTGCACCCAGGATGATCGAAAAGACATGAATATGAATTGAAATAGTTAATCAGTCACGATGTAGATGAAGTTCTTTAGCAGTGAAAAACCACAACGTGGAGAGATCAAATGTCAACAAGCTATGTGGTCGACTCGGAACTCTTCAGGATACTGTCAAACTTTCTGAGTCTAGGCATGCCCACAGCTGAAGCTAATATTCCTTGGTGGAATGAGACATGTTGGTGGAATGAGACCCCTTGGTTCCCTTGTGAACTACAGGTTAGCTTCAGGCAAACTTTGCAAAGCCTTGTCTTCAACCCAATTACCCTTACTTGAAAAAAAGACAGAAAAAAAAAAAGGTGACCTAAAAACTGGGCGTGGTTTCAACGAATGTCTAAAATGCTACCTATTTCTCAAATTCTGAGCTCCTGTCAAATATATGAAATTAGTAGCTCCTGTTTCTCAAAATTTTACAATTGTCACATTTGTTTCCTTTCCCATCGGAGTGAAGTGTCAGATTCTGTTTTTCCAAAGGGGTAGAGGAAGCTGGTAATGGCGATAGCATATCCCACCCTTTGGCTAACTAACTGTAAAGGCCTTCCAATGGAGTCATTATGGCGGGCACAGTTTTCTCGCTGACCCGGAAGTGAGGGTTTGAACGGAACCATTAACACTGGATGTTTTCTCGTTCTTAAAAAGACAACTCTTCCTAAGACTTTTGGATGACCATATCATTTATCACTTAACTATTTTTAGATTTTTGTTCTCCAAGTTCTTGCTCCACCCCTACTTACTGTTCATGAAACCACTTGATAAAAACGCAAACATCAATCTTTTTTTTTTTTTAATGTAATTTTAGAAGCTGCGGGTAACTTGGTGTAATCGAACCGTAGGGGGCATGGAGGAACGAGGTGATAAAAGAAAAGGTGATAAAAGAAAGATTTTATGCAAGCCTCTGCAACGGTGATGTCATTTGTAGTGGAATGTAGGAGATATTGATAGGGTAAAATGCTTTTAGATAATGTCACAGATTCTTCCAGACGACACGAAGTCTAGAAAACATTCCCTTTCTCAGCTGAAGTCCCGAATATCGGGACTTCTCCCATCTGAACAGCACAGAGAAGGAATCCACGAGTCCTCTGAGTTGGTGGCAAGCAAGAGATCGTTCCTTCTACTCTTTAGGTACTACCCAGCATTCACCTTGGAAGAGCGGTTCCACGCCTGGGGAATTGTAAACTAGTGCGAGGGAGCCTTGAACTGAAAGCACGAAGGAGAGCAGAATGTGGAAGTCACCTCTTACTTCTCGAGAGCACAGCACATAGTTGTTTTGGGTCTGCTCAGTAGATGGTTGGGCACCCTCACAGGGCATACGGCGCCGATGCCATCCCTAGAGTCTGGGCGTGACCATGTGGCCCAGGTCTGGCCGGTGAGAGCCTTGTGCAGGACTCTGGGAGACCTTTCAGGAAAGAAGCTTTCTTCTCCACTGGTCTTGTTAAAGCAGCAGAGGGAAGATCCGGAGAAGACCACCCACCAGAAAGCAAAGCCCAGCGATGATGACCTTACAATAGCTGGGGACCTGGGACACGCAGCGTAGCCTCTAAACACCTCTATATGCCCGAGGAGCACACACGAAACACAAATGGAAAAAGAGAAAAGGAAAGAGAAGGAAAGAGTAGAAGACCGTTTACTAGTGGCTGTGAGACCTGGGCGAGTTTGTCTGGAGAATAATGATACCCACCCTGCAGGCTGTTCTGAGGGTTAGAGGAAACGGGGAACCTGCCGGCCGACCGTAAGTAGATGGGTGGCCACCTGAAGATCTATCTGAAGGGATCTAAGTTATTTCAGGTTTAAACTCAGCCCCTGGAACAACCCATTCTGCTAAACTTGGTCATCCTCTTCTGCAAAATGAGAGGCGCACACTCGGTCACCCCCAAGGCGTCATTCAGTTCTGACATTGGCCGCACGCTCCTGCCCTGGGTGAACTCCAGTGTACGCACGAATGATTCAGATGCAATGACCGCAGATGCCCGCCAGAGATCGCTGTAGGATATGGTTGACTCCTCGCTTCCACTGGCTTGTTAGGAATGCAAGCAGCCAGCACAGGAGACGGTGGAAAACCACCCACAGCCACCAGTGCTGGCCCCGGGGCAGGTCACGTGCCACACCATCCCTTTCCTTGTAACGCGGAGCTAACAATACCTTTCGCTTCCTTGTTGCCCAGTCATCCACCATGTAACACATATAATCTTTAATTCATTATAGGATCCTCCTTCCAAGTATATAGTTCAGGTAGACATTTCTTGTCTCTGAAGAAGAGGATTGGATTTAATTATTGGAAACTAAAAACCGTGCATGTCGGATGAAAAGGTGAGCTAAAACACAAGCATTTCAGCAGGAGTTTGGCCTGTTTCTCTCTCCTCTGTTCTGCTATGTGCTGTCAGCTCAAAGCTACTACTGCCTAAGAAGATGCCCCACCTTCTGCTGAGAGACTATTCTAGAAGCACCAGTGGTTCCCCCACAACTTGGAATTTCACTGACCATGTGAGCTGTAGCCTTAGGCATGGGGGTCTAGGGGAGATGGTGGACATACCAGTCTGAGTATGTGTATATCTATGTTGTTCCTTTCCCCACTGAATATCAATTCTATTACTTTTTTAAATCTTTATTTATTTTTGAGAGAGAGAGAGACAGAGAGAGAGAGACAGTGCGAGCAGGGAAGGAACAGAGAGAGGGAGACACAGAATCTGAAGCAGGCTCCAGGCTCCAAGCTATCAGCACAGAGCCCGACATGGGGCTCGAACCCATGAACCGTGAGATCATGACCTGAGCTGAAGTCGGACGCTTAACTGACTGAGCCACTCAGGCACTCCCACATCAATTCTATTCTTATTTAAATAGTTTCTTTTGCTTGATGGGTGTGAAAGAGACTGTAATGCTCACTAAATCACCATGTTCACCCCTCAACTTCTCATACTCCCTTGAAGCTAGGCTTGAACGTGTCCTTAGTCCTGGCCAATGAGCTCTGATTGGAAGTGACATGTGTCACTCCTGGACAAAGCAATCAAGAATCTGTGTGTCATATCCATCTACTTAATCACATGCTACTTTGACCTTTTAAACCATGTGTTCCAGCTGTAGAGCCACAAAATGGAGGAAGGTGGACTGAACATGATTATGCAATAAACATTTCTGCATGAAGTCACTGAGATTCCAGGGTCTATTTGTTACTGCAGCAGGGCTTATCCTAACCTGACTAACAGCATGGGAATGTGAACACATAAAGGAGAAGGAGATGGGCTTTATTCAGAAGCTAACTGCAGTCTCTGGCATTTCAATTCTTAATTATTATTACTTTTGGTGATTGATAAATTTGTAAGCAGTGATGAGAGGAACACTCCTATGTCAGGGAAAGTGCCAATATCTGGAAAGCCTATTTTTGCGTCCCGGGAGAACCTGGAAATCATCATATGGACATTCTAATGCACCAAAGATAAGATACATTGGAATAAAATATGTGCATGAATCTTGAACCAATGGTCCTATGGAGAAATACCCCTGAAGGTTCGTAAAGGATGTAGCTCTTACACGAAGGAAGCCTGACCACTCATAAAATTAGTGGAGGTGCCATGACTTTCTGCCATGTTCTGGAGAGCAAGATTTCAGTGTCTTTTCAAAAACGCAGAGATTCTTATTCTCTCTGCCTGAGCCAAAATTGCACACTATCCTAATTTTAAGATGAAAAGAACTTCGAATAATATTTTCTCAAACAGATTTAGTTTTGATGTCTTTTGATTCCAAGTTCTAAATCAAAGGAAAAGAATTTTTAGTTTGGTGGTTATGACCCTAATGGAATCCTCCCCCCACAAGGGACTGATAAGGAAATATTTAATTAAAAATTCTTTTCTTACCATAACATTTCCAGTGTATATCATTAAAGCTTACTGGTGATTAAGGATTTTTATGGTTAGTCACAGGTAAGAGAATTTACTTTCTACACAGTACAGCTTGGTTCAGCTTTATTTACTGATGGGTTCGGTTTTAACCTTGTTGCCTCTTTTCCTATTCCTATTTCTGCCATTTTATGAACTCGGGTGCTAGAATACTCTTCAGCAGCCCACGTCTTCTCACAGGACCTCGGGCTTGCCTTTCTGCCTTAGGGTTCAGTTTGAAAGTGAGTTATCTCTTCAAGGTCTCTCCTTTTCTCCAATAAGGAGAAGATTCCTCAAGGATGCACAGCTACTCTTCATGTGAGGCTATTACAGACTTCCTTCGAATCCAGACATTCAGCTCCAGGCTTCCCAAGTGACAATGCTTGGTAACTTGAGAGGGGTGCCATTCTACCAAGTCCCCTGGCGACCTTCCTTTCAGGTGTCATAGATGTATTATTGCTGCCTTGGGGCACCTGCAGGCATTGTTTCTAGATGATAGTCCTCTTCCACACATTATGTAGTATGGAACAACTGCAAGAGTCTCTCCTCTCGTTTGCTTAAATTTTAATACTTTAAGTTAGGATCTTATGATTAACTACTAAAATAAATTTCAAAAGCCAATGAAATTGGCTCAGCTCAACCATCCATTTCCCAGAGAAGACTTCTCTGCTCTGAACATTGTCGTAATTTTACAATGGGTGCTTATTTAATTAGTCTCTCTCTCTCCCCACCCTCTGGGCTATAACTTCCAAGTTTATGTTAGTTTTTGCCCATAAATGTATCCTTGGCTCAGTGGCTGATGATAGATAGATGTGTTGAATGGATAAATTAATAAATGAAGAAGGTCAAGGTCAGTACATGAGGAAAGTATTGAGAGGAAGTTTAGGCAGGTAAGAATAATAGATGTGTGAACTGGAGTTACATGAAGTGAGGGACTTGGTGTTTCTCCTTCCTTTGACGTTCTCTATTCCTCTCCTTTTATCCATATCCTCCCCTTCCCTTCCCTTCCCTCCTTTCTTTCCCCTCTCCCCTTCTCCTACATCTCATTCTTTTGCTTGTCTATCCCACTTTACCCTGACTGTGCCATTTTCTCATTGATAGGAATTGTAACAGAGGAATCACAGGTTGGAACAGGAATCACAGGTTGGAACAGGAAGATGAGAAGTGAAGTGAGCTGTGCAAAGAAGTAAGGTCTTATAACGCAGTCCTGAGTAGCGTACAGGAAGTTGAGGCAAAAGTTTTCTAGACTAGGAAGCATGCTGCTGCCCTGTTACAAGGGTGAGTAATTGGGGACAACTGTCCTGCTATGTTCATTCAACCAACATTCAGAAGAAGACTTTAGCTATCTGAGAATGGGCTGAGTGTTGGAGACAGTTAAGGAGACAGGACTCCTGATATCAAAGAGCCTACTGTTGAGCATCACGGTACTCAAAGTGTTGTCCAGGTTAGGGAACTAAATGTGAGACATAAAACCATAAAACTCATACAAGAAGGCATTGGCAGTAATATCTTGGACATAAACCTTCACAATATTTTTCTAGATATCTCATTGGGCAAGGGAAACAAAAGCAAAAATAAACTATTGGTACTATACCAAAGTAATAAGCTCTTGCACAGCAAAGGAAACCATCAACTAAACAAAAAGGCAACCTACTGAATGGAGGAAGATATTTGCAAATGATATATCCAGTAGAGGATTAATATCCAAAATTTATTAAAAAACTTACACTACTCAAAAGCAAAAAAAAAAATCCATGAAAACTAAATAATCTGATTAAAAATGGGCAGAGGACCTGAATAGACATTTTCCCAAAGACATAAGGATGGCCAACAGACACGTGAAAAGATGCTCAACATCACTGATCATCAGGGAAATGCAAATTAAAACCACAGTGAGATATCACCTTATACCTGTCAGAATGGCTAAAATAAAAACACAAGAGACACGCCTGGGTGGCTCAGTCAGTTAAGCATCCGACTCTTGATCTCAACTCAGCTCACGATCTTATGGTTCATGAGTTCAAGTTCTGTGTTGGGCTCTGTGCTGATGGCTCAAAACCTGCTTGGGATTCTGTCTTGCCCTCTCTCTCTGCCCCTCCTCTGCTTGTGCTTGCTCTTTCCCTCTCTCTCTCAAAATAAATAAATAAACAAACATTTAAAAAGGATAAAAAGAAAAACACAAGAAACAATAAGTGTTGGCGAGGATGTGGAGAAAAGGGAATCCTTGTGCACTGTGGGTTTAAATGTATATTGGTGCAGCCACCGTGGAGGACAGTATGGAGGTTCCTCAAAATATTAAAACTAGAATTACCATATGATCCCGTAATTCTACCACTGGGTACTTATCCAAAGAAAACAAAAACACTAATTTGAAAAGATATATGCACTTTTATGTTCATTGCAGCATTACTTACAGTAATCAAGATATGAAAGCAACCTAACTGTCCATTGATAGATGGACGGATAAAGAAGATGTGGTGTATATATACACAATGGAATATTACTCAGCCATAAAAAAGGGAAATCTTGGTGTTTGCAACAATCTGGATGGACACAAAGGGCGTTATGTGAAGGGAGATAAGTCTGACAGGGAAAGGCAAGTACCATGTGATTTCACTTGTATACGGAATCTAAAAAACAAAACAAATGAACAAACAGAGAAACCAGAAACGGAATAAAAAATACAGAGAACAGACTTCATGGTTGCAGAGGGGATGGGATTGGGGGGGCAGGAAAATAGGTAAAGGGCATTAAGGGGTACAAAATTCCAGTTATAAAGTAAGCAAGTCACGAGGATGAAAAGGACAGCATAGGGAATACAGCAATAACATTGTAATAACATTGCATGGTGACAGATGGTAACCATGCTTATCAGGGTGAGCGTAGTATAATGTATAGAGTTGTCAAATCACTATGTTGTACACTTGAAATGAATACAACATTGCGTGTCAACTCAACGTCGATAAAAAACAAAACGATAGAGTATCGTTCATGAACTGGCGGCATCAAGGTTACCCAGGAATTTGTCGGAAATGTAGAATCCTAGCCCCCACCAAGATGTACTGGTGAGGATTTTCATTTCAACTAGATGCCAAGGTCATCTGTAGGCCTATTAAAATTTCAGAAGCACCCGGTGAGAAAGCACAGACAAGTAAAAAGCCGCAGACAACAGGTGAGGAGGTGTCAGACTGGATGTAAACACAGTGGTGTGGGATTGCATGGAAGACCATCAGGCTTTCGTCTGCTGACGGGAGGGGATGTGAACAGGGAGGTCAGGAAATGGCAAATGAATGGGAATTTGAAAAGGGAAGGCAAAAGCAAAGGCCCGTGGGTGCGCAGAAGCAGGCCCCATTCAGTGAAGTGCATGTTTTTCAACCTGGATAAAACTAGAACCGGCTGAGAAATGACAAGAGATGACGTCCAACGCATGGGTGGAAGCAGGTCACGAAAGGTTAACTGTGCCCTTCTAACAAGGATGGACATTGAAGAGTCATCGATTATTCTAGTTTGTGCTGCTGGGAAGTCATTCTGAGAGGGACAGGAACAGGACTAAAGCTAGACTAGTAACACTTGTGGAGGATGTGTTATATACCAGGTTCTATACCAAACGGTTCAAATGCCTTGTTTCACTTAAGCCTTCCAACAGGCCTACGAGGCAGGTGTTATGACAACTCCCGGGGCTACAGGGGATGGACCCTCTGCACCTGAGTTGGAGAGGGTAGTGCAAGTGATGAGGTTCCCTTGGCGCTGCTCCAGAAAGGGACAAAATAAAGTTGCCTTGTGCTTGGAGTTCGAGTGTCCATGTTATGGTATCTCAAGGGTGACAGATTCTGGAGAAGAGGGGATGAGAGCCAACATTTCTCGTGTCCTTTGTTTCCTGCTTTCTGTTAAAATTCCATTTTGTTTGAAGAAGGATCTCTTCCGCCTCCTCCCATAGGTTATGCACCATCAGCCAGCTTAACACAGACACCCCAGGCAATTGGAGGTGCTCTGTGGGCTACCTTGAAAGCGAATTCCCTGAATAAACAGTTTAGTCAAAAAACACCAGGTGCTCAATCTCACAATCCATAAATTCAAACCTAACTTTTGCATCCTGTGGAGAACCGTCTTTTGCCAGGGCTGGCAGTAGCCAGAATTGGGAGGCAGGGTACATCTGTCTTCGACCTCTCCCCTGCCCCTTCCTTTTTGAAAACTGTCAGAGTTGGTTGGATTTCTCTGCCTCATCAAAACACACCTGGCTTGTGTCCATTTCCTTCGGGTCCTATCCTTCCCCAAGAAAATGTGTCATGATGTATCAATTAACTAGATATTGATCCTTCGGAAGGTGTTAGCCCTTCAATAATAGTATATCCCCAAGATAAGAGATGCCTGGTGTTTAGAATGATGATAATGTGGAGTATGGTAATCAGGAGTAGAGAATGTTGTCTGCTTTGGGATGCCTTGTCTCCCTTTCCGATGACGTCCCCCCATCTGTTACATCAGTGAAGATGGACAAGAAAAGAGAAAAGTATCTCTTTGCTTAAATGTTCTCAATTGTTCTTTCCCTTGGCTTTGCTGTTTCTCTGGCCAACACCACCTGATCTTCTAGGCTGTCCATGTGACATGCTTCCCAGTGGCTGGGCTTTCTCCATAGGCATCAATGTTTTCTCTGAAAGGTTCTATACAGGGTTACTTCACGATACATTTCCTGATGTGTCCATCTGACCCCAACACTTTCTCTTCCATTTCCCCTTAAATTATTGCCATGGGTGGTGCATTCCACAGCAACGTGCTGTTGGCTCTCCTCAAATAACTTTGAGATGCACTTTGGTTGAACGAACAACAAAGAACAAAACAAAATAGCGTGTCATACGGCTAAAGGTTAAGACACAGATACTTTCGTACATTGCTGATAGTTGTATAAATTGGTACAGCCCTTTTGGAGAACACTTTGGCAATAAATATAACAATCTTAAAATTTTCAGATTGTTTTAGAATCTGAAGTTCAATGAAAATATTTTTTAATGTTTATTTTTTTTGAGAGGGAGAGAGACAGAGTGTGAATGGGGAGGAGCAGAGAGAGCAGGAGACACAGAATCTGAAGCAGGCTAGAACCCGACGTGGGGCTTGAGCTCGTGAGCTGTGAGATCATGACCTGAGCCGAAGTCAGGCACTCAACTGACTGAGCCACCCAGGTGCCCGTCTGCAGTTCTATTATTAAAATAAAAGAGGAGGCAAATCAATTTGAATCTATACAAAGAAATACCTACAAGGATGCTCACTGTAGTACCTGTTTTGTGAAAACTTGGAATCTACTAAAAATATCCAATGAAAGGGGACTGGTTAAATAAATGATAAAATACTGTGTAACTACTCAACATAACTTTGTAGAAACATACTTTATAGCGTGTAAAAGTGTTCACAAAAAGTGGCTTACAGAAAAGCATAATGACACGATCTCATTTTGTAAAAGAACTCTACAGGTAAGTATTCATTCAAGAAAAAGAAGGAAACGAGGGCATCTGGGTGGCTCAGTCGGTTGAGCGTCTGACCTCGGCTCATGTCATGATCTCATGGTTTATGGATTCGAGCCCCAGTCGGGCTCTGTGCTGGCAGTGCGGAGCCTGCTTGGGATTCTCTCTCCTTCTCGCTCTCTGATCCTCCTCCACTTGCACTTGCTCTCTCTCTCAAAATAAATCAATAAACTTAAAAAAAAGGAAGCAATTTGCTTCAAAATGTCAACTGACAGGTAGAGGAGTGAAGGGCTAAGGGCAAGGGAAAGAGGATGATACTTTCTCTTCGTTAGTTTCTAATTTTCTGTAGTTTCTACAATGCATGTGTACTCCATTCGTGTCAGAAAAGTAAACAGTAAGAATCACAGAAAAATGGCAAAAAGAATTAAATATAGAAAAGTGATATGAAAATAAAAATAAATGTAATGCCAGAAATGTATGCCGTAGCACCCTGCGAGAGATGGGCCTCGCATTTAAGAAGGCCCGTTCTCTCAAGAGAATGAGAAGACAAGCCACAGACTGGGAGAGAATATTTGCAAAAGACATCTCTGATAATGGACTGCTGTCCAAAATACACAAGGAACTCCTGTAATTCAACAATAAGAATGTTGGGACATTGAAAATCTGCAACACTGACGATATCAAATGCTGGCAGAGAGGCGGTGCTACAGGAACTGTTAAGCGTTGCTGGTGAAGAAAAATGGTACAGCCGCTTTAGAAGACAGTTTGGCAGATTTTGTGTTTTTGTTTTTTTTGTATGTGTTTGTTTTTACAAAACTAAACATACTCTTACTATGTGATCCAGCAATCCTGCTGCTTGGCATTTACCCAAATGAGTTGAAGACCTAGGCCCACACAGAGACCTGCACATGAGAGGTTATAGTAGTTCTATTCGTAACTGCCAGAACTCGGAAGCAACCAAGATGGCCTCCAGTAGGCGAATGGATACATATATTGTGGTCCATCCGCACGGTGGAATATTATTCAGCACTAAAAAGCAATGTGCTATCGAGCACGAAAAGACACGGTGGAAACTGGAATGCATATTGCTAAGAGAAAGACAACAATCTGAAAAACCTACACGCTATACGATTCCAACTATATGACACTCTGGAAAAGGCAGAACTATGGAGACAGTAAAAAGATCAACGACTGCCAGGGGTAGTGGGGAGAGGGATGAATAGGCAGGACACAGTGGGTGTTCAGGGCAATAAAACTACTGTGTGATATTATAATGGCAGACACATGTCATCATACATTTGGTGAAACCCATAGAATGTACAACATCATGAGTGGACCCTAATGTAAACTATGGATTCTGGGTGATAATGACGTCTCAGTGTAGGTTGTAACAAGTGTGCCACCCTGGTGGGGATGTTGATAGTCAGGGAGGCTGAGCACACGTGTGTGGAGGCAGGGAGATATGGGAAATCACTGTATTTTCTGTTCACTTTTGCCGTGGACTCCAAACTGCTTTAAAAAAATAAATTCTGTTTTAAAGAAAGAGAGAGATGTGCTCTGTATCCCAACTTGAGCCAAAGTAAAGACCTTTCACAGTTTAGAGGAAATGTATGTAACAGACCCTGCTCCTGAGTCTTGAAAGAATTTTCTTTTCTGACTTCTCCTAATAGAGGATAAAGTGCTATGCATGATAAAAAACAAATAAACACCCCTCAGACATAAAAAAATCAATATGAACCACTTTTTATCAACTCCCTTGATATTACCTGATGGCCTAATACCAAGGCTCAGTTCAGGAAGTCCAAGACTAGGAAGAGTAAAAATAAAAGGGATAAGGAACACAATTGTCTGATGATCTGGTTTCTACAAGAACAATGTCGAATCGAGTAGATAGCAGAATGTGCTGGAAGTGATCTATAGATATTATTTCTTAAAATTTAGGGATAAAGTCGCCTGTTGTGGAACTTGGGTATTTGCCTGGAAAGAAATTCATTCAGATCCTACTGGTGATAGGCAGACCCACCCAGGGTCACCTGTGGGCCAGTAAGTCTTTCCTCAGAAAGTTCTTCTGGGTTGGCATCAAATATGTGGTTGGTGTGGGAGAGCTTGGATGTTTTATCTTTTCTCAAAGTCCAACTTTTCTCTTTTCCTTCCCCCATTCACCTACCCAGCCTCATTACCACCTCTTTTCCTGTTTCTCTCTTCCTCCTTCTTGTATGCCCCTCTCTCCTCTTCCCTTTCTCTCCCCCAGCCGTGGAGCTCACTCCCCCTGTCAGCATGTGGCAGGCCTTGCCTTCTCACACATAAGGGAGAGTTCAATTATAGAAGAAGAAAAAAAGCATATTGAGCAAAGATTAGCTTCCTGGGCAGTGCAGATTAAGAAAATTAATTATAAAGATGAGACTGTTTTCTTTCATTTCCTTTTGACAGCCTGAGAACGGCTCACTGGGAAGTGACCAGTATCTGACGTGTCTGAAAACCGCTGCTCTTCAGCTCGTGGACAATGATTCCTTTATCTCTTGCAGCTTTCTTTTGAGTGAGCTTGTAGGGCAGGCCCGGGACTTACAATGTCCTTAAGGTTGCCTGATGTTTTCCTTGTGGCATTTTCCCCAGTCCTGCCACACTCACACCACAAGGAGCTTTTTACATGACTCCACAGCTGGTAACACCCTTGAAGGAAGAGAGGTTCAATGTTCTGTCCTCATTAATTGCCCCCAACTGAGCTACACCCTGAAGAGACCAAAGACTCTCTACATATCTTTTAGAGTTCTATGAAGATAAAAGAAGTACCTGGAAACATTAAAAAAAAAGTGTTACACAGCCAAGGAGATGTTAAAATAAAGGGAAAGTAACACCGTGCTATGATTCTTAGTTGGTTATCATGTGTTGGGATTTATAAATGAAAACAGGCAATGATGCATATTTAATCGCTTCAGAAAGATCGAATGTGTCGGTGTGGTTGGGCAACAGATAGCTCTGAGGTTATAGGATAACACATCATAAGCATGAGTTTTCCCTTCTGTATGTGAACCGATAAAGAATTCTCCAGAACTGCTTTGTGTATCACAGTAGAGCTTTGGCTGCCTCTGTTCAGCCTGAGGAGAAGTACATATAAGAAAAAGTAAATATAAATGAGGAAACCCAGGGCCAAATTTTTTTTTGCACAGAGTTATCTAGTTCATTGGTAGGTTTTCAGGTGCTCGTCCTGACGATCCTGAGAGGAATATATCATAAATAAAATAGGAGGAGGAATTTGAAAAAAAAAAAAAAAAAAAGAAGAAGACAAGAGGTGGTTTGCTTTACGCGGGGAGAATTGTGAATTGTTTATGGCTGGTGAGGAAGCTCATGCTATCTAAACCCAGAAGCTAACTGGTTTCTGTTTTTAACAGCTTTATTGAGGTGTACTTTACACACCGTGAAATTTACCCATCTTCAGTGTATAATTCAATGACTTTTAGTAAATTTATAGAGTTGAGTAGGCGTCACCACAACCCAGTTTCCAGACATTTCCATCATCAGCAAACTATAGCCTGATTTTGTAAATCCAGTTTTATTGGAACACAGCCATGCCCTCATTCACATCCTGTCCAGGGCCTCTTTCCCTCTACAGTGAAGCTGGGTTGGGTAGTTGCAACAGAAGACTTATGGCCTGCAAAGCTTAAAATATTTACTAACTGGCCTTTTACTAGAAAGACTTTCTGACTTGTGCTTTAAAGGGAAACATGAAAAACTGAAAACAGTGAAAACTGCCCAGTGTGATGCAACGTGCCTTACTTAGATGAAACCTGCTTTATTTTTAGACATGAATTCCAAGATCCACTGGACCCATTTTTACATGATATGCCTCTCTCAGCCTCAATTTTCTTCATCTGTAAAAGAGGGACAATCTGTATCTCATAGGGCTATTGTAAATATGAAGTTTAGATGGCACATGTAAAATACATTTAGCATAGGGCAGGGTATGGGATAAGTATTCAGTAAATCACTCTCTGCAACCCCAGATGGCAGTGTTTATTTTGTTGCTCAGCTAGAGAGAGAAAGTGGAATCATTTTGTAAAATTGACTTTTCAAAGCAAAGTGTGGACATCTCAGGGAAAGCTGCAGGCTTCTGAAATACTTTGGAAGAGTATTCTAATCTTTCTTCCATGCCTCTGTCGAGGAGGGCAGGTGCACCAGTGTGTGCCTAGAAATCCTCCTTGCTCTGTGTGTAGGGCAGGGGTCGTTGCTCTCCTCCACTGGGGAAGCCCCACGTGTGGGCGCAGAGAGGCCAGCTGGGTGTTCTCCAGTTATCCAGGGCTTGGTTTCTGTAGCATGACATTGGGGCTTGTGATCAAATGGTCAGAAAAAACCATGAATGAGATCTGGAAATCATCTGGCTGAGCTCTTAATTTCTACAAAATTCATGTGGTCTTAGGAGATAAGAACAACATGAAAAGAATCAAGTTCAAAGGTTTTTTTTGAGTTAGACGGAAAATGAATGTATATGTCTGATGAGCCAAAGAAAGGCGAAATTAAATCAAGTGAGGCAATCATCTTGGTGGGGGGTGACAGAGTCTAATCTGGCTTGAAAATCTGACTCACATCAAAAGGATGCTATGTCCCATCCCATTTGATAGTTTTGAAGATGTTGTTACAAAGAATAATTAGGGCCTGGTAAGTTCCATCAGTGTCACGGTCAAACATCAGTCATGTTCTGGCCAACCCCCCAAGTTATAAGGGATACCAACCCCCAAATTGTGTGGGATGATATAATGGGTTAGCAGCTTTAACCCCAAGAAAACTTAGAATTAACAATAGATGTGTTTCAGATAATCAGAGCATGTAATCGAGTAATTAATTTAGATTTGTGCTAAGTTGAAATTTTACTAAATTTATAAGCTGAATTAGAATACTTAAAGTACTTAAGTATTGTCCTATTTATAAGTTTACTACATTTATAAACATTACTGAAGAGCTTGAAATTTTTATTGGTGAAGTCAGACAATTGTAGCTTTTTTTAAAAAAATGAAATACATTAAATTTGTAAATTTAGTTAAAAATGCTTAAAACATTTAACTAAATTAGAAATGGGGCTGACATTATTTAAGGGCCTTTTAAAGTTATTCCTCAACTTTGGTAGCCTTATCCATAGAACAAAATTTTAAGCTTTTAAAAACTTAAGGATGGTCAACTTCGACAAAGCAAGAAAGAGTATCCAATGGAAAAAAAGACAGTCTCTTCAACAAATGGTGTTGGGAAAACTGGACAGTGACCTGCAGAAGAATGAAACTGGGCCACTTTCTTACACCAGACACAAAAATAAACTCAAAATGGATGAAAGACCTAAATGTGAGACAGGAAACCATCAAAATCCTAGAAGAGAATACAGGCAGCAACCTCTTTGAGCTCGGCCATAGCAACTTCTTACTAGATATGTTGCTAGAGGCAAGGGAAACAAAAGCAAAATGAACTACTGGGACCTCATCAAGGTAAAAGCTTCTGCACAGAGAAGGAAACAATCAACAAAATTAAAAGACAGCCTATGGAATAGGAGAAGATACTTGCAAATGACATATATGATAAAGGGTTAATATCCAAAATCTAAAAAGAACTTATCAAACTCAACACCCCCCAAAACAAATAATCTGGTGAAGAAATGGGCAGAAGACATGAATAGACGTTTTTCCAAAGAAGACATCCAGATGGCTAACAGACACATGAAAAGATGCTCCACATCACTCATCATCAGGGAAATGCAATTCAAAACTACAATGAGATATCATATCACACCTGTCAGACTGGCTAACATTAACAACACAAGAAACAACAAGTGTTGGCGAGGATGCAGAGAAAGAACCTTCTTGCACTGTTGGGGGAAATGCAAACTGGTACAGCCACTGTGTAAAACAGTATGGAGTTTCCTCAAAAAGTTAAAAATAGTACTACCCTATGATCTCACAATTGCACTACTAGGTATTTACCCAAAGAATACAAAAATACAGATTTGAAGGGGCACATGCACCCTGATGTTTATAGCAGCATTATCAACAATAGCCAACCTACAGAAAGAGCCCAAATGTCCATGACTAATGAATGGATAAAGAAGATGTGACAATGGAATATTACTCGGCCATCAAAAAGAACGAAATCTTGACATTTGCAACGATGTGGATGGAGCTAGAGTGCATTATGCTAAGTGAAATAAGTCAAAGAAAGACAAATACCATATGATTTCCCTCATATGTGGAATTTAAGAAACAAAACAGATGAACATATGGGAGGGGGAAAAGAGAGAGAGAGAGAGAGAAAGAGAGAGAGAAAGAGAGAGAGAAAGGGAGGGAGAGGGAGAGGGAGAGGGAGAGGGAGAGGGAGAGGGAGAGGGAGAGGGAGAGAGAGAGAGAGAGAGAGAGAGAGAGAGAGAGAAACATACCATAAGAAACTCTTAACGATAGGGAAGAATCTGGGGGTTGATGCAGGGAGGTGGGTGGGGGATGGGCTAGATGGGTGACAGATATCAAGGAGGGCACTTGTGATGAGCACTGGGTGTTGTATGTAAGTGATGAACCACTGAATTCTATTCCTGAAACCAATATTGCACCATATGTTAATTAACTAGAATTTAAATAAAAACTTGAAAAAAAATACAGTATATCTCTCAAAGGTAATGACATTTTAAAAAATGTTTACTTATTCTATTTTGAGAGAGAGAGAGAGAGAGAGAGAGAGAGAGCAAGCAAGCGCACACTCAAGTAGGGGAAGGGCAGAGAGATGGGGAGAGAGAATCTCAAGCAGGCTCTGTGCTGTCAGCACAGAGCCCGATGTAGGGCTCGAACTCAAGAACTATGAGACCATGACCTGAGCCAAAACCAAAAGTCACACACTTAACCTATCCAGGTGCCCCAAGGTAATGACATTTTTTTAAAAATGTTTTTTATTTATTTTTGAGAGAGAGACAGAGTGCAAGCAGGGGAGGGGCAGAGAGAGAGGGGGACACAGAATCCGAAACAGGCTCCAGGTTCCGAGCTGTCGGCACAGAGCCCGATGTGGGGTTCGAACCCATGAACCATGAGATCACGACCTGAGCTAAAGTTGGACGCTCAGCTGTCTGAGCCACCCAGGCGCCCCAAGGTAATGACATTTTTAACATAATGTGCAATACTAATACCATTTGTAAAATTTTTTCAGCCATTTCAAAAAAAACCTTAAGGAATTAGATTTTTGAATTTGTAATTTAAATAAATTGAATGTTGAGTTTTAAAACACACACACACACAGAGGGGTGCCTGGGTGGCTCAGTCGGTTAAGTGTCTGACTACAGCTCAGGTCATGGTCTCGCACTCCATGAGTTCGAGCCCTGCGTTGGGCTCTGTGCTGACAGCTCAGAGCCTGGAGCCTGCTTTGAATTCTGTGTCTCCCTCTCTCTCTGCCCCTTCCCCACTCGCACTCCATCTCTCCCTCTCTCTCAAAAATAAATAAGCATTAAAATTTAAAAAAACCACAGACACACACCGAACCCCAAACTACTCTTCTCTGTATGAAAACAACCTTAAGGATGGATGTAGACACACACACACACACACACACACACACAGTCCACAAAAATAGGTGACTGGCTGGATATTAGTAGAGAGTACTGACAGAAAGAGTGAGTTTTCTTCTGCACTGAGCTGCACTGGTGGGAAGGTGGGGACCATGCCCCCCGCAAGTCCCCAACGTGGAGAAGTTAAAGATGGCTGCACATTCTTTGAAATTTCTTCCAAGAGGTGGGGTTTATGTCTCTTTCTCTGAATCTGGGTGGGTGGCTCTGTAACTGCTTGACCTGCATTTAGTAAGGCTGAATATGCTTCTACTGAAGCCCCAGCAATGCCACCACCTTTAGGTGTATATGACAGGGAGATTCCCTTACCTGTGAGTGAGGAGACGTGCTCAAGGATGTCCATAGGTGCAGAAGCAACTGACCCCGTTCTGCACGGAGGAATGGATACACACGCTCATGCAAAGGAATGCTCATCACGGTGGAAAGGAATAAACTTGAGTTATACACATCAACACAGACACATCTTACACACAAAAAGCTACAGACACATCTTACAGGCAGAAAACTAAGGGGACATAGCCAAATGTAGGACGGGGTTTCTCAAAATTTTTTCCTTTATTGCCGCCCCAAAGAGTCTTTTTAGACATTTATTCCTAATTCCACCCCCCCAAGAACCAATTATCATTCCAGTTGAGAACGCATGATGTAGAGGAATGCGCAAAGTATGATACTATTTATGGAGCATTTAAAAGGAGGCACGGGGTGCCTGGGTGGCTCCCTCAGTTAAGCACCGACTTCGGCTTGGGTCATGATCTCACAGTTTGCGGGTTCGAGCCCCTCGTCGGGCTCTGTGCTGACAGCTGGGAGTCTGGAGCCTGCTTCGGATTCTGGCTCTCCCTCTCTCTCTGCCTCTCCCCTCCTCGTGCTGTCTCTGTCTGTCTCTCAAAAATAAACATTAAAAAAAATTTTAAAGTATGCACAGCAGTTGTGGTTTGCTTACGAGTACATACATATGTGGTAAAGACATACTTATTTTGAGAGACAGAGAGAGAGAGGGAGCATGAACAGGGAAGAAGCAGAAAGAGGCAGAAAGAGAGGGAGGGATGGAGAGACAAGAGAGAGGGAGGGAGAGAGAGAATCCCAAGCAGGCTCCTTGCTGTCAGCGCCGAGCCCAACATGGGGCTTGATCTCATGAACTGGGAGATCACGACCTGAGCCGGAATCAAGAGGTGGTCGCTTAATCGACTGAGCCACCCAGGTGCTTCCCTACCTATTAGCTGTTACCAGCTTTCCCCTACCTGAAAATTTCTCCAGAGCGTACACTAAAAACCTCATGAAAGATAATAAATTTAGTGGGCTGCAGTCACCACATAATGTGATAAATACAATCAAGAGTCACTAGTGCCTTTTTACAAATTTGACTAGGAGTAACGTGTACCGGGGGAGGGGCGGGAATCAGTGGGCACGAAGCATCTTAACAGAAACTTGTGGAAGATAGCAACGCACGTCAGAAGAAAGCAAATCCCACAGGCGTGGGGCATGGAACACACACCACAGAGGCTGTAATTTCTTAATTAGGTTCCCGAAGTGGCCTTCTCGGAAGATGCATCTGTATGTTTAGTTTCTCCTGTGTTCAGCACGTGGAATATATCCCACATGGCTGGTGGCCTCTCTGACTCCCATGGCCTGAGCCGCCCTTGCCTCTTAATTATATTACACTCCATCCGAAGGCGAGCTCTGTGCAATTCCTAAAAACCCCAAAGTTTTAGCTCACTTTGTTACATTGGGTATTTTATGCTTTTGCTTATTAAAATATTTTCCACATCTACAGGCCTATGTGTACCTCTTTATGTATACATAATATAAACAGAAATATATGAACGCCCATTTCTACAGCATTTGTCTTCATAATAAGACCCAGCAGGAATAAACAGCTTTGGTCTGTGCACGTTGAGTATATCAGATTTTGCATATTTTATTCTATTGTGCGATAAAGAAATGCATTGTGACGGAGCAATGTAATTTCTTTCATAAGTGATGCAGTACTTTAATATGTAACCACATAAGAGGCTCCCTCTCCCAAGCTACTACTGGATGAATGGCTGTAACAATTCTTAGAGATGAAGTCTGGCAACACGTCGCTATCATAACTTATTTCCAGATGAGTCTTTAGTTATAATTCCTGTAATTCTACAAAGGAGAAGAAAGGGAGCTAGGGCAGTTTATCAGGACAACGTTTTCTCTTTTTTTTTTCCTCGAAGTATAATTAACATACAGTATGATATTAGTTTCAGGTGTACAACATAATGATTCAACAATTCCGTACATTACTCAGCGCTCATCACAATAAGCGTCCTGTTGATCTCCTTCTAAAGGGAACATTTATGGATAGTGTCCCAAGGGAAGCCGTGCCTTTCTTTGTGCCAGGGATTGAGGTGAGCTTTGCACTCACCCTTTATCCTTCCCAAGCTTCTGGGTGATGGAGACTATAAACAAAGTACCCAAATGATGTCAGCATGAATGGCTGGATGCAAGTCTCTTAACTCTCAAATACAGGGTTCTCTGCAACAAAATACACTTTAGAGAGATGCCTGGCGTGGAACTTCCTGCTTTCTCTTTGAGCCCAGACCCATCTGTTTGCCTGTTGGAAGAGTGGAGTCTGCAGGGCAGTCTTTATGTCCACCCCCCACATTACTTCAGGGGGGTACACGCCTGCCTCGCTTACAGAGTGGCTGGTAGGACACATTGAGAGAGAAGGCAAGGAAATGCCACTTGAGCTCAAGAAGAGCAAAGGCGGAATGTGCCCAAGTGGTCTGTGGCCCTTAAAGCTCCATAACCCTATTGATTGAGAAAAATAGTACCCGATGAATAGCCTAGACTCTAACCAATGGGCAGAGATTGTAGATGTTCCCACTAACCCTTGGTCATCAGGTAGAGAGAGGTGTGGAGGCCCCTTCTTGTATGGAAACATAAGGGGGTGTGTTGATGCGGAGGGGTGGTGTAAACATTCCTCTTTCACCCAACGTGGATTCGCTAGCCCCGACCAGGAGAAGGTCATCCATTGGACTGGGGCCTCTGAAGTATGCTGTTCAAGTAAATGTGGCAGCCGAGGGTAGAGGTTAACATTTACTGAGTGTCTACTATGTTCCAATAATTCTATATACTTATCAAATTTCACTGTCCTATCATTTCAGGCTCACAGTAATCAGCTGGAGTTACATCGCACACGGAGGTCAGGGTCTAAAATTAGCCGGGAAGTTCCTCTGGTCAAAATGATTCATGAAGATCCCTTAGGAAAAGTGCCACACTGGCTGGCAAGAAATTTACTTTCTCTTAGTAAGCCCAACACAGCCGCATTTTTCACCAGCTCTGGAACCGAATTCTGAGTTCTGCTTTTCAGTTGAGCATGGGGTAAAATAGTTGTCTGTTTAGGGAATACAATGTTCATGAAATATGCATCTTTAAAAACTACAGCTATATTTAGCTAGTGAGATGCTTATGCTATATAAGAGGCAGTGAAAACAGGGACCAAATGAGGGTGCATCCATACATGGATGATTCTTACCTCATACTTGTGCTGGAGCTTGCACTTTTTGAGTGAAAAAGGGAGCAGAATGGTATTTCCTTCTCTTTTTGGGTAATTTAAAAAATTTGAGTATAGGTGACACACAATGTCACAATAGTTTCGAGGTGTGCAGCATGGTGGTTTGACACCTCTATATGTTATGCTGTGTTCACAAGTGTAGTCACCATCTGTCACCAGACAGTGCTATTACACTATCATTGACTCTACTCCTTATCCTGTGCCTTTTATTCTCGTGACTTATTCATTCTATAACTGGAAGCCTGTATCTCCCACTCTCCCTCCCCCATTTTACCCAACACTCCAGCCCCCACCCCCTGGCAACCATCAGTTTGTTCTCTGTATTTTTAGGCATGATTCTGCTTTTTGGTTGTTTATTATTTTTTTTCTAGGTTCCACATACGAGTGAAGTCATGTGGTATTTGTCTTTCTTGATCTGACTCATTTCACTTAGCATGGTACTCTCTAGGTTCATTCATGTGGTCTCAAATGACACAATCTCATCTTTTTTTATGGCTGTGTCATATTCTGTTCTGTATATACACACACACACAAACACACACACACACAACACATCTTCCTTATCCATTTATCTATGGATAGACACGTTGCTTTCATATCTTGACTATTGTAAAAAAAATGCTGCAATAAACATAAAGGTACATAGATCTTTTCAAATTAGGGTTTTTGTTTTCTCTGGGTAAATATCCAATAGTGGAATTATTGGATCATATGATATTTTTATTTTTACTTTTTTGAGGAGCCTCCATACTGTTTTCCACAGTGGCTGTACTAATTTACATTCCAACCAACAGTGTACCAGGGTTTCTTTTTCTCGACATCCTCGCCAACACTTGTTATGTCTTGTCTTTTTGATTTTAGCCATTCTAACAGATGTAAGGTGATATCTCATTGCAGATTTGATGTGCATTTCCCTGATGATGAGTGATGTTAAGCATCTTTTCATGCGTCTGTTAGCCATGTGGATGTCTTCTTTGGAAAAATGTCTGTTCAGGTCCTCTGCCCATTTTTAAATCATATTGTTTTTTGGTACTAAATTATAGAAGTTCTTTATATATTTTGGATATTAATCCCTTGTTGGATATATCATTTGCAAATATGTTCTCTCAGTCAGTTGCCTTTTTGTTTTGTTGATGGTTTCCTTCACTGTACAGAAGCTTTTTATTTTAATGTAGTTCCAGTAGTTTATATTTGCTTTTGTTTCTCTTGCCTCAGGGGACCTATCTAAGAAAATGTTTCTAAGGCCAATGCCAGAGAAATTACGGTCTGTGCTCTGTTCTAGGATTTTTATGCTTTCAGTTCTCACATTTAGGTCTTTAATCATTTTTTTAAAGCTTCTTTTTTTTTAAAAAAAAGTTTATTTGTTTGTTTTTGGAGGGACAGAGACAGCAGGGGAGGGGCAGAGAGAGAGGGAGAGAGAGAGAATCCTAAGCAGGCTCCACGCTGCCAGCTATGGAGCCTGATGTGGGGCTCGAACTCATGAATGGTGAGATCATGACCTGAGCTGAAACCAAGAGTTGGATGCTTAACTGACTGAGCCACCCATGTGCGCTTAGGGCTTTAATCATTTTGAGTTTGTTTTTGTGTGTAGTGTTAAAAAGTGGTCCAGTTTTATGTTTTTTACATGTGGCTGTCCAGTTTTCCCAGCATCACTTATTGAAGAGACTGTCCTTTCCCCATTGTGTATTCTTGCCTCCTTTGTCATAGGCTAATTAACCATATAATCATAGGTTTATTTCTGGGCTCTCTAGTCTGTTCCATTAATCTACATGTCTATTTTTGTGCCAGTACCACACTGTTTTGATTACTACAGCTTTGTAGTAGGTCTTGAAATTTGGAATTGTGACACTCCCAGCTTTGTTTTTCTTTTTCAAGATTGCTTTGGCTATGTGGGGTCTTTTGTGATCCAATGTAGATTGAGTATTCGTTGTTCTAGTTCTGTGACAAATGCTGTTGGTACTTTGACAGAGATTGCCTTGAATCTATAGATTGCTTTGGGTAAGGTGGACATTTCAACAATATAATTTTTTCAATCCATTCTCTCTCTCTTAATTTTGTTTTTCGCCAAGATTACATAATTGAATGTATCTGATTGTGCATATAATAAGACTGCATTATAATGGTGTATTAGGTTAGCCTAGGCCATGTTGGGCAACAACATCCTGAAGTCTCAGTGGCTGAGCCCAACAAAGGCATATTTCCCACTCACATGAAGTCTGAGAGGAGACAGTGACTCAAGGCGGCCATCCTCCTTTTGAAGACTCAGCAATGGACACTGTTTCCATCTTGTGTCTTTGCTGTCTCATCTTGTAGCCCCTGCAGTCACGTCTCTAGAGAAGAGAGCTGAAAGGTCGTCTATTGGCTCTTAAATGTTTTGACCCAGAAGTGACACACATCATATGCTCACAGTTCACTGGACAGATCTAGGTACATAGTCTTGTTCAACTTTAAAGGGCCTGGGAAATATGGGGGTGTACATGAATATGCAGAGAGCAGTAAATGTCTCTGCCACAGGTCGTGAATTTAATGAGTGATTCTGTGCATGGCTTTGTTCTAAGCACTTTATATGCATGATTTAATTTAATCTATGAGACAAGTAGGATTTTTATCTGTATTTGAAGTTGTGAAACAGAAAGCTGGAATCACTAAATGATTAATCTAAATTTACCCAGTGAATAAACAACAGGGCCAGGATGTGAACCCACCTTGATTTACATCGGAGCCCCTAATCCAGGTACTTGTCTTGTCATTGAGTCACACTTCAGCCCTCTCGTAAGACTTTAAAACTGTTGGTTGGGCCTATGACTGAATATTCATTGTAGTTTATCCTAAACTAAAGGGTTTGATTTGTATATGATTGGGGCATGCTATGTAGTCCGGAGAGTTTTTCCCCAAGTATTTCTTTTGGATGTATATATAACATATATTCTGCCCTCTCTTTAAAAAAAGTGTATCCTCGTCTATAATTTCCTCTTTCCTCCCCTGAAATGTCTTCTTTTCTCCTCTCACACTTAATTCACAACTTTGTTTTTATATAGGCATTAAAAATCTGTCCACGTTTACTTGAAAGCTGACAAATATCCCTATGGGCCAGGGCTGGAAGTGGTGCATATCACTTCTTCCCACAATCCATAGACCAGAACTAAGGCATCTAGCCACACCTGGCTGCAAGTGAAGCTGGGAAATGTAGTCTAGCTGTGGGCTCAAGAAGAGGAGATGGGTTTGGTGAATACCTTGACAATCTCTGCCACAACCAATATGAACATTAAGCTAGCATCTTCATAGAGGGCTCAGTTTATGCCCCTGATTAGGAGCAAGGAATCAGGATTACGAGCCAGGGGCCAGGAGAACCATAATACTTCACGTCAGCCTCAAGTGGGGCATGGCCTGAGGCAGGCTCATTTTTCTTATGCTACGAACATCATCTTGCAATAGTGTTCCGAGATTATATAGTAATGGATAGGCATCAGACACGGGATATATTGTAATCAAAGAAAGGATGACAGCCTGGAGACTCACACATTCAGATCCCCACAAGGTCCAGAGGCTAAGCACAGTAGACAGTACCAGGAGCTACTTGTTAAGAATGGTGGACCTCAGTCACATGGATATGGTCAACTCTAAGGGGTCTGGGAAGTGTAGTTTAACTGTATGCCAAACTGAATATGGTGTGGAGAACAATGAGCTAGTTTCTGCCACGGTGAGAGAGAAGTGATCTAATTTGTTGAAGTCACTGTCATTCCTAGCCTCTGTCCCCAACTGAAGTTACATCCATTTTAGTATTGAACAGTTTTGTCTTATATACCAGTATAACAAAATTGCCAAGAAGTATACAAAGATAAACTCTATAAACAAAGATAAATAATCTCTATAAAATTCAACATACTACCTGTTTATGTATGCACATGGGTCTGTAAATGGGAAGATAATAGTCCAAGAGAGATAGAGCGAGCAGGGGAGGGGCAGAGAGAGAGGGAGACATAGAATCCCAAGCGGGCTCCAGGCTCTGAGCTCTCAGCACAGAGTCCGACGCGGGGCTTGAACTCATGAACTGCAAGATAACGACCTGGGCTGAAGTTGGAAGCTCAACGGACTGAGCCACCTAGGTGCCCTGGGATGGACTTTTTTTTTTTTTTTTTAACCCATGTGTTTCTATACTGTTTATTTTTTTTTTTTTTTACAAAAGGAATATATTTATGTTTATAGTAAATAAATTTGAAATAAAAAAGAGCTCATATACAGTCTTGGTTAAGGCCTCTCTTGTTTTTACTTTTTAAATGTTTATTTATTGAGAGAGAGAGAGAGAGAGAGAGAGAGAGAATCCCAAGCAGGCTCCACACTGTCAGTGCACAGCCCAGTGCAGGGCTCAATCTCACGAACCATGAGATCATGATCTGAGCCGAAATCAAGAGTTGGATGCTTAACAGACTGAGCCACCCAGATGCCTCAAGGCCTCTTAAATAACCTATGTAATTCTGAACTCCAAAACTCATGAAGTTTAAGAACCTTCGAGAGTTCACACACAGCCCAGAAAATAAATGCCTAGATGTAAAACACAAGAATGGCAGTGAAATTGAGGGACTCGGAGAAGAAAAGAGAAATAAGGAAGTGGATATTAGATAAATGACAGCTTGTCTACATCGAGTGAGGACAATCAAAGGGAAGAGTGGCTTAACGTGCAAGAGTAAGGAGTTAGGTTAGTCATAAGCCAGATCTTTTTTCACGTTCTTGCTTGTAAAAAATTGGGCTGGGCTATAACGGGAGGGTGTGGAATTTCAGTTCCCAAGGGCTAGTGTGAAGAAAGAAGGAATATTGTTATATTCCTCAAGTTGGATAGAATTTCATCACCTTTGACTCTCGTGGGCATGGTTATTCGAGGTAAAACACACCGAAAGACTGTTTCTGTTTCCTATTTATCCGGGAGTTTTTGTCTTGGCTGGCACCGTTAGGAGAGAACTAGATAGTGTGTGTTTCGGGAGAGAGGGCAGGTTGGCGGAACGTTGCGCCCAGGAGGATGTGCCGGGCTGAGGCAGCACAGGGCTGTCATCCGTTAAGCAGGGCTGAGATATAGATTTTCACCATTGATTACACTTTGTTCTGTATTCTTTTATGTTCACATTCCCCGCCCCCCCCCCCCCCCCCCGCTTCTTAACTTTTCAGCTTCCTTAGGAGAAATATTTTGCTTATTAAGGATGGTATGAATAAATATTTAATCATCATCCCCTTATTATACTGCCTATAATGCTGGCAGAGCATTTTCTAACTTGATAAATGTGTTAAATTTACTTGTAAATTAAGGATATTCGTATTACAGATGGGTGTGTCACGAAAGGAATAAAATCTATGCTTAATACCATAAAGTCTTATAGGATACTCATGGTGAGCGAGCCTTCCTTTTTTTTTTCCTTTTTTTTTTTTTTGAGGTATTCGCAATTTCCAGATTTAGTGTTCACAATTTTAGAGCACCGAAGGGCAAAAACAGACTGGGATAAATGAGCAAAGTGATGTGAACTCATTTGCTGGCTGCTGTTCAACCTTTTTCTTCTTCAAACACCTTGAGACACTCCCCCCCCTCCCCCCAACAAGATCGGGGGTAAGGGAGAATCAGACAGAGGGATCAGGTGGCAACAGGAATTTCAGACTCCTTAATAACACCCCCGTTCATGTCAGGAGATCTTATATTTTGATAAAATTTAGGAGAAAAGTTTGGGATCCAATAATTTTCATTTTATAGGCTCTCCGCTTTGGTTTTTACCTCTGATCTGCTTAAGCGGTGCACTCCCCCAACAATTTATTGCCTTTTAAGGCTGTGAATTCGGAGGGCTGACAGTAAATCTGGACGAGCTCTAATATGCCCTGTGCCAACTGTAATTTAGCCGGTCCTTTGAGAGCACAAGTTTTTATTACCATAAATCTTCTGCTTCCAGGCGTCTCCCTGCTGACAACGTTGTCCAATTTTGGATCCCGACGTCTTCATTTCAAAAGCCCGAAAATGAAACCGCAAAGGTCAGGTTTCATTGTGATTGTGGGCCACGGGGAGAAAAAGACCACATTCCTCAGGATCGAGCGGCCACCCACCGCTTGCTTTGGCGAGCACAGGGCTTGGGCAAAATGTCACCATGCAATTCAGGTGAATGATTACACCTGGCACTCGGAGCATCAGGAAATATTTGGTCATATTTCAGTGTCTGACTCTGTCACCACACAAGGAGAGAAAGGTTTTCCAGAAGACTCTGATTTAGCATACATGAACACTGCGAACTTCCTACTTTTGGAATGTCCTTTTCTCCTTCTTTATATAACTGATGGCTCCCAACTTTCCGATCTTATCTCAAGCAGCACAACTTGACGCGGCTGACCTTTCAGCACCTCGCAGGTACCGGCGAAACAGGGATAACGATGCTTCCTGCATCAAAGAGTCATCGGGAAGATTAAATGAGTTAGTGCGTGCCATATACTTACGGGGGCCCCTGGCATGGAGTAAATGCTCAACCACGGACAGCTATTATTATGACCTCGATGACTACCACGGCCAAGGCTGCCTGTGCGAGACACTCTATGCGATTCACTGGCATTTTCTGTGTCATTCCCGCGGCAGCCCTGTGAGGTCAGCACTACTGACATTTCTGTCTGGCAGTGGAGGAAACTGAAGTGAGAAGGGTAGCTTGTTCAAGGTCCCAGGCCAAGTCAATGCCACATCCAGATTTTGCATCCAAGCACTCAGACCCCCGAGCCCGCGCTCATTAGCAAAGCCATGGTGACAAAGCTATGAAGCCGATGCTGTCACTGTCCTGCGCATAGCCCATCACTCTTAACTGCTTCATGGCACACCGGCCTGACTTCTAACTCCCAGTGCCTACATTTTGTCGCTCGAGGACTCTCTCTGACCTCCGAATCCTGCTTTACCACTCAGGCGGAAGACCGAAGGTGTCAGGGAATCAACATCCCTGGAGCAGTCCTCAGCTAATGACTGCTGGGGGTTTGTGGATAGATACCCTGGCTCCCTTGCCTCAGGGATAACTGAGACATACCCTCCCTGACTCTGCATCTGTTATTATCTTCCTTCTGCTCCCCGACTCACTTCTTCACCTCCTATTGTTTCCTCCACCTCCTGATAACTTACACTCGAACCTTGTCCCCGAGTCTGCTTCCGGGGGGAACCCGACTAAGATCATGTCTTGCGACACAAGGGTTCTGTGATTCTAAAGATATTGAAAGTGGAGAAGAGCGAAGGAGTGGCCGGACCCAGACAGAAGGAAGTAGGTGTACCACAAAGCGATGGGTCCTGCGAAGACGCGGCAAGGTTTCTTCGCCCAGTTTCTTAACTGCCCCAGTTTCTTAACTGCTGACATTTGGGGGCCAGATGTGACTTAGGGGGCTGTCCTGGGCATCGTAGGAGGTTGATCAGCATCCACCACGCATCCCTAGTTAGGACAACCCAAATTGTCTCCAGATATTGCAGATGTCCCCTTTGGTGGTGGTGGCGGGTGTGTGTGTGTGTGTGTGTGTGTGTGTGTGCGTGCGCGCAAAGTCACTCCCAGTTGAGAAACATTGAGTTAGAGAAATGAGACTGTCCTTTTGTGTTTGATTGACATACTGACTCAGCAGGTATTAATTCAAGAGAATTATAATGATATTAACATTATTGAGTTCCCACATGCGAGGCATTTTACGGGCTGCTCTACATGCCATGTCTCCTTTGGTCCTCACAGCAATTTTTTTTTTTTTTTTTTTTTTTTTGCCTCCGTAGTGAGGAAAACAAGGCTCAAGGAGAGTGAGTGATTTGCCCAGTGTCATAAAACAAGGAAAAGATGGACCCAGGGTTCAAATCCAGGTCTGTCAGGCTGCAAGCTTATGCCCCTTCAGCTAAGATTCATTCATTTATTCATGAGTGCCTCAAACAGATGCACTATTTATTGAGCATGTGCTGGGTGTCAGGGATGGGGCGTTAATAGAGAATGCTAGAAATCTAGTGCTCAGCTTGGTACCTGGCACAGAGTTGTGGCTCAAGATATATTTCTTACACCAAAATCAACAAAAGCAAATGACACGAAATGTGTGTGTGTGTGGGGGGGGTTAATCTGAAAAAATGAAATCACTTTTTTGGACATCATTTTGTTAGCATATGTGTTCTAAATTTCAAAAACCTTACAAATCAACTCTTGGAACACAACCTATTCAAAATCCGAGGAGCAACTGCATATAGTTTGGAAAATTCATTTTTCTCCTTATCCCTTCGATTTGAAAAATAAAGACTTCACTTTGTAAACCATATGCGATTATGATTTTAGTGGGTGTAATGATTTTTGGAGGGACTCATGGGAACACGAGTTCTGATGTTTTCAGAACACCGTTTCATTTCTATTTGACTTAGACAATTAGCAAGAGGACCTTAGCTGCTTAGCAGATCATCGTTTCACCTAAGTTTCTCAGGACTAGTAATTAGATAGTGGTTTCCAAGGTAATGGAAACGCAACATGTTTTGCCCTCTGGTGTTATCAGAAGTATAAAATGGGATTCTGCCTGTCTTAGTTTTTGCTTAGGTCTTAAAGGCTCTTAATATAAAATAAAAAGATGTTAAGTACTCTCACATTCTAATGTTCCAACCTGAGGTGCTGGATTGACACACATAGAATTTTGGACCCTTAGCTCAATATCAACTCAAGTATGTCCGAGGATTGATGCTTGAGAGGACAGGAGGGTGAGTGAGTGAGTGCGAGGGAGAGGGAGGGAAGGAGAGAGAGAAAGTTCTTTGGATTCTGTAGTTGTGTGACATTTCCTTTTTTTTCCTCCCATGACGGAGGTGAAGTTGGACGCTTACCCTCACTGCAAGTCAGTGAGAGGGGCTTCTTGGCACCTCTTAGAGACAGCTTGCTGCATGTGTCTTCTGTATTCAGGGAGCATGCAGAGATTGGAGCCAGACCCATGATGAAAGAAAGAGTATAAGCAAGGGAATAACTAAATGAAGTAGCCAATATTAGTTTCCTAAACTGGGTGACTTAAAAGAATATAAATCTATTCTTTCATAGCTCTGGATGCTAGAGGTCAGAGATCAAGATGTTAGCAATGCCACGCTCCATCTGAAGATTTGGGCAATCTTCCTTTCTTGCCTCTTCCAGCAGTTACCTATAGTCACCATGCTATACATTAGATCATCAGAACTTATTCATCTTATAACTGAAAGTTTGTTTCCTTTGACGGACATTTCCCCCTTCCTCCCACTCTCCAGCCCCTAGTAACCATCATTCTACTCTCTGTTTCTCTAAGTTCAGCCATTTCTTAAGCTTCCACATGTAAGTGAGAACATACGATATTGGTATGCCTGACTTATTTCACTTAGCATGACGACTTCAAGGTCCAACCACGTTGCTGCAAAAGGCAGCATTTCCTTCTCGTTTTATGGACGTATGATATTCTGTTGTATATGTTTTCTTTATCCAGGCATCTGTTGATGGACACTTAGGTTGTTTCCATGTCTTGGCTATTGTAAATAATGTTGCAATGAACATGGGGATATAGATATTTGAGGCGGTGATTTCATTTCCTTCGGGAATTGCTAGATCATATATAGTTCTACTTTTAACTTTCTGAGGAACCTCCATACCATTTTCCACAGTGGCTGCACCGGTTTGCATTCCTGCCAACAGCGCACAGGGGTTTCCTTTTCTCCACATCCGCACCAACACTTGTTTCTTGTCTTTTGGACAATAGCCATTCTGACACGTGTGAGGTGATCTCTCATTGTGGTTTTGATTTGCATGTCTCTGATGATGAGTGATGTTGAGCACTTTTGCATGTGCCTGTTGCCTATTTGAATGTCTTCTTTGTAAAAATGTCTATGCGAGTCTTCTGCTCATTTTTTAAGTTGGTTTATTGATTTATCTTTGCTATTGACTTGAATGGGTTCCTTATATATTTTGGACATCAGATAGGTGATTTGCAAATACTTTCTCGCATTCCATAGGCTGCCTTTTCGTTTTGTTGATTGTTTCCTTTTCTGTGCAGGAACTTTTTAGTTTGATGTAGTCCCACTAGTTTAACTTTTGTTGCCTGTGCTTCTGGTGTTATAGCTGAAAGAATAATCATTAAGAGTGATGTCAAGGAGCTTCTTCCTCATGTTTTCTTCCAGAAGTGTTATGGTGTCAGGACTTACATTTAAGTGTTTAACCCATTTCGAGTTAGTATTTTTGAGTGGTATAGGATAGGGGTCTGATTTCATTCTTTTGCATGTGAATATCCAGTTTCCCCAACACCATTTACCCTTTTCCTCATTGTGGATTCTTGACCTCCCTGTCAAGTATTAGTTGACTATATATGCATGGATTTTTTTCTGGGCTCTTGATTCTGTTCCATTGGTCAATATGTCTGTTTTTATGCTAATACCATACTGTTTTGCTTACTATTGCATTGTAATAAACTTTGAATTCAGGAAGTGTGATGCTTCCAGCTTTGTTCTTTCTCAGGATTGCTTTGGCTATTTGGGGTCTTTTGTGGTTCCACACACGTTTTAGGATCAGTTTTTCTATTTTTTGTGAAATGCCATTGGAATTTTGACAGGGATTATATTGAATCTATATATGGCTTTGGGTAGTATGGACATTTTAACAACATTAATTCTTCTGATCTATGAATCTGAAATATCTTTCATTTATGTCTTCTTTAATTTCTTTCATCAACGTCTTATAATTTTCAGTGTAGTGATCTTTCACCTCCTTGGTTATATATATTCCTAAATATTTTACTTTTTTGATGCTATTTTAAATGGGACTACTTTCTTTCTTTTTCAGATAGTTCATTGTTTAGTGTATAGATACACATTGATTTTTGTGTGTTGATTTTGTATCCTGCAACTTTACTAAATTCCTTTATTGGTCGTATCAGTTTTCAGTGGAATCTTTAGGGTTTTATGGAGATAAGATCAGATCATCTGCAGAGAAAATTTTGCTTCTTCCTTCCTGATTTGGATGCCTTTTATTTTTTTGTGTTGCCTAAGGGCTCTGGCTAGGACTTCAGCACAATGTTGAATAAGAATAGTGAGAGTGGGCATTCTTGCCTTGTTCCTGTTCTTAGCACAAAACCTTTCAACCTTTCCTCACTGAGTATGATGCTAGCTGTGGTCTTGCCATATATGGCCTTTATTAGGCCTACTAGCCTTTATTAGGCTGTGGTCTTTAGCTAGCTGTGGTCTTGCCATATAGGGCCTTTATTAGACCTATTATGTTGAGGTACATTCCTTCAGTACCCAATTTGTTGAGTTTTTATCATGAAAGGATGTTGAATTTTGTCAAATGCTTTTTCTGCATCTTTTGAGACCAGTGGCTACATCCCTTTTTTCTCTAGCTTTATTGAGATATAATTGACATATGATTTTGCATAAGCGTAAGACATACAGCAGAGTTATTTTATGTATGTACAGATTGCAAAATGATTACCGCATTAAGGTTAGCCAACACATCCGTCATCTCATATCATTCTAGGGTTTTTTTGTTGTTGTTGTTGTTGTTTTGTTTTTTTGCTTGTGTGGTGAAAATTTAACATCTACTCTCTTAGCAACTTTCAAATATACAATGCAGTATTGTTACTGCAGTCACCATGCTTTACTTATTACACAACATATTCATCTTACAAGTAGAAGTTTGTACCCTTTGATTACCTTCACTCATTTCCTCTATCCCCCACTTCTCACCCCTGGCAACCACTAATTTGTTCTCTTTTGCTATGAGCTTGAGTGTTTTTAGATTCCACATATAAGTGAGACCATGTTGTCACAAATGGCACCTACTTTTCTCACAAGCTCCCAGATGATGCCCATGCTCCTGGTGTGGGGACCCTACTTTAAGTCCTAAGGTTTTGAGCTCTCTGCTAAATATTGTGAACATGCCTCTTTTTTTGAGAGGAGGGGATTCACAGTTTCCAGCATTCTCAAGCAGCCTGTGACATGAAAAACATCAAGAACCACTGCCTCAAAGAAATTAAGGTATAACCAGCTGAGTGAAGAAGTTTGTATGAGATTTGAAAATACAAATTTGAAAAGAGGCTAAGATAGATACCCACGGTCAAGGCCCATAGGAGTGTCTTAATTTGTGGGAAGGAATAAGGCTGTGCTCTTCAATGTTCCCTTTCTCTTGAAGGTGGGGAAAGGGGAGAGGTGTTCTTTATTTCTGTGGCTCATATGGAGCTCAGTGCCTCAGTGTTGCTTCTTGGGCCCTACAGGATTTTCGGGTTTCTCTGCTGCTTCCCCCCCATTTTCAGAGATTGGTATAAGGAGATGGAAATGAAACAAAACACAAACCTTTTGGGCCATAATGGCCACCAGGGGTTGCTTTAAAATGCAGAGTCTCAGGCCTCAATCTAGAGCCTAGGAATCTCCATATTTCAAAATTACCTCACATGACTTTGATGTGGCCCTCCCCAGCCATGTTTTGAGAAACCCTGACCTGTTATTTTCTGAGTGTTATGCTGGCTTGAAGAAAACAAATTAAATCTCTAGGTGCACCACAAATCTAATTTCTCAGCTACCTGTGGTTATGAAAGCTAGGCATCTCTCTTTTCTTATTACACTTCCAGCTAGGGTCATTTCCTCCTAAGATTCTAACTCCCCTGTGCCCTCAGGTTAAGTCAGAGCATTTCTCCTCATTTGGCTTCCCAAGTGCCGGGAAGAACTACTGTGCCATGTTTTGTAACCTCTTCCCCGTACCCTGGAGGTGTGCCATCTCAGCGGTGGACCTAGTACTTTCTCTTTGCAACATGCTTTCTAGAGTCAGTAAACTTTATAAAGTGCTTCATGAGCTATTTGGACCTGAGGCATTGCATAAAGAAATTATGCAAACAGAGTGGCATTGGGTGTTGCAGGCAGGTGGCGAGAAATTTCCTCTCCTCCCCTCCTACCTGCCCTGGCCCTGGGAAGAATTTGAGCGCAGATCTGTTGGGAAGCCTTTGCGGAGAAAGGCTGAGCTGTTAGAAGAGTAAAGTTGATAACATAAGCTGGTAACACCTGCAGACTGGAGAAACCGTCAGGGGAGGCGATAGATTGAGATGCTGGATGTTATGCTTTGAGGAGGAAAATCCATCAGCTGAGGATATAATAATACGACCATTTACTGAGCATCTACTATAGGTCAGGCACCAAACTAGGCATCTGCTTATATACCTTTTCTTATTCCACATTGATCACAATGTTGTGAGGAAAGGTGTTTTTAATCTCCATGCCACAAAAAGGGAAACCGAGGCTCAGGGCCATGGGGTGAATTCGCTCCCTATAATACAATTACTAAGTCGAAAATCTAGGGTTCAAAACCCTGTTCCTTAACCACAACCATCATCTTGCCACTATACAGCTCTGCATCTATTAATAGCCGGGAGGTAAGTGGAAAGAAAGGAGAGAGGTGACAAGAGGCATGTAAGACTGATACTGTGATGAACACAAATCCCTTTCTGGCTTATCTTTCTATGCCAAGTTTTGGGATATTATTGCTATTACACAAACACTACTTCTTTTATGTTGTGCATGAAAAATATTTCCATTTCTGCTGGAGCAAAAATATAATTTTGGAAATAAGGAGATGAGGATAAGATTTTGAAAATGATAACTCAATAGATTTTTTTTTTTATTTCTTTGTAGGTGTCGTTCCCCTGCTACTATCTTATGAGTCATAAGGTTTATGGCCAGGGAAATAACGGGAGGAATCAAAGATCATACACATGAAAGGAGGAAATGAAGGAGAGATGCTTCTAGTCCACTGGGACAGGAAGTTCTTTTGGCTCTGGGAGGAAGACCCAAGGAAGGACAAAGAAGTTTAAGAGATCAGATTCTGGTGTCCTTACTTCTTCCCATGCTAATGGCTCAATACCAAGAGGTGAAAAATTCCACACAGGGGCGCCTGGGTGGCTCAGTCGGTTGAGTGCCCGACTTCGGCTCAGGTCATGATCTCACAGTTCGTGAGTTCGAGCCCCGCGTCGGGCTCTGAGCTGACAGCTCAGAGCCTCGAGCCTGCTTCCGATTCTGCGTCTCCCTCTCTCTGCCCCTTCTCCGCTCATGCTCTGTCTCTCTCTGTCTCTCAAAAAAATGAATAAACATTAAAAAAAAATTAAAAAAAAATTCCACACAGTTTGATAGGTGATGACCCAAAGAGGGGGGCTCAGGTCCTAGCTCATGTATAAGACTCTGAGAAGAAAACTCACAAGGCACTCCCCAGGCACACAATACTCATAGAATGTTCTGGAAGACAACCTAGGTTTTATTGAGTTCATCTGTTTGAAAAATGCCATAGACTTCTGATCTAATTGCTTTAGAGAGCTTTCAGTTTAGTTTTGTTAGTACAAAGAGGTCTCTTTACCAACTGTATTTTGGAAACACATACATGATTTCTTTCTTACTCTTCTTTGTTTTAGTAGCATAGCACAATGAGTCAGATTTCATAAAAGGTCAGAAAAATGTGACATCTCCTATGGATGCTGAAACTTGAGAGTCCTTACATGCCAAAGGGTAGAATTGGCTCCTCACTGCCTGCTCCCATTCCTGACAATACAGCATGGATATGAGCCATGCCTTTGACACTTTGTGTTCCTGGTAGTTACACAGAAATATAGGGCAGACAGAGATGGCAGTGCCTCCTAGGGATTAAGGGCTTCTTTTTTTTTTTAAGTTTGTTTGTTTATTTATTATTTATTTAGAGAGAAGGGGAGGGGCAGAGAGAGGGGGGAGAAACCCAAGCAGGCTCTGTGCCATCAACGTGCAGCCTGATGTGGGGCTCAACCTCATGAACCATGAGATTATGACCAGAGCTGAAATCAAGAGTTGGATGCTTACCCGACTGGGCCATCCAGGCACCCCAAGGGCTTTTTTAATTCAATTCGTCTCTCATGTACATGGCTTGATCTTATTTCAAGGAAATGGTGTAGAATATTGCAACTGTTGGATGTACTGTAAACAGATAGTGACTCAAGCATGTCTGAGGCTGCCTGATTTTATTATGGTGGTTCCTTGATATCATTACTGTGTTCTGGCTATCGGCCTTGGATGCTTGGTGAATTGATTGCAAGGACAGTTCAATTTGTTCATGGCTGCCAGTATCTATGTCCTTTAGGAGTGCCGTGCCACATCTGGGATTAGCCTTTTTGACTTGTTTTAGCCAAAGAGACAGTAGCATCTGTGACATGAGCAAAGACTTGAAAAGCAGTGCTGGTGCATCGGGGCTTGTCCTTTTAGTGCTCTTGGAATCTTGCCAGCAAGCCCAGGCTAGCCTACCGGGGGAGGAGACACCATGTGGAAAAAAACTGATAGTCAGCACCCAGTCAGCTTGGCAGGTGGTTACTGCTACATGTGTAAGTCCCAACCAAGGTCAACATGGTAGCTCAAATCAGCAGCACCAGCCAGTTTAACCCACTCTAAATTGATGATACACAGAATCATGAGATCAATAAACAGCTGTGCCTTTAAGCCACTGCATGGCTAGGTGGTTTCTTATGCAACTGAATTAATATAGATACTAAGAACATGATTTAGTTAGTCTATTCAGAAGTATTTGGGGTTGGGACGACCTCACAAAGGACAGATGCATTAAACAATGCAAATTTATTAATATACTAAGAAGCAAGACTGATAGGTAGACAGGATGATTATCCGTGCATTTTCTCCTTTTGGAGGATTTTCATGGGAGTCTGAATGATTCTCAAAAGGCAGCCTTGGTAGCAAAAATATCAGCCTCCAGGAGGCAACTGCTTGGTCTGAGAGCTGGCTTTCTGCATCCATGTCCACTCTCATTGTACAGCAGATTTACAAAGGAGAGAGGGAGAGGATGAGGGAGAGAGAGATCTCTCATGTCCAGGTGTGATAAGAGTCTCATCTTCCCTGGAGAGGCCATAGTTACATATACAGATTTTCCCACTTTGGGCTCCCCTTTCCTAGAAGCCATGAGACCTGCACCAAATGTGCCTCTTTGAAGTCACACCCAGGTCACTTTGCTTACGCTTGGAAATTATGACGTCTTATAAATCAGCTTTTATTATAGGTTAGTTCTATGGCATCTTATGTTTAAGGTTTTCAATCCTACATATTTTAATGTTTATGGGAAGAATGGATGGAATTGAGATGGACAGTTGATGGCGGGGCTACCATAGTCAAGAGGCTACCGCAGGGGTCCAGACAAGGGAAATGATTATTAAGATTAAGCTGTTGGCTGTGCAGATGGAGAGAAATAGATGGACTTGAGAGAGTTTGGAGGCAGGGCAGTCAGGGGTACCCCAGGATGAAAGTGGGGTAAAAGGGAGGGATCAAGGGTGATGCTGGGTTTTAGGAGGGAGCAGTTTGTCGATACCATTTGCCATATGAGGGAAAAATCTTTATCTTTGTCTTTCATTCTATGGAAAAACAGGGGCTCAGAGGCGTTAATCAGGATGACTTGGGCACAGTTCTGGCACCACTAAGCCCTGAGTAAATGTCAGGTTTTATTTTCATTGCCTAGTCACACAGCTAGTCTGACTCCAAAGTCTATATACTCCAAATGAGTGTTTCTTAAAGTTTAATGTGCTTACAAATCACCTGGCTATCTTGTAAAAAAGTAGATTCTGATTAAGCAGGCCTAGAGTGGGCCTTTCAATTCTTTATTTTTCATAAGGTTCCAAGTGGTGCCAATTCTGCTGGTCCACCCACTATTCCCTGAGTTACAGGGAATGGGAACATGAGATTGAATAATAGTAATGATGTCACTTTGGCAGCAATAATAGCTGAACACTTACAGAGTGTGGGCAAAGTCTGACCCATAGCTATCTGAGTTTGTCTTTAGGGTTTCAATTCCAAACTGTTAATGCAAGTGGTTGGGCTGGTTCTTGGAATAGAGGTACACTATGAAGAAGTCTCATGGTAAGAGACTGGGACACTCAAAATAGGTACTGAGCAGTTTCCTGTAATTTTGTGTATCCAAAGCCACGGCTTGTAGCCTTTTTGGCAAAACTGAAATATTCCAACAAGAATGAACCTTAGTCTTCCGAGAAGAAACAGAATCGTTTCCTTTGGAGCAAGGTATAGGAGAACTTTTCTGGGCATTCCAACAGAGACCTAGGGCAGCCTTGTGTAGAATGCCCTTGAAATGTAAGTGATGGAACCACATTTGACATTCTTTAATACATAAAGACTCACCCCTGTTTAGGAAGCTATCTCCAGGAGTTGACAGAACATAAAGACCTAAAGAAGCTATCGCAGGCTGTCAGAAAATATCCAACTACATTAGTACAGGATCAGCTCGCTTGCTCAACAATTTAACCCAGTATGCTGTTGACAGATTTCTTAAGCAGTTCCATCAAACTGCATGCAACCTGACAGCATTTTTAAGTACTAAGCCCACATTTTTGTCAAAGAAAAACATTTTAAGCTGATTTCTCTCTGGGGAGGGGGGGGTGGGTGTCAAGGTGTAAAATAGCTTTCATGGGCTGTCAGATGAATCATGGTGAGTTAGCATCAGAAGTGATTTTGATCACCAAACTTTAGGGCTGGAAAAAATTTAGAATCCATGGAAGTCACAGAATCTCAGAGCTGGTGGGAACTGAGCAGAGCTTCTCATGATGCAGTGGAGAAACGTGGGACTCCAAGAGGTGAAATGACTTGAAGTCATACAGCTAAGTGACACTACTGATTGACTTGACACACATCACTTTGTTAAACTCTAAGAATTGGAATCTCACAGAGCCCACATTTCCCATGGAGAGATTTATTAAAGCACTTGGGGAACAGGGAAAAATGGGACCTCCACATACAGACCATCTCCTGTCCTTGAAAAACAAAAGAGATTTAAAAGTATTCCACATTCCACAAATAGGAGACTCCTGACATTATCTCCCTCTTGGCAGGAGAATTTAAATCAGATGAAGGAATTTCTTCTTCCTTCTGAAGGTTGACACGAGCTAAGAGATGCTCATGAGATAGAAGGGAAGACGGTCCTTACTTGATAAGGGCTCCTACCTGAAGGGTTTTTTTTTTTTTTTTTTTTTTTTTAGGGATGACAGAGGTATGTTCCATATGCTAATTATATAGGATAATGATTTAATTTCTGTGCCTTTGATTTTCTCTGATTTTGGTTCTGTTTTTCCTAAGTTTTACAGTAAAATTCCTATAGAAAAATATTGAGTCCTCTTTTACATGCCCTAAGGGGAGAAGGGTATTGGTTTACACCTAGGACCCTCACTTGCAGGATTCAAGCACAACACCCAGCATGCCACTCAAGGCCATTAATGATCTGATTCCTGCCCTGCCGACATCCATCTACTATTTAGCCATGGGAAACCATATTTCTTCTCAAAATGCATCTTCCTTTTCCCTAACTCTGTATCTTTGCATTTTCTCTTCAATCTGCCTGGAATATCCAAGACCCCTTCCCTTCTACCCTGTGAACATTTGCTCATCCAATTAGACTGAAAGGGCGGGCCTACGCCGGCCGACTCCATCTTGTTCTGTGTCCTTCACCTTGACCACACCTCCTCCTCTTGAGTAACCCTCCCCCTCACCTGCCTAACAGGACTCGGACCCTTCCCCAGCCAATTGGCTGAGGCCATAGCCATTACCTCACCAACTGCCCCTAGGCCCCAATAAAACCTTTGTCCTTTTGAAACTCGCTCTCTCTCCCTGGTATCTCACCGCTGTGTTGGTGCAGGTAGGGGATTGAGCTCGAGCTAGCTCAAATAAAGGCTCTTCTGCTTTTGCATCGGACTTGGCTCCCTAGTGGTCTTTGGGGATCATGAATTCTGGGCATAACACTTGGGGGCTCGGCCCGGGATCCCCAAGACCCCCAAGGGACCCCCGACCCAGAGAGCCTGACTGGCCATGGTTAGTGTCTGTTTGTTCTGTCTTTTCTGTGTGAGCTCATTTCTGGAATTCTGGTAGTGCCCGACGCGGTCTAAGTGGATGCACTGGAGGACCACGGGCTGGGAGTTTTGGAAGATGTTCCGATCCTCCCTTCTGGAGGGACGTGGAATCCCCTCAAAGGTCTGAGACGAGGCGGGTCGCTCCCGCTGGTCGGCGTGAGGCTGTCGTCTTTGGAGGGGCGTGGAATCCCCTCAAATGTCTAAGATAGCTTTCAGTTTTGCTTCCATGGAGTTGGAAGACTTTCTAGGGGCCCTCTGTTTGTCTGTTTTTGTGTTTCTCTGTTTTGTTCTGTGGACTTACTGGATGGACGTTATGGGACAGACTCAGACTACTCCTCTAAGTATTATGATTGATCACTTTAAGGATGTGAGGGGAAGAGCTAACAACCTCAGTGTGGAAGTCCGAAAGCGTCGGTGGCAGTTTTTTTGTTCTAGCGAGTGGCCAACTTTCAATGTCGGATGGCCACCAGAGGGGACCTTCGACCTCCCTACCATCCACCGAGTCAGGAGTATCATCTCTCGGCCTAAGACGGGCCATCTTGATCAGCTCCCTTACATTATCACTTGGCAGGACCTTGTAAAAGACCTACCCTCTTGGCTTAAGCCCTTCCTAGCCCTGCTCCCTCCGGAGCCAAAACCCATTCTTGCTTTGCAGGGGACAAAGAAGAGGAAAAGTCTTACCCAGCCTTCAGCACCCCTCTACCCTGTCCTACAGGGGGGTACTGAAGAAGAATTAATTTTTCCTCCCCCGTATAATCCCTCTAGGATGCTGGAAGAACACCATCCTCCCCCTCCAGGGGAGGCAGACGCTGTTCCGAGAGCGGGAGGCGGAAATGCTCCAGTGGGAAGCCCGTCCTTTACCAGACAAAGGGCTCAGAGGGAGCAATCCGCCTCCGCCGCCGACTCCACTATTCTGCCCCTGTGAGCCACCGGACCCCCAGACGCGGAGGGGAATCAGCCCCATCACTATTGGCCTTTCGCCACTAGTGACCTCTACAATTGGAAAGCTCAGAATCCTAAGTTTTCCGAGAAACCGGCAGGGCTTATTGATTTATTAGACTCTGTTCTTTTTACCCATCAGCCCATGTGGGACGATTGCCAGCAGCTTTTGCAGGTCCTGTTCACGACTGAAGAAAGAGAAAGAATCGTCAATGAGGCCCGAAAACTAGTTCCGGGCGCAGACGGGAATCCCACCACCAACCAGGCTCAGATAGATTCCTCCTTCCCCTTAACTCGGCCCCAGTGGGATTTCAACATGGCAGAAGGTAAGGAGAGGCTCCGGGTCTACCACCAGACTCTAATGGGGGGTCTCCGAATGGCTGCTAGAAAGCCAACCAATTTGGCCAAGGTAGGAAATGTACAACAGGGAAAAGATGAATCTCCGGCTGCCTTTTTAGAACGGATCATGGAGGCATTCCGTACCTATACCCCCATGGATCCAGAGGCTCCGGAAAGCAAGGCAGCTGTTATCATGGCCTTTGTAAACCAATCGGCCATAGACATTAGGAGAAAATTACAGAAAATAGATGGACTAGGAGAAAAAAGTCTGCAGGACTTACTGGTGGTAGCCATGAAGGTATATAATAACCGGGAGCCTCCTGAGGACAAGCAGGCTCGCGCCATGGCGGCTGCCAGCAGTAAGCAGACTCGAGACCTGGCCAGAATATTACTAGCTACCACTGCTGACTCCCCTGAGGAACGAGACCCCGTCTCCGGCAGCTGGCAGACGACGCAAGAAAAGGTAAAAGAACCACCAAGGGGGGGAAGCAGAGGCTGCAGAAGGATCAGTGTGCATACTGCAAGGAGATAGGGCACTGGGCCCGAGATTGTCCAAAAAGGGCCGGCGGGAAGAGAAGCAAGACTGATCGAGTAAAAGTCCTAGAGCTAGATGAACTAAGTGATTAGGGGAGTCGGGGTTCGGACCCTCTCCCCAAACCCAGGGTAACTCTTAAAGTGGAGGGGACCCCTGTTGACTTCCTTGTCGACACCGGAGCACAACATTCGGTCCTCCGCACCCTACAAGGAAAACTAGCCAGCAAGAAGTCCTGGGTACAAGGGGCAACTGGTATGAGCCAGTATTCATGGATTACCCGAAGAACAGTAGATTTGGGAATGGGCTGGGTATCCCACTCCTTTATGGTAATACCAGAATGCCCCTACCCGCTGTTAGGACGGGACTTACTGACCAAGATTGGAGCTCAGATAACTTTCAGACAAGGGGGGCTTCAGGTCACCAATGGCAAGGGCCACCCCATCCAGGTCCTGACCATGAAACTGGAGGAGGAATACCTCCTCCACCAGGAGGCGCTCCCAAGAGAGGACAATATAGACAGATGGCTACAAGAATTCCCCTCGGTTTGGGCAGAGATGGGGGGGATGGGACTAGCCGCTCACAGGACCTCAGTCCTGGTAGAGCTCAAGCCAGGAAAGAGTCCGGTAAGGATCAAACAATACCCCATGTCTCAGGCCCGGAAGGGGATCCAGCCACACATCCGGAGACTACGAAGCCTAGGGGTACTAGTTCCTTGCCAGTCTGCCTGGAACACCCCCCTACTGCCGGTCAAAAAGCCTCACACAAATGACTACCGACCGGTATAAGACCTCCGGGAAGTAAATAAGAGGGTCGCGGACATACACTCAACTGTTCCCAACCCATATACTCTCTTGAGCTCCTTGGCACCCTCCAGGGTCTGGTATACTGTACTAGATTTAAAAGACGCCTTCTTCAGTCTGCCGCTGGCACCCCAGAGCCAGCCCTTGTTCGCCTTTGAGTGGCATGATCCGGAGGAGGGCTACAGTGGGCAACTCACCTGGACACGGCTACCTCAGGGATTCAAAAATTCACCCACCATCTTCGACGAGGCACTACACGAGGACCTGGGTGAGTACAGAAGGGAGCACCCTGACCTCACCCTCCTACAGTACGTAGATGACATCCTGATTGCTGCCGACACGGCCAAAGACTGTGAGCGAGGGACCCAGGACCTGCTGGCTACCCTGGGGGCCTTAGGGTACCGGGCATCCGCGAAGAAGGCTCAGATATGCAGGGAGAGGGTAAGTTACCTGGGATATATCCTGGAGGGCGGACAGCGGCGGTTATCAGATGCCAGAAAAGAAACTGTCCTAAAGATCCCTACTCCCACCTCCCGAAGAGAAGTGAGGGAATTCCTAGGATCAGCCGGCTACTGCCGCCTCTGGGTTCCAGGTTTTGCTGAGATCGCCAGGCCCCTATATGAAGCTACCAAAGAGGGGAAAACATTTAAATGGGCTGAAAAAGAAGAAACTGCCTTTAATCAGTTAAAAAAAGGCCCTCCTAAGTGCCCCAGCCCTGGGCCTACCAGATATTACGAAGCCCTTCCACCTCTTTGTAGACGAACATAAGGGAATAGCAAAAGGGGTTCTAACTCAAGCCTTAGGCCCCTGGAACCGCCCAGTGGCTTACCTGTCTAAGAAACTAGACCCAGTGGCTGCCGGCTGGCCGCCATGCCTAAGAATTAGTGCAGCGACAGCACTCCTAGTCAAGGATGCAGACAAACTGACCCTAGGACAGGAGATCTGGATCACGACCCCACACGCCATTGAAGGGGTCCTGAAACAGCCTCCTGATAGATGGATGAGCAACACACGTGTGACTCATTACCAGAGCCTCCTACTCAACCCTCCACGAGTGCGGTTCCACCCCAGTGCAGCCCTCAATCCTGCAACCCTGCTGCCCGACCCTGACCTAGGTGCTCCACTATATGACTGTGCGGGAATCCTGGAACAAGTACATGGATTCCAGACGGACCTGACCGACCGGCCCCTCCCCGATGCCGAGGCTACTTGGTTCACTGATGGCAGCAGCTTTGTGCGGGACGGACACAGGTATGCGGGTGCAGCGGTGGTCACCGAAACGGACACCGTATGGGCGGAGGCTCTACCCTCCGGAACGTCAGCCCAGCGAGCGGAGCTCATAGCCCTCACCAAGGCGCTGATGCTGGGAGCTGGAAAACGGCTTAACATCTACACAGACAGCCGTTATGCATTTGTCACAGCTCATATTCATGGGGCAATTTATCAGGAGAGGGGGTTACTGACGGCAGAAGGACGGACTATAAAAAATAAGCAGGAGATACTTAACCTGCTTATGGCCTTATGGCTTCCTGCCAAGCTAGCCATTATCCACTGCCAAGGGCACCAAAAAGCTGATAACCCAGTAGCTAGAGGTAATCGAAAGGCTGACCGGGCAGCCAAGGCAGTAGCCCTTACTCCAGTCCCCACCATGACCATACAACTACCGGACCCGGGAAACCCAGTTTTACCAGACCAGCCCAGATACTCCCAGGAGGAGTTACAGCGGATCAAGAAACTCCCCATGGCCCAGTAGATAAAGGGATGGTGGTATACACCTAACAAGGAGCTCGTGCTGCCAGACCGGCTCGGAGTCTCAGTATTAGAGCACATGCATCGGTCTACTCACATGGGGGCCTGAAAATTAAAAGACTTAATCCGACATGCCGGAATCAAGATTCACCAACAGGACACCAAAATAGAGCAAGTTGTATCTGCTTGCAAGACCTGCCAACTCACCAACGCGAGAGCCCCATCAAATAAAAAAGGAACCAGGCTCAGAGGCACCAGACCGGGAGCCCAATGGGAAGTCGACTTCACTGAAGTCAAACCAGGAAAGTATGGTTATAAATATCTTTTAGTATTTACAGACACCTTCTCTGGCTGGGTGGAGGCATACCCAACCAAGCATGAAACAGCTCAGACGGTGGCTAAGAAGCTACTAGAAGACATCTTACCCAGGTATGGTTTTCCTGCCATGGTAGGATCAGACAATGGACCAGCTTTTATCTCGCAGGTAACACAGGCAGTAGCCAAGGCGGTGGGGGCAAACTGGAAATTGCATTGTGCTTATAGGCCCCAGAGCTCACGACAGGTAGAAAGAATAAATAGAACCCTAAAAGAGACCCTTACCAAATTAACCATGGAGACTGGCGGGGACTGGGTGACTCTCCTACCATACACCCTTTACCGGGTTAGGAATACTCCTTATACCTTGGGTTTTACTCCCTACGAGATCATGTTTGGCAGGCCACCCCCTATTATTCCCAACCTTCGAGCTGAGCTTCTTGCTGAGTTTAAAGATCAAGAACATTTTCTTTCCTTGAGAGGGCTCCAGAGGGCGCACGAGGACATTTGGCCGCGCCTCCGTGCCATCTATGAGGCTAGCCCGACCCCGACACCTCATCAGTACAGGCCAGGAGACTGGGTCTACATCAAGAGGCACCACCGAGAGACCCTCGAGCCGCACTGGAAGGGACCCTACATCGTGGTGTTGACAACCCCCACCGCTCTCAAAGTAGACGGCATCGCGACCTGGGTCCATCACACCCACGTTCGGCCAGCGGACCCCTCCTCGATCCGGGACTTCGTCACGCGATGGGCCATCAGTCGGGACCAACACAACCCGCTCAAGCTCAAGCTACAGCGCATTCGACCCACCTAATATTGGTAACTCTGTTAACTCTGCTTGTCATTGCTCATGCTGCCGGGAGTCCCCACGCCCCCCAAAACATCACCTGGCAGATCATAGACACCAGCTCGGGGACAATACTTAATCAGACCTCCCAGAGCCACCCTAGGGACACTTGCTTCCCAGAACTTTGTGTAAACCTCCAAACTCTGTTCCCCTTGTCACCATAAATGCAGCCGGTCCCATGATTGGGTCCCTAAGCTACATGACAAGGGGGGAATGAAAGGGCGGGCCTACGCCGGCCGACTCCATCTTGTTCTGTGTCCTTCACCTTGACCACACCTCCTCCCCTTGAGTACCCCCCCCCCCCCCCACCAACAGGACTTGGACCCTTCCCCAGCCAATCAGCCGAGGTCACGACCCTTCCCCAGCCAATCGGCTGAGGCCACAGCCATTACCTCATCAACTGCCCCTAGACCCCTATAAAACCTTTGTGCTTTTGAAACTCGCTCTCTCCCTGGTATCTCACCGCTGCGTCGGTGCAGGTAGGGGATTGAGCTCGAGCTAGCTCGAATAAAGGCTCTTTTGCTTTTGCATCGGACTCGGCTCCCTAGTGGTCTTTGGGGATCACGAATTCTGGGCATAACAAGACCAGGTCAGTGTCTTCTCCTCTGTGAAGGCATCTGTAGGGTCTATAGTCAGAAGCAGTGGTTGTTTCTTCCTGCATTTATAGCACTCTGACCTTACTCTAACCACAAGGTCTCATACATTTACATGTATGTCTCTCCACAGTGATGGGCAGGCCCAGTCTGCTTACCGAGTCACCTGGAGAGCTCCAGAAACACTACTACGTCTCGGCCTTGCCCCTAGAAATTCTGGTTTGCAAGGTGTAGGGTGGGTTGAGGGCACTGGTATTCATGCTGAAGCATGAATGAAGCACATTCGAATGTGCAGCCAGCAGTAAGGAATATTGTGATTAGAAGGTCAGCTCTTTGCAGAGACTAGGCTTGTGGTTTTTTTCGTTATCCCTCCCTACTAAGTGCCCAGACAGTGCCTGCACTGGAACTTGAGTGAACCCAGAAAGTGAAGCCAGTCAAAGTAGCCTCCTCTGAACACATAGTTGCTTACTTTGTTGAATGATCCGTATTTTCAGAGGGGATTTAAGTGCGCTGGGGGGAGACACGTACACAAACATCACAAAGAGGGAAATGGGGCCAACATTTGTGTGTTCAAGTGATATGATTGGCATCCACATATACTATTTAAAAAATAAGCCCACAAGGAAGCTGTCTAGAGAATCATCTGTTTGCCACTTAAGGAGGGCAGAAGTGAGAGAAGGTGGGGTTGAGGTTTGTTGTTGGGGGTGATGTCCAGGTAGGTGGAAAAGTGCTTTGGCAAGGCAGTAGAGAGCAGCATACACACGAATGAATGCCAAAGCTGTACGGGCTGGGTCCAACTCCCAGCAACATCGCTTACCGGTTCTGTGATCTTGTTCAAGGCACTTCACCTGTCTGTCCTCATTTTCCCCATCTGCAAAATGGGAAGCTTATATTATTACCGGTAACTGGCTTCCTAGGATTACTATCATGATTCAATAAGTTAATGTACATGAAGCGCCTAAAACAATATCCGGTGCCTAATAAACTCCCAGTGAATGGCAGCTCTTTTTATTATTATGGTTGTTGTTGTTTTTGTTCCTCTTATTTCTCGGGGAGGCGGAGCTTTTGCTGGAGCCAGAAGCGGATGCAGTGAAGCCAGTTACCCAGCTTCTATCTACCCAGAAATAGATAAATGAGTCTTATTGCTGTCCTCTGCTGTTTGTCCAAGATCCTTGGTCTAACGTGTTAGAAGGAGTGATGCCTTTTATCTTTAAAGTATAAATGAAAAAGTGTTTGGGAGATGCCTTGGGGTACCTTGTCCATTCAACTAGAGAATGACCAATGATGGCACTCAGCTTTTCAAAGGGAAGCCTCAAGTGCCTCTTTAAACACAATTGGCTTGGGGCCTTTGGCCTAGAATATCATTGCTTCCCTACAGTCCTGCTGGGGGGCAAGTTAAGGTTTAAAGACTTATATATACGTCTTTTTCTATCAATTGTTTTTCTTAGGCAATGCTGAGAACATAGCACAGATTTCTGTTACAGTCATTTCCTTCAGAAATGATAGTGATTCACAGGAAATATATTTTATGACATTCTCTCTGAACTTTTTACATGACTTTAGAAGAGAATTAACCCTTTGGCCACCTCCTGTTCTATCTAATGGAGAACACAGCCATCAACCACACAGCCAGACAGCAATCTCCATACTTTGGGTTCAATCTCCACATGAAAAGCACATTTGCAATTGACAAGCCTAATTTAATTCAGTAGGAAAACAAAAATATTTTATAGATTTAATATTTTGGCCTAGGAATCCCTCAGAATGTGGCTGTATTTGGAGACAGGACCTTTTTAGAAAACATTGTTTTTAATGTTTATTTTTGAGAGAGAGAGAGAGAGAGAGAGAGAGAGACAGAGTATGATCAGAGGAGGGGCAGAGAGAGAGAGAAAGACCCAGAATCTGAAGCAGGCTCCAGGCTCGGAGCCGTCAGCACAGAGCCCAAAGTGGGGCTCAAACCCACAAACCGTGAGATCATGACCTGAGCCTCAATGGGAGGCTTAACTGACTGAGCCACCCAGGCTCCCCTGGAGACAAGACCTTTAAAGGGGTCAATTAAAATGAGTAACATTAGGATCGGTCCTAATCCAGTCTGACTGGTGTTTTTCAAAGAAAAGGAAACTGGGACATGGAGAGACATCAGGGACGAACACCCACAGGACAACCATGTGGAGAGGCTGCAAGGGTCGTCACCTGCAAGCCAAGGAGAGAGGCCTCAGCTGAAACCAACTCTGTCAGCACCCTGACTTGGTATTTCTAGTCTCCAGAAGTGCAAGGAAAATAAATTTCTATGGTTGAGGCCACCCAGTCTGTGGAATTTTGTTATGACAGCCCTAGTGAACTAATACACTCCCATTTTGCCAGTTTTGATCCCAAGGTCCAGCACTATTCCGGTCTGTTCTTTCTGGACGGATGTGGCTGGCAACGGGCATGGTGGTGACAACTCTTTTGTCCGCATCTGGGTGACCCAGCCTCGAGGACAGAGCATCATTTACACAAACAGGTCACATCCCACAGGTCACATCCAGTCTCGGCCTCTAACAGGGCTGATCTCTCTCGTAATGTTGCCCCCTCTTCGCCATGACTATTAAATCAGATCAACAGCTTATTTCCCATTGGTTCACTTTCCGTAGACTCCACTTGAGAGAACTCAGGCTGTAATTACTGTTGCTTAACGGCTTTATCTTGCTTAAGACGACAAATTTTAGCAATGCTGGGAAGTAAATCATTTTTGTGACCACATTATGCTGACTAATACGACATAATCTCAAATTAATGTATTCAAAAGAGTACATTCCTAGCCCACGCATAGTCAGCATGTTTGCAGTTTTCCTGTTCCCAAAGTGAGATAATCAAAGCATCCATTAGGACTTTTCCATGATTCCTGAAGCTAAATATGCAACATATTCTTGAGAAGATTCCCCATAAATTAGCTGATGCTTGTTTTCTTTTCCTCAACTTCCATGGAGAAATGATGAAACGTGGCTATTATAATATCAACACTGGGGATGATAGATAACAAGCATTGAGCATTTCTATCGGTGGGACATTGTATCTTGTATCACCTCATTCATTACTTAAAAAATAATTTTATGAATTCGTTGCTATTAATATCTTCATTTTGCAGATAAGGAAATGGAAATATAGAAAGGTTACCAAAACTGTCTCACTATAGAACTTTACAGAATAAAAGAGCAAATTTACAGTGTTTTATCCCCTGTCTGTATTGCTGTCGGTTTTTAATATATTTTATTTTTAACAACAAAAAGTACTTACAAAATCTGTACACATCTGGGCAACAGCGTGATGCAGTGAGAAGGTTGTCTTAAAATATTGGCTCCACTCTTTCTTTTTTTTAAAGTTTATTTATTTTGAGACAGAGACAGCACGAGTGGGGGAGGGGCGGAGAGAGAGGGAGAGAGAGAGAATCCTAAGCAGGCTCTGCACTCAGGAGGGCAGAGCCTGAGGAGGGGCTCAAACTCCCAAAACTGTGAGATCGTGACTCGGGCTGAAACCAAAAGTCAGATGCTTAACTGACTGAGCCACCCAGGCGCCCCTAAATATTAGCTCTACTCTTGACAGACTCTCTGACCTTGGGAAAAATTACTGACCTTAGCTAAGCAACAGTAGATTCAACTATCAATGAGGTTCTCATATCCCTCAAAGTAGGCAAGTGGACATATTGTGTAGATATATATATTGGCTTCTCTTGGGTAGATACCTAGGAATGGAAGTACTGGGGTGCATGGTAAATTTATGTGTCACTTTTTAAGATACTACCAAGTTATTTTCCAAAATGGCAGTGTTATTTTACATTCCTATCAGCAGTGCATGAGAGTTCCTGTTTCTTCACCCTTCTTGTCTGTTGTATTGATGACAGCTGTTCCAGCCATTGTAGGAAGTATGCAGTGGTATCTCATTGTGGTTTGAACCGAATTTGCATTTCCCTAGTGACCAATAATGTTGAGCATCTTTTCACGTGCTTCGTATTCATGTGTATATCGTCTTCAGTAACATGTCCATTCAGATCTCTTGCCAATGTTTTAGTTGGGTTGTTTGTCTCATTATCAACTTGTAAGGGTTCTTTGTAGACTCTGGAGAAAAGTCTGCTGGACTTCTTTTACATTAGTTCTGAACATCAAGTGCACCACGCAATGCAGAATGTCTAATAAATATTTGACATGAATCATTCTTATGATGCTATTCAATTCAGTTTAGCTGAACAGATTTTTATTGAGTAATGACTATGCGGTAGGCGTATTCCAGGCACTGGCGATTCAGTAAGAGAACATGACAAGACCAAATCTCTGCTCTCAGAGAAGTGAGGAGTCGTGATTAATGGTCGCATAGCTATCGGGTAGAAAAGAGTGGAATTTGTGCCAGCCAGCCTACACACTGTCTACAGCCTAGGCACAAGTGTTGTCAAATATACCAAACTTTTGTCCGAGAATCTGATTCCCCAACGTGACTCAAATCTTTTTGATCACCATTTGTTATCATAGAAATCCTTGATTCCAGGAGTTATCTATATCTAAAAGCGAAAACTTGCATGGGGGCACCTGGGTGGCTCAGCTGGTCAAGCATCCAACTCTTGATTTCGGCTCAGGTCATGATCTCACGGTTTGTGAGATGGAGCCCCGAGTGGCGATCTGTGCTGACAGGGCAGAGCCTGCTTGGGATTCTCTCTCTCTCTCTCTCTCTCTCTCTCTCTGCCCCTCCCCTGCTGGCTCTCTCTCTCAAAATAAATAAATAAACTAAAAAAAACCTGACATAGAGTATAACTTTACTTATTTAGGTTAATCCTATAGAATATGTTATTTTTATATATGCCATATATACACAACCACGTATTTTCCTCCAAAGGCTTAACCTCCACCAGAAACTTACTAGCTGGGTCCTAGTTTCTCTTTCTCCAACACAACACTCCCCTTTTCTCTTTTTCCATATTGTTGGCCTAAAATCCCCTATTCAGAAGTTCTGGGGACCAACCTCAGCAGATCTATAGGTAGGCAATTTTATACCATATCTTTAGGAAGTAGGCTACTAAAAGATCAATGGAGTCAGTTGCCTTGATGTCCAGAGAGTTTTCTCCGAGATGGCAGAGGTCAAGAAACCTTTGGTTACAACATCTCCCCAGCCTGCCCTTCTAGCAGTGGCCTCAGCAGCCATTTCTGGGGATGGTGGCTGCCTGCCTGTCTGTTCACAGCAGCTTCCAGGCACACCTCCTGGAGGAGGCAGCTCTCCCAGGGGCAGTTTCCGACTCCTTCTGTTGCCTGCTCTCCGGAGTTCTACCCTTCAGGACCACTTCTGGTTACTCTGTCTCCACAGAAAGTTCTCCGTTGAGCCTTCTGCGCTTTCAAAATGTGCTTTACACAGGGCTGGTTTTAGGATGAGGGCTGGCAGTCACATCCCGGGTGGCCACAAATGGAGCTGTTCCCTCTGGCTATGCTGTGAACTTTCTGCTTTTTTCCTGCTCAAATCCTCCCAGGAGGATACGGACTAGGTGGGGAGGCGGCACCCTGACGGAATTGAGGGCACAGAATCGGGGACCGGGTGTCAGACCTGTAATCCAAGGTAGGCTCTGCCTTTTCCTAACTGCATGATCTCAGGCAAGTGACTTAATCCTTGTAGGCCTCAGTTTCCTTGGCTATAAAATAGGGGGATAAGGTTTCCTATCTCATGGGTTACTTTGAGGATTAAATGAAAAGCACTCGGTATTTGGCACATTATAAGAAACCAGTACATATTAGCTACTATGATATCCGATGCCGAATAAATGTTGCTTGAGTAACGAAACTATGGAAGCGACTTGCAAAGGGCTCTAAATTCTTCAGATAGGGTTTAAGGACATCTTAGAAAACTGGCAGAAGAAACGACTGCTCGTTCCTTCCAGAACACTGTCGTGTGTTTTCTCCCACCTTTCCCACTGGGATGGCTGGCCGCTTTTCCTCCCTCCTTCACCCCAGAGAACCGCTCAGCTTTCAGATCTAAGTCCGAAGTCGTATCACGCATGCTTTCTCCGTGTGGATTTCCCCAATACTGTTTTGCCTGTATTGCAATATAGCTATTGTCTGTCTTCTTTACCAGACTTAGGATGCTTGAAAGACAGGGGCACCCGGATGGCTCACACCAGGTTGAGTGTCCAACTTGGGCTCAGGTCACGATCGCGTGGTTCATGAGTTCGAGCCTCACATCGGGCTTGCCTGCTTGGGATCCTCTGTCCCCCTCTCTCTCCCCCTCCTCTGCTTATGCGCTGCCAAATATATATAATGCTTGAGAAATATGATTTTGCCTTATTTATCTAAACATTTCATTACAACATATACTGAATATAGAAAGTTATTTATATGGTATTTTCTTTTCTTTTTTGCGTCCTATGTCTTAAAAGTCTTGTGTGTATTTTATATTTCCAGCACATCTCAATTTGGATTAGCCATATTTCAAGGGCTCCATTGATACATGTAGCTAATAGATGCTGGGTTGGACAGCACAGTCCTCAATGCTCCATCTTCCATATTCTCCTGGCCTTTGTGCTTACCAGTTATAGCACTTAAAACAGACTATGTTACAAATGATCTGTTCGTGTGTCTGTTTCCTATGAGCATTTCTAGGCTGAGGGTTTTGTCTTATTTGTCTTTGCATCCCCATTCCCTGATGTAGTGCTTACCAGATGGTAAGTTCCCAACAAATACTTATCTGATGAATATTATAGATATCATTTATTGGGCAACTACTAAGTGCCTGGGACTTTCTACCTGATATTTCACTTAACCATTGCAAAACCTTGACTGGTCATTCCCAGTTGCAGAAAATACAAAGGAGAATCCAGAAATTTTAAGAGACTTCCTAAAAGTTAGAAAGTTTTAAGCAGCAGAGCTGGGATTGAACCCTTCTGGCTCGAAAATTGGAACATGGGGGGCGCCTGGGTGGCTCAGTTGGTTGAGTGACTGACTCTTGGTTTGCCTCCGTTCATGATCTCATGGTTCATGTGTTTGAGCCCCAGCTCAGGCTCTGCTCTGACATGTGAAGCCTGCTTGGGATTCTCTCTCCCTCTCTCTCTGCACGTCCCCAGCTTGTGTACATGCGTGCATGCTCTCTCTCTCTCAAAAAAAAAAAAAAACAAAAAACAAAAAACAAAAAACAACTTTAAAATTGGAACATGGCTCTCATCAGTGCATGTGGGTTCCATCCCAGCTTCATTTCTAATTGGATGACCTTTGGCTTTACATTGAACCCCCTGAGCCTCCGATTCCTATTTGTGAAATGAAAGCTAATGTCTAGGGTCTCTTTTAGTTTAGGATGCTGCAATGATAACTTCTTACATATAATCAAGTCAATTTTTCTCCCCTTCGAAGTTGTTTCCCAGAGAAAAAAATATCTCCCAAATTAGGCATACTTATGTCACTTGGTTACCTCCAAATAGTGACTATATATTCACTTGATTTTATTGTAAGAACTGTGAATAAACATTAAATTGTTATGAATGGAATTCTTTTCCTTTTTTACCCTGCCTGAAAAAGTAAAGGTTGTTGTATTATCGTTCTTACTTGCTTCTAATGCTTTAACACTCGTTTCCCTATTTAATTAATTTGAAGAACTCTAATGAACTTTGTGAGGCTATTGTCTAATTTTAACAAGGGAAGCACTTGTTTCTCCCTGAATATCCTCTCCCCAGTTCTCGCAATCTACCTTTCACTAGCAAACATTTATAAACCAACTCAGGGGCACTAAAAGAAGCCTTTACGTTGAAACAAAATCAAGTGGGAAAATCTCCCCAGTCCCTTCTAGCCTTAACTTCACATGAGTTTTTCCTACAAATTGGGTAATAATGGCTTTACATATTCAAATGTTTTTTGAAAGTGGAACTCAAGGCAGATGATGATGGGGAACGTAATTGCACTCCATATAGCTCTAGAGCAGGGGCTGGCAAACAGCCTGTGAGCAAACTCCAACTTGCTGCTTGCTGGTGTTTATAAATAAAGTTTTATTTGGCATGGCACACAGCCATGCTCAGTTATTTACGCATTGTCTACTGTTCAGGGGCTATCGATGGCTGGTCAAGTTGAAAATATTTATTATCTGGTCCTTTATAGAAAAAGTTTATTTACCTCTGTTTGGAGCACATTGCTTTGGTTTGCTAAATATCTCCCGGAGCAGCCTCCACCATGAGGTACATCAAGATTCTGAAGTGGCCTCTTTCTTCAGGGGGAGTTCAGGAAAAGCCCAGCTGGAATCCAAGTTTGGCAAAAGTTTGAGAAGAAGAAATAGACTCTGGATTTACATTGCTGGCTGATGAAGTTCCTTCGTGGTGGTTGAGATGCAGACGGGAAACAATGCGCTCGCAGTTGTTAGGAGGGGTTTTAATTCTAGAAGTTTTTAATTAACATTGTTGTGACTTTACTAGGTAAGGAAAGTAATTTTTATCTGCCTCCTTGTCTTTAGTTATAATATATGACTGATGATAGTACATACCTCCTAGGGCTGTATGAATCCTAAATGAATCAATACACACAAAGGACTTAGGACAGAAGCTGGCACTGAAAACAGTAGGAACCATGATTACGTAGCTAATTCAAAGGAAGCAAAGCATACCAAGAAAATGTTTTCCCCCTGAAGTTACTCTAGATTCCAATTTAGAGAATGAACTAAATCAGTCACCACAAAGACTACATTCATTTTCCTTGTCATGTAGAATCCTGTGGTGACATCACACCAGAAAACAAATTTATATGAGAGAAAATTAATTACATTTGGCAGGGACTTTTATTTGTTTATTATTAAAACATGTTCTGATGATGCTGTAGCTACCATAGCCAGAGGGAAGTAATATACAAACCAAAGCAAATCAGCAAATTTGAACATTATTTTCTGAATATGATATATATTAGGGAGTGAATGCTGTTTGACAGATACCAAGTCTTGGGGGCTCCAAGGGAGGCATCCATCATCCTGCAGAACAAAATAAAACTATAAAATGGGGGAAAACATGGCTATTTACTCTAAGTGTCATCAGTGCTAGTTACTATTTTGGGTAACTATTTTGGGTAGGGCACAAACCCACATTCCCTCAGCGCTGATGTATATGTGACAGCTTGAGTTCAACTGCCAGCACCACCAAATCCTTTCCGTCCACCCACATACAGTAGGCCTTGACATGCCAGATAATCGACACTCTCTGGGTGCAGCCCTCAACCAATATCTAGTGGAAATTGGTGGACAGATAACCCAGGTCTCTTGCCCCTTGGATATGAGGTTTGTAAGGCGTGTGTTTTACACTGGGCCCCAGAGATTTGCAGTGGGATTAAACTCTAGTTTTCCAAAGTAGTAACCTGCTTCACCACAGTCCCTTCCTTGGCTTTCTTCCCTATCCCATCTCACTTCCCTATGCCCCTCAAATGTTCCCTGAGATTACCTCCAAAATACATTTCTTGGGGCACCTGGGTGGCTCAGTCAGTTGAGTGTCTGACTCTTGATTTTGGCTCGGGTCATGATCTCATGGTTCGTGGGTTTATGCCCCACACTGAGTTCAGCACTGATGTCACAGAGCCTGCTTGGGGTTCTCTCTCTCCTTCTCTCTGCCCCTCCCCTGCTCACATGCATGCATGCTCACTCTCTCTCAAAAATAAATGAATAAACATTAAAAAATACATTTCTTGTATTTGAGTTCTTATCTCAGAGTCAGCTTCTGAAGAAACCGATGTGAAGATAAGGTGAATGCCTCTTGTATGGTTTTGAACTGGACCTTATTGGTGCATTTCCCTTTATGAATCACAGAAGAACCCACAAGCACATAATTAAATTGGTTAACTACGTAATGACCAACCGTTTTTACCAAAAAACTCCAAGTGATTTCCATACAACAATCAGTTGGATCAATTTTCACAAGACAAGTGTAACTGAAGCCACAATGTGGTAGATATACAGTTTAGGCTCACTTAGGAAAAGACTTTGAAAGATCTTAAACCTTTTCCTAAGTTCAGAAAGTGAATCATAAACTTGTTGAGGTAGATAAAGAAATATATATTTGTCCCAGTATCCGAAACTATTTACTTTCTGTAAAATTTATCCTAACTTTCTATGTTGGCTATTATCAGCTTGTTTTCATTTTTGCAAACAAAACAGAACAGCCACATATTTACGGCTGTAGAAAGCATATTGACGAGGGATTCTTAAATCTCAGTCTGTTGATAGCAATGATTAACAGTTGGGCTTTGGGGGGGGGGGGGATCAATGAAATCTCTGGAACTGCCTACAAAATGGGACCATGTACTTTTTTTTTTTCTACTGAAGAAAGTTCCCCGAACTTGCATTAGATTCTCAAAGGTGTCTATGATCCAAAATACATGGGAGAGGCCGACCACATTAACGATACAAGAATTGATTAGCAAGAACCTTTAAATGCATCCTCAAAGAAACCGTTGACAATATTAAAGCATAGAAGATTAAAGACTCTGGTTCTTTTTAAAAAATTTTTTTTTCAACGTTTTTTTTATTTATTTTTGGGACAGAGAGAGACAGAGCACGAACGGGGGAGGGGCAGAGAGAGAGGGAGACACAGAATCGGAAACAGGCTCCAGGCTCCGAGCCATCAGCCCAGAGCCTGACACGGGGCTCGAACTCACGGACCGCGAGATCGTGACCTGGCTGAAGTCGGACGCTTAACCGACTGCGCCATCCAGGCGCCCCTAAAGACTCTGGTTCTGATCATGGCACAATTATGGCTACCTGACTTACCTTTCTATCATAAACAACCATCAAACTAGACAAAATAAATGAAGCAACTGATTTAAGTCAGTAGGCAAAACAGGGTTTTGATCTTGGAGAGGAGATATACAAGGTAGGCTCCATATTTACTCCACTTTCTGCTTTGGTGAACTTTCTAGACTACAGCCAGAGGTGTACCCAAACAGTACCCAAACAGAATAGCAGTCTTGCTCTGCTCAGATCCAGATTGCTGAGTTGGCCGGAATTTACTGTGGAGAGGGACCTGGGCAGAATAGGAGTTTCACACATCTGCACAGGTGACTCCTTGAATCTTTGGTCAAATACAAGCTGTACAGGCATAGGGCAAACTCTATGAGGTCTAGCAGAGAACAGCTGCAGGGAATGTGGAAGATAAAAGAGACACAGGTGGTTCAATTGGCAAAAATGAAGAGATTTTGCTTAATACTTTGGTCATTTAGTTGAGACCCTAGGAAGACCATGCCTAGGGAGAGGGCACTATAGTCCTAGAGGAAGGGCTCTAAAGCCAAGCTTCAAAAAGTTCGAGCTGATCTACCAAAACTTATCTGCCAGCCAAAATAAAATCCAACACTCTTTCTAGGAAGACAACCAAATCCAGGCCAAAACAAAACAAAACAAAACAAAACAAAACAAAACCCCACAACATTCATGATGCCAAGTATAAATTTTAAAAAAGTTACAATATGTGTGAATGAACAGAGAAATCTGAAATATAAGCAGGAGACAAATTCAGAGATCACACAGGTACTGGAATTAGTGGGTAAGGGTTAGAAAATAGTTATAACCAATATAAATATTAAGGAAAAAATGGCCACAGTGAGAGAACATGTGGGGAATCTGTTTACAGATCAAACTATAATAAATGAAATGAAATGAAACAGGAACAGCAGATATACAAGATCTGAAATTAAAATTTTACTGGAAGGGTTTAACAGCAGATTGGACACTGGAGAAGAAAAAAAAAATCAATGCTTTTGTAAACATGGCAGTAGAAACTATCCAAGTTGAAGGACCAAAAGAAAAATAAAACCAAAAAGTAAAACACCTGTTGCACAATACCAGGGGGTATTACAATAAGTAGTTTCGATTAAAAAAAAAAGAGAGAGAGAGAAGAGAGAGTCATTGGAGCAGAACATATATTTGAGGAAATAATTGCCCCCCGTATTTCAAACTTGTTGAAAAATATCAACTCACAAATCCAAGGAGCTCAAAAAAGTCTTAAGATAAACACAAAGAAAAGTGTATCCAGGCAACATCTATCTATCTATCTATCTATCTATCTATCTATCTATCTATCTACCTATCTACCTATTTATTAAAAAAATGTTTGTTTATATATTTTGAGAGAGAGAGAGTGCAGGCAGGGGAGGGCCATAGTGAGAGGGAGAGAGAGAATCCCAAGCAGGCTCCATGCTGAGCCTGGATGGATGTGGGGGATGCGGGGGGTGGTAGGGGTAGGCAATTGCAGGATGTGAGATAATGACTTAAGCCGAAATCATGAGTATGAGCCACCCAGGTGCCCGCAGGCAAATTCTCATCACAATTCTGAGGACCAAAGATAAAGAGCAAACTTAAAAATCACCCAGAGATAAAAGACACATTACACACATGGGAACAATAATAAAAGCAATGACTGATACCTTATCACAGAGGATGCAAGGCAGAGACAACGGAATGACATTATAAAGTGTCAAAAACCAAACTTTTAACCGAAAATTTAATATCCAGAGATACTTTACTTTATGAAAGAACAAAACATAAGAATGTTTTCAGATAATAAAAGTTAAAACAGTTCATGATAGTAGCCCTGCACTATAAAAATTCTTAAAGCTAAAAAGAAACGAAGTACAGATAAAAATTCAAATCCACCTAAACTGATGAGGAGTAGCAGAAATGAAAAATATGTTAGTAAATATGAAAGACTTTAAAAAATTATTAATGTATTTAAAAGATAATTGGTTACTTAGGGTAAAAATACTAGTATATATTTCATGGACTGGAAGAATCAATATTGTGAAGATTTTAATTCTCCCTAATTTTATCTATATAATCAATGCAATCCCAGTCAAAATCCTAGCAGGTTTCTATCTAAGAATTGCCAAGATGACTCTAAAATATGTATTCAAATGTAAAAGATCGGGTTTGGTCAAAGGATCTTTAAAAAGAGCAACAAATTTGGAGGATTCGCATTTCCTGATTCTAAGAATTACTACAAGTCAACAGTAATCAAGAGACTGTGGTATTAATAGGCATAAAAACAAAAATCAATGGATCAGATCACAGAGTTCATGAACGGAACCACACTTTATGGTCAAATGACTTTTGGCAAAGGTATTTCAAAGGGGGAAAGAATGGTCTTTTCAACACATGGTTCTGGAAAAATTGGTTATCCATGTGAGAAGAAATAACATTTGACTACTATATCACACCACATACTATATCATATCATACACCACGATAGCATATAACATAAAGTTAATTCAAGATAGATCACAGACTCAAACATAAAAGTTAAAGCAGTAGAGCTTCTAGAATAAAATAGCATCAGAATATATCTGTGATGTTGGGATAGGCAAAGATTTCTCAGACAGGACACAAAAAGCACAAACCATAACAGAAAAGAAATTGGTAAGTTGGACTTCAACAAACTTATAACCTCCTGTTTATCTGGAGACAATGTTTAGAAAATGAATAGACAAATCATAGACTGGGGAAATATATTTACAGAGCACCTATCGGATAAAATACTAACATCCAAGATCTACAAAGAGCTCTTATAACTCAAAAATAAGAAGACGAACAATGAAATAATAACGGGCTAAAGATTTAAACAGACAGTTCACACACAAAAAAGATATTCAAGTGGCCAATAAGCATATGAAAACTTGATCCACATCTTTAGTTATCAGGAAAATACAAATTACATCCATGTTGAAGTAAAATGTGTACCTACCCTATGACCCAGCAATCCTGGATGTAGGTATCTACTCAAAAGAAATGAAAATGTGTTCACAAAATAACTTGTTCAAGAACGTTCATAGCAGCTTTATTCACGATAGCTTTAAATGGAAACAACCAAATGTTCATCGACAGGAGAATGGATAAAAAAAATTGTATTTATTTGCACAGCAGACTACTAATCAAGTGTAAAGAGGAATGATACGCACAAGGGTGAATATCAAAAACACCTCAAGTTGCTAATATGCTGGTAACCTGGGAAGGGGAGAATGGGGCAGAGATAATGGAAGGAAAGGAAAATTAATGCAGCAATATTTCCCTGACAGCTGTGAGCTTAGGCACTGCTACAGCCGAAACTGTGCTTGGCCATAGAGAATATTAATCAGGTTTAGCTTTTCACCAGCTTAGCGCTGAAAGGGCCATGGTGATTAACGGGACTAATTAAGCCAGCCCCAAGGGCAATGTCTGCATGTAAATATAATAGGATTATTCTTTATGCCTCTCTAATATGTCACCTTATATTACCATTGTGAAATGTTTGGGGCATTTAACCTAATCACTTGTCTAGACTTGTCTTCAAGATAGACAGGCTTTTCAGATTTTATTGTTATTCTTACCCAAAACAGAAAAATCAGATTTAGTCCAGGTAGAGGCAAAAGCAAAAGGGAAAATGTTGCTACGATTTGGTCTCAAAAGAGCCCAGGAAACATGTGATAGGTACCACTGTTGTGAATCCAAAGCCTGTCAGGAAAGTTCACAAAATAATGCCTTTCACTTCCCACTATTCTGAAACCTTCTACTACGTTTTCAAAATATCTATTAAGCCAAGCCCCTGTATTTTTGCAATGGAAATGGTCCATAGCAAACTTTTAGATATCATAAAGAAACATCATCAAAATTCCATGTAGAATAAGCTTCTACCATGAGGTTTCAATTGCTCTATTAACTGGAAGTCAAGAAAGGCTTTCTGGATGGTGGACGTCTATGGTGATGTAAGTACAGGGGTGAGCGAGGTCGGGGAGAAGAAATGTAACGAAAACATGCCAACATTGACAGTGATATGAGTATAAACACTACTTTTAAAATCCTTTCATTGTGAAACAAAATACACATATGGATAACCACACAAAACAAATTGTGTATCTTAGTGTGTTGTTACAAGGAAAACACGATCCTAACTCCTAACTGGGTCAAGAAATAGAAGTTTGCCAGTCGCCTCTTGGAACTCCTCTTCAACACTCTTTTCCTTCAAAAGTAATCACTATCCTCATCATTTTTCTTTTCTTGAGGGGGGTGGTGAGAGAGAGAGAGACAGAGACAGAGACAGACAGACAGACAGACAGACAGAAGGGGGAGAGAATCTTAAGTAGGCTCCATGCCCAGCATGGAGCCAGTCTCACAGGGCTCAGTCTCACAACCCCAAGATCATGATCTGAGCTGAAATCAAGAGTCAGATGCTTAACTGACTTAGCCACCCAGGTGCCTCTATCCTTACTTCTTATAGGAATCCTTCCTTGCAAATATTTGTGGTTTTATTAACCAACTGGGCATGCCTACAAACTATAGCTTAGTCTTGCCTATTAAAAAAAGATATATATATATAATATTTAAATATATATTATATATAATATATATATTATATTATATAATATATATAAAATATAATATATATTATATATATTAAATTATATAATAAATATATATTATATAATAAATATATATAATAAATATATATAATTATATGTATATTATATAATTATATAATATATAATTATATATGTATTATATATAGAGTCTATATATATAATATATATAATATAAATATATAAATATATAAATAAATATTATATATTAAAATATAATATATATTATATAATATATTATATATTAAAATATTATATATTATATAATAAATATTATTATATATTAAAATATAATATATATTATATAATAATATATTATTATATATTAAAATATAATATATATAAAATATATAATATTATATATTATATAATATTATATATTATATAATATACAATATAATTATATAATATAATATATATTATATATTATTATATTATCTTTTATTATTATTATAATTATATATTATTATATTATCTTTTATTATTATTTAAAAGATTATTATTATTATTTATTATCTTTTTATTATTAAAGATATTATATATATCTTTTCCCCCCTTTGCTCATGTGTTTTGTTTCTTTTTTTTTTTTTTTTTTATTTATTTTTGGGACAGAGAGAGACAGAGCATGAACGGGGGAGGGGGCAGAGAGAGAGGGAGACACAGAATCGGAAACAGGCTCCAGGCTCTGAGCCATCAGCCCAGAGCCTGATGTGGGGCTCGAACTCACGGACCGCGAGATCATGACCTGGCTGAAGTCGGACACTTAACCGATCTGCGCCACCCAGGCGCCCCACATGTGTTTTGTTTCTTAAATTCCACATATGAGTCAAAGTATATGGTGTTTGTCTTGTTCTGACTGACTTACCTCACTTAGTATAATACTCTTTAGCTCCATCCATGTTAATGCAAATGGCAAGATATTATTCTTTTTTATGGCTGAGTAATATTCCATTGTATGTATATACCACATATTTGTTGCCCATTCATCAGTTGATAGGCACTTGGGCTATCTCCATAATTTGGCTATTGTAGATAATGCTTCTATAAACATCAAGGTGCAGGTATCCCTTTGAGTTAGTATTTCTATATTCTTTGGGGTAAATACCTAGTAGTATAATTGCTGGATTGTAGGATAGTTCTATTTTTAACTTTGTGAGGAACCTCCATACTGTTTTCTAGAGTGGCTGCACAGTTTGCATTCCCACCCACAGCATTTTTCACAGAGCTAGAACAAACAATCCTAAGTTTGTATGGAGCCACAAAAGATCACAAATAGCCAAAACAACCTTGAGAAAGAAAAGCAAAGCTGGAGGCGTCACAATTCTGGACTTCAAGTTATATTCCAAAGCTGTAGTCATCAAAACAGTATGGTACTGGCACAAACATGGACACATAGATCAATAGAACAGAATAGAAAAACCCACATTAATTTTTATACGGTCAATTTATTTTTGACAAAGCAGGAAAGAATATCCAGTGAGAAAAAGATAGTCTCTTCAACAAATAATGTTGGGAAAACCAGACAGCAACATGCAAAAGAATGAAACTGGATCACTTTCTTACACCATACACAAAAACTCAAAATGGATGAAAGTCCTAAATGTGAGACAGGAAACCATTAAAATCCTAGAGAACACAGGCAGTAACCTCTTTGACATTGGCTGTAGCAACTTCTTTCTAGATATGTTTCCTGAGGCAAGGGAAACAAAAGCAAAAATAAACTATTGGGACTTCATCAAAATAAAAAATTTCTGCACATTGAAGGAAGCAATCAACAAAACTAAAGGCAACCTATGGAATAGGAGAAGATATTTGCAAATGACAAATCTGGTAATGGGTTAGTGTACAAAATATATAAAGAACTTATAAAACTCATCACCCCAAACATGATTAATCCAATTGAAAAGGGACAAAAGACACAGACATTTTTCCAAAGGAGACATACAGATGGCCAATAGACATATGAAAAGATACTCTTCATCACTGATCATCAGGGAAATAGAAATCAAAACTACAATGAGATATCACCTCACACCTGTCAGAATGGCTAAAATTAACAACATAGGAAACGAGCTGTTGGTAAGGATGTGGAGAAAGAGGAACCCTCTTGCTCTATGTAGTTTTTTAAAAAATAAAAATACTTGATCTCATCTTACTGATATTTTCATTTCAATTTCAGGAATATCGTCTTTTTTTTTTAACCTGTCCCATATTACATCTTGTCTCCTTTCTTTTACCCAGAGAATTTTGGACATAGGAAATTATAGAATAGAATGTCCATAATTTCTTTACCCCACATCTCATGCACAAAAGCCTCAAAATAACAATACTAACAACTCAACCTCCAACAGTTAAACAGTTTTTGCCTATGTTTTTCTCTTTGCTCCCTCTCTTCATTTTAAATAGTTGAACGATATGCATATTATCTGAGCATTACAGATGTTACACACAATGCTCTCTTCCTTCTAAATGCCAGTTAGTCTTCATTGTACGGTAACTATATACCCAAGGCTCATCTGCAGTCCTTACATCAATATCTTTCTAGTTCTTTAGATTATCTGAAGTTTGGTGTTTAGATTTCTCAGGCAGGCTCATAGGGACAATATTCTGCATTTCTTGCTTGTTGATAACAGTTTTTTGCCCTTTATAGTGGAAAGTCAATTTTGCTTGATGTAAAATTCTTGCTCACATATTTCCTCAAGAATATGAAATATATCACATCGTTTTCTTCTGACTTAAAGCTTTGATGTTGAAATATATAACAAGCTAATTTTTTCATTGTAATTCACAAGCTCTTTTTGCTTACATGACCAAAAGTATTTAAAAATTTCTATTTAAAGTCTAGTAATGTTGTTAAATTGCCTGGGTATTGGTCAACTGTTCTGGGTCAGTCTTCTCAGATAAGTAGTGTGCTCTTGTAGTACGTAGTTTTGAAACTTCAAGATTTTTTAAAATAATTTTTGAGAGAGAGGGAGAGAGAGAGAGAGTGACAGAGCATGAGCGGGGGAGTGGCAGAGAGAGAGGGAGACACAGAATCCAAAGCAGGCTCCAGGCTCTGAGCCATCAGCACAGAGCCCGACGTGGGGCCTGAACCCACCGACCGTGAGATCATAACCTGAGCTGAAGTCGGATGCTTAACCATCTGAGCCACTCAGGCGACCTGTAGATTTGAAACTTTAAAACGGTATCATCATAGTAAAGTTTTCTTAAATAATATTTGTAGCATTTATTCTTTTCGTTTGTTAAATTTTTTTTCTTCAGGGGTGCTACAATCCATTAATGTTAAATGTTCTTTGTCTATCTTTAATATCTGACACTTCCTCTCAAATCCTTTTTATCTCTTGATTCATTTTTTGCAACCATTTTTTCTTCCTGTTCACCTTCTATTTTTATCTGCAGTGTTGTGAATGAATCAACATTCTTGATTTCTTTTTGATTTAGCCTTTATATTTGAAATGAAATATTCTGTTATTTTAAATTCCTCATTGAATCGGAACTTTATTTCTGTGTTTTTCTGATTCTAATTTTTTCATGTGTTTTATCTTTGTTTTTAAATGCCTTTCTGTCATTATGAATCGGAAGGTTTCTGACCTGTTCTGTGGGTATGTCTTTTCTAGCATGATTACATTTTCTGTAGCGATATTATTGTGCTCCTTGTTCTTTTTCTTAATTTTTTAATGGTGTTTCTTACCTTTTATGGCATTTGGGCTTGGTACCTTCTGATTGCTTATCTTTATGTGAAATCAATTGTCTTGAATCAAAAGATCAGGAGAAGGTGGGGTTCCGGATGGCATTTGTGGCTTCACAGAGCTCCCTGTGTATCGGTTCTACGTGGTGTTCAAGAACATGGTAGTTGCTCTTTGTGATTTCTTGGTTCTGTTCCTCTCCTCACTTTTTTTTTTTTTTTTTTAAAATTTTTTTTTTCAACGTTTTTTTTTTTTTTTTATTTATTTTTGGGACAGAGAGAGACAGAGCATGAACAGGGGAGGGGCAGAGAAGAGAGGGAGACACAGAATCGGAAACAGGCTCCAGGCTCCGAGCCATCAGCCCAGAGCCTGACGCGGGGCTCGAACTCACAGACCGCGAGATCGTGACCTGGCTGAAGTCGGACGCTTAACCGACTGCGCCACCCAGGCGCCCCAACCTCTCCTCACTTTTAACCGGACCCTGTCTTTCCTGAATCTCTGTTGCCCCCCATCGTGCGCACCGGTCATTTCATTCCTAGCAGTTCGTCTAAATTGCGGGTACCTTGTTATGGAAAAGATTCAGGGCCTGGCACTTGGGGGAGTCCACGGGGTCTTAGCTGCTCCAGCCCCTTTGGTGCTCTCAGCCATGGCGGGTCCTCATTTCCTACTGGAGTGGGCAAACCTCTGCAGTTTCAGCTGATGTTCCCAATTCCATCTGCCCCACTTTCAGGGGACCACCTTGGCTAGTTTGGGCTTTCTTTGGTCCTTCAAAGAACAATGCTACTTTCTGTTTTCTCCCCTAAGTCAGTACCAAGCAGGTCTCCAAAGTTACTGGTGATTTTCCCCCGCACCTGCTTGTAGTTTTAGATTCTTTTGGATAGCTTATCAGTTAGTTTGAAAATATTGCCAATGAGTTTTCTATTTTTCTCTATTATTCTGTCATTTTTATTTTATTTTTTTAAGTTTATTCATTTATTTTGAGGAGAGAGAGAGAGAGAGTGAGAGAGAGAGAGAGAATGAGAATGAACACAAGCAGGGGAGGGGCAGAGGGAGGGAGAGAGAATCCAAGCAGGCTCCATGCTGTCAGTGCAGAGCCCGACACGGGGCTCGAAACCACCAACTGTGAGATCATGACCTGAGCTGAAATCAAGAGTCAGATGCTGAACCAAGCGAGCCACCAGGCACCCCTATTCTGTCATTTTTAATGTGAGAATTCTGTAAAGGTTCAGGAATGATGTCACTGCCATGATGGCCATCTCCTCAGATTTTTTTTACTCTTTCAAGTATTAATTTTTAAGACTTCTTAAAGAGTGAAAATGCTTTCTCTTTTTAATACTACCAGCAAACATTTTTCTGGTGTCAGATCATAAGGCAATTTTACCTCTAGACCAACATTTACGTCTCAAGTTGATTATAAAGTTGAATTTCTGTCATATTACTCAACCCACCATATGTGGAAAAGTGCAAGCTTCCTGAGAGGGACTTATGGGATGGCTAGATACCAATTACAGACTCAGTGTGTCTATGATTTAGCAGTAAGACCCAAGTGATGCCTTCAAGTAGAATCTTGAGGGATCAAGGTCAGTGGGTATGTGGTAGTGATTGTGAGGGAGTTGGGGGGCATATAGTTTAAGAGGGTACCGAATGCTTGGATACTATGAGTATTCTCACTGAAATTGATTTCATCTGTAAAATTTGGATGAAAATGTACTGAAGCCTTGGAAGGGGATTTCAGCAGTTTTTTGGGCATTCAGTAGTGGTTTCCAGGGTTATAAAAATTGTCTCTTAAAAAAAAAGTTGCCTCTTAGGCAATCTTCTCTCAGCAGGAGAAATATCACTGAATTTACAGAAAAAGTGCTTCCTCAGGTTCCCCTAGGTGAACTATGCAGTTTGCTATTCTGTGTTGGCCCCTGGGTCCGTGTGATTACACTAATATATTGTATTCAGCTCTGCTGCTTTCAAAATTTAAATAAGACATTTTATTTTATTCATTTATTGAGAAAAATGTACAGGGAAGTATTAAGAGGTAACTCATTTCCCTTTTATTTCTTGTTTATTTTGAAGGCATGTTAAAAGGGCCTTAGTTACCCGAAGGTTGCCAAATGGCTGATCAAATTTATAAAATCCCATGCAGAATGAGTTTTTAAGACATAAAAATCTGAACATGCAGGCTTTTAGATTTTGCCCTTGCATTTAAAATTTCTCTCAGAAGGCAATACTAAAAACCCGACTGTGACTTTAGGTAAGTTATTTGATGTCTTTGGGCTTGTTTTTCTTTATCAACTGATAAGATACATTGAGATATTTTCAAAGTTCCTTCTCTCCTACTTTGTCATCACTAATGATCTTGTTAGAATCTATTAAAAAGAAACAACCACATCGTCATTTAACTTCACATTAAGGCTTTAGCCCATATGCCGTTTTGAAGTATTCAACAAATGTCCCAAGCTTTGGGGGTATAAATGGAGTTTGGATGGTCACAGAGAGATCCATTCTGGTTTAAGATATTTGAACTACAAAATGTAGTCATACTTGTGTTTTCCTTCAAGTACCTTTAAAAGCCTGAACGGATCTTTTGCCTCCTCAGGTTTCTTCATGGTGTTCTTTTTTAAAAAATTTATTTATTTTTAGAGAGAGAGAGAGAGAGAGAGAGACAGAAAGAGCGCGTGGGCACAAGCAGGGTAGGGGCAGAGAGAGAGGGAGAGAGAAAGAATCCCAAGCAGGCTCTGTGCTGTGAGCATGGAGGCAGATGAAGGGCTTGAAAAACCATGAGATCATGACCTGAGCCAAAATCAAGAGTCAGGCCCTTAACTGACTGAGCCCCCCGGGCACCCCCATGGTGTTCTCTGTCAAACCGAACTTTAACATGTTGACATAATCAAAGTAATCAAAGTTTTGCGTGATACGCTACGCTGTTGTTTTAAGAAGCTCTTCCCCTCGCGTGCATCACAAAGATATTCGCCTACATTATCTTCTATTATTTCATATTTCATTAAGCTGAAGCTCCCATTTTTATATGATGCATAGTACAAATACAGCATTATATTTCTCTGTATAATAAGCCAGTTTTCCCTGAGGCCACACAAAGAGCAGTCCTTTTCTCCGTTAGTTTCTGGTGTACTTTCGGATACTACGGTTTCAAACAATTGTGGGCCTGTCTCTAGAGTTTCTATTTGGTTCCACTGGTCTATCTGCTTATTTTTTTGGCCAATGGCTTACTGTATTTTTTACTATGGGATTATGGATATCTTAAATCTTAGCTAGGCTAAGTCCTACTCTTTGTTCTTCTTTTTCAGAGTTAAATAGCTTTTTGTGCATATTTTGGCTCTCATATAAATTTCAAAATAGTTTTATCAAGTTCCTTTAAAAATCTGGATAATTTAGATAGAAATTACATTGAGTTTGTAGATTAATTTGGGAAGAAATGACTTCATATTTTCTAGTTAATTATCACTGTTATAGGAAAATATTGAGTTTTCTAAGTTGGTCTTTAACTGGTGGTCTTGGTGAGACCTCATTTTTTTCCTCTATCTTTATTCAAGTATGATTGACAAATACAAACTGTATATATTTAAGGGGCTCTTGGGTGGCTCAATCAGTTAAGCATCCAACTTCAGCTCCGGTCATGATCTCAACAGTTTGTGAGATCAAGCCCTGCATGTTCACTGACAGCTCAAATCCTGCTTCAGATCCTCTGTCTCCCTCTCTCTCTCTGTCCCTCCCCTGCTCACATGTTCTCTCTCTCTCTCAAAAATAAATGAACATAAAAAAACTGTATATATTTAAGATGTACAATGTGGTATCTTGATATACTTTGTGTAATGATTACCACGATCAACTAATTTTCATATCTATCACCTCACATAGTTACCATTTTTGTGTGTGTGTGGTGAGAACACTTAAGATCCACTCTGTGAGTGAATTTAGAGCATACATTAATAACTATAATTACAATGCTGTACCCTAGATGTCTAGAACTTCTTCATCTTATAATGGAAGGTTTGTGTCCTTCGGTTAACATGTCCCCATCTTCTCTATCCCGTAACCCCTGGCAACCATACAAGTGATATCATCCCAGATTTGTATTCTGTGTCTGGCTCATTTCACTTAGCATAACGTCCTCCATGTTCACCAATGTTGTCAGAAATGTCAGGATTTCCTTCTTTTTAAAAGCTGAGTAACACATCACAATTTCTTCATCCATTCATCCATTGACAGATACTTAGGTTGTTTCCATATCTTGCCTTGTGAATAATGCTGCAAAGAACATGGGGGTGCAGATATCTCTTCGAAATATTGATTTCATTTCCTTTGGATAAGTACCTAGAAGTGAGATTGTTGGATCACGTGGTAGTTCCATTTTTAATTTTTTGAGAAACCTCCCTGTTTTCCACAGCACCTGTACAAATTTACGTTCCCATCAACAGTGAACAAGGGTTCTCTTTCTCTATGTCCTCACCAACACTTATTGTCCCTTGTCTTTTTTGATCATGGCCATTCTAACAGGTCTGAGGTGATAGTCCATTGTGGTCTTGATTTGCATTTCCCTGATGATTAGTGAGCATTTTTTCATATCCCTGGTTGGCCATCGGTGTATCTTCTTTGGAGAAATTTCCCTGGGCTTTCATTTTTTTATTTTAGAGACAGAGTGTGTGTGAGCAGGGAGGGGGGGAGAGGGAGAGGGAGAGGGAGAGGGAGAGGGAGAGGGAGAGGGAGAGGGAGAGGGAGAGGGAGACGGAGACGGAGAGAGAGAGAGAATGAATCTTAAGCAGGCTCCACGCTCAGTGCAGACCCAGACACAGGGTTCAATCTCACAACAGTGAGATCATGACCTGAGCTGAAGTCAAGAGTCAGATGCTCAACTGACTGAGCCACCCAGGTGCCCCTCCCTGGGCTTTTAACTTTAGGAGGGTTTATTTATTTCTGGTTTATCCTTGCTATCGAATGTGGCCCTTTGGTGTCACAACTGCAAAACCTGTAATGTTCATCAGAATCTCCCCTTCTTTGGCAGTCCCTGATTCCAATTTTTGTCTACCTAACACCCAAGGCTCTTTAAAAATCTCTGCTCAGTTTTTCAGCCTTTCAGCCATCACGTATGAATTGAAAATTGGCCCGAGTAGAAATTGAAGCTTCAAATGCCAGGCTCATTTCTCTTGAGTTTTTCTTCTGTCTCAACTCCAGGACTTGCCGTTCTTTACTTTCTCTGTAGCTCTCCCATGACTTGAAGGAACTATTTAAATATTTGTTCAGTATTTTAGTTGTCCTCAGTGGGAGGGTAGGCCCTAAACGACCTAGTTTATTTTTGCTAGAAACAAAACTTGACAAACCACTTTTAATGAACCCTATATCCTGCTCCTCTACCAGGCAACTTCTGCTGAGAATTCGATAGTGAACTCTTACAAAGAAGCAGCACAAGAATGAGGCAGTCCCCTCCAGCTCTGAGGGTTTCTAGGGCATGGGGGTGGGGGGGTGGAGGAATGACTATTAAGGACAGCAGAGTTACCTGTACCTATTTTATGTGAACATTATTCTTAACATTTTTTCAATTTTAAGAGACAGAGCATGAGCAGGGGAGGGGCTGAGCGAGAGGGAGACACAGAATCCGAAGCAGGCTCCAGGCTCTGAGCTGTCGGCACAAAGCCCGATGTGGGGCTCGAACTCACGAACCATGAGATCATGACCTGAGCTGAAGTTAGACGCTCAACCGACTGAGCCACCCAGGGGCCCCACTTGAACTTTAAAAATTTTTTTTGTAATAATTTCAGATTTACAGAAAAGCTTTGAAGATAAGCACAATATAGCTTCACCCATGTATCTCATCCTGCTTCCCCTGATACAATCATCTAACATAATCATGGTACATTTGTCAAATCTAAGAAATGAACATTGGTCCAATATGGTTAATCTAAACTACACAAATTATTCATATACAACCAGTTTATCCACTCATGTTATTTTTTTTTCTGTTCTATCCAATCTTGGGTGCCACATTGACATTTATTTGTCATATCCCCTGATCTGTGAGAATTTCTCAGACTTTCCTTGTTTTTTATGATGGACAGTTTTGAAGAGTACTCATCATATACTTAGTAGAATATCCCTCAGTTTGTGTATCTGATGTGTTTTCAAAATTCAAGTGGGGTTATGAGTTTTGGGGAAAAATACCACAGAGACAGATTTCCATTCTCACTCTGTCATATCAGGGATATGTGGTGTAATTGTGACTTCTTACTGATGATGTTAACCTTGTTCACTTGGTTAAGGAGGTGTCTGTCACCTCTCTCCACTGTAGAGTTACTGTTTTTCTCTTTGCAACCTACACCTGTTTTATTAGCTGTTTACCACAGAAGGGCTTCTTTGCTCTCTGGATATCACCCTCAGAGACCCGCGGCAGCCTGGATTTCTCTAGTTGTGGGACAGGCAATAATGGCCTCGAGGTAATGTGAAGAAATAAAAACAACAGGAGAACTTGAAAGCTGTCCTCCAACCCACCTTCCATCGCTACAGCCTTTGCCTTCCACCCCGGGAAGCTACCTTCTCATTACCCCACTGGGTTAGGACACACTTGCCCTCAAGCCCTCAAGGCATCTAAAAGTTTTCATAATTTTACTTCTTCAGTTGATGGTTTCTTGCTTTTGCAGGAGGTGGTTTGTCAGCCTGTCAAAAACCAGAAGCCACCCTTAGGTAATTTTCACAACCCTATGGAATTCTATAGTAGTGATGGCTCAATTTTCCAGCCAAAGAAACTGAGGCTAAGAGAGGCTAAGGGATCTGCTCAATGGCAGAGAGCTATTCATTGCAGAGTTCAAATTTATACCCAAAGCTCTGGATTCTAACCATTGTGATATACTACCTGTCGGTCACACAGCAACTTGAACAGTGCATACGCAAAACCATGCCCTCCCTTTTCATGCAGAACCATTGTCCTTGCGTGAAGCTGGAACACCAAGCTCAGCTTTGTTCCCTTGGGCTGGGATACTTTATAGGAGACCCTGTCCTCTTATGTGAAGAGCCCTGGTAAAGTCAACCCTCCAGACACACGCAGCCCCATCTGAATCTACTGGATCTTTATGGCTCAGGCTCTCGCACGAGAACCCCAAGACACTTGTTGAAACTGGCCCTTCATCTCTACTGCTGAGTATCTCTCTTGAACAGTGTGCCAAGGTCCTCTGCAGACAAGTAGTTCTCTGGCAGTAGTTCAAGATAGCCCCAGAGGAAATTTATCCTGTAAATATTTATTCAATGCCTATTGGTAAAGGGCCGGGTTGGGTGCTGGATGAGAAGGAGTGTAATTTTAAAAGAAAGAAAGATGCCCAAGACACAACTGTCAACTTCCTGGAGTTTAAAAAAATTGGCATTATAGTGAAAAAGCATGTATTTCTATCTCCATGTCCATCTCTGTGTCTATTTCTATTTCTCCACACATATGCACGTGTGCATGCACATACACATGCACACACACACACACACACACACACACAAGTGGTTGCAAGCTTTTCCATTGCTTTAGAAGTCAGAGAAACATTTTGTGCACCTGGGCAGAGAAAAAAATAACTAAAAAGTGTAATTCTGTGGCCAAACTACATGCCTTGTCATCCTTAGAGAAGTTTCCAGGGTTAGGAAGATACAGAGTTATGTTTTCAAAAACTTAATGCTTTTTTCTACCCATACACTTGATGGCAGATCTTGCTTCACTTTCCTTATGTCTTTGATGATAACAATTTCCTCTTAGAAACATGTTTAATTTTTCCTGTTCCATATGTCATCCCTGTGCAAAATCATCTTGTTGACTCATTCTGATATGATATGGACAGGAAACCTAGTGACTGCTTTTTGGTCTCCAGAGCATTATTAGAAGAAAATTCCTTTGAACCTCTTCCATGAAAGAACATAAAGTTTGCTTAAAAAAATGGACATACCTCTTATTAATTGTTACTGTGGGTCTTCCAGATACATGCATTTTAATTTAGATTTTTTTAAAACCATCTACAGATAAATAACTATTTTCTTTTTCAGCTAGGTAGAATCAATGCTAGGGGCAACTTAGAAACAGAATGTGGCTTTTGCGACATTTCCTGGCAATTTTTGGCCATAATGACCGTTCCACTGTACCAGATTCTAACAAAGGATGAAATGTTGCTAGAGAAATGTTTTCTTCTCCCTTTACATATTCTTAACAATTCATTTGACTTCTGCTCCACAAATATATTGCAATTTTTTAAAATGAGAGTGCATAACCTAATGGTTTGAAAAGTCCTTGAGTCCTGGTGAACTGAAACTTAATTTTAATAGTTTCTTTGGTTTTCATTTATTTATGTATGGATGTTATGTATAGGTATACATATATATGTGTATGTATACACAACTTAGTATCAAAAGTTAGGAAAAAAACTTGATTAAAAATATGTTTACCCTATTTTTAATGTCAAGCTACCCATATCAATAAGATCGTAGTATCAGATTTTATGTGGTAAATCTTGTGCTGGAGTCAGAAAGGTGTGGTTCAACCTCCCAAGATCTACATTAACTATGTATTTTGGTTAATTAAGGTAACGCTTTAATGTTAATTTCAATGTAACCAAATACAAATTACTATTTTAAATCTATGGGAGCACTTCAGAATATGTGTATAAACCCAATGGAAGGATCATTTGCCCAGACCAGCCAGATCAATCCAACAATCTGCCAAATAAATGGACCGGCTATATTGAGGACTCTATTCCTTAAATGGTTTCGTCTCCTTGTTGGTATATATCATAAATATGCAACAGAGATAGTGCAGTAAAGTGAAAGTACACCAGATAAACTCAGGAGACTTTGATACTAATCCCTGGTCTGTCACCAACAGTAATCACGAAACATAAATGTCTATCATCTTACTAATATTAAAGCACTTCTATACATATTGTATCATTTGATATAAACACCCAGGGAAGCAGATATTCTTACTATCACTTCTTTCTTTTTAGAGCATTTTGGCTATACTTATGTAGATCCTGAAACTCATGAGTTCAAAGGTCCTTGGCCAAGGTGACTTAGTACCAGGAATGTTTGGCATTTCAATCTAAGCTTCCGGGTTTTAGAATTCTCATCTGCAAAATGAAAATTGGATGTTCCCTAAGTCTCTTTCAGTTAGAAAAAGGGGCTCTCTAGAAGTTATGTTTTCTAGATGGAAAAAGTGTATTAACAAACCAAACTATAGGACATCACCAGAAAGCATGCTGATTTTTGTCTCCCAGTCATTTCATGATTTATTTAGTGGGAGAAATGCCACTTCTGATCCTGGACAAAAACTCAGTCTTGGGACTGTTTTGTCTACTTTCAGGGAAAAAAAAGGCCAATAGTTTTTTTTTAAGTTACTAGCACAGACCCAGTTCAGAATTTAGAATGCCATGGTCTTATTATATTAAATAGTCATAACTTGAAGTTAAAATGTCTTCTCCCCAATCTGGAGGCCCTCTATAGGAGAGAAGCCAGGGAAGCAGGGCACGGTGCCTTCCCTTCTCCCCCATCTCCCTGACCATAGTTCTGACAAGACCAGAGCCACAAAAATGGAGGGGAGTCCAGAGGTATGAGACTGTTATAAGCTGCCTGTGTGAATTCTGGGTGTGAGTCCTTCAGGGGCCCTCACTGGGAATATCTGATATGGAGTGGCAACTCCCCTTCAGCAGCTGACCCTTCAGGGGCCCACTTTATGAGAACTCCTTCTGCTGTGGTCACAGCTCCCCTCCACACCAATCCCTTGGGTGGGATTTTAAATGCCAGAAGGTCTCCCAGCTGGTCCATGGAAAACACTCATCCATTTTCTGCCTTAATAGGTCAGTTCCAACCCAATCACCTGTCCTTTACTCCAGTCTTCAGAGCCCATCTCTGCTTTGAGGTTTTACAGGTGGGAGTCAGAGATCTGGCCAATGTGTCCCTTTAACACTAGTGAACAGTGTCAAAACTCTCTTGACTAGAAATGAAGGACAGGCATACCACACACTGCTTGGGATGATGGGGTTAACAATCCAGTTCTGTCCAAAGACATTTTCCTCAAAAATTCTAAATCTTATCTTTATTGATATGCTATATCCTCAATAAAGATGATTAGGCACCCCTAATCATCAAGGGGTGCCTAGGTGGCTCAGTTGGTTAAGCGTCTAACTCTTGATTTCAGCTCAGGACATGATGTCACAGTTCATGAGTTCAAGCCCCATGTCAGGCTCTGCCCTGACAGCCCGGAGCCTGCTTGGGATTCTCTCTTTCCCTCTCTCTCTGCCCCTGCCCCTACTCATGCTCTTGCTCTCTCTTTCTCTCAAAGTAAATGAACACGAAGAAAAGATGGTCATCTAATTGTTTCTCAAGAAATAGTTTTGACATTTTTGTTCTCATTGGAATGCAGTATTTATTATTTTCATATATCAGCCAAAAGCCAAAATGGAGACAGAAAGTGCTCCATTGTTAATATTCCCCATGAACATATAGAGAGGCTAGTAAAAGTTTGCATCTAAGCATGGCTAGTCCACACTGGCTGTAACACAGCCAACCTAATCACTTTGGCCATTATGTTAATGATCACACCAAAGGAATGATAGGTTTTATTTGTGGTTGACTAAGTTGGCTGTGCCACAGGTTTGTTAGTAGAAAAAAATATTTTTAATTTTCTCCTCTTGTCAAAGGAATAGAAGGACAAAATGGCAAAGAAGCATTCCATTAAGTTTCTTTTCAGCTATATTGAGATATGGCTGACAGAATTTTAATGTACACAAGTGTAATGATATGATCCATATATATATATATTACAAAATGATTACCACAGTAAAGTTAGTTAACATATCCATCACTTCACATAATCACCCTTGTGTGTGTGTGAGAACATTTACAATCTACTCTCTTAGCAACTTTCAATTGTACAATAGAGTTTTGTTAACTACAGTCACCATGCTATACCGTTCGATCCTTGGAACCTAATTCAGTTTATAACAGAATTTTGTACCCTTTGGCCAACATCTCACCGTCCATGCCCCCCAGTCCCTGATAACTACCACTGTTCTCTGTATTTCTGTGATTTAGGCTTTTTAAAGATTTCACATATATGTGGAATAACTTCCAGTTATAAGATGAATAAGTTCTGGAGATTTCATGTACAGCAGGGTGACTCTAGTTAATAATACTGAAGTATATACTTGAAACCTACTAAGAAAGTAGATCTCACCATGAAAACAAAAATGGTAATTATGTGAGATGACAGAGATGTTAACTAACTTTATTGTGGTCATCATGACACAACATATACACGTATCCAACCATTACTTTGTACACCTTGAACTTACTTGGATGTTATATGTCAATTATATCTTAATAAAGCTGGGGAAAGAAGTGAAACTACTTCCCAGCCTTCTTATTCCTAACCCATTGAGCACTCAGAGCAGGTAGCATTAGGTGGTCTAAGACTTTGAAGATGAATCTGTCTGCTAGAAGAGCTTCAATTCCAAGCTTGTGAATAGTTTCTGTCATGTAGGGCTTTTCAGTATCCCATGTGGTATGTTACGGGCTATATAAATGCAAATTTCATTTCATTTAGAAAGGAAATGAGCCACACTAAATGGACATAGATACAACTCTAGAATTAAAAGGAAGGTGGATTCCTTCTGTCAGCAGGGCCAAAACAATACTCCATACCAAATGCATCTTTTTTAGAAGTCTTAGCAGTTAAAAGGAACATGAGAGCTTGGATGAAAACAGAAACAGAATGAATTCTCTGTTCCATTTCATTGCTTTACTACTCAGCACCTATAAGGCAGAACTCACCGTGTTGGTTTTCTCTGGTTATTTCTGATTCTGTACGACTACTGGGCTCAAATGAGTTTCTTTTGACCGAATTCTAATAATTAATTCTAATAATGGAAGGCAAATTGCTGCACCATTGTTGGATAGAGCCTTTCTATTGCTTGGCTGGCAACGAACAACTGAGGATCAATGTTTCTTAGATAGAAAAGAGAGAGATCAGGCAAATCGTGTGCCAGAGGACACATATACAAATATTATATCTTTCTTCTCTGTGGCAGAAATTCCTTATTGGCATAGCAGAAAAATCTTGTTGCTTTATGAAAAATAATAACTGCAGGTTGGCTTTGTTTAACAACACATCTTAGTTCGCTAAAGCATTGGAGTACAGAAAAGAAATATGGAGTTCCAGCAAGAAAGCTGACAAGGTTAGCCTCAAACTAAACTTAGAAATGAGGACTACTACATTAAAATGAAAACAAAATTAAGCATTCAGTTGAGTTCAAAAGGAAAAATGAGATTCATGCTCAGTTGCCAAAACCAAAAAAGGAATGTAAATTTAGAGTGGAATTTTATGAGAAAAAGATCAGAAGGATTTGAGGGCAATGGACCAGATACAGGCTCTAGTGGGATAGAGTCAGAGGTGGATTAAAGACAGCCACAAATTGTTTGTCACACTTTCCATCAAGACGTAGAAATCCCATTTGTACCTAGACTGATCTCGACCAATCAAATGAGAGAGAAAGGGTGCTGTGTAATATTCAAGGCCATGACTTAAGAGATCTAGAGCTTCCACCTTTCTCCCCTGTGAATGCTCCCTCTTGAAACCCAGCTGCTTTGAGTGGTCATAGGGAGGAGCACCGATGCCTCCTATCCAAAAGCCCAACTGAGCCCCCAGTCAACAGCTACCACCAACTTCCAGCAATCGCAGTGAGCCATCTTGACTATTTCATCTCCAGTAAATCCTCCAGATGACTTCTAGCTAATACTCAGATGGAATAGAAAAAGTACCTAGTTGAGCTCAGTTGACCTATGGACTCATGAGAGATAAGGATAGGTTGTTTTTGTTTTAAGGCAGTAAGTTTCCGAGTAGTTTGTTACACAGCAATAGGTAACCAAGCCAGGGCTTGAGATATTAATATCCACGTAATAACTGAATGTATGGCCATCAGCCTATAGGATGCAGAGGGGAGACGCATAAGACCTCTGCATAAGCATGGGACGTGGAAGTGTTGTTCTCTTGGTAGAAGAGGAACTAGAAACACCCTGCCCACCATCCCACATGTGCACCAGGAAGCTGGCCTTTCTTGTTTTTATTAGGAGGTAGATGAAAAAACATTCTTGCATGAAAAGAAAAGCCTCAGGCCAACATTATGCCTGGGTGTGGAGGCTAAATTTACACTACTCACTTTGTGCAAGGGTTTCTCCAAGCTGTTAATATAAAAATTGACCAAGAATGGATGCGTCTTCTTGAGTACTTTAATAGAAACAATTTAAAACTGTTCTGTTGCAACAACTTTAAAATTTAAGGTGGCTGTGACACTTATCAGAGTGGGAGAATCCTGATGAAGATGATCTCACAGTAAAAATTTATAAACCATGTGAAGAAATGATTTACTTTGAGAAAAAGTCAAAAGATACAAACCACATAAGTATTCACAAATATAGAGCTTAGGATAACAAATCCAGCTGAAGAATATTTTTGAAAACTGCATTTAAAAATAATTCAGAGGGAAGAGGAAGAATAAAAACTAAACTCAAAGGGGCACCTGTGCGGTTCAGTTGGTTAAGGGTCCGACTTCAGCTCAGGTCATGATCTCCTGGTTTGTGAGTTCAAGCCCCATGTAGGGCTCTGTGCTGACAGCTCAGAGCCTGGAGCCTGCTTCGGATTCTGTGTCTCCCTCTCTCTCTGCCCCTCCCCCACTCACACTGTCTGTCTCTGTCTCTAAAGTAAATGAACACTAAAAAAAATAACTAAACTCAAAGAATAAACAAGATAGTTTTTAAATAGCACATGCCCTTGAAAAAGAGCCAAATGCAGTGGCAAGAAATCAATGAATTAAAAAAAATATTGCAAGTTTTAAACAGCAGATTTGGCTTGACTGAAGAAGGAATTAGTGAACTGGAAGACAGATTGGAAAAAATAGCACTAAACATGAAGTGATAAAGAGTTAAAAAAAATTTTTTTTTTAATGTTTATTTATTTTTGAGACAGAGAGAGAGACAGAGCATGAACGGGGGAGGGTCAGAGAGAGGGAGACACAGAATCTGAAACAGGCTGCAGGCTCTGAGCTGTCAGCACAGAGCCCGATGCGGGGCTCGAACTCACGGACCGCGAGATCATGACCCGAGCTGAAGTCGGCCGCTTAACCGACTGAGCCACCCAGGCGCCCCAAGAGTTAAAAAAATTTTGAAAGAGATTAAGAGGCATGGACAATAACAGGAAAAGTTCTAACATATATCTAGTAAGGTTCCAGAAAGAAAGGTGAGAAGTAATGGTAGAGAAGGAATAACTGAAGGGACATTAAGAATGTTACTAAGGGTCTGCTTATCACATTTACATTTGTTGCCTAAATAATTATCAACATAGAGGGTTGAGATTAACTGTTGTCCTCATTTTTAGTTGAGGAAAGTGAAACTTTGAAAAGCTGTATGACCCAGCACGTTCTTTTCCCTCTAGAGTAGTGTCTGTGTGTGCCCCTGTTCCCCCATGCTTGATTCTCCCCATTTTTCCATCCCACTCACACTGCTCTTTGGCCAAGGTTCCAGTGAGTTTGTGGTCAAATCCAGTGGGCTGCAGTTGCCTGTTCTACGTTAATGATATGTCAGGCCCGCAACCTTGTCAACTGCCACAAATAATACTGTTTAATATAAAAATGGGAGATTTGAATGGAAAAATTTGATGGAAGGAGGGGCCACTCAAGCATCATTAATGAATACTGTAATCCCTTTTGTAGAAGCCCTTCTCTTCTAAGGGCAAACACTTCTACTGATGCACAGAACAAATTCTTGATCCACCTCCATTCCAGAGTAAACGAAAGGTTTTTTAACCAGCTTCCTGAAATCAAGATTTTATATTTTAAGGAAAGTGACATTTCCTATGTATGATTGGAAGCATAACATTATAAATGTAACTAGCATTTAGGCTATAAAGAATACCTTCCTTCTGCATCATTCTGAATTTACCAAAACTGTCAGAGAAGACTCCAGTAAGGGTAAGCAAGAAAAGTGGTAGATTGGGTCCAAATTTATTTCTTTCCATTTTACAAGATATGCATAAAAGTATGAGAAAGTGAGTTTCAGGGAATAACTGAAGCATAAAGATGAGAACTTTCCAACCCTCAAAAGAAACAGGTTTATCCTTGGTACTGATCTTAGCCCTCACAGCAGAAATCCTGGGGGAACTGAGGTCTGCTAGAAAGTTATCACATTTTGTAATAACCAAGAGTCTGGCTATAAGCAGAGCTCACTTTTCTCTTGTATTGGACAGGACAAAGGTGGTTGAAGATGAGGTAGGGAAGGCCAATCCTCTTCCACCTAAGTGGTGGCCCCACCATACCACTGTCCCCAGTCCACATATGGTAGTGGCTAAAGCTTAAATATATACATCCTCTGTTACTCTCTGATCTTACCCATCTTCCTGTTATTCCTGAGAGAGTAAGTTCTATGATCCTTGTCCCCAAAACAGAAAGGGCTATTTCTGATTTTCATTCTGAGAACTCCCCACTCTCCTGATTTTCTCTCTTCTCTCCGTTCCTGTCAATCTATTTTTTATCTCCCATCAACTTCTCTTTCTTCATCTACCACTTCCCCTTCTCAGATTTCCTGTACTCAGCTATAGCTTTGCTTTGCCCCCCACACAAGTCACTCGCTAGTTACTTGACTACCTTCTATTTCCATTTTGTATTTCAACTGGAATTTTTTCCTAAGGGCCTTTCCTCACTGAGTAATTCTAGCCCCTAACTTTGGGAAGAGTTATAAAGGTAAAGTTTTTATTTACAAACATAAAAATTTTTTTTAGGTGGATAGAGAGAGCACCTGAGCAGGGAAGAGGGGCAGAGGGAGGGCGAGAGAGAATCCCAAGCAGGCTCCACACTCAGTGCGCACCACGGAGCCCAATATGGGGCTTGGTACCATGATCATGACCTGGGCTGAAATCAAGAGTCAGATGCTCAACTGACTGAGCCACTCAGGTGCCCCTAAAAACATTTTTAATAGTAAGTTGGCGATTTGGAACTCAGACCACTTGTTACAGGGCAACACTATTGTAACTGATGGTTATGTGTCACATCAACCACAGAAGTATCTTGAATCCATACTGTATAAAGAATATGCCATAGTTCTAGCAACTGGGAAGTGTGGAACAGGAAGAAATTGGGAAAGGAAGAGAATTCCCTCTTATTCCTGGTCTGAAGTCATTCCTAGAGAAATTTTCGCTACTGGTGCAGCTTGTTATTGACCTCTTGTCAAACTCTCCTTCTGCATCATTCCTGGCTTCTCTCTCCCAACCTGCTGGATCCTTCTGCTGTCCAAAGTTCTATTTTGTGGAGTAACAAGAGCTAAAATTTTCCTGTTCTCCAGAGTAGTCAGATTCAGAATTATTTTCTTTTACTCCTTCCCACCTTAATCAAGACATTCATGCTCTCAATCTGTTGAATTTCAACTAAGCTTTAGGGGACGAAGGCAGAGGGATAAAGTAGCTTATGTGGAGACTCTACTATGTTTGGAGAACTTTAATAAATATTATCTTATTAATCCTCAACAACCGCACTATAAACATGGTATTTTTGAACCCAGTTTATAGATGGGGAGACTAAGATTCAGAGGACCAAGCTCACTTGCTTTATTAGTTACCTATTGCTATGTAGTAAAAAATTCACCCAATATTTAGTGACTTAAAACAATTCGCATTTGTGATCTCGCCATTTCTGTGGGTCAGGAATCTGGGTGCAGCTTAATTGGGTCTTGTACTTCAGGGTCCGTCACAGGCTACAATCAAGGCATTGGCTGGTCTGGAATCATCTTAAGACTCAACTAAGAAAGGATATAGTCCAAGCTCTTGTGGTTGTTGGCAGAATTCAGTTCCTCATGGGTTGTTGAGCCGAGGGCCTCAGTCTATGGCTATGTGTTGGGTGGAGGCTGCCCTCACTTCCTTAACATATGGGCTTCCCCAGTGTGGCAGCTTGGTTTGTCAAAACCTGCAAGCCGAGGTGATAGAATCAAAGAGTAAACCCCAAGTCACAATCTCTTGTAACCTAGTCATATAAATGACATCCCATCAGCTTTGCTACATCTTACTTGTTAGAAGCAAGTCACTATTTGCATACACTCAAGGGGAGGGGATTGCACAGGGCTTGAATACTGCAGGTTGGGATCATTAAGACCCTACAGCTGATAGGAGGAAAATGATATTTAAACCCAGTCTGTTAGTGTCTAACTCTGTGTCCTTTTCACTCAATGAGGTGGCAATCTGACTGAGCTGACTAACATTGATGAAGAGGAACAAATTTGGGGCTTTTCCAGATGATCCTTTCAAGGTGCTCTCTCAATGGGATGTAAGATCGGGACTCAATGATAGTAATAATGGGACCAGGTTCTGGAGAACTCTGGTGTACTTAGACATGAGCTGAAACTTCCTGTGGTGTGAACCCTGGAGTCAGAGTGGATGAGCAGGGGGTGTGTCCTGGTGCTGGTGAAGGGGGGAAAAAGCTGTGTGTAGCATGCAGAGAAAAGAGAGGCAGGGAAGACAGTCAGGGATAATTGCACTGGATACCCAAGACGGTAGCATACTTTCTTTCTTTTTTTTTTTTTAACGTTTATTTATTTTTGAGACAGAGAGAGACAGAGCATGAACAGGGGAGGGTCAGTGAGAGGGAGACACAGAATCTGAAACAGGCTCCAGGCTCTGAGCGGTCAGCACAGAGCCGGACTCCGGGCTGGAACTCACCGACCGCGAGATCACGACCTGAGCCTAAGTCGGACGCTCAACCGACTGAGCCACCCAGGCGCCCCAGTAGCATACTTTAGAATCTAGTAAAGTGCTTTTATTTGCTAACACAATTGATCAGCACATAGAAAACCACTAATTGCATAGGTTCTTAACCAGGTAACTGGACGCATAGCAAGATACTCTAAGATATTATGGAGGTAGCGACTGCAGGAAGCAACAGGGTGATATGACAATCTTGGTTTTAAACATGAGGAAACTGAGAGCCACAGAGCTTATCCAGGAAATGATGTAATTTAATAACAGAGCTGGTAAAACTGTGTTCTGATGTGATGACTGAAGTATCTTGCCCTGCATATAAATGAGTAAATAAGTGTAAGCAAGCCTTCCTCCCTTTGCCTGTGAATAGAGGAAGTATGTTTGGCTAAGTAAGGAGAATGGTGGCAGAGAAGGTGGATGCCTTACTACCAAGGGTATGGATCTGGTTGCTGATGAAGAACTTTCATTAATCCAGAGATGCCCATGGCCGCTGCTGAACTGAAAGGGATCTGAGCAGAAGCCAGGGGCCTGTCCCATCTGACTGTTACGGTGTGGTTCAGTCACAGCAACTCTTCCCTGTCTCCTTTTTCTGGGATTCACCTGGGCTGATGTGGTTCATAACATGTGATCATTAGGGCCACACCTGCATGCATTTAGTGCCATCCCTCTTCCAAGGTCACAGGATGACTATGAGGTAAATCGGAGTTTGAACCCAGGTCTCATGATGCCAAACAGTTTGCTCCTTCCTCTATGCCGAACAGTTAATTGAGCATTGGGAAAAGGCAGATGCACAATGACCTGAATATGGAAGAGACTAGAAGCAGTGGCCCAGAATAGGGAAGGGAGGAAAGTGCTAAGAGTGTGGAAAAAAAAAAAAAAAAAAAAAAAAAAAAACAACAACAACCAGGGAACATTCGTTGAGTACTTTTTGTTTTCTGGACATCCTGCTAAGCATTTTACGTGTATTTTCCCACTTAATCCTTTCAACAACCTTGTAAGGTACATTCTGTTATTATTATTCCTATTTAACAGATGAGCAATCTGAGACTCAGGTAGATTAAAACGTCTTGTTTAAGGTCCAGAGCTGAGAAGTAATGGAACTGGGATTCAAATCTCGTTATCTTTGTCTTCATCTTTTGATCCTGAGTTACCTCTGGAGCCTCTTCTTCCACCAGAGCCCAACTCAAAGGAAACACCTGGACACTAGCTTACTTGCTTTAGAATCTAGTAGAGGCCTGCTGGGCCTCTTGTTTGAATTCATTTTAAAGGCTAATGAAATGTCAACCATAACATCATATTGGTGTCCAATCGGACTTTGTACCTTAGATAATAAAACATGGAGCTAAAAAATCTTGTACCTCACAGCTTATATACCTGGGGAATGTTGGGGAACATAATTTCCAAAGGAAGAGGTTTTAGCTAAAAGATTTATTAAGCTGGATCTTTCACAGTCCAATGGAAGCTTTATCAGTTGCTTGGCAACTGGTTTTTGAGACGGTGCAACTTGATCCAACTGACAAGCAAAAAAAAAAAAAAAAAAAAAAAAAAGAAAAAAAGAAAAGAAAAGAAAGGCTAAAGCAACTTTGTTATCATATAAACTCATTCTTGTCTAAGAGCTGAATCTAGATTCTGGATCATTTGTCTTCCAGTGACTTCTGTATCTATCTACTAAAATTACTAGTTCCCTAGGTAATATCTATGCCTATGGTTTGTAGCAAAATGCTAGCATAACATCTGTGAAGTTCTTTTTGCAAATAAATTTTGTGAACTTTTTCAAAGCCCTGGGTAAGTGTGGTTTCTCTTCAGGGAATATAAATCTTAAATTTCTACTCTGAGAAATACAAGATCACAGTTGACGGGGGGTGGGGGGATCTGGATTCTTAGTGACCTTCCATCCATGACTACCTTGAATCAGATACAATTTTAGTTGTTTTTTCTAGGAGCTGCTACATCTGAAAACAGTAAAGACAAACTTCTCTTCCCTCCTCACTATGCACCTGTCATACATGCCCACTAAATATACCTAGGTCAAGTCCAGGTATTCCATCAAGGCTGGGCAGCATGCAAACGTTTTACTTACAAGGAGCTCCAGTGGTAACAGAGCTGAGGTATGGTAAATAGGTCTGAGAGTCACAACCTTCTAAGAATATCTTTGGCTTTTGCATCGCCTTCTACCTGAGATTTAAGAGCTTCTAAGTAGTAGAGCCAAGACTTGAACCCAAATGTATGAACTCAGGATCATACTGTTTCCACTTTACAATGATAGAACCTCTTCTTCCTCAACTGTTAAGGACACTACTGTTGCTTTTTTTTTTTTTTTGGTTTAAAACAAGATAAATTTATTTTCTAACGGTTCTGGAGGCTAGAAATCTGAATCAAGATGTCAGCAGGGCCATCCTTCCTTTGAAACCTGTAGGGCAGAATTCTTTGCCTTTTCCCAGCTTCTGGTGTTTTGCCTGCAATCTAAGGACATTACTGTCATTTTGATGAAGTTTTATGCCCTGGGATCACCTCTGCCATCATATGGGAAATCACCATAAAACATCCAAGTGCTGGCTCCTTACAATGGTCTAAAGAGTTTTGCTATAAAGCATATACTTGGACTCAACTTATAAAGGCCGTTGATGGCATCACATCAACCTCTGGCTTTATGAATGCTAAAGCAAGAGAAACTTCTAGTGAACGCTCATATTCACTATCATTTCAATGGTGTGTGTGTTCACTGTCATGGGTATATGTGTGTGCATGTTTATGTAATTGTGAAATTAGCAAATACAATTATGATTTTTATTATGAATCACAGACATAGTGATTGTGGAATTAATTCTATTAGTTTTTTTGTGTGGGGGTCGTCTTATAAAAAAGTAATATATACAATATATTAGATAGGTTTGGAGTCCGTTTACCTATTTAGGGTGTTAAAACCCATTTTTTTCATTTTTGGAATTTATTTGTTTGTTATTTATTTAATTCCAGTATAGTTAACATGCAGAAATATATTAACTTCGGGTGTAAAATATAGTGATTCGACAATTCTATACATTACTCAGTGTTCATCATGATAAATGTACTCTTAATTCCCATCACCTATTTCACCCATACCCCCCCCACCTCCCTTCTAGCAACCATCAGCTTGTTTTCTATAGTTAGAGTCTGTTTTTTGCGCGCGCGCACACACACACACACACACACATATATATATATATATATATACATATATATATATGTATGTATGTTTAATTTTTTGAGAGAGTGCAAGTGGGGGAGGAGCAGAGAGAGGGGGGTGACAGAGGATCCAAAGTGGGCTCTGCACTGACAGGGTGACAGCAGTGAACCTGATGCAGGGCTGGAACTCATGCACTGTGAGATCATGACTTGAGCCAAAGTCCAACACTCAACCAATGGAGCCACTCAGGCATCCCTCTTTTATTCTTTGTCCATTTGTTTTGTTTCTAAAGGGTCAGTATCCAAAATATATAAATAACTTATACAACTCAACACCAAAAAACCAAATAATCCAATTAAAAAATGAGAAGGTATAAACAGGTATTTCTCCAAAGAAGACATACAGATGACCAACAGACACATGAAAAGATGCTCAACATTGTTAATCATCAGGAAAATGCAAATCAAAACCACAACGATATATCACCTCGCACATGCCAGAATGGCTAAAATAAAAAACACAAGAAACAAGTGTTTGCAAGGATGCTGAGAAAAAGGAACCCAGGTGCACTGTTGGTGGGAATGCAAACTGGTGCAGCCACTGTGGAAGACAGTAGGGAGGTTCTTCCAAAAATTAAAAATAGAATTACTGTATAATCCAATCACTCCACTACTGGGTGTTTACCCAAAGAATATGAAAACACTAATTTGAAAAGATGCATGCACCCCTAATTTATAGCAGCATTATTTACAATCACCAAATTATGGAAGCAGCCCAAGCATCCACTGATGGATGAATGTGGTATAAAGAAATGTGGTATATATGTAAAATGGAATATTACTCAGCCACAAGAAGAATGAAATCTTGCCAGTTGCAACGATGTGGATGGACCTAAAGAGTATAATGCTAAGTGAACTAAGTCAGAGAATAACAAATACCATATGATTTCATTCATATGTAGAATTTAAGAAGCAAAACAAAGAAAAAAAAAAAAGACAAACAAAAACCAGACTCTTTACTATAGAGAACAAACTGGAGGTTGCCAGAGGGGAGGCAGGTGGGAAGATGGATGAAATAGGGGAAGGGGATTAAGAGTACACTTATGGAGAATGAAAAAAGCCCCAAATAGTATTGCTGTTAAAAAAAGAACAAAACCAAAACAAAACAAAAAAAGAGTACACTTATGGTGATGAGCAGGGGGTAACATATAAAATTCTTGAATCACTATATTGTACACCTGAAACTAATACAAAACTGTATGTTAATTATACTGGAATTAAAAAAAAATAAAGAATGACAACAAATTGAAACACATAAACCTAATTATATGTCAGGGTAATGTCACAAGCATATAGAAATAGGAATAACCTCAAATGACTTTAAAACACAGTGTATTGATTGTATGTCTCTAGCGGGGTATCTCCCGAGGACAGCAAAAACCACAAAGAAATCTTAAACTGTACTGTGACCTTACTGCTAGTAGTAAAATTATTGGTGTTTTTGTAATTACTATGGGTATATTTTATTTTATTTTTTATTTTTTTAATTTATTTATTTTTTAGTAATCTCTATATCCAATGTGGGGCTCAAACTCACGACCCCAAGATCAAGAGTTGCAAGCTCTTCCGACTGAGCCAGCCAGGTGCCCCTCTGTGGGTATATTTTAGATAACGCAAATAAGTAATTATGTTGCTGCCATTAGAAATCAAGATTTTCGGTATTTTTGAGGATGTGAAGGAAAGGGAACACTTGTGCACTGCTGGTGGGAATGCAAATTAGTACAGCCACTGTGGAAAACAATATGGAGGGTTTTCAAAAATTTAATAATTTTTTTAATGTTTATTTATTCTTGAGTGAGACAGAGACAGGGCACAAGCAGGAGAGGGGCACAGAGAGACAGGAAGACACAGAATCTGAAGCAGGCTTGAGGCTCCGAGCTGTCAGCACAGAGCCCGTTGTGGGGCTCAAACCCATGAACTGTGAGATCATGACCTGAGCTGAAGTCAGACACTTAACCAACTGAGCCACCCAGGTGCCCCTTAAAAATTTAAAATAGAACCACTATATGATCCGGCAATCCCATGTCTAGGTCCTTTCAAAGTCGAGTGGATAAAGAAAATGTGATATATATATATATGATATATATATATATATATATGTTGGATATGTTGGATATATATATATCATATATATGTTGGAATATATATATAATGGAATATATATGTATAATGGAGTATATATATATGTATAATGGAATATATATATATGTATAATGGAATATATATATATATATATATATATATATATATATAAATAATGGAATATTATTCAGCCATAGAAAGGAGGAAATCCTGCCATCTGTGATAACATGGATGAACCTGGATGACATAATGCTAAGTGAACTAAGCAAGACACAGAAGAAGAAATATCACATGATCTTTCTTATATATATAGAATGGTGGTTGCAGGGACTGGCAGAAGGGGGAAATGGAGCGAAGGTAGTCAAAGGGTACAACCTTCCAGTTGTGCAAGATGGATAAGTTCTAGAGATCTAACGTACAGCATGGTGACAGGAGTCAAGACTGTACTGTATCTTTGAAGTTTGCTAGGAAGATATATCTTAATTTAAAGCTTCCCATTGCATACACAAATGGTAATTATGTAGAGGTGATGGATATGTTAATTAGCATGACTGTGGTGATCTTTACACAATGTATCCATGTATCAAAACATCAAGCTGTACACTGTAACTATATACAGTTTTTTAAAAGTTATTTATTTATTTATTTAGAGAGGGAGGGAGGGAGGGGCAGAGAGAGGGAGGGAGAGAGAATCTCAAGCACCGTGAGATCATGACTTGAGCTAAAATCAGGAGTCAGATGCTTAACTGACTGAGCCACCCAGGCACCCCAACTATATATGATTTTTATAAGTAAATATAGCTCAATCAAGCTGGTAAAAATAAAGAAGTCAATATTTTCAGTGTGAAAAAGATACAAGTATAAAATGAAAGTAAAAACCTTATCATCTTACATGTGAATAGGAAAATATAATATGAACTTATTACTTTTTACTGTCATAAAATGTTTCCCCAAATCTTCTCACTGAAAAGGTCTTAAATTAATGACAACCTTGTAGCAATAAGTCCTTTTATGGCCCAGTTTACGTTGTAAAGATACAACTCCTTGATAAAAAAACCAAGGCTCCTTGGAGAAATGACAGATCCAACGTCTGGAGCAAGCCTTGGGAGAAATGAAGCTGAAATTCTCTTCGTATGAGAAGGCAGACGATGCTATAGAACACTCTGCTGAGTGTGTCAAAAGGATAATGGGAGTCAGAAAATTATTATCTCTGTAGGTTGCACATGTTGCCGAAATTGATAAATAAAGTATCAGAGTCAAGCTTTTATTCTGATTTTCTTGTGTGAATGGTATGTGAAGGTAAACAATAGTTCCTGAAGGGAAGTTCCCTTTCATAGAACAATTCTAGGAAATAAATACGGAACAGAATTAGAAAATCATTATTTTTGCAACCATCAAAGAAATAATGAAGGTAGCCAATGACCATTAATAAATACCCAACCATTGGCTAAAAGCTTCCTAACTTCATAATGATGGATTGAGCTGATAGCCCAGGAATCCAGTGATCAGTCTCACATCATTGAAAATGGGACAGAGATTGGGTGCCTTCTTTTATTTAAAATTTTTTTTAAATGTTTATTTATTTTTGAGATAGAGACAGAGTGCGAGTGGAGGATGGGTAGAGAGAGAGGGAGACACAGAATCCAAAGCAGGCTCTAGGAATGAAGCGGAAACGCTCTTCGTATGAGAGAGCCCGACATGGGGCTTGAACTCATAAACTGTGAGATCATGACCTGAGCCAAAGTCGGACGCTTAACCGACTGAGCCACCCAGGTGCCCTGATTGGGTGCCTTATTATAAGACACAATAGGATATTCACAGCACTACCTGAGTTATTCTCAAAGAAAAAAATTGAACCTGAATTGAACTGAGCCTCAAGGTCTGTCTGCCAGTTTATGGAAGATATTGGCAAAGAGAGAAACGAGTTAAATGATACCATGAGGAAGTAATAAAAATCCCAACCATACTCCATTCTTCAAGACAAATAACCAAGTTTATCCAACAAATTTGTATCATGAGAACTAAAAAATAAATAGGTATAGATGGTCCTCAACTTACAATGGTTTGATTTACAATTTTTTGACTTTATGGTGGTGTGAAAGTGATATGCATTCAGTAGAAACGTTACTTCAAATTTTGAATTTGAATCTATTCCCAGGCTAGTAATATGAGGTACGATCCTCTCTCATGATGCTGGACAGGGGAGAGAGCTGTAGCTCCCAGTCAGCCACACAATCACAAGGGTCAACAACTGATACACTGACAACTGTTCTATACCCATACAACCAGGCTGGTTTTCACTTTCAGTACAGTATTCAATTAATTACATGAGAGTCAAAACTCTATTATAAAATAGGCTTTGTGTTAGATGATTTTGCTCAGCTGTCGGGTAACAGGAATGTTCTGAGCATGTTTAAGGTAGGCTAGGCTAAGCTATGATGTTCAGTAGGGTAGGTGTATTAAATGCGTTTTGACTTTTTGATATTTTCAACTTACAAGGGGTTTATCAAGATGTTATCCCATTGTAAGTCAAGGAAGACCTGTAATAGAATTAATAGAAACTAAAGAGCCATAATCAGATGCGATGAGTGGAACTTGTGAATACTGGTTCAAACAAATTAATTAAAAAATGACATTTTCAGATACTAGAGAAATTTGTAATGGACTAGTTGTGATGTGATATTAAGGAACTGTTAATTTTGTTTGGTGGGTTAATGGCATAATGGTTAATTTACAAATAATACCCTTATCAGAGAGACAAACTAAAACATTTACAGTGAAATGACATGATATCTATCATTCGGTTTAAGATGCTCCAGTGTGGGGGGGGGGGGGTGAGGGGAGGAAAAAAAGTGGGTGTGTATAAATGAAACAAAGATGGCAAAATGTTGATTCTTTGTTGAATCTGAGTGATGAGAACAGGAGAGTTTATTATATATATTTTTTCTTCTTGTGGGTGTTTGAAGGCATCCACTATCAAAAGTTTTCAAAAATTGCCCAAAACTCAAATCAATTATTTTGCAGCATTTTTCAATGATGTAAACACTTTAATAATGGTAAAGGCATTGCGATTTCATAATGAAATGCATATTTGATGCTTCAGCTAATTCGAAGTTACCATGATTTTATTTACTGTGATAAAAATCCTAGCCTAATTTTTCCTTTGATTTTCAACAGAAAATGACTGGATTGGCAACTTTTGATTTTATTTTCCTCCAACAGGAGACAAGAGGTAAGAAACAAACAAGAATCCTTTTGCAATGTTCTGTAATCCTCCACCTCCTTCTATTTTAATAAAACCTGGTTTGCTTGTCAGTTTAACATTTTATTAAAGGTCAAATTGCAGTTTGTAATAAGTAAATTCTAGAAATGTGGGTAATAGAAGTTTCATTTGAGGGCAAATATAGCTGTTTAAAAATAATTATCAGAGGAAGTAAAATCCTTCTTTGGTATTGGCATTATTCCATTATACATTTTACTTTTAAGTAAATATCTTGCTTTATTTTTATATGTCTTATTTCCCCTTCTCCATATTTTCCTCCTCATGACCTCTTTTTCTGATTAACTCTTTGCTCATATCTTAAGGATTGGTTGAAATGTTACTCTACGATCCTCTCGATTAATAATAATGCTGTACATTAAGCACTCACTAATAGGGCCATGTGTGTTATGATGGCTTTACACATAAAAACGCATCCAGTCTTCCCTATAAGCCAATGAAATGGGTGCGATTCAGCTACTTACAAGCTGAAGCCCAGACACATGTACAGACATTTCTCCAAAGAAGACATCCAGATGGCCAACAGACACATGAAAAGATGCTCATCATTACTTTTCATCAGGGAAATGCAAATCAAAACTACAATGAGCTATCCCCTCACACCTGTCAGAATGGCTAAAATCAATAATACAAGAAACGACAGGTGTTGGTGAGGAAATGGAGAAAAAGCAACCCTCTTGCACTGTCAGCGGGAATGTAAACTGGTGTAGCCACTCTGGAAAACATGGAGGTTCCTCAAAAAAGTTAAAAATAGAACTACCCTACAATTTAGCAATTGCACTACTGGGTATTTACCCAAAGAATATAAGAACACTAATTCAAAGAGATACATGCACCCCTGTGTTTACAGAAACATTATTTACAATAGCCAAGATATGGTCAAGTGTCCATCGACTGATGAATGAAAAAAGAATACTGGTATACATATACAATGGAATATTATTCAGCCATAAAAAAGAATGAAATCTTGCCATTTGCAACGACATGGATGAATCTAGAGAGTATAATGCTAAGTGAAATAAGTCAGAGAAAGACAGGTACCATATGATATCACTCATATGTGGAATTTAAGAAACAAAACTGGGGCCCCTGGGTGGTTAAATGTCTGACTCTTGGTTTCAGCTTAGGTCATGATCTCACAGTTTACAAGTTTGAGACCCACATCGGGCTCTGTGCTGGCAGTGTGCAACCTGCTTGTGATTCTCTCTTTTCCTCTCTCTGCCCCTTCAATGCGCTCTCTCTCTCTCTCTCTCAAAATAAATAAAGTTAAAGAAAAAGAAACAAACAAGGGAAAAAAATAGAGAGGGAGAGGCAAACCAAGAAACAGACTCTTAACTATAGAGAACAAACTGATGCTTACCAGAAGGGAGGTGAGTGGGGAAATGGGGGAAGTAGGTGATGGGGATTAAGGAGTGCACTTGTGATGAGCACAGGGTGATGTATGGAATTGTTGAGTCACTATATTGTACACCTGAAACTCATATTACACTGTATGGTAACTAACCGGAATTAAAAATAAAAACTAAAAAAATTACATGTAGTTAGGTCATACTTACATAAATGTCAACTTTAATTTGGGTATCCAATAATGACATACCTGCACTTCCTTCTCTTACAAAAAGGCACCAACGGAGTAGGGAGTGAGATGTGGAGAAGAGAAATAATTACTACATTCAGTGTTACATGAACTTTCATTGCCTACAAGTGAGGATAGTCATTCATGAGCAAAAAACACTGTCATCAACTTCCTCAGTCATGAGCCTTCCCCCAAGTGTATCTTCTAGTTTATGAGAACAGGCTATTTCATTTTGTATTCTACATCTTTACAATAATTTTGAAACCTATTTCAGAATTTAAAGATAGGATAATTCAGTTTTTCAATCGATTGCACACTATGGTTAAATCACTCCAGTGTCCAAGGGCCTACCACTTTATTTCTTAAAACCAATTAGCAAGTATAATTAAACCATAGGGGAAATTGTGTGTCTGACACCATTTAACATCTCCTTCTGAAAGGATGCCATTAATTGTCCATATCCTTTTATCTGAGTCCTGTTTATCACAGGGACATCCTCAGGGTGAACCTTGGGGACTGTTTTCCTGGAACACTAGGAAGATTTAAAATCTTCAGTGGTCATTATATTGTAAACTGTTTCATGATTTGGTCATTTAGGACAACACGTGTCAGCTCCTTGACCCCAGGAGGTAGCTTGAGTGTCAGAATGAACATCTGAATTATTTAATTACATCAGCCTTTGAGGTGCTGTCTTTGAGAATGGAGCCAGGTTCATGAATGACTGTTGTTATAAAGATGGAGGTAGATGGGGAGCCTGGGTGGCTCAGTTGGTTGAGTGTCTGACTTCAGCTCAGGTCATGACCTCACACTCCCTGAGTTTGAGCCCCACATTGGGCTCTGTGCTGACAGCTCAGAGCCTGGAGCCTGCTTCAGATTCTGTGTCTCCCTCTCTCTCTGCCCCTCCCCTGCTCAGGCTCTCTGTCTCAAAAATAAATAAAAACATTAAAAACAATTTTAAAAAAAGGTGGAGGTGGAATTTATCTACCATATGTGTCCACAAGTTTGTCTACTGATCAGAAGGCAGAAAGTTGTCCTTAGGTCTGCTGACATTTGTAATTTATGCTACACAATGTTAAAACATCATTATTATTTTCATTATGTATTTACAAAACATTTTCACTTATAAAATATGGACAAGTCAAAGGAAGATTTTAAATCAGCTATAACCCCATCCTTTTGTTGATGTTTTACTAGTAATCATTCCTATTTTTTCCCCCTTGGAGACAAATTTATTTTTACTAAAAATGAGATGTATTTCAATAAATAGTTCAAAAGTTTAGAATAAAGCAAAATCCAAACCAACACAGTATGTAACTTGCTTCAAAAAGTGTTTATATAGTAAGAACTTCTTCTCATGCTGCTAAATGTTTAAACTATAGCCTTATTTTTAGTGATGGCATAGCATTTTGTTGTACAGATATAACAATTTACATAATCCAATTTACTATTTTTGGAAATTAGTTTTTCTCCCCCTTTAAGTACTGCGGGATGAACTTTTTTTGTAGCCAAATATTTGCACATATCCATAACTATTTCACTGAACAAATTTCTTAAAAGTGGAATTCCTGAAATGAAAGGCGCTATTTTTTAATCCAAAAAAGTCTATCCATTTGGCCTGTTTTCTTTTCCAAGTAGTTTAAAAATACCTGAACATTAGGTCTCACTGTTTTGTAAAAAGACCACTTTTATTTATCACCTGACTTCAACTCATGTCAAGGAGTTCTGTTGTTGGCTGAGTGACAGCTGCAACAGGGATGACTTAAATTTTCATTGCTCCCAGCATTTTCTCACTCTTTCATTTTGTTTTACATACATGTCTTATGTATGATCATGTATCCTGGTTTGCCTTGGACAGCTACAGTTTATGTGTATTGTTCCAGCATAATTATTCATAGCACCCCATTTCACCCTCAACATTGTTCCAATTTAGGTGGTCATGATGTGAATGTGAGAGAATGTGTTTGGAGCTTTAGAAATGAGCATGAGAAGTACTTAGAGCTCACTAGGTTGAAGATGAATAAGGAGCAATGAAATCATCATTATCCACCCGTGATACCACTTGAAAATTCTAGTTTCCAAAAGAAAATCAAGAAATGCTTGAAGTGGATGAACCATAATAGTGGGGGTTACCAACATTGGTGCTAGCAGCTGCATTTATTGAAGAGTTAAGAATTCTTTGACTTGAAGGGTACCTTAAGTCCCTGACTGATGAGATCCACAGGTGTTCCCTAGAAAGGGCGTAATTGTTGGTAGTCAGGTCATGGCTTACCAAAGAGGTAGTCTTAGAGGAACTGGTATCCTCTGGCAGGGTGAGTTAGCTTGAGAAACTGGAAATAGAGGAAGGTGGTTCTGGGCTCTACTGCCTACTTGCACATTTTCCTCAAGTCCATTCTGCTGTTTATTTCACAGTTACCAGCATTACTTCCTGAATGATGTTTATACTCTTCTTTTGAATTTCCAAGGACATAATTCTGGGCACATAGTAATTGCTTATTAAATGTCGTGTGTTATAAACAAAGAGAATAATGAAGACTGTGGTAGACTGCATGAACCATGACATTTGGTACCCAGATGTTTAATTTCAGGCTTCTTCTCATCAACTTTATTTTTTTTTCAAAGCAAATTATTCACTGCCTTCTATAGCTGTTTCTTCTAAAGAACATTTTGAACAGAGCTTAAAGGAATACATCGCTAAAGCCCTGGATTTTCTAGGAAGGTCCAATTACTTCTACAGTGCTTTGCAGTTACAACAGCTCTCTTTTATTTGGAGGAGTATGTTTTCATGAAGAAGCAGGTGGCAAGCAGAATTCTCCATCTTCACTAATGAGAAAGACATTGCTACACAGTTATGGCAGATAACTCAGCAGTGAAATCTCTCTAGTTACCTACCCAGCCATCTGCCATTAACTTGTTACATCTCATGAGCAGAGATTGGGTATTTTCTTTAATGTGATTCTTACTCTGGCTATGACCAAATAATAAAGTAGAATACTGATCAACCTAGTGATTTTGGTTATCATGACATTTAAATCATAATCTATGGTACAACTCAATTAATTGTACAGCCACTAGTCAACAAATAGATGAAAAAAATCACTTTGAAAGTTTGTACTCAGAGGTGCCTCACTCGCTCAGTTGGTAGAGCGTGTGACTCTTGATCTCAGGGTCATGGGTTTGAGCCCCATGTTGGGCATAGAGCTTACTTAGTAAAAATAGAATCTTGAAAAAAAAAAAGAAAGTTTGTAAGTAAATAGTTTTGCAGTTTTCAATTATGCTTCCTCATACCTTGCCTTTTTTGAAAATATAAACGTTCTACTTCCCTTTTTAAAAATCTAGAATAAAATACAATGAATAATCAAGATTAAACAAAAACGTGCTGGGCAAAACCCTCACCCTTCTTTAAGTGAGCAAACATCTGTGGTTCATGTCTGCAGAGATTGTAAATCTATTCTTACACAATTGAACTGGCAAGCCAATGATGTCCTCTGGATTATATATATATCTATATATATAGTATATCTATCTATCTATCTATCTATCTATCTATCTATCCACTATATATATAGAGAGAGACACACAAGCAGGCTCTGCTGTCAGCACATAGCCGGATGTGGAGCTCGAACCCACAAACCGTGAGATCACGACATGAGCCAAGATCAAGACTAGGTTGCTAAAGTGACTGGGCCACCCAGGTGCCCCTCCTCTGGACCTCATCTTTAATTAGCTTTAGCCCTAAGTTTGGATGCTTTATTTAAAACATTAAAGTAAGTCTTAGAAAAACACAGACAGTATTCCTACTATCAAGTGTTTTAACAACAGATTTTAACTATTTAATGGAATTTTTCGTAGGTCTCAATTGGGTATACATACAAAACAACCTTATTCTTTTCTCCATTTGTTCAGTGGACTAAGTTTTCTTCTGAAAGGAGATCTCAGAGCAGGTTCCATAATGCTTCCAGTTACTCTCATGTGACAACAGCCCTCCAGTCATCATAAGAATAATCTTATTTTAATAATTGATATTTCCGTTCCAAACTCTAACTTTTCTCTGGCTTACTTCAGATCTAAACAACTGGGGGTTGGAGTGGGCTGGGAGAGGGTAGAGATATGATTTGGGAGGATTCAGGATTCTTTCTTGATCACTGCCATCTCCTCCTCTTTCCCTCTCAGTTGGCTGGTCTTAGTTTTGAACCCTCTAGCATAAGGAAAGGAGCCAGGGGGTAGAAAGGGTCTCAAATGACTGGTATTATTGTGATCTCCTATTTATATTTACCAGGATTGGCAAGCAGTTAAAACTGACTTTTGGTGCCCTTCAGAATTTTTCGAGATTTCCCAATGGGAACATCTGATACTGTTGAGTGCAGTATCCCCTTTGACTGGCTGCTGAAGAACATTCTCCACAACTTCTTCATCCCAAAATACATCTCCAACCTCTTTCTGCTCAGATCACATTGATCTTTATCAGGAAGACTTCTCAGGCAATTTTCCTTTTAAAATAAAAAAAATTACCTTCCATTTTCAGAGCCCACATCTTGCCCAAAGGATGGACAGAGTGACTCTCTCCTACAGCAGGTGGATGTGCATGGCTCTCAACACTGCCCTCTACTGCCAGGGGCTGCTTCCATCATCCCCTTTCCTGGTGTGAGTCGGTGTGAGTCAGACCCTAGTCTACTGTGTCCTTGATTGCCAAATGATACCATGGTGGGGTCACCATTTTCACAGGCTATAATCTGAATAGTGACCCCTGCAGGTATGCAATGCGCATCAAGCCTTCTGAGTTGTTCTCTTAATCTGTCTCACTAGGCTTGAAGTAAACTGGGAAATATCCCTCTCCCTTTCCCTAGCGTGGGAGGAGGGAGGGAAAACACCACAGGATTCCAATAATACTCTCCAAAGAGAATTTCCCTCTGGCTTCATTAATTCCAACCCTTTCACATCATCTTGATATGCTCAGATGCTCTTGCCTCCCAGGCTGGAGTTTATTTTTTTGCATTTTTAATAGAGGAATGGGGACAAACAAATTATGCTATATTCACACAGTGGGCTATTTCTCAGCAACAAAACAAGCACAGCACACACAAAACAAAACCAACCCCCCCCCCCCCGCCCATAGTGGATACACAAAAAAACACAGATGAATCTTAAAAACATTATTTTGAATAATAGAAGCAAGGCAAGAAGTTTATAAATTATATTAAACCATTTATACAAAGTTCTAAGCCAGGCAAAATTAGGCTTTTTTTGTTAGAAATCAGAACAGTGGTTGCCCTGGGTTGGGAGGGAGGATTGATTGGGGATGGATGGTCCCATCACTGAGATGATAGAAATGTTCTATGCCTGGATTTGGATGATGGTTACCTGGATATATACATTTATCAGAACATATCCAATCTGATATGTGCTTACATTGTATGTAAATTACACCTCAACTTAAAAGAACTTAGATTTTACTGGATAGATTTTGTAGAATATTGGCATGAGGAACACTGAAGCCAATTATACAAAGAACACCCTACATTCTCCTTCACTCTCAAAAATTTACCTTGCGCATTTAGCTCAGCATTTCAGCACATCAAGATGGTTTAGAAATTGTGTTCTCTCTTTGCTTTTTGTTGTCTGCCAACATTATTCTGTCTTCTCTGTCTTCATCTGTATCATCAATATAAATGCTAAAAATCTTCCCCTCCCAGGTAGAGACCAGGCTGTTGTAACAAATATCTGCAAGTTGTTCTCCTTAATAAGCTATGCTCCTATCTAAGCTTATTAACCCATAATGAATGAGTCATCTCTATGAATGTCACAAAACACTTTATCAAAATACACTGTTGACTTCAACATGCACTGTATTTCCATGCTTCCTCCAATTTACTGAATTGTCAATGTTTTCAAGATGTATTATCTTTCTTAAACTAAAATACGTAAAATTGAGCCAACATATCTTTTAAAACCATTTCTGATATTTTCAATATCACAGATTCCTTTTATGTGCCTTATCTTTTTTCATTGTATTTTATTTTTTACATTTACAAGTATATACTATAGAGAACACTTGAAAGGCTATAGCCCCTTGCCCTTTATAGATGATATTAGATAAAATGAAAAATGCCTCAAAGCTTCCAGCAATATGGCAGACTGAGCTGATAAGGAAAAGCAAATAGACAGAGATGCTGGACAAAATGTAGCAAGCTTTTTCAATACAGCTAAACTTGAAAGAAAATAAAGAAAATCCCCTGGTACTAGAAATGAAGAGGAAACAACACCAGAAAACTAGGCAGAAGCTGATGCAATGGAGGCTCAGGTGGATATCAGGTCCAGGGGTCTAGAGGTTGGGTTTTGATGCCTACACAGGAACAGAAGATATGTGCTTGAACCTGCACATTTAAGGAAGTTAGAATCAAGCTCCATAAATAAAGCTACAGAGCCCTAAAAGCCTGTTCCAATAATGCAAACTGAATAGCTTCTTCTCCTTGAGGAAGATACAAAGAACATTCCTAACTGCCTGGGGATGTTGTAAAAATAAAAGAGTTGTCTGCGAGAATAAAAACATCATGAAGATAGTACGCAAAGCCATCAACAGATTCAATACAATCCCTGTCAAAATTCCAAAGGCATTTTTTTGCAAAAATAGAAAAAGCAATCTTAAAATGTGTAAGAAACAACAAAAAACCCACAATAGCCAACACAATCCTGGTAATGAAGAACAAAGCTGGAGGCATCACACTTCCTGATTTCAAAGTTTATTATAAAGCTACAGATATCAAAAAAGTATGGTACTGGCATAAAAAAGGACACATGGGCCAATGGAACACAATCAAGAGCACAGAAATAAACCTACACATATCTGTCAACTGATATTTGACAAGAGACCCAAGAATACACAATATGAAAAGGAGCCTCCTCAATGGTGTTGGGAAACTAAATATTCACATGCAAAAAAAATAAAATTGGACCCCTATCTTACACCACTCACAAAAATTAACTCAAAATGTGAATTATAGACTTACACATAAGATCTGATACCATAAAACTCCTAGAAGAAAATATAGGGAAGACGCTCCTTAGCACTGGTCTTGGAAATAAATTTGGAAATAGGACATCGAAAGCACAAAAAAAACAAAAGAAAAAGTAAACAAGTGGGACTACATCAAACTAAAAATATTCTGCACAGCAAAAGAAACCATCAACAAAATGAAAAGGCAATATATGGAATGGGAGAAAATATTTGCAAACCATATACTGGATAAGGGGTTAATATTCAAAATGTAAATTACTCCTATGACTCAATAAAAAAACCCAAACAATTCAGCGAAAAAATGGGCAGATGAACGGAATTCTGTCATTTTTTCAAAGAAGACATTCAAAAGGCCAACAGGTATGTGAAAATATGGTCAACATCACTAGTCATCAGGGAAATACAAACCAAACCAGAATGAAATATCACCTTACACTTGTTAGAATGAACTATCATCATCAAGAATGCAAGAGATAACAAGTGTTGTTGAGGATGTGGAGAAAAGAGAATTTTGTGTACTGTTGGTGGGAATGAAAATTGGTTTAGCCACTAAAGAAAACAGTATGGAGGTTCCCTAAAAAATTAAAAATAGAACTACCTTATAATCCAGCAATTCCACTTCTGGGTATATATCCAAAGGAAATGAAAACAGGTTATTGAAGAGATATATGTACTCCCATGTTTATTGCAGCATTATTCACAATAGTCCACATATGGAAACAACCTAAGTGTTTGTCAACAGATGAATGGATACAGAAGATATAGTGTGTGTGTGTGTGCATGTGTGCGTGTGTGCATATGTGTGCATGTGTGCAAATACATACACACAATGGAAGATTATTCAGCCAAGAGAAAGAAGGACATCCTGCCATTTGCAACAACATGGATGGACCTTGAGAGAATTATGCTAAATGAGGTAAGTCAGACAGAAAAAAGACAATTACTGTATGATATGACTTATGTGTGGAATATAAAAATGCCTAACTCGTAAAAACAGAGAGTAGAATGGTGACTCCAGGGGCTGAGTATGGAGGAACTGGGGAGATGTTCAAGGGTACAAACTTGCAACCAGTAGATAAATAAGCCCTCAAGACTGAATACACAATATAGTGATTACAGAGAACAATATTGTATTATAAACTTCAAAGTTGCTAAAAGACTAGATCTTAATTGTTCCCACCATAAAAAAGAACTGATAATTATGTGATGTGATAGGCTTGAATCTTGGCTAACACTATGGTGGTAACTGATATATGTATCAAATCAACATGTTGTACCCCTTAAATTTTCACAATATGCCAGTTATATCTCATTGAAAAAGTCATGAAGAATGGGTTCTGAATTGCTATTATCTGCATGGTCTAGAAAACTCAAGCTGAGAAGTTAAAATAAAACAATTTAAATGAGATGAATAAAAACCACTGTTTCAGTGGGGGGAAAGGTTGTTCCAAAATCCAGAGCAATATAGGATTTTCCCCTCCCCCCAACTCTATGGCCTCCCCCAAATAGATGAACTCACAACAAAAATTGCACACAATTATGGTTCTAGCAATGCAATGATCCTGCTAATGGGAAAACTCTGCTATGAAATGCTGGCCAAACTATAACAAACGTTAAGTGCATACTGCACGCACACACACACACACACACACACACACACACAGAGAGAGAGAGAGACAGAGAGACAGAGAGAGACAGAGAGAGACAGAGAGAGAGAAGGAAATCTGCAAAGGGAAAAAGAGGTGGCTGTTAACAAGAAATCAAATTATGGTCTGAAGTTACCAATTCCTTAGGGTGAATGGAATGACGTTATCAGTCAGTATCATCAAGGATTGGGTTCTAACATATAGAAACAGGCAATGAACCTTTAATTTCAGATGAAGAAGAAACTTTAAATCGCATCTTCTGAATGAACTCAAGAATTTTAAGACTTATACCCTTAATTTACTGACTTGTTGTTGGCATGAATCGCCATTCTAAATCCCTATGCTTTATCCAATATTGCAGTAGCTAGATGCTTGAGAACAACATTCATGAGAATCGCCTGTAAAAAGAATTTTGGCTTACATTCGGCCAGTGGTGCAGAATTATGAAAGAGTTGAGGAAGGAAGAGAAGCTGACATTGTTGTTCCTCCCCTGTTGGTCACAAATAAGGTTATGCAAAAGCTGTGAGCCTCTGAGGTGTCTTTTAAAGTGATTGACTTGGATGATTGCACTAACTTCCTACTCCTCTGGAAGCCAGTGGTGAAATGGAGTCTTCTTTGAACTACAAACTTCAAAAACCTCTGATGGTTTATATTTGCACTTATATCCATAATTCCTGCAAGAAATACCTAGACTGGACCCTGCTCAACAGACTTAAAGGATGGATAAGAAAAAATATCTTTCGAGTGGAGCAGGTAGATGTCAAAGGAAGCTTGTATGTGTTGGCTTGGGCCCTGGGTGGGGAAAAGTCTCCCATGAAAATTTTTCATAATTGACCTGCCCCTCAAACAGATGGTCCAAGAAATGCAAAGCCAAAGAAATAAAACAAAAGTAATAAGAAAGAAGTGAAACTCTCAGTGAACCTGGAAGAAGCATAGAGAAATCTACTCTGAAGGGATGTACTCTCAGTCTTGGCTACATAATTTCTTACATATATGACCCATTGAACTTGACCTCACAACTCAAAATTAGGAAGCTCGCAGGATAACAATCCATCATAAGTAAGTACCCATACTTATCATCAGGTATAATCACAGCAGGATTATACTCCCAAGATTTTTAGATAATGGAACCATTTCACTAAAATAATAAAATATGTTTGGAATTAAAGACATAAAAAAGAAAATCAAAGCCAACTGTGAAAAATTACAGGCAGATTTGAAAAATAACCAAACGGATTTTGGAAAGGAACAAAATAAAACACCCTTGCTAGTTTTAGCTTTAAAGAAGATTAGATGGCGCTGAAGAGAGAACTAGCAAACTAGAAAACAGCTCCAAAATGAAGCACAGAGTTAAAGATACAGAAACAGGAAGAGAATTAAGAGACAAGGAGGGTAGGGGAGGAGCCAAGATGGAGGAACAGCATGGAAGTTTTTTTTTGCGCCTTGTGTCCATGAAATACAGCTAGATCAACACTAAACCATCCTGAACACTTAGAAAACTGATTTGAGGATTAACACAACAATCTGCACAACTTGAACCACAGAACTCAGAAAGTATGCAGTGCAGAGAGGTGAACTGGGGAAAAGAGAAGACGTGGAAGGCAGGGAGCTGTTTTTGCTTGTGGAGAGAGGATGAGATGGGGGAGAGTACAGGAAAAGCACCCCCCCCCCCCAGAAGTAGCTGGAGAGAAAGTAGAAAAGTAGAAACAGCTGCAGGGACTGAAAAGGGAGAAAGGAGAGGGTTTAAATTCCATTAAGACTCAATAAACAGGGGGATCACAAAGTCTGAAACTCCACAGCTTGATACCTGGCGGTGCTCTGGTGCTCCCCAGGAGCAGAGTGAAGTCCAGAGGGTCCTCAGGCCACACGGAGAGAGGTAGTTCCCCTGCTGGGAGGACATTTGGTAGAGGCTGTGTTGCCCCACAGGCAAAGGCCTCAGTGTACCCCAGAGAACTACCACATTTGATGGTGCTAGAACAAGGTCGTTAAGGATGAAACCTGGTACCAGATGCGTGTTGTGATTTTCCACAATCTCTGAAACACTCCTGCTACACGATTGTGTGAACTTTTTCTGGGGCAGGCTGGCACCAAGCCGCAGTCTCTGGGTATCAGCAGCAGCATGATCCCACATATGTTCCTGGGTGTGGCCTGCACCCAGCCATTGCTCAGTGAGACCCTCCTGCAGAGGGTCAGAATGGATCAAAGCCACAGTCGCTCAGAAGTGACGGGCCGGGAAACACAGCTGCATCTGAGATAAAACTCAGGGTGGAGGTGCTGCCTGGCAACCTGAGAACTTGGTCACAGACAATGTAAAAGTGGGCAGTGGATGGAAGCTGGAGACAAAGGATGGGTACGTGATTGCTCACTGGGGAGAACAGAGTTCCAATACTAGAGATTGGGTAGCTGGGTGATGCCATTTTCACCCCTCCTGCGCATGCACCTACACACCTACAAGCACCACAACAATCTACCCCAGTTACCTAAGCAGCACCATCTGCTGCTGGAGAATGGAGCCATTGCACTAAGCCCCGCCAAACTGGGCCAACCTTGCTCTTCAGGAACAACACAAGTCTCTCTGCCTGCTTAGTTTACGGACTGTCAAGTGCTTCAGAGTCTGAAAATGATGTAATTTCAATTGTATTTCAGTCTGTTTGCTGGTCCATCTATTCAATTTTCTTTCTTTTTCTTTTTTCATTTATTTTCTTTTTCTTGAATATAGAAAAAGAAAAAAACTTATTTGTGTTTTCATTGTTTATTAAAAATATTTTTCTTTAATTTTTTTCTAGTATATATTTTTACTTTTTTGTAAATTTTTTTTTCAGTATATGAAGTTTATTGTCAAATTGGTTTCCATACAACACCCAGTGCTCATCCCAAAAGGTGCCCTCCTCAATACCCATCACCCACCTCCCATCAACCCTCAGTTTGTTCTCAGTTTTTAAGAGTCTCTTATGCTTTGGCTCTCTCCCACTCTAACCTCTTTTTTTTTTTCCTTCCCCTCCCCCATGGGTTTCTGTTAAGTTTCTCAGGATCCACATAAGAGTGAAACCGTATGGTATCTGTCTTTCTCTGTATGGCTTATTTCACTTAGCATAACACTCTCCAGTTCCATCCGTGTTGCTACAAAGGGCCAGATTTCATTCTTTCTCATAGCCATGTAGTACTCCATTGTGTATATAAACCACAATTTCTTTATCCATTCATCAGTTGATGCACATTTGGCTCTTTCCATAATTTGGCTATTGTTGAGAGTGCTGCTATAAACATTGGGGTACAAGCGCCCCTATGCATCAGTACTCCTGTGTCCCTTGGGTAAATTCCTAGCAGTGCTATTGCTGGGTCATAGGGTAGATCTATTTTTAATTTTTTGAGGAACCTCCACACTGTTTTCCAGAGTGGCTGCACCAGTTTGCATTCCCACCAACAGTGCAAGAGGGTTCCCGTTTCTCCACATCCTCTCCGGCATCTATAGTCTCCTGATTTGTTCATTTTTGCCACTCTGACTGGAGTGAGGTGATATCTGAGTGTGGTTTTGATTTGTATTTCCCTGATGAGGAGCGACGTTGAGCATCTTTTCATGTGCCTGTTGGCCATCCGGATGTCTTCTTGAGAGAAGTGTCTATTCATGTTTTCTGCCCATTTCTTCACTGGGTTATTTGTTTTTCAGGTGTGGAGTTTGGTGAGCTCTTTATAGATTTTGGATACTAGTCCTTTGTCCGATATGTCATTTGCAAATATCTTTTCCCATTCTGTTAGTTGCCTTTTAGTTTTGTTGATTGTTTCCTTTGCTGTGCAGAAGCTTTTTATCTTCATAAGGTCCCAGTAGTTCATTTTTGCTTTTAATTCCCTTGCCTTTGGGGATGTGTCAAGTAAGAAATTGCTACGGCTGAGGTCAGAGAGGTCTTTTCCTGCTTTGTCCTCTAGGGTTTTGATGGTTTCCTGTCTCACATTCAGGTCCTTTATCCATTGTGAGTTTATTTTTGTGAATGGTGTGAGAAAGTGGTCTCGTTTCAATCTTCTGCATGTTGCTGTCCAGTTCTCCCAGCACCATTTGTTACAGAGACTGTCTTTTTTTCCATTGGATATTCTTTCCTGCTTTGTCAAAGATGAGTTGGCCATATGTGTGTGGGTCTAGTTCTGGGGTTTCTATTCTATTCCATTGGTCTATGTGTCTGTTTTTGTGCCAATACCATGCTGTCTTGATGATTACAGCTTTGTAGTAGAGGCTAAAGTCTGGGATTGTGATGCCTCCTGCTTTGGTCTTCTTCAAAATTACTTTGGCTATTCGGGACCTTTTGTGGTTCCATATGAATTTTAGGATTGTTTGTTCTAGTTTCAAGAAGAATGCTGGTGCAATTTTGATTGGGATTGCATTGAATGTGTAGATAGCTTTGGGTAGTATTGACATTTTGACAATATTTATTCTTCCAATCCATGAGCACGGAATGTTTTTCCATTTCTTTATATCTTCTTCAATTTCCTTCATAAGCTTTCTATAGTTTTCAGCATATAGATCTTTTACATCTTTGGTTAGATTTATTCCTAGGTATTTTATGCTTCTTGGTGCAATTGTGAATGGGATCAGTTTGTCTTTCTGTTGCTTCGTTATTAGTGTATAAGAATGCAACTGATTTCTGTACATTGATTTTGTATCCTGCAACTTTGCTAAATTCATGTGTCAGTTTTAGCAGACTTCTGGTGGAGTCTATCGGATTTTCCATGTATAATATGTCATCTGCAAAAACTGAAAGCTTGACTTCATCTTTGCCAATTTTGATGCCTTTGATTTCCTTTTGTTGTCTGATTGCTGATGCTAGAACTTCCAAAACTATGTTAAACAACAGCGGTGAGAGTGGACATCCCTGTCATGTTCCTGATCTCAGAGAAAAAGCTCTCAGTTTTTCCCCATTGAGGATGATGTTAGCTGTGGGCTTTTCATAAATGGCTTTTATGATGTTTAAGTATGTTCCTTGTATCCAGACTTTCTCGAGGGTTTTTATTAAGAAACGTTGCTGAATTTTGTCAAAGGCCTTTTCTGCATCAATTGACAGGATCATATGGTTCTTATCTTTTCTTTTATTAATGTGATGTATCACATTGATTGATTTGCGAATGTTGAACCAGCCCTGCATCCCAGGAATGAATCCCACTTGATAATGGTGGATAATTCTTTTTATATGCTGTTGAATTCGATTTGCTAGTACCTTATTGAGAATTTTTGCATCCATATTCATCAGGGATATTGGCCTGTAGTTCTCTTTTTTTACTGGGTCTCTGTCTGGTTTACGAATCAAAGTAATACTGGCTTCACAGAATGAGTCTGGAAGTTTTCCTTCCCTTTCTATTTTTTGTAATAGCTTGAGAAGGATAGGTATTATCTCTACTTTAAACGTCTGGTAGAACTCCCCTGGGAAGCCATCTGGTCCTGGACTCTTATTTGTTGGGAGATTTTTGATGACTGATTCAATTTCTTCGCTGGTTATGGGTCTGTTCAAGCTTTCTATTTCCTTCTGATTGAGTTTTGGAAGCGTGTGGGTGTTTAGGAATTTGTCCCTTTCTTCCAGGTTGTCCAGTTTGTTGGCATATAATTTTTCATAGTATTCCCTGATAATTGCTTGTATCTCTGAGGGATTGGTCGTAATAATTCCATTTTCACTCATGATTTTATCTATTTGGGTCATCTCCCTTTACTTTTTGAGAAGCCTGGCTAGAGGTTTGTCAATTTTGTTTATTTTTTCAAAAAACCAACTCTTGGTTCCGTTGATCTGCTCTACAGTTTTTTTTAGATTCTATATTGTTTATTTCTGCTCTGATCTTTATTATTTCTTTTCTTCTGGTGGATTTAGGCTGTCTTTGCTGTTCTGCTTCTATTTCCTTTAGGTGTGCTGTTCGATTTTGTATTTGGGATTTTTCTTGTTTCTTGAGATAGGCCTGGATTGCAATGTATTTTCCTCTCAGGACTCCCTTCGCTGCATCCCAAAGCATTTGGATTGTTGTCTTTTCATTTTCATTTGTTTCCATATATTTTTTAATTTCTTCTCTAATTGCCTCGTTGACCCATTCGTTCTTTAGTAGGGTCTTCTTTAACCTCCATGCTTTTGGAGGTTTTCCAGACTTTTCCCTGTGGTTGATTTCAAGCTTCATAGCATTGTGGTCTGAAAGTATGCATGGTATGATTTCAATTCTTGTATACTTATGAAGGGCTGTTTTGTGACCCAGTATGTGATCTCTCTTGGAGAATGTTCCATGTGCACTCGAGAAGAAAGTATATTCTGTTGCTTTGGGATGCAGAGTTCTAAATATATCTGTCAAGTCCATCTGATCCAATGTATCATTCAGGGCCCTTGTTTCTTTATTGACCGTGTGTCTAGATGATCTATCCATTTCTGTAAGTGGAGTGTTAAAGTCCCCTGCAATTACCACATTCTTATCAATAAGGTTGCTTATGTTTGTAATTGTTTTATATATTTGGGGGCTCCTGTATTCGGCGCATAGACATTTATAATTGTTAGCTCTTCCTGATGGATAGATCCTGTGATTATTATATAATGCCCTTCTTCATCTCTTGTTACAGCCTTTAATTTAAAGTCTAGTTTGTCTGATATAAGTATGGCTACTCCAGCTTTCTTTTGACTTCCAGTGGCATGATAAATAGTTCTCCATCCCCTCACTCTCAATCTGAAGGTGTCCTCAGGCCTAAAATGAGTCTCTTGTAGACAGCAAATAGATGGGTCTTGTTTTTTTATCCATTCTGATACCCTATGTCTTTTGGTTGGCACATTTAGTCCATTTACATTCAGTGTTATTATAGAAAGATATGGGTTTAGAGTCATTGTGATGTCTGTAGGTTTCATGCTTGTAGCGATGTCTCTGGTACTTTGTCTCACAGGATCCCCCTTAGGATCTCTTGTAGGGCTGGTTTAGTGGTGACGAATTCCTTCAGTTTTTGTTTGTTTGGGAAGACCTTTCTCTCTCTTTCTATTCTAAATGACAGACTTGCTGGATAAAGGATTCTTGGCTGCATATTTTTTTCTGTTCATCACATTGAAGACCTCCTGCCATTCCTTTCTGGCCTGTCAAGTTTCAGTAGAGAGATCGGTCACGAGTCTTATAGGTCTCCCTTTATATGTTAGAGCACGTTTATCCCTTGCTGCTTTCAGAATTTTCTCTTTATCCTTGTATTTTGCCAGTTTCACTATGATATGTCGTGCAGAAGATCGATTCAAGTGACGTCTGAAGGGAGTTCTCTGTGCCTCTTGGATTTCAATGCCTTTTTCCTTCCCCAGATCCGGGAAGTTCTCAGCTATTATTTCTTCAAGTACACCTTCAGTACCTTTCCCTCTCTCTTCCTCCTCTGGAATACCAATTATGCATATATTATTTCTCTCTAGTGCATCACTTAGTTCCCTAATTTTCCCCTCATACTCCTGGATTTTTTTTTATCTCTCTTTTTCTCAGCTTATTCTTTTTCCATAATTTTATCTTCTAGTTCACCTATTCTCTCCTCTGCCTCTTCAATCCGAGCTGTAGTTGTCTCCATTTTATTTTGCAACTTGTTGATAGCATTTTTTAGCTCCTCCTGGCTGTTCCTTAGTCCCTTGATCTCTGTAGCAAGAGATTCTCTGCTGTCCTTTATACTGTTTTCACGCCCAGCAATTAATTTTATGACTATTATTCTAAATTCACTTTTTGTTATATTGCTTAAATCATTTTTTTTTTTATTTTTTAATATATGAAATTTACTGTCAAATTGGTTTCCATACAACACCCAGTGCTCATCCCAAAAGGTGCCCTCCTCAATACCCATCACCCACCCTGCCCTCCCTCCCACCCCCCATCAACCCTCAGTTTGTTCTCAGTTTTTAACAGTCTCTAATGCTTTGGCTCTCTCCCACTCTAACCTCTTTTTTTTTTTTTTTCCTTCCCCTCCCCCATGGGTTTCTGTTATGTTTCTCAGGATCCACATAAGCTTAAATCATTTTTGATCAGTTCGTTAGCTGTTGTTATATCTTGGACGTTTTTCTGAGGAGAATTCTTCCGTTTCGTCATTTTGGATAGTCCCCGGAGTGGTGTGGGACTGCGGGGCACTTGCCCTGTGCTGTCTTGAATAACTTGCATTGGTGGGCGGGACCACAGTCAGACCTGATGTCTGCCCCCAGCCCACCGCTGGGGCCACAGTCAGACTGGTGTGTGCCTTCTCTTCCCCTCTCCTAGGGGCGGGATTCACTGTGGGGTGGTGTGACCCATCCGGGCTACTTGCACACTGCCAGGCTTGTGGTGCTGGGGACCTGGCATATTAGCTGGGGTGGATCGGCAAGGTGCACAGGGGCAGGAGGGGCAGGCTCAGCTCACTTTTCCTTCGGAGATCCACTTCGGGAGGGGCCCTGCAGCACCAGGAGGGAGTCACACCCGCCGGAGGGATGGATCTGCAGAAGCACAGCGTTGGGTGTTTGCGCAGTGCAAGCAAGTTCCCTGGCAGGAACTGGTCCCCTTTGGGATTTTGGCTGGGGGATGGGAGAGGGAGATGGCGCTGGCGAGCGTCTTTGTTCCCCGCCAAACTGACCTCTGTCATCCGGGGCTCAACAACTCTTCCTCCTGTTGTCCTCCAGCCCTCCGGTTCTCTGAGCAGAGCTGTTAGCTTATAACCTTCCAGATGTCAAGTACCGCTTGCTGTCGGAACACACTCCGTCCGGCCCCTCTGCTTTTGCCAGCCAGACTCGGGGGCTCTGCTTGGCTGGCGGGCCGCCCCTCTGCCCCGGCTCCCTCCCGCCAGTCCGTGTAGCACGCACCACCTTGCCGCCCTTCCTACCCTCTTCTGTGGGCCTCTCATCTGCGCTTGGCTCCAGAGACTCCATTCTGCTAGTCTTCTGGCAGTTTTCTGGGTTATTTAGGCAGGTGTAGGTGGAATCTAAGTGATCAGCAGGACGCGCGGTGAGCCCAGCATCCTCCTACACCGCCATCTTCCCAGGATCCCCCAATTTTTCAAATTCTATTTTGCTTCCATCATTTCATTTTATTCTATTTCATTGTATTCATTTTTTCAAATTTTCAAACATTTCCCTACCGCCTCCCCCCCCTTTTTTTCCTAATCTATCAAGCTCCTTTCAACAACCAGACCAAAACACACCTAGGATCTATCATCATTTATTTGATTTTTTTGAGTGTGTATATTGTTTTAAATTTTTTAATTTTAATTTTTTTGCCTTATTAAATCCTTTTCTTCCTTCAAAATGATGAAATGAAGGAATTCAACCCAAAAGAGCAGGAAGAAACGACAGCCAGGGACTTAACACAGATACAAGTAAGATATCTGAACCAGAATTTAGAATCACGATAGTAAGAATACTAGCTGGGGTCAAAAATAGATTAGAATCCCTTTCTGTGGAGATAAAAGAAGTAAAAGCTAGTCAGGATGAAATAAAAAATGCTATAACTGAGCTGCAATCTTGAATGAATGCCACAGTGGCAAGCATGGATGAGGCAGAGCAGAGAATCAGAGATAAAGAATACAAACTTATGGAGACTAATGAAGCAGAAAAAAAGAGGGAGACTAAGGCAAAAGAGCACAATTTAAGAATTAGAGAAATCAGTGGCTCATTAAAAAGGAACAACATCAGAATCATAGGGGTCCCAGAAGATGAAGAGAGAGAAAAAGGGGTAGAAGGGTTATGTGAGCAAATCATAGTGGAAAACTTTCCTAACCTGGGGAAAGACATAGACATCAAAATCCAGGAAGTACAAAGGACTCCCATAAGATTCAACAAAAACCGACCATCAACAAGGCATATCATAGTCAAATTCACAAAATACTCAGGCAAGGAGAGAATCATGAAAGCAGCAAGGGAAAAAAAAGACCTTAACATACAAGGGAAGATGGATCAGATTTGCAGCAGACCTATCCACAGACACTTGGCAGGGCAGAAAGGAGTGGCAGGATATATTCAATGTTCTGAATCGAAAAAATATGCAGCCAAGACTTCTTTATTCAGCAATACTGTCATTCAAAATAGAAGGAAAGATTAAAAGTTTCCCAGAAAAACAAAATTAAAGGAGTTTGTGACCACTAAACCAGTCCTGCAAGAAATTTTAAGGGGGACTCTCTGAGGGGAGAAGAGATGAAAAAAAAAGAGAGAGACAAGGAGGGTAGAATGAGAAGACTCAACATATATCCAGTTGAATTCTCAAAGGAGGAAATGTGAAAGAGTCAATTTTTTTCTTTTTTAAATTTATGTTTTAAAAATTCAAGTTAGTTAACATACAATGTAGTATTGGTTTCAAGAGTAAAATGCAGTGATTCATCAAAAGAGTCAATTTTTCAGGCAATAATAGCAGAGATTATTTTATAACTGATGAAGGAATTAATCCCCAGATTTCAGAAGCATAAGTGTTTCAAAAAGAATCGAGAAAACTAAAAGTCAAAACGAGAAACAAGCAAACAAAACCATAGGTACACTTAGACATACCATTGTGGAACTCCAGGCCACCAAAGACAAGGAGATAATTTTTCAGGCGACCAATAAGAAAAGACGGGGCTTATCCCTTAGCAGTTATATGATTTAATCTCAGATAAGTCCACAGCTGATATCAGAATTCAAGAAGTCACAATTTTACTCACTTTAGCATCCTTTTAATATTTTTGGTTAGTCACTGTAAAGCCACTATTGGCGAGCTGCCCAAATTCCTGCCAGGGGCGAGTGCCCCTGCCACTCACCATTCCTATGGACTCAAAAGTTTCCAAGTACAAGTGTGCATGACCCTTTTCCTGAGGACCATCTCTGTCAAGCAGGAGAGCAGGCTGAAAGTTCTGGGGAGGGGATATAGCTGTCAACAAATGACATGAGAAATATTCCATCTCCCATGTCCCTCATTTTATGTAACCCTGATGCATGTAAGTGATCTCACAGAGTTCCCCAGGGTGACTGTGCTTCAGTACCCTAGAATGGTAACTTGCTCTATAATGTACGCTGCATTGGCTTCCTCCCTTCCTCTAATTCTCCGCTGGTGTTTCCTGGGACGATGTCTCACACAAACTACGTGCATTCACATCCCTGTGTCAGGGTCAGCTTTGGGGGAACCCAACTTAAGGCAGACACAAAAAATACAATTTTGATCCCACAATTTTAAATAAAAAGACTTTTTTTTTTGGACGGGGAATATTGTTCTTCATTTTCAAACCTCTCAATTCGGAATGACCAAATGGTTGGCCATGTCTGGGTGAGACATACATGGGGCAGGAAGGACACAGTTCATTAAGCCACTTCTTGGTGGTTTCTCAACAAATCCTGAGTGACAAGGCTCTGACTCCAGCCTATGAAAATCATACTCCCTTTATCTTTTTGAAAACTTAATTTTGAAACGATACTCCCAGGAAGTTGAAAAATACTACAGAGAACTTCTATGCACCCTTCATCCAGCTTCTTACAATGGTAACATCTTATATACCTTATAGTATAATATAAAAACCAGGAGACTGGCATTAGTACTGCCTATAGAGATTATTTAGACTTTGCCAGTTTCTGTGTGCACTCATTTGCACGCACACATGTGTATGTGCATGTGTAGCTCTATGCAATTTTATCACATGTGTAGGTTCATGTAATCACCACCACCATCAGGATACAGAACTGTTCCATTACCACAAAGGAGCTTCCTTGTGCTACTCATTTAGAGGCATAACCACCCCCATCCCTGTCCCTCACCCTTGGCAACCACTAATCTGTTTCCCATCTATATATTATTTAATGTATAACCTCCAGACTTGTGTAAGAAGAAAAGTTTTAATCTGTTACAGAGACAAAGGAGATTAACAGGCAGTTTTTCAATGTCAACAGGACTTTCAGACTTGATTTTAAATAAATTCACTGACACTTTTGATACAGTAAAGTGTTTCTAAGAGTGTCCTTTGTATGGGTACAAACAATCCTACTTCAAGGGAAATACATGTTCATTTCAAAATTGTGCTTTAAATATTTATGAAACTGATATGCCCTGCTGTACTAGGTTGGGATACAAAGCAAGAGTATTTCTCATGATATTTTTTATTTGTATTAACTGACTCTTAGCCCTGAAAGCTCCTATTTGCAAGAATGTGTTTCTTCCATTCATATAGTCCGCCTTGATAATTCTAAGAACTTTAGTGTTGGTTGCTTGGCCCAAGGGCCTCAGTTCTTTTTTTTTTTTTTTTTTTTAATATATGAAATTTACTGTCAAATTGGTTTCCATACAACACCCAGTGCTCATCCCAAAAGGTGCCCTCCTCAATACCCATCACCCACCCTGCCCTCCCTCCCACCCCCCATCAACCCTCAGTTTGTTCTCAGTTTTTAACAGTCTCTATGCTTTGGCTCTCTCCCACTCTAACCTCTTTTTTTTTTTTTTTTTTTCCTTCCCCTCCCCCATGGGTTTCTGTTATGTTTCTCAGGATCCACATAAGAGTGAAACCATATGGTATCTGTCTTTCTCTGTATGGCTTATTTCACTTAGCATCACACTCTCCAGTTCCATCCATGTTGCTACAAAAGGCCATATTTCATTTTTTCTCATTGCCACGTAGTATTCCATTGTGTATATAAACCACAATTTCTTTATCCATTCATCAGTTGATGGACATTTAGGCTCTTTCCATAATTTGGCTATTGTTGAGAGTGCCGCTATAAACATTGGGGTACAGGTGCCCCTATGCATCAGTACTCCTGTATCCCTTGGATAAATTCCTAGCAGTGCTATTGCTGGGTCATAGGGTAGGTCTATTTTTAATTTTCTGAGGAACCTCCACACTGCTTTCCAGAGCGGCTGCACCAATTTGCATTCCCACCAACAGTGCAAGAGGGTTCCTGTTTCTCCACATCCTCTCCAGCATCTATAGTCTCCTGATTTCTTCATTTTGCCAAGGGCCTCAGTTCTTACTACTATTACCTTGAACAAAGAACAATGGAATCCTTTTGTATTATTGTCGTTTTGGCCCAAGAGTCCCCAGCTCTTCCATTGCTGCTGTTTCTGTCTCATGGTGTTGCTGATAGTCAAGCAGTTGGATGCAGACCTCCTCTGCTTTGATGACAAGATGAAGCACACACTGACTGCCACTGTTGGAGTGGAAGCATCTTTGGGTGCAGTTGGGAAAGAGGAAGTCTCCATAAACCCAAAGAATTTTCTAGATCTCAAGGCATTCCAGCATCTGCCAAACACTGGGACTGGGATCGGCCTTCCTTTTAACCTTCAAGAATGCCAGCTTATCTGTGTTCAAGAAGCTCCATTCCTGGCTTTCTGGCTGCTTCCTGAGGGAGCTGAAGTCCTCAACTGTGCTACCCCATGAGCAAAGTAAAGTGGGAGAGAGAGAAAGAAGATGCCAAGGTAGTGTTTACTATGCTTTCATTCCACAAGGCCAGGGAAACTTAAACATAACCCCAATAACTCACCACCTCCTGTCTTTTTGAGTGCTAATGTCCTTGTCCCTAACCTTAACCCTAACCTACCCCAACAAGGTTTGTCCATTTCTGCAGAGATGACTGGGCATTTTAATACTTTATGGCTTGGCAACAGACAATCACAGCTTTAAAAAAATAATTTCTAAGATCTGGATTTTTTTCATCGTAACCAGAACCACTTTGTTATGTTCAAAAGTAAACAAGTTTTAGGACAACCATCCCTACGGGGTGCCTCAGTGGCCCAACTGGTTAAGTGTCAGACTCTTGGTTTTGGCTCAGGTCATGATCTCAGGGTGGTTTTTGAGGTCGAGCCCCATGTCTTGGGATTCTCTCTATCTCTCCCTCTCTTCCCCTCCTCCACTTGCCCATGCAAGTGTGCACACATGCACGTAATCTCTCTCTCTAAATAAATAGACTTTAAAAAAGAACAACCAACTCTGAAACTGACTCTAGGACTTTAGTTATACAGTTCTATTACTGCTAGGCATAATTTCAATGGACAATTATAATAAATGATAATTTATTCCAATAGATGCATTCCAGTAAAAATCCACCTAAACAGAGGTTGAGTTCTGATGCACCACTTACAGAGCTTAGTGAACCACGCTGTGCACCTCCTCTCTCTTTCCAGCAGCCTGTGTAGTTCCTGGCTCTAGGAAAGAGCAAGACGGAAATGGAGATCGCATTCTAAAATGACGAGACAGGCAAAAACCAAATAATTTTACGCACAGTAGGAATGGAGGGGAAAGGGGGGAGTTACGGCGTAGGGTGACTAGAGGTGTGAATTTCTTTAGCTAAGAAAACCAGAGAAGACTCTGAAAGCAGCCATAAAAAATCCTGAGAAAGAGAGTGTATGCTTCATTAGGGTAGGGGTTCCCGTGCATTTAGTTCACACAAGCTAGGACAGTGCCTGACACATCTGAGACATATTTGTGAACTGAATTAATAGGGATTTCAGGCAGAGAGGGCAGCAAGTACAAAGGCCCTGAGCCAGAGAGAAGGTCACTGTGGCTGGAAAAGAGTGAATGAAGAGAGTCCAAGGAGATGACCCTGAAGGGGCACATAGGAGGTCAGCTTTTGCATGCTGGCTTCAGAGGTGGATGGGAAGCGTGACTTGGGAGGGCTCACCAGATGTCCAGGATCAGCCCTGCCATATGAGATTCTTCAGATTGTAGGCATCCCAGTGTAACTCTGCCCTGCCTGGAACCAGTGGAATTGGAGGGCGCCCAGGTCACGAGCAGCTCAGGATCAGGAGTAAGGCTGGGATGTGTGGGTGACACCCAGGAGCGAATCAAGTAAAAGGATCTGAAAATGCAGGAATAGGGAGGGACTGAGAAAAGCAGCCCCAAACGATCAGTTGCAAGGACGGCTAGAATAACTGATTGCATTGGAGAACCAATCAGTCATAGGCATGGTGTTGGCATGGCCTTCCTCATTACAGCTCAAGAGTCAAAATTTGTTTTCAAATAGACTCACATGATGCCTGTTTTTGGTCTTGCCTTGATCTCCTTAGGAAAAAACCACCTGGGCTCATTGTTCAAAATGAGTCTCTTTCAGGAGAAAGTTAATATAATCTTAAGAAGTTTTTTTGTTACATAACTTTAAAGGCTTTCTTTCAGAAATGAATAAATATGCTCATAGAAAGCAGCTCTGCTGTGAAATAAAAAGAAAAATTGAGCAAAACATGACTTTAAAAATATAGCTTTGAAAAGTGTTTGGATTTTCACTATTTTCCAAATAGTTGTATTTATTTTTCTGCTAGTATTTTATGTTGCTTTCCCCTCTAAGTCCAGGATTTGCCTAGATAGATTCTATTATTTTTAAATTCATAGATATGTAGGAAATGCTACATTTATAAATGGTGAAAACCCAGCTGGAAGCCACACAATTGTGATGGTAGTTAAGCAGAAAACATGATCACTGAAAAAAAATGGCCAAATAAACAAAGACGATCCGGCTGTATCATTCTCATTTGCTTCGTATTTTCTTCAGCTTTGACAGGCTCATATAATAACCATCCTGTTCACCGCAGAATGAAAATAAATTCCGTTTAATTAATATTTATTGTACTCTGTGCCTTGTGGCACAGCTCCAGTTTAGTAATATGCAAGCAGAGAGTGGTGGGAGTTGGCTTATAGCACCTCTCTTTGGCTTACGAGGAGGAAGCAGCATAGAGTGGGGATGCGAGATGGGGTAGGTTGCAGAAATGGTTCCATTTCTTCTTCCCCAGTGCAGGCTCTTTGCCGTGCAACTCTGCGGTACCTCCTACTCTGGCTCTGGGCCAGGCTAACGGTATGGTGGCAGTATGGTCATTCTGAACCTAGGCCTTTAGGGGCCTTGAGTGTTTGTGCTCGCCCTCTGATGTTGCTGCATTATTATGGCCTGTGGCAGGTGGGATGATGGTTGTCCAACGATGTTGATACTAATGCCTGGAACCTGAGAATATGGTACTTTATATGATAAAGGAGACTTTGAAGATACAATTATGTTAGGGAATCTTAAGATGGACAGGTTATTATGGATGATCTGGGTGGGCCCAACTTAATCCCATGAGTCCTTAGAAGTTCTTTCCTAGTCAGTCAGTGGGAGACGTGACTATGGAAAAACTGTCAGAGACATGCTGATTTTGCAAGAGGAAGGGGGCCACAGACCAAGGAACATGGGTGACATCTAGAATCCAGAAAAGGCAGGGAAATAGATTCTCTCCCAGAGCCTCCGGAAAGGAATACAGCCCTGCTGATGTTTTGATTTTAGCCCAGTGAGACCTGTGTCAGACCTGTGACCTCCAGAACTGGAAGATAAGAAATATGCAATGTTTAAGCCATAACTTTTTGATAACTGATCACAGCAGCAATAGAAAATTATGCATGGCCATAGGTAACTGATACAAGTGAAAAAACAGACTTTCTCTACCTTCTGGTTTATATCATCTGTTTTGTATGGTTCAGTCCATATTATAGAACATTCAGCCAATTCAATTTCACCTTCCCATTGAGGCTGTCTTCCTGCTTATCCTTCTTCCCCAATTGTGGTTGGATGGGGAGGTGTGCAGCTCTTCTAGCATTGGGAGTAGGTGTTGGGAAGCCCAGCTGTTTCTTTTGTAGGGGTGGCCTAGTTCCTGGGTGGATGTTGCTATACCCTCTGGGGTATGCTTGCTGTGGTTCTGGTACTGGCTGCCCTTTCACATCCACTGCTGAAGTCCATGGCTTGCAGACCCTGTGGTTTGTCTTCTCCCCTGTTTCCCGAGCCCCACCTTGATTCTCTCTGGCTCTGTGTGCCTTTCAAGGTTTGACTCACTCTTCCCTGCATCCATTACCTGGGTGGCCTTGTTTGTATCCCTCAGATACTAGGCCACTTTCACCTCCATAAGTCCCTGCCATGGCAAGTTCCCCAGTAGATTCTCAGTTCATTCTGGTAGCATGTGGAGACTTCCAGATCCATTCCACATATGGGAAGTTGGGGGTAACACAAGAGTGTCACATCAGGACCATTCGGTGAAGTGTCCTTCCTTCCCACATGCCTGCCATCTCAGGAGTTCCCAAGTCGTAGCGCACCCCCAAGCCCCTCCACTTTCAACTTCTCATACCATGTAGCAGGCCACTCCACTGCAGGATTCAACCCAGAGCAGGGAAGCCAAAGTACATATTCTCACGCTTTCCTTCCTCTTGTCCTCCTCCTTCTCCCCCACATCCTCTCCAGAGCAGAAGGAGTGGACTCCTTCTTCTTGTTCAAGAGGGATTCCCTATGCTTCCCAGTTTCCTCCTAAATAAGGCAGTATTTTCCCTTCCCTAGTCACTGAGTTTGTAATTGCAAATGAGATGCAGGGAGATAAGCAGTGTGGCTAAAAACGCAAGACCAAAAAATACATTTCCTGTTACATGCCAGGCACTAAGTTAGGTACTTCAATGTGAAGTAGAGAACTATTCACAAAGAGACTTCTGTTAAGACAAGAATGTGTGTGTGCGTGTGTGCGTGTGTGTGCGCATGCGTGCGTTTGCATAAGGCTGTGAAAGAATAAATATAGGCAGTTTTGTCTACTGTAACAAAAAGAAAATTATTTACACAATGTTTTTGAGTATATTAAAGAACAGAAATTTTTGAGAATGGCATATAAAACTGGGTGATGGATCCATTGAATCTGAGTCTGCCAAAAAAATTGTTCTACCAATAGATAACTGTGGTCAAGATTGTGAACTATTATAGCACTGCATTTGGTTTTGGAGCTTAAGGCAAATCATTTGTACTAAAGCCAGGAATGAGATGAATGGAGAAGTCCTTGCTAAGTTGTGATTCTTATAATAGTAGTCCTTTTTGTGCCCAGTAACATCAGATTTAAGGCTTTGATTTGATGCACTTATTCATAACTTGGGATCTGATAAAAATGGAGAGTAACTGTTTTGACTTGTTGGACAAAGTCCCAAAGTCGGAGTCTCAGCTTCATCCTGGTACTCGTTTTAAAAAATTACACATTAGGGGCGCCTGGGTGGCGCAGTCGGTTAAGCGTCCGACTTCAGCCAGGTCACGATCTCATGGTCCGTGAGTTCGAGCCCCGCGTCAGGCTCTGAGCCCCGCGTCAGGCGCTGGGCTGATGGCTCGGAGCCTGGAGCCTGTTTCCGATTCTGTGTCTCCCTCTCTCTCTGCCCCTCCCCCGTTCATGCTCTGTCTCTCTCTGTCCCAAAAATAAAAAAAAAAAAAAAAAAAAAAAAAACGTAGGAAAAAAAAAATTACACATTAAAAATCTGATGTGGGATAAAGGACCACAAATGAGTAATAGCCAATGTGGCACGTGTAAGAGCACTTTGCAAATGGCAGCGTGCCGACCTGGGTTGGGTTCTTTGGGAGAGACCCTGAGACAAGGATTCCTGTACGTGCTATTTTTTTAATGTTTATTTATTTTTGAGACAGAGAGAGACAGAACATGAGGAGGGGAGGGGCAGAGAGAGAGGGAGACACAGAATCCGAAGCAGGCTCCAGGCTCCAAGCTGTCAGTGCAGAACCCGACACAGGGTTTGAACTCACGGACCATGAGATCATGACCTGAGCCAAATTTGGAAGCTCAGCAGACTGAGCCACCCAGGCGCCCCTGTACTCACTGTCTATTAAGGCTGTGCTCCGAGGAAAGACTGGTCAGGGGGTGGGAGAAGCAGGGCAGGGAAAAAAGGATGTAATGGAAGCTTGTTGTCTTGGGCATAGTTCCCCAAAAGTTAGCTTCCGTATGATCCTGCAGGGGAGATTTGGGGTAGAAGTTAGGCTTCAGATTTTGTCTGCACCAGGAGGAAAGAAGCTAGGCTTTCATACTGTGGCATCATTCAGTCATTGGTTCAGGGCTGCCAGGAAAAGAGGGAGCAGGTGTGTGGGGGCCACCAACCTCTGGAACTCCACAGTATAGACTGCAGCTCCAGTTACCTGTGGGGTGACCTCGGAAGAGATTCACAGGTGCAGGTATCAGAAACAAAGATGACAGTAACCAGAGGCGGCGGCATGAACACGGCACAAGGGATCAGGGGGCATCTAGATGGAGCACGGCGGGTGTTCACCCCATGCGTCAGCTAAACTAGCGTGAGGTCATACGATGAAAAAAGCCTCAGCTTCCCCAACACATTCTTTCTGTTTCCTGAGGCTTTTGTGACCGTCACTAACATCAGTTCAGTAACAGTTGATCTACAGTTGTGAGGCTGCTCAAATTTCAAGTTACTGTCCCATCTTTCTCCAATCCAAGAGTAGACATCTGCTAGGTCCAGAGCTAAGCTTTCACTAGCAAGCTCAAATAGTTTTCACTTCAGGAATCCTGGTTTCCCAAATTCATCTGTCATCTTGACAGAGGACCAAGGACATCCCTTTCACTGTCCTTCCAATGGCGATGGGCCACCAGTTTGGGCTCCTCTGCCTGGCTTCTGAGGCCCTCTATCATCTGACCCATTTTTTCTTATCCAAATCCGTGCCCCGCATCCCTCTTTCCAGCCCCTCCCACCAGGCTGACTCTCGACTGTCCGCATCCCCATAACATGCTCGTATCTGCTTTGTTCCTTCATCCTGGCTATTTCCACCGGCTGGGTGCCTCTTTTCTTTTCTTTCATCTCTGCAAATTCCCTTCACTGCTCCAAGTTCAGCCTAAGTCCCTCCTCCCCGATCAGCCCAATCTGAACAACTCCAGGTCACGTGTTGTCACCCTTCTTTGAATTTTTATGAGTATTTAAGTTGTCACAAGAGCATTTTATGTGCCTTTATATTGGGCTTTATTGGTTTGCTATGAAAGTGTTCTGTGAACGATGCCTCTAGAATTACTGGAAAAGTTTACAAAATACTGGTGCTGGTGTTCCACAAGACCAATTCTATCAGAATCCCTGCAATGGAGCCCTCTATATGATTTTCAAAGAACCTGACTGCTACTAATGTACAGCCAGAGTGGAAAATTCGCTTTGAGATACAATGAATCGAATCACTGTTTTAAGTACTCACCTCCAGAAAACAGATTCATATATTGTGGCTACAGGAAATATCTGACACTGGAAAGAGCTTCCCATGAGCATATGGTGTCACTCCGGTCACGGTTTCCCTACTCAGGATGACTAAACTGTGCTCAGGGTTCACACGATGACAAGGTCAGCTAAAGCTCTGCAGGGAACAGCAGTCAGTTGGAGCCATTTTGCACCGTTCCACACAAGCCCTGCGTCATCCTTAGCTAAAAAAAATACAACAGAAAATAAGGAGGGAACACCCATCTATCTCGCTAACTTCAGATCCGTGGGTTCAGCCTTTCAAGTCTCATTTCTGCTATCAACAGCTCACAGCGGCACTACAGATTTTATTTCCATTGTGTTCCCTAGAAGAAAAGTCTTTACGAATTTCCAACAGAAAGAAATTTAATACAAGGAATGAGTTACTTATGGAACTATTGGGAGGGTTAGAGGGATCAGAATCAGGAGGCTGGCTCTAGGCTGACTTCAAGGTCATACGCCAACATGACCACAACGCACAGACCGGGAAACTACCGCAGTGACTGTGAAATTCAGCAGCATCGTACCCGCTGGGTCATATGTTTATGCCCAGAGAACATGGAAAAGAACGGCCTCTATCTCCTTCCCGCTTTCCATGTCTCCTGTGAGTATACAGAGCTGGCAGAACCTGTCACATCTGGAAGACTAGTGTCAAGGGAGCTCGGTAAACATAGGTTTTAGACTTCCAACCTTTTAAAAACTGCGGGCATCTATGGAAGCTGAATGCCAGAAGACAGTATCTTGCATACATTCCTGAGCAATCCCATGGATCAACAACCATACAGCTTTGGGTGAAAAATAGCAATGTTTCATATCAATAAGTGTTGCCTTGCGTCTGGGTTACAAAGATGAAAAAGACCTAGATCTTGAGATAGGTAAGCACCTTTAGAGGAGTGGTTACATCTTAGGCTCCATCTGTGGTCACAGCTTCCCAGAGGGTTTGTCTTGTCAGGCCTTTTTTTCTTTTTCTTTTCTAAGTTTATTTATTTACTTTGAGAGACAGAGAGCGCAAGCAGGGGAGGGGCAGAGAGAGAGAGAGGGGGACAGAGGATCTGAAGCAGGCTGCATGCTGACAGCAGAGAGCTGGATGCAGGGCTCGAACTCATGAACCAAGAGATGGTGATCTGAGCCGAAACCAAGAGTCGCACGCTCAACCGAATGAGCCACCCAGGCACCCCGAAGCCTGTCTTAAATTAGGTGAACTCACGTCAGTTGTGTGTGCCTGGGCTCACTGCTTCACCTCCCCAGGTAAAATTAGCACATGAAAAAATGGCATTCCTGATGGCAGCAGCTAAGTGCTGCTTTTCCAAAGACAACTCCAAGTGTAGGAGAAATTTTAAAGACAGAAATGAATGGTTCAATGTGAGGAGCTTTGCAAGTTTTCAGTTTGTAGTACATACAGAACCCTTAGTAAAAGGTTTTATGTTTTATTGTTTAGACAGAAACAGTGCGACCAGATGACGGTTTGAAATGTCAGTGCCAATATATAATAATATACCCTGAGAAGTTGAGTTTGGCCCTTATCTGTGTGTCTTACATTTGTTTTGCCTCAAACTGAGATTTCAACATCAGTGGAAATTTTCCATTTAAGGGAGCTGTAACATCTTGGGCAAATTAATAACTTCTGTGAACCCTAACCTCTACAAGTAGGGCACAGCACACATTTGTTAGAAGCGAATAAAGGAAATATCTCTCAAATCTCTCCACTGACATTCTCCTAACAGTAGAGAGAGTGTAAGGTACCCACAGAAAATTCAAATTTGGGGGGAAATCTTTTGTTTTACCATAAAATGCCAAGTGAATTCTATCTATGAACCCACATTATATTCATTACGATTTTATTAGAAATATCTTAGGTATTTTTCATCAGGTAAAACTGACTTTTTAGGAGGATGTACAGTTTTATCCCATGGCTTCCAGTAGGTTCTAGCATGTTCTCTTGAGAACCAAGTTTACAACGGGAAATGTTTCACCAGTGTCTGCATGTAGAAGGCCCCTAACAACACTTGGATGAATTCTGAAGGCGTTTTCCAACATAGGGAATTTAGAATATAAACACATCGAAGAATAGGTAGCAATTTCTAAATTTTGCGGGTTACTGTTTTTGTCCTGTTGTTATGACTTTGCCAGAGAATTTTCCTCCTTTTGGATGTGCTGAAGGGTGCTCAATTCTGCTTTTTCTATCCTATCCTGTTACAGATATGGAACGTTTTTACCCAGGGAGGTCTTTGTCTAGCCCCTAATTAGTCCAGAACAAGACTGCTTTTATGTCTTTATATTAGGAGTCGTATCCTCAGCGGCTGGTGGACTCTGGGAATGGTTCTGCGGCAGGACAATTTTCCTGATTGACAGACTGTTCCGCTGGGGGTGCAGCACGGGAGCACAAACCAAACGTCATTTAGACTGCAGACATGTCCCTCCTTTTCTGCTCTCCTTGTGCTGACTCGCCTACTATGCTTGCACACCTTCGTTACTTGGTTCATGAGAGTCCCTTGACCTGCAAAAGTTCATTTTTTCCTTTGGACCTGGAAAAATTCTGCTTTTCGTGTAGGACAAACTCCAAATGGCGTCCTAAGTTTTCCCTTCCTGGATGCCTGCTGCTACACCTACCATCCCCTTTCCATTTCCTTCCAAGCAAGGTGTCCTAAGATCTGATACGTATCTCTGTTTTAGCATCTGTCACATCACGTTGGTAGTTGTTACATGTTGTCTGTCTCCAATGCTGGCTGGCCTGTGAGCTTCACAGGAGAGGGAGACCTATCTTAGCTCTTACGGCATTCCCAATGCTTGCAAATGTTGAGTGAAGGCAGAAGGAAGGAAGTAACAAATAGCAGGCTCGATCATACACAAAAGCACAATCCGAATGACTGAAATACATCAGCACCGCTGAGCCTGCTTTCCTTCCTTCTGAAATATTTGTGAAAACGATACCAAGAACCGACACAAGTCTTTACGTAAAGGTACTTCATTTGCAAATGAAACATAGAAGGCATTGGCTTAGTACCTTAAATCTGCTTTACTAGGAGAGTTCTTTCTGAATAAAACATATTAGAAAGATGACCACACTCCCCCCACCCCGCCCCGCGTCTCTTATAAATTGTGAAGGCACTCTGCATGTCTGAAAGTCACTAACGTATAGCTTGGGTTTGTGAACTGGCATTGTATCTATGCTGTCACTTAATTATTTTGAAGTTAGTGGATTAGTTAATGGTTAACAACTAAGCCAGAATGATGCACAAGCCGCCTTTTCCAAAATTAAGCTTAATATTTCATAACTATTTCACAGATTATTTATGTGAGTAAAAGTCTCATGGAACCTTCTTTCTCAAGAAAGTAAAAAAAAAAACAAAACACTTCCGTTTTTAATTTAGCACTGAGATTGCTGTTTCTTTGTCATAGTAATTATGGGCCTTCGTGCCAGGGCCCCATTTTTTGCTTCTCCCTTATAACATGGTCATGGTTGAATAGCTTTAATCAGGCACCAATTAGTCCCAAATCTATAACTCATTTAAGTCTGGGTCTTTGGTGGTTGTGCTTTCTCCTTTCAAACTGGGAGGGAAATGTTAGGGAAGTTTGAGCAAATGATCTCAATCCCTGATGAATAGTTTGGAGAGAGATATTTCTGTAACCTGCCCAATAAACTGGTTATCATATTAAACTCATTTTTAGCAGCTTATATTCACTTAAGCATTGCTCCAGATGGTGGCTGTCAAAATGTTTTTTATAATTAGCATCAGTAAACTTCTCCTGGGCCTTTAAAATTCACCGCAAATCACGTGTTGTCTATAATCATAATAAGATTGGAAATGTTATTAATATCCTCCTCAGGATTCTGCTACACCAGTTTCTGTAAAACTACATGGATCAACACAGCCAACTCTTTTCTGCTGTTGCGGTCTCAAAGGCTGTTAAATGGTGAATGTGACTATATCTAGATGCTGTTAAAATTAAATATAAAATGGAGACCGGACTCGAGAATTCCCTGAGCAGACAAAACCATTTAAGCCACATAAGCAAAACCAAATCTAGCTTATTTTGCGAACATAAATGAAACTTAGCTTAGCTTATTTCTTGTAAATGCCTCTGACAATCATAAAATAAAGTCATCTTCCTAAAAATGGTATGTGATAATCACTTGTAACCAATCCCCTGCCATCTGGAAACCCCCGCTGTAATAGCCAATCATTGTAAAGATTAAATAACTTCCTCATTTTCGCTTTATAAGCCAGCCTGTAACTTCATGCCCCTGAACTTCATACCAGTTCTTATTTTTGGAGGCTCCCAGTTCGTGAGCTCTTCTTACGTGCACAATAAACACTTCCTAAGTACTATTTATTGATTTAGCGGTTTTAACTTTGCTATGTCTGGTTTTTTGACCATCTACAAACTGATCTGATCATTTTCACGCAGTTGGCCGATCAACTCTGACATATAAACACCTGCCGAAGCATTTGTTTAGCCAAGCACACAAACCGTCCTGTTCACATTAACGTTTTCTAGAAAACAAGATTTGGATCACACCGTATCGCACTGAATTGGGTGTCTCAGTTGTTGTATTCATCAGGTCTCTTTTGGTTGCAAGTGACGGAACCCCTGTTTGAGCCATTTTATGACGAGGAAGCCCGATTGGAACAGCAGCGGGCTGTTAGTAACAAAAGTTAGTAGCCAAAGCTTCGGAGGTGTACCGGCCAGTCCTAGGGATGACTGGGCCAGGGACTCACCTGCACGCTGTCTTAGTTTCTGTTTTTCCTGCTCTGTGGAGAAGCCAGGAAGGGAGTGTGAGAAGCAGGACAGGAAGTTGTAGAAGCCAAAGAAGGACGCGCTTCCAAGCCTGGTCCCAGCTTCAGCCTAATCCTGCAGGGTGGCTCCGAAATATACATTAGAACTCAGAGTTTGCTCCAGCTGGAGGCAAGGGAGCTTGGTTTTCAGATGCCTGCACCAGTCAGCCATTGACTGAGTGCCACCCCCCCCCCCCCCCGGGGGAAACGTAACCCCAGGCACTTCTGGCTCCACAGGACAGGTCCAAGCAGCTCTAGTAGCCAAAAGGATGGCGTCTTTAAAAGAGTCACAGGTGTGGACCATCAGAAGCAAAGCACAGAGACGTGCTAGTGATCCAAAAGTTGGTTCCTGATAGGCACAGGTGTAGACCATCCGAAGCAAAAGCACACAGAAGCCGAGGGAGGGCTGCACACAAACGGTTAAAGGGATTCTTAGAGGGATCTGGGCAGGATGCTGATAATGTCCACTAACGAACACTGTGGAAATTGTTTTGTGTCTTTTATCTTGACTTGTTGGCTTTTCCTTTGCCCCAAGACAGCAGTTTCCTTCATGAGTGAGGGAACATGGATGGGTGCCAGCTGCTCTTAAGTATCATATCCTGTAGCTTTTACTACCAAATTGGGAGGTTTGTACTTAGTGCCAGCTAGAAAAGTCAGGTACTGTTCTGGTTTGGGTCAAGTGCTTACTTTCGAACCGATCAGCTCTAGCCTTGGGGACAGGGTGATATAAAAACATGGTGAGCTGCATTTGATGTAAAGGAAGAGACAGTTCCTAAGAAGGGCTGTGATGTTACTGGAAGAAGGTAAATATGCAAGAGAGACAAAAGAACGTTTGGTTGGAGGATGGGCTTGTCATGGCCAGCGTAATGTGTTTATTCCCTGAAGGACTTGTAATTGTTCTACATAGACATCCAGCTGAAGGTTATGTCCTTGCTATAGCTGGGGGTTCCAGGTGGCAGTCTTCGGCACAAAAGTAAAAATGAAAAAAGAGATTGTAGATTGTTTTGAAAAAAAAAATCTCAAAAGGGCATCCTATTGGGACAGATATAAATATGAATTCATATTAATTTAGCATAGGTATTACCTGAACACAAATTCAGTGCTCAGGAATTTATTCCATTGGATCCTTATGCATGGACTTCCCCGTTAAATACAAAAGGTATTTCAAATGTAGGAAATATACAGCTAGAAGGGAACTGGACCATTTAGACCATCTACATTTATCTTTGCGCCTGATTTCTCTTTGTGAGTCTACGGATGCTTAATAACTGTTTAATCTGAATAGAGTTCCACCACTAGTATCTCAGAGGTGAGATACCTACTCTTATTTTTCCAGTTTAAAAAGATGCCATCTTGCTCATTTAACATCCTTTTCAACCTATATCCCCACTTCTGTTTATCAAGCAGTTTTAGTGTAACGTGCTTCAATATTAGCACAGACTTGCACGGATATTTCAGGGTGCCGAGGAACAGCGTTGTTATCAAGCATCAGCAGCTGCTGTTTATTGGTGATAAATGAGTTTTTTCCATCGAGGGCAATTTCTCTGGTCTTTTGTCTATTATCTAGGTAGAAATGAAGGATATAATATATCCTTAAAGTGGTATTCACGCAGTTCTCCAGTTAATGAAGCACTGAGGGGAGGGGAGGTGGAGAGACACACAGAGAGCTAGAGAGAGGGCAAAGAGAGACACACATGCACAGAGAGGGAGAGACAGAGGCAAAGACACACACGCACACTCACACACACACATGGAGGTATAGAAAGAGAGAAGTACAGAGAGATGGGGAGAGCACAAAGCAGAGGCAGACTCTGATAACACTGTGGGTCTCTGCTGTGCATCTATCTCCAGGGTTTTGCTGTGACATACTTTGTAAAGAAATATTGGGGCGCCTGGGTGGCTCAGTCGGTTAAGTGGCCGACTTCGGCTCAGGTCATGATCTCACGGTCCGTGGGTTCGAGCCCCGCGTCGGGCTCTGTGCTGACAGCTCAGAGCCTGAAGCCTGTTTCAGATTCTGTGTCTCCCTCTCTCTGCCCCTCCCCCGTTCATGCTCTGTCTCTCTCTGTCTCAAAAATAAATAAACGTTAAAAAAAATGTAAAAAAATGCTTATCTTTATTTTTATTCTAAAATCTGGTCAGAAACGGTTATCCTTAGTGGTGGTGAACAATGGTTATCATTAATACTGATCAACAATAGTTATCTTTTTTTAAATTTTTAATGTTTATTATTTATTATTGAGAGAGAGAGAGTGAGAGAGCACGCAAACAGGGGAGGATTAGAGAGAGAGACGGAGACACAGAATCTGAAGCAGGCTCCAGGCTCGAAGCTGTCAGCACAGAGCCCAATGCGGGGCTCGAAATCACGAACCATGAGATCATGACCTGAGCCGAACTCGGATGCTTAACCAACTGAGCCACCCAGGTGCCCCAACAACAGTTATCCTTAAGGCCTATCCTTAATGATTTTATTTAATCCTGGTCAACAACAATTTATGGCTTTTTCTACTTTCTGGTCACATGATAGGTATGCATTTCCTGGCTCCCTTATAGATGGGTCGTCTCATGACTAGTTCTGGCCAAGGCATTATGACTAGAGGTGATGTGTGTCACTTTCAGACCAGAGGAACATTTAATCCCTGGAGTGAGTATCTCCAGAGCTCTCCTTCCCTCTTGGACACTGACTAGCAGCATTTGGGGTGGGGGTTCCTACATTACCATGAATATGATGAGCAGAGCAGCCCTGTAGCCGTGCAGTACACGATGCGGAAATAAACACGCCAAGATTACACTGTATGTTAACTAACTTGAAGCCGCTGACATGTGAGTGTTCTTTGTTCCTGAAGCAGAACATAACCTATCTTGACTGACCTGGGCACAATGGCTCTCAGCCCTATGTGCACATTGGACTCACCAAGGGAGCTTTGAGTTGATGTGAATATCCCTGTTTCGCTGCAATTCAGTTGGAATAGAATCCATAGGTCTGAGTCCTGGATATCATTTTTTTAAATGGACTTTTAATGGATTTTTAAAATAACTCAAATAGGGGCGCCTGGGTGCCGCAGTTGGTTGGGCATCAACTTCGGCTCAGGTCATGATCTCAGGGTTCATGGGTTTGAGCCCCATGTCGGCGGGCTCTGTGCTGACAGCTCAGAGCCTGGAGCCTGCTTCGATCCTGTGTCTCCTCTCTCTCTCTGCCCCTCCCCTGCTCACGTTTTCTCTCTCTCTCTTTCTCTCAAAAATAAAAATAAACATAAAAAATTAAAAAAAACTCAAATAATGAGTGGCTAGAATGTAAACTTCACAAGGGAATACGATCTGGCAAATGGCAGACACAAGGTAAATAGTTGTTAAATGCATTATCATTAAGTGAATAAATGCAATCAGGCTTAATTAATTTTCTTACACCAGGGTCTGCATCCTGCTCCCTATGCCATCTGCTCAAACCAGTACCATGACCCAGGGTCCTCTTCTAAAACGATGCTTTGCCCTGGTCATTTCACCTGCCTTCTCCCTGGATTTCTGCATGTGTATCATCCCTCCATGGTTCTGAGCCTTGTTTATATCGAGGGCCACATTTTTAAAAAGTTGCTCTCTTTTGTCCCATTGTTACATCTCCCATCATCCCATTCATCTTGACTGCTAGTCCGTCTCTGATCACAGGTGTGAAAAAGGAAAAGAAAATGATACTTGTAACAGTCTTCAATGCCTAGCTGAGTACTTCCCCTTCCATCACACCTTTTCCCAGGCTTCCCAAATCATAGTGAACTTGGAGTTTACAGAATTCCCAAAGAACATTTTGTAACCTGAACTAATCACCTCGACACTTGGGTTGCATTTGATTGTGTCTGGATGTGTGGATAAGTTCATTGAAAAATTAAGAGTTCCCTAGTAATTACTGTATATCCTTCATAGTGCTTAGCAGTAGAGTTGATATTCAATATTTATTTTTACTCAATAAATACTTGACTGGTTACATGTATTCAAGTATTATATTAAATATATGATACTTGACTGACAGATTGAATGAATAGGAGAATACATTACATGTGTATGTATGTATATATGTACACATGTATATGCTTTTATTACGTTCGTCAATTGGAAATTTATGGTTTATATCAAGACCACAATTACAGTGAAATGATTCTAAATCTTGAAGCTTGTGTTAGAGTATTTAATCACTTATAAAAATTAAGAGTTTCCAAATTCACACATCCATCATATTCTGTAGCATCTCACCATAACTGTTGGTTATGAATTTTAAGCAATTCTCCTAGCAAGACTAATGCCTGAAGTGTCAGACATAATCAAATATTGCCTAGTTGCATAACTCTGCTAAACACTTACAGGAAAAAGCTGCAGGTGCAGTTCTATTAGAGAATGGTTAGTCTTAATGAATTTCCACCAGAAATATAAGTGCATAAATCTGGCCCACAGCCAATCACCTCCTTCATTCCAGTAAAGAATATTGAGCTCTAAACCAAGTAAGGGAAACTGTGTAAGATCATTGGTTTTAAGATCTTTCTCAAAACCTATTTTTGCCATTTAATATAGCAGTTTTGCTAATATATTTTTAATTTTTAAAAATATCATCTTTTTGGGGCGCCTGGGTGGCTCAGTTGGTTGACCGTCTGACTTCAGCTCAGGTCATGATTTCACGGTTCACGGGTTCGAGCCCCACGTTGGGCTCTGTGCTGACAGCTCAGAGCCTGGACCCTGCTTCCGATTCTGTGTCTCCCTCTCTCTGCCCCTCCCCCATTTGCGCTCTGCCTCTCTCACTCTCAAAAATGAATAAATGTTAAAAAAATTTTTTAAATCATCTTTTTGAATAAATTATAAACTTTTTGAGAGAAAAAATGGTAAACTTCTTGTGAGCAAGGATAGAAACGTCTTGGTCGTGTAGAACAATACTTTAAATAAGAATCATGTTCATTAGTTCTTTCTTGATCTGATCATTTAAGTTGAATTAAATAATTAAATATGGTTGAATGTGCATGCAGCATTGATTATACATCGTCTATTATAAAATAGAGTTTCATTAAATCAGGTTGTATTTTCTTGTATTGTGGACTTCTTTAGCAGTCTGGTGAAATCCCCTTCTCAGCATCAATGTTTTTAAATGCATAAAATGCAGAGAATTTGATGGTATCAAGTTTGTGGTTATCTTCAGTTCTGTCCGTGGATCAAATGGACTTCCAGAATCCCTGCACTGGGAGTATGAAAGTCCAATAAAGTGTATAGATCATAACTGTAAATAACAGTTGCCACGGGGGTACACATTCCTTGGGAAATTCCATGTAATTTACTTGTGATAAAAATCTTAGAGTGGAATCAGCTTTTCCAAAAGTGTCAATAATATTAACAACTTCATGTTATGAAATATACATGTTTTGACATAAGTAAATGAGAGCATGACCAATGAATAAATGATTTGCACAGATTTTTAATGGGAAAAGGACAAGTCACCATTGATATTCCTCCCTGAAGACCCAGTCTTTTTATGTGTCACACACAAAATCGACAGAAAAGATAAAGATGTATATGTAACTACTGATACATAATTGATATTTTTATTATATGGGGTTTCTATTTTGTCTTTGTGTTTGAAAAGATTCCCTGGTAACTCAGTGGGTATATTGGCAAGACTCAAACAAACAACTGATAATAACCAGTTACAATTCATGACTGCTAGATTAGTGAGCCATTATTTATAGTAATCATCTATTAATAGTATAGGGCATGATATTCATATGGCTATGTATGCGTGTGTACACACACACACACACACACACACACACACAGGTACGCATGCACTGCAGGCAATGTTGCATAACAGAATGAAGCTGGGTTTGAAATCAGATGGATATGGCTTTGAATCCTGTCTCTTCCACTTAGTACTTTTGTGACCTTAGGGGCCTCCCTTTCTCCCTTCTTTCCTCTTTTACTTCATTCAGAAGTATTCAGAAATATTAGCTGGGCATGCCGTGAGTAAACAGACTTATGTGAAGGCTGTCTCTCTAAGTCCCCATCTCTTCATACTTAAAACAGGGAGCACCTAGTTTTTAAGATTGAGGGGAGGAATGTAATGAGAGTACAAAATGAGAAACATTTTATGGAATTTTGGACACATCATAGGTGCTCTAATTTCATCACATATCCAACAGGACCTATGAGTGCTTGGGGCTCTCCAAGGAAAACCTTTATGGAAAAAAGAGTCGTTAAAAGGAAATTGGGAGGGTGAAACTGGAAGAAGGTGGTCAAAAGGCACAAACTTCCAGTTATAAGATAAATAGGTCCTACAGATGAACTTTATGACGCGCTGACTACAGCTAACACTGCTGCGTGATATGCAGGAAAGTTGCGAAGAGAGTAAATCTTAAGAGTTCTCATCACAAGGAGAAATTTTTTCCCCTCGTGTTTCTTTCTTTTTTCCTTCCTTTTATTGTGTCTATGTGAGAAGCTGCGTGTTAGCTGAACCTACTGTGGTAATCATGTGACAATATATGTAAATCAAACCGTCATGCCATATGCTTTAAACTTATACAGTGATGTAGGTCACTTAGATCTCAATAAAATTGGAAAAAATTTAAATTTAATGATCTATATGTAAAAAAGAAATTGGATGCAATATGAAAGGGTTTTCTCATCAGATCGTGGTATCTTTCGATTGCATTGATCTAGCAAGAGAGCTCAGAGCCTACTCACTCGACACTTGCTCACTAGAACTAGGATGATGTGACTAACACTCATTTAAAATGCTGAAGGCTAATATAAACAATACATATCAAAAATACAAGTCTGGACCAAGGGTTCCCAAACTTAAGCATGAACACCACATGATTGTTGGGCCACATTCCCAGAGTTTCTGTTTTTGCCCAGACGTTTTTATTTCTAACACGTCCTAGGTAGTGCCAATCTGCTTTTCCATACGTTGAGAACCACACTTTGAGGCCTAGACTTTTGCCTTACTACAAACAGCAGTGTAATGGAAGGTCTATTGGTGTTCAGAGCCTTATGGTTTGCCCGGGGACATGGAACATCACTTGAGAACTCCCATTTTAAAAGGAATGAAGAAGAAAGACAGGAAGTATGGTAGACAGAATAATGGCCCCCAAATACGTCCGTGTCCTAATCTCTGGAATCTATAAATATGTCTCATATGACAAAAGGGACTTTGTAGATGTGATTAATTTAAGGATCTTGACATGGGAAGATTATCACGGATTATCTGGGTGGGCCCAGCATAATCACAAGGATTCTTATAAGGGAAAGAGAGAGACAGGGAAGGAGATATGATTACAGAAGCAGAGAAGGAGAAAAGCATACAACAATGAAGAAGAACAGATTGGAGTGAATGTGAGGAAGGGGCCATGACCTAAGGAATACAGTAACTTCCAGACACTGGGAAAGCAAAGAAAACAAATTTTCCCCTAGACCCTCTAAAAGAAATGCAGCCCTATTGACACCTTAGTATGACCCCGCTGGGGTCCATTTCCGACTTCTAGAGATAATAACTTTGTGTTGTTTTTAAAACTTTTTTTTTTAACGTTTATTTATTTTTGAGACAGAGAGAGACAGAGCATGAACGGGGGAGGGGCAGAGAGAGAGGGAGACACAGAATCTGAAACAGGCTCCAGGCTCTGAGCTGTCAGCACAGAGCCCGACGCGGGGCTCGAACTCACGGACCGTGAGATCGTGACCTGAGCCGAAGTCGGACGCTTAACCAACTGAGCCACCCAGGCGCCCCTAACTTTGTGTTGTTTTAACCAACTAAGTTTATGGTAATTTGTTAGAGCATCAGTAGGAAACACATGCAGTGAGTAAGAGACAACCTAACTCCATACTCCATTTACCTAGTCAAGAGATGATTATCAGTGCTTTGGAGTGCAGTGATTTATTCTCTTCTTTAAGGAAGTTGGAAAAAACAGTTTAAAAAATGAAGTTTCTAGGCACGGGTCTATAGATATGGTATCAGCAGCCACTCCATTCAACAGTAACCCTCTTCCACATCTTTACTTCCTTCATTTCTGTACCAAGTCGGCTGACCCTAGGCTCTTGGTTCAAGTGCAGCCACATGAGTCTCAATATCAAATCAAGTCTGCTCTGATTCACCAATAGGAACTTCATGTGTGTTGGTCTTATCAAACCAGAAAGATAGACTAAACCCAAATGTATCACGTATAATCAGCCAAAGAAATTGAATAAACTGTTCTTGGTGAAGTTGACAGAGACTTCTCCCCCCATTCTCAAATGCAGATTGTACGGATTGTCATGAAAACTAAGGAAAAACAAATGTACATACATTCCTCATTGGCTCACTATAATGTGTCTGGACAACTGGACCGGTGAAATGCATGTTTTCATAATTTTTGTATGGTATCCACATCCTTCATATTTACAAACATTAGTAGGTATTCCCTTCTTTTAGCAAATGAGCATTCTTACAGTTCACACTTATGAAACAGACGAATTAGGACATTGCCTCAATACTAAGGCATAAGATCCCTCACTTATATTTTTATGGTTTTGAAATAATTATATGCAATCAATGGGATATTCATTTTTCTCCCAAAAAGCTGTTATTGACCCAATGGTAATTTTTACAACTCATGGGGTCCTAGTCAAACAGAAATACAGGAGTGCTATCATTATTTTTTTGCTTGGCAAAAAAAATTTACAGTAAGTTTTGAACATGCATTTAGAATTTCCTGTGAGCATTTAGAACAGAACTAAACTAATAAAATACATATGTGGATTTTCAATATTCATAGCAAAGATACACTTTACTAACATTTGAAAGCTTTCTTGGGTCATAGAATTGTTGAAGATGGTCTGGAGGTCTTTACTTCAGGGGCCATTGCTGATCTAGAACGACAAACGTGTCTGCAGTCAAGAGCACACATTGGAATCTGAGTGAATTCCTTATGGAGACAGGGTTTTTCTTTAGGGGCTGGGAGTGTTGCTTGTAAAACAGGAGGAAAAAAATATATATTTTATTGTATATTGTATATTGATTGGTTTCTCTCTGTCGGGATAATTAAGAACAAATGACTTCATTAAGTTTTGTGAGTCTGCAATCTTCATGTGGTATATAGCCACACCAACAGTTGAGAGTAGATTAGAATTATCCAAATTCCTCAGATTAAATTTTGGGGGGATTAAAGAATGGGATTCATTGCTTTCAGTATTAAGATTTGAGGACGTAACTTTGGTGGGGCTCTTGCATTTAACAGGATGTAGTGTGGTGTGGTATAATGTGTTCTGCCTGTCATTTGACAGCAGCTGCCATTGTGTCTATTCTAAGGATTAGGGTAAATCAATGTTATGTATTCACTTTATTATTACTTGTTCAAGTGTGGGTGATAGCCTATGAAAATTGATCTAATATTCCCTGTTTTGTGTCTTGTCCTAATGCAGCATAGAGGAGTTCTCATTTAGTATTGTAAGAAAGAGAAAAAGAAATTTCACTAAAATTAGTAGGTAAATTGGTGATACTCTTAATTTAGAGATAACATTATTTTCACCATTACTCTCATTTGCCATTTATTTCAATTGGTATAGTAATTTAGGCCAACAAGTAATTTATATTAAATGAATGTTTGTTGACAGAATGATTCCTATAAAAACGTATTTGTTAGAATTGTTCCTCATCGGAGATTTATCCATACACATATGTTCTTTATGGATATGCATTTGGCCTGAAAGGCTCATGAAGGCAAGACTGCGAATGTGAATTGGGATTTTGAAAAATTTAATTTTGCTTCTCATTATTTTCCTTTGAATGGCTTTAGAATTATTTTCTCTAATTACGTGAATGACACTTTAAATTTTAAAGCTTCATTCCTTGCCCCTCTGTGTTGATGTTCATGCCTCCTTTCATGAGACCTATATTTTACTTCTATTTCCAAAATTTCTGTCTTTATTGGTAAGCCTATTACAGATCCATTCTGACACAAAGATCTTTTCATTTTCCACTGTAGCATCAGCATCAACACCTAACACTTAATGTCCCTTGGTTGTCAGATTTTTTGAGAACCATAATTAACTGGATGCATGCATCATTGATGTTTACATGCAACAGATGGCTTAGCTGGGAGAGGTAGATAAATTTAGCTTCTGTTGGGCATGTATGAGTAATATACTGGAAGGAAAAATGTGTAGAAAAAAATGACTTGAATTTTCCTGTATTCCGAGAGTTTTGTACATTCAGCTCTGGCGAGCTATATCTTTTTATAAAATCGAAGTTCCTTGAAGGTAGAGGTCTGGTGAATGTTTGTCTTATTATTCATTGTAGTTAGAATAGTTGCTAGCTTCTCAATAGATGGTTGCTGGCAGCTAAATGAATGAGGGACTGAGTGAATGAATGAACAAATGAATGACACTGGGGAGCATTAACAAGAGCCAGTAATGTTACAGTTTATAAAATCCTTCCATATGCATTTTATTTGAACTTCATGACAAATTCATGTGGTAGAAATTATTGTCCCCATTTTATAGCGAAGAAAGCAAAGTTCAGAAAAGTACAGTGACTTATCCACATTTCTTAGCTGGTAAATGGTAAAGGCAGAACTTAACCAGAACTTCTGGCTCCAAATTCTCTACACCTTTGGTTACACCCTGCCATGTCCTATTACCTATGTTCCATCTAAATTTGGGTGTCTAGGAGGACAATGTAAGGATTTCTGGTGGTATATTGGTGGGGTTGCAAATTTTCTTGAGGGACTAACTCAGGTCTCCATTTATTTATGAGAGAGGAGACCCAATGATCTCTGACGTTGGAGAAATACACCTGACTCCTGTGAAGGTGGCAAGCTTCCAACATAGAAACCAGAGGCTAGCTAGTATCTATCTATCTATCTATCTATCTATCTATCTATCATCTATCTATCTATCTGTCTATCTATTATCTTTCTGAGGTAACTGACAAATAAAATTGTAAGATATTTAGATTGTACAACATGATGATTTGATATATGTATAAATCGTGAAAGGATTCACCCCATCAACTCCAGGCAGGTAGAGCCATATCTCTGGAAAATAAAAAATCATTTCTATCCATCTTCCCAGATTAACTGTAAACACTAAGGAGGCAGGAACACCACTGATCTTTTCCATGACCTTTTACTCAATGCTTAACACAGTTTCTAAAACATAGTAGTTCCTCCATACCCTACCCCTACCCTACCCCTGAACTCTTAACCCCAAACCCTAACCCTAAACTGAACCCTCTGGAGAGATCTCTGGACTTCAGGATACCAGGCACATAGCCTCACCCTAGTCCTAGCCCTAGTCCTCACCCTGGTCTTAACCCTAACCCCAACCCTAGAACTGAGAAAAAAAAGATGGTGAGAGATATATATATATATATCTCCACACACAATGGAGTATTACTCAGCCATAAAAAGAGTGAATCTTGCCATTTGTGTTGACATAGATGGAGCTAGAGAATATTATGCTAAGTGAAATAAGTCAGAGAAAGACAAATACCATATCATTTCATTCATATGTGGAATTTAAGAAACAAAACAAATGAGCAAAGGGAAAAAAGAGAGAGAGGCAAACCAAGAAACAGACTCTTAACTATAGAGAACAAACTGATGGTTACCAAAGGGGAGGTGGGTTAAATAAGTGATGGGGATTAAAGAGTGCGCTTGTCATGATGAGCACTAGGTGATGTATGGCATTTTGGAATCACTATATTGTACACCTGAAAACAATATTACATTGTATGGGAACTAACTGGAATTTAAATAAAAACTTAAAAAACATAGTAGTTCCTCAATAAAAATACTTATTCTTCACTTTTTGACTTCAGATTGTACCCCAAAACTTGACTGCAAAGTAAGAAGTCATTAAATAATAAAATATTTCCATTAATATTAATGGAGGGGAGTGCCTGGGTGGCTCAGTTGGTTGAGCATTGGACTCTTGATTTTGGGTCAGGTCATGATACCAGGGACATGGGATCGAGCCCTGTGTCAGGCTCCACACTGAGCATGGAGCCTGCTTGGGATTCTCTCTCTCTCTCTCTCTCTCTCTCTCTCTCTCTCTCTCTCTCCTCTGCCCCTCTCTCCCACTCACATGCTCTCTCTTTCTAAAATAAAATTTAAAAATATACATATATTAATGGGAAAGGTTATGCTGCATCCCATCCCAACCCGAGACCCCTCACTAATTTTTTACAGGGAGAAAAATATTTCAATTCAACAATGAAAATAAGCTTTTATAAATAATAAACACAACCTGAAAGTAAACGTATACTATTTGACATGAAACGTAACAAAAGTTTATTACACTTGACAGAGGCGGAAGAAAAGTCTTGAGAGGGGGTGGGGGTAGTGGAGAAGAGGTAACAGGGAAACATTCCTTACAGAGAATATTTTTCTTTCAGACTAGTTTTATCCACTAATTTTCCAACCTTTTGCGAGATTATGATTATTTTGCACTTACACTGGCCTTTTAAATATTACAGCACAGAAAACCATTTATAGGTCAAAATAAAGGCTAATTTATGGGAGGAGTTTGAAACATGTAGAAATATTTTATGCACCCAACAGCTTGAAGATCTAGAAACAATTTCTGTTGCTGGTTATCTGAACCCAAAGCAAAGCATTTGGGTTTATTCCAACACGTCACACAATTCAAATATGTTCCATAAGATTTTCTCTAAGAAATTATTGTTTCGGGGCGCCTGGGTGGCGCAGTCGGTTAAGAGTCCGACTTCAGCCAGGTCACGATCTCGCGGTCCGTGAGTTCGAGCCCCGCGTCAGGCTCTGGGCTGATGGCTCGGAGCCTGGAGCCTGTTTCCGATTCTGTGTCTCCCTCTCTCTCTGCCCCTCCCCCGTTCGTGCTCTGTCTCTCTCTGTCCCAAAAATAAATAAAAAATGTTGAAAAAAAAAATTAAAAAAAAAAAAAAAGAAATTATTGTTTCAAGTAAATCATGGAATGTGTCTTTTTCTCAAGTGGTCAGGTTGGTATATTATTTCTTCCGTGTATTTATTTAGTGCTTTGTAAGTGAAAACAAAAAAAGAATTATTTCCAAAGTAGAATAACTTTCTCAGAACCCCTAGGAAAACAACTATTAACTGACAATCACTATGTAAAGTAAGTCTCTGTATTTGATGATTGATCAATGAACAAACTAGAAACTCTCAATGGACTTGGATGGTGCTGACCTCTGTTGATGAACACACTCTGTCAAAAAGTTACTAACTTTGCTTTTGTTGGAACAAAGCCCAAAACCAGTTGATCTGCTGCTTAAAGAGGGAAATGAGGGCACGGTAGGGAGAAGGGTTGGCTCCAAAGACCCCCACAGCCTCATCTTTCCCCCCTCAGGTCCCATCTGTCTACCCAGATGCCTTTCTCCTTGCTTCCTTGCACCCCTGTGATTCATAGCATTTTTAGTTTTGAAAGTCTCAAAAACGGTTTGAAAAGGCAACTTGAATTTCAAATCTTAGAGATACTTAAAAAAAATCTTTCTAATGTTGTTAAAAAATGCACTCAACTCTTCAATTAGAATTTAAAGGTAGATAAATACTCTGGTAGGATTTTTAGTCGAGAACTATTTTTACTTTATGCAATAATTACAAGTTTAAGTATCTTTTCTCCCAGGGTACATGCGACTCCTCATGGAGAGACCTTATTCTTTTTCACTACATTATCTCCTGTGCTTCCCATATATAAGGCACTCATGTCTCCTGAAAATATGAATGCAATAGATGCCACACTGAGAGACTGAAAGAAGGCTACTCTAAAGATCTCCCACATATATGCTCATAAAGTCATGCACTTCTATGCATGGTGATTTCCCAAAGAAGAATCCAAGTATGTGGCCAGTAGCCTAGATTATCTGGTTGACATGGATGCTAAAATTAATGTTAGGCTTTTGGTTTTGCTCATAGCCCACTGTCTGAAGTATCGTGACTCTAAGATACATTTCATAGCTGTGGTTATCTGTATCCTATCTAATGCAGTGATTTTGCAATCTCTGCGTTTGTACATATGTACTCTGCAACTCTCCCTGGAATTTCATGTAGATATATTTGATTTTAGGATCCCCTACCTTTGCTTCGGGTGGTTACTGACCATCCTGGGGTTCTGGCACATTTGTCATCTGGGGTTATTCTTTAATATAGCATGTGATAAGTTGACCTTTAGTTTTTAATTCTTTGTGGCATTGAAATTGACCCAATTATATCCCTTGCTTCAATTCTTACCCATTTATTAGTTTCCATCCTGTAATACAGAAATTGGACAGTCCATGTAATAACTTAAAAATTCTTAGGAATCTTAAATTAGTAATATGCAAACCTCAAGATATGCATTCTTAAGTGTTACTTTAATGTTGGGAAGTTGTAGAACATGTTCATTGATCATGTTTGTTTCGTTTTTAATGAGAAAAAGGTGGTTTTATTACACAAATGATAATGGAGTATATGAACAAATGATGGAAACAGAAAGATATGCTGAAATCTAAATAAAAATGAAACATCCTTTGGTATTTGGAAAGGAAGATAGAGTTCCAGAGATTGTTCCCCTCATCAAATGAGAGCTAATAAGAACTGATGAGTGAGACAGGTGGTAGAATGAACTAGGCCAACCATCCAATCATACAAGCTGACACAAATCACTTGAATGTATTTTTCAGGCTGAAAACATGGACTCTGAAACCCATCAAAATAAATTTTACAGATGGTTTGACAAAATGTCATCATGTAGGATGCAAATCATTTATTTTCTGTACTCTTTTAATACATATTTGTTTTTTGTTTTATTTTTCAAGTTCCATCCTAAAGGTTTCTTTTCGCTTATAACTCTGCTAATAGGGGTTATAAAAATGAATTTATCTTATGTATTGCATGATAGTGCCTGAAAAAACACACGTATATACACACCCATGCTTTTTCCCCTGTTAGAAAGAACATGTATTCATGAAATTGTATTTTAAAGTGTTTTTGATATTGTAATATCTTAATGACAGGTTTTAAGGATTCCCTCTCCTGGAGTGAGAAGGGAAATGAGAGGGTGTTGGTTATACTTTAACATTGCTGATCTAATCTAGACCATTGTCCTTCCCTGCAGTTAGGGTATGATAACGTTCCTGACTGGTCTAATATGTTACCAGGGAGAAGGTTAAGTACTGTCCTTAGAAGGATCAAATATCTCACCGAATCACATAGTAGTTACAACCCAGATGAACCTGGACTGAATTAGGCACAGCCTGGTCAACTGTCCCACCAGACAGAGTTGGGCAGCGTATTTCCCCAGATACGAGACGGTGATCGATTCCCATGGCACCAGTGAGTAGAGTTTTCAACACACGTCATCTTGGGAGAAGGGTATCATTATCCTCTCGCACAGGGACTCGAGACATTCAGTGACTTGTTCAAGGTTGGTTGCTGTATCAGCAAGGAATGGAACTGGTGTACTGGGAGCTGTTTAACAATTGGGTCTCCAAGGGAAAATGAAAAAGTTCTGAATTGTAGTAAATTCTCCCACGATGGTCTATTTCAAGCTACCAATATGATGTCACTGTGCGCAGAATTGGGAGGTGATGCACTTCAAGCATACACAAAATAGTAAAATAATTAGGAAGTGATGAGTTTGAGTATTACCTTTGCTTTGGTAATTTATTTCATTGCGAGTTTGTATAATTTAATTTTTAATAGCTAATGTTTGGCCACTGGCTTGCAAAATCTTTAAATATTTAACAATTGGCTCTCACAAGCCAGTACACACTGGCTTCAACACACTACTGCCTGATATCTGCATGCAGACGAGGGATTATGAATATCAGCATTTTAAAGATTTCATGTTAAGTCTACAACTTAGTCACTCCTTGTTACTTCTCATCTGTTTCTGTGGTATAATAGGAACCCTTGGATGGCCAAAAAAAAAAAAAAAAAAAAAAAAAAGGAGAATGTGAGCTTCTTTTTGAAACTCTATGAAGGAGAAAATTTGGAAAACGAGCCAGGCTTTGAAGCCAGGGCTGGAGAGAGGAACTAGGCAGGAACTGGGAGCTACCTCACAATGAGGAAGGAAGTTTAGAGCCTGAAGCAACCAGCAAGAAGGCCTTGTGGTCCTGGAGTGATTCCCAGAATAATTTTTGTCACTGCCAATCATCAATGTGTTTTTCCTAGACAACTCACAGAAATATATGCTGTTTTTATTTTAGTGCTATAAATTGCTACAGCCTATTAAAACTTTACTTCCTCTTTTCCCACTTCCCTAGATGACTCAGAATTTTTGATTTCCACGATGTAAGATCATTTGAGCTTCATTCATTCTGGATCACACCCAACTCTTCTCTCTAGCATACAACTCTTCCCTGATACAGGTTCTGAATCCTTAGCTGCCTATAACAGGGTGGCCCTAAACCTCAATTCGGCCACAACAACCTCTTCATACTTTTCCCAAGCAAGCCGAGCCCGCCTGACTTTCTGAGTTGGGCAGGCTAATTGTGTTGGTGGCCCACTGTTCACACTTAAAACTTCTGAGTCCATATTTGACTTTTCTCCTTTACCTCAGGGGCCAAGTCCAGTCCATTCTATCATTGAAAAGTCTTCCTAATATATCTCTTTACATCTAAGGAACTTTTTCTTTCTTTTATCTAAGTTTTTCCCGACAGCTTTTATTGGGATATAATTGACATATAACATTGCATAAGGTTAAAATGTGCAACGTGTTGATTTGATACACTTATATATTGCCAAATGATTACCACCACAGCATTAGCTAACACCTCCATCACATCACATAATTTGTTTTGTGCTGAGAACATTTAAGATCTACTTTCTTCGCAAGATTCAAGTATATAATATAGTATTATTAACTATAACTGCCATGCTGTGCTTTGGATCCCCAGAACATATTCATCTTATAACTGGTAGTTTGTACCCTTTGACCAACATCTCCCGATCCCCCAGACCCCTGGTCCACAGCCCCAGGTAATCACCATTCTATTCTGTTTCTATGAGTTTGGCTTTTTTAGATTCCGTGTATCTGATATCCTACAGTATTTGTCTTTCTCTCTCTGACTTATGTCACTTAGGTGACTTATGTCACCTCTTCTATGGAACTCTTTCTTTCCATGCAACTGCCCCACACTTTTGTGTCTTATAATTGCACACTGCAATAATTTCCCCTCTTATCTCTTTACTTCTGATTCCTCCACTCTGCTCAGTTTTTCAGGTTTATCTTCCTCAAGTGTCTACCTAAAAGCTGCCATTGCCTCCTGAATCTAGCCCAGATGTCTTCTTCTGGCTTCACAGGCTTACATTCCAACTGTCTGTCCCATGACTCCAATCTCTACCCTACACTAGTCAAAGTCATTGTTTTCTGAGTATTCCCTTGCCTTCTCCAACTCCCAACTTTTACCCATTCAGCTATTTCTGCTTGGAATTACCTTTTCATCAGTTATATCACTTTTTTTCCTGACCTCAGCTTTCCATCCAGATTTCATCCTTCCTCTCTGCAAACCTTTGTAGAAATATTTGTTCTTCTTTCATAGCACCCAGCACCTTCTGCCTTTTATAAGTCATTTGGGTAATTATTTTAAACTTCCTACTAGAAAAGAAAGACCACATCTTAAATTTATTTTTGCATTTCTGTAGCTCTCAGAACAGAGACATTTGCTGACTGATTAAGATGAGCAGTCAGCCGTATTTTAGAGGGTTTCTTCCAGACTAACTTTGTTAGGGCCATGAGGGGGAAAAATGCTGTGGAATGTCAACTGTCATGGTGGGGAATACCAACATCACAATAATGTAACAGTATTAATAGTTATAATTTACAAGTGTCTGCTCTGTTGTCAGATCCTTGCTAAGTGATATATCTATCTTCTGATTCTTCCTAGTCACCAAGGGACGCATTATCTATGAGTAAACTGCACCTCGAAGAAGCAAGGTGACCTTTGCTAGAATTTCAACTCAGGACTTCCTTTAACTGAAGCTCATATTTGTCTAGTCTCTATTTGGGAAGGTGGTCACTACAAGCACATGAATGTCTGAGAACAGGAGGATAACCCCACCACTCTCTTTGTGGCCTCTGCCAATCCCCTGTCAATTCTTCTGCACAAACATTTAAAATTTGTCTCAATTTCACACCATGTAGCACTTGATTTCAAGGATGGTACACTTCTGACTTCCTACCGTGCAAGGCCTAAAACCCATTGTGTATGTCTAAGGTTGGTTCTTCTGGCTTGACCCTTTTCATATCCTATTTCATATGTACATGGTATTGGCATCACCTCAGAGAAAATTCTTTATACTCTGAAGTGTGATAAAAGATAAATGTTAAAGGGCAAAAGATGTGTAAATATCAAATATAATAAAGTCAAGTCGCCCTCCATGTGAAAAATTCTATTGGGGTGAAGAACATGGATAAGTATCTATAAATAAAATTCCAAAGTGTGACACCAAAAGGTATCTTTCAGGGGATGTCTTACTAGATAGTAGACCACTGGATAACCAGCTTTTGGGCTAGAAGAGGGCATTGGGGCTCAAATGATAGCACTTCCCACTGTTGACTACTGAGCAGCATGAATTTATGTTCAAGAGGGTTTGAGATCATGTAGAAATTAAGAGCTCTAAATTTTCTATTTATTTATGTACCTTTTACTTTATAAACAGTATGATATAAGAAAAAAGGGGCTTTGGGATTAGGCAGGATTTGCTTCCTGGCTCTACCCCCAGTCACCTAGCCTCTCTGAACCTGTGTTTCTTCACGGATAAAATGAAGCTAACACTACTTACCTCAAGGCACTGTTGCCAAAATAATGAAATCTACAACCATTGTCTATGGATGTGAAACTTAGTGGCTTAAAAAAAAACAATCACTATTGTTATTCACAAACCTAATGTTAGTTGAATGGTTCTGTTGATCTGGACCAGGCCTGGCTGATGTTGGCTGGGCTCACTCGTGCACCTGCCATCAGCTGGCAGGATAGCTGGGGCAGGCTGGTCTAGGATGGCCTCACTCACATGTCTAGTGGCTGGCCAGCTGTTGGTTGAGATAAGAGAGCTGACCCAGCCACATGCTTCTCATCACCCAGGATGCTAGTTTGAGTCTGTTTACGTGTAGGCTGAGTAGGGTTCCTTGAGCGCTAGCCAGAGCAAGTGACAAGGCCAACCCAGATTCAAAGGTGGGATGGATAGACTCCACTTCTTGATGAGAGGAGCTGCAAAGTCACATCTTAAAGGGATATTGTTATGGGATATAGTATGGAAATTGTGGCCATCTGTGAAGTCTATTACATGACCACTTTGAGAAATTGTCAGTATTTAAAAAACAGCACATGCATTCTTTTTCACACAGCAATAGCATTCCTAGATATATACCTAAAGGATGCATTCATATGAGCTTGAAATATATGTACTGGAATGTTCATAGCAGTCCCATTCATAATAGCCACAAACTGTAAATGACCCAAATGCCCATTAGCTTGCCTATTTAGAATAGATAAATACACTGTAGTATATTCACACCATGGAATACTATGTGCAATGAAACTGAACAAACTACAACTATATGCAATAATATGGATGAATCTCACAAGCATGATTCTGAAAGAAAAAAAAGACAGACACAGACAAGTACTTATTTTCTGGTTCCATGTATATAAACTTCAAAAACAGGCAAAATCAATCTATTCTGTTAGAAAACATGATAGTGGTTACCTTTGGGATAAAAGGATTGAAAATGGGCACAAGGCAGAGGGGGGACCTTAAGGGTGCTGGTCATGTTCTGTTTCTTCCTTCCTTCCTTCCTTCCTTCCTTTCTTTCTGAAAGTAAGCTCTATACCCAATGTGGGGCTTGAACTTATGACCCCAAGATCAAGAGTCGTATGCTCTACTGACTGAGCCAGCCAGGTGCTCCCATGTTCTGTTTCTTGATCTGGCTGCTGATTCAGTGTGTTCAGTTTGCAAAAATGTATTGAGATATACTCTCATCAATTAAGTACTGTTTTGTATGCATATTTTACATCAGTTAAAAAGTTTATTAAAAATGGCATATTTGAAAATACCTATTCACAGCTGCCTCTCACATATCTTTCCTCACCACATTCCCAAAAGACACTATGTGTGTGGTAACAATTTCCATTGTTATATGTTTAGCATGAAACAACCAATCATTTATGTAAATGTCAATAAGACACTCAAAGATAATTAAAACAATGAGCATATCAAAATCATATGTTTTTAAAGTACCCCTACTGCCCGAGATACGATGCTGGCATTCAAAGAACTGAATCTGTTATAATGGCTGGGTTGTAGTTCGTCTGGACAGAGTGTCTCAGTGGTCTTCAATCTTTTTTTCCACCTGTTCAGATCAGTGAACTTGGGGTTATATCTGATTTTAAGATCAATAGCCTTATGCCCATCCCCCTTTTCCCCACTCAAAAAAAAAAAACCATATTGGAATGTAAGAAATCAAGTAGAACTTTATTCCAGAGATAACTTTGCATTCTCTCTAATTTATAGCAGAGGAGAAAATCATTCCAAATTCTGGAGATACAATGGGGAACTACACAGGTTATATCCCTATTCTAAAGGAATTTACTTCATTCATAGTGATAGAATACTCGCAAGATGTCCACAGTTAATCAGAATAATGGTGTATTATGACAGGAAACTAACAACTGCTAAATCAGAGCATAGTACTAATAGAGTGTTAATTTGGATAGGGCAGAGTTTTGCTGTGGCAAAAATTATCTCCCCAATCCAGAGGCATACAACAATGAAGGTTTCTTTCTTGCTTTTGATGCATGTTCATTAAAGTTAGCCAGGAATTTTGCTCTGCTTTCCTCTCAACCTGGGACCAACGTCAATCTGGAATGCTGCATATCATCATTGTATATAGGGATAGAAAACATAACAAAGCACAAGCTTACTCTTAAACTTCCACTTGAAAGTGATATATCTCATTGTTGCTCACATTTCACTGACCAAAGCTACTCATGAGGCCATACCTAACTTCAGGTGGACAGCAAAGTTCAAAACTATCATGCACTCAGGAGACAGAGTTAGACTACTGGGGAACAATCTTTTTTTTTAATGTTTATCTTTGAGAGAGGCAGAGAGAGAGGGAGACAGAAGATCCCAAGCAGGCTCTGCGCTGTCAGCCCAGTGCAGGGCTTGAACTCACAAACTGCGAGATCATGACCTGAGCAGAAGTTGGATGCTTAACCAACTGAGCCACCCCTGACTACTGGGGAAGAATCTTAATGATTACCATATATTGTCAAATTGCAGGTCTCAAAATAGCTTTCTTTCATTGTTGGTCAGAGAGTATACCTTGATTCCTATGCTAACTACCAAAAATGTATCTTGATAATCACAAGAAGGAATGACTGAGAACTTGAATATGAATTAGCATAAATCTACCCTGGTATTATTCATGAGATGTTAGAGCTGGAAGAGACCTTCCATGGAATCTAGTTCAATCCCCTTATATTAAAGTTAGAGAAACTAACTCAGAAATGACCTGCTTCAAGTCAAAGAGCTATTTATGATAAAACCAGAACTTGAGTTGAGTTTAATGTTTTAATTCAAAGTGTCAAAGTTCAGCCTTGTATGTAATGGAAAGAAGTTGCATATTACAATAATATTGCAAGCATTTACAACTTTGGCCAATTCCAGTCTTCGTTCATTCAATAAATATTTATTCAGCACTTACAGGCAATGACTTAGATACTATAGGAAATAAAAGATGAGAGAGCGACACAATCTATACGTAAAGAGGCAGAATCTGATAGAATCAACTAAGTAATGGGGTAAGTATGGTAAGAGTTACAAAGGGAATAGCAAGGATCATTTTTGCTCTCTACAAGATTAACTGTTAATGATAGCTGGTCAAGAATTGATATGCAATCATCAACTGATCTTTGACAAGAATGCCAAGAATACACAATGGTAAAAGGACAGCCTCTTCAACAAATGGTGCTGGGAAAACTGGATATCACATACAAAAAAATAACATTGGACCCTTAACTTACACCATACACAACAATTAACTCAAAATGGATTGAGGGCTTAAATGTAAGACCTGAAATGTACAACCCCTAGAAGAAAACATAGGGGAAAAGCTTCATGACACTGGCCTTGACAATGATTTCATGGATATGACACCAAAAGCACAGGCAACAAAAACAAAAACAAAAATAAAACCGTGGGACTACATCAAACTAAAAACTTCTGCACAGCAAAGGAAACAATCAACAGAGTGAAAAGTTAACCTACAAGATGGGGCTCGATCTCACAAACCATGAGTTCATGACCTGAGCAGAAATCAAGAGTTGGACAATTAACCTAATGAGCCAGCCAGGTGCCCTGATTATTCTGGATTTTTCAAGATGGTTATATCATCTACAAATTAGGATCAGTTATCTCTTCGTTTCTCATTCTCATACCTTCTTTATTTCCTTTTCCTAGTATTATTTCATTGGGTAGCCCCCCCCCCCATTAAATATTCATTGATAGTAAGGGGTTTGAACAGGGTTGCCAGTCTTTTCCTTGACTTTAATGGCTAATTCTTAAGATTTTACCAATAAATATAATGTAATATAGGTGTTTTTAGAAGACTTTACTTTTGTTGTTAATGAAGGTCTTTTTTCTTTCAAGTTTTCTAAGAATTTCACCTTGAATAGGTGTTGAATTTTATCAAGTATTTTCTTTTTGTTTTTACTGAGACAGCCAAAAGACTCTTCTCATGTAGGTTGTTTACATGGTAGATTATATCAATGTATTTTTCTGTTTTATCAATTTTGTATTCCAAATATAAACAAGCTCTACTAAATTTGGTGTATTCATTTTAAAAACTGCTGTTGGATTTCATTTACTAATATTTTATTCAGAATTCTTTTTAAAAATATACGTGCATCTGTAATTCCTTTTTCTTGTACTGTTCTTGACTGTTTTCTTTAATTTTGTAAATGTTTATTTTTGAGAGAGGGAGAGAGAATGCAAGCAGGGAAGGGGCAGAGAAAGAGGGTGAGACAGGATTCAAAGTGGGCTCTGTGCTGACAGCAGAGAGCCCAATGAGGGGCTTGAACTCATGAATTGCAAGATCATGACCTGAGCTGGAGTGGGATGCTCAACTGAGTGCCCCTGCTGGTTTTGATATTAAGTTTATACTAATTTTATAAATGAGTTTAACAGTTTTCTCTTCTCACAGGTATCTGAAACCGTATAAATGTGTGTGTGTGTGTGTGTGTACACACACACACACACACACACACACACACACATATACACATACACACTGATCGGAAAATTTTTATGGGCCAGTCCATTGACCAGAACTCAAACCCAATGACTGTCCACGTCTAATCACTCTGGGAAACAGAGTCCAGCTGTGTGGCCAGTAAAAAAGGAAGAACACAGATATTGATTAGCACTAGTAGTCTGCTATAGTTTATATTGTTCTAGAAAATTTCCATTGCATCTACATTTTTAAATTCATTGGCGTAAATTTATTCATCAAATTCTTTATGATTTGTATAAATTTCTATTTATCTTTGGTTATGTGATTATAATAGTGTTTATTATCATAGCCTCCATTTATCAGTCTTGCTGGTAGTTATTAATTTCTTTTTTAAAGCTAGGTTTTTGTTTTGTTGAATCTTTCTATTGTTTCTATTGTCCGAATTTCTGTGCTATCATTGTCATGTTTTTCCTTTTATTTTCTTGCTTTATTCTTGTTCTATTGTTTACTTTCTAGTTTCTTGAGTTTTCCCATTGATTTTCCATCCTTGATGCTTTAAAAAAGTTCTCTCTCTCTTTTTTTCATAAATCCCACCACACTCTTTCCCCATTTGTATCACCAGTGGTACTAAAGAAAGCTCTCAACCTGTCATACCAGGGATTTATCTTGCCTAACGCAAGGCAGACATACCGGGGGTAATCTGTGGTAGCAATAATAGTAAGAGACCTGTGGTTCTCAGACAACCTTACTGTATCCTAATCCTAGAACTTTATCAGTATAGACAGCTAGAACAGCAAAATTCAAACCAGAAATTAGTAGTAGCCCAAAGCACACAATCTTAATTCCATCACAAATTTCCTTTTACCTACGCAACAGGAACATGACCCAAGGCACTCAGTTCTTAGCTATTATTTCTTCTTGTTATACATTAACACAAAACAACTGCATACCTACGTCTCAATCATATTTCAGTTTCTTTGTTTCTGACTCGGTTTTGCATATAGCGTGTCCACATCCACAGACATTTAGAAGAACTGTTTGAGTTGTTTTGCCAAATCACAAGATACAAAAACAACACATTTGAGAACAACTCTAGTTGTAGAAATATACAACAAATGTGCTGAATCATTACCCACAGAAAAAGGTAGGACAGTTGAAAGATGTAGCACAATACGGAATTAGTCTTGTAGGGATTAACGGGGGAGAGAAGCTGGGAGACAAGAATGTGTACATTGGCCAAGAGTCTGTGGGAATGAATTCCTAGTTTGGAGTTGTGGGTGCTTTGTGAGATCCTTGACAGTAGAGGACATGGTCTTACTCACATTTGCATTGATCCATCGTGGTCTTGGCTCTTAGAAGATTCTCTGAGTGTGTGTGCGTGCGTGTGTGTGTGTGTGTGTGTGTGTGTGTGTGTGGCTGATTGAAAAAAATCAGAACTGAGGAAAAGGAAAGATCGGTGTGGTCGACTCTGCAATATACATGGTGAGAACTTTGCAATTGTAAAACTGGAGGGAGTTATACATGTCAGACTGAAAGAGAATCTAGGAATAGTAGGGTCCAGCCCCTTACTTCACAAGTGAGGAGACTGCAGCTCCTAAATATAAAGCATGGTTCTCATCATACCAGGAATATAATGATTAGAATTGATAATCATACGGGAATTCAGGCCTTTGGGGCCATTTTGTGGTTATAGTAACTTTGTATACATCCAGATTCGATGTATATTTGGAAAGCTTACTCTAGGTCAGGAGCTGGTGAATGATGGCCTGTGAGCCAAATCTAACTGGACACTTGTTTTTGTAAATAAAGTTTTATTGGAACACAGCCATGACCATACATATTGTCTATGGCTGCTTTTACACAACAACGGCAGAGTTGAATAGTGCCATACACCGTATGGCCCACAAAGACTAAAATATTTACTCTTTGGTCCTTTACTGAAAAGGTTTGCTGACCCTGTTCCAGGTACTTGTATTATCAAAGGTATCTTTTATTCCACAGCTGATCTAGGGGGCCCGTCTTTATTGCTTTCCTGGGGCTAAAATTAATTTGACAATTGAGTATAACTTAAAGAGTGACACAACGTGTTTGTTATTTCTGAGACATAAAGGCGTCGAGGGAATACTTAAGAGCCCCCAAAGTAACTGTTCGCAAAAACACATTCTTTCACGGATTGGGGCTTGTGGGTTTTCCTCTGGGTGAGAGAGATGGATGTCGGGAAATGGGCTGAACCAGTAAAAGTCATTCTGAAAGTAATTTCCAGCGATCCTGTAACATTTAGAGTTCATTTCCTCAAGAGCGACATTGCCTCGGTGCATCTTTACACACTGCTCACTCAGCCAGATCGCCCTTTTGAAAGGCACTGGAATTTTCCCTTCTTAACACAACCCTCAGCAGCTGGAGAAGTGGAGCTTGTTATGGGTGAGGGCTCGCTGGAAGGTTTCCACGTAACCCAGTGGCAGGCATGCCGCTTGGAGGAAAGAGGACAGGAAGCTCAAGACCACAGCCAGTTTAAAATGCTGCCTCATTAGTGGCAATTAGCACTCAGTCATGCCTGGGAGATCGTCCCCATAAAGCAGGTCAAATCAATTACTGCCTGCCTCTTAGACAAAGGAGGAGGCTCTTGCTGATCGCTGTGCTAGTTCTGAGACCAGGAACAGTTTTGACTACATTTCAAAACCTTCCCCCCAGAGGAGGGCTTCCCTCTTTTCTTTTGCTCTGTGTGCACAAAGAAATACAGCTCCTGTCAAAAAAGGCCCGTCAGCGTCTTCGAGGTTTTGGTTGCAGGAGAATTGGGGCCAACTTCAAGGATGCTGGAAACTTTGTGACTCTGTGACTGGATGCAGGGACCTGGAGGGGTTTGCTCCTGGTGAGAGAGACTGAAAGAGAATGAAGTTCACACGTGACGCGGATGCTAATTCCTCTCCGTGACACACATATAAACCAGCTCTAAAGAAAATCAAAGAATTGATCGTGTCCCTGCTAGTGGCTAAACTGGAGATAGCGTTTTTGTCTTTTTAGGAGTGATGGAGAAGGGTCAGCCAAGGTATTTTATGAACTTCTGGGAAAAAAGAAATGTAAATGCTGGACAGGGCCCTCGTGTGGATTCTTAACAGTCGCTGGGTGTGCCCAGAGGCACTTTGCGTCCTGCACTGCCGGAGCCCAGAGAAGAGCAAGGCAGATTCCTTGGGAAAGAGCTGGAGACTTCTCCTTTTTTGTGTAACATTTTGTGTCAACAGCGGTTTGGGTAATTTTCAGTTGGTGTTCACAGTAAGGCGCTCTCAATTAATATGACTTTGCATTTATATAGTTCATTTTATCTGATGCTAAACACACTTTACAAGTGCCAGGAGCTGCTATTGTGTAGAGTGGCCTTGTCCTAGATAATAGAAAGCTTTTCTCCTTACCCGCCCTTGGTCATCGATGAAGAAAACTCCCTCGCCCCTCCCAAAACACCCCTCAGAGGCTTCATTAGCAGTAATCAGCGGGGTCAGTTGTGGCACAGTGGCAAGCTCAAGGGCAGAGACCCCCCGAGGCATGGGTGGGGTTCTGCATCCGCCTTCTGGGTCTCATCACACCAAACGTCCTCCAAAAAACATACCATCCCAGAAAAAACCCCAGTGTTCTGGCTATGCTGAGCGTTATGGCATGTCCTTTCTTCTGGACCAGATTGCTGTACTCTTAAGCAGGAACCTTTCTCTGATTTAGCCTTTTCTATGTTTGGCCAGTGTTCCCAGGATGGAGGACCTAGGCTGCCAGCCTAGGTCAGGACTTGGGGCAGCCCAGAGACCAGAGGAGTTCTTACGGCTCCAGTTCGCCATAAGTCATGGAGGCTTCCACGGGAAGGAGAACAGAAACTGAGACAGGCAAGGTATAGAGTGGTGGGCTAGCAGCTGTGGTCAGGAGTCCAGTCACTTAAGCCAAGACATCGACATCCAGAATGCAGAGGCATGAAAATGACTCTGAGCTTTTCAACAAGGCTACCCAAGTGAAGACCTCCCAGCATGGACAGGGCTGGACACACTTCCCCATCGCACCTGCACACGGCCCTGTGTTTGCTTCCACCGCTGTCCTGTCAACACCCCTGGCAACTTTAATACCCACATCGTTAACCTGTTTATCCGCACCGCATTTCACTCATCTGCCCGTCACATATTCTGAGGGTCCCACTGTGTTCCAGGCACAAGCTCTGAGCCGAGGACTCAAGGATGAAGACACAGGGCTCCTGCACTTGAAGGCCATCAGAAGGGACGAGATGGCTGAGCGAGTAACCAGGGAAATAACGCCAGCTGCTCTTTTCGGCACCTTCACTTCCCTTCCACTGCAGTCATTCCCAAGGGTATTCCCAATTTGAGCTCAGGCCCATATACAGGGCCTTGAATCCATACTTCACCTCCTGAGACCCTGATGTCTTTATCAGCCATATCTCTAACTCTCTCACCGACCCTCCAACTTCATGCTGGCATTTGTTCGCGCCCCGTTATTTTTCATCACTGGCTTGGACTTTGCTTGTCCTTTACCCATTTCACTCTGGGTGCACCCTTTTAATACTCCCTTCTTGATCTTTAGAATTTCTTTTGTCCTTGAACTTACATGGACTTCGTCAGGTCAATTCAAGCCCCTGGGTTCCATTTGTATTTGCTTTCTTCACTCACGTGCAGTGGTCATTGGGGTGGAGAAAGTCATGAAAATGTATTGGCTGAGACTGCTTCAAATCCATCCTCTGTGGCCTCTGCCTGGCCCTTGCAGCGACTCTGCTGTTCTTTTATTTATATTTCCTTTCTTGCTTTTGCAGACATTCTCTCCACCTCTCAAAGCCTCAGTATCACTCCTGAGACAGAGTGCTCTCTCACTCTGAGCAGACGAACTTCTCTCTTCTGGGTTGTAGAATATCTAGAAGACTCAGGTGAACTTTCTAACTCCCCCTCTTCCAGGTCATTATATCCTCACTGCTTTAAATTTATATTTCTCACCTCTTTGGTCTCAAGAACTCATCTCATCCTTTCAAGGCTAACTCTTGCATGTGGGTTCAATGAAAGAAAATTTCATAATCAAATACTTTTTGGAAGTCCAGTATATTACACTTTTCTTTTATGTGGTAGATTAGCATGCTTAGAACTTGGAGTAGTTGTGCAGTAATAAAAAATGTTTGACTTTGTTTAAACCAATGTTTATTATTAACCGTAGAACACTTTCTCCAAGCAATGTGCATTAGATACTCTGGGCAACTCATTTTGGAAAACATCACTTGGACATCTAGAAGGTTGAGAACTTGTTTTAAGAATTTTTTCATCCTATCTCCCAGTATAAACCCCTTTCCTTATGCCCTTGTGTTTTTTGTTTTTGTTTGTCTGTTTTGTTTTTGTGTTTTTGTGGGTGTGTGGGGTTTTTTTTTTGCAAATAATTGATCTTCAGTAAATGTTTGCTAAATGAGGAAATGAACAAATCTAGCTAACTCGATAATGAGTATTTCTTGAGTAATTACCATGTTCTAGGCACTGGAGATATAATGATGAATAAGACACAAAATCTCTTATCCCCAAAGAGCTTCCATTTTAGTGGAGGAAGCCAATTATAGATAGATGAATATAGACAGATGAATAGTGTCAGGTAATGAGATATGAGATACGAGAAATGAGATACTATTTCTGATGGAAGTGGGTTATCAAGAAAGATCTCTGTATGGTGGCAACATTTGAACCAAGGCTTGAATAAAGTGAAGGAGTGAGATATTGACCTATTTATAGAAGGAGGAATTCAGACAGAGGAAAAAGCAATTGTGTTTGTTTTTAAAATATGTCTACCAATTCTTTGATAAGCTCCCTTCAAGGGTTGGAAATTACTACCCATCTCCATGAGTATGGGCTAACCTAGTAATCTATTCCTTACAAAAAGTATATGGCAGAAGTGACAGTGTGCGCTTTTTTGGAGACTAGGTCATAAATGACATTGCAGCCTCCTGGACTTTTCTCTTAGATCACATGCTCTGGAGAAAGCCAACTGCCATATTGTAAGGACACTCAAGCAGCCCGATGTTTATAGTTCTTCCCTTCTCATCTGGCTTGACTTACGTATAATCCTGAACAAATCAAGATTATTCAGTCCTTCCAAACTCCACTTGGTTGGCACAATATGTTGTGTTGAGCCTACTTCAGCCTGTGAAATAAAATCAGCCAAAATCCAAAGTCCTTTCAGAGCTAAAGAGATAAATCTATGTGGTGTTGGCAGAATCTGAATTGAAGGGTAAGCAAACAGCAGCAAGGGATTATAAATCCCTACTTGCTTCAACTATAAACCAATCTGTCCACAGCAAGAAAGCATTTAATAAAGGGTTTCATTGTACTGGAGGAAATGGAAAATTATACTCCATGAGTGAATGGTCTGCCAGCAACAGCCTGGAACCAGCAGCATAGATGCATTTTAATAGTTTAAAAAAATCAATAACTTCAGTCTTTTTAATTAAATTGCTATAAGGGGGAAGAACACTTAATTTCAGCTTCTGTTCCTTCAGAAAATGTTCTCCACGAAGAACTAGTATAAGCATATTTGGATTCTTCTCAGACAACATACATATGTATTTTTCATTGTGTTAGTGGGCTGAATTCTGTTTTTGGTGCCCTAGAAACAAAAGTGAGAATAAATAGGAAAAAAAATCACAAAATGGAAGCCTACCTAGACAGCATCTGTGACATCATAAATCCCAACATGGGCATTAAGGAAAGGATGGGGGAAAAAAAATCAAGGTTTCAAAAGCAAACACAGCACATCCTGTTCCAATTCTAAGCAAGAGCAGGCAAGAATTGGCCAATGTCCAATCTGGAGAAGGCACCTAGAGATTTTTAATATATTGGTGAGAGCAGTGGGTATTTTCAGGGATAAAATGCTGGCGTGGTGCTTCTAAAAATATCCTTAACGCAATGGAAGTCACCTCTTCAGTTACTCTATTTTAATTAGATTCTCTCCTCTGATTATTTCCTATTTGTGCTGCTTTCTTCTTATTTTTCTCATCCTCTTGCTGTCCTGGGGGCTCTTCTACGTTATCGCAGGCGGTGATGCTCAGTGGTACTGACAGGCTGCCAGGCCGATGCTGCTCCTCTCCCCTGGAGCCCAGCTTACACCAGACCCCTGCTCTGATTCATGATCTAGAAGATTCCCTCTGCTCAGGTATGACAGAATTTACCCTGCACAGATGCTGGCCACAGCTTAAAGACCCCCACCTTCCTTATTTTCCATCACTTATTTTCTCAAGCCACAGACCTGAATGTCAATATAAAACCTTCAAACTTAAACACACACACACACACACACACACACACACACACACACACACACAACTTCTTTATCTTACGTCTGAGCAAGATCAATTTAAAAGTCACCTTGCCATGCTATGGGTGATGAAATAGTGTACATGGTGGGAAGCCATCCCTTTCTCAACCGCTATGCAAAGTGATGTGACTCTGTCACATGTGGTGTGAGAAGCCCAGGAAGCTACGCAGGTTCAACGTGTTCGGTAAGTAACTCAGACGTACTCTAGCAGTTTTATATAAAATCAAATTGTGTCGTAGATGAGCTGAGGAACATGGGTTGAGTATGTATCTAGCTATATATAAAGCTGCGGCATCATCAACCAGAAATAGCACATAGGACATGGCAGCTAACCCTTGCCTCTACCTCAGCACTGTTCATTCTGGAAGATGTGCTTAATCTCACAAAAGGCAGGGCCAATTCTCTTGTCTTATTTTACTATTTTAGGCCCAGTCTTCCCAGCCTAAAAGCCCATAAGTAGGCTCACAGGAAAAGCCCCAAGATGAACAGATCACAAAATGAGTCCTAGAAATAATGCTCATAGAAATGAAAACTGTGGCTTGGAAAAGAGCAGCCTTATAACAATATGGGGGAGTTTATTTTTCTCACCCCACAAGTATAAAAGGAAAGCTGTTTGAATGGTCATAAGGAATTGGGTCATGCAATGGACAGCCCCTCTGAGGGTGTCCACCCTTGGTGGCAGGAGGAGGGCCCTGTTTGCCAGCAAAGTTCACCTCTTGGCAAATGGTCAGAAGAGGCCTGTGCTGGCCTGACATTTCCTTCTGTCCTTGACCTTCTGCAGCTCCCATAGTTTTGCCTATTGGGGTTGAGTTGGGATCCATCTGTTGTTTTTGTATGTCCTTTGAAAGAATTATTATTTATAGCATTAACAAGGAATATTCTTTTGTGATGAAATTTGGATTTTCTTCACCAGCACTTCTCTGTCAGTGCCTCAGTGCCTCCTAGTCACTTTCCTAGGAAACTCCCAAAGAGAGAGACCATGTACCTCTTCCTTGGTGACTCTCCCAAAGAGAGTGATCTGGGTGAGAGGTCACCATCCTAGCTAATTGCCCTTGAGGTTTGTCAAAATCTGGATTAGATAGACTTGGAAAGGAGTGATAGGGTGGACTCTCTCTGACTGAAATATTGGCAACTATCAGTCAGCACTGATGCAACAGAAAGGAAAAGGCTCACCTTCCCAAAGCACAGATTAATGGAAGGGAATTGAACTGCCATGGAAGATTTCTTTTTTTAATTAAGAGAAGAAAGCATACGTTTGGGAACAGGATCATACTTGCAAAAGTCAGAGGAAGAAGGAAATATGAAAAGTATTGGCCCTTCCAAGAAATCGTACATGATAAAATTCTGAACATGCCATCTGATACAGATCTATTTTAGATACCTTCTGTGATTCTGTGGTAGGTAATTGGCTCTGTAGCCAACCTCGCCATTGCTAAAACACATGTGCCTCTCTCCTTCCTCCATACCCCCAACAAACCCCATGAAACATATTCCATTGAGAGCAGTGATTAGGGGGACCAACTTGTTCTGGAGAGCAGTGCCTTGAACATCCCTGGTTTTAGCACTGAAAGTCTCAGACCCCAGGAAACCCCTCAGTCCTAGGCAAACCAGGATGGTTGGTCCCTTATTTGGCTGCTCAACAGAATCAGCTGGGGAGCATTGAAAGATCTTGATGTTCATGCCTCACTCCAGACCAACTGCATCAGAAACTCTGGGGGTAGGACCTGGGCAATTCCAGTGTGCAGTCAAGGTTGAGGACCAGAAGCTGAGACCTTGTGCTAACTTTCTGTGCTGAAGCCAGAGCCTCCAAAGGTAAAATGACATAGATATAGTTCAGTTTCATATCTTATTTGTGATAATGGTGCCTGTATTTTCACTAGATTAAATGTATCAGATGCATTTCCTTAGTCCTTGAGACTGAAGACCATTTTGCATGACAAAGCCATCCCTTGAAGGAACACTGATTGTAAAAATGGGTAATTCTCTCTAACTGAGCAAAATTTGTACAGAACTTTGGAATGCCACCCTCCCATCCTGGTCTCATTTTCTTTTGGCTCATTGAGATAGGAGATTAGAAGGAGCTATTTGATGGGTGCCTGGGCAGCTCAGTCGGTTGAGCGTCTGACTTCATAATCAGGTCATGATCTCATGGTTTGTGAGTTCGAGCCCCGTGTCGGGCTCTGTGCTGACAGCTCAGAGCCTGGAGCCTGCTTCAGATTCTGTGTCTCCCTCTCTCTCTGCTCCTCCCCTGCTCACACTCTGTCTCTCTCTCTCTCTCAAAAATAAATAAACGATTTAAAAAAATTAAAAAAAAAAGAAGGGGCTATTTGGAGCTTCTCATTTTGAGTATTGGTCACCATTTGTGGGGGTCTTAGTGGCCTACTGATTTTCTCATCTTTGGGACCATCACCAGGAAACATGTCACTTACCCCACTTGGGCCACCTTAGTTTCGTAGGGCTTGGTCACCTGTACTTATTCTCAAAAGTCTCCAAAAGAAGATAATGATATAATTTTTTCTTTTTTTTTTAAATTTTATTTATTTTTGGGAAAGAGCGAGAGAGAGCACAGTGGGGGCAGGACAGAAAGGGAGGGGGAACAGAAGATCTGAAGTAGGCTCTGAGCTGACAGCAGTGAGCCTGACACGGGGCTCAAACTCACACACCATGAGACCATGACCTGAGCCAAAATCAGATGCTCAACCAACTGAGCCACCCAGGTGCCCCATGATATAATTTTTATTCATGCAAGGAGGAGGACAGGTGTGTAGGTGTCCTCAACAGCTCTACACTCATTACCTTCCCTGGCTTTTAAGGATGACCTAGGTCTTTTAGGAATAAAGGTAATCTGGAAAACTCACTCATCATAAAAGGCTAAGATTCTCAAGGGTTGACATCCTGGGGTCATTTGCATATGGAGGGCAGTGCTTTCCATTCATTTGTATAACACAAAATTGAGGCTTTTTGTGCCAGGCGCTATGCCATTGACTGCAAATACACTGGTAAACAAGGCATTGTATGGTCCCTGACTGCATGGGAGTGGCATTCTGATGGACCTTTCATTACAAAAAAGGATTGAATTATTAATCTCAGAATTTCAAGCATTTATAGAGAAAGTTTTGAATCATCTTGGATTTCCTTGTATCATCATATGCAGGATACCAAATACTCTGCTGGCAGTAAGCTTGGCCCTATAGTTCTCTTTTTTGCACAATCTGAGTGATGTTTATATAAATGTATTTGTGCACACACACAATTGTGTTGGAATATTACTTAAATTGCAGGCTAAATACTTACTGAAAGCTTATTACAAAGCAAGTACTACTTGAACAGACAAGGGAAAATGACTTTTAAGACAAAGAACATCTTGTTTAAAAAATTACTACCAACACCTTCAGCTCTCATTCTCTTGTTTTTCTGTCACTCGGGTATGTAGCTGAGCCTGTAGAAAGAAGAATCATAGAGGCCCCTGCCTATATTTGCTTTCACTAGAGCCTTAAGGCATTGGACCTCTGGTGTTCAGCACACTCCAGGCAGTTTGACTCAAGAGATGGTTAATAAGTTCTTGAAGAAAACAAATCTTAGCAGGCTACAGAAGGGGAAAAATGAGAGACAATGAGTGCAGCATCACTGGAGTGGCGTTGGCGGACCAAGGGCAGGCTGCGCCCCATTGTACCCAGGCATGGATTAACACTTTGAAGAGTCACTCATGTTTACCATTTAGTAGGATTATTGCCTGACATTTCAAGACTCCCTCTATTGCATAAATTGTATTGTTTCCTTCTTCCCCGTGCCTTATTTGTTTTTCTTAATCTTTGAGAAGATGAAGTTTTACTAAATACATTTTTTTATGTTGTACTTGGTTTTAACTCTCAGCATGAATGCTATCTAAAATCATGCACTTAAGATAGATTATATTGTGTTACTAAGGAGAAAATTTTTTAATAAAACAGGAATCATTTGGGAGAATGAAAACAATCTTGAGGTAGTTGTAGAACCTTAATAATTTCATCTGTGTACTTTTATTTATCTGTTATCATCTATCAGTCAGTTTATTTCCTTTAGCATATATATCTTTATGCTTAGTATAACCAGGAATTATGTCAGATGAATAACCTTCTTCCCTGGTCTTCATTGTTATATAGCCCGGTCTTAGACCTAATAATTACCAGATGTGTTTTTCGTGATGGTGACTTAAGGGCAGTTCCTGACATGTAGGATGCACACAGTAGTAGGTGATGACAACTTAAGGACTCTTTTCTAAAGTCAGCAAAAGCAGTGCTGCCTGGGACAGCTCTTATATGTCCCTCTGGATAGTGGAGCTCAGTGACACCATGAGAGCTAATTAGCCACTCTAGGCAAGCCCCTCACCAAGTGTGTTTTAAGGGATGGATGAATAATACTCCCTCCTATTTATTTATTTACAGAGTGTGCACATGCATCTGCAAGGGAGGGGCAGAGATAGACAGAAGGTGAGAGAGAATCCCAAGCAGGTCCTGTGCTGTCAGCACGGAGCCCAACAAGGGGTTTAATTTCATGAACGCTGAGACCATGACCCTAGCTGAAATCAAGAGTCAGATGCCCAACCAACTGAGCCACCCAGATGCTGCCTCCCTCCCATGTCTAAAAGAACTTACAATCCAGAGGGAGGAGACAAATGGATAGTAGAGGGGACAGGCCCGGCCCCAAACACACTTAGCCAGGTGAGTCTGGATGATGCAGAGGGGCGTACTTGGGATCTTGGAAGCTGAGTAGGGGATAGATAGGTGCAGAGGAGCTGTAAAGCATTCTAATCTGAGCACATGGTTGCCATGGAAAGCTTGAGAACCAGAATTTCCCCTGGGCCCTGTGGCTGACAACGTAACAACTGGCACCAGGCCACACTGTAATATCAGACACCTGCTCCTCCTCCCTGTCGAGGTCAGCAAACTTCTTCAAGATAAGAGGCCAGAGAGTCAGTATTTCTGGCTTCGTGGAGCATGTAGTCTCTGTTGCAACTACCTAAATCTGCTGCATTAGTGAAAGCAGCAATAGACAATATGTAAATGGATGGGCATGGCTGTATTCCAATAAAACTTTATGTACAAAAACAGGTGGCAAGCTAGATTTGCACTGTGGACTTTCATTTGCTGACCCCTATTCTATTCTGCAAATCTACTATTCAATTATCCCCCTTTTCCTTTGTATTCTATGGTAATAAAGCAGCCATATTCTAAATGGAAATGTAACAAGAAATGAAAACCAAATAGCCCATATAAGTCAGCTTGGAAGATGAATGTTAGAGAACAAATCATGAACCAAACAGAATCCATAGATGAGCTTGTCTCTAGTTCACTTGTCCCTTTCTTGGCTCTAACTCCATCTTAACAAACTCCAGTTTCCAGATTACTTACAATGAATGATGAAATGATTTTGGGCTTGGTGAATGGATAGAAGTTGTCTGACTTACCCATGTTCTGTCTGAGCCTCATCTTATGGGAAAGTCCGAGCTAGGGGGGAATTCCTCTAGAGTCACCAAATTGCATCTCTGCAGCATATGCTATTGTAAACATGCAGTGAATTCTTATTCATTAATTCCCAGCAAGAGTAGAAGAAGCATTTCCTTAGAAGTCATGATCTATATTATGTACAGTGACATAGCCCATTCTTTTATATAGTGCATAAACAAGATGTTATTAATGATATGTAGGTAGATTATGTTAGAGAGAGCATAGTATCTTCAGATTTAACATTCTATTTCCCACACAACAGTATGAATCCATCAATCCTTATGGAATACAAGGTACAATGATACTTTCTGATTCCTAAGCCCTTAACAGACCATAGTTCTTTCACACACAGGAGATAGAAATAGCACCAATGATATTAACAGAGACAGTTTACTATAAATAATATTCTCAGGCACTGGAAAACTAAAAGGGCAAAAAGAGAGCATGTATCATGGAGGTAGCAACTGTGGGAAGTACTATCACCACAATGGCCCAGCAAAAAGAAGAAGAAGAAGAGGAAGAAGAAGAGGAAGAAGAAGAAGAAGAAGAAGAAGAAGAAGAAGAAGAAGAAGAAGAAGAAGGAGGAACAGAAGGAAGAAGAAGGAGAAGAAAGAGGAACAGAAGGAGGAAGAAGGAGAAGAAAGAGGAGGAGGACAATGAGAAGGAGGAAGAGAAGAGGTTGACATTATTGAAACTTGGAAGCTTGAAGGAGGGGGCCCACAGAAGTGGGACTCAGGCCTCCTGGGAGATAGATGGCAATGCCTGGTTGGTGTTGGGGTCTCTGAGCTCAAAGAAGGGGCACGTGGAGCTGGGGCCTAGACCTCTGGCAAAAGTACTTCTCCAGTGAGCGATAGCTCCAAGATTACACTATGAGGCTGGTTCTGAGAATGTCAGCCAAACTCCAAAGTAGAATCAACTGGTGCTACTGGTAGGACAGAGAAGCATCACTATGATGATGCTGACAGAAGTAAAAGCAAACAGGAAGGAGCAATTCCCTTTCTCCTCTTCTGGGCTTGAAATGTTCCTCTGGTATCTCCTATTGGCAAAGCCCAACAAAGCCACCGGTAAGCTCAAATGCATTTGCAGAGTCCCAGCCCCAGCATTACAGAGCTGAAAATGGAAGGGTGAGTTTGGAGCTGAGAGTCAAGGCCTTAGAACTTCTTTGCCCTTTAAGAGCATGCTTCTGAAGAGTTGCATGTGAATAAAATTTTATTTAATGGAAGAATTTTTTTTTTTAGAGAGAGAGTGTGAGTTGGGGAGAGGGGCAGAGGGAAAGAGAGAGAGAATCTTAAGCGGGCTCCATGCTCAGCACGGAGCCCAATGTCATGACCGTGGGATCATGACCTGAGCTGAAATCAAGAGTCAGTCACTCAAATGACCAAGCCACCCAGGCTCCCCAAATGGAATAAATTTTTTTCACCAGCTGTCAGAATGATTTCAATAGCTGCCTTATCCGTATTCTGAAAAAAAGCAAAGCAAAGCGGCAGACACTTGATTGCTAGTCATTTTGAGTTTTCTACATCTCTCCTTTCTTTAGACCAGAGGACGGCAACCTTTTTCTGTAAAGAGCCAGATAGTAAATATTTTCAGCTCTGTGGGGCCATATGGTCTCTGTCACACTACTCAACTATGCATTTGTTGCGTGAAATCAGATATAGACAATACGTGGAAATGGCTGTGTTTCAATAAAACTTTATTAACAAAAACAAGTCGCCAGTAGGATTTGGCCTTCTCTTGCTCTAGTGCAGCATTTCTCAACCTTGAATGCACAATTTAGATTAATCCCGGAAAGCTTTAAAAATACCTATGACTAATTCCAACTTCCAGAGACTATTATTCCACTGGTTTGAATGGGACCTGGGCATTAGTATGGTTTAAAAGCTCCCTAAGGGGCGCCTGGGTGGCTTGGTCGGTTGAGTGTCCGACTTTGGCTCAGGTCATGATCTCACGGTCCGTGGGTTCGAGCCCCGCATCGGGCTCTGTGCTGACGGTTCAGAGCCTGGAGACTGTTTCAGATTCTGTGTCTCCCTCTCTCTCTGCTCCTCCCCTGTTCATGCTCTCTCTCTGTCTCAAAAATAAATAAACGTTAAAAAAAAATTTAAAAGCTCCCTAAGTGATTTGAATGTGCAAACAGAGCTGAGAACCACAGCCTTAGACTCCCTGTAATCCTTTAATCAAGTGATCAATCATCAATAATTCTTAAATGCCCTAAGGGGATTCACTATTTGAAGGAACCCAGAGGTGATTTTTTTCATGAAAATTTTTTAGAATCCCAGCAACATCAAATCCTCATTTATCTTTCATGAATTCAGATTTCCATGTATTAATTTTTAAAAAGTAGGAAGAAAGTGTATATATACAAAGAGGGCACTTATGCATTTCTTGGTTTGGTGTAACAAGATCCATAACAAGACACTGGTGTCTTATTCATCTTTGTGTTTCTGGCATGCAGTGAATGGTCAAAAAATATTTGTTGATGGAATAGATAAACAAGGGCATGAAGAAAGGAAGGAAGGCGTTATCTTAGAAATCTTAATCATCATTCAATGGAGATTATGCCAAGCCTTAAGTGACAACTGCTATAAGGCCACCATTGAAAAAGGAATTGTGGTTTATATATACAATGGAATACTACTTGGCAATGAGAAAGAATGAAACATGGTCTTTTGTAGCAGCGTGGATGGAACTGGAGAGTGTTAGGCGAAGTGAAATAAGTCATACAGAGAAAGACAGATATCATGTGTTTTCACTCTTATGTGGATCCTGAGAAACTTAACAGAAGACCATGGGGGAGGGGAAGGGGAAAAAAACAGGGAGGGAGCCAAACCATAAGAGACTCTTAAAAACTGAGAATAAACTGAGGGTTGATGGGGCGTGGGAGGGAGGGGAAAGTGGGTGATGGGCATTGAGGAGGGCACCTGTTGGGATGAGCACTGGGTGTTGTATGGAAACCAATTTGACAATAAATTTCATATTAAAAAATATGTTTGGAGAGAATTGGCAAAAAATAACTTGCTAATGTATTTTCCCCATTAAAATGATTCTGTAGGTATTATCAGACCATGGAACAGCTGCCAAATAAGATGCCAATTTCTATGAATATTGTATGTTTTACATACATATACATTTGCACAGCTAAGTAAGGGCTCCTAGTGACATTTTTTATTCTTTTGTGGGATTTCCAGACTTCCAGTCTCTTAGCCAGTTCTGACATTGGAGAGTTAAAGATGTGTAACTTACTACACACTACTCATCTGTTCTCAGCCTTGATTTAACATTGTTAACACCGGGGGAGCTTGAACAATCACTGGTGATGAGGTCCCACCCCACAGATGATTTAACTGGTCTAGGGGGATCTGTTGGTAAGTTTTCCCAGATAATTAAAAAAGTTTTTTTAAACCTTTATTCACCTTTGAGAGATAGAGCACAAGTAGAGGAGGGGCAGAGAGAGAGGGAGACAGACTCTGAAGCAGGCTCCAGGCTCCAAGCTGTCAGCACAGAGCCCCACACGGGGCTCAAACCCACAAACTGTGAGATCATGACCAGAGCCAAAGTCAGCCACTTAACCGACTGAGCCACCCAGGCAACCTGTTTTCACCACTTAATTCTAATGTGCAGTCAATGCTAAGAACTTTTATGTTATGTCGTGTGCTGATAACCTGTTTTTCTAATTCAAACTATTTTGTTCCCCATCCCCTCCATATCAAAGGTCTTTCTGGGACTGGGACCTTGTCTTTTCTGAAGACCAGAGAACTATCTTTGAGTGGCCTTGTAGTGAGGCTGCTTACTTGCTTGTTGACCTTTATTCTATCTGCTTACAATTTGAGTTTGAGCTCTTTGCGGAGACTTTGCTAGGCCTTCCTATTACAATGCACATTTATTATTTTGCCTATTATCAGCACACACAGGCTTTCACACTCTGCCTCCCAGCCCTTGCCTACCTTCCCAGCGCCCTTTGCACCCCAGAGGACAGATCTCATTTATTCGAAGTATCTGCCTTTCTCAGCCTATCTCATTACGTTGCGGTTTCCTGGGCTGTAGCTGATTGTGTCCAAAGATATGGAAAACCATACATAATTTACATAAGCCTATATATTTCATATAAAAATACTTTTGCTCAGAGAACTCAGGTATGTGTAAAAGATGTCAGAATTCTTAAGTCTCTTCAAGTCACATGGTTTGAAAAAGAAGTAAAGTGTTTTTCAAGTTCTTTAGAAAGAAAGGGAATTCACTTGAAAGAAATAGACAAGAGTCAGTTTTAAACCAAAGCAACCAGAAATCTTATAAAGAAATTTATTTTATTGACCTCTTTCTTTTCTTTACTCTCCATTCCTATAGTGGTGACAAGGCTATCTATCTAACAAGTTCAACAAACTCTGTTTTATTTTCTTCTTCCTGGGCAGACAGGAAGACTCATTTCCCTGGCTTCCTCATACTTAAGACCACAAAACTGGGTTCTGTCCACTGGGTTGTTGGTGAGAGCTGTCTAAGCCATTCCCAAACCAAGTCTTTAAAAGCATCTACCCAGTTGTTCAGTCTTCTCTTCTGCTGCTGTACCCTTGGAGGCCAGATGCAGCTATAAGATGATAGAGTCTCTACCATCATGTATCCCTATAGATGACAAGACCCTCTTTGACCATCTACATTGGACTTTTAATGAGAGAGAAATATACCTTGGTTGAACCATTGTGTGTTTTGGTCACCATACAATAACCTATCTATGCAATTAATACATTTCATTTCTATTTCTTTCTCATTTTTTGCTTCAAGATGTAATTGAGAGAAAAGTGCAAAGTTTGATGTAGAACTACTTGCTGAAGACAAGTGATCAAAATCTTTTACCATGGCAGGAAGACAGTAATAATCTATGAAGTATTTTCATTACCATAGGAATTTATTGTATTTATTTCTAATATTTCTACAGTAAATGAGTAAATATTTATAATATTTCTACAGTAAATAGTAAATGGCCTATTTTATGCCATACATACATATAGCAAATTCTTACTAATACAAATTCACACAGAACAGAAATCTGTTTCATGTAGGTTTCCATACATCCGTAGTGTCATGAGGCCCCAAGATGTAAGTTGCTAAAATATCAATCACACCCTTCTCCTTGAAAATTTTTTTTTTGGTTTCTAGGACACCACCTACTTCTGGTTTTCCTACAATCTCACTATCTATTCATTGTGAGTCTCTTTTACTGGTTTCTTCTTGTCTCCTTGAACTCTGAAGGTCTTGCTGCCCCAGGCCACAGTCCTTGGATTTGTTCTTTTTTTTTTTTTTACATAAAATCCTCACTTAATTTTCTAAATTATTTTCATGGCTATAAATACTATATATACATCAAGAACTCCAAAATTCCTATTTCCAGTTTTGATTCTCCCCTGAACTTTAGATTTGTATAGATAGCTGACTTCTTGACATCTCCATTTGGATGTCTAACAGACATGTCAAATTTGGCATAAGCAAAACTGAACTCATGATTTCTCCTGGAAACCTACTCCTCCTAAAATTTTTCTTGTTTCAGTAAAAGGCAATTCATTTTACCAGGTGCTCAAACTAAAATTTTGGGAGTCATCTTTGACTTCTCTCTCATCTCACACATTTCCAGACTGACTGTATGGAGAAGAGCCTCCTTGACCATTGACAGTGGAATCAGTTACACTCTGTCAACAAATACAGAATCCAGCTACTTATTTCTCCACTGTTTTCACTATATTCTCTTGTTCAGATTATTGTCTTCTAACTGCATTACCATAATCTATTCTCAACACAGAAGCTAGAGTAATCTTACTAAAATGTAAGTCAAGGCATGTTATTTCCTTGGTAAAATCCTTCGGCTGGCTTCCTACCACACTCTTTTTTTTTAAATTTTTTTTAAGTTTATTTATTTTTGAGACAGAGAGAGACAGAGCATGAACGGGGGAAGGTCAGAGAGAGAGGGAGACACAGAATCGGAAGCAGGCTCCAGCCTCTGAGCCATCAGCCCAGAGCCGGATGCGGGGCTCGAACTCACGGACCACGAGATCGTGACCTGAGCTGAAGTCGGACGCTTAACCAACTGAGCCACCCAGGCGCCCCCCTACCACACTCTTAATAAAAGCTAAAGTCTTTATAATGGCATACAAAGTGTTATAGGATGGATCCTACATTGCCTCTCTGACATTCTTTCTTACAGCTCTTTCCCTGGAATCAAGTCAGTCTGGTTGGTCTCCTTCCTGTTCTTTGAACAAACCAGGCATCTTCCCAACCCAAGGCCTTGAAAGGGAAGTCTTGCCATTGTTCTGCATGGAACAATTTTTCCTCCAGATATTCACATACCTTCTCTTTCATCTCCTTTGGGAGTTTGTTGATGTGTTACTTTTACAGGGAAGTCTTTCCTGACCAGCCCATTAAAAAATGTACCCCCAGGGGTGCCTGGGTGGATCAGTCGGTTGACTGTCCAACTTCGGCTCAGGTCATGATCTCATGGCTCGTGGGTTCCAGCCCCGCATCGGGCTCTGTGCGGACAGCTTGGAGCCTGGAGCCTGCTTCAGATTCTGTGTCTCCCTCTCTCTCTGTCCCTCCCCCTCTCATGCTTGCTCTCTCTCTCTCTCAAAAATAAATAAACATTCCAAAAAATTTTTTTAAAAAATGTACCCCCAAACCCAGCCTTCTTTAAAAAAAAATCTTTTAATGTCTTTACTTTTGAGACACACACACACACACACACACACACACACACACAGAATCCGAAGCAGGCTCCAGGCTCTGAGCTGTCAGCACAGAACCCGATTCAGGGCTTGAACCCACGAACTGTGAGATCATGACCTGAGCTGAAGTTAGACACTCAACCAACTGAGCCACCCAGGGGCCCCAAACCTAGCCCTCTTTATCTTCCCTCTATTCTTTAAATTTCTCCACATCACTATTCACCATCCAACACTTACATTTGTAGTACTTATTTACCTCCAGTAAAATATAAGCTCTATGATTATTAAGATTTTTGTATATGTTCTTTACTATTATATTGCCAGCACCTAGAGTAGTGCCTGGCACAAATTAAGTGATAAATGATTATTAAATGAATAGATGAATAATGAAAGGAAGAAATGATGAAATGGATTTTCCTCCAGGATTTAAGTGGCACTGGCCTTAAACCATTTCAGAAAGATGCTTAAAATATTATTGCAGGGTGGCCACTCATTTAGTGGATTCCAATTAAATCCCGTTACTAACAGGATATACATGCTGATGTTACAGCTTTCATTGTGTGTGAGTTATTTATATCTGACCTGCTGAGGTTTAAAGAGATTTCTATTCCTTGCTCAGTGAAGATGGATAAACTAATTATAATGCTTCATATGATCATATTATCCAGGGCCTAGTAAAAAAAAAAAGAAATCATACTCGATACTTCAACTAAAGACACTTAAGGCAGAGAACTAATTCCACGGTATTGGAGGTTAGACAGAATGAAAGGGAGCATGGAGGTCATCTAGTGATTATATGTGAAGGGAGGATTTGCTACTCCTGGGGTTGTGGGAATACAATAAAGAGACAGAGATGACCAGAATTAAGAATCTTGGAAAGTATATGACCCAGTAATTCCACTTTTAGATATATACACAAGAGAAATGGACACATAAGTCTACACAAATGTTCATAGTACAAATATTCATAATAGCAAAAAAGTTGTTTGTTCGTTTGTTTGTTTGTTTTGCTATTGCACCCAGTTGCGCCTGGGTATCTCAGTTGGTTAAGCGTCCAACTGTTGATTTTGGCTCAGGTCATGATCTCACGGTTGGTGAGATCGAGCCCCACATTGGGCTCTGTGCTGACAGCATGGAGCCTGCTTGGGATTCTCTCTCTACCTCTCTTGTTGCCCCTCCCCCACTCTCTCTCTCTCTCTTAAAATAAATAAACATTTATAAAAAAAAGTAGAAGCAACCCAAATGTCTACCGACTGATGAAGAGCTGAACAAAAGGTGGTATATTCATACAATGGAATACTATTCAGCCATAAGGAATGAAATACATGCTACAACATGGGTGAATTTTTAAAAAAATTATGCTATGAGGCGCCTGGGTGGCTCAGTCGGTTGAGCGTCCGACTTCGGCTCAGGTCACGATCTCGCGGTCTGTGAGTTCGAGCCCCGCGTCGGGCTCTGGGCTGATGGCCCAGAGCCTGGAGCCTGCTTCCAATTCTGTGTCTCCCTCTCTCTCTGCCCCTCCCCCATTCATGCTTTGTCTCTCTCTGTCTCAAAAACAAATAAACGTTAAAAAAAATTTTTTTTTAAAAATAATAAAAAAATTACGCTAAGTGAAGGAAACCAGTCACAAAAGGCTGTAAGTGGTACAAATTCGTTTATATGGAATGTCCAAAGTTGGCAAATCCATAGATGCAGTCAGTAGAGTAATGGTTGCCTAGGGCTGGAGGAGATGTGGAAAATGACCACTAATAGATACTGGGTTTCTTTTGGGGATGGTGAAAATGTTCTAATTTTAATGTTTTTTTTTTTTTTATTTTTAAAGTAGGCTCCTCACCCAATGTGAGGCTTGAACTCAAGACCCTAAGATCAAGAGTCACATGCTCTACTGGCCGAGCCGACCAGGTGTCCGGAAAATGTTCTAAAATCAGATTGTGCTGATGGTTGCACAACCCCGTGAATATACAAAAAGCCACTGAAATGTATACTTTACATGGGCACATTTAATGGTATGTGAATTATATCCTGATAAAGCTGTTTAAAAAAAAAAGAAGCTGGGAAGAGAGGCTCTGTGGATCAGACCACTGATGAAGGGCCCAATCTGACTGCTTCTGGTACCTCTGAGGTAACATGATAAAGCTGGTTTGGGGATAGGAATAAAAGTTGGAGGCTGGAACCAATGCCACTGCTGTGATAAAGGTCTATTGCTGTTGAGATGACACAGAAATAGCAAGGAGAAAGGTGTTCTTTGGTTTTTTTTTTTTTTTCTCCTCCAGCCTTTTCATCTCTGTCTAGCTCCCCCTACCATCTGAACTTCACGGGACGCCCTTGGCAAAGGAGAAATGTAGTTTGCTGAGATCCAGTCCCAAAGCAGAGTAGAGGCGGGTGTATTGGAGGTATCAATGGCATAATAAGTGACAGAATGCAGACCCATGGTCTCGCAGGATCTAAACACACTCTTGCACGTATTTTAAATTTTATTAAACTAAAGCCACACATTTATTATTGTGCCTAACAATACACAATGATCCCTTGCATAAACAAAGATGCTCTCATACTCTCTTCAAAAAGGGGGGAGGCTAAGCCCCCACTATCATGATAGTCATCTGCGGCTGGCAGTCACTATTTCTCTTTTTGGATAATTTTATCCCTCCTTGAGTTTAGTCACAATCACACTTGAATATTCTGGAAGCTAAAGGCTAAACTATGACAATTTTTGCAATTTCTAAACGAATCTAAAATTACCTCAAAGTAAAAGAAAGACTAAATGTTGTAGTTAACTTCAACATGAACAATACTTACATAAAAAAAAGGAGGAGAGAGGAAAAAAGGAATTGGTATCATGTACACACACATCCATGCATACACACACGTGCACACACACAGCAGGAGGCAAGGAAGAAAATACAACCGAAGCCTTCATTTATATAACTTAAGACTATAACCATTCACAATGCCATCAGTGATACTTATAACAGCCTTTTTCTGGTAGCCATTTCATGTTCCCTTTTTTCCTGGGGCAGCCAGTTGCTATTCTATTCTTTTACCTGGTTGAGTGGTTCTGCCTTTTCTTCTCCTTCTCCTTCTCCTTCTCCTTCTCCTTCTCCTTCTCCTTTCTTTTTTGCAGGGGCCAGGGGAGGGTTAATGCTGCTACCATTAACTTTTACTCTTAGACATTAAAAGTACCAGAAAGATTCCCAGAGAATCCCTTGGATTCCAACATAATCTACTCTAACTCCGCTGAGCAGCAGCAACTCAATCTCCCCTTGGTAATCCAGATCAATTGTCTCAACCAGGATAGGTCTTCACCCTTCTTCGACTTTGGATTTGGGGGCACCAGGAGTACAAAATGGCCAGTGCCAGTCTCAACTACCAATTTAATGAAATCATGGTCATGTTCCCTGCTTGGAACTAAGTCCTCTAAACCAGCAGAACCCAAGGAATGGGTTTTAAATGAAATATTTTGTGAGTAGGATATTAGATGTAATGGTGAAAGGAACCACTCCCAGTTCCTTCCTTTGATTCTTGGTCCCATGATTTCTGCCTATGGGAACTAGACACAGATATTTGTTGCTAATTCAAAGCATACTCTGCCTCCTGTGAAATAGTTGCCAATCTTTTTTTGTTTTGCTTATCTCCCAACTGGTCATAACTAAACCTTTGGTCAGGCTCTCCTTTCTTCTATTGGACCAGCTGCTTCTGGATGATGAAGTACATGGTAAGATCAGTGAATTCCATGGGCATGCAGTCATTGCCACACGTTTTTCCCTGTGAACTGAGCTTCTGGTCAGAAGCAATGATCTCTGGGCCATCGTGGTGGTGAATAAAGCATTCCGTGTGTGCACAGAAGGCAAATCAATATCCAGAAATCATGTTGCTCAAGCAAAGAGAGCACACTGCTCGGTGGGTTGCAGAAGGGATTCAGTGTTAATTAACCTGCCAGCAGGTGGCTGGTGTGTCCCTGGGGAGAATGTTACCATATCAGAGACTTAGTGTTGGTTTCTGCTATTAGTTTAGGCACTCAGCAGTGGCAGTTGCTGGATCAGCTGGATCAGGAAGAGCTAGCTTACAGGAAGAAGGAACTCCCCCTTTCCTCCTCCTGCTGGTCAACCTTTCTCTAGTGCCTCCTATTGGCAAACCCACACAGGAAGCTAACTGGGAAAGGAGAAAGGTAGGTCAACCCACCACAGCTTCATGAAGCAGAAAAAAGACTGGTGGATATTGTTGTGAGAGACAATAGCTTAATAACCATTCATATTTGGTAAATGTAACTCTCCCCTTCCTGGGCAGAAGACACAGCATGGTGAGGCTGAACCTTTTCGTTTTGAACCGAGAATCATGAAGGCATGAGAGAATGAGCACGAGCTCTGTTGCCAAATCTCCACTCTACCACAGAACGGTTATGTGGGAAGTCGGGCAAATCACCTGATTCCTCGGAGTCTCTGTTTTCCCATCCGTGAACGGGTAATAAAAACTATCTCATAGACCTGTTGTGAAAATTACATGAAATATGTGAGGTAATATCTGTCAAAGCACTTAGTGCTCAATCAATATTGTTTCCTATCCCCCATATGCTCCCAGTTTGAATCTATGGTCACTAATCTCGAGTATGGAATCACTCATCACCTTTTAGCAGTGGTTCTCAACAGGAGTGATTTTGCCCCCCTCTCCCGCCCCCCCACCCCCCCCCGCCAGGGTTCACTTGGAAATGTCTAGAGAGATTTTTGGTTGTCACAACTAGAGTAGGGGTAATAATGGCACCTAGTGGGTAGAGGCCAGGGATGCTGCAAACATCCTACAATGTACAACCCTCCACAACAACAACACACATCAGCCTTCACACGTCAGTAGGGCTGAGGTTGGGAAACTCTGCCCTACAGCCAGGGCCACTATGATCATTATACGCTAATGCCACTTTCTCAGATGGGAAGCCCAAATGGAAGTAACTGCAAAAGTGGCTGAACTGAATTAATGGACTCCTTGCCACATTGCCTTGATTTAGCTCCAAGCCTTGCTCCCAAATGGGTTCATAATGGCGCTTTTAGATTATATTGCAATGGAAGAGCGCGAGAGCACTTACGGAAGATAAACAGCGGCCAAACTGGCCACAGACGAGCCATCTTTCTTTCTAAATTTATAGCAGTCTGTTCTTTTGCTTCATGGAGCAGGGGATGAGCCAGCCACATAATCTCTTCCCCAGGTTAAACAACAGTGACATCTAGGACAGCTTCAGTAGCAGCACTGGCCGCTATGCTAAACACTTCCCATGCATTATCTCATTTTGCTTTTCTTCAGGGGTTCTACTTTTTGGTTTTTCTTTCACACTCACCCATCCTATCAGAGCAGACCAAAGTGTTAACCCTTTAAATGGTACTGCAAGGACATTCACAGGGCCCAGGCATTAACTGTCCAAAATGGTAAGTGTTACTGTTGGTGGGAATGTAAACTGGGGCAGCCACTGTGGAAACCAGTATGGAGGTTCCTCAAAAAGTTAACAATAGAACTACCCTACGATCCAGTAATTGTGCTACTATTTACCCCCAAAATACAAAAGCACTAAAACAAAGGGATATGTGTACCCCCTATGTTTATAGCACCATTATTTACAACAGCCAAAGTATGGAAACAGCTCAAGTGTCCATCGATGGGTGATTGGATAAAGATGATGTGGTATACATATGCAATGGAATATTAATCAGCCATAAAAAACAATGAAATCTTGCCATTTACAAAGACATGGATGGAGCTAGAGAGTATAATGCTAAGTGACATAAGTCGGTACTCTTAAATGGAACTTAAGAAACAAAACAAACCAGCAAAGGGGAAAAGAAAAGAGACAGACAAGCCAAGAGACTCTTAACGATTGAGAACAAACTGATGGTCACCAGAGGGGAGGTGGGTGGGGGGGATGGGTGAAATAGGTGACGGGGACTAAGGAGGGCACTTGCTGTGATGAGCACCGGGTAATGCATGGAACTGTTGAATCACAATGTTGTACACCTGAAACTAATACAACACTATATGTTAACGATACTGGAATTAAAATTAAAAAAAAACCCAAATGGTAAGTGCTATGTATGCATTATGCTTTTAGCATTCTCCTTCCCTGAGAGACAAACTAGCTGAAGAGAGAAATAAATCAATGACTTTCAGACAATCAGTTTGATACAAGGGCTGTCTACATATAACTCAGTGGAAAAACAAGATCTCACAATTTTCAACGTAGGAAATTATTTTGCACTTGTCTTTTGCCTTCAAGATTACAATAAACCAAAAGAAAATAACATCACAAATCTTGCAGAGGAAGGCTCAAAGCACGGTGATTTTTGTGTAAGATGAAGAAATTTTCCATAAATTTCGATCACTAAATATTTGGCTTTGTTAATCAATAACAAAAGACTATTTCTGAAAGCGTGACGTGACAGGTCTCTTCCTTGAGGACAACAAAATTGAGAATCAAATTCTAGGAGAGTGGCAACTCACACGTACATGTTCTTGGGTATGCTGTTAATGATTTTCCACGTTAAAGAAATGCTTATCCAGTGCTGGGAAAAGCCCTTGGTTGGAGTCAGACAGATCTTTTATGACTTTAGGTGAGCTACAGAATTTTAAGAGACTCAATAAAATGTGGATAACGAGACTTACTTTACAGAGTCTTTAAGATTATGGAAAGAACAAAGGCGGTGTGCCTAGTATATAGTTGATGCCTTAAAATATTATTTGCACTCTCCTTCTGCAGCATTAAAATGGCATTTCTAAGAGATCAAGGTAAACAGCACCAAGTAATAAGACGTATCAACATCATAAAACCCTCGATTTGATATCCTCTTGCCAAAAGCACATAACTTCACTCCAGCTGTTAGAAATATCAGACAAACCCTAAATGAGGGATGTTCCTCAAAATAACTGCTCAGTACTTTTCAAAAGTTTCAAGGTCATAAAAGGGAAAAACCAAGAAATGGTTACAGATTGGAGGAGGCCAAGGGGGAAATAAAAACTACACACAGAGTGGGATCTTGGCTAAAATCCTGAAATAGAAAAGGTACGTTAGGGTAATAACTTGTGCAACTTGAATAAGTTCTGCAGTTTGGTTAAAAATATGCTAATGTTAATTTTCTGTTCTTGATGATTGTGCTATGGTGTGATATAAACATCAGGAAGAGTGGGCGAGGGATCCATGGGGACTTTGTAACTTTTACGTAAGTCTGTAATTAGTTCAGAGTAAAAGAAGGCAGATCCAATAATTTGTTGGAGTTAAATACATTTATAACTTGTGTTACTTACGTGTTAATTGTATTATATTAATTGTGAAGAAGTTTCAAAAACACTTTTTTTCTTCCCTAACGGCTAAACGCACATTCTTTTTCACACACTCACATACACATGTACACAAATGCACATATGTTCGCAGGACAATTTGGAAATATATACCAAATGCTGTAAAATATGCATACATTTTGACTCTGCTACTCCACAGCTAGAAATTCATCCCAAGGAGATCATACTACTCTTTTATAATAGGTGCTCAATAAATATTAGCTAAATAACTGAATGGATTGAAGTATATAAATAAATATGGCTTTCACATGGTCATTTATCACAATAGAGAGAAGAATACAGCCTCAATCTATGTCAAAAAGGAATTGATTAAATAATGGTAGCCTCCGTACAATGGAATAGCTTTTAATTGTTAAAAATGTTGATGTAGAGATTTATTGACATGGGAAGATGCTTAGAATATATTGTTAATTGAAAAAAATTCAGGTTACAAAATAACCTCAGTTTTGTTAAGAAAAATATACTTTTTATATATAAAAGCATATATATCCAAATGTTTTCAGCGATTGTCTCTGGACGATAGAGTTTTGCATGTATAACTATGTTAAGATGAAAGCTTCAAGCCAGACAAGAAATTACAACAGAAATTTCAATAGATATGAAAGTGCCAAATCAGTCAGCACAAGCATCATAAAAGTGATTTGAAAGGAAATGAGTCCAAGATCTTGTTCTAGGACTCCTGAATCCCTCAGCCCTGTCAAGGCTATAAAAAGGCATCAGAGAGAGGACTTAGTCAAGGAGAGAGTAAAAGAAATTTCTCTGCAGAGGACTGCTGCCGAGCTATGGGGTGTTGTTGCGTTTAGAGGTGGTCTGGGAAGGGGCTGCCTTCTAGTCCCACCCTAGGCAGGGGGCCATGGGGCAAAGCACCGAGAGAGTCTGAAATGCATCACCTGCTGTTGGGAGATCCAGGGACTCTTGTCTGAGAAAGCTTCAGAGGCCTGAGGACTGAAGTCAGACTCCTGCCCAAGCAATGAAAACGAGGGTTCAGGAAGGGCCAAGAATCAACTTCATTTCCAGAGCCAAGAGGGGGCTTCTGTATGTGGATGGCCTGAATTTCCAGTTTGTGGATATCACATATGCAACTAGGGGTCTTCTCTGGGGAGTGGAGGGAGGGAGCAGAGGCAACGGAGGTGTGCCGTGAAATATCCAAGGTCTAAGGGAGAAATCAAAAGGAACTCAGTACAGAGTAGACCAGCAGGCAAACGCGGAACAGGACCTCACATGTCCCAGGAGACAGCTGTAAACATCTTTGAAGATCGCAAGCACAACAAACAACATCCTCTGCCGTTATAAGATCACATACAAGCATCCTCCCCTTCCCCTCCCCGCTCCTCACATCCAGCTAGTCTAAAGGAGTCACAGGGTGTAGAGTAGCCAGCGGGGATTACAATGTGCATTTATGCAAAGAGTGACAACAGGCCAAAACTCAAATGGAATAACAGAATTTTGCAAAAGATCACAATCAAATTGAGGCCCCAGTTAGGAGCTTGGGTGTTCAAGTGTTTGTGGGCCTTTTTCTTGTCAATTATCTCGGGTTATGTCAGTGCTAAAGACAGTGTGAAATGGGATGCTCCATATCTTCAGGAAAGAATGGGCATAGCATCTATCCGGGAGCGGCGAAGGTTTAGCGGGGACCTATGACAGGTACTGAAAGGGAGGCTAAAAGCCACTTGTACTTTTTTCCTGAGAACAGAGTAGACAAGTATGAATCACAGAGGAAGTTCATATTCTACTAGAGAGATCTAGGAAGATATATACAAATAATTTAAATACATGGATTAGTTTTTCACCCATACTGTGCTCATTGGAGAAGATAAAAGCATTGGAATTTAATCATTGAGGAGGTGACACGTTTATTTTGGGAAACACGGCAATTCTTTTGTTGAGACTGCCCTTCTTTTTCTTCTCCCCTAATTCCCTTTTGGCTGTCTCCACTACATTTTGACTATATTTTCATGATGATGATGCTCCAATCAGCTTGACATTCCTTCAACAGCTGTACTAATTTCCATCCATAAAACTCAATCCACCGCTGTTCCAAGCAGAGCATGCCCATGCTTGTGCTGGACCACCGATGCCTCCCGGGAAGATTCAGTATGTACCTCCTAGATCATGGGCTAACTCGTTTGAACTGGGCTTTTGTCTTCGTTGAGGAAGAAAATGACAACTATATTTCTTTAGAGGCATGCTGTCGCTTTAAACATAGGAAATGCAAGTCCACTAACTTCTTTCAACAAAAAGATGGAAAATCCTCATACTACTTTCCCTCCCCACATCCAGTTCAAGCACCGGAAGGCTGTGGTCAGAAAGCAGGAAACTCCACTCAGCTCCCAACTGATTGATGGATTAACATGAATAGACACTACCTTCCTTCTATGGAAGGTGGCGACTGATGCCCACTGCCCAGGGATTACCTCCGTACAGAAGGATAGTCTCGTTTACGGCCCCTTCAACACACACACACACACACACACCTGTTCCCACCATTAAGTTCTGTGATTATCAAGTGTTCATTGCATTTGCTTTTAAACCTATTTGTGCCACTTTTCTTTGTCATAGCAATTACACAATTTACTAAGGAAGAAAACTGCTATTTTAAGATTGGGTGCTTTGGCAAAACACTTGTAAAGGCAAGTTTTTCAAACAGTGCTGTCAAAAACTGTGTGTGTGGGGGGGCACTATAAAAGATTGGGGAGGTTTGTAAAAACTGGAAGCATTCTGCACCTTGAATAAATTTCCAAGCAGCAGCTTCAAATTCTCAATTCTCTTAAGACTAAACTGAACTATAAACTTTAGTCTGGGGAGCCTCGGTGACTCAGTCGGTTAAGCATCCGACTTTGGCTCAGGTCACAATCTCCCAGTTCATGAGCTTGAGCCCCACGAACTGACAGCTCAGAGCCTGGAGCCTGCTTCAAATTCTGTGTCTCCCTCTCTCTCTGCCCCTCCCCTGCTTGCGTGCACTCTCTCTCTCAAAAATAAATAAGTCTTAACAATTTTTTTTAAAGAAAAGAAACTTTAGTCCAAGCGCTAAGGAAGGCCACCTGAAATCTAATTGGCATACTTTTGCTAAAATAAAAAGTCATGGAACTGGAGTGTATTATGTTAAGTGAACTAAGTCAGCAGAGGAAGACAAATAGCATATGATTTCACTTATATGTGAAATTCAAGAAACAAAACAGATGAATGAACTTAGGGGAAGGGAAGGGAAAAGAAGATAAAAACAGAGAGGGAGGCAAACCATAAGAGACTTAATTATAGAGAACAAACTGAGGGTTGCCGGCGGGGAGGTGGGTGGGGGATGGGCTAGATGTGTGATGGGCATTAAAGAGGCAGTTGTTGGGATAAGCACTGGGTGTCGTTAAGTGACGAATCACTGAATTCTACTCCTGAAACCAATACTCCACTCTATGTTAACTAATTTGAATTGAAATAAAAACTAGGATGAAAAATAAATAAGTACATTAAAAGTCATGGTTCTATATGGAAAGAACTGGTAAGGAAATATATATTGATCTGTTATTAAAGCAGTTTACTAAAAATAAGTATTATGATTTTGATGATTCCTGACTTTAACTGACTTTTTCAATGTACCCACCAACTAACTGGAGAAATTCTACCCTATGACCAAGAGCAGGGGTTAGCAAACCACAGCCCCAGGGCCAAATCCAACCCACTTCCCGTTTCCAGAGGACCCGGGAGCTAAGAATATTTTTACATTCCTAAATGGTTGAAAAATACTACAAGAAAAATATTTTGAGATATATGAAATTACATAAAACTCACACTTCTGTGTCTGTTAATAAAGTTTTAATGGAACCCGGACACGCCCATTCTGTTGAGTAGTGCCTGTGACTGCTTTCCAGCCACAATGGCAGAGCAGAGTCATTGCACCAGAGGCATTATGGGTCGCAAAGCTGAACATATTGACTATCTGGTGTTTACAGAAGAAGTTTGCCGACCTCTGTCCTGGGGCATTATTGAGCACTTTGTTCTTTACTTCCCTCCTGTTTGTTCGGGGTGTGGCAGGAGGCGCCTGCACCCCACAAGGCTGTCTGGAATACTGCTGCCTTTCTGTGCTCTAGGATTCACACCATGACAAAACACTCTTCTTGGCGATCAGACATTTTTCTGTGTCGGAACCGAGTGAAAAGAATCAAGAGTGACCTTTTAATGGACGTTATTTACTCACAGGAAGGCTTTATTTAAGTACAGACAACTCCGAGTTCATCTTTTCTCTTCTGCTTCCTTTGGGCCAGGTTGTCTGAAAGAACAAAGCAATTCTTTTGCTTTGTTTCTATTCTGAAGGAATGATGTAGGTGAACGACCTGGAGAAAATTGATTTTTTTTTTTTTTTTTTTTCTGCTTGTGCATCTTGGTTTGATTTTCCTTTTGGAGTTGACAGATAATCCTCTTTTCTGATTTACTGGAAAACACTGGTATTCAGAGTTAGGTATTGGACGGCCAAATATATGATTTAAAAGGGGAAAAAATAAAAATAAAAACCACATCGATTTCTCCCTTTTTTGGCAGGAAGCAATCAGAGGCAAAAGACAAAACAGGGAGGGTCTAGAATTGCAAGCTTTTTTTGTTCTGAGGCAAAGCAATACCTCATTGACTATTAAAAAGTGTTCCAGGGGACTTCATTATTGTTCTGGTGGAAGAGGGCTAAGATAATATAGGGTGATAAGCGTCTGGCGTAACTGGAACTTTTGACTGAGGAACCGGGGTACAACATGGAGCTGTCTTAGATTGCATTCCCTAGAAACAGAGCCCAAGCCACGGAGTGTGATGTAAAAGAACGCTGAGAGGAAAAGTCCGGAAAGGAGTGGAGAAAGCAGCAGAAGGAAGGGGAGAGAGATTCGGCAAGAATGTGGCTTCAGGGGAAGGGTAGCCTCGGCTTGAAACTTTGGGGAGCTTTGGAGCCTGAATAGTACCTTGGGGTCTGCTCCGCCCTGGTCATCAGGACAGTCCTGAGGCATCTCCGGTGGGGCAGTGAAACCCCCAGGCACCCCCAGCAAGGCCACTCCAGCTGCCAAGGTTAAGGTTCTACAGCTGGGGAGGGCTGCAAAGGCGTGAGCGGCGACCTTCAAAGCAGCGGGTCAAATGAGCCAGGGGACCCACGCCCATCACACAGCTCTTGGAAAGAGTAAACAATTCTGAACCCTCTCAGCCTCACTAGGAAGTTAAAGGCGATCGGGGCGAATCTTCACCTGAAGGAGAGAGCCAGCGAGGTGCTTTTATTTTATCGTACAACGGACCAGACCCCGGAGAGGGGAACAAGAGCCTTCCAAGGAAGATTGAAGGGTTCATTATTATGTGGGACTGAACACTGATTGGAGACTGTGTTCTGAGATTTAAAGTGACCACAGACTTTGTATTACCGAGGACTAAATGGAAAAGTAATTGCATTTCCCAGGTTGAATCCTGGGACAAGGGAAAATCGAGCCCTACCTGGGGGAATTTAAAGAGGGCAATGGGGGGGGGGGGCGGTACCTGCGTGGCTCAGTCGGTTGAGAGTCTCACTCGATTGCTGCTCGATTGCTGCTCGTGTTATGATCCCAGGGTTGTGGGATTGAGCCCCGCGTGGGGCAGTGGGAGACCAAAAACATGTACTTGCTTTGTGGCAGCTTCCTGCCAGTCTTGTGGAAACAAGGTATCACCATATGTGGAAGACAAATTATCAATTTAAAATGTGAGGCTGGAATTGTTTCTAGAATTGATCAGAACCGTCAAATCCAAGGAAAATGACTTTTCATGTTTTTTAAAAATTTGTGTCTTAGAATCCTCTTTTGATTTTAAAACATCAAATTTAGAGATACATAGGTAGAGAGAGACACAAGGAAGTGCCACTGGCAGTTTTCCATTTCCCGGTTTTGATCTTCAGTGGGCTCCAAGAGATACACTAGTGTCCTGGCAAACTTCTGTTTGGCTTGCTTAAATAGGCTTCTGACACTTAAACCCCAAAACTTTGTCTTGTTACATGGAGGGTCTTAGAAGTGGTGATCTAGTTCTATGTGGGCTAGAGGAAGGGAAGGAGAAGAGTTTAAAGATTTGGCCTGAAGCTTTGTTTTCAGGGCAATCACGCTATTTTTAGTTTATCTTTGCCTGTGGTGGCTTTGGGGGTGGGCGGTTAATGGAAATAATGGAAGTCCTCAGGGTACACTTCTGAAGCCATCCTTGGGAGGTCGTCATCGAATAAGAGACCCCGAAATTCAAATCAATCGCCAAAGATCACATGGTGGCCAAGTGGCGAGGCTTGGAAGCCGAGCCTGTCTGCCTCCAGGGAGGGTCCTTTACTCCTTCGCAGCACGGCGGAAAAGACCCAGCTCTGGGAGTCAGGTTGAATGCACCTGCCCTGTGCATCGAACATGCATCTGCCGTGTGCATCGAACGAAGCTTTTGTTTGGGAAGATTTGAAAGGCCTTGGAGGAAGGTTATTTGTTTCTGTTCATGTAATGCAATTAGCCTGTTGAATGTGAGATGAGAATGAAATGTTTTTCTCGGCTCAGTCTATCCATTTTAGAAAGAGAACCGAATCTACCGATGCTGACACTAATGTGCGTGGGGGAGCTCACCAGAAATGAAAACACTAATTTATCTCAGTCTAGTTAGTACTTTGGTTCTTTCCTTCCCTCGGAGTGTAAATTGCTAAGAACGTGAGACTCTGTCCTGAATGGAGGTTTGTTATCATGTTGCTTAATTAAATAACATTCTCCAAGGCATGGAAGTGTAATTATTTCCTCCCTTTCTTATGCCCATTAGTTGAAATCCTCACATTTATTTATAAAACAGGGTAGGTTTTTCTTCCTCTTACTGCTGCTGCCAGCATGGTAGATATTTCTTGTTCTTTGATTTTCACCGTATTGGAACAGATTTTCATTAAACTTTATGGCAATTACTTGTATAACATTTACAGGACTCATCTTTTCTCTATAGATGGCAAGATTCTCAACTTGGGCAATTTTCTCTGGAAGAGATTTTGATCATGTAATTTAAAAATTCTATAAAATGAAAAGAAAGGAAATTATTATAAAGGCTTTTTTTTTTTTTAAACCAAGCAGCTGGTTTCATTATCATTTTTCCTCCTGAGTATATGTTGAGGCAAATAGTAAGCTTTTGCATTGAAGAAAGTAATAGTTTTATGTACAAGTCTCATCAGAGAAACTAAGAGTAATAGCATCACTATCATGGGCATATTCCACTTGAGATTAATTTCTTTGGACAAATTCAACATCAAAATCTCGGGCAATGAAATCCCTTCTATTAAGTTTCTTATGAAGCATCAAAGTTATTTTTTTCAACGTAGAAAATCCAAAAATAATACTTAATAATAGTAGTATGTCTGACCCTGTGCCAAGTGTTTTACGTGCACTATTCCATTTTTTATTTATATATTTAAAACCACTTAATTGAGATATAATTGACATGTCAAAAGCCGTATTTAATGCATACAACTCGATGAGTTTGGGGTCAAGTACACACTTAGAAAGTCATCATCACCATCAAGGACATAAACATATCCATCACTTCCCAAAGTTTTTTCCTGTGCCAATTATTATTATTATTACTATTACTATTATTATTATTTTGACATGTACTATTCTAATGTCTATTTAATCTAAAAATCCCTATGATTTAGGTATTATTATTAATATTTCTATTTTACAGTTGAGGGAACTGAAGCTTGCAGATTGCTCTAAGTCTCATGCCTTTTAATAGACAGAAATGGGATTTCAACTTTTACCTGGTATGAGAGGGGATTCTAGGGAGTTAAATTTGGAACCAGAAACCTTTCCTATGGTGTTATCCAATTAGAGAGTGGGCTAAAAGGGGGTAGGCAAAGAACCAGTTCGAGTTGCTTTATTTGGGAGAGGCTCTACAAGTGCCAATAATTTAATGAGAGAGAAGTTCTCGCGGTTAAATTTTTCTAATCCAGAAATAGGTTACAAACGGTAACATCATGCGTGTTGCCATTTTCGGGCCTTTGTCCTAGCTGTTCCTCTGCCTGAATATTTTTTTTCTTCATTTATATTGATATGTTTATTCTCTTCTTTTTTTCTCCGCATTTCCTTTCTTTTTTTTCTTTAAAGTATTTTAATCCAAGTTAGTCAATAGATAGTGTTATATTAGCTTCAGGTGTATAATTCAGTGATTCAACACTTCCCTACAAGGCCTGCTCATCACAGGTGCTCCCCTTAACCTATTTCCCCCTCTCCCTCCCCCCTCCCCTCTGGGAACCATCAGTGTGTTCTCTATAGTTTCCTCCTCTCTCTTTTTTCCTTTGCTCGTCTGTTTTGTTTCTTAAATTCCACATATGAGTGAAATCATATGGTACTCGTCTTTCTCTGACTGACCTATTTTGCCTAGCGTTATACTTCAGCTCCATCCATATCATTGCAAGCGTCTGCCTGAAGATTCTCAACTAAGATATCAACGTGGCAAACGCCTTTACCTCCTTGAAGTCTTTGCTCAAATGTCAACCTCTGAATGGGCCTAACCTGACTCCCCTATTTAAAATTAGAAACCCCAAGCCCCAGAACTTCTGAACCCCCTTTGCTTTGTTTTTAAGTAGTGCTTCTCACCTTTTAACATACTACCTAATTGACTTAACTACTGTCTACTGTTTATATCTACCTTTCTCAACTGGAATATAAAAGAGATCCAAAAAAAGAGATCTTTGTCTATTTCGTTCACTGATGGACCCCAAATTTTTAATCTTTTTACTGTTTATTAATTTTTGAGAGAGAGAGAGAGAGAGAGAGAGACAGAGTGCAAGCAGGGGAGGGACAGAGAGACAGGGAGACATAGAATCTGAAGCAGGCGCCAGGCTCTGAGCTGTCAGCACAGAGCCCGATGCGGAGCTTGAAACCACAAACTGTGAGATCGTGACCTGAGCCAAAGTCGATGCTCAACTGACTGAGCCACCCAGGCACCCCTGGACCCCAAGTTTTTAGAACTGTACCTGGCATACAGTAGATACTCAATAAACTTAGTTTGATGAGTAAATCAGGAAGACATCTTCCCAGGAATTATAAACAAGCAATTGAGAAATTGAGATATCATGGAGGTCAAGCTCACAGCTTTCATAAATGTCAAAGCAGAAAGTCTTTTCTTGGTTGAATTCTCTGTCTCTCACACACTCACACACACACACACACACACACACACCACACACACACCACACACACACACCTTCCCATGCAAGGTAAGGCTATCAGAGTATTTTAGAGGTAGCAATTCATTTTAAAGAGATCACATTTACATTTCTCTGGGAAAATGAACACAAAAGTCTTTTTCTCTGCTCTTGAACAAAACTGTAAGATGCCCAGTTGCTCTAGTAATCCCTGTTAGCCTACACACCAAATGACCAAAGTGGGGAAGGATGAGCAACAAAGAACTAGAAATGGTCTTCTTATCAGGAAATCCTGCTCACTGTGAAATGACCGGCTCTTCCAGAGCAAAGAGTAATTTCTTTCACTCTCAGAATGGCTCTCTCAGCCAACACCATTGATTATACCTAATGCACAGTACACAGCGTCTAATAAAGACATCTGGGAGGTAAATGGATTATAGGAAGGTGTTAAGAGCTTGTAAGTAAAGTAAACCCAAGAGCTTTGGGGCAGAAGGTGAAAGACAGATGGAGGAAAGGTTAGAAGGGGAACAGGGATCATCATTCCAAACCAGACTTGGAGATTACCATGAGCAGAAAGTGAAAAAATAGGGGGCACCTGGGTGGCTCAGTCAGTTGAGCGTCCGACTTCAGCTCGGGTCATGATCTCACAGTCTGTGGGTTGGAGGCCCGCGTCGGGCTCTGTGCTGACAGCTCGGAGCCTGGAGCCTGCTTCGGATTCTGTCTCCCTCTCTCTCTGCCCCTCCCCTGCTCATGTTCTGTCTCTCTCTGTCTCAAAAAATAAATAAATAAAAGCATTAAAAAAAAGAAAGTGAAAAAATAGGGCACCACTTATGAGTGCCTGCAACAGGTCTTTGAAAGTCAACCACTTAGAACAGGGATTGACAAACTATAGCCCTTTGGCCAAATCTGGCTTGCCATTTGTATGGTCTACAAGCTAAGAATGGTTTTATATTTTTAAGTGGTTAACAAACAAAAGAAAGTTAATATTTTGTAACACCTGAAAATTATATGAAATTCACATTTCAGTGTCCACGAGTAAAGCTTTGTTGGAACATAGTCATACTCTGTTTCCATATTGTCTATGGCTACTTTTGTGTTACACTGATAGAGTGGAGTATTTGTGACAGAGACGGTATAGACCACAGAGTGTAAAAGACTTATCTGCCCCTTCCAGAAAATGTTTGCCTGCTCCTGACATAGAACTTCAGTTACTTTGCTATGTTTTTGTATTAGAGATGCAGTAGGGTTTCTTTCCTACAGATACTTTTTCTTAATAAATCTTACAACAATATGTTTATTATATTGTTACAATATATCTCATACTTTTTCTAATTTTGCTGCTGCAGAGCCTTGTAGGTTGCACATCATCTGAGAGCCATGTATCTGGCACCGAGTAATAAGCATTGTTCATTAATTTAAGTAAGATTCCAATCTTATTGAGTTTTCCTTCAAATTGTTTTCAATTTAATAAAATCAAACTGTACCTAATAGAGAATTAAATTCTGTATTTGACTCAAATGTCACAGTCGACAATCTCATCCAGACTTTCATTGGGGTGTGCTAGGGTTTCTTTTCCTAAGCCAGCAAGGGTATATCTGCAATAAGAGTCTTCTGAACGGCTCTGAACTTTTTGGATTGCTGCTGTGTGGCGGGGTGGGGGTGGGGTGGGGGTGGAAATCGTGGGCTCCATTCTGAGGCTACAACAATCAAAAGATCTTAGCCTTTTTTTTAATTTAATTTTTTTTAAATTTACATCCAAATTAGTTAGCATATAGTGCAACAATGATTTCAGGAGTAGATTCCTTAGTGCCCCTTACCTATTTAGCCCATCCCCCCTCCCACACCCCCTCCAGTAACCCTCAGTTTGTTCTCAATGAGTCTCTTCTGTTTCGTCCCCCTCCCTGTTTTTATATTATTTTTGTTTCCCTTCCCTTATGTTCATCTGTTTTGTCTCTTAAAGTCCTCATATGAGTGAAGTCATATGATTTTTGTCTTTCTCTGACTAATTTCACTTAGCATAATACCCACCAGTTCCATCCACAAAGTTGCAAATGGCAAGCTTTCATTCTTTTTGATTGCCGAGGAATACTCCATTGTGTGTATGTGTGTGTGTGTGTATATATATATATATATATATATATATATATATATATATCACATCTTCTTTATCCATTCATCCATCGATGGATATTTGGGCTCTTTCCATACTTTGGCTATTGCTGATACTGCTGCTAGAAACATGGGGGTGCATGTGTCCCTTCAAAACAGCACACCTGTATCCTGTGGATAAGTGCCTAGTAGTGCCATTGCTGGGTCGTAGGGTCGTTCTATTTTTAGTTTTTTGAGGAACCTCCATCCTGTTTTCCAAAGTGGCTGCACCAGCTTGCATTACCACCAACAATGCAAAAGAGATCCTCTTTCTCTGCATCCTCACCAACATCTGTTGTTGCCTGAGTTGTTAATGTTAGCCATTCTGACAGGTGTGAGGTGGTATCTCATTGTGGTTTTGATTTGTATTTCCCTGATGATGAGTGATGTGGAGCATTTTTTCATGTGTCAGTTGGCCATCTGGACGTCTTCTTTGGAGATGTGTCTGTTCATGTCTTTTGCCCATTTCTTCACTGGATTACTTGTTTTTTGGCCGTTGAGTTTGATAAGTTCTTTATAGATTTTGGATACTAACCCTTTATCTGATTTGTCGTTTGCAACTATCTTCTCCCGTTCTGTCGGTTGCCTTTTAGTTCTGCTGATGGTTTTCTTTGCTGTGCAGAAGTTTTTTTCTTATTTTGATGAGGTCCCAGTAGTTCATTTTTGCTTTTGTTTCCTTGCCTCTGGAGACGCGTTGAGTAAGAAGTTGCTGTGGCTGAGGTCAAAGAGGTTTTTGCCTGCTTTCCCCTTGAGGATTTTGATGGCTTCCTGTCTTACATTGAGGTCTTTCATCCATCTTGAGTTTATTTTTGTGTATGGTGTAAGAAAGTGGTCCAGGTTCATTCTTCTACATGTCGCTGTCCAGTTTTCCCAGCACCACTTGCTGAAAAGACTGTCTTTATTCCATTGGATAGTCTTTCCTGCTTTGTTAAAGATTAGTTGGCCATACATTTGTGGGTCCATTTCTGGGTTCTCTATTCTGTTCCATTGATCTGAGTGTCTGTTCTTGTGCCAGTACCATACTGTCTTGATGATTACAGCTTTGTAGTCTAGCTTGAAGTCTGGGATTGTGATGCCTCCTGCTTTGGTTTTCTTTTTCAAAATTGCTTTGGCTATTCGGGGTCTTTTCTGGTTCCATACAAATTTTAGGATTATTTGTTCCAGCTCTGTGAAGAATGCTGGTGTCACTTTGATAGGGATCGTGTTGAATATGTAGATTGCTTTGGGTAGTATCGACATTTCAACAATATTTGTTCTTCCTATCCAGGAGCATGGAATCTTTTTCCATTTTTTTTGTGTCTTCTTCAATTTCTTTCATAAGCTTTCTATAGTTTTCAGTGTATAGATTTTTCACCTCTTTGGTTAGATTTATTCCTAGGTATTTTATGGTTTCTGGTGCAACTGCAAATGGGATCAATTCCTTGACTTCTCTTTCTGTCGCTTCATTGTTGGTAAAAGATCTTAGCCTTACGTGTAGCCATCAGTGCACGTGCATGTCTCCCCCTCTACCAGCTTGTGAGGACAAATACAGTCTTATTCATATTAACAACAGATACGGATCCATCAATATTAATACCAAATTCCCCTTAGCTCCCAGCTTCCATCTGCTTATACAGAAGTGCTAGTGCCTTGCAAATGTCCCCTCCCCAGGCATTTTGGGGATCCTCAGGGCTGCTTTGCAGGTGCCTGTTTATGAGACTCAGTCCTGGCTCGCTGTGGCTGCCAGCCAGTGGGGGTGTCTGTGCATGCAGGTCCTAAACCTCCCAGGAGGGCTGGGCACTGGTGTCATTGCAGCAGCCAGAGCTTCCCCTGCCACCTCAGTGTGGCTGAGCTGGAGGTGTGCTGCCCCTGTGGAACATTCCCCCCAGCCCCCGCTCCGCTCCCCAAGCCACTCTGGTGTGACAAGCATGTGCAGGTGTGTGTCGCCGCTGCTCCCGGGAGAGGGAGGTGCAGCTGCTTGGATCACTTAATGTCGGCATCCAAACAGCGCCCTTCAAGGTGAAAAGGAGACTCGGTCTGGGGCTGTCCCACAGCTGGGCTGCTTGGGAACGAAAGTGCCACAAGATGTGGGGAGCCCGCAGGTCCCACTCCCATGCCCACTCACCCTCATGCTCATGGCCTTTCTGCTTTCCTTAGGTCATCATACCACAAGCGTGGTGACTTCCCACAAAAGCCAACCCGACCATCTCCTCCCACCATCAGGCCACACTACGGAGTTTGGCTGGTGGCTCCCGAGCTCATCTCTGCCGTGGTAAACTCACTCCCGGGGACTAGGCAGCCCTCCCTGCGATCCAGCCTTCTTTGGGGCCTCACCAGCGTGTTGAGCTTATCTACACATATCTCAACTTCTGTTGTGCTCAGGGTTAAATGTACTTTACCTCCACCTCCCAGTCCCCAAGTAAGTATGCAGAAACAAACAAATAAATGTGTGTGTGTGCCTGTGTGTGTGTGTGTCTGGTCTAGCACACTTCGAAATCTGACCCAGCCAGGGATCCCTTCTACAGAATATCAAAAGATTCTTTTGTGAACGGAAGGTTTGATTATGGTCTACTGTGAGAAATATTATACCTATCTTTTTATGTAAGTCCTTTAGTTTGAGAAAATTATGTGGCTGATAGATGCTTTTGTGATGATTTTGATAGATGCTTTTGAATGGATGAAAAAAATGCTTTTTTCATTTGATTAGGTATATTTTCAATTTTTATTCATTCACTTAAAAATATTTGTTTTGCATCTACTATGAGCCAGGCACGGGGAACAATGTGGACACACAAGGGCTCCCTTTCCTGGTGGATCTCATATCCTAGTGGGTGAGTGATAAACAAGAGATGAAAGGCATGTATTATTTTCAAGTCATGACCATTTTCATAAGGCAAATGAAAGCAGGGTAAGAGGACAGAGAGTGACAGTGGGGGAACACTACAGTAGAGAGACAGCATGGAGAGAGAAGGCCTCTGGGAGGATGGAACTCTGGAGCTAAGACCTGAAGGAAGTGAGGGAATGAGCTTCCTGCCACTCTTGGAGGAAACGTGCAGAAGAAAGGCATGTGCAAAGGCCCTGGGAGTAGGTTAAGAGGAAGCATGGGCAGAGCTCCTAGGTTAGCACAGATGGGCATTCCTTTAGGTCAACCTTCAACCTAATCACACTCTCCTCCCTCTTTCCCTTTGGGAAAGTTTAAGCATGCTGCCTGAAGCTAATGCAAAAGACACCCCCCCCCCACAACAATAAAAAAACCACCATTTATGAAGATCTACTATGTTCCAGAGATTTTTACATAGGCCATTGACAAAATTTAAAATGATCCTGGGAGGCAGCCATTTTTATCCACACTGCAGATTAATCATGTGACCTGCCCAAGACCACACAGCTAGTAAGTAAGTGGTGGAACTCCAAAGCCTGGGCTATTTCCATCATTTATGAAGTTCTCAGTCTTCTCCAATCCCAGCCTCTTTCATCATATTTACTATCCTGCACTGGATGGCTTCTGAGCCTCAAATGAAGACCCATTTGGGAGGAACAAAGAGAATGGAAAAGGAAGGCTGTTGGGGCAGGGAGCTGGGTAGGTCTCAGCTGATCCTATTGCTTCCACCAACATTTGGAGGCTTCTTCCCAGGTTCTGACAGTGAACGTACTGTGGGAAGTCTCTCTGGAAGTAGGGGAAGCTCATCTGTGTCACCGGCCTGTTGGTATCCTGGAGTTAAGGGCCTGAGACTAAGCATCTCATGGCCTACAAAGAGGATTTCCCTGGAGCGGGCAAGTTATGATAGAGGAGAGCCCGTGCACTTACAGATCCCACAGGATTTCTGCCTCAACTGATCAGGTTCTCTGTGTCACCTGTTCGGCCACACCCTCAGAGCGTTTATGGCAGTCACTAGCCAAGAGTGTTCCATCTATCGTAGTGAGTCCACCAGTACGAGCGAACTCAGTGTCTTGAGCTTGGACCAGAAGCTCTTCCCTACAGGCAGAGGGGTGCATCTCCCACAAGGAGTACCCTAGACACAGCTGGAGGATGGGACTTTTTCTACCAGAATCTCTGCAGGGAGATTTTATGGTTGTGCACGTCTGGACGGACTCCTCAGGGATTATGGTTGGATGGAATCCAATATTCCCTTTTGTAAACCCAGCTTACACGGGTGGGGAGCACATTCCCTAGTGCCTGCCTGAGGACAGAAAGCTGTTTTGTATTTGTGAAATACCAGTCATGCTTTTGATGTCTCTCAAGTCATCTGCCTCCAAATGGGAATCCTAATTAGTTATGTACTCATTATTCAATGAATGTAATTGTTCACAAATCCAATCGTCTATTCATTATTCCTTTCATTCTTTTGCCCTTTGGGCCATCTCATTCAATTATCTAATCCAGAGAATGTAATGTAATAGTTCTCATCATCCGCACATGACCACACATAGCAGTATTAGAAATAAAAAACCACTTCATACGTGTGAAGATGAGTACAAGGCTAGAGTAACTGCTGTGACAAACCATCCCCAAATGTTAGCAGGTCAATGTAGTTAAAATGAGTGAGTCACTTACATTAGAGAGGGTCATGTGTCCTCTCACTCAGACGGCTCCCCTGGAAGGTTGCTGTCCAGTTGCTGACTCAGGAACCCAGACTCCTGCTCAGTTGTGGCTCCATCTTCCTCTAAAGTCCTTGGAGTCCTCTCTACTCAACCAGCTAATGGAGAAAGAAAAGGAAAGGCCACATGCATGAGGATTGTGGAGGGTCTGCAAGGGGGCTTCTATCCCTTTGTCTCACATTCTTTTGGTCCAGACTTAATCATTTGGCTACATCACAGGCTGGAAGAACACAGCCTAGCTGGCTATCCTAGAGCAAAGGAAAGTGATTTGGTGAACAGCTGGCCATCCACTGTGAATCCATGGTCTCTAAAATCAACTAGGATCCTGCCTGCCCAGTATCCTATGTTACCCCAGCCAGCTCTTTCTACTTTATCAGTTATTTCAAAATTTACTGTTTCCCGAATTTCTGCCTCTACCACAATTCCCACTATTATTTTTTAAAGATTCTTTTTGTCTTAAGGAATCTCTACACCCCACATGGGGCTTGAACCAACAACCCTGAGATCAAGAGTCACATGCTCTACCAATGGAGCCAGCCAGGTGCCCCTCCCATTATTCTTTTTTGAAATAAAAGATTTCAGACATATGAAAAAGGATAAAGAACAAAGTTCACTGTATATCTACGACCCACATAGGAGACAAAATATTGCAAAGACAGTTGAAGTTGTCTGTCTATCTATCTCTGATTCTTTCTCAGGAGGCGATCTTGTCTCCTATTAAACAAAGAAAATAGGAGCTCACCGTATCATAACTCCCTCAATGTTCTGCCACCAACAATACAAACATCCCTGCTTCCATCACCATTTCTTCTTGTTTTCTGTTGCCACAGGAGAAGGATGTCTCCCCTCTCCTTCATCTACTCCTTCCTCTTGCTCTCTCCCTCCTCCATTACTGCAACCTCACTCTCTCACCCCATGTCTCCGTGTGTTCAGTTTCTTCCTTCTCATCAGCATTTAATGATTTTTAACTCTCTTCCAACTTACTTAAAATACAAAAGCAAAACCTCACAGCACTAGCTGACTTTGTATTTCCTTCTAGGCTCACTCTCCTCTTCATGAAAATTCTTTCTGAAATGGCTGTCCACTCACACTTTAAGCCACTGCAATCTGATTCCATCCCACTGCTCTGGGGAACCAGTTCTATCCTAGGCCATTATGAGCATCCACTCAAACCAATGGATATTTCTCAGTCTTTATCCTCTTTCACCTCCCAGCACATTTGACCCCCCTGGATCTATCTCCTTTTCCTTCTTGAAACACTCCCTTTCCCTGGTTTCCCTAGAACTATGTTTTGCTTGGTCTCTTATTACTGTCCAGATCTTAGTACATTTGTCCTCTATATTCCCTTAAGTGACAATATTTCTTAAATGTTTTCCTCCTAGACCATCTTCTCTTTTCCTCTTATGTATTTTTCTTTAGTAATTCATTTCACTTTGTATTTTCCTTTTTTTCTTCCACATGTCATTTTCTACTGAATCCTTGTCAGCCCTAGGCCCAAATCTCTCTCACCAAAACCAACCAACTAAACAGAAAATGAACAACACCGTCAACAACAAAGATCTGTCTGTAAACCCTTGCTATAACATCCACCTACTTTGCTATCACTTCTTGGCCAAAATTCTTGATAATTATCTACAAACGTCCCTCCACTTCCTCACCTCCCACATTTCCTCAGCTCATTCTAACATCCTGGATTCTGCTCTCATCACTTCATCATGGTGGCTCTTGAGAAGGTTGTTGGTAACCTTTATATTGCTAAACCCAGTGGTCGTTTTTAGCCATCTTTCCCCTGACTTCTTAGTGGCCTAAATCCTATAGATGAGTGTTTGGATTCTGACACCACACTTTCCCTTCCACCTCTTTGACTACTCCATCTATGCTATTCTGTGGACTCATCTCAAAATATCTGTCTTCTAAATACTGAGTTTTTCAAGCCTTGGTCTTAGGCATTTTTTTCCCTTCAAAGTTTCCCTGCCCTTGACTTTAGTTACTATTTATATCTTGATGACCCACAAGTTTATTAAATGTCAGGTCAGATCTTCCTTCTGAGCTCCAAACCTGTGTATACAATTTTCTCCTTCACGTTGCCACTTGGATATTTTAAAGACTTCTCCAATTCAGTATTTCCAAAACTGGTATCTTGCATTTTTCTCTCTAAACCTTGTCCTAGCTCTCCGGTGTTTCCTGATTTAGCGAATGGCATTATCATCTATTCAGATACACAAACAATTCCCACAAAATTACTTTCAATAATTTCTCCTCTATTTCTCCCTCTAATTCATCCTGTTGTCAGTTTTGCCTCTCAAATATTTTCAAATCTCTCTTCCTATCCACATCTACCATAACTTCTCTCTATATATCTTGTACCAGTTTCCTTCTCTCCCTGTGATCCTAACACAGTGACTCTAGAGGCCTTTAATCTAGGCCTACTGCTTCTGTCCCCTTTTCTGGAACATTCTCTTTTTCTACTTTGTCTCTCCCTACTGACCTTGGAAACTCCTCTCATAATTTTTATCTCAGCTTAAGCATCCTTTTTTTTTTTTTTCAGGGAACTATCCCTTGATTCCTCAGACTGGATCAAGTTTCTTTGTTATATACTCTTATGGTTTACTGTTTATCTTTCTTTCACAGTACTTAAGACAGTATATTTATATTTGTGTGATTATTTGACCAAGGTTGAATCTTCTTCACTAGATTACATAGCCTAGTCTGTATTGCTAACCTCCATATTCTTGGCATATAGTACAGCACATGACACATATTTTAGGTGCTCAGTAAATGACTGAGTGGTTTCAAGTATTGACTATAGGGTAAGAATTGCCAAAACTATCTCCAACCCAAGTTGCTTTCCTGAGCTTCAGATCTATATAACTAACTCTTTACTGGGAATCTCTGATTGGAATCTTACTGGCATTGCAAACTTAACAAATCCCAAACTATGCTTTCTCCACCCCCATGCAAACCTCATTCTTCTCCTGAGTTTCTATCTCAGAGAATGATTCCCCCCAACCTTTCATTTGCCCAATTGAACACCAGGCATCAGCTCTGGACTTTCTGTCTCCCTCATCTTTCATTTTTGATAAAGCACCAACTCCTCCTCATTCTGTCTTTCAATTGTGCTTCCAATCTGTTCATTTCTACCCAACCTCATGGTCCCTATTCTAATTCAGGATATTATCAACTCTACTCTGGATCACTATAAATGTCACTTTACTGGTCTCCCTCCTTCTAGTGTGTGTTCCTCCTAGCCATCAACCTTTATATACAGTAATATATCTAAAATGAAAATCTGATCATACCTCTACTTTAAACCCCTAGATAGTTCCTCATCACTCAAAAAGGCTTATAAAACTCTGAAGGAGCCAGTTTTTGCTTGGCTCTCCATCCTCCTCTTTTATTTCTCTCCATACTTCATCTTCTATCCATGCTAGATCACTTCCAGTTTATTGAATGGGCCCTGCTCTCTTTATCTTCATATTTTCTGTATTAGCAAGTTACTGCTGCATAACAAATTATTCCAAAGCATAATGTCTTATAGCAACAATAATTTATTACTTCCCATGGGCCTGTAGGTCAGCTGTGTAATTCCTCTGATTTGGGCCAGATTCATTCACCTCCATTGGACAAACTCATTTGTCTTTGCTCATTTAGCTGGTCAGCTGGGAGCTGGCTGGTCTAGAATGATCTAGCATGGCCTTATCGGGCTCTTTTCCACATGGTCTCTCATCCTTCAGGAGGAAAGCCCTGGTTTATTCTCATGGTGATAGCAGAGTTAGAAAGAAAGAAAGAAAGAAAGAAAGAAAGAAAGCAAGCAAACATGCAAGGCCTCCTGATGCCTACACATGAAACTAACATGTAATCATTTCTGTTGCATTCTATTAGCCAAAGCAAGTCACAAGATGATCCCAGATTTAACAGATCAGAAATAGACTCCACCACTTGGAAGAGTTGCAAACCTATATTGCAAAGGGCTGAGTACATAAATGGGTGGAGAATCTGGGCTATTTTTGCAGTCAGTCTAGCACATCTTTTACATTCATTTTGAAGAGAACACCTGTACCTCAGCCCTTCTCTTTAATAACTCATAATTATCTTTCTAGTCTCAATTTAGATGTCACTTCTGGGAAGCTTTTCTAGATTCCTCTAGATGCCTCTCCTTTGGACCTCATCATTATAGCACGTGCATAAAATACCTATCTGATTCTCCAATTAGAACATAAGTTCTTAAAGACAGAGACTGTGTCTTATTTGGTCACCTCCTTGCACAATGCCTGGCAACAGCAGGGGCTGTTATAGGTAAATTTAAATTTAAAATGCACAATAAAAATCAAGCAAGCAAGATCTCAATAAGTAAATTTAAATGTGAAATGCACAATAAAATCAATCAATATCAACATGTGCTTCCCTGCCACTTAAATCTCTGTTTTGGAATAACACAGCAGCAAATATGGTCACCAACTTGGCTTTCTCCCTGTCTTTTCCTTTCTTTTTTTCTTCTTTGGTAGAGGCAAGGGAGCAGGATTTGAACTTTACTGTGTGATTCTACTCATGCGGAGTGGCCACGAAAATACAATATCAACACAAGAACAATGGGCACGAATCTACCTTATTTTCTTGTATTTCTTTTGAGCCCCTCGCCCCCCCTTTTTTTTATGGCCCTGTTCTCTACTCATCACCCGTATGGTAAGAAGCCTTGCACTGCTTTATCTATAAATTGCTTTTTCTCAGGGCTCAGTGATTCTCATCGCTAGTCTCCTCCATGTCTCACAACAGAGCTAAATCTGGTATTCACGGTGCCGTCTCTAGAGCAGTGAGGCACAAGATGACTCCAACTTCCTTCACTCAGCTGGCTTCCTTGTTGCCATCTTATCACATTCACTTCCAAGTTGTTACTGCCTTTTCTTAATCGCCTCCTTCACTTTTTAATTGACTTTCCTCTTGCTGTAGCTGCTTCCTCCCCCACACCTTGCCTCCCCCCTACAGATTCTCAAGTGCTGCTGTACTGTCCTTCCCATCCACATATTTTGTTCTCTTGCCAATTATCACTGTTCTAAGTATCTGAGCGGACCAGAAATGCTAACCCCCTCCCCTACGTAATTCATTTCAATAGCAAATTGTGATGACATGGGCAGTTCTCTCTTTCACTATTTTAAGCCCATCAGGGTTAATATCATCCTCTGCCAATATGTATCCACTCCTGTGGCTCCCATCTTTGCCATTGTAACACATTTTCTTGACCTTTCAAAAATTGCCCCTGAGGTTAACTACCATTTCTCACAAAAGAGAAGATTAGTAATGACAACAACCCACGGAAAAAGTATTACTCAGCAACTCCCAACAAAGAACACTAGTCAACTAGGGCTCTGATTCAGCAAGATCAGCCTTAGATTCTCAAAGTGACGGGATGAACTCTAAATGAGCCACTATTCCCAGCAGTAGGAGGTTCAGTATTCACAAGTTATGCCAAAGTAGCACCATTTACCTTTTTGACAAGTTTATAAGACTAGGACTTCAGTAAGATATTTGGCAAAGTTTCCTTGGCAGTCTTGAGAACTGTGAGGAGGAATATAGGTAGGATGATTCTGTGGCTGCATGATTATGCGGATGGAAAATCATTCCTACCCATAGAAAGTTGATTAATGGGGATGGAATTTTTTTTTAATAAAGGGCTGGGTAGTAATTAGTTAGGCTCTGTGAGCTGAACTACTCAAGTCTGCCACTATAGCCGAAGAGCAGCCCTAGACAATATATAGAAACAAATGTGCAGGGCTGTTTTGCAATAAAACCGTATTTATAAAATGGGCATGGGTTGGATTTGGCCCATGGCCACAGTTTGTTGACCCCTGTCTTTGGGTCTAAGCTACCAAGGGGCAGGACTATCTCATGCAAGTTTTAGTGACCCATACAGCAGAAAAATTCAAAACCTTCAATCTGCAACTGGACTGTCGTCTTTAATTACTCAACCCCATTGCACTCAGTTAGTGTTCACACCTGCTGATGCACCCATGTTCACACACAGGTGCGCAGTCACCACAGAAAGGTTTTCTTTTATTCTAGTTAATACCAGATATCCTCAGAGAGAAAAGAAGCACTGAGTCCTATTACTACAGAAATCAGTGCAGATTAAGAATTAATCTACACATAGATGAGCTCACAAAGGACATAAGAAAACATTAGCAGTTGATTGGAAATTAATGCTAAAATGCTAAATGAAGTTCTTAGATTGAAGCAGGTACATCACACTTGAATTGTTAATATGGCAATTAGCTCAGCCACCTACAAAGTGCTTGTTAATAAGTACTTCATAAAGACTTCTGTTAAATGAGAGCACACAGCAGGTTTATAAAATGTAAGTTTATATGGTCTTGAAAAATGTACTCAATATGTTTCTTTTTAAAAAGTCTAGTCATGGGGACTTCTTGAAAGAGTTCGTGCAGTAGCGAAATTTCAAATATTCTGTCCTTTCTGAAACTAAAGCCCGATAAGCTACAAAATGGTTCTCAAAGTGTGGTCTGCAACTAGCAGCATTGGCGTCACCAGGAAATCTGCTAGAGATGTCAATTCTTTTTTTAAATTTATTTCTATTCTTCTTTTTTTAAGAGAGAGAGAGAGCGAGAGAGCGAGAGCATGCACGCAAGTGAGGGAGGGGCAGAGGGAGAGACAGAATCCCAAGCAGGCTCCATGCTGGGCTCAATCCCATGAGCCTGGGATCATGACCTGAGCTGAAACCAAGAGTCAGACGCTTAACTGACTGATCCACCCAGGTGCACCGAGATGTCAATTCTTGGGGCTTCATCCCAGACTTCCTGAATGAGACAGTCTGGAGTGGGGGCCAGAAATCTGTGTTTTGATAAGCGCTTCTAATAATTCTGATGTGGCTCAAGCTTGAGAACTACTGCTTTATAACACTGAGGATTAACTGCAAGTAAGGTTGAGCTGTGTGTCCTACTGTGTGCGTGGGGCAGTGAGTCCTACTTTGTGTTCTCATTCGCATTACTTGGGGTACTTCATAAATACTGTCCTACCCAGAGATTATGATTTAATTGGTTGGGGATATGCCTTGAAATGTTAAAAAAAATTCCCAGGTGAGGGAGGCCTGGGTGGCTTGGTCGGTTGGGCATCTAACTTTGGCTCAGTTCGTGATCTCACGGTTCATGGGTTTGAGCCCTGCATCGGGCTCTGTGCTGACAGCTCAGAGCCTGGGGCTTGCTTCGGATTCTGTGTCCGCCTCTCTCTGTGCCCCACCCCCACTGGCAGTCTGTCTCTCTGTGTCTCAAAATAAGTAAACATTAAAAAAATTTTTAAAAACCCAAACATAAAAAAATTCCCAGATAATTCTTACCTGTAGACATGTTTAGTAAACACTAGAGTAGAAGAAGCCATACGCCAGTGCAAATATGGCAGAAAAAACTGTCTTGATGGTATGGAGGATGAATATCTACTTCTTAGTTTCCTTCAGGAAACTAACCCTTCAGGTTGGATTTAGCTCTATTTTGGTTAAAAAATAGTTTGTTTGCTGTATTTGTCTTTGGGAAATTCCTAGGGTCTTTGCATCAGCTTACACATGATCTTTGTGATGTTGAAAAGAGTGGCATATCATTGTATGGATAGATCTATTCTTGTTTTGCATACATTAAAATATAGTTTCTTATGCTCAATATCAATAATCATTAGGGAAATCACATTAAGACCACAATGAGATATCACTTGGCACCTGTCATAATGGCTAAAACCAAAACCACAAGAAATAACAAGTGTTGGCAAGGATGTGGAGAATAAGGAACCCCCATGCACTGCTCGTGGGAATGTAAATTTGTGCAGCCACAGTACGAAAGATATGGAGGTTCCTCATAAAGTTAAAAATAGAAATGCCATATGATCCAGTAATTCTACCACTGAGTATTTAACTAAAGAATATGAAAACACTAATTCAAAAAGATAAATGCACTCCTATGTTTATTGAAGTGTTATTTGCAACAGCCCAGATATGGAAGCAACCCAAGTGTCCACTCATAGATTAATGGATAAAGAAGATGCGGTATATACATACAACTGAGTATTATTCAGCCATAAGAAAGAGTGAAATTTGCCATTTGCAGCACCATGGACAGAGCTAGACAGTATTATGCTTAGTGAAGTAAGTCAGTCAGAGAAAGACAAGTACTGTATGGTTTCACTCATATGTGGATTCAAGAAGCAAAACAAACGAACAGACAACAAAAAAGAGAGAAAAACAAAAAGAGATTCTTACATACAGAGAACAAACTGGTGGGTGCCAGAGGGGAGAAGTGGGGGGATGGGTGAAATAGGTGATGGGGATTAAAAAGCACACTTATCATGATGAGCCCTGAGAAGTGTACAGAATTGTTGAATCATTATATTGTACACTTGAAACTAATATAACGCTGTATATTAATTATACTTAAATAAAAAACAAACACAATAGTTTCTTCTATCCTTAAAATATCTACACACACACACACACACACACACACACACACACACACACACAGTTATCAGTTAGCTGGAAGTCCATGGTGGGATGTACACCATGCCCTTTGCATTAGTAAATGAAATCCTATGAATGAGGAGATGGTCTAGTTCTAAAGATAATGGGTATGAAGTAAACCAAAAATAAGGAACAAAACCAGAAACAGAAATTTCAAGAACTTAAAGATTTAAAACTACTACAACAAAATAACTAGTAAAATCAGCAAGTGTAGGACATCCAAAAATAATGATAATGTCAATTAGGCATATAGGATATGACCAATACTGTTTCCAGGCTGTACGTTACTTACTAGACAAACAAAAATAAAATAAGTGAATTTAGGGGTCAACTCCAGAAGCAAATAATAAGAAATACAAACCAAAGGAAAGCAGAAGAAATTCATTAATAAATATAGAAAGACAATAATAAATGAAAATACAGAAAAGATAGCATGTTTTCCTTAAAAATGAGAAAAAATAGATGAACCATTAACTGGTCTAGTGAAGAAAAAAAGATGAAACTCAGCAAACATAATTAGGAATAAAATAGGAAGAAATAGAAAAGACTTACATAAATACCGTACATATTTCTAAGCTAATACTTTTTAAAATTTGGATAAAATGGAAAAATTCCTAGGACGACATAGTTTTTATGAAGATGATCCGGAAGGGAGTAAAATACTTAAATAGATCAATAACTATAGGAGAAATCGAAAGAAAAAAGCGTTTTTTTAAATCTCAAGTTTCAGATATTCCTAAACTATTGAGACAGTTGCAGGGAATAGAGAAAAAAAGGACCATTTCATCTTTTTACAAAGCCAGAAACTAGAGTAAAGCCAACAAGCATATCTGAGAGCACAAGGGGGGAGATTGTGATTTCACAAGGACTTTGCAAAATGGCTCTAAGAAAAACTAAATTTTATTGGTTCAAGTGTGAGGCCAGGAAAAGACTTTGAGCCTTCTGGACCTTTCCATCATTCAAGAATGAATGGCCTGGGGGAATAAAGTATTTCCCTGATTCTAAATTTCTATTGGCTGTAAAACCATCCGTTTAATTATACATATTTTAGGGATAAAACAAAATACATTTAATGTACGTAAAACAAGAAAACATGCATTCATCTATTTATATACCATTTTCTCTTCGTTACCACAAGACTGCATCTAAGCCTTCTCCACACTGCAAAGTCTAAAAATTCCTGGGGCTCATTTCCAGCTGTTGCACTGACACACAGCACATAGTGATGGGCTGCTTTTCAAAGTCTGAGCTGCCAGACTTGACCTCTCCACCAGCTTTAGGATGACAGTCTGTTTGGTGGACTAAGAACTCCAAGGCTGTGCCTGCATTTCTTATTTGGTTAAGCCCTAGTTTCATTTTTTTTTCAATCAAATCATGCATTTGATTGAAGAGATTCAGCTTCCTCTGAAAGCCAGCCAGAAGCTTTAGGCTAATAGCTTTTTGGTGCCTGGGTGATAGTCCCTTGTCGCATGTGTATGAGCTACACCAACCATGCCTGGCTTTCAGAATCCTGTAGTTCCTTCTGAAATTTCTTATTTCTACTGTCTTTGATGGCCTGTTCTGGTATTTCACAGGAAATCTTATATTTGCACAATGATACCTCTTTCAAGTGCAACACAAGAGTGAGACATTTTCTTTTTTTAATGTTTATCCATCTATTTTGATAGAGAGCGAGCAAGCATTAGTGGGGGAGGAGAAGAGAGAGAGAGAGAGAGAGAGAGAGAGAGAGAGAGAGAGAATTCTAAGCAGGTCAATGCAGAGCCTGATGTGGGGCTCAGACCCACGAACCGTGAGATCGTGACCTGAGCCAAAATCAGGAGTTGGACACTTAACCGACTGAACCACCCAGGTGCCCCAAGAGTGGCACATTTTAAAAAACCATGTTAAAAGACAATTAAGGTACCTACTACCAAATCTTGGGCATTCTACAGTAAAACCATCCTCCCATAAAAAGAACTAGGGCTCTTTGGACCAAGATTTGGTTCTAGGGCTGGGGCAGGAAATATGCAAGACAAGTCTGGAGCATCCAAATAGATAAAGCTGGAACAATTTGAGCAATAAAATAAAGTAGAATCGCGTTATAATCCCAAGTATAGGATAAATATCCATGAGTTCATAGTGCCATAAATCAATGATTTAATAACTAACTAGAGGAAAAGCAAATAATTTATGCAGATACTCTGCCCTCAGTGAGGTGATCAAGGTTAACCTCATCATGTTAAGTCATTTTGATAGTGTGAAAATTAATAAAGGGAAATCTCACTAAGGTGGACTGAGGATGCTAGAAGGGTAGGTTGGTAGGGGGAACTATACCACTCAATGTCAATTACAGGAAGAACTGTCAATTACAAACCCCTGACAGAAGAATCTCATCAATTATGGGCCCCAACAGGGAAAGATGTACACCGGATCTCCTACAGGAAACCAACCACCCCTGCAACTCAGCCAATGAGAAACCGTCATCACCTTCAACTCTTGCTTTTCTTCCAGAGACTTTTGTTGAAAACAGCCCCTCCCAGTTTCTCCTCCTCCATAACATCATGTTTGTTGGACTTAATGATGGCTTTGCTGTAGCTTGCTTACCCTGGATTTCAAGTCTCTGCTGTGCCCAAATGAACCTGTTTTTGCTGGTAAAATAGGAGCAGTTTTATTTTTAAGGTTCACAACAACATGTGTGATATATTTAGAATGGCACTTTAGCCCTGTGGTCTCCCTTCTTAAAACTCATAACCCTAATCTATTCATGAGACAAACATCAGACAAATTCCAATAGAGGGACACTCTACAAAATAGCTGACAAGTTCTCCTCAATACTGTCAAGATCCTCAAAAGCAAGGACATTCTGAGCCAAGAAGAGTCTAAAGAGACATGACAAATAAATGCAATGTGGTATCCTGGATGAGCTTCTGGAAAAGAAAAGGGACATTAGGAAAACACTAAGGAAATCTGATAGGGACTTTAGTTAGTAAGAGTGTATCAATATTGGTTCATTAATTGTGACCAATGTATCAAACCAATGTAAGATGCCAATAAAAGGGGAAATGGGGCTATAGGGAACTCTCTGTATTCAGCTTTTCTTTAAATGTAAAGCTATTCTAAAATAAAAAGTTGATTTGAGAAACAATTCAGGATGTAGATGTAAGTCTAAATTCAAGTATGTGTAGCCCTTTCAAAGCAAAGATCTCAAAGGAAATGGCAATCGGATGAACAGAGTCCTTGAATACATGTCCCAATTCAAATACTCAGGCCCTGACAACTCACTCAGCATTTACCTCTTTTCTAACACGATTTTTGAAAGTGCATGTTGATTTCACAGATATTAAAATTCGCAAAACAATTCCCTTAGAATGAGGGATACTTCTTTTTGTACTCATTAAGTTTAATTATTATTGATAATGGAAAAATAGTTTTTCCTATTGTTTCCAATGCTGTGAGCTCCTGGGTCCCATTTGCCTGTCTCCTCAGCACCTCACAACCCAGGCATTTGACTGTATTTGAAACATGCCAAGCTGGATGCATAATGGCATCAATTTATTGAGTGATAAGAGTGCCCGGCTCTGTTAACCAGGGGAATCACAAAAATGGAGAGGGAGTAATGAAGGGCACACACTCACCAACTCACACACACACTGTTTTCTTAGGGCCCTTTATTCATGTGAGTAAACTTTTGCAGGCGTGTTCTTTAAGATGACACATGCTGATGTCAAATTGATTTTCTTATGGCTGTTTTTTGAGTTATTTTCATGTTCGACAAAATGATATTTGAGAACTATTTCACCAAAAGCATTTGCATTATATGTTTAAATAAAACACAGTGGGTGGAACCAAACAATCCAGAAACTTTACATTTCCTTGAAGACTTATTTGGAGAACAGTCACCAAATATCTGCTATGCATGTTGGAGGAAGTGCAGTTTCTGGAGACGATGATTCTAAACAACAGATAAGACGGAGAAGACTTTAGAATCTTGTGGCCAAATGGAGTGTCGTTAAATGATCACAGAAGGCTTTCCTCTTTTCTCGCAAGTTTTCTCTTTCGGTGATCCCATTTCCAGATATGCACTTTGATCCTCCCTGTTAACCCTTCCAGAAGCCCGTGGTCCATCTGGACACTTCCTTTTGTGCATTTCAACAGCAAATTAATCACAACATCTTGCGCATTCTAAACCCAAAGCATCTCTTGAATTTGCCTACACTCTTGAATCTTGCCCCTTTTGTCCGAGCTACCACTCTTCTCTAATGGTTTCCTTTCTTTGACTCTTACTCCTTCTGATCCACTGCCGCCCAGGAGCCAAATGCGAATTTGATGATGTCATTCTAGATGACTTCCTGCTGTTCTTGTCATAAAGCTTAGAAACCTTCATGAAGCTTCTCCTCTGTAGTGAACACCACAGCACAGTGCCTGGACCCTGGATCCTAGGATCTAGGCATCATCCCCCTGTCGGCTGCTGAGGGCTTACAGCTGTCTCTCCTGGGGAATCGCCCTTAACCAGGGGCGATTATCATCTGATGACTGGTCAAGGGTGGGTGAGGCCCCTTGCCTCAATTCAGACCACACTGATGGGCCATCCTGGCTCCCCATGTTGTCTGCTGAGTCCTCTGCTACAACTACACTGAGGTTCAAATTCCCCTTCTGCTCAGTCTTGCTTCACCTCACCTCCTTTAGAGATGTTGTTTATTAGTTCACACCCTCACAAAACCCCCTGTAACTCAAATCTCCACCTGAGAGGCTATTTCTCAGGAACCCAGTTTAAGACACCACCACCTCTTTTGCCTCTTTTCTTTCTTTCTCTCTCTCCACGGAATGCATTCTCTGCCCCATCTCTGTGGCAACCTGGATTTCCATCCTGCATCTGCACCAATTGCCAGAAGCAAGGCTCGTCATTTGACATGTTTATTCTTCCATGAAAGGAGAAGGCTTTTGTAGATCAGAAATTCTCAAACTTTAAGATGCCTACGAATCACATTGTGTTTGCTAAAAATGCACGTTTGGATTTTCTGAGATTCCGCATTTCTGATATCAGCTCCCAGGTGATCCCAGATGCAGTCTGTGGACCACGCTCCAGCATTAAGATTCTAGAAACTCTCTTAGATTCTTTGCATCTGTACTGGTTTGATAGCAGCACAGCATTTGGGATCAAAGATTCCGAAGTTGTACACAATTGGCTCTAAGTCCCCACTCAGCCTTCCCCAGCTGTGTGGCCTTGATCAAGGTGTTCTGTCCAGGTTTCCATTCCCCCATTTATAAAATGGGAGGAAATAGTGCCAGCTCCTAGGAATTAGTGTGGAGACTGGATGACAGAACAGGGAGATCACTTACCACAGTGCCTGGTACATAGCCCTCAAAAGTTGTCAGCTTCATATAACTGCAAACCAGCATTCCATGTGGGAACATGAAGAGTGTTGTTGTTATGGGTCAGTCACTCGAGCCACATCCAGACACTCAGATGGGCCCTGATGGTAGATTCACCTCTGAAGTCTAAGTGGTACAGAGCCGCAGAGAGGGAAGTAGAACAGAACTGACTGTTCAGGTGCAGAGAGATGAAGCTTCATCAAACAGAAGAGCAAAAGCTAGGAAGGGAGATGGCACTCTTTCTGGAATTTTCCATGTTGTTTCACAGGTAAAGAAAGGCACCTAAGTCCCCAGCTGCTGGCTGTTCTGTGGTTCCTGGGCCAGATGACCTGGGAAGTGGGGAGCGGAATCCTCACAGAAGCAGAAGAGAACCTGTCATGTTAGTCCTCTCTTCTGCCCTTCGTGCTCAGTAACCTGTCCCAGAATACGCCCATAAGACTCACGCTGGATTTAATCCTAGGAAGTATATGTATGATCAAAAAAAGCCAATAGTCCCCAGAGACAGCAAAAAAGGATTCCACAGCCTGAACATGTTACCTTTGATTCAGAGCAAAGGGGGTCTATCAACAGGAAACACTGTTGTTTCCTCTCAGTAGGGGTGGCTGAGTGTAGCAGCTGTTGTATGAGCCAGCGTGCTGACAAAGGGGACAAAGGGACACATCTTGGAGCTGTGTGAGACAGACAGGCAAAGAGCAAATGTCACTCATTCCATTTCAGCCAAGAGCAAGTGCAGATGGACCAGAGAGGCACAGACAGCCACACTCGAGGCAGCAAAGTCAGGGGTGGGGGCCTGGGAGGTGGGGAGGGAGTGGGTAGGAAGCCAGCCAGGAAAAGTGCTGCACCTGTAAGTCCTTTGTGGTCCCCAACATAAGCAAACACACTGTCGGAGAGGCAAAGCTAAGGCCTTTTACTCAAAGGCTGGGAGTAAAATCATTCTGGTTTTAACTGGCAAAAGGAACTTGACATAGAGAAGACACGTTTTGCAAAAGCCCTAAAACACCTCTCAAAACACAAAGGGAAAAAGGAACATGAAAGTTAATTTATCTAGTTGTAACTCAGTCCTGCTTGCTTTTTTAACAAATTCAGTCAATATTAATGTTTTAGTCATCTACTAAGAGCAGTGTGTGCACAGTTCTAAATGACTGAAGTTTTCCTATACTCACAACTCATTTATTCCTTCATTCAACTTCTTCTCTAGCTTCCTTTGCTGTTACATGTGGCTGAAGGACGGGGTTCTCAACAGCGAAGGGATATACTCCAAGTCTGGCCCATAAACCCTCTCTCCCACAGCCCTTGTTCTTTTTCTTCATTTGACTGAAGAACAGAGAAGATCTGGAGGATCTTCTGGAAGACTGACCGACAAGACAGGAGAGTGAGCCCTTGAATGATTGAATGAGTAGAGCACTAATGCTCAGCTGGTTCCACGGCCCCATTATACACGTGAGAAATTAACATTTGCTGCACTGAGCCATTTACATTTTAGCGCTGTATGCTCCCACAGTGAATCTACCCAGACTAACAAGTGTGCATAAGGCAGTGAGGGCACAGACAATGAGTTACCTTAGTCCCAGGGAATCTGAAAAGGCACCGCAGATGTGAAAACACTCAATGGAGTGGAAGGAGGACTAGAAGTTTGCTGAACAGGCAAGGGAGAAGGGAAGAGAATTCTGGGGGCAGGCAAGAAGAAATGCGACAGAAGACATCACTGAAGAGAACGGGTTATTTGGGAGACTGTTTTAGTGTGCTTACAGACGGCAGGGGAGACTTGGGAAACTGCAGACAAGTGAGGGGCAAGGGTGAGCAAGTGACGTTGTGGGCCAAATCCAGCCTGCTGCTTGCTTTTGTATAGCCCGTAGACGAACAATGGTTTTCACATGTTTAAATCGTTGGGAAAAAATCAAAAGAAGAATGATACGCTGCGACACATGAAAACTATATGAAATTCAAATTTCAGGGCTGATAAACTAAGTTTTATTGGAATACAGCCTTGCTCATTCATGTAGGTATTGTCTATGGCTGTTTTTACACTAAAATGGCAAATGGCGGAGATGAATAGTTGTGACAGCGACCATATGGCCCACCGAGCCTGAAATATTCACTATCTATCTCTACAGAAAAACTTTGCCAACCTCCAATTTAAAGTCTGGACTTTATCATGTGTGACAGACTACATTATGATTCCCATTCTTTACTTTTCCTTGAATCCATACTCTGTCACGTGACTTTGAATTTCATACCATGGAGTGGACTACATTTTTCTGCTTTATTGATGTGGTCTAGGTCAATGCTACTTGCTTTGGTCAGTGGAACATGGGAGAAAGTTCTAAGCCCTGGCAATAATAGAAATCATGTTTTTGCTTTTCCTTCTTGTACTTCTCTCATTGTCACTGGAAGGACACAGCCCTCAAAGCACAAGAATGAAAGGACTGTGGAGCAGAGCTACCACAACTAAACTCTGGCCCAAATCTGAAGCGGAGTCATTCCGGCCAATTCTCAGACCTATTAGAGCGTTAATAAATGTTTCTTGTTGTATGCCAGTGGGCTTTGGAATCGTTTGTTAAGCAGCAATAGCTGATTGATACATCATGTAGCTGTTGTGGAGAGAAAGTTACTAGGTGCAAGCCTAGACACACTTCCTTATAACTAAATGTTAAGGAATATTAGCAAGTTAAGGTTGCTAAGGCCTAATGCTAAAGCTGTTTTTTAGTGATCATATAGAAGCCTAGTATGAAAGCAAAATTATTGTGAATTTAGGCAGAAAACTCTTGGCTTTTTCTCCTCTTTTTGAGATCTGAATAAGGCCTCTGACATCCCTCCTCCAAAGTTAAGTGGTCCTATATTTGCATAGAAGTTTCCCTTTTCTTCCCTTTACTGCTGCTTATATTTGTTTTGGCATACCCCTGCTATGTCCTCAATGGCTCTGTATTAGGGATATGGCCCTCTCCATGACCTGACCTGTATAATTTTAGAGCTTGAAAATCTCTAATTCATCTATCCCAGAAAATTCTAGAATATGAATTATTTTATGAAATGCCTAAGAAAGGAGATGAGGCAAAACACCAAAAGTGTCCCTTCCAGGTTTCTTGGCTAATGCCTATGTGGGTTGTCATGGTGACTGGAAAGTGATGGAGAAGAGAGAGGAGATTGGAGAAGATACTGTCATGTTGGGACCTATAGAGCCTTTGTGAACATTTGCTTCTTGGAAATTAACTCAGAAAATTACATCATTCAGTAATTTGGTTTCCTGATTATCACAAGATAAATGAAATCCTTTCAAGACTCTATAAACTGGAGGGGCACCTGGGTGGCTCAGTCAGTTAAACATCTGACTCTTGATTTCAGCTCAGGTCATGATCTCACAGTTTGTGAGTTCAAGGCTCACATCAGGCTCTGCACTGATTGTGTAGAGCCTGCTTGGGATTCTTTCTCTTCTTCCCTCTCACTCTCCTTCTCTCTCTGCCCCTCCTCAGCTTGTGCTTTCTCTCTCTTTCTCAAAATAAATAAACTAAAAAAAAAAGAGTCTATAAACGGGAATTTCTTCTTTCTCTTATCCCAGAGTCCAAGGGGCCATGGCTAGGAGAAGAAGCATCCTGAACATGGTAACATTAAAGTTTAAGCTTTTGAAATTTGCTTATCTATTTATTATGTTGAAGTCTCTCACTTGTTCCTTGCAGTTGCCACCTGCCATCTCACCACCAAAATTAGGCAAATAAGATAGGCACAAAGCCTCAGTCACCCCCAAAACAATTAAATTACAGTCTCTAGGGGATGAGATGCAGGCACCAATATCTTTTGAAGCTCCTGGGTGATTCCAACAAGCAGATAAGTTTGACAACCAGAGTTCGAAGCCTTGTGCTTAGTAAAACAGTGTTCTACTCATCACAGGGGCACAAAGGGGACGTTTTGGCCAGATAACTACATGTATCAGGATATTTTCAGTTTCAGAATAACAGAAATCCTGACTCAAAGCAGTTCACAGTATTAAGACCACTGATAATGTCATGCAAATGGAAAGTTCAATAACAGGATTCTTTTTGTCTCTCCACGCTGCCATCCATGGTGTCATCACAGGTGGTTCTAAGGTTCTAAGAAGCGGCTGCAGCTATATGCTTTCTCTTCAGGTTCAGCCCAAGAGAGAAAGCTTTCTTTCCCTCAACTGGTAGACAGTATCTGGCCTTTGCCTTGGTTGGATCAACTTGGTTGGATTACCCCCCCATCCACAATATTAACCAATTGTCTTCCTCTAGTTATAAGGTCACTAATCCCACAACAAGGGCATCACCTTCATGACCTACTCTAAACCTAATTCCCTCACAAGGGTCCCCACATACAACTATTATCACATGGGGAGTTATGGCATCAACATATACATTTTTGGGACATGGGTGGGCACAAACATTCAGCCCATAACACTCGCTATCTGGCCAGGAAACTCTCTTGTATTGATTGGCTTAGAGCCAGTTTACAACTTATCCCTGAACCAATTACTGCCAGAAAGCATGGCTGCCCCATAATAGGATATGAATGAGTCCCATTAGGAAGGAAGAAGTATGGAATAGGTACTGGTTAGGCAATAAACAAATACCCATTGAAGAGTAGAGACAAAGCAGAAGATGTTTTAGATTATTTTTTGGCCCCATAATAGGATATGAATGAGTCCCATTAGGAAGGAAGAAGTATGGAATAGGTACTGGTTAGGCAATAAACAAATACCCATTGAAGAGTAGAGACAAAGCAGAAGATGTTTTAGATTATTTTTTGGCTCTTCCATGTAGGAGAATAGAATTGGGTTTCTCCTAGGAAGAGGAAGCCCTTCTACACTTTTTTTCCCCAAGTCATAAGCCACGCAGAGAGATGATAAGCATTGCCAAAGTCTGATTACTCCTAAAGTTTTGGATTTCTTTCACCTTCTTAACCATTTTGGAAGAGGGGAGCAACATGGGTGTTTTCCACCCAGGCAGTCAAAATGTACCAAGGAGTCAGGAACTCCTCACTCATGAGCCCAAAAAAGTAGACTCTATTTCCTTATCTTAAAAGCAATGGCTACTCTTTACCCTGTTGGGAAGATACCCAGTTGTCCTCTGAATGTCCTTAGCAACCCCCAAGCCTCAGTAGAAGACGGCAGTTATTCTTCTTGTTTGATTGGACTAGCTCTCTGAGGAGTATGAAATCCAAAACCACTAGAGATTAGTCTCTTGGTTGAGGTAATCTCCAGTCAAAATGCAAATACTCTTTGTATTTGTCAAGGAAATCATTAATATCTATAAATCCTTTAGTGTTAACTGATAGATCAGAGAAAATCAATCCAATTGTCTCCTAAGAGTATTAAAGAGAAGGACTGGTTTTCAACCTTAGCTGCACATTAGGATTTCCACCAGGTCAATTAAATCAGAATCTCTGAGAGAGACTCTGGTATCAATCTTTTCAAGCTTTAATAGGATTCCAATGTTTAGCTTAGACGGAGACTTGGTCTTGATGAGGGCTTTTGTGAGGCCTTGGCCCAGTGAAGCAACTGGAAGGCTTTGGGAGCTGGAGAGTAGAGTAGGTGGAGATGAAAGTGAGATAGAACCAAAGGGAGGGACAGTGGTGGATTTGGTAGGGTACCAAAAACAATCTATATCAAAAGAGCAAAAATCTCCATCTTCATCATTCAGCCTTGGTCTATTCATAGTCTGTATCTGAAGAAATTATATGCCCAATGCCCTGAGATTCTGCATTTCTACCAACCACTGAGGTTATGTTGCTGCTGATTTGTAGAGGAAATCTGAGTAACAATTATGCAGTATATTATAGGATGCTACCATTTCTCCTGCTCTAGAGGTACAGCCTAATTTTCTCCTATTAACTTATAAATCAAATAAGATATTAAAGTTCAGTACATTTCCTGTTTATTAAAGGTTGAACATGACCAGATGACACATTTACTTTGTGGGGGAGGAAAACTATCTTTCCTCTACTCATCTTAGGTTCTCAGCTGGGTCTCTCTAACAAAGGATTGGATTAACAAGAGAAAAGCATACACATTGATTTAATATAATCTTTACATGGCATAGGAACCTTCATAAAGCAATGAAAATCTAAAGAAACGGTTAGATTCCCCTCAGTGCCCCTCCCTCCGCAGAGATGGGGATGCTCCTTCCTTCCAGGTATAGGGAGGGTACCTCTCCATGAAGAGGTAATGACCTGTCCCGCTATCTAGCCAGACATGACCATCTACAATGAATTTCCACAGTTCCATTTGCACCATCTAAGTCACGCTTCACTGTTAATTCAGCCTCTCTAATTCAGTAACGTGGAGTTCTGAATGTTCATATATACAGAGATTGGAGCTCTGAAGTTAAGAAAGAACAGCCAGGGACACAATAAAATAAAGAAACTCTTTTAGAAGGTTGTCACATGTCCCCTTGGAACAAATGATCCATGCAATAAAAAGAAATGGGGTGCGGGTAGCATAGATTGAGGTCAAGTACCTTAAAGGCTCCAATAAAAGGAAAATACATCTGTAGAAAGCCGAATTAACCAGAAAGTTAACAGCAGGACTTGTAGTTTGCCTAGCAAAATGGACATACTGAATTAAACATTAACATCAAATTGATCCAGAGCCGGTGATGTAATGCTGAAATAAATGAGTTTTACATAAATCATATTCTTCTTAAGAAGGTTGGCTTCCTATTGCCATAGGCATTTTAGTCCAACTATCCTGTCTGGATCAAAAGGAACATTCACCTTTTTTTTTTTTTTTAGGTAGCACTGCAGAAGTTTCAGATTTCTCCAAGGGCCATTTATAACCATAAGCGCAGGTTAGCATTGCCTTCTTATTCAAAGACTATAATCTGAATTTGAATTGGATTTCAATAAAGCAGAATTTGGAGTGCAAATAGGAAAGTAATTAAGGTAACAAAAAAAGATGTAAAAGTCTATGATTCTCTGAATGCATCCTCAAACCTCTTTGATTTGAAGAACACCCCTAACTGGAGCCTATGCAGAATAAGTTGTGCTAATACAAAAGCAAGAAAGGAACTGGTTTTTGAAAAAATACTGTAGTCCTTTAATATTCTTTCAAATTAGCATGCTGTTAATGCACAAATCTTTTCCATTAAATGAGAGGATAAAAGCAATGCACCCATACTTATTCCAGAGAAACTTTTCCTGTGTGGATCAGCTCTCTTAGTCAATAAGCAGGGAATGCGGTAACACCGTAAGATAGCTGTGGGGTAACTGCTAACAGGATTTGGCCTCGCAACCTTTAAACACATAAAGAAGATGTGATCTGCTGTCTCACTGTTCACAACTATTCATCCCCTCGCTTCTTTGTAAGAGGACCCCTCTGCCACGCTGATTCCGGACTTGGCCACATGACTTACCTTGGCCAATGAAATACGAGGCAACGTGACGTAGACGAAGTTCAAACAAAAGATTTAAATATGGCTGGGTGGTTTGGCTGAACCTCTTGCTCTTCCTTTCTGCAGATCCTAACTTAAGTGTTCCTTAAGTCTGTGTGCTAGAACAAGAAGACAAAGCAAAGCAGAGCCAATCAGAGCTGAGCAAACCACAGTCCATACAACTGACCCACAGCTGGCTTATTACTTCCAATGTGCAACATGAGTCAGAAATAAATGTTTATGACCATAAACCACGAACTTTTGGAGTTTGGGGGGACTGTTTATAACCACAAGCAAAACTGACTAAGATAGAGATTGGTGTATGGAAAGGGCATGCTGCCACAACACTCTCTTCCTCCCCTCCGTTCTCTCTCTCTCTGTGCACACACACACACACACACACACACACACACCACATATATCTGAATGGCATGTGTGTGTTGTTTTAATTTTATTGGTTTAATTACCTTGTTCAGAAACAATTTAAAAACGTTTTCTTATTATCTGTAAGAAATAAACATTTATGAGGAGAATACAGGATAACGTCGTGGATCTGCAATGATCGTGTCTATGTTTGAAAACTGGCTCCTATAAAATAGGGACTGTCAACAAACAAAAGAACAAACAAAAACAAACGTACCCCACAGGCCCCAAACGGAGTCATTTGTGCTAGGCCAAGTCACCAAACTGGGGCTTAATACCTAACCTAATTGCAGTTGCAACCTTCCTTAGGAATGTAGTTTTAACTGGTCAGTCAGGAATCTTCTGGTCAGCATCAATGTGGTAATCTGTCACATGGACCCTTTCCATCCTCAAAGAAAGATGAAGTAATCGACCTAAGAAGGCCCCCTGCCCTTTACCCCAAGGGAAGGTGGCCTTGCCTGGACCAGTCCTTTCTTTTCTTTTGCTAATAACATCCTCGCCCCACCTTCCTTTCTATAAAAACCTTCCATTTCATACAATTCTTCAGAGCTCCCCATTACTGGCTAGATGGGATGCTGCCCAACTCATAAATCACTTAATAAAGCCAATTAAATCTTCAAATTTACACAGTTAAATTCTTGTTCATTAATAGGATAACAGTTTTTACATCATAAGATTTTTATGCATATAAAACAAGCTTAGTCACTGAAGTCCTTACAAGAATTCCTGGCTGTTACGGAGTAGGCAATACAAGACCTATTCATAGGTTATGTTTTTGAATATTTATAACATTATGATAAAAATGTGTAGGGGTTCAGAATGAGTAGCCCCGAGATGTGCCACTTTGATATGCAGATTATTTCAAGCCAAAACAAGGCCCAAAAATACTCAGGAAAAAGCTTTGACATTCCCTCTAACAGTGTGAAAGAATTTAGGTACAAGACCTGCTCCAGGAGAGCCATCACCATCGATAACCACATTACGATATGAACTAGGTACAGTAGACAGGGAGGAATTTAGCAAGGCCTGTTTGATGAAATTCTTCTCTATTTTCCATTGTTTCTGGAAGGCCCAGCAAACATTTGTTTATCAAACACTTACTCTTTGCATTCTTCCTGTGAATTGTCTTCCTTCCCTTTGGAGCCCCAGACCTCTGAGCCCTTTGACATATATACCTTATTTTGCTTCACTGTCTTTGGAATCACAAGTTTATGTAAATTCCCCATAGCTATGTAATTAAATTTGATTGTCTCCTGTTAGTCTGTCTCATGTCAATGTGATTCTTAGGCCAGCCAGAAGAATTTTGGAGGGTAGAGGAAAATTTTTCCTCCCCAATGAATGTAAGTTAATACTGGAAGTCTGTAAGAATATTTTTCCTTTTATAAAGGTTGAACATCTCTCCGGCTAAAAAATGAAAATTTTAAGCTTGTCCTCAGCAGCTGACTGAGTTTAGCATGTGGCTGAAGGTGAAAAGAGATGATTTTAGGAACTGATGGAAGACAGGCAGTGCTGCAGAACAGTGTGTGTGTGTGTGTGTGTGTGTGTGTGTGTATGAAAGATAAAGAAGTCATAAGTGTGTGCCCACTGAGCATATGTGACTGGCAGGTCAGATGTTATAAATATTAATGCAATGGGTAAGGCAAAAGGAGGACTTAATGCTAGCAGGAAGGCAAAAAGAGCACTCAGAAACAAGAACAGTGACTGGCATAAAATGGGACTCCATGATGCAAGACTTCCTTTTCTTTTCTTTCCTCTTCTTTCCTCTTCTTTTCTTTTCCTTTCTTTTCTTTTCTTTTCTTTTCTTTTCTTTTCTTTTCTTTTCTTTTCTTTTCTCTTTCCTTTCCTTTCCTTTCGTTTTCTTTTCTTTTCTTTCCTTTCTTTTCTTTTCTTTTAAGTTTTTACTTAAATTCCAGTTAGTATGGAGTGTATTATTAGTTCAGGTGTACAATTTACTGATTCAACACTTTCATACAACACCTGGTGCTCATCACAAGTACACTCCTTAATTCCCATCACCTATTTCACCCATTCCCCCCACCCACCTCCCCTCTGATAGCCATCAGTTCTCTGTAGTTAAGAGTCTGTTTCTTGGTTTGCCTCTCTCTTTTTTCCCCTATGATCCTCTGGTTTCCTTCTTCTTAAATTTTTTTTTTTAGTTTAGAGAGAGAAAGAGATAGCATGAGAGGGGGAGAGGGGCAGAAGAAGAGAGAGACAGAATCTTAAGCAGACTCCATGCTCGGCATGGAGCCCCACTCAGAGCTCGATCCCATGACCCTGAGATCATGACCTAAGCTGAAATCAAGAATTGGATGGTGAACCAAATGAGCCACCCAGGTGCCCCTGTTTTGCTTCTTAAATTGCACACGTGAGTGAAATAATATGGTATTTGTCTTTCTCTGATTGACTTATTTTGCTTTGCACAATACTGTCTAGCTCCATCCATGTCATTGCAAATGGCAAGTTTTCATTCTTTTTGATGGCTGAGTAATATTTCATTGTGTGTGTGTGTGTGTGTGCATATATACATATATATATATATGTATACCATATCTTCTTTACTCATTCACCAGCTGATGGACATGTGGGCTCTTTCCATAATTTGGCTATTGTAGCTAATGCTGGTATCAACATCAGGATGCATGTATCTCTTTGAATTACTACCTTTGTATTTTGGGGTAAATACCTAGTAGTGTAATTGCTAGATCATAAGGTAGTCCTACGTTTAACTTTTTGAGGAAACTCCATACTGTTTTCCAGAGTGGCTATGCCAGTTTGCATTCCCACCAACAGTGCAGGAGGGTTCCTTTTTCTTCACATCCTCGCCAACACCTGTGGTTTCTTGTGTTGTTGATTTTAGCCATTCTGACAGGTGTGAGGTGATATCTCATTGTAGTTTTGATTTGTATTTCCCTGATGATGAGTGACGTTGAGCAAGTTTTCATGTCTGTTGGCCATCTATATGTCTTCTTTGGAAAAGTCTATTCAGGGCAAGACCTTTTTTCTACATTACATAACTATCTACCTCCTCCAACTAAAGTCATCATTCCTAGTCAACTGAACATGACCTGCCTTTGGGTTTGCTCTCCACAACAAGATAACTCAAGCTCTCTTGACTTAAACTGCAAGTATATTTATCCCCCATTACATTGCAATGTCAGGATTTTTATTTAAAAAAATTTTTTTAACATTTTTAAATTTATTTTTGAGAGACAGAGAGAGACAAAGCACGAGCAGGGGAGGGGCAGAGAAAGAGGGAGACACTGAATCTGAAGCAGGCTCCAGGCTCCCAGCTGTCAGCACAGAGCCCCATGGCAGGGCTTGAACCCACAAACCGTGAGATCATGACCTGAGCTGAAGTCGGACGTTCAACCGACCGAGCCACCCAGGCACCCCTGCGATGTCAGGATTATGTGATATTTGATGTCAACTCACCCCAACACCAGAATTCATATTACTCTTCCAGAAATCTTTCATGAGGATGTGACAAATGATTAATGTTCTGACTTATTTATAATAACATTATTTGAAGTCTTACCTATAGTAGCATAACAAAGGAAACACTGTAACGATGAAGGAAGGGTTAACTAAATTATGGACCATTCATATTCTGAGATATTATGCAGATGTTTAAATTCCTGTTTTCAAAGTCCATTAAATGACAAAGAAGTATATGATTATAATATATGTTGTCTTTTGTTACAAGATTACAGAATGACTTTCACAATATCCTGATTTTATTAAAATTTATATATATGCATTGACACAAAGTGAAAACTCAAAGGAAAAATATCAAAAAATAAGTGTTCATTGTGTCTAGTATTGGATTTATGAGGCACTTGCACTATCTTCTTACTTCTTTTATGGATTTCAAATGTTCTTTAATAAGCACATATCGCCTTAATAAGCCAAACAAATATACTGTCGCTAAATCAATTTTATTTCTTTAATGGGTTTTTAAACAATTTAAATTTTTATTGACAATTCATGTCAGAAACTGTTCAGTTAGGAAGTTGTGCTTTGGGACAACATTTCACAGGGTGATTTCCAGGGTACGGTTTCAAAAGATGCAGAGCTGAATGGAGTTACAGCTGCCACAGCCGGTTCACAGCTAATGACTTGTAATGTGAGCAAGAAAAAAGTGTTTGTTCCTATGAACCACTAAATGAGGGGCAGTTTGTTACTGCAAGAGAGTTATGTCAGATGATAATCCGTGAAAGTTTCATGACCTTGTTAGTTTTTCTCTTTATTATGAATCTTCTCCTAATCAGACTCACATAATGTTAGACTAAAACACTTTGGGGAATCATCTTTCTCACCTTCCCATTTTTCAGATGAGTAAACTGAGGTTCAAACATGTAAAGCAACTAACCTAAAGACAGAGTGGTTTAATTATAAAACCAGGATGGAATTGTTTTTTGTCTAGGGCTCCCTCACTGTTTTTTTTTTTTATTTAAAAAAATTTTTTTTATTATTTATTTATTTTTGAAGGAAAGAGAGACAGAGCGTGAGTGGGGGAGGGGCAGAGAGAGAGGGCGACACAGAATCCAAAATGGGCTCCAGGCTCTGAGCTGTCAGCACAGAGTCCGACGCAGGGCTCGAACTCACAAACTATGAGATCATGACCTGAGCTGAAGTCGGTTGCTTAACCGACTGAGCCACCCAGGTGCCCCACCCCTCACTGTTTCTCTAGTGGATGGGACAACTGAGAATTTATTGGGAAGATCTTGTGTGTTGGTGCCCCAACCATTGTCTACCTAGGTCCTTTTTTGTTTGTTTGTTTGTTTTTTTAAATCAGAGTGTTACTGAAGAACACAATTCCTGGCCCCTGTAGATTATAGGTCCAAACATAAAAGCTGTACAAAACCTATATATGTAAAATTTTGGGAACTTATTAAAACTTACTAAAGGACACCTAAACAAATATTTATGGTCAGAAAATCCAAACAATGTAAATATACCACTTCTCTCCGAATTGGCCTATAGAATCAACGCGAGTTCAATGAAAATCCCAATAGGGGCGCCTGGGTGGCGCAGTCGGTTAAGCGTCCGACTTCAGCCAGGTCACGATCTCGCGGTCTGTGAGTTCGAGCCCCGCGTCAGGCTCTGGGCTGATGGCTCGGAGCCTGGAGCCTGTTTCTGATTCTGTGTCTCCCTCTCTCTCTGCCCCTCCCCCGTTCATGCTCTGTCTCTCTCTGTCCCAAAAATAAATAAAAAACGTTGAAAAAAAAAAAATTAAAAAAAAAAAAAAAAAAGAAAATCCCAATAGATTTATCCTTTAGAATTCCAAGGTTTATATGGACAAGAGTCAAACCTGTCTATATATTCATGAAGAAAAACAGCATGGGCTTATTTACTCTAGGGGAATATCATTATTTAATAAAGCCAAAGTAAGACAATTAGGACAGTGAAGAATTTATACTGGGATAGAACAAATAAAGCAACAAAACAGGAATGTCTAGAAACAGATACAAAGACAACATTCCAAATCAGTGGAGAATAGATGGGCTTCTCAATAAATAGTGGTCTGACAATTACTCAATCTATAAAGAAAAAAAAAACCCTTTGGTTCCTAATCACAGATTATCCACACAATCAGTTCTACATAATTTGGAAACTTAAGTGAGGAAAGCAAAACTTTAAAAATTCTTAAAAAAAAAAAATAGGAGACCATATTTATAAGTTAGGGGTAGAAAATAATTTTATAAACTACATATAAAGGTATGAGCTATTAATGAAACTATTGATAAATATGACTTCATTCAAAAAATTAACAACTCTTAGTAATCAAAATATGCTATAAAGAAGTGGAAAAAGTAAGCCACAAACTGGGAGAACATATTTGCAATTTAGATGGCCAAAAAGAATTAGTATCTAAAATACACTAAGAAATTATACTGAAATATTGCCATTTGCAACTATGTGGATGGAACTGGAGGGTATTATGCTAATTAGTCAGAGAAAGACAAAAATCATATGACTTCACTCATATGAGGACTTTAAGAGACAAAACAGATGAACATAGGGAAGGGAAACAAAAATAATATAAAACCAGGGAGGAGGACAAAACAGAAGAGACTCATAAATTCGGAGAACAAACTGAGGGTTACTGGAGGGGTTGTGGGAGGGGGAATGGGCTAAATGGGTAAGGGGCACTAGGGTATCTACTCCTGAAATCACTGTTGCACTATATGCTAACTAATTTGGATGTAAATTAAACAAAAAAATTAAAAAGAAAATAAGTTAAAATTTAAAAAAAAAAGAAATTATAGGGGTCCCTGGGTGGCTCAGTCAGTTAAGCATCTGACTTTGGCTCAGGTCAGGATCTCACAGCTTGTGAGTTCAAGCCCCGCATTGGGCTCTGTGCTGACAGCTGGGAGCGTGGAGCCTGCTTCGGATTCTGTGTCACTCTTTCTCTCTGCCCCTCCCCCACTTGTGCGCGCGCGCGCGCAGCGCGCGCGCGCGCGCTCTCTCTCTCTCTCTCTCTCAAAAATAAACATAAAAAAATTTTAAAAATAAATGATAAAAATCCATATAAAGAAATAAAAATCCATGTAAATCCATATAAAGATAAGCAAACCAAGAAAAATGATCTAGAGACCTTTACAGAAAGAAGAAACCTCAATGACCAATAAACCTATAAAAACATGCTTGTGCTCATTCCACATCAGAGGGATGTAAAGGAAACTTACAATGAGATGTCTTTGCATTCCACCAGTGCTATGGAGGAACTGTGTCTCCCTGCCCACCCCCCCTCCCCCCCCACCCCCCGTCCCCCCACTTCAACAAAATATGTTGAAGTAATCCAGTGTGACTGTGTTTGGAGTAACAGAAGTAATTAAGGTTAATTAAATTAAAAGGGTGAGGCCCTAATCTGATAAAATTAGGGTCTTTATAAAAAGATGCATGGAGAGCTCTCTCTCTCTCTCTCTCTCTCCCTCTCTCATTCTCTCCCTGCTCCCCCCGCCCCCCACCACCAGGTGAGGACACAGTGACAAGGTGGCTATATGCAAGCCAGGAAGAGAGTCCTCGCTAGCACCCTGATCTTGCACTTGAAGCCCCCAGAACCATGAGAAAATAAAGTTGTGCTGTTTGAGCCACCCAGTGTGTGGTATTTTGTTCTGGCACTCAAGCTAAGACAACCAGATGGGCAAAGCATTTTAAAGTCTGACAATACCAACTGGTATACGCATGAGTGAGGAGAAATCTTATAGATTCCTAGTGGAATCAGCACTTTGAAAAACTTTGGCACTGCTCAGTAATTTTAAAGATAATCTAATCTATAACCCAGATATTCTACTTCTTGCTATTACCCTAAACAATCTCTTCTATGGGCACACTGGAAACAAAATCTTCTTAGCTGCATTTTTTTCAATAGAAGAAAACACAAAGCAAACAAAAACTAATAACAGCAACGACAGCGGGAAAAATAATATAAATGCCTGTTATAGGATAATGGTTAAGAACATTCTGGAAGAATAATAGCAGTGAAAATTAACTAGCTAGTACTAAATTCATCAAAATGTGTTAATCACAGAAACATAACACTGAATAAAAAGCAAATTGCATGGGTGCTGGGTGGCTCAGTCGGTTAAGTGTCCAACTCTTGATTTTGGCTTAGGTCATGATCTTACAGTTCGTGAAATCAAGACCCACATCGGGCTGTGCCCTTACATCCTGGAGCTTACTTGGGATTCTCTCTCTCCCTCTCTTTCTGCCCCCCTCCTTTTTGTGCAAGTGCATGCTCTCTCTCTCTCTCTCAAAATAAATAAATAAACTAAAAAAAGCTGCAAATTGCAGAAGAACACCATTTATAAGAATTAAAAAAACAGTTTAACTAAACCATTTGCATCTTAAGAATGCATATGTATGTCCATATGTGCCACAAAACTCTTAAAGAGAAACAACATAATAATAACAAACACTAGATTTGCAGAATGAGTACTTTGGAGCGATAAGGAAGAAGGAATCAAGAAAGGACAGAAAGAGGCATTTGGATTTTGGCAACATTAAGTTTTTCAGCTTGGTGACTGGTACACAGGAGCTTATTTGATTAATATTTTATACTATATACATATTGATTTATATTCGCCAAATATTTTATAATAAGTGACAAGATTAAAATTATTGACATGTGTATTTTGGCAATTAAATGTGATTTTCTTAATTAATGGGTACGTGTTCTTAAGTACTGCTAGACCACACTGGAAGAGTGTAAGTAAAGAAACAAGGTACATGACTCATGACAGGATTTGAATCTGACTAATTGGAATTAATTGCTGAGAGGCACCCTGTGAACAGTTCAATTTTATCATTAAGTTCAGGGAATGAGAATCCACCATGAAGAATCAATGAAACAACATCTCAAAATGTACCTTGCCTGATTATTCAATGATTATGTTTAGCTTCAATTAATTATGAAAATTAAGGAGTTCTTACTGTACTGGTAGCATTAACTCATTACATTAATTTGCTAACAAAAAAATTAGCCGGTGACCTGAACAGGGAACGCCTTTCTTGTGATATGTTAGCAGTTGAAAAGATACCATATGTTTTCACTCTTATATGGATCCTGAGAAACTTAACAGAAGACCATGGGGGAGGGGAAGGGGGAAAAATTTACGGAGAGGGAAGGAGGCAAACCAGAAGAGATTCTTAAAAACTGAGAACAAATTGAGGGTTGATGGGGAGTGGGAGGGAGGGGAGGGTGGGTGATGGCTATTGAGGAAGGCACCTGTTGGGATGAGCACTGGGTGTTGTATGGAAACCAATGTGACAATAAATTTCATATTAAAAAAATGATTTTCAGAAAAAGGTAAAATCATGGCTCCCATACAGCCATTAAAATGGAAGAAAAAAAAGAAAGAAAATATGCCTCTTTTGAAGGGACAGATGTGTAGACTCGTTTTGTAAAATGAGTCATTTTTCTATTAAGTGATTTCATATCAGCTAATGTTATACGATAATAAATATTATATAATATAAAATACATTAAACCTGGAGGGAAAAAAGTAATGAGGAATTGGTTTCAAAATTAAGGAGTCTCTCCTTCCTTAATAAAATCCTTAGAAATGATAGAAAAGATAGGAGATAAATTGATGAGTGCATAATTAATCACAAAACTAAAAAGAGGAACCTTGGCAAGCCAGAAACTCTGAGAAAGTTCTGAAAGATAGAAAACCAAGGGGATTATATTGGAAAAGGAAACAATAGGCCCAAATACTTGGAATCGAACACCTGTATCAAAAGGAGAGAACAGCACCGCGAATTCTGCATTCCTGGATGTCCCTGAAACCAGCGGTACAAAGGGTCAGCTCCTGTGTGCTGGTTAGTGAGACACAGCAGCAAGGTTAGCCAGGGTTATTCTTGCATGAGCTGGGCCCCATGTTAGCAAAGGGGAATGGCTGTCCTTCTCCTGTGGGAGCAATGAGCAAGGGATATCGAGTCAAAGAATGAAGGAGCACTCCCGAGAGGGACAGGAAACCAATCATAGAAGACAAGCTGCTGCTGTTCAGTGCTGGGCTGCTCACCCGTCTGCCCTCTAGTTTGACTTAAAATGCACTGAAAACATAACCTGATGTGAAATTTTAGGGTCTGGGGGTGAACTGGGTGTTGTATGTAGCGATGAACCACGGGAACCTACCCCAAAAACCAAGAGCACAGTTTACACCCTGTATGTTAGCCAATTTGACAATAAATTATATTTAAAAAAAAAAAAAAAAGAATCCTTGAGGTGTCTTTGGTGCAAAAAAGGTGGTTTTATTAAAGCACAGGGACAGGACCCGTGGGCAGAAAGAGCTGCACTGGGGTTGTGAGGAGTGACTGGTTATATACTCTTCAGTTGGGAGGGGGTTAGAGATAGCATAAGTCTCTAAGGAATTTGGAAGCAAGGCTTCCAGGACCTTGAGAGGCTAGCTGCTGTTGAGATAAGGTCATTTATTAGTGTCTAGTAAAACCTCAATCACGAGACCCTTCAGATGTATATCAGTGAGGGCATATGCTTGGAGTATGATTGTTAATATATATCTTGGGGGGTAGAGATAAAGGAAGTTTCCAAAGGGATTTTTATAAGTTCAAGGAGATTTACAGGATCCTGGAGGTCGGGCATATGTCAAGCTAAGGTTGCCTTTTGCCTCTAGCAAAGTATTCACATGAAGACAGTTAAACTCCTGGAGGAAGGTCACTCTGCCTGTCTTAAGTACATGTCAATGGGCTGCAAGTTGTAAGGAAATTTAATATTTTTTACATTTCTTTTGCCTTTGCTGTCTACATCATCGTTCACCGTAGCATCTCTTGTCTAACAAGAGATCTTGATGACAAAGTTGAGTATACAAGCCCAAATGTCGATATATTTAATGAAAGCCAATTATGAAAGGGAGACAACAAACCCAGCACATGAAAGAATTTACATCCAAGGAAATGGAGTAAGAAGAGTAAAAAGGATTTGTACCTATGCAGAGGAACAGAATGTCATCAAAAAGTACTAAATTGCAATCTTAGATATTAAAAATAATAATTATAAAATAAAAATCTCAACAGAAGGACTATATAGCAGTTGCAGAAATTTCAATTATCCTTAAATATTTTTAGAGAGAGACAACAGATACAACGGAAGTACAATTCAATATGTGAGGAGTTTCCAAGGGCAAATCAAGAACAGTCTAGAGATTAAATGGCCCAACCAATTGCTGAGCAAAATGAATTGAACAATACTCTCCCTCTGCACACGCGTGCACACACACACACACACACTCACACACATACCCCACGTGCATGTACACATTTAGTCATATCATAATGAATTTTTAGGACATCAGCAATGAAGAGAAAATCCTGGATGATTGAGTAGATCAAAAAATACATGAAAGTATAAAAATGATATTGATACTGACGAGGGAGTGAGCATAAGGCAAGCTGACACCCCACAAATGCCTCCCCCACCAAGTGGGATATGTGTGATATTCTTCAGGGACTTCCTGGCTGCCCAAGGACAAAGGAAAGGAAGGAAAACCAATGGTTAACTGAGAGAGATCACGGTCATGCAGGACATGAGTCTCCCTCAGTTTACAAATGTCTTAGTAAATTACAAGAAAAAGGCAATCGTATCAATAGCCTAACTTCCAGAAACCCATAGACTCAGTTTCCTGGAGCCCTAACATCACAGTTAGATGATAGGAGCAGACCCTTTGTACCGCTGTACTCCCACCTGTCTGGTCTTAATGCTAATGCCTTACTAGAGGGAAAACCACCTTAGCTGGACAATAGTGAGGCCTCAGGTATCTTGTGAGTCTTCTTTAACATAGGAAAGTTCTTTTGGAAACTTCCCTTTTGTCTTTACCTCCCCCAACTCCATAGTCTGTAATCAGTCCCTCCTCACAACGCCAGTACAGCTCTTTCTGCCTATGGGTTGTGTCCCCGTGCTTTAATAAAATCACCCTTTTGCACCAAAGATGTCTTCAAGAATTCTTCTTGGCTGTCAACTCTGAACCTCACCTCTCCAAAACCCCATCAATATGAGAATAAACGTTAGAAATTGTGGGATCACAGTAATTGAGCAGTATCTTCAAAGTGCAGAGTAAAAGAGTCATTTTCACATTAGAAATTTCCATCAAGTTAAAATATCAGTGGCATGTGACAGCAAAAATAATATTGTGACTCAGAAACGCTACAGAAACTAATCCATTCTGAAACAATTAATAAAAAATGTATTCGAGCAAGAAGAAAAATGAATACGGGGGAGATAGTGTGGTTCAAAAGACAATGCTAAGCAGAGAAATTAGTGAGACTTCTCGTTAAGTCAAAATAAGCATTAATGATAGATTTCAAAAACATATTCCATAACACATCTCCACATCAAGGGGATGACAGAAGATAAATCTGAGCATGCTAATTCTTTTGGCTTATTCAGGGAAGGATATGTTACACTGATTTCCTTTAGGTCAGAGTAGGGCCAATAAAACTCAAACCAGCAAAGAGCCAGAAAGAAAAAGAGTATCAAAAAAGTAGCTATAGTAAAAAAAAAAAAAAAAAAAAAGGCCATAGTATAGAATAAATCTGAATGTATTAGTATTGAAAACAAATGTGTCTATAAACTAGGATCCAGATAAATAAACACATGACTAAAACAGATCAGGCACAATGCCACACAATGAAAGGACTTGAAAACTAAAATAAGAAACACAGAGTAGAGTTCTGTTCAGGCAATGGCAGGATCACTTATATCCAACTAGGAGTCCCATAGATAACAATTAAAACCTGGAAATACATATTTTAAGAAAAACTGTTTTGGAAGTATGGTGAGTGAAAGAAGCAGGAGGAAACTAGACAGAAATTGACCTTTGAAAGAAAACTGCACTGGGTTAAATTTGCATTTATATGCCTTTTTGCCCAAGGGCACTTTCAGCAGTCTCCAGCACAAAGCCACAGTCTCATCTGCTCAGGGAATTGGAGGAGTTCTGAGCTTCTAGAGTAGTGGGAAAGTGAGGGGCCCTGGTCTAGGGGAGGGGGCCAAAGAAGGGGGAGAGTGAAACCTGCATATTAACTCCACCCAAATCCTGTGAACTGCACATGTGTGAGTGAGATCCCAAGATTCCCATGAAAAGCCAAGATCTGAGTAGGCTCAGTCCTGCTGACCACCAAGAGAATTTTGTATTTGAGTCCAGTCAAATTAATTGCCTACTAGAATGAAAATCGTCCCTTTTCAGTGGAAGGTGATATAATCTATAGTCTCTACTATATTTTTTTTTCTAAATTTTGTGAATTATTTTCACTCATTTATCTAAGAAGCTCACTGAACCCAAGAGAGGATGAGCACAAAGAAAACCATACCCAGGCACATCATACTCAAACTGCTGAAAACCAAAGATAAAAAGAAAATCTTGAAGGCATTCAAAGACAAATGATACATGTAATACACTGCAATGATTCAAATGACTGATCTCTCATCAGAAATAGAGGCTAGAAGACAGAATTGAAATCTTTAAAGCGATTAAAAAAAGTCAGTGCAGAATTCTATTTAAATATCCTTTTAAAATGAAAGCTATTTTCCCTTCCTTCCTGCCTGCCTTCCTTCTTGCCTTCCTTCTTTCCTGCCTTCCTGCCTGCCTGTCTTCCTTAATTGGAAACCATAGAGGTGAGAAGGACAATCATGTGGAGGAGGTGTGGTGCCCAGAGTGTGATGTCAGACCTTGAGTAAGTTAAGAAAATTGTCCTGGTGGGAGCAGAGGTTTTGAGGGGAGGATTGGTTATATACCAGAGAACTGATCCTATAAGTAAATACATTGAAATAACTGCAGCCAGGTTTCTCACTTTTGGATAAAGGAGGTATTAATATAGAGGGGGAAATTTAGGCTGTACTTTATTGTAGTGGAATTGGTGTGTGTGAATTCAAATATATATAATCAGTAGAAATAAGCACGTGTAGTACCTACATCTTGGTTTTAAAATACAGTTCTCTGATAAAATGAACCAGGACTCCTTAGAGAAAAGGCTGGATGAAGGTCAGGACAGGAAAATACAAGATTAGCTTGAAATACCTCATTCATCAGGAAGTAACAAGTGCTTAAAACATTTATGGGATATTCCAAAAGGATATAGGTAGCACTTTGAGGATGCTCCTACCAGTCAAATCTAGAATAATTTGAGCATCAAGATAAATGAAGAGATTAATGGATGGCTGATGGAATAAACTAAGAGTCCACGAGTCTATACTACTGGAAAACACTAAATGGATAAATAAATGATGGGGAAGAAAAAACTCTTCCTTACAGAAAAATGCCAACCAATAAATACAGAATGATGGAGTTACAAAATCATCAGTGAATGTTTAAACTGATGGTGAACATGTGACAAGGAAGAGTGTCTACCCCAAATTACTCATAATTATAAAGAAGAAAAGTAACTTCACAGTGGAAAGCCTGGGAGATTCCACCTTATTCAAGGTTAAAGTAAACACTATCTATACTGGGGCAAACTAACCTCATGTGCCTTCTGATATCATACACCACGTAAGTGGTGTTCCTGCCGATACAGAATAACCTGGAATTTACTCACAAGAAACATCACGAGGGGCATTCTCCAAGATCATTGGCTTGTATATTCAATAATATCAGGAGTAAAAAGGGACAAAGAGGGGATACAGAGAACTGGAAAAAGTGTTGCTACTGTGCCTTTATACAATGACAAAAAGCTGGGAAAACTGTAAATTCATGAGTTTCTTGAGCCATTGGAAAGCTGAGTTTTTAGAGCAATGGTTGACCCAATAGCCATGAAGAGGCAGGCACTTTTAGGGCCAATAAGAAGCAAGCCCCGATTTATCTGGGGTAGACCCAACCACACACCGGTAAGAAGAGTTCAACCAGGAGAGTTTGCAAATTTGCAGAGGTTTTGTGGGCACTGATGACAGAGTGTGAAGTGTCTAGGGACTGCATAATGTGGGGAGTCCAAACCCTCTTCAAGATTTTTCTCCACACCCTACCCCCAGGTGCACACACAATAGATTAGAGAAAGCATTAAGAAGATGTCCTCTGTGGAGCAGGTGGGGAGAGGGGACAACAGCAGCTGAGGGAGGGGCCCAGACCCTTGTCCTCTCTCTCTGTTCTCAATGGAATGAGATCCTTAGAAGTTATAGAACTGTCACTGAAGTTCACTTAGATCTTTTAAGGGGAAACGTGTATTGAGGCAAAATATCACACAGAAAAATGCATGACTAAGATACAACTTGAGGCATTTTCTTAAGATAAACACACCTGTGTATGCAGCAGCCACATTGAAAGCAAACGCAGAACATTATCCAAAAGACTCGCAGAATCCTGCACCCCCATGACAGTCCCGGCTGCTTTTCTCCAGATATAACGACTGTCCTGACTTTTAACACCATAGATTAGTTTTGCTGACTTTTGAACTTTATATAAATGGAATTATGCTGCATGGATGTGCAGTTAGTTTTAGCAAGCCAGGAAAAGAAAGATAATAGACCATAAAATAAGCTTCAAATGCCAAATCCTTATTAACAATGTCTCTTGGGTCAGGTAGTAGTAGACAATCAGCCAAAGACATCAGTGATTACTAGAAAAGTGGGTCATGTCTGTGTAGACAGCTCTGTTTTCAAACTTAATGATTTAAGTTTATAGCTGGAATCCTCATTAGAGAGTGTATGCCCATTAAAAAGTAACTTGAAAAGCTTGGAGAAGTTGTGATACACTTGCTAATGTTTAGCTGTTATAAATGTTGAAGGAGAAGCTGGGGACTTAGTGGAGGCACAGAAAAGAAGGGCACAGGAAAAGAAGCTGGTAACTGCAAAATACCAGCATAGGAGTGTCCACACCTGCCAGGCTGAGAAGAGTGGTCCTTTAGGGCATCGTTTCCCATTCTCAGCTTATGAAGCTTTCCACCCGTCTTCCCTGTAGTAGGTACCAGTGTTGGTGAGGAACACGATAGGGTTGCGTTTCCTGCCTCCTTGAAGCAGCCACGTAACTTGCTTCAGCCAACAAAATGTGATCAGAAGTAATCTGTGCCATTTCTAGCTGCCAGATTTAAAAGCCAGTGATTTGCCATCGTCCCGTCTCTGCTGTAGTGATTACAAAGTAAGTGCTCAGTGAGCACCATGAGCAGAGACCGCTGCTGACCCGTGTTACTCATATGCCATAAGTGAGAAATCATTTTTGGGTGTATTAAGCCATGAGGGTTTTAGGCTGTTAATGCAGCATAACCGAGCCCAGGCTTACGGAGTATGGGTTTCCATTTCTTTCTTGAGACAATTAAAAAATCAAATCATTATATGAATTTTTCCTCTGAAAGAGAAGTATTTGAGATTGCCTGAGTTTATAATGACGGTCGTAAATGATATTTTTACGTAGGACAATTAATGGAAAGTATATGGGCACACTCAATAGTGACTCAAATTAATCACTTACCTATAAAGCTCCCAAGGAGCTTATCAGCATTATAAAGTTTCAAACTCTTTCTATTCTCAATTAAATATAATATAATTTAATTTAATTTAATGACAGACTGATGGGAAAGGCAGGCTGTTGTTGAAACACCGGTCAGTGGGGGGCACAGAAGGGACCACACGCAGCTCTATGAGAGAGCCTGAAGACGACCTCTGTCGGAGCCATGAGTTGCATCCATTTGGTCCAAATTCTCAATTTGCACATGAAGATTACTCTAGGATGCCCAAAGACGGTGTGAAAAATTAAGTGGTGAAAATTACACAACTGTGACTTTTCATTCATTGAGAATGAAGACCATCCATCCACACCTGCCAAGCATTGTTTGCACGCTTGCAATTGTGAAGCGCGGTGGCCGCCTCTGCTGGTTGTCACTTAGCAACAAGCCTCCGAGTCATACAAATAAGCACAGTGGGTGTTGAGATACAGAATGCAAGAATTCTAAATATCAGGCCATCAAAATGATTCTTACCTATTGTACGCACCCTAACAGGTTGTTGAGTATTAATCTATGCTTTGTCTATTCAATCACCCAAATATTCATGTCACTTTTGAATTTAATGTGTTAGTAAATTATACACTTTTCTTTAAAAATTAATTTAAAATACATCAAATGCCTGTATCACCCATAAGCAGTGAAAAGTAAAATTTGTCTTTAAGAATTATGATCATTACTATATTTTAATTAAACTTTATATTAAATTATTTGACAGTATAACGATCTTAAGTAAACTGTATGTGCTCATTTTTCCTTAAAACTATTTCTTTAGAGGCACCTGGGTGGCTCAGATGGTTAAGAGGCCGACTTCGGCTTTGGTCATGATCTCACGGTTTGTGGGTTTGAGCCCCGCGCCGGGCTCTGTGTTGACAACTCAGAACCTGGAGCCTGCTTCGGATTCTGTGTCTCCCTCTCTCTCTGCCCCTCCCCTGCTCACAGTCTGTCTGTCTCTCTCTCAAAAATAAACATTAAAAAAAGTGAAAATAAAACAAACAACCCCCCCCAAACAATTTCTGTACCTCTTACCAGGCAAAAATGCCTAAGTGATTTAGAAAATGTCCCAAAGAGGTTTATGGGATTATTATATATTTTTATGGGAGAGGACCAGAAGTCAAGTAAGGTTTGTAAACAGTGTTTCAAGAAATCACTATTATTTTTATGAATATATTTCTAGAGTTGAAAATTCCATTAAATCAGTTGTCATATAATATTAACCCCTCCTAACAATTATAAAGCCATTTGCTGGCAAACAAATCACTTTACGTACTTTCTCATTTAATTGTTCTCAACAATTATCCACTTTGAACAAGAAAAAAGGCAGGAGGGTCGAAGAGTTAAAGGGACTTGCCTAAAGTTAGCAGTCTATTTAGTGTGGAATCCAGGATGAGTCTTCTATGAACTACTCACTCCACTAAACTAGGATCAGGGGTAAGTATACTCAAAAGTGTTAATAAGGACGTAAATTGTATAAGAAAAATTAAAGAAGCCAAACACGTTTGGTCCAAAGAGAGAAGAAAAAAAAAAGAAGACTAAAGATTGCAAGATGAAGGGTGATGACTATAAGATTTCCAGTAGTTTCAGGGGGTAAAGGAAGCTTATTTTTATAAATCGTCTTCTCACACAGAGGAAAATAATCATAACGTCCATTTTTTGAGCAACTTATATAAGCCAGGAGTCACAAATAGATCAGCTCATTTCCATTTTGCAATACTTCTCAGATTGGGGTTTATCACTTCTATTTTAAAGACAGAGAAACTATGATGTGAGAGAGAGGGGGGCAGGGGGGCGGGGAAGAGCCAGTAAATGCAGGAGCCAGGGAGAAAAATTGTTCTATATATTTCTACTGAAAACCCAACACTTAGCCACTGTGATCTATTGGACACGTGAAAATAACATAAATTACAACAAGACACTGAGAAGATGAAGGGTTTTGCTGCTGCTTTTGTTGTTCTTGTTTTATTTTGTTGGTTTGTTTTAAAATTTCTGAGCTTCCAGACGAAAATCGCTGATTTGGGTGTGCTCCGACTAAGGCAGTCTTGGAAGTTCTAGTTGTAGCCTTGTTTGTGTGGGAAGACTCAGCCATGTCGCAGAACATTTTGAGATCACGTGCCTCAATGTTTTGCATTTCCCACATCCCTGGAGACTCCGTTTTCTTTAGTTTCAGCTTGGTCTTCTCTTTACGGAGCTGACGCCACACCAGGAAAGAAGCCTTCCTGGGGACGCACAGTTTGTATTTCAGACAACGTCACCGTTTTGAAACCAAAGCAGGGGAGCGATTTTTTTTTTTTCTCTGCTTTGGGCATTAAAAATGCTGTTACTTAATCAATCCCCTGACAATGTAAGTGAATACACTGAGAAAGCTTTCTGGCCCTCAAAAGATCCCCATACACATTAGTACTCAGTCTGTGTATTTTCCACACACAGATATTTTTACTTTATTATGAATATATGTGCAGACTCACCATACAAGGGTCCCTAATCGGCAAATGCTGTATAGTCTCGGTCCTCTAAAAGAGTGGTTGCTAACCAATTTGAAGTTGCAAAGGACTAATGTAATTTGATTTGATGACATCATTCTTTTCTCCTGAAAATGCCTTATAGTTTTATATATTAAAGCTAACCTTACTTTCTGGATTTCTTGTTTCTCAAGATAATTGGAGGTATCCTGTGGTACCAGAAAGCCAGGGTGGTAAGCACAAAAGAAGGTGCAAAAATTAAATTCTGGGATGTACTCAGTTAGCCAACAGGGCATGAAGTTGAACATAAGGTTTGTCTTACCTCCTGGAGGTGATGGGGGATGGGCAGGAACAATCTGTCCCCAGGGGAGGCACTTCTGATGGAGAAAACTAGAAACCTGAAGGTGCAGAGCAAAACTGAGTTGCAAGGCAGGGATCATGACCAGGTATCACAGACAAGAAGAGGGTGTGGGAGAGGGTGCTCAGCATAACTCACCGAAAGGCTTGCCTGCCATCTTGGCTGGCCTTTGTTTAATCAGCCTAGTAGTCCATGTGGCATTTCTCTGGGGCACCTTAAAAATCCCATGTGGTCCCTGACACATGGATTATAAGTTAATGATGCTCTGCAGTGAACTTGAAACTTCTTTGGCACCAGAAAGTGCTGTCCCTGACCATGACATAAATAAAGCAGACTGATGGCAATAGATTCCAAAGCAGAAAGGAAGAGATTGGTGGCAGTGAAGCAGGGGAGAATTGAGGGAGTGTGCTGGGTACTGCAGGGAAGGGGTAAAGTGGAAGAGATAAAAAATAAGGCAACTAAGGGGGATGGTTGACATGGAACAGAGGCTGCCCCACGAAGGATACCTACCAGCTAGCGTTTCCTCCCATGTCTCCACAGAACGAGGGCCTGATGAACAAGGGGGTATTCTTCGGAGGAAGGTGGGGAGCATTGCCGAGATAGACACCTATTGGGAGGTTGAAGAGGCTGCCGAGATAGACGCTTATTGGGAGGTAAAATAATACAAAGTCTCCCCAAGTCTTCCTCCCCCAGCCTGGTGCTGGCCCTATCACTAGAGAGAATGTCTTTCATTCACAGGCTCTGTGCTGTTTCTGGAAGTCACTTGATCTCCTTAAGCCTTAGCTTCTATACCTGTAAACTTTGAAGACAACAGTCCTTGCTTTATGTATTTCATGGATATGCAAATAAATAACATATGGTAAAACCACTTGGCTAATTGTCAAGTTCCTGAAAATGAGTTATTAGTTAACTATTATAAGATGCTCCTTGGGGGCATGAGTAACATGCTCCCCAAGAACTCAGAAAGAATGTATCTCAATGAGCATTAATCTAGTAACACACACACACACACACACACACACACACACACACACACACACCTCACACGCAGAGAACATGCAGCAGTCAAGCTAGGGGTGAACCCACATCTGAAAATGTCAGATCTTAGAGTTGGACACACAATTTCAATTGCAGGGACCTGACTACACAGAGGCTGAGTGGGAAAGTGAGTGTAATTTATGGACCAGACACCTAATCCACTGTAATTCAACCTGTTTGGGGACAGGTTGTGGACATAGGATCATCAGGTTTGATCACAGTGCTTCTCAAACATTTTTAAATGACCAGTATTTTAAAAATGCAATAGGACAGAATAAACTAGAAAATATCTGAGGGCATCCTGTGTTGCAAGGGTGAAAATGTCTACCCCTGGACTCCAGCACCTTTCTCTCTGCTTCGGCATATGCTGTCATGGACCATAAAGTTTAGGCTGCTTCTTCTGACTCCCTGCTCATCTGACAAATTCCTGACAACTACTGGTTTTTGCATGAAGCTTCCCTGTGAGGAGAGACTGTTCGAATCTGCCACAGCCAGGCTTCCAGTGGTATTTGGCTTTATGGGTCAGTTTCAGGGAACATGAATGGCGTGAGTCTTCCCTTAAGGTGGGGATACTTTCAGTGTGGGGAATAAAAAGCAAGTTTCTCAGTCTTGGCTGGGATGAATTCATCAGCTTAAATGACACAGTGGGAAACCTTTTAGTGAAACATGAATTTCTCTGGTGACCTCCAACCTTGACCACCTCTTTAACCAGCTGTCTCTGGAATGCCTGGGGCTGAGAAGGGCTCCCAGAACACAGGATACTCAATATTCAAACTGAGACAGTGAAAAACCAGCATTATGTGATCACTCTACCAGCACCATTTTGTTTGAACAGCAGCAGTGATCCTGGCCCAGTTGTCAGGAAGAAGTAGTGATGTGAGGGGCAGGAGGAAAAAGGAGACACTTTCTGCCCACAGGTAGGGACACATGGGCACACAGAATGGGGGACCCAGCAGCTTCCCAGGGAAAAGGCTTCTGTGGCCTACAGCCTTCCATCAAGATCACTCGAGTGAGGTTGTATTTCTTCACATCCTTGCAGAATTTCCGTTTCTCATTCTCCCAACTATTCTGGAGTCTTTGACCACATATCTGCCCAGGCACTGGCGCAAATAATTGGGAACAGGACCAACACACTGAGGCTCAGGCTAGCCTGGACGAATCGAAGGTCAGTGTCAGGAGCAAGCTGCCCTCGTAGCAGTCCCAAACTTCAGACCTACCCAAAACCTATTTCTTTGCTCGTTACCACAATTTGGTCTCATATTTATATTGTTCCACCCTATTGTTTTATTCCAGGATATTACCATCCTTTCACTCAGAATCTGCAACCCTGTAGAGCATAACTCACGTCAGTTTTGACAAACCTCATCCTAGCCCTGGAGCAGACACTCCACAAAGAGTCACTCTATCTATGCTGTAGATCTCACTCTGCCTCAAGCTCTGGTGTTTTTTATTTTTATTTTTTTTGAGGGGGTGGTGGTGGATACAAACATGATGTTTATTGGTCTTAAGAAGGCAAGTCAGAGGAAACTATCTTTTCATAAAGGTTTATACATATTACCTGTCAAGTCCAAAGGTCAGAGCGACAACTGTGCTGCAGGGACAGTAAAACCTTGGATTGTAAGTAACTTGTTCTACAAGTGTGCTGCAAGATGAGTAAACATTTATAATAAATTTTAACTTGAGAAGCGAATGATATCTCACAATACAAGCAGGATGTGACACTGAATGCCACATGATCACAACTGAGCCAATGGTCCTTCTCTCTCTCTCTCTCTCTCTCTCTCTCTCTCTCTCTCTCTGCAAGATTGTGGGTGATCATCTCCCATGCTCAAATGCTCAGTCTCAGGCTTTGGTGTTCGGCAGAAATCAGTAATTTTTCAGAACGCTGGAAGGAGCCCACAACTGGCACTAGTGTATTTTTTGTCCCTTCAAAGCACCTATGGACAGCCCTTTGCTTTTGCAGACAAGAGTGAGCTTAGGAATGCTCTGCTTCATTCTAGGTCAGGCTGCCTGCAGATAGAGACCCTTTCCTCTGCTGCCTTATTGCCAGTTACATTAAATACAGTCTGTGATAAGAGTTGATTAATACTGTACTGTAGTCAACATCCATGTGAGTGTATACAATGGCCCCCATGCAGAAAAAGGTTGAAAAGAAAGGCGGTAAGAAGGAGATGATTATGGTGGAAATTAAGAATGAAATCATCAAGAAGTACGAACGAGATATGTGAGTGGCTGAAATTCCAAGATTTTATAAGAAGTCTATGTCGACCATTCGCACACTATTAAAGAAGAAGAAAAAAGGGGGCTAGATGCAGCCAAAGGAGTCATGAGAATATCAAAGCAACAGCCACGTGTTCTGGAAGATGTAGAAAAGTCGTTTCTGGTTTGTATAAATGAGAAGCGACTAGCAGGTGACGCTGTGACCGAGAACTGTACCTGCGAGAAGGCAAAGGCCTTGTACACCGACCTCATAAGCAAACTGACGGGCATGTCAAGAGAAAAGGAAGAAGGCTTCCAGGCAAGCAGAGGATGGTTTGAAAACTTTAAGAGGGGAAGTATCATCATAGTGCTGTGAGGCATGCAGAGGCCGTGAGTTCGGACGCTAAGGCAGCTGAGGCATTCGCTATGGAGTTCCAAGAAGCTCATGGCTTCTGAGTGGTACCTGCTGGAGCAAGTGTTTAACTGCGACGAGACGGGGCTTTTTTGGAAAAAGATGCCAAAGAGGACCTACATTACAAAGAAGAGAAAGCAGTGCCTGGTCGCAAGCCCATGAAAGACCGTCTCACCCTCTTGTTTTGTGCTAAGGCAAGCGGGGATTTTAAAGTGAAGCCCCCACTTGTCTATCATTCCGAGAATCCATGGGCCTTCAAGAAATGCAAGGTGCACTTTTGGGATGAGCACTGGGTGTTGTATGGAAACCAATTTGACAGTAAATTTCATATATTAAAAAAAAATAATAATTAAAAAAAAAAAAAAGAAATGCAAGGTGCAGAAGAGCCAGTTAAACGTTATGTGGAGGTCCAACAGCAAGGCTTGGGTGACTCGTATCTTGTTCGTTGAGTGGATCAACGAGGCCTTCGGTCCTGCAGTGAAGAAATCCCTTTTAGGAAAGAGTCTGCCACTCAAAGCCTTGCTGCTTATGGATAATGCTCCTGTTTATCATCCAGGCTTTGAGGACCACTTCCTGGAGGAATTCGAGTTTTTAAGGTCAAGTTCCTTCCTCCCAACACCACTCCAGTCCTTCAGTCCATGGATCAGCAGGTCATTTTGAACTTTAAAAAGCTTTACCCCAAAGCACTATTTCAGCAATGCTTTGAGGCGACCAAAGGAACGCCTCAAGGAACGAATCTTCCCCTCCAAGAGTTTCGGAAAGATCATTTTGACATCGCGAACTGCCTCAGATCATGGATAAAGCCAGGGATGGGTCACCAAGAGAACCCTCAATTCTGCTCAGAGAAAACTGGCCTGAATGTGTTCTTGGGCATGACGTAGAGGGGCTTGCTCACGACCAGGAGCTGCCAGTTGTCACTAAAAGTGTGTCCTTGGGGAAGGCCAGGGGCCCGGAGGTGAACAAGGACGACCTTCAGGAGCTGGTGGAGGAACATGGCCAGGAGCTGACCACTGACGAACTGACGGATCTGCATCGAAAGCTACAGCAAGAGGTTACGGAGGAGATCTCGTCTGCAGAGGAGGAGGGGAAAAAGGCAGAGGAATCCCTCACTTCAAGCGAGATTAGGGAGATGTGTGAAATGTGGGAAGCAGTGCGAAATTGTGTAGAAAAGCACCACCCGAATAAGGCTGCAGCAGTGCGAGCGAGGAATCTCTTTCACGACAATGCATTGTCACATTTCTGAGAAATCCTCAAAAGGAGGCAAAAGCAAGCGTCATTGGATAAGTTCTTTGTTAAAGTTGCACGAAAAGAAAAAGATTCCATTGAGCCAATAGATAGCAGTGATTCCGTTAGTGAGAATGAAAGTCGTCCTACACAGTAACCCTCCTCTCTCTTGTCTCCCTCACACCAGCCACGAAGGTTTTCAAAGGTAAGTGCAGGTTGATTTGTTTATTTTTCTTTCTATTTTGTATTTTGTTTGTTATTTTGTGTTATATGACAGTGTTGTAATCATTTTTATATGAATATTTTGGGGTTATGGAACGAATCATCTGAGTTTCCGTTATTACTTATGGGGAAATTTGATTTGATATACAAGTGCTTTGGATTATACAAGCATGTTTCTGGAATGAATTATGCTTGCAAACCAAGGTTTTACTGTATTTTTTTCATAGTTCTATCTCCTTTTAGTGAGATTTGTACATAATAAGTTCCCAGACACTAAGTATACAGTTGGATAAGACTGACAAAGCTTTACAACTTTGTTAACTATCATTTAATGGAGATATAGGAAACATTTTCATGAATGATTATAAGTGTAGCCATCGGTTTTGTTTTGAAAGTTACTCTTTTAAATTTTGAAATAATTGCATATTTACATGCAGTTTTAAGAAATAATGCAGAGAAGTCCTGTGTACCTTTTATATACCCTTTGCTCAGTTTCTCCCTCTAGTAACATCTTGCAAAACTGCAGTGCAATATGGCAACCAAGATATTGACATCGATATAGTCAAGATACAAAAGATACAAGATACAAACTTTCTGTCAGCACAAGGATTTCTCCTATTGAACTTTTATAGAGATACCTACTTACCTCCCTCAATCCTTGGCAACCACTAATTTATTCTCCATTGCTCGAATTTTGTCATTTTAAGACAGTTGTATAAATAAAATCACATGGTATGCAACCTTTGGGGGATTGGCTTCTTTCACTCCGCATAATTCTCTGGTGAGCCATCCATTTTGTTGCAGGTGTCAATGCTTCCTTCCTTGTTATTGCTCAGCAGCATTCATCTAACCAGCTTTTATATCTTAGGCAAGCCACTCTGCTTCTCTTGACTTTACTTTCTCATCTGTAAAGTGAGGGAGTTGGACTGAATGACTCTAACATTTTGTTTCCATTGTGAAATTTTTATTTTACGGGTTCTCATCTCCCCTTAGTTATCGTTTTATGATTGTAAAACAGCTCACGCTCTTCTCTCGTCCAATCTGCTCACAGGCTAAAGGCAGAAATAACAAGCCCGGTAGGAGAGGAGGTTAGGGCAGGAAGTGGGAGCAGTGAGCTGATCATGTCTGATTACATTTTCTCCTGAATTTTATATCTAATGAATGACTACTGGGGTAGCCATGGGTTTGAGTTACGGCACCCTTTCCTTTCTCCTAGCACCAAAATTAGCTTCATTACCTGTCTTAGGCTATTTGATTTTTGGCCTAGACTGAAAATCTGGTGGGCCAAGTACAAGGTTGAGGTCATAGCTAAAGGAAACCCTCATAACAGTCTAAATTGTTAAAGTTTTTGACATTTGCCAGAAGCCATCAAAATAAAAGGCTACAGCTTTGCAAATCACGTTCCAGTTTAGCAATTATTCATTCTGTATGGGGTTCTGGCTGGTGCTGTGGTGGAGTGAAATATAAGCCCTAATAGACTGCCATGAATAATGGAGATCCATATTTACATTTGAGAAGAAGCGAAGCAGCACTAGGTTGATAATAACCATCCTTCCATCATTTCTACCGGAAAATTGGGGGCCTTCCCTACTGTGCCTCCCTAGCACTTATATATTCAGGGCAAGGTAACTGCACAATACCTCTTAGATCCCGTCTCCATGTGTTCTTCCTGGAAAAAGTTCAGCCCATATACAACTCTGAGACCGGAACCTCCATCTTAACTTGTGCAGCTGATCATCAGAACTGGGTTGATAATTCTGTATCATTAATTGTCTGTGCTTTCACTCGGCTTCTCAATAGAGAGCTCCCCCTGCCCCAGTTGCCTAAGACTCCATATGTCATTTATTTTTCTTGTGTCAATTTTCTGTTTTCAGATGAAAATACCTCAGAGAAGTGACTCTCGACTCCGGCTCTGCAACTCCCCAGGACATCTCCAATTATCTCAAGAGGTGTCACAACATTCTTCCCAAACAAAATTCTAATTAATTCATTAATGAAAAATAGGAATTTTGGAGACAGTCAGAGAGGAGGTAGGACTTTGAGTTGTCACAAAATCTAGCAATGGCAGAGCAATCTATTCCCAGGAGACTGGGAGTTGCTGGGAATGACAGACTCTTACCTCTCAAACTCCATGGTGAAGCCCCATGACCTTCCTGCTTGCAGTGAACATATGCCCTCTAAGGATGAGTGGCAGCTCTACAGGAAAAAGCTGTAAGCAGTACTGAAGGAGCCCAGACAATTGGAGATTCGAACTGAACTGCCTAATGAGAAATGGCTTAGTTTTTCAAATCCAGGCGGTGCTCTACTTCCAAGTGAGTTGGACATTGTTTGGAATTATCCATAGAAATAATGTCACAAATGATGACTGGTTTCTTGGGAGACCAAGGATCCCCAGAAGCTAAACTAATGGTATTAGTGTGAATTCTGGAAAGTTGCGTGGGTCCGGAGGAGTCCATGCACTCAGAGGGGAGATGCAAGAGAAGGACTTATAAAATTTTTCTTTCAGAGAAATATTTAAAATGGTTGGAGTTTGCCTTTGATGCTCTTCTGTTGTCACTTACTTGCCTTTCTCTCTAGGTCCCTGTGTCTTCGTGAAACTTCCAGCCCATCTTCAGCAGCCTATTCAAGACTGTCATACCTAGTTCCCAAATGTTTGGTCAATTCGATGGTATGTAAAGCAAAGTCGTTCCTTGGGGAATTCTGGCCACCCTGCAAGGCTTTAAGATTGCCCACCATTTTGCAGGTGCTCCACTTCCATTCTCAGCTTTCTGCTCCTAATTCCCACTTGAATGTCTGCCATCTCAAACTCCACATGTGCAAAACTGGGCTCCTGATCTCTTTCCCAGTACCTTCTCCTACCACATCTCAGATAATAGTAACTTAATACATCCAGTTTCTCAGGCCAACAGTCTTGGTGTTACTGTTGATTCTTCTTTCTCTCACACCTCACATCCCATCCTTCAGGAAATCTAACCACTTTGACCTGTGAACTGCTACTTTGGTAGAATCTCCACCATCTCCTGCCAGATTCTTGTAATTGCTTCCAGTAGTCTAACTGATCTCCCTTTTTCTACCATTGCTTCTGTATACTCATTTCCCAATAGAACTGCCACAGCGATCCTGCCAAATGTAAGCAAGTTCACATCATTGCGTTGCTCACAATTCTCCAAGGTTTTGCCATTTCACACAGGATAAAAATGGAAGTCCTTACAGTATATTACAAGACCCCAGATGGCCCCCAACCATTCCACAACTGACTCATTCTCTTATTTTTCTCCCTACTGCCTCCTCCACCCCTTGACCTCACCGTGGATCACTGGTGTTCCCTCAACACACGAGACCAGCTCCTATCTTGCTCCCTCTACCTTGTCTCAGTATTCTCAAGGCTTGCTCTCTACCAACTTCCAGGTCTTCTTGACAAGCCTATTCTAAAGACTGTTCCTCAATAGATGAGTGAATAAAGAAGTGGGGGAACTTCCTTACACCATACACAAAAACAAATTCAAAATGGCTTGAAAGACCTAAATGTGAGACAGGAAACCATCAAAATCCTACAGGGGAAAACAGGCAGCAACCTCTTTGACTTTGGCCACAGCAACTTCTTACTTGACATCTTGAAGGCAAGGCAAAAAGAAGCAAAAATGAACTATTGGGACCTCATCAAGATACAAAGCTCCTGGACAGCAAAGGAAACAATCAACAAAACTAAAAGGCAACTGACGGAATGGGAGAAGATAGTTGCAAATGACATATCAGATAAAGGGCTAGTATCCAAAATCTATAAAGAACTTACCAAACTCAACACCCAAAAAACAAATCGTCTAGTGAAGAAATGGGCAGAAGACATGGATAGACACTTTTCCAAAGAAGACATCTAGATGGCAAACAGACACATGAAAAGATGCTCAACAATGCTCATCATCAGGAAAATACAAATCAAAACCACAATGATATACCACTGGTCAGAGAGGCTAAAATTAACAACTCAGGGAACAGATGTTGGCAAGGATGTGGAAAAAGGGGAACCCTGTTGCACTGTTGCTGGGAATGCAAGATGGTACAGTCACTTAAAAATAGAATTAGCTTACAATCCAGCAATTGCACTACTAGGAATTTATCCAAAGGATAAAGGAGTGCTGATTCAAAGGGGCACATGCACCCCAATGTTTATAGCAGCACTATCAACAGTTGCCAAATTATGGAAAGAGCCCAAATGTCCATCAGCTGATGGGTTAAGACACATATATACATACAGTGGAATACTACTCAGAAATGAAAAAGAATGGAATCTTGCCATTTGCAACAACGTGGATGGAACTGGAGGGTATTATGCTAAGTGAAATAAGTCACTCAGAGAAAGACAGACATCGCATTATTTCCCTCATAGGTAGAATTTGAAAAATTTAACAGATGATCATAGGGGAAGGGAAGGAAAAATAAAATAAAAGCAGAAAGGGAGGCAACCCATAAGAGCCTCTCAAATACAGAGAACAAACTGAGGGCTGATGGGGTGGGGAAAATAGGTGATGGTCATTAAGGAGGGCACTTGTTGGGATGAGCACTGGGTGTTATATGTAAGTGATGAATGGCTGGATTCTACTCCTGAAGCCAAGACTATACTGTATGTTAATTGAGAATAAAAATAAGTGGGGGATATGTATATATAACATAGATATTTATATATATATGATGGAGTATTAATCAGTCATAAAAAGAACGAGATCTAGCCATTTATGACAACATGGATGGACCTAGAGAATATTATGCTAAGTGAAATAAGTCAGTCTGGGAAAGACAAATATCACATGATTGCACTTACATGTGGAGTTTAAAAAACAAAACAAATGAACGAACACACAAAAAATAGAAGCAGCTTCATAAATACAGAGAACAAACTGGTGGTCGCTAGAGGGGAAGTGGGCAGGGGGTGAGGGAAATAGGTGAAGGGGATTAAGAGGTATACACTTCAAGTCATACAATAAGTCACAGAGATGAAAAGTACAACATAGGGAATAAAGTCAATAGTATTGCAAAGAAATATGGTGACAGATAGTGACTACACTTAACTGTGATGAGCACTGAGTAATGTATATAGTTGTCATATCAATATGTTGTATACCTGAAACTAATATAACACTGTATGTAAACTATACTTCAATTAAAAAAATAAACAAAACACACTGTCAGGGCTCAACCCTGACCTTGTAATATTATTCAACGCCCTTATAAAATCTCCATTGGCATACATGAAATTATGAAAGGCCATTTCACACCTTCATTAATAAACGTTGCAATTACATTCTAAAAATATAGTCATGTTTACCAATTAATTTTAATGGATCAGGTCACAGGTAAGCATTCGCTATGCAATATGTTGCTGATTAAAACCAGAACACTATTAGCATACGGTGAAGTAAATCATCTTGTAGATCGAAGAGAATATTTTAACTCTTAATTTGTTACATTTGACATCAATCACTCTTAGAAGTTTGCTTCCCATGACTCAACTTGTATAGTTTGAAACCATAACAAGTACAAATTTACCACAATGTGTTTGGTCCCAAATATTCTCCACTTACAGATCTCTTCCATTTTTCAGGCCCACGCCTCTTGTTTTATTCTATATAGGGAGTATCAGAATGGGCTAGTCACATCTCAGCTTCTAAATGGCTGTGTGACTTTGGACACACCCCTGTTCTTTCTGCATCAATTGCCTCAATGGCAACAGGAAAACTACGATGATTCTCTCATTTCCTCTTTCATGGTATGTCCTTCATCAGACACACACAAACTTTTCTCTCTCTCTCTCTCTCTCTCTCTCTCTCTCTCTCACACACACACACACACACAATTACTTAAAACTTTTTTATGTTTTAGATTCACATAAGAGTTGCAAGATAGCACAGAGTGTTCCTGTATACCCCTCACCCAGCTTCCTCTAATGTTAACATCTCACACAGCCATGGTACACACATAAAAACTAACAAATATTCATCTTATTTGAAATCACCTTGCATTTCATTTTTCCACTTCTAAAACTTTGCTCCTCTCGTTTCTGCTTCACGGGATACCTCTGCACTATGAGCAGTTATCCATCTTTGCACCGGCAGTTATCGCAGATCCCTCCAAGCCTTCTTCTCTTGCAGTCTCCCAGACCTCAGCACTACGTGGGAGCCCCTACACTTGTTTGACATTATTGATTCTTATGCCTCATCTTTCCTATGGCATTAGAACCTCTTAGCAAGAAAGGACTATATCCGGGGTCCCAAGATGATGGAATAGAACAGAGCCTTCCCACGTACCCCACATTGCCCCTCGCCCTTGTGGCCATCTTGGACTCTTACATAAACAAATTATAAACTGTTACTGTGTGAAACCTCTAAGGTTTGGGGTTTATTAGAGTATTTAACACTAAATGTAAGTATCGTAGAACAAATTAGGTAGAAAGTCACTGTGAAAAGTACATAGTTCTTACAATTAGAATGTCCAAATGGATTGTAACGTTGATGGTAAATCAATAAATAATGATTTCTGATGTTTACCTGCTATCAGAAGGTTATATGGGTTGTTTTCTGCAGTATGCTTGGTATGCATTGGTTTTTCACTTGGGAAGCGAAAAACAGGATGAATTTATGGGTTTATCGGAGATCAAAACTGTATGAGCTGGGTCTCAACCTCCTTAGGCCTATGTTCTAGGTAGCTTTCTGCTATCACTACACCCTAGATCTCACGAGGGCTTTTGTAGTCTCTTTGCCATTTGATTCCCATAATCCTGGGAGGCGGACAGGATAAGAAATGTTAATCCAACTTCTCAGATAAATAATTCAGGGCTCAGAGAGGTATTACCTGAATTGCCCAAGGTGAGAGAACAGGTGGTGACAATCTTCCAGGTTTTCAAGTCCCCAGATCCTCTAGGCCTCCACCTTGCAATTTGGGGCTGCAGCATTACAAAACGATTTCTATTTCCCTCAGTACAAAATACAACTGGTCATCTTTGGGGTGTTATTTGTGCTATTCTGACTCCAATGCCATTGATTTCACTTTCAGCCACTGTCATTTCCCTGATATGAGTATTTCTCTCCCTCCTTTTCTCTTTCCCTCCTTCCACATTTTGGAAGTTACTTAAAATTTTGAAGACAGAGTTACCATACGACCCAACAATTCCACTCCTAAACATATATTCAAGAAAATCGAAAACGTGTGTTCGCACAAAAACTTGTACACAGAGGTTTATAGTAGCATTATTCATAATAACCTCAAAGTAGAAACAACCCGCATGCCCATCCATTTGAATTATGAACAAGTAAACAAAATGTGGCACATCCATACAATGGAATATTACTCGGCAGTAAAAAAAGAATGAAATGCCAACGCGTGCTACAACAGGGATGAATCTTGAAGCATTATGCCACAAGAAAGAAGTCAGACAGAAAAGGCCATGCATTATATGATTCCATTAACGTGAAATGTCCAGAATTAGCAAATCCATAGAGACAAAAAGTACATTAGTAGTTGCCCTGGGCTAGGGGAGGGAAGGAATGGAGAGTAAGTGCTAATGAGTCCACAGTTTCTTTTTGATATTCCGGAATTAGACAGTAGAGATAGATGAATAATCCTGTGAATATACTAACCCCACTCAGTTGTATACTTTAAACGGGTGAATTTTATGGTAGGTAAATTATATAATAATTTTTAAAAAGGCAAAAGAAAAGTCTTACCTGGCTAACACCTATTTGCAATTTACTATTCCACACATGCACCAACTCCTTCAAAAAGGCTTCCCTCCTCTCAGCCTCATGTGCTCTCATAACTTCTGTGGAATTAATGTTACCACAGGGCATTGTGATGACACATGTTTTTGCTTTGCTCTTTCAGATTTTGAGCTCTGTGATGCAGGATTTATTTTTCAAAGTTTTTTTTTAATGTTTATTTATTTTTGAGAGAGATAGACAGAGCATGAATGGGGGAGGGGCAGAGAGAGAGGGAGACACAGAATCCGAAGCAGGTTCCAGGCTCTGAGCTGTCAACACAGAGCCCGACGAGGGGCTTGAAATCATGAACTTTGAGGGGTGCCTGGGTGGCTCAGTCGGTTAAGCAGCTGACTTCTGCTCAGGTCACGATCTCATGGTTTATAAGTTCAGGCCTTGCAATGGGCTATGTGCCGACAGCTCAGAGCCTGGAGCTTGCTTCAGATTCTGTGTCTCCCTCTCTCTCTGGCCCTCCCTTATTCGTGCTCTCTCTCTCTCTCTCAAAAATAAATAAACATTAAAAAAAAGAAAAAAGAAATCATGAACTGTGAGATCATGACCTGAGCTGGAGTCGGATGCTCAACCAACTGAGCCACCCAGGTGCCCTGTATTTTAAAAAGTGCTTTTATTTATTTTATCTATCTATCTATCTATTTTTATTAAAAAAAACTTGTTTTTATTTTAGAGAGTGTGCAAGTGCAAGTGTGGGCATAGGGAGACAGAGAGAGAGAGAGAGAGAGAGAGAGAGAGAGAGAGAGAATCTTAAGCGGGTTCCATGCTCAGTGCAGAGCCCGATGTGGAGCTCAATCCCACGATCTTGGGATCATGACCTGAGCTGAAATCAAGAGTTTGATGCTTAACCAAGTGAGCCACTCAGGTGCTCCTCTATTTGTTTTCATAAACTAGGCTCCACACTTAATACGGAGTTTGAACTCATGACCCTGAGAGCTAGAGTTGCAGGCTCTATCGACTGAGCCAGCCAGGCATCCCTTTATTTACCTTCACTAAAAAAAAAAATGAAACAGCGCTTTTAAATTTCCCACAATGTACGGAAGAGGAAATTTTGTTAGCGATTACTAATGATATTTCAATATTATCCAAGAACCTAGGCATATGAAACTGATTCCTTGATACTTGCTGAGTCCTGTTTTGTGGCACTTTTTGGTAAAGTTTTGTAAATGCTCCACATACATTAAACAAAATGCACATTCCCTAAATTCTCTACAGTGGGTTGCGTTTTAAACAGTATTACTCAAAATGTCTACTTTCTACAATTCTCTAATCTGCTTGATTTACCAATTATTGAGAAAAATGTGTCAAAATATTCCACTGTGATTGTGAAATTTAACATTTTGTTCTTATAAGTTTTTCAATTTTTACTTTACATATTTTGGACACAGATTTTTAGATGTTTATAGGTTGAGAATTGCTATGTCATTTGTTGAAGTTTCTTTTTAGTATTATGAAATATTTCTCTTTAAACCTAATGATATTAATTTTCTTAAAGTCATATTTTGTTTAATATTGATATATAGCTTTATTGTCTTTGTTTAGGTTGCATTTGCCTGGTATATTTCTATTTTTCTACTGGGTATGCATATAAAGTAGACTTTATTATTTTTATTTATTTATTTTTTAAATTTTTTCTAACCTTTATTCATTTTTGAGAGAGCCAGAGAGACAGAGCATGAGTGGGGGAGGGGTAGAGAGAGAGGGTGACACAGAATCCGAAGCAGGCTCCAGGCTCTGAGCTGTCAGCACAGAGTTCGACATGGGACTCACACCCACAAACAGTGAAATCATGACCTGAGCCGAAGTCGGACACTTGACCAACTGAGTCTAGGTGCTCTTAGACTTTAAAAATTCAAATTGACAATCTCTGCTTTTACCTAGTAAATTTAGTGTTTTTGTATTTTTTTGTGATTATTAATGCATTTAGATATATTCAAACTATCTTATTTTGTGCTTTATATTTTACTTTTTCTTTGCATGTTTTTTCTCTGTTTTTGTTTATATTAGATTGTTCATGTTTCTTTTTTCTTTTTATCTTTGAGAGAGAGAGTACCAGCTGGGGAGAGGGGCAGAAGGTGGGGAAGAGAGAGAGAGAATGAGAGAGAGAGAGAGAGAGAGAGAGAGAGAATCTCAAGTAGGCTCCATCCTCAGCACAGAGCCTGATGTGGGGTTTGATCCCACGAGTATGGGGTCATGACCTGAGTCAAAATCAAGAATCAGATGCTCAACCAACTAAGCCACCCAGGTGCCCTGGGTTTCTTTATTTTTTTAAACCACCTTTTACTACTTTGGAAATATCTCTAATATATAATAGTTGTTAATAGTTTTTAGTATTTAACTGGTGTATGTTAACTTAATATTATTAAAATTACTATTTTTACTTTCCTTCTAAATAATATAATGGACTAAGGCTGCTTAAATCATATTCAGCCTTATCCTTTAACTTCCATTTACATATTATTGTCTAGGATTTAAAGTATAATTTGCTTTTGCTATTTCCCAAATCATTCCATTCGGGATTACTGTTTTGTTAGAGTGAATATGTTCATATTTTTTCACCAATGTCTTTTGGCATCACCATTACTTTTTCTATGTCACTCCTTCCTTCTGTGTTCAATTTCTGCCTTATAGAAATTTTAAAAAATTCTTTTTCTGGGGCACCTGGGTGACCTAGTCAGTTAAGCGTCAGACTCTTAATTTCGACCCAGGTCATGATCTCAGGGTCATGAGATCCAGCCCCATGTTGGGCTCTGTGCTGGGGGTGGAGCCTGCTTGGGATTCTCTCTCTCTCCCTCTCCCTCTGCCCTCCCTTTTTTTCTGAGTAAAAGCCTGAAAAATGACCAATTGTCTTTTAAGTTGGCAGTTTTCTCTCAATTGTTGTATAGCTTTCGTTGGTACTAGTAGAAGTCTACCGACAGATTATTATTGCTTTTTATTTCAGGGGTCTTATTTCTGGTTGATTATAAGATGTTCCCAAAGGCTTTGGTTTTCTGCAGTTTCTCGATTATTTATCCAGGTGAAATTAATTTCATTTATTCTGCTTATAACCTGAAGGAGCAGGGCTCTTGAATTTGGGTGATCATGGTTTTCATCAATTAAAGAGTCCATACAATTTTCTCTTTGAATATTGTCTGTCCTGTGTATCATTTCAAAAATTTCTGTTGAGTATGTTGTTCTTGCCTATTCTATTCTCTGTTTTTCTTAACTTTTCTCTTATGTCGTTCATTTCTTTAGCTTTCTATGGTGCATTCTGGGTAATTTTCTCAGACCCAAATTCTAGTCAATTAATTTTCTCTTTAGCTATTTCTAATAGAATTTTTGACCTGTCCACTGACTTAATTTAAGTGACTCCATATTTCATTTCTAGACATTCTTTTATCCTCAAATTTTCCCTATCAGTTTTTATTAGTATCTGTTCCTTAGAATCCATTCCTTCTTTTACGCTATTTATACCTACTAATTTCATATTCCCTTTCAGAATGTCATTTCATTTTTCTGAATGAGTTACAGGAATAACAAAATGAAATACTGATATGTGCTATAGCATGGATGAATCTTAAAGCATTATGCTAAGTTAAAGAGGTCAGACACAAAACACCATGCATTATATGATCCATTTATATGAAGTGTCCAGAATTAGAAAATCCTTAGAAACAGGAAGTAGATGAGTGGTTGGGTTATGGAAACATTTATCAAGATGAATTTTGTGTTTGGTTTCCTGGGTGTTCTTGGTTCAAGTTGGTGTACAAATATGAACTCCACATCTGTGATAGTGAGGCCCAGAAGCGAAAACTCTCAGATGACAGCACCTTTTTTCAAGACCAGCCTAAGAAAGATGATGACTCAAAGTTTCTTCTTGTATCTATCTGCTGATGGGTGGAGTTTTTATCTGTTTCACCCTTTCATCGAGGCGACAGCCCTTCAAGATCTTCCTTTCAACTTCTCACCTCATTCAGGCTCAGGACAACAGTTTTGTCCCTACTGAGGCATTAGAACCCAAGCCTGAAAATGACTGAGTCATATCAATGCCACCAGGCAGTCACACTGCAGGCTCACTTGCTGGCTTCTCTGGGATTTAGTTCCTTCATTTCTGTCATCTGTATTTATGACCACATACTTAAACTACTTTTTCTTTTCAGAATGTCCAGATAGTTTCAGCAAGATTTTTTCCCCCTATCTTAGGCTACCATGTTGTTGGAACCAGAGGTTTGTAATAACTTCATAACTGGATTCCTTACATCCAATCTCACGATTCGCAGATCTACTTTTTACAATTACGGCCAGAGAGATTAGTTTGAAATGCAAATGTTACTCCCTGACTTAAAAATGTGTCATGGCCCTAAGGAAAAAGACCAACTCCCTGGCATGACTACATGGTTCCCCATGATATGAATCACACCTATGTCTCAAATCTCACCCTTAGCACTCCTGATCTCATTTTGTATGTGTTGGTGTTTAAAGAACTGTTTTTCTGCAAATGGGTCATGTTCTGTTCTACTTCAGAGCATTCACATAAGATGTTCTTTCTGCATAACCCTTCCCCACTTTTAGCATTTCTAATTCTTCTTGTTCCTTCTGGTTTCTGCTTAAATGCCACTGCCTCCAAAAAGATTTCACTATGTACACCCTGTTGCCAGGTGCACTTCCCGCTCTATAATATCCTTAATCTTGTAATTATTGTTCAAGATCTGTCTTTCTGTCTTGGTGCTAAGCTTCCTAAGAAGTGAGACTGTCTATCTTGTTCACTGCTTTCGGTCTAGCAATTAATCTAGTGCCTGGCATATGGTAAGGCCTTCATAAATCTTTGTGAACCAACAAATGAACAGATTAAGCACTCCATTTGTGAATGGAGCCCCTGACTGAAGCTTTGCTTGACACCGGATTGCTGCCATCAGTTTTTGAGAAGAGAACAACTCTTTAAAGAAGTTTCTTTTTTATGGGGCGCCTGGGTGGCTCAGTCAGTTAAGCGTCCAACTTCGGCTCAGGTCATGATCTCACAGTCCGTGAGTTTGAGCCCTGCGTCGGGCTCTGTGCTGACAGCTCAGAGCCTGGAGCCTACTTCGGATTCTGTGTCTCCCTCTGTCTCTGCCCCTCCCCTGTTCATGCTCTGTCTCTCTCTGTATCAAAAATAAATAAACATTAAAAAAATTAAAAAAGAAGTTTCTTTTTTTAAAAAACATATGGTGTATTGGGAGAATTCTGATTCTTGAGAAGCGAAGGCTAAAGTGAGGTAGAAACCCAAGCTCCTCTCTCAATTCAGTCTCGTGCAAAGAAGGCTCTGACCTGAACAGGCCAGAAGGGAGAAAGACAGGCATGGTTTACAAAACTTGAGCACAGGCATAGTAATGAGATTCAATCAATGAGAATGCTTGGATGAGACAAAGGAATCTTTAAAAGGTGAGCAAGAATAATTTTCTATTTCTTCTGGTTCAGTGACCCCCAGTGGGACTTAGAAAAGGCTTAGGACACACGTTGTCATGTTATCAAAGAGCAGGCCATCTTGTCATCAAGTGCAGAGTAAGCTTGGAATCACTGGGCTATGAATCAATAATACAATTTAGATTTCATCACCATCATGTCAAGATACTCCTTACATTGCCATCTTCAAAACCATTTATTTTAAGAATCGGGTAGTCATTGACTAGAAGACCAGAATTTGTAATTGTGTCTGATACATTTTTATGACCACATGAAACTTGATTCTATTTTCTTTTAACTTTAAGGTTAATCATTCACTGCTTTTGCAGATAACATCCTTTCGTGCTAATATTCATTTTTTGCTGCAGGACACAGAGGCAAGCCTCTTTTTAAAGCTTTCCTTCTATGTCAAGATAGAGGATGAACAATTACTTCCAAAATGTGGGTGGCCTTTGCTTCTTTTCTTTCATCATCCTCTTCTCATTCATTTTTTATTTATTGGTGGAGGCAGAATGAGAGGGAACTGAAAGAATGAGATGTTTTCTTTTCAGGGTCTACTAATTATCCTTTCCATCAACTCTATCAGGAAGATTAAAAAAAAACAAAGCCAAAAAGTAATTTTAAAAGATAAAAATAAATCACAAACATTTGAAAAATGATTCTTTTTAACTTCTGAAAGAAGTCCTGATACACCAGTCTTTGATATAAAAATATGACCATTTAAAAAGCTCTTTGTAGATATATCTATTACTACTATGGGAAATAGATGTTGTTAGAAAATTTAAAAAGTCTCTATTAGTGGGAGAGAATAGGTTATGAAAAGTAATTCCCATGGCAGTGATGATATCTAAATTGTCTCCCAATATCTCATCAAATACTGACTAAATTGTCTACTTATTTAATGTGCCTGAAATTCTGATACTGAAGATTCAAGTAGCTTATCGAAGCTATCTTTTGAGCATTCCAATTCCTTTGGAAGGATTAAGGAATCATTTTCATGTTAGTGTGAATTAGTTCAATCAGACTGCTTTCATATTATCTCAATTTCACTGAATGACTCAGAAATTCAGAGTTGTGATGGGGAAGGGACAGGAGATTGGGGACAGCATGAAGATACAGATCTCCTTAAGAGAGGGTCAGAAAAGACAATATAAGACTCATAAAGACAGTTGGGAAAGTAAAAGTAAAAGGGGATTTTCTTCTTCCTCCTAACACCCAAATTAATCCAGTATTCAGGCATATACTATTAATATTAGGGTCTGGCTAACTCATGGTTTATACAGTCTTTTAGCGCTACCTGTATGACCTAGTTGTCATTTAAATATACTTATTGGAAAAGATATTCTGAGCTCAGAAAGATTCCTTGAGATTCAAATCTTGATGTCTAATCACATTTTTGATATTATAGATTGTTCTTATGTTGCTATGTGCATCATATCACATCACTTTGGAATATAAATTTTGAGGCCAGATACAGTAAGAACCCAGATGCTTAATTATAAGTTATTCTTTCTTTGAATTTGTAAAAAAAAAAAAAAAAATCTTAACATATCCACTCTTTGTTTGGTTGGGGAGAGAAAAACCTCTCTCCAGTACTTTTCCAGACTAATGCTTATTTTTGGAGAGTAAGCTGTTAGAGTCTACTGACATTTATAAGGAAGAAAGCAAAAAATCCTCATTTTTTTCAGTTCTCAAGTTGTCACCTATCAGGAACATTGCCAAGAACAAAAAATAAGTTATAAAAATAGCTCTGAGTGACCAAAGTACAAATATCCCCTGCTCTTTACTCATAGGAAAGCTACTAGGACTAATTTCAACTCTTATTTACTTTTACTTTACATACACTTCCAGTAAGCTAAATTGTCTGGTCTCCATGTCCAAAATAGTCTGGAGGCAGTGAATTAAGGGGTGTATGGGAAGAGGTCCTTATGTAACTTCATGGAGCATTACAGGTGACATAATACTTTTAAGATAATTTATCTTTATTTGTTTATTTAATTTTCCTTAAAATACCTTCTGAAGCTTACCTTTCTTGAGTACATACTCTTTTCCAACCTTAGGGCTGAGCATTTTATATATTAATTATATCTCACTCAATTTTATGAGTTAGGAATTACTATCTGCACACATTCTTTTCCACTTTCTTTCCCTTCACCCTCATAGCACTAAGTGGTTAGGGATATTATATTCACTGAATTCATACAATATTTGAAGGATAAGGCTATAATTCAACTAGCACGAAGGGTATCATCCTAGGAAAATCTGCTATCGTGATTATTGTTTTGAATCACCGCTTGTTGAAAAGGTGGGGGTAAAGGCAAACCATAAGAGACTCTTAAAGACAGAGAACAAACTGAGGGTTGCTGGAGGGGAGGTGGGTGGGGGGGATGGGCTAAATGGGATGATGGGCATTAAGGAGGGCACTTGTTGGGATGAGCACTGGGTGTCATATGTAAGTGATGAATCACTAAATTCTACTCCTGAAACCAATAGTACACTACATGTTAACTAACTAGAATTTAAATTAAAATTTGAAGAAAAAAAAAGAGAGAATGTATCTATATCCTGGCCATGCCACCTCCCCTCCTATTCCACCCCACCATTTCCTTGGCAGATGGTTTTGGCCTCTCATTAGAGAAGGGTCCAGGACACGGGCAGGTTTCCTGCTTATCCCACAGTAGCGGCCAGTCAGCACCTTGTGCTTGCACAGGCTGCTCTACCCTCCAACTCACACAGAACTTAGACAAGCCTGTAAGTGTATGTATGTGCATGTATAATATTTTCTCATATTCACTAGTAATCAAGGAAATGCAAATTAAAATCGGTTCATATTTCTTATAATAAGAATATATTGATGCTAGGAGTATAAATTTGTACAAAAATTTAGAGATTAACTTGGCAATACCTAATGTTACGTCTGTCCTTTTACCCAGAAATTCTATGCATTAGGTCTATGTGTTAGGATTAACTCTCACACATACAGACAGAAATACAACACTACCATTGGAAGCAATTTTAGGATAGAAAAATTAGGAAGAATCCAAATGTTCATCATCAAGAAAGAGAGCCTTTCCATTATTGCTTATCTATGCAATAGAATAATATACAGCAATGAAAAAAGATCCACTGGCCCAGAGCTGCATGTATCTACATGGATGAAAATCCAAGTTTAATACCGAATAAGGAAAGCAAGTTTCACAAGGAGACAAACAGTATACCATTTATATAAAGTTTAAAACACTAAGTACTATTCAAAGATACATACAAAATAAAACTCCAAAGAAATTCTCCAAATCCTAAGCTGTGATTACCTTTGAAGAGCATTACTTTTTATCAGAGAGGTATCAGCAAGAAGCATTAATTCTTTTCATAATATATCATTTTTAAAAATTGGCTGAGATGTACAAATGTAGATGTTATAAATATATGTCAATAATTTTTTGTATGACTGAAATATTTCTATATAAATTAAAAATATATAAAATTAGGGGCACCTGGCTGGCTCATTCAGTAGAGCCTACGACTCTTGATCTTGGAGTTGTGAATTTGAGTCCCACACTGGGTGGGGAGATTATTTTACATATTACAATTATATAAAACATTGGTTACTACTAAGTCACAAAAACTCACACCAAAGCCAAAATTCCCTTCAACGAATATCATCAAGATGACAATAGAGTTGTGTTTCCAATTACTTGCTAACCTCAGCTAATAGAAAACAAGCTGAATTTCAGGAAGTGGAAAGATGCACATATTCAGACACAAATGGGTACACACACACACACCCACACACACACGCATAGACACTTACCTGCACACTCGTTAGTACCCAGGGTAGAAACATTCATGTATGAAAGGCATGTATATTATACTTTGAAAAATACCATAAGTATGCATTTTCATGGCTATAATAAGTGACAGGCAGCTTCAGGGAAGAGGACAAAATAATACATTGTCCAGAAACAAACTGCAAAAGCTCAGGAGTACAGGGTGATTTACTGTAGGACCAAATGCTTATGATAATAACATTATTATAGTAATTGCTTTTATTGTCAATAAATCCATCAATTTTCTGTCCATCCTTTTATTCCCTTAACAGTACACTTCTAGAAGCTAAACCATCAATAACATACCCCCCTTTCTCATGCAGATGCATTGATTAGTCCTAAGGGGGCTAATAAAGAGGGGCACAGAGGGAATGCCACTCTGAACAGTGTATTTCATTTCATGTCCTTTCTGCCTATGTGAGCAGGGAGAAATGGCTAGAAGGCAAAGCCCACTGTCTTGGCGCTAGGACTATTTGTTCTGTTACTTCGGCGCCAGCTGAAGCCTTCCACTAACAGCTCTATTTTAGGATGTATCACTGACAAAACTGGTAGTTGTGAGTTTTTATTTGTATGTTTGAGCTTTATAAATAGCCCTCAAAAACGCCATACTAGTTAATTTATTTCATTAGTTAAAAGCCAGATATCAAAGGGAGAATCCCTGACGAGAGGTGGGAGTGGATGAGAGAGTAGTGCTGGTTTGAATTTTAATGAACACAGCCCATAGAATATAAGTTGATCTTATCCATTACTACTCAAAAAAGAAAAGCCCAAAGGCATATATGTAAATTTTTGTCGTGTCTCTACAGTGTTTGGAAAGACCATTCATTCATTTACAGAGTAAGGGGTTAGACTTGCACAAATTAGTCATTTTTGGAGAAAGAGGTGAGTGGGCCCAGTGGTGTTGTGCCTGAGGCCCAGCTAGAATCTGTCCCTTTTTGTAAGAAGGTGACCCCGGAGGAGCCTAAGCAATATGGTAGAGAAGACAGTCTTCCCTGGGGGTCAAATATGGTGCTACTTGGATGAGGTGCTGCTTGGCTGATAGACTGGTTACCACCTGCCTGTGGTAGACTTGGGCAGACATTGGACTTCTATAAATGTAATGCCTGCTCCACTCTGCAGATACTCCAGAAATTTCTAGAGTACTGATATTCCAGAAATTTGATACTCCAAAAATTTGTGATGCTCCAGAAATTTCTACCTGGTCCCCTATTTATTAATAGACCAAAACAACAAGACCCTGCAAAAATGTGCATTATACACAAGGTAATTCAGGGATCTGCTTTAGGAAAATTAGTAAGTGGATGCAACCAAGGTTTCCCTACAATTACCTACTGACATGACCATCATCGGTAAATACAAAATAGTCAATATCCCAGATCTCAGTGCATAGTCTGTCAAATGTATCAGGGAACTCAGTTAAAACGAGGCTAAGCTTGATGATATCTGGACAGAGAGCCATTATCCCCTTGTGGAAATAGGGTATACTAATTCCAAGTCATTACAGCCAAGGTAAGGCAGTTTCCTGTTAAAAGATAGGAAGGGGGAAACATTGAATACTGCAGGGCTAAGAAAGCAGTCTCGATGTTTTTGTCCTTGACATTTACCCTTCCATTCTTTGCCCTTTTCATAGCTCTCGTCTCAAGACAATTCCCCCATTGTCTCCCTTCTTTTTTCTATCATGGAAGAATGTGATCTCATAAAATAATTGAAAACAAGTGCTTTGGTGAATCACTTTGTGATGATGGCCATAAATTTCAAGAGGTATTTATCTTTGCAGGCTGACATTTAAATTTTAAGAGATATATCACCATCCAAGAGAAGAAACACACCTACTACATTTATTGTATGTGCTGCTACGATATGGTACTGGTGAAGAGATTTCCTTTTCTTCCACAAAACATGGACCACACTATTGACCATATAAAGAGGCAAGTTAAAACTGTGTTACTAAAAGTTGAGTTTTCAGAATATCTCGAGTGTTCACTTCAAAAAGTACACATTCTTCTTTGATTCCTAAAACTTTGCAGTTTTTATGTATCAGTAATCTTACTGTTACCTTTCCCTAAGACTTTTACTTTATTATCAACTTATCAGGCGCCAGGCCAACTTGACATCAAAAGCCTTCTCACATGGTAAGGTGGTAATTCTGGGGAAAGATGAGGACAGGGTATGCGGAGACGCTCTGTACTCTCTTTGCAAGTGTTCTGTGATTCAAAAATCATTTCCAAACAGAATGTTTTCTTCTCTGTTGTTTTTGTTTCTTAAGCCTTCTCAGGTCAATTTCTTCACCTGTCGGTGTCTTACCATTGGACCGAATTTTCTATCTGAACTGTATTAGTTTCCTTTTTTTCATTCTTCCTTTCTGAGACAGCAGGTATGTGCCAGATTACAGTCAAATATGTGCACCTTTTATGTCAAAAATTCTGGTGAGAGGTTCTTTTTTTCCATTAAGAAGAGAAAGATGGCAACTCCTTTTAAGCCTTGAGAGCATAGGACAGTGCTGCTTCTTGAGGTACGTGTGCAAAAAGCATTTCTCATCTTCCCTGCCCATTGAGCCACAAGCTCAAACTTCAGATGGTATCATGAGATAGAAATTGTTTTATTAAAAGTATGGATTTCTCCAAATCCTTTTATTTTTATCAGGGAAAAAACTGAAGCAGAAAGAGTACTCAAATAATTTAGGCATACGTGCAAATCAGGCATATACTTTCCAATCAGGTGTCCGTTTTGGAAATAGAATTACAGAAAGCAAAACTTAGCATAAATGGGTGACTTTCAGGTCTTCTTGAGATGCTATCCATAAACAGATAATGGGGTGCTCACTTCGACAGCGCATATCCTAACATTGGAATGATACAGAGAAGATTAGCAAGGCCCCCGCACAAGGATGGAAGGCAGATTTGGGAAGTGTTTTATGTCCTTTAAAATTATATTCATTTCTTTGTTTTAATAAAGTTACCCTTGTATATAAAAAAAGCAGATACTGGGATGCAGATCCTCTCAGACCTTTGATATGCACAGTATCTGTTACTACTTGGGTGAAAAAAAAAAGACTTATATGAAAACAGGCCTGGAATTGACCTATCTTTCCTTCTTTTTTCCCTCTGCGATAGTCATCTTGTTAGACACATGTACCACTCATTTAGGGAAAGGGCCATTTTAGTATGGCTGCTGAAAGTTACATAATGTGCTCCTAGGAAGCACCAATATATTTGGAACCCTCTTTTTAAAAAATTATTTAAAGGGGCACCTGGGTGGCTCTGTTGACAGCACAGAGCCTGGAGCCTGCTTTGGATTCTGTGTCTCCCTCTCTCTCTGTCCCTCCCCGACTTGTGCTTTGTCTTTTTCTCTCTCTCAAAAAGAAATAAACATTAAAAAATCGTTTATTTATTTTTGAGAGACAGAGCACACACACCAGCACACACAAGTGGGAGAGGGATAGAAAGAGAGAGGGAGACAGAGGATCCCAAGCAGGCTCTGCACTGACTGCAGATAGCCCGATGCGGGGCTTGAACCCACAAACTGCGGGATCATGACCTGAGCCGAAGTTGGATGCTTAACCGACTGAGCCACCCAGGTGCCCTGGAACCCTCTTTTATAAAGCTACACCTTGCACTGGGAATTGGAAGGCAGTTTATTTTCTCTTTGGCCAGAAGGCTCAACTAGCCCTTTCCAGGTAGTCTCCCCTTGGGTAATCTTCCTAGCAATACCTCAGCAAGAAGACAGTATATTCCTTTTGACTTTGGACAAGCTACAATTCATGTTGCTAAGCAGACTGAGGATGGTCTTGTAAGGCTGTTCACAGTTGAGCTCTCTATTCTGGGTGCGCCTTCAGTAGCTTCTACTCGTGGGGTTACCTTAAGGTTTCTCTTCAACTTGAAAGGCTGTCAGGTTCTAGGTTTGTGGGATTTTTCTACCAACTTCTGATGTCTGGAGTGCGCGGGCTACACCCAGAGACAAGTAGATGACCTCTTTGAGACCTCTAATCACTTCTTGTTTGTCTTGATAGGCCAAAGTTACTGGCAGCTTAAGGTGGGGTGGACATGTGGAATCTCAAATCTCCTATTGTCACTGGGCAACTTATTGGGCCTTTTGTCATCTATAAAAAAAAGGTCATAATTCTTACCTCATAGAGATTTTGTGAGAGTTTAACATGATTTTATATCTACATAGATATAGGTATATAAAACCCTCTTCCAAGTGCTCCATATCTTCGTTGTTTTTTAAGTTTTTGCTTAAATTCCAGTTGATATAGTGTAATATTAGTTTCAGGTGCACAATATGGTGATTCAACACTTGCATACATCACCCGGTGCTCATCACAAGTGCCTTCCTTGATCCCCATCATCTATTTCACCAATCCCCCCACCTACCTCCCTTCTAGTAACCATCAGTTTGTTCTCTACATTTCTTGGTTTGCCTCTCTCTCTTTTCTCCCTTTTGCTTGTTTGTTTTCTTTCTTAAATTCCACATATGAGTGAAATCATATGGTACTTGTCTTTCTCTGACTGACTTATTTTGCTTAGCATGATACTCTCTGGCTCCATCCACTCCTGGCAAATGGCAAGATATCATTCTTTTTTTAGGGCTGAGTAATATTCTATTATGTAGATATACCACATCTTCTTTATCCATCCATGGGTTGATAATTATAATCCATAATTTGGCTATTGTTGATAACGCTGCTATAAACATTGGGGGGCATGTATCCCTTTGAATTAGTGTTTTTGTACCCTGTGGGTAAATACCTAGTAGTGCAATTGCTGGATCATGGGTTAGTCCTATTTTTAACTTTTTGAGGAACCTCCATACTGTTTTCCAGAGTTGGTAGTGGTGGCTCCTCTTGGTCCCTTTAGAGGGCAGCCCCAAGTAGTATCCCTGAGGAGCAATCAAATTTGACCCATTGTGTGGCATATTTCTGCCCAGAAGTGTCACTTTTTAGCAATAAGTGGAAAGTCTTTCAGAGGGCCTAGTGGAACAAGACTGGATGATACTAGGAGGTGTTTGTCCAAAGCTGATACTCCATCTGCTGCGTCTTGAAGCCTAGTCCCACTGTGACCCAAGAGAGCCCACCAAGCAGGCAATGATAGTTGTTGCTTCCTCTGTAGTGTTGAACTTTGTACCAGAGAAACTAGGCAAAGATTCCTGGGCTGAGAGTCACAGAATTCGAACTGAATCACAGATATTCTCTCTTCACTCAAGCCCACAGTCCAAACTAATGACGCCATTTTGTTTTTGCATAAGCACATTCTCTATTACAGATTGTTTAGTCTCCTGCGCTGTTCTGTCCAACCCTATCTGCTCTTTCTTTCATTGCGTCTTACTTTAATTCTATTGACCTTTCAAACTTTAGCTTAAAACCCATCTGTTCCACCAAACCTCTCTAGATCACTCATTTCGGCCTGAGATATATCACTTCTTTTTATTGCTGTTGGTATAGTCATGCATTAGCATGTGATTATCATCATCCTCTCAAAGAGCCATTTAAAAATGTCATTGTTATTTAATGAGAAACACGTGTCAGGTTTATTTTCTCAAAAAACATAGTGAACCTTTGAGAGAATACATTGTACTTTTTTTGTGTCTGCCATAATGCCCACAAAAAATATCTTAGTGGATAGGATATTTTCATTTGCATAATGGCTTCTTCAAATACCTGCAAACCATCAACTCTCAAAGATTTCTGCTACTGGAGAAGGTCAAGTGTATATGAATAATCCAACATGTGAATTATTCAAAAATCATTTATATTGAGTTTTACAAGATATCAGTGGCAGCTACATTCTTTCCCTAATAAATGATTTATAAAAAAATAATAATAACATCAACACTGACTAGGACATTATATGTTTCATAGCTTAGTTCAAACTAATAATGATCCATCCATATTCTCTGAGCACCTATAACAGAAGGGGAGAAGATGAAGCCCCATCAAGAAGTGGTTACAAGGAAAGACCAGAGATTCTAGTTTCCTTGGTATTGCACATGGTACTCACAAGCATATTGGCCTACACCTCTGCATTTGTCACATTTTACTTGTGTTTCCCACTGATAATAGTTGCTAAGTGATTGAGAGCAGCACCCAGTCTACACTCACATTCTGCTTCTCCCATTTCCTAGCTGTGTGATTGTGGACAACTTACTTAACCCCTCTGTACTTGAGGACACTCCTGAACAAAATAGGAATAAGAACAGTGCATATTTCATAGGGTTTCTTGTATAGGAAGGACCCAGATGATATATGTAAAATTCTTAGCACAATGTGTCAAATGTTAAAGAGAGAATGAACAAGGGCAAGTACGCAAGACAGGAAGAGAGTCACCAGAAGTTTTATTTTCTTCCTTTATTCTCCTAGAATCCAAAGTGTAAAGAATACCAGAGAGGGAGGAGTAGCTAACTGTAAAGGTAACCCAAGCCACGTTCTTCTCTTGGAAGAGAGTGATGGGAAATAAAAGCAGTGCAAAGCCAGTGCAAGAGCTACTCGTAAATGGGTACAAATTTTCCAAGGGTAAGCCATTCCTGCAGGGACAGGGGCTGTTAGCTATTGGAGGCTATGTGTAAACAACATGAAGTGGTTCAACCAATAACAAATGCTTGACTTCCAGAGGTTTCCAGAGGGTGGACTTTGTGCCTAACTTGATTTATAGGTCAACTGATGATACCATCGAATTCCTGCTATGATGTTGGCTTGGTGACCCAAAGAACATTTAAGAGCTCAAGGTTTTGGATGGGAGGTGGGACACAGGTGCAAACATAATTGCAGCTTGGAGTAGAAGGTATGTGAATAAAAAATGAACAAGAGTTCTAGCTATCATATAAAAAGTGCCAAATCAGGGCTGCAGAAAGAAAATATCATCACCACATGTTGGGCTCTGTGCTGACAATGAGCAGCCTCCTTGAGATTCTCTCCCCACCCTCTCTCTTTCTCTCTCTGCCCCTCCCCCGCTCATGCATGCTCACTCTAAATTAAATAAATATTAAAAAAAGGAAGATATCACCAAGGTCACTGAGAGAGAACTGCCTAGTGAAGGGGTGATTTAAGCCAAAGATTGAAGGTTGAGTAGAAGGTTAATTTATGCATGCCATAGCCATGTGTAATGATAAAAAACACTCTTGCCTCAAATAGGCCTAAGCTTAAAAGCCAGGTTTCAGGGGCACATGCACCCCAATGTTTATAGCAGCACTATCAACAATAGCCAAAGTATGGAAAGAGCCCAAATGTCCATCGATGGATGAATGGATAAAGAAGATGTGGTACATATACATAAATGGAATATTACTCAGCATTCAGAAAGAATGAAATCTTGCCATTTGCCACTACGTGGATGGAACTAGAGGGAAATTTGACAGAGAAAGACAAATATCATATGACTTCGCTCATATGAGGACTTTAAGAGACAAAACAGATGAACATAAGGGAAGGGAAGCAAGAATAATATAAAAACAGGGAGGGGGACAAAACATAAGAGACTCTCAAATATGGAGAACAAACAGAGGGTTACGGGAGGGGCTGTGGGACAGAGGAAGGGCTAAATGGATAAGGGGCATTAAGGAATCTACTCCTGAAATCATTGTTGCGCTATATGCTAACTAACTTGGATGTAAATTTAAAAAATAAATAAATAAATAAGCTAGGTTCCATTCTTCATGAGTGGCATTTACTAAATAACACGTACTTTCAAGACTATTGTGGGAATATTTGTTAGAGTCTTAGAGTATTTTTTTTATGCTGCTGCTGCCTTAAGCACTGGTAGACACAGCTGTTCCACATTTCCTCTCTGAGTCTGCGTAGCAGTGGTAAACATCTGCAGGGGTTTCTGTGCTCACCTCTCTAGAAATACCATAATGAAAGGACACAGCCCCAATTCAGAGTATCCAGAAGCCCATGACAGAAGCAGTGGAACAAGCTGAAGCCAGCAGTGACAGCAAACTTCAAGGACAGTGTCAAGGTCCTTGGAAGGGCTGATCTATGCTGAACAATAAATCCAAGACACTTTGCCTTTATCTTCCCTTCCTCTTTCTCCATCAGTTCTTTTCCCCCCTCCTTCTCTTCCAGGTGCAATATGGACCTCAAGTGCTTTGCTCTTCCCATCAATGGATAAAGGCTGATCAAACTCCTTAACACTAAGGTTTAAGGCATTTATGAAGTCACTCTCCCCATAGATATAGGTGTTTAAAATATTTCAAGGGATGGGAAATGTTTAATTTAAAGCATGCATGTCTGAGAGTAGGAGTTTGGGTATTAGCAATCAGTCAACAAATGAGGTTGAGAGTGGGGTGGTTATTACCAGAACTTACAGAATTCATTTGAAAAAAATTCATATGGAGAAAAGCATGGTGGAAGGAAAAGGCGCTTGCATTTAGAATTAGGGGAACTACCTTAAATCTCAACTCTGGCACTTTTTAGTTATTGATCCTTGTCAAGTAATTTTACTTCCATGTTCTCATTTTCTCAAATGAGTAATGAGAGTGATAACCCTCACCTTATACAGGATGTTCCGAGGCTTAGACAAGCACTTCTCAAATTGAATGTGTCCACAAACCACTTGAGCATCTTGTTAAAATACAGATTCTGAGTCAGGAATTCTGGAAAGGGCCCAAGATTCTGCATTTCAAAAGAGCTCTCAGATGGTGCCAATGCTGCTGATCCAAGGACCACATTTTGAGTAGCAAGAGGCTGTTGGATAATGTAATTAATGATAAAGTGGGCTTTCTTCCCAGATAGTTAGGTGAGAAGAGATCATTTCTCACCCTTGGCTTGCTACCAGTTACAAAAATAAAGTCAAGTTGAGGCTGGGGAAATGCAGAGAAGAAAAAATTGCCATCAGAGTTTGGGGAGGAAGCTACTGCTTCATCAGAAAGGTTGAATATTGTAGTTTTTCATCTTGAAAGGAGCTGCTCAGAAATGGCCTGGCCGGAGCTACTGGAGGGGAGGTCAATGGTGGTGTGAGTTTTTTTCCTCTCCGTGCCAAGCAGTGGCTGCCTGTGTTTCCTAAAGAAGGCTGTCTAGTTCCAGTGCTGCCTTTAGTTGCTGTTCATTTGCTCCTTTTTCACTTGGTTGTAAACATGATTGATGTTTATTTTAAGGAAAATAATCTCTCAGTTTCTGTGTTCTCACATTTCATCTTCTTTCTATAAATATGAGTGAGCTACAGTTCTAAAAGTTTGCTTCATAAATAATCTCTTCTTAGAATTGTTTCTGCTCTACACTTCATCCTTTCTCTCTAGTCTCCCCTGTCTTGTTTGTCCTGCTAATGACAGAAAAATTGACTTTCTTGAGGAACTTGGTCCGGTATCAACTGCAGCTACATCAGGAACATTCTCTCATTTACGGACTCAATTATCCTTTGGTTGTAAAACAGTGTGTTTCTACACCTGGGATTAAAACCAGCCTCTTGACCTAGAGTTAGTCCATTTTAATCAGCTGGGAGAGCATAACCATTCCATCCCAGGCAATATGACATCCCGAAGTCTATGCACACATTGCTGAGAAACACTTGTATAGCGCGATGTAGGGTGCTAATCATGCACAAGACATTGCAGAGAAGATAATGAGAGCAATCAAAAAGGAAATCCAAATTTCCCTCTAGCAGGGTGGAGAGGAGAATGTGGTGGAGGTAAAGAGGGGGAGGTAGGAGAAGCTGGCCCAAAGTTCATTTGCCTAGGTGGGCAGACAAATGGGTGTCTTGTGTGCAAAGTGAGGTAGGTTTAGTGAGTCTGTAAAATGAATTAAACCATTACCACCATCAACATACTTGTCACTACTGTTTCCCTGTGGCCCTTGGTAATCCCTCTTCCTGCCCTTCCCATCACATCCCCCATTCCCAGGAAATAACTGTTTTGCTTTCTGTCACTATAGATTAGTTGGCATTTTATAGAATTTTATATCAATAGAGTCCAATAGTATGTACTTTTTTTAAGGTTTATTTATACTTGGGGGGAGGAGAGAGAGAGAGAGAGAGAGAGAGAGAGAGAGAGAGAGAGAGAAAGAGAGAGCATGTGAGCAGGGAAGGGGCAGAGAGAGAGAGAGATGGAGACAGAATCTGAAGCAGGTTCCAGGCTCTGAGCTATCAGCAAGCACACAGCCCAATGCAGGGCTCGAACTCACCAACTGTGAGATTATGACCTGAGCCGAAGTCGGCCGCTCAACCAACTGAGCCACCCAGGTGTCCCAATATGTACTTTTTTTTTTTCAATATATGAAGATTATTGTCCAATTGGTTTCCATACAACACCCAGTGCTCATCCCAAAAGGTGCCCTCCTCAATACCCATCACCCACCCTCCCCTCCCTCCCACCCCCCATCAACCCTCAGTTTGTTCTTAGTTTTTAAGAGTCTCTTATGCTTTGGCTCTTTTCCACTCTAACCTCTTTTTTTTTTTTTCCTTCCCCTTGTACTTTTTTTTTTTGATTGACTTCTTTCACTCTGCATAATTGTGATTCATCCATGCTGTTGTGTGTTCATTCTTTTTTCTTGCTGAGTAATATTCCAATATAAGGGTATATCATAGGTTGTTTATACATTAACCTGTTGATAGGCATTTGGGTTGATTCCAGGTTTTGGCTATTACAAATAATGCTTTGATGGTAGTCTTTGTATAGGTATATACTTTCTTTTTTATTGGATAAATACCTAGGAGCAGAATGGTCAAATCATAGGGTAGGTGTTTAACTTTTTAAGAAATTGTCACAAACTGTTCTCCAAAGTGGCTGTAGCATTTTACATTCCCAGCAGCAGGGTATGAAAATTCCTGTTTCTCCATATCCTTGCAAACACTTGACATGCTCAGTCTTTGATATTTGGGACATTGAATGAGTGTAGTAGTGTCTCACCGTGGTTTTAATTTTCATTTTCCTAATGACAAATGATATTGAGCACATTTTTATTGCTTATTTGTCATCTGTGTGAAGTGTTTTCTTTCATGAAGTATCTGTTCAATCTTTTGCCTATTTTATATTGAGATATTTACTTTTTATTAAGTTTGGGAGTTTTAAACTATATTTTGGGTACAATTTTTTTTATTAGAGAAAGGGTTTGTAAATACAGAGGTAGCACTTCATGGGATTCATAGGTGAATAAGAGGTAGATGCTGCTCATAGGAGCTCACATTTCAATGAAGAGGTCAGGACAATAAACAGTAATCACTGAAGACTATGGGAGCTACAATCAAGACCTTTGCAGTGGGCCATGGGAGTGTAGAGGAGAGTATGATAAATTTCACCCTGAGAGAGCTTGGAAAGATCTCCCAGATGAGAGGAACTTAAAGCTGTGTTTTGAAATGTGAAGAGTTAGGTTAAGTGATGAACATCTGTAAAAGAACATTCTAGACAGAGAATCTCTACAAAGGCAGGAAGGTGGGTTTGGGAATCATGGGTTCCGGATGACCAGAGGGAACAAGGGAGGATGAAAAACAGTAAGGCAAGGAAGGCTGAGACTAGCTTGTCAGACTGTGGAAAGTTTTGTAGATTAGGCCTAAGAATCTGTGCATCTTCAAAGCAATAGGGAGTCTGATAAACGGTTTTAAGCATCAGGGTAAAATGGTCAGATTTGCATTTTAAGAGAATATCCTGCAGTGATAGTGAAGGGTTAGAGCATAATGAATACAGAAAGACTGACAAGAGCCTAAGCAAAGCAGTAATAGCAGGGAAATAGAGAGGAGGGAACAGACTCTCAAAATATTTAAGAGGACTGGTAGCTGTTGGTTAAGGTTTAGATGTTATGAGTGAGGGAGATGGTGGTATATAGGATGGCTCCAAGATTCTGGTTGAAATAATGGAATGATTTTGACGCACACGCATTATGTCCAGGAATGTATGAATTGGAACAGGATACATGGGGAGTCATAAGAGCTCAGCTTGTATCATTGATTGATTTATTCGGCACATTTTTACTGAGTGTCTTCCATAGGTTAGGAACTGGGAATCTGATGGAGATCAAAGTAGATACCATGATAGCCTTCACAGAGTAAAAAGTCTGGTAGGGAAGAGAGAAAAGTGGATAATCTTATAAATGTGTAATTTACAACAACTGGCTCTGAATTGCTTAAGGTAAAACTAAAGGGTTTTCGGATAGTGCACTCAGGTAGATCTCAGGCTCAGGAAACACTACCTTGAATAAGTAAAGTTTAAGAGTAAATGTGAAGTAACTAGGCTGAAGAAGATCAGAGAATAGTGCTTCAAATAGAAGGCACGAGGCAGGTTAAATACCGTAGGCAGAGGTTTCCACTATGCAGAGCGAAACATGCACCCAGAAACAAGGACTCAGATGGAGAAGTTGTCAATCCATGGGGGCAAGTAAAACCATGGCAGAGAATTAGAATTTTGAGAAAGGGTTTGTAGGATGAGGAAAGTGTAAGACTGATACTTGACTGGTGGCATATCAATATTTAAAGTGCAGGCAGAGTAGGAGAGCAAGTCAGCTAAAGAACAAGGAGGAACAGACAAGCATCTGAGAAGAGAAGAGAAATGAAGCCAAGAAAGGGGAAATTCATTGCCACTAGTACCCAATGGGTGGAAATGACTCTTCCGGTTTATGTAATTCTCCTTGCCTCACCCTGTATAGAACCCTTTGCATGGTATTAACTGGTTCCGTTGATTGTCTTTTGCCAGGCTGAACCAGGTCCCTGCCTCATTATTTTCAAGGAAGGCATGCACATAAAGAAAAATATTTTTTATATTGGTTCTAAACATTCTCCAGGGAACTTGTTTTAGCATTTTCCCCTTTGCCTGTCATTCTGAAGAGTGATTGATAATTGTGGATTCATGAAATCACTTTCCAGCATATTTTAAATGTAATTACATTTCAAATTGTGTGCTTTGTGAAATGAGTCAGAATAGCATAGCCATTTCTTCTCTTCTGGAAAGAGAAATCAAGACTCAGAAAAGGTCTTCCCACCCTGTAATAATGGCATGCATCCGTACGTGAACAAGAATGTTTGTTAGGCAGGCTTGCCACAAGGCTCAAACTAACTACCCAGAGAAAAAATTATGACCCTTCTCCCTGCCTCCGTGCTTCTATGAGTTGGTGGTTCAAAGTCTAACCCATCATCTTCTCAACGTTTTTTATTTATTTTTTGGGACAGAGAGAGACAGAGCATGAACGGGGGAGGGGCAGAGAGAGAGGGAGACACAGAATCGGAAACAGGCTCCAGGCTCCGAGCCATCAGCCCAGAGCCTGACGCGGGGCTCGAACTCACGGACCGCGAGATCGTGACCTGGCTGAAGTCGGACGCTTAACCGACTGCGCCACCCAGGCGCCCCATAACCCATCATCTTCTATGTAAAGTTAACTCCAATATTATAGACCTCGATTCATTTCCTTTCTGTTGATAACAATCATTTCCTAAGAACCTGCTATGTACCATGCACTGGGCTACACATTACTGAACAATACATGGTCTTGCCTATCTTCAATCAATTTTGTGAGGTAAATTTATGACACCCATATTATAGAGGAGGAGGCTGAGTCTTAGAGCTGCTAAATGCTTTGCCAGATCTGTTGAACTCTAATATCTTAAACAAATAAAGATCATTTTGTCAGTCAGGATATGCCCAGTTAGGCTGCACTGACAAACAACCCCCATCTCTTACTAACACATGTTTGTTTCTCACTCTCATACGGCATGTGCATCATTGGTCAGTTCTGTTAAATGTCCCCTTACCCCATGACCCAAGCTGTCAAGGATGTCACAAACTTGAAAGTTGTTGGTTGTCAAGGTAGAGGGAAAGGGCTCTGGATGGTTTTGTACCAGCAATTAAATGCTTCCATTCACAGCTCATCTGCCAGAGCTACTCACTTGGTCCCACCTACCCACCAACATTCAGAAAATGCAACGTGACTTAGGATTTGGAAGGCGGAAGAGTACAGAGCTGCGCTAACGACCACACAAAGTTATAGAGGTCCTATGTATTAGATTTGTGCACCCACTTCAATGCTTGCATTCCAGGTTGTAACTGACAAAGACGTTAAAATTGTATTGCAAAATCAAAACCAAAATGGGATAGCACTTTTAAACCCACTAGGATGGCTATAATCAAAAAGACAGAAAATAATAAGTGTTGCTGAGGATGCAGAGAAATTTGAATCCTCATGCATTGCTGGTGAGAACATAAAATGGTCCAGCCGCTTTGGAGAAAAGTCGGGCAATTCTTTAAAGTGCTGAATGTGGAGTTACCATAGGACTTAGCAATTCTCCTCTAGGCATATACACAAGAGAAATGAACACATATGTCCACACAAAAACTTGTACACTGATGTTCATAGCAGCATTATTCAGAATAGGCAAAAGTGGAAATAATCCAAGTGTCCATCATCACCTGAATAATGGATAAACAAATGTGGTATATCTATACAATGGAATATTGCTTAAAAATTTAAAAAAACCCAAAAGAATGCAGGACTGATACATGCTACAACTTGCACAACCCTTGCAAACATTATGCTCAGTGAAAGAATCCAGTCACAGAAGATCACAAACTGGGTTAATTCATTTATATAAAATATCGAAAACAGGCAAGTCCACGGATATAGAAAGATTCGTTGTTACCTAAGGCAGAGGGCGTTGGGAGGAAATGAGGAAATTGTAGCATGTATCAGTACTCAGTGTCTGGCTGTTAAGGAGAACTGACACTGAAGTCATGATACTGTTCCCAGAAGAGATCCATTAGGAACGGTAACAACTGGCGTGAGGGAAGTACCTCCCAACCAAGCATCCTGCAGACTGATGAAAAACTTTTATCAGGAAAAACTGGGTTTAAATGTGAGACGGGAAGAAAGGAGCTGAGATATGCTTATGGTCACTAACCCAAGGAGGCACATCTCAAAGGGGAAAAATAACATTGAAAATCTTGTTATTACTTTAAGCTAGGATGAGTTTCTTATGTGTAGAAACTCATCTCTGTATTCTGGATTTTTGAAACTCATCTCCTGAAAAAGTGTTATGAACTTGAAGCTATGTGATTTGAGCTTCCCCACATTTTTTAATGGCATACAGAAGTTGGGTCTCAGAAATAATTTTCTAGGTGAGCTAGATACATTCCATGTGGAAATCAAAGGACTTAATTAAGACGAAACTGTCAATGATAAAAATCAGAAAAATGATTACTTTGTAAAAATTCTATTCAAGAGATGTGCATGTAACCTGGTGAAATACAGTGCTGAGAATGTCTGAGAAGCTGCAAACTATATTCATAATTATGTCCAAGATGAGACATGGTCCCTAAGCATACTTACTGATTTGAAATTGTCTCAAGACAATCCAACCAAAATATTTAGCAACTGATACTTGCAGAAAATTTTGTTTAAGAAAAGATGACCTTCTTGGGACAGAAGCAACTGAGATAAAGAACAAGACACTGGCACAAAGCCCAGATCTCAAATCTTGGGATACGATCGTGACTTGAAACTGTAAGAGGTGAATGGGTGTGGGGGCAGAGCCTGTGGGTAAGGGCTTCTGTCTCTACCCCCACCTTTTCTTTCTTTTCCCATTTCTGTAGGGTACACAATTTATTTGTTTAAGTTAAAGTTAGCTAACATACAGTGTAGGAAAAGTTTCAGGAGTGGAACCCATTGATTCATCACATATGTACTCATCCCAATGAGTGCCCTCCTTAATGCCCGTCACCCATTTGGTGCAGCCCTCCACCCATGTCCCCTCCAGCAACCCTCAGTTTGTTCTCTGTATTTAAGAGTCTCTTGGGGCACCTGGGTGGCTCGGTCAGTTAAGCATCTGACTTTGACTCAGGTCATGATCTCATGGCTTGTGAAATCGAGCCCCATGTTGGGCTCTATGTTGGCAGCTCAGAGCCTGGAGCCTGCTTCAGATTCTGTGTCTTCCTCTCTATCTGCCCCTCCCCTGCCTGTGCTCTCTCTCTCTCTCTCAAAAATAAAAATAAACATTAAAAATTAAAAAAAAAAGAGTCTCTTATGGTTTGCCTCTACCTCTACCTTTTCAATGAGAGGTGATTCAAAATTGGGGAAGTTCTCCAAGAGAACTTTGGCTAAGTGAAATTTGATTTAAAAATACTTGGAAAGAAAAGTTCTCTAGCTTCCTTAGACAAATTAAGAAAGATCCTGGGAGAGGGGAAGGCAAACAGGAAATACAGCTCAAATAAGAATTTTTTGAGGATACTGGATCCCCCAAAGGGAAGTGGGATGAAGCCCTTCTGCAAGATAGACTGAAGATAGAACCTTCATCCCAACCTCCAGCAGAGCAGTGGCGATTAACAGTTGTAATACCTCAGGATACGCGTGAGTGAAGCCACATGGCTCTCGGGTATTGGTATTGCCCTTACCTAAATCCATATACTAATTAATCATGTAGTATGAAAATCTCTTACCATATCCCAAGCAAGTAGGCATCCAACATTTACATTATTGCGGATCCTACGGGTGCCTTGGTAGCTCAGTCAGTTGAGCGTCCGACTCAGGTCATGATCTCACAGTTCATGAGTTCCAACCAGGCATCGGGCTCTGTGCTGACAGCTCGGAGCCTGGAGCCTGCTTTAGATTCTGTGTCTCCCTCTCTCTCTGCCCCTCCCCCACTCACACTCTGTCTCTGTCTCTCAAAAATAAATAAACATTAAAAAATTACTGCGGATCCTAAATTCTGAAACACATAGACTACCAAACTATTAAAAATAAATTACTTGCTTCTGGCTTCTTCTAGATCTAAGTAGGACTCTCAACATGCAACAGTCTTGTTTAGATTTGGGCAAAGTTATATCTCCCATTTGGAGATCTTATTATGCCCTATTCAGCAAGTTCTCTAGAAGAAAGTGACTGATTATTCCTTGTCCATAGTAATTATACACTGAATTAAACATTAGAGGGGCTAAAATCCCTGCAAAATGTTGAATAATTGCATCAAAATATTCTATAGCGACAATTTGCTAAATTCTCATATTTGTTTTATGTGTGGATTAAAACTTTTGGAATATGTCCAAAGATGTTGGGGGAATTGATTGTACAGGGATTTTGGGATATTTAAATGTAATGTGATTACAGAATTACAGAGGAAATGTGCCATAATCCAAATGAGCTCGCGTTTTCTGAGTTCGCTCTTGTAAAATTTAGACAATCCATAGAAAGTATTCTACTTGAACTCTTGGGATTAAGTTTTATATGTGTCTCAAATTTCTCAATATCAATTTGGTTGTATTTTCTACCACTTTTAGTTGGTTTTTGAAAAGGTGGTATGACACTGAGATAAATAATTTCGATATACTCTGTATCAGTTATCTATTGCCATAATAATGCTATACAATGAACAAAAAAGTCAGTAGCATAAGACATTAAGTGTTTATTGTTTATACATCTGGAGTGGTTGGTAAAAGTGGATCTCCCATTCTTGGCTAGGCTCACTCACTGGATATTGCTCACTGTTGGTTGATTTTGGCTAGCTGTGGCTAGGTAAATGGGGAGACTCATATTTGCTTAATGTATCTTTCATTCTCCCGGGTATGTTTTATGGCAGAGATGCACGGAAGAGAGCAGAAACATACAAGGCTTCTAGAGAATTAGGATCAAAACTGGCACACTATTACCTTCACCACATTCTAGTGGCTAAAGCATGTCACGAGACCAAGTCAGACACAAAAGATGGAAAAATACCTTCCACTCCTTCGGTGACAGAAATTGCAAAGTCATGTGGTAAAGCGTATGGACACAAAAAGGGAAATGCAAGTGAAAAACTGGGACTCTTGACAGAATCAATCTGCTCAATGCATATAAACACAAAGGCCTTTAAAAAGTTGCAGTTCAATATTAAGGTCCTCAAGAAAAATACTAAATTATGACACTATGACCCATAACAATGAAAAGTTAGAGAGCTTTAGTAAAAACCTTAAACGTTTATAATTATCTGTATTGACCAATTCCATGCTACTGCTGGCAGATTTATGGGAATCTAGCTGAATTACTGGGTAGCCCGTGTCTCCGTATTCTTTGGTGTTCTCTTAGAAGGATATTGGGATTTTGGGTTTTTTTTTTTTTTTTTTTGACAACTGGTGATGACAGGTATAGACAAGGGAGATCATTCAGACTAAGGGATAGCAAACTTTTTTCTTAAGGGCCAGATAATGAACAGTTCAGGTTTTTTGGGCCAGGTAGTCTCATCACAACTATTCAACTCTGCCCTTTCGGTACAAGAGCAGCCATAGACCACATGCAAACAAATGTGCTTGGCTGCAATTCGATAAAGTTTTATTTAAAAAATCAGGCAATGAGCCAGATTTGGCTGATGGGCTGTAGGTTGCTGACCCCTGATCTAGACTTTCATACTTGGTGCCAACTCCATGATGCCTGAGCAAAAGAAACAGAAGAGAAAATAAAGACTTCTAAATTGAGAGCAACAGTATAAATCAAAAGCATTGTCTGTAGTTGTAAAATGTGGCAGGGTACGCCAGAAGTTCCTGGAAGGGATAAATAAAATGGATTAATGAATTCTCATACCAGGGAAAGGGAAAAAAGATACCTGAATACTTGAACTTTGGAGAAAAAGTACTTTTTCTGCCTTATGTCAGTGGTTTGAAGCTCCTGTGTCATGTTGCTCTGCTTTGAGTTTCCTGGTAAAATAATACAATGTACTCTCTCTGGTACCCAGGTGTCCATCTCTTTGGGCCAAGAGGACTGAAAATGAACCCAGAATATCTTATTGAGGATATATTTTTTAAATGTGTGGAGATGATGACCCTTAAAAGGGTCCCTCTCAGGCATGCTGTGACAAATTGGACATCAAAAAGTAAGCAATGATTACACTAAATTGGGATCAGCTGAGCCTGCGGATGGCATTAAGTCCAGATTGACACTCACAAAAGGCAAACAACAAAATATGTACTCAAGAGAATATCCCTATTGCCTACCAACTTGAGTTACTCATCTGAACAGGAAGAGGGTGGGGGACAAATAATTCAAGTGGTGAGGTAATGTCGACCACTTCAGTTTGTTTAATGGATATAATACTTCCCTTTCTTCGGGTGGTTTGAGAATTTTTTTTATGCCTCTCATGTGAGCTACAAATTAGCATATTCCCATTAGTCATGTCATCTCTCCATGGATGTCTCAGACATAAATCCAAAACTGAGCCATCAACTTCTGACACACACATACACGTACACATAAATATTGCTCTTCCAGAGTTTCATATCTCTAGAAATGAGCCACCATCCACCCAAGTGAGCTAGCTACGCTCCATGTTCAACTGATTTGTGTCCTGTGTACTTTTCCACTTACACTTCTCTCAACTTTATCTTCACTCCATATATACCACCAACCTGGTTCAAGCCGTGATTTTTTTGGTGACACAGACTACTGTCATGGCTTCCTAACTGGTCCCCTCCCTGAAGTTTGGCTTCCCTCCAGCACATTCTCCATTCTCCAGTGACATACACACAAATGTGGTCATATCAGCATTGTTTAAAACCCTTTGAAGCTTTCTAAATCCTTCATAACCAAGGCCCTATGCCTAAACTTGGCTCATGAAGCCTTCGATGATCTAGCTGCAGCCTGCCTGTTGTGCCTCACCTTTCCACTTTGCCCACTCTGCTCAGCCTTTCTGAGCTGTCTTGGGTGCACCAATGCTTCTATGTTCTCACACTTACTGTTGTCTCCCCACACCCATGTGTCCACACTAACCTTTTTTCAACCTCCAACCCCTGCTTCCCTCCTCTACTCTCCTTCTCTTCAGAGGGGCTTTTCTGTCTTACCAATATCATTGCATTACTCAAGAAGGTAGAGGCTGCTCCTCATTCCCACCACTCTTGGCACATAACAGATGTTCCACAGATAACTGTTGAGCGGGTAAATTACTACTTAATTTATGCCACTATATGTGACTTTGGTAGGAGCTGTCAAATTACTTTCAGAGAGAAAAGAGGCTCAGCATCCTTTATCCTCAGGGAAATACAAATTAAAACTACAATGAGATATCACCTCACACCTGTTAGAATGGCTAAAGCCAACAACACAAGAAACCACAGGTGTTGGCGAGGATGTGGAGAAAGGGGAACCCTCTTGCACTGTTGCTGGGAATGCAAACTGGGGCAGCCTCTCTGGAAAACAATACGGAGTTTCCTCAAAAAATTAAACATAGAACTACCGTATGATCCAGCAATTGCCCTACTAGGTATTTATGCAAAGAATACAAAAATACTAATTCAAAGTATTACATGCACCCTGATGTTTATAGCAGCATTATCTACAATGGCTGGAAACAGCCCAAGTGTCCATCGACTGATGAATGGATAAAGAAGATGTGGTGTATATACAGAATGGAATATTACTCAGCCATCAAAAAGAATGAAACCTTGCCATTTGCAATGACCTGGTTGGAGCTAGAAAGTATTATGTTAAGTGAAATAAGTCAGAGAAACAAATGCCTCATGATTTCACTCATATGTGGAATTTAAGAAACAAAACAAACAAGCAAAGGGGGGAAAAAGAGACAGGGAGAGGCAAACCAATAAACAGGCTCTTAATTACTGAGAACAAACTGATGGTTACTAGAAGGGAAGTGGGTGGGGGATGGGTTAAATAGGTGATGGGGATTAAGGAGTGAACTTGTTGTAATGAGCACCAAGTGATGTACGGAAGTGTTGAATCACTATATTGTGCACCAGAAACTAATATTATACTATATGTTAACTAACTGGAGTTTAAATAAAACCAAAAAAAAAATTCTTTCAGAGAGAGGTACAGGGGAAAACTACATCTTTCGCTAGACTATAATGTTATTAATGTCAGAGTCCATAATTTTCTTTTTTTAAATGTTTGTTTATTTTTGAGAGAGAAAGAGAGACAAACAGAGAGATAACATGAACAAGTGGGGGAGGGGCAGAGAGAGAGGGAGACAGAGGATCTGAAGAGGGCTCTGTGCTGACAGCAGAGAGACTGACACGGGGCTCCAACTCACGAACCGTGAGATCATGACCTGAGCTGAAGTTGGACGCTTAACCAACTGAGCCACTCAGGCTCCCTGAGTCCATAATTTTCTTAATTTTATGTCTCCATAAAGCCTCATATGAGACCATGCGATGAATGAATGAATGAATGATTTATTATCACAAATTCCCAAATTCATAACTTAGTTCCAAATGAGCAATGACTCCATATCTTTTTTTCTTTCTCTTTTTCTGACCAACTTTCTAACTCTGGAAGGTTGTATACATTTCTACTAATTTGGAACTATAAACAAATAGTTATTTCCGTTAGGTTCAAAAGCTATATATTTTTTCATTTACAGTCTGATGGGATTTATGAAGATTTTGATTTTTTTTAACTTCTTTGTCTCTTGTCAAAAACCACAGACATTCTTTCATTGTGTAAGTTAAAGTACAAATGAAAGATATGGTCTGCCAGCCAGTGGAAAATCAACTCTATATTAGCCATACAGTGAAGTAGAATGATAAAAAAGACAATGCACAAAACCAGTTTTCAGAAAAGCCACACTCAAGTCCTGTCTCCATCACCTCTATGATATTTAGCTGTATGGCAAACTTATGAAACCAGAATCCCTAAAATATCAGCTTCATGAGAGCAAGGATTTTGTTTACCAATGTAGAACAGTACACCCAGAACAGTGCATTGCACAACAGAGTTATTGCCCAAGAACTATTTGTTTAATGAATGAAAAACGAAGCTTTCAGCCATATAGCTCTTTTTAGGTTCAAGTTGCTACAAAATGAGGTTATATTAACAATTTTGACAATTTCAAAAAGTATTGGGACAGGCCAAACGGTATGTTTGTCAAGACTTTCAATCTAGAGATAACTGTACAAGTTTAAGGTGCTGTTATTGATGGCTGTGTGGTTTCCCTCTAATGCCTCTAATCTGATCATCTAATTTTACCGGTTTGTCTCATCACATATAAGGGTTTATGTCCTATGACTACAGTAAATGATTAGTGTTCTTTCATTCTAAGTGCATTATAAGTTTGAAATAAGATATACGATGACAGATATTGACAGTAACACTCATAATTTGAAAACAGTTGGTTTAGGAAAAAAAATAATTTTGACAGAGTGGCAAATTCCAGGGAGCAAGATTTCACATGGAAGAATTTCAAAGACAACAAGGACACATTTGTATAATTAACATGCATATAAAACTTTACAATTTTTGAACGTTTTATATACATTATCCTATTTAATTTTGCAGTAGACCTCTTGTACATAAATGCTATTATTTCTATTTCACAGATGAGGACACTGAGGCACAAAGAGAACAAACAAATTGTCCAAATTCACACTCTGGTAAGTCATGGAACCTGCCCTTGAAGCTGGATTTTCTGCCCCCAAATCCTTTGCTAATTACATCACATCATTGTGAAGAGTTTAGGCCAAAATAGGAAGTTGGAGGGCAGTCTCCAATACTGCTGACACCAACTGTAAGTTTCAGGGGGTTCCCCAAAGTACCTTCAGTTTCAATAATTCACCACAACTCACAGAACTCACTGAAAGCTGTCATACTCATGGCTATAGTTTATTATAGGGAAAGGATACAGATTAAAACCAGTCAATGGAAGAGGTGCATAGAGCAGAGGCCGGGAAGCTTCCAAACACAAAACTTCCATTGTCCTCTCCCTGTGGAGTCAGGATATGTTAGTTTCCAGGTATCAATATGTGAAAATACACGTGGAGTACCGCCAACTAGGGAAGCCAGCTCAAACCTCAAACTTTGAAGTTTTTATTGAGACTTCATTATGTAAGCATGACTGGGCAATTGCTTGCCCACATGGTTGATCTCAGTCTCTAGGTCAACTGATACCATATGACCCAAAGCCCACACCCTATGTCACAATGTCAATCTTTCTGGCATGGCCAGCTCCCACCTCAAGACTGTATGGGTATGGCCAGCCTCCACGCTCTATCACTTGTTAGACTATTCAGTACTAATAGTCAAGGCACCCAGGCAAACAATGACACTCCTATTAGGCATTACAAGAGCCCAGAGATTACCTCCCAGAAAGAGGACTAAGGCAGACCTTCATTTTGAGCCATGCCAAATTCTTTACCTCACAACCATGTTGGGAAAAGAGTATGCCTAGAATAGAAAGATGTAGAAGATGAACACAGCTGACAAGTTCACATGTATATACATGTATGTCAATATGGCTTGTTGGAATCAAAATCTGAACCTTGATTTGGTTTTGGGGTTACACTCTCCTCTGGCCAGATCAAATGAATTGGGAAATGTGAGAAGTCCTAGATGAAAAAGATGATACCATTGCCAGGGTTCAGATATAGCCCTCGTGGCTTAGAAGCAGAGGCACAACTGTGGGAAGTGATAAAAGCATGAAGCCCATTGTTTGAGGAGAAAAGTCTGCTTGGTTTATGGGGTTTTTTTAGGAGCTCTTAGTTGTTTTCAGTTTAAAAAATTGGTATCCATTATGAGACCAGCAACAGTCAATTCCCGGGGCTTTTTGCTAAAATTAGTTTTGATACCTTAAAGAATATTGATGACATTTTACAGTAGAACAGCCTAACAGATCCAAAATAAAAGGTTTCCAAAAAAGACTTTATCCTTTAGCTTTATCAAGAGGCCAAAAAGAAATAAAAATGAGTTCTGCTATTAGACGTAAAGGCTCCAGTCATTTCTATTTATACAACTGCCTAGCTTTATCTAGCATAAAATAAAATAGAAGGAAGCAACACCATATATCTGAGTGAACTGGGTGGTGCATACTAATTCTTTTTGGCTTATAACTTATTTTCCTTTGGTGTAATTTTTAACCATTCAAGTAGATGATGACTGTCTCTGGTGTCTGGAAACCCCAAGCTATCATTTCCCATGCCCTCTTCCCAATCCACTCCCTTTAGAAACCCCCTTTTTAGCACCCTAAAAATCTAACACATCTGTTTCTTGGATTTCTCTGGGAGGGAGGCAGATCTATGGTTACCAGGGTGAATTAGTTTCATATATTACTCCTCTTCCCAAGAGCATTTGCAATTAAGCGAACATCATGGGGATGAAATTTTCTAATTACGTTTCCCATACTGGGTTTATTAGTTAAGACAGGCAAAGCTCTGCCACAAAAACAGACCTCCAAATTTCAGTTCATTGATACAGTAAAGGCAGATACCTCACTTAGGGCACAAATTCACGTGGGTCGGGGGCTTCCTTTGCTTGTGTTTCTTCCAAATGCGGACTCAGGGACTAGTGACTTTTATTTTGCAACTCTGACATCTTGGCAACCTTTGCCTCTAGCTGTGTGGACCTAAGAGTGAGAAAGGATGACACAGGTAACCTGCTCTTAATTTCCTGGGACTGGATGTGACACAACACTTCTACTCAAGCTGCATTGGCCAGGATTAGTCACAGAGAAGCATGTCAGCCGTAAAAGGTAGAAAGCAAACTGAGATATGTTTGGGGGGCAGAGGGAATTTTAGGAATCTACAATATATCCTAGCAGAGAATTACCCACTCCACCAATAGATGACTCTCAAGTGAGCTGAGAATTGTGCTGGCTTGTGGGTGTGTGCACACACACACGCACACACAACGTGGTTATTACCTTGAAGAACATCACAGTTGAGTGAGGGAGGTGGACAGGTAAACTCCTAACTATGATGTAGTATGACATTTTTAGTAACATACACACACACACACACACACACACACACACAATTTACATTTGTACAATGTGTAACTCTTCAAGATTGCAGTGTGAAGGTGGAAATTAGGGAGAGCTTTCCAAGGGAAATAACCCCAACACAGCTGTTGAGGGAATTTTGTAGGCTGAGAATGAGGAAGAATAGACCTGGAAGGAAGAGCTGACAATGTTAATTCCCAGGTTGGGTGTAGTAGGACGGGAGGCTGGAGAGCTGGGCTGGGGTCAGCCTTTGGGGGTTCTTCCTTTCAACCACACTGAGGTACTTAGGGTCCTGTGGGCAAATGGAACCACAGAAGGGTTCTTGACAGGGAGACAATTGGTGTCTATGCTACTCCTGAAAGCTTAAAATATTCCTAACCATCATTGAGCCTTCGCCATGAGCCAAGCACAAAGCGGAGCATTTTGTGGACATGACCTTGTTTCATCCTCTCAGAAACCTTATGAGGTAGCGTTATTGTCGCCATTTCCAGATAAGGAAACTTAAGAAACAGAGAAGGCCAATAATTTGCTGACATACAGCTAGCATGTGATAAAACCAGTATTAAAACCCAGGCAAGGAGCGCCTGGGTGGCTCAGTCAGTTAAGTTCAGGTCATGATCTCATGGTTCTGCATGGGGCTCTGTGCTGACAGCTCAGAGCCTGGAGCCTCCTTCAGATTCTGTGTCTCTCTCTCTCTCTCTGCCCCTACCCTACTCATGCTCTGTCTGTCTGTCTCTCTCTCTCAAAAATAAACATTAAAAAAATTTAAAAACCCAGACAATATGATGCTGGAGTCAGAGCCTTTTATCTAGACCAGAGCTGTCCAAAAGAAATATAATGTAAATTATATTTATATTATGTTGTATGTAAAGATATGAATTATGTATTAAGAAAATTTACATTTTCTAGTAGTCACATGAAAAAAGTAAAAAAAAAGGTGAAATTAATTTTGACAATTTTTCATTTAATCCAGTATAGCCAAAATATTGTTAATCTCAAACTGTAATCAATATCAAACATTGTTAATTCGTTATTTTCCATAATTTTTTCACACAACGTCTTTGAAATCTGTTGTTTTACACTTGACAGCACATCTCCATACAGACTAGCCACCTTCCAAATATTCAGGAGTCACATTTGGCAAGTGGCTCCTGTATTGGACAGAACTAACCTTGAAAGATGATTTCTGTGGTTTTATTCTGTGAAGTATCTTACTTTTGAAGCACAACAATTTAGCTAAAGGGTACTAAGAAGCCATAAAACTCAATGTTTGGTCTCTGTTTTCAGGTGGTTTGTTTGTAATCACACACACAGATCACAGATTACACAAACATACATTAAACAGCTCAATTTTAGATGAATTTCTCCTATCAAAACTTATTCTAAAATTCTTCTTTCCTCCTCGGGGCAGTATTCAGTAGTAATTATTCTTCGAGTCCTAAATTAGCACATCTGGCACGGAGAAGTGTCATGGTTCATTGTCATGACTATAAACGACAGATGGACTATTCAAATGCCACATGCAGAAGAGACCATGATCTGTACAGTATCTAGAAAATTTTCTCTTCCAAGTTTGATTTCCTCAGAGTGATGGTCGGTGTTTTATACATGCCCAACTCGTTTTGAATGTCAATGTGGAAATTCTAGCAATTTCAATTAGGGTCAGCTTGTTGCACTCATGGGAGTAACATCAAACATGGATAATTGAGTTTCCCAAACAGGGGATGACCTCACTGTTTGCCCTTCACAAATACACGTGGTCACTTAGTCTATTTAACTAAACTGCTACCTAAATGTGTCTTGTGGGAAAGAAGAATTTATCTAACGCCATCGAATAGTCTCTCTCAAGGCCTCTCCCCCATCCCAGACTTCTTTGTGTCCCTTATATACCTTTATTGAAAACCTATCCATCTGCCATTCTCATGCCAACCAAGATAACTCAGACTGTGTTTTAAAGTGCACAATACATGTGATAAATCTGTCTGTGGGAAAAAGTGGTGGTGGTGGTTTATAACGCCAACGAAGTAAATTTTATCTCTTTCAAAATCTACAATTTAATAGACTTTTTGGAGTCTCTATGACTAAAGAATTGTCCTGGATATTGGAAGATGACTATCTACTGAGATGGGCAATCACAATACAATATGTGTTTTTTACAAAGATACCATTGGAGGCATTGTAGGAAACAAAATGAAGATGGAGATTGTCTGGGCAGCTTCAAGACATGGTTGATGTTTCAGATGGGTCATGAAAAGTTAAACTTCTTGACTTTCAAGCCTCACCCACTATTAGTAGAAAGGCATTTTCAATAAAAAAGGAGACCATGTCAGTGATTTTTTTTTTTACGCTGTATTCTCAAGACTTGAAGAAGGATTATAAAATAGATTTGGAAATTACTGCCACCCCTAGTTAAGACAATAAACAAATTGAAGATCTCTTGTTTTCAGTATCTAGTATAATCATAAACATGTTGCCCTAAGGGTAAGAAAAAAGAATGGAATTTTTAAAAATTCCAATGCCTGTGTCCCACTCAAGTGCAATTACATCAGAATCTCTGGGTGTGAAAACCACTGATCTCTCTTAGGTGCTTGATACAAATCTGGATATTTAATAAGCAATGAGTTATGATTGGCGATAACCTATACACAGTGTTGCACACAGATTATCTAATTGGTTCAAGTCTTCCCTTCCCTATGTACATACTTTGTAGACAAACGACTTATCAAGGAAAAGTTCACAATTCCAGTGGGTCTCCACATGGAATTCTTTCTTTTCCATGATGATAATGTGAGATCACCATTGTGACCAAAAAAAAAAAAAAAAAATCTATTCTCAGGGAATTAGCAGGCTTATTATTTTTTTTTTGAACCAAGCCTTTTGTGAATATTACACTTGCACAATATATTTATATTTGATTACTTTAAAAAGTAGCATCAGATTAAAGTCTATCGAGTGAAATTAACATACCAGAAAAATGTACCATGGTTTTCTTGTGGTTCCTCATATCCCTTGCTACTCTGCCTGACATCTCTGAGAAACATGTGTATCAGTTTAAGAAGCATAGGGAGCAAAGAGGTTTGACTCAAAATTATCAGACTTGAGATTTAAACAGTTCTACCACTAATTATTGAAGTGACCTTCGTAAATAACTTGACCTTTCTGGATGCATGCACACACACAAACACATACATATTAAATGATATTGGGGGGGTCGCCTGGTGGCTCAGTCGGTTAAGCGTCCGACTCTTGATTTTGGCTCAGGTCCTGACCTTACAGTTTGTGGGTTTGAGACCCAGGCTGGGCTCTGTGCTGACAGTCTGGAGCCTGCTTGGGATTCTCTCTCTCCCTTTCTCTCTCGGCCCCTACCCTGCGCTCTCCCTGTCTCTCTCTCAAAATAAATAAATCAATCAACTTTAAAAATTATTTGCGGGACCTTTCATACTAAAAACATTAAAAAATTTTGTATGATCTTATAAAAGACTGGAAGTCAGAGTCTTATATAGGCATTAAAGAGTTGACACACAAAAAAATCCACGAACAAGAGGGTGTGTGTGATGTGTGTGCATGTTGTTTTGTTTTTTCATTCTTTGGGAATCCATTACGTAGAGATGTAAATTCACTCAAGGTTTAGATATCTTATATTCCTTCTCTTAGATCAACTTTAAAGCTTATATGTTTTTTTGGTAGAGTTGACACGCAATGTTACATTAGTTTCAGGTGTACAACACAGTGATGCAACATCTCTATATGTTGTGCTGTGTTCACCACAAAAAAAACCTTCCATTTTTATTTATTTGCTGACTAGTTGGTTTTTAAAATGGATGCACTGAACAATTTCCCCACATTGTGTTGTGAGTATGTGTTTCTGCATACAAGCTATCCCAAAATACGTGTGGCTTAGAACAGCATCGGTGTGTTACTTCTCACAAATCTGTGGGTTGACTGGGCAGTTCTGCTGCCCTAATGAGAGTGCACAGCTTGCTCTGCCTGCATGGCTTGGCCTCTCTCTTCACATGGTCTTTCATGTCGGCTTCTCCATTACGGTCTCAGGCTTCTGGGAAGGCAAAGCCCAACGCACACGCATGTATCAAGCCTCCACTTGAATTGCATTTGTTGAAGTTCTACCGGCCAAAGGGAGGCACATGGCCAAGTCCAGAATCCAAGTGGGAGAGGATTACCCAGGGCAACACTTCTTGGTGAGATCGATTATTTAACAATCTACCACAACCTCTCCTCCGTTTGACGAAACTGGGAGACACTGTTTGCCTTGGGGAATGCTGTGAAGGCATTTTCTCTAAAAAAAAAAAAAATCTCCCTTTGGATACATGCACCTGATGTTTATAGCAGCACTATCAACAATAGTCAAATTATGCAAAGAGCCCAAATGTCCATTGACTGATTAATGGATAAAGAAGATGCGGTATATACATACAATGGAATAGTACTCAGCGGTCAAAAAGAATGAAATCTTGCCATTTGCAGCAATGTGGATGGAGGTAGAGAGTATTATGCTGAGCAAAATAAGTCAGTCAGAGAAAGACAAATACCATATGATTTCACTCATGTGGAATTTAAGAAACAAAACCAACCAACATGAGGGAAAAAAGAGGCAAACCAAGAAACAGACTCTTAACTACAGAGAACAAACTGATGGTCACCAGAGGGGAGGTGGGTGGGGCGATGGGTGAAAGAGGTGATGGGGACTAAGGAGGGCACTGGCTGTGATGAGCACCGGGCGTTGTATGGAAGTGTTGAATCACTAAATTCTACACTTGAAACTAATATTATACTGTATGTCAACTAATTGGAATTGAAATACAAACTGAAAAAAAAAATCTCCCTTTGTTGTGTTACCAGAGAAGCCATATTCAGAGTTTCATTGCATTGGACCAAGGCAGGCGTTCTCACCTAGAGTTTGTTTCAGAACTACTGCGGTATTTTCCCAAAAGACCGATACCTGGCTCCCTACCAGAGCAACCAAATCCAGTCACTCTATCACTGGTTTTGATGTACATCCGTCCTGGTTAAGGCTGACTAAGAGTTCCATTTTCAGTAACGATGGATTCGCTCGCGGGAGACCAAACCAAATGGGAAACGCCAGTTTCTGAGGCGCAAGGCCAGTTCGTCAGTGGTGACAGCTGGACCGGAAGGTAACTCACTGAGGTTTCAGATTCCTCCTGTTCAGGTCCTGCAGAAGTGGTGTGGCTCTCCACTGTGGAAGGTGGGAAATATTGTCAACGCTAGTTTTGTGCTCTAGTCTCTCAGCCCAACCTGACAGTTTCATTTTGATATTCTGTCACCAAAAATTTAAATGACTAATCCTTAGGAAGTTAGTTATTCCTTTATATCGTATTTAAGGTAAGTACCACCAGGGGAATAAAAACAGTTACTTGTCGATGTGGTTAGGGCTTACTCTTGTTGAAGATGGCTAATATTATAGCTTAGCACATAATGTATTTAATTTATTCATTTAAAGTAAATAAAATGCTTTAAGGGAACAAAACTAATGAAATACTCATTGGTGATTAGGGAGAAGTAATACCAAATTAAAAAAATTTTTAGGGTTTATTCATTTTTTAGAGACAGAGCATGAGTGGGGGAGGGGTAGAGAGAGAGGGAGACACAGAATCCGAAGCAGGCTCCAGGCTCTGAGCTGTCAGCGGAGAGCCTGACGTGGGGCTTGAACCCACGAACTGTGAGATCATGACCTGAGCTAAAGTCAGACACTCAGCTGACTGAGCCATCCAGGCGCCCCAAAGTAATACCAACTTTAACAGCAGACTTAACTGTGGTATTAACTTGTTGGTCTTCGAAAGTTGGATAAAGCAACGTATTATGGGCTTTTTCTTACTGTTTCTCTTGCCAACCCGGGCCTCTGTGGTCTCGGAGCAGGAGGCTGGCTTCCTCCTGTCCCTCTGCTAGCTGTGTATTCAGTACATACCCTCTCGCCGTTCAGGGGAGAGAACTTGCCTGCCCTTCTAACCCCCTTCTGTCCTTTCCTCCAGTTGGCAAAGGCAAGGAGGAAAATAGCAGGCCTCGTGACTTTCCAAGTCCCAGGCTGAGAAAGTAATTTACGCAAACCATCTCTTCTTTTCTTCAAAGAAGCTTACATTGGCATGCACGATTGTTATAAATGCTGACTTCAATCACATGCTTAGGGTTATCCATTAACCATTCAAACAGGCACCTGGCTCCTTTTGAAACCTTTTTAAAGGGCTACACCCCCTTTTTATTTTTGGACGCTGCCTTTGAATTTCATTTAAAAATAACGGTTTCCAAACGAGCAGGTAAAGGCACTGTTGAATGCACTGCATGATGCAATCGGAGATAGGAAAGGCTGAGAGGGCTTCTTGAACTCGCACTACTCAGTCATCAGGCAGATCACATAGACGTTTGTTGAGCAGAGAAACCGCACTGATTTGATTGGTAAGACTGGACCTATAATTCTGGCTCTATCGTCAATTATATTTGAAGTCGTGAACATGTAATTTTACCACAGAGGATTTATCTTCTGCATGGCAAAAAATGGGGTGGTGGCAGACTAGTTTATTTTGAAAGTGATCACTAGGTCTAATAGTTGATGATCGTGAGCACTTTGCACTTTTATTGATATTGACTAGACTCAGGGTCTCGTTTGAGGTCATAAAGATTTTGATGACCTCTTCATCAGCATTTGGGGTCTAAATTTATTTTAAGAAAATGCTATGCAAATGTTTTTTAAAAAATAAGGAGATTGAAGACTGTTCTTATGTAGTAGGAATCTTATATTTAATGCATTAATAATTTGCAGACGTTTGTTGTTGGAACCTAATCTGTGAACCTCTATGGGATTATATATTCTCCAGAGGCTCTCGTATAAATGACCATGATTTGGATAGTTAGGAACTTAACGCGTTGATTCATGACCAGACCAGGTCGGTTAGCAAATTATACATAGCTGTATTCTCCAAGGCAACTGCAACCCTTTTGCTATCCACTAAAGCATTCTAAATGCAGAAGATTGGAATAATCACTAAAAGGATGCCATTTGAAAATGTTCCCGGGATTGGGCAGCTCGAACTTTAACATACACAGACCACCTGGGAATCTTGTTAAAATGCAAGTCCTGAGTCAGTAGGGCTGCGATGGGGTCTGAGACCCTGCATTTATAGCACGTTCCCAGCTAAAGTCAATGCTGCTGGTCCACGGAGAGCCCTTTGAGCAGTGAGGCACTAAGGGACCGGATAAAATGTGTGATGATTTTGTATCAGTTATAAGTCAGTTTGCCCATTATAGAGACAGAGAGCTTCCAAAACACACTACCTGAGCTAACATGAGAAAGATCTCTTTCCAAATGGCACATCAATAGAATGGCATGTTTCAACTTGAAATATTCATGACTTGTCTTCCTCTTGTTGCTTTCAAGCGTTTTGACATTTACTTAAGTAATTACTGTCACTTTCAAATGGCGGCCCATATTTTTGTCCTTTGTAAATCCTCCTATGTTATTATTCATGCCTTTGTTCCGTTTCCACTCTTGGAAGCTGCCTTTATCGGGTTTGCCAGGTGGATTCTGCACATATCCGGAATTAATCTCCATGGCCCATCAGAGTGTAGCCAACTTCATTTAATCAAGGGAAGAAACAGGGAGGGAGACAGTGACTGGGAGGAGAGATTGGGAACCTGATGACCACGGCAGCTTATCCTGATCAGACAAAACAAAAAAGCCACTTTCTGCTCACGTCCTCTTAGAAGTAGCAATGCCAGAATCTTAATGTGTTTTGCTAAAGCCACTGCAGAGTTATCTTCCAGACATACAGATTGACATGTTAGCTTCATGCAGTCTTTGTTTCCCAAGATTATCTATATTACAAAATATTTCAGAACTGACAAATTGTCTTCTCCTTGCGAGTCCATTTGGGAGCTGAGTTGCGGGAGACGTTTAAAGCAAAAGAGAAGAGACATGTGCTCCTAATTGTGCTAAAATCTCTAAATATATTATTAATCCTCTAAGCCTATTTAGTGTATTTAACACATAGCCAGTTATGCATGAATCTCATATGAATGGCTGATTTTTTTTTATTAAAGGAAAAAGTCATTTTCTGATTAAGAGGCGCGTCCTCTTTTAATGAAAATTCTTTTGGTTCTGCTATACAAAACATAAATCATCAAAGCTCTTCTCCATAATGGCTATAAATATTTTGTACTTGAGCACTTTTAAAATAAAAGTTGAAGTCATTTTAGAGTCGATCAATTAGTCTTTGCCAAGGTTAAGTACATTTGGGGATTAGCATGCTATTGCATAATACAGTGAGCTGGCAGAACAGAAAGTAATCAGCCAAGTTTAAAGTGCTCATAGATTCTTTATTTTCTGGAGACCTTGAGGCAGGCAATTAATAAATACTTTATATTTTAATTTTTCAGGTAAAGAAATCCAGAAGGGGTTAACTAACTTAATCCAAGATCTGAGGGAGTCAGATGGACAGTGGAGAAGCTACTGTTTTATGGTATCTCTCCCTGTAGCAGCTTAGTTTGGGGGACAATTATATTGAAAAAAAATGACCTCTTGATAACTTTTCTTTACTACTGATAATACATATTGTTTTTTTTTCTCCTGGCAGGCATTATGCCTCCTTATTTCCCCCAAGAGACAAAAGAACAATCCTTACAGTCAGTTTTTTGTTTTGTAGCTCAATACTGCTGATTCTCGGTACCCACATGCAATAGGCTGTGAAACACCTCCCACCCCATTGTGTAAGTGGCAGAATCACACACACACACACACACACACACACACACACACACCCTTTGCAACCAGGACTTTCATATTCTGCCAGACTTCATTTGGAATCCTCCAGGTTGTCTGTGTGACATCAATGAGTGTGCCTGTTGGGGAGACAGGGTTCTTTGTGGGGTGCGCTGACGTCTTGCTATGAAATGACTTCAGTGCTGATGCTTCGACTCCTCCCTTTGGGACCATGAATCTATCCTGAAACACATCTGCAGGAGAAAAAATAGCTCACAGTTTCATTTACTCAGGTGCAGCCGTTTTTGGCAGCCTCTGGGCCACTTGAGGTGAGGTCTGCCACCTGCATGTTTGTGAACATCGCAGAGCAGAGCGAGGACACGGGGCTACCGCTCAAGCTGCCCTTTGCTGGGCTCATTTCCATGCTTCTTTGACAGTTACTCTTTTGAGTCCTCCTTTCCACATAACCTCTCAGCTCTTGAAATGGCTGAAATTGAATAGGTTTACTTTATTTAATGTGATGGATGCTATTAAGAATTGCTTATATATGGTTAATCATCTTTCCCCTTGACTCAGATCATCATGTGAGATGTTTTATTTTCATTTCAGAGTGATCTCACATTGGAGATTTGCCACCACCAGTTGGTCAAGTGGTCAATGATCCGTAAAGCGTCATGATTTACTAAGGAAGCTTGCTATTTACATGGACCTTTAATGCAATACTGCAAGGGGTAGGAGGTGTGGAGCAAGGAGGCATTATATTATCACTTTGCTCCGTGATGCCTCTCTGTGGTGAGCATATTAATACTGGAGAAAATTATATTGGAAAAAACGATCTCTTTAGAATTATTCCTTAATACTAATTCCAATACCAGTGAATAATACCTGATATTAGAAAGAAAACTCGGGGTGCCTGGGTGGCTCAGTTGGTTGAGTACCCGACTCTTGATTTCAGCTCAGGTCATGATCTTACACTATGTGGGATTGAGCCCTGCATCGGGCTCCATGCTCACAGCGGGGGGCCTGCTTGGGGTTCCCCCTCTGCCTTTCTCTCTGCCCCTCCCCTGCTTGCACTCTGTCTCAGAATAAATATCTAAAGAAAAAAAAAGAAAGAAAACTCATTCATTTTATGATCATCGTCTATATCACTAATGAGGAACATTTTTATCTTTTCCATCAGAGATTGAGGATTTTATAAGATGAGGCCTGAGGTGGGAATAATAAACTTAAGTGTCTATTCCATATATGGAATGATGCCTTCTGGTCCACATTATACCCTTGAAATGGTACTGATAGCATCACTTCAAAACTAGATGACTAGAATTATAGTCCAAATTGTCATTTATTTTCTTTACGATCCTATTTAAGAACTTTTTGCTAGTATCCTATGTTTTCTTCCTTGCTCTACTTTTACATTTCTATCTACATTCTATCTAAATTAATTTTTATGTATGGTGTGGGGTAGTGGTCAAGAGTCATTGTTTTTTCCATTTGGATATTTAAACAATCCAGGACCATTTATTAACAAGATCCTTTCTCCTACTGTACTAAAGAATCAATTTCGTCATAAATCATATGACTCTATATTGGTGGGTCTGTTTCTGGACTCCATTTTGTTCCAATGGCTCATTTGTCTGTCCTTGCACCAATACCACATGGCCTTAAGTGCTTTAGCTTTACATATGTCTTGATATCTAGTATGTCCTTCAGCTCTGTTCTTGAAGACTGGCATGGATAAACAAACTGGACAACTCAGAAGAAATGGATAAGTTCCTAGAAACATACAATCTTCCAAAACTGGATCAGGAAGAAATGGCAAATCTGAAAAGATTGATTATAAGTAATGAAATTGAATCAGTAATTTAAAAACTACCAGAAAAGAGAAGTCTAGGACCAGATGGATTTACAAGTGAATCCTACCAGACATTTAAAGAAGAGTTAACACCCATTCTTCTCAAAGTATTCCAAAAAATAAAAGAAGGAAGAAAGCTTCCAAACATTCTATGAAGCCAGCATTACCAGACACCAAAACCAGACAAAGACACCACAAAAAAATGAAAACTACAGGCCAATATCCCTGATGAACATAGAGGCAAAAAATCCCCAACAAAATAGTAGCAAACTGCATGCAACAATACATTAAAAAGATTATTCACCACCATCAGGTGGGATTTATTCCAGAGATGCAAGGATGGCTCGGTATTCACAAATCAATCAATGTCATATACCACATCAACAAGATGAAGGATAGAAATCATAGGATCATCTCAATAGATGCAGAAAAAGCATATGACAAGATTCAGCATCCCCGTGATAAACACTCTCAGTGCAGTAGCGATAGAGGGAATATACCTCAACATAATGAAGGCCACATATGAAAAACCCACAACTAACATCATACTCAATGGTGACAAAACTGAGAGCTTTTTCTCTAAGGTCAGGAATAAGACAAGGATGTCTATTCTTACCACTTTTATTCAACATAGTACTGGAAGTCCTAGCCACAGCAATCAGATAAGAGAAAGAAATAAGGGGTATCCATAGTGGTAAAGAAGAAGTTAAACTGTCACTATTTGCAGACAACATGATACCAAACATAGAAAATCCTGAAAACTCCACCCCAAAACTATTAGAAGTAACAAATAAATTTAGTAAAGTGGCAGGATACAAAATTAATACCCACAAATCAGTAGTGTTTTTATACACTAATAATGAAGTACCAGGAAGAGAAATTAAATAAACAATACCATTTACAATTGCACCAAAAAGAATAAAATACCTAGGAATAAACTTAGCCAAGGAGGTGAAAGATCTGTGCTCCAAAAACTATGAAACAATGATGAAAGAAATGTAAGATGACACAAATGAATGGAAAGATATTCCATGCTCATGGATTGGAAAAATTAATATTATTAAAATGTTCATATTACCCAAAGCAATCTATAGATTCAGTGCAATCAAAATGCCAACAGCATTTCTCACAAAACTAGAACAAATAATACTAAAATTTGCATGGAACCACAGAAGACCTCAAATAGCTAAAGCAATCCTGAGAAAGAAGAAAAAAGCTAAAGGTATCACAATACCAGATTTCATGATACACTGCAGAGCTGTAGTAATCAAATCAATATGGTACTGGCTAAAAAACAGACACATAGATCAATGGAACAGATTAGAGACCCCAGAAATAAACCCACACTTATAGGCCAATTAATCTATGACAAAGGACACGAGAATATACAGTGGAAAAAATAAAGTCTTTTCCATAAACGATACTGGGAAAACTGGACAGCTACATGTAAAAGAATGAAACTGGACTGCTTTCTAACACCATACATAAAAATAAATTCAAAATGGATTAAATACCTACATGTAAGACCTGAAGCCACAAAAATCTGAGGAGAGACACAGATAGTAATTTCAAATTATCCCTAATTTCGACAATATATACTCATTATGGAAAATGTAGACAATATAGCTATATGAAAATAATATTTCTAGACAGAGCCACTAATAACATTTCTCTCTATATACACACATAGGTACACACATGTGGGCGGGAGAGGGGGAGGGAGAGAGGGCGAGAGAGAATCCCAATCAGCCTCTGTGCTGTTAGCACAGAGCCCTACGTGGGGCTCGATCCCACAAACTGTGAGATTATGACCTGAGCCGAAATCAAGAGTCGGACGCTTAACCAGCTGAGCCACCCAGACAAGTCCATGTGCACAATTTTAAACCAAAACATAAAAGTGTTTTACGTGTTGTTTCTTCACCTATTTTTCACTTTATAATATATACTGAATATTAACATTTCCCTGATTCTTAATAGTTCTTCCACAATATTATTGTTTTTAAATTTTTAGAAGTTTATTTATTTTTGAGAGAGAGAGAGAGACAGATTGAGAGAGCATGAGAAGGGGAGGGGGAGAGAAAGAGAGAGAGAGAGAGAGAGAGAGAGAGTTCAAAGCAGGCTCCGCACTGCCAGCACAGAGCTCGACCTGGGGCTTGAACTCATGAACCACGAGATCGTGACCCAAACCAAAATCAAGAGTCAGATACTTAACTGACTGAGCCATACAGGGACCCCCTACAATATTATTTTAATGGGTAAATTCTATGCTGTTGTGCAATTATATAATAATTTACTCAGTCCCCACGTGGTGCATATTTAGGCTGTTTCAATTTCTTCCCTTGTGAACATAATTTTAGCAAATACCCATATAGCCATAGATTTTCAAAGCTCTGTGATTCCCGCCCCCCTTTGGATAAATTCCTAGAAGTAGATTCGCTAGATCAAACGATATGCAAATACAAATGAAGTCTTTTCATATACATTGCCAAATGGCCTGTTCTTGATTTACTTTAATACTTATATGTTGCTTTTCATTTATAAGCAATGTGCCCCATGAGTTTATTCTGTCTTTTATTCACTTCCTATGATCTCTGGAGCCCCTGAGGGACATGGGACATAAAGAGCTGTGTTTGTGTTGCCTGCTGGTGCCTGCCTGGCTGGGTTTCCTCTTTACAGAGAGACCCCTGAAACCACCCTTTGAGCCTCATCGTGGCCCTTTGGGAAAGAGCCAGCTGAAGTCTCAAATATCTCAAGTCAGGGGCCATGTCAGCCATAGGTCAAAGGGCCCATTGCTGGCCTTTCATTTTTAGAGGCTGGTCAAACTACATGCCAATGGCAGACTTCTGGTCTATTCCTGAGAACCAGCTTTTTTACTGAGTGTATTTCACACATGGTAATGTTCTCACAATATGTACTACATAGACGTTGCTAAAAAATCGCTTGTGGGGGCCACATATACCAGTTACTATAGATTTGAAAGGGAATATGAATACATTATGGTCATGGCCATCTTCTCATTATTGTTCCTAGAAAAGTGCATTGCTCCTAGTGGGCAGTCAGTAAACATCTGTTGAAAATGGAGTGAATAAGTGAATGAATGTTGTCTTGTAAAAGAGTTTACGTGTGGTTGTGGTACTTTAGATTCTAGCCATGGCTGGGGCATAGCCACGTTCTTCTTGAGTCTCACCTAAGTCTGCAAGAAGATATGAGTAGAGCCAGAAAAGTGAGTCAGAAAGAGTAAGACTAACCATTATTACAAATATCACAGTTTGGTCAATTAGTTGTGAATAGCGTGAGTGGGATGGTCCAATTAGGACTGGAAAGTTTAAATAATAATGATAATAATAATAACTCTCATTGTTTCTGAAACTTTTGGTATTTAACTAGGGGATCAGATTGGCAACAAATCTTGTATGACAGGAAATAAGACTAGGCCCATCAGGGGGGATCAAAAATCTCTTTGGAACCCTGCCTCATCTCTCTCTCTCTCTCTCTCTCTCTCACACACACACACACACACACACACACACACACACACACCACTTTAATGCTATGCAGACGATGTTAATTATTTGGCTTAAAAAATTTTTTTAACATTATTTCTGAGAGAGAGAAAGAGCATGAGTAGGGGAGGGGCAGAGAGAGAGGGAGACACAGAATCCAAAGCAGGCTCCAGGCTCTAACCTATCAGCGCAGAGCCTGATGTGGGGCTCAAACTCACAAACTGCGAGATCATGACTTGAGCCAAAGTTGGACGCTTAACCGACTGAGCCACCCAGGCGCCCAATTCTTTTTTAGAAAAGAATCTGTATTCATTAGCTATTGTTGCATCACAAATTACCCTAAAATTTAGTGGCTTGAAACAGTATATATTTATTATCTCACCATTTCTGAAGGTCAGGAATCCACATATGGCTTAATCCACATAGGATCCATTGTTCCAGGGTCTCTCCCAAGGCCACTGTCATATCAAGGCTTAACTTAGAAGGATTTACTTCTAAGCTCACTCATGAGGTTGTTGGATCCATGTTGGATGGATGACTTCAGTTTCTCATTGTCTGTTGGTCAGAGGCCTCCCTCCCTCAATTCCTTGCCAACTGGCCTCTCCACAGGGCATCTCCAAGTATTACATCTGGCTTCATTATAATGATCACATGAAAAGTCAAGAGAGAGGGCAAGAAGGAAGGAAGTCCCAGTGATTTGGAAGTTTTGTTACTTTAATAGAGGAAGTAATATCCCATTGCTTTTGCAGTATTCAGTTTTTAAAACAACTTGCTGTAAGTGGTCTAGGCCACACTCAAAGGGAGTAGGTTGTACACGGACATGAATACCAGGAGGTGGGGATCCTTGGGGCCATCTTAGAAGTTTGCCTGCCACAGAACACAGGATGGGGAGTGAGAATATCTTCATAGGTACCCATCTGTTCATCCATCTCTCTCTGTCTCTCCCTCCCTCCCTACCTTGGCATCTCTATCAAGATTCTACTAGTTAGACAGCTCTTGGGTAATATCTGCAGCCTAGATTGGCTTTATAGATTTTTATCTCCTCAAAACTGATTATTCATTCCACTATTTCCTCATCCTCTGTCCTCCATCGGTAACACCTTGTTTCGTATCAGGTTGAGAATGATGCGATGGCATTATTATTATCAGCAGTGATGAGACCAACAAACTTCTACTGGACTCTATGTAAGGACCATGCAAGAACCACAAGGATGTTAAGTTGACCCATTCATTTTTTTAGATTTAATGAGCATTTATTGAGTCTCCTCTACCTACTCTATGCAAAGCACTTCAGAGATATGAAGATGAATGTCTCATTAAATGTCTGTCTGGTTCAAGTCATTAAAACGGATCCAGAGCCCATGTGTATGGGGACATGTTAGACTTGTCTCATGAAAGAGGAGGTGCTGCCTAGTTTGGTCCCCCTACACCAGTCCTTCCCTCAACAGCTGTCCATTGTAATGCTGCTGGGCTGACCTCCACAGGCTGCGTTGGAACCGTGAGGGTAAACCCATGCCGTCAACACAGCCAGCTAGAACACTGAGTCTCAAAGTGTGGTGCTGGGCCACCGGCATCAGCATCATCTGGGAAGCTGTTAAAGATGCATACTGTCAGGCTCCACCCCTGACACCAAATTAAAATTTCTAAGGGTGGGGCTCAACAATCTGTATTTTTTTTAAATGTTTGTTTTTGAGAGAGAGAGAGAGAGAGAGAGAGAGAGAGAGAGAATATGAGCAGGAGAAAGGCAGAGAGAGGGACACACAGAATCTGAAGCAGGCTCCAGGATCCGAGATGTCAGCAAAGAGCCTGACATGGGGCTCAAACTCACAAGCCGTGACATCATGACCAGAGCTGAAGTTGGATGCTTAATCAACTGAGTCTCCCAGGCACCCCAACAATCTGTGTTTTGAGAAGCTTTCCAGGTAATTCAGACTGAGGGCTACTGACCCAGAAGATCCCTTGCTCTTACTTTATAGTAAATAGGTTTCCCCCCACCAAGTCCCAGAGATTACTCGGATCCACATTCCAAGGTGGGTTGAGCCCCACAGCCCTCTAAAAATTCTGACTTGGAAAGCACCCTTTCTTCCATTGTCTCTCAGCTGCCTCCTGCTTCTCCATCTTTTCCCCTTCTGCCTTCTATGTACCCTGCTGTATTCCTGTACAAGCACTCTTGCTCTGGTCTTTAAGTCACTGCTAAATAAAATTCAAGAAGTTAGCCATCTCACTATGGAAACAGACGTGCACATAATCAAAGCATGGTCAGAATGATATAAGTCCTAGTAATGATCAAGGGTGGAGATAAATGCCAGCAGAATCCAGGGGAAAGATTATTTTGTTGCAGCTGGGAGGATAGGAGAAGGTGTTATAGAAGAGATAGGACTTGATCAGAGCTTTGGAGGGTGAGAGGCATTTTAATAGAATGAGAAATGGGGGAATTAGTGTTTTGACATATACTTGAAGTGACGTGTAGAGTTGTCTGCTTAGAGGTAAAACTGCAGGTACAGCCACTGGAATTACGGCTTTTCCCAACTTGTAGCATTATCTGTTTTAGCCTGGATTCGTTCTGATTTGCTTCAGCCTCCTTTTGTCTAGAATTTTCTCTCCTCATCTCGTAAATATACTGAATTTTCTCCTTCATGGGATTAGTGTCTTATAAACAAGTTGGAGCAGGCACGTTTGTAGCTAATGGAGACAATTTGAGAGTTAATAGCCTGGGCAAAGCGTAAATAGTTAAGATCATATGGAGGCAATTTTGCCTTGGTCTTAGTCCAGTAACTCATCATGGCAGGTTTATACATCTATGGGTCTGGGTGATGACTTGAGGAGTTTGATTGGAGAGGGGAGTGGGTGGTTAAGAAACGTTTTTAATTTCCAAAAGAAGGGAAAGAGTCCAGAGGAAATACACATGCATTACTAATCTTGTTTTACTTAGATTTAGAATGTCATGATGGATTACAGTGATTCTCGAGAAGGGAAGATTTTGCCCCCAAAGGGGACCCCCAACTATATCTGAAGACATTTTTGGTTGTCACAATGGAGTGGGGGGAGCTACCGGCATCTAGTAGATAGAGGTCAGGGATGTGGCTAAACATCCTACCATGCATAGGACAGCTCTCCCCCCAACAGCAAAGAATTATCCAATCCAAAATGTCAATAGTGCTGAGGTTGAGAAGCCGTGGATTAAAAGTACATTCACCACCTATCAGATTGGCTGAAATAAAATATAGTGACACACCAAGCACTGGCAAGGACGTGGAGAAGCCAAACAGAATCACGCGTGCACTGCTGGTGGGAAGGTATAATGGTATAGCCACTCAAGAAAACAGTTTGGTAGTTTCCTATAAAACCAAACCCGCAATCACCATGACCCAGCAATTGCACTCGTGGGCATTTAATCAAGCAAAATGGAAATTTATGTTCCCACAAAAACTAGTGCACAAATATTCAAAACAGCTCTATTCATAATAACCCCAAACCGGAAACAACACAGATGTCCTTCCACGAGTGAATGAGAAAAACCAACTCTGCTACATCCATAACACAGAATATTCCTCAGCAGTAAAAACAAGAGACTACTGATACATGCAACTTGGATGAATCTCCTGAGAATTATGCTGAGTGAAAAAAGCAAACCCTGAAAGGTTACATACTGTATGATTCCATTTATGTAACATTCTTGACATGAAGGAATTATAGAAATGGAAAACAGATTAGTGGCTGCTAGGGGTTAAGGACAGGGGAGCGGGGGAGCAGGTAGGAGGTAGGTGTGCTTTTAAAAGGGCAATACAGAGGGTTTTGTGATGGAACTGTTCAGGATCTTGGCTGTAGTGGTGGATAGGCACCACGTGATGAACTTTCTCTTTCTAGTGCGTGTGCGCATGTGCTTATGTGTGTGTGCGTGCATGCACACACACACACAAGTACAAGTAAAACTAGGGAAATCTAAAGCTGGGTGGACTGTATCAATGTCAATATCCTCATTGTACTACACTTTTGCAAGATGTTATTATTGAATGAAATTCAGTAAAACGTACCTACACACTATCTTTGTATTATTTCCTACAAGTGCATTTGATATCATGATCTGAAAATAAAAAGTTGAACAAAGAGCTAATTTAGGTCCACAGACTTTGAGAACATTAATGGTTTATCTTGCACCATCTTTCAGTAGATCATAACTTTTTCTTTTTTGTGTGCAGGTCTATTGTGATTTTTGTCTTTCCTCCAATTGGGTATGAGGCTTCAAGGTAAGACAAAGTCTACTCACCCTTACTGATAATTTGCCAATGTCACTAGATATGAAGATTATAGTGATCCCCATCCACCTGACCACTGTCCCTCCTAACTACACATGTTTCACTAGGCTAAGAAACATAGCCTGCGCCATCAATACAAATACAACACTTGAAATAAGGCCATCCTTTAATAAACTGGAACTCATCTCCAATATACTATGATTCACAGAGCTAAGAGGAATAATTTAAAACATAAGCTCATCAGAGATTATAAATATAAAGGAGTGACATTTAAAGAATACTGACATTTTCAAAACAGCTCTTTCATTCCAAGTTTTATTTATTCAACATTCTTAATTAATATGTTTCTAATTAGAACTCCATAGATATTACCCATGTAAATGTTGAGGCTAATGTGTTTGTTCTTGTGTTAACTCGCCTGCTAAGAATCTGGCTTTGTTCCTTCTGTTCAGGATGAACAGTGATTTGCCAAACCAGTTCCATGTTGCAGCGATGCTGATAGCTTTCCTTGTAAATCAGAGCCACTATCGTATCTCTAGTACTAATGAGAATTCAGAATGACAGATCAAAGACATAAAACCTGCTTTGTAAAATGAAGGATACTGCTATTTCTGAGACTGTGGAAGGCAGAAAGCAATAGGTGAGGGTGAGGTTAGGTCTTTGAACTCCCTTCTGTTTGATTTATTTGACAAATAGAAGACAATCATAGTCTACATCTTAGGATGAGATAGAACCAGTGTCAGCATGATTTTAGAGAAATATCTGGAAAATCACATAGGACGATGATATTGTGTGCCTATAAAGAGTGAAAGAGACTTTCTGTTGAGTTACTGAGCAATATGGTAATTTAAGAAATTATCCTGCAAAAGTTTTTGAGGATAAAATCGGAATAATTAAGGCTCAAAAATGCACTGTGTGACTAAATGTGATGTCTGTTTTGGGGTGCCTGGCTGGCTTAGTCGGTTCAGCATGTGACTTCAGCTCAGGTCATGATCTCCCAGTATGTGAGTTTGAGCCCCGCATCAGACTCTCTGCTGTCAGTGAGGAGCCCACTTCGGATCCTCTGTCTGCCCCTCTCCCACTTGTGCTGTCTCTCTCAAAAATAAATAAACCTTTATTAAAAAAATACCACACAAAAAAATAAATGTGATGTCTATTTTTACCAATGTTTTTGACAACCGAATGTTTCTTACTGCCCAGGAAGATGTTGAAAAGTCATTTGATAGGAATCATTGTCTTGATTTTGTTTAAAAAAATTTTTTTTAATATTTATTTATTTTTGAGAGAGATACAGAGAGCGAGCAGGGGAGGGGCAGAGAGAGAGGGAGACACAGAATCTGAAGCAGGCTCCAGGCTCTGAGCTGTCAGCACAGAGCCCCACTTGGGGCTTGAACTCAGGAACCGCAAAATCATGACCTGAGCTGAAGTCAGACGCTTAACCGACAGAGCCACCCAGGCACCCCTGTCTTGATTATATTTTTAATGAAAATGTCTCTATTTTACTATTTAGTAAGAAGTTTGCTCTTGGTCCTTGATAAAGTTAAAGACACACTTGTTTTTTTGTTTTTTGTTTTTTTTTTTGAGAGAGCGAGCGAGCGAGAGCATGTGTGTGCAAATGGGGGAGGGGCAGAGAGAGAGGGAGAGAGAAAATCCCAACTAGGCTCTGCACTGTCAGTGCAGAGCCCAATGAGGGGCTCAAACTCACGGACAGTGAGATTAAGCCAAAGTGAAGAGTCGGACACTTAAGCCCCAAGACACACGTGTTTTCACCAGTTATTAATAGTTTTATCATGAATTTCTGTTTAATTTTAGCACAGAAACCTATTAAGAGGTTATGTGGCTTTTTCCTCTTTAATCGCGTAAATTGTTTCCTGATGTTGAGTTACGCTTGTATTTCTTATATGTGGTATATTATTCTTTTAAAATCCACTTAATATTCAGTTTGCTAATATTTGCAGTATATTCATAAGTGAGATTGGTCAATAATTTTCTTATCTAAATAGCATGTCCTTATCTGATTAGCACAGCAGAGTTAGCTTAGTCTCTCAGAACTAAGTTGGGACTTTTATCTTTTCTTTAGCTTTGGAATAGTTTAAATAGAACAGTATTATCTTTTCCTTAAAGATAGCATAGTTCTGCTCCACAGAACTACAAGGTCATAATGGCTTTTGTGGGGGAAGGGAGAATTTTGACAATTAAAAAAAAATTCTTTTACAGTCTGTCTTTTTAATTCTACTTGGCTCAGATTTAATAATTTTTACTTTCTTTGAAAAATGTCCCAGTCATGTATATTTTCAAAGAAATTGGCATATAACTGTAATTCTCTTGCATGATGTTCAATGCCTCAGGCAAAGCATAATTTGAAAAGACTTAACTGTACCAGCTATCGTATCAAAAAAAAAAAATCTGGATTTAGGAAGACTGATATCCTGTCCTAGGTGTGGGGAAAATTAGGTCCCAGTCTCTCAAGGATCCTCTAGTTTCAATAAGGCTTGCTTTAAACATAGTGAGAACTGGCAGCTTCCTGCGTGACGTGTATCAAAGGGGGACCAAGAGCCTCTTTGTCCCCACTACTACTTCTTGGCCACAATAATGAGAAATTCCACCACTTAATTGCTTCTTTAGGTTAGACTTTGGAGGCCCCAGATAAAGCAAAAATATGCTCTATTGAAGGAGTGGCAGATTCTTCATTTTACCTGATCACAAGTTTGTGCAGCACTAACAGATCCCTGGACATCCTGCTTGGATGTCTACCCCTAGGTTTCAGATTCAAATACACGTGGACCCAAGTGCTTGCCCCTGAAAAAATATTATTAATGCTTATTGCTTGATTCCAATCTTTATATTCGAGATGTTATTCCGTGCCAGGCAACCTACACCTAATTTCTGCCTCAAATTTGCTTGCCTGTGTGATTCTGGATGTTTAATCCTGGATTGCGATCTTTGGTTAACTAAGACATCATCCCTCAGAAGGAAAAATCATAATCGGCACGCTAGACGCAGACTTGAGGGTGCACGGATGTCCACTGACCACAGATGAGCAAACCAAAAGTTAATTAACAATTAAGTAATTAACAGCCAAATAACACGGCCATCAACCTGCATGGAACCAACAGCTCGGAAACTTAGTTATTCATTACCCGGGAAATCCGCATCGACTAAGATGCAACTTCAAGGCTTCTTGGCACCCATCTACTTCCTTATTATAAATGGAGAGGATGGTTAGGACTGCCTAATAGTATACCTAATGAAACTAAGAAGTTGTTGTTTCTTAATTCTAAAAATGGAGTCTGGGGATCCCACTACATAGGGTATATAGCTAAGAGTTCGTAGGCTGAAATTCAGCTCACCATGTTGCATTGTCTCCATCTGCTCTAAGATTGAGCATAATAAATATTGATCCCTTTACCTCACAGGGATTTTTTTCACGATGTAATGAGCTGCTTGTGTAAAGCTCCTTAGAGAAAGCTACTGTTAAGATACAGCACTTCAAAATGGTTGGAAAAAGAAATCGATCACGGCCTTATCAAATAAGATTAGTAGACAGTCACATACACCACCTCTTAGTAGCTTGAGGAAAATCACACTTTTTTTTTTTTTTTGGTTTTGTTTAAATCAAGGAAGCATTAAAGACTTGATTCCCCTTTCCCCATTAGTCCCCAGAAGATAGCTGCAGGGAAATCACAAAGTGGAAATGCCCGGATAGAATAAAGCCAGGGACTGATTACATCTCTGCTGTGCATGCTAATGCCTCACCCAGGATGGTTCTACATGGGGAAATGAGAGGGTTGCATTTATTCCATCCACACCCCTCTATAGCTCTGATTGATGCTGAGCTGTGCTGCCCAGCTTCAGCTGTCAGTTCCTAGAGGGAAAGAAGGCTGCCTGTTAGCTTACTTTCTATCAAAGTCACATTGACTAAAATAGTCACGTGGGCTATATTTTGATGTTCTCTTTCAAGTGGTTCAGAAAGTAGCCAGGTTTGTTTCTTTTTTTTTTTTTAATTTTTTTTTAACGTCTATTTATTTTTGAGACAGAGAGAGACAGAGCATGAACGGGGGAGGGTCAGAGAGAGAGGGAGACACAGAATCGGAAGCAGGCTCCAGGCTCTGAGCCATCAGCCCAGAGCCCGACGCGGGGCTCGAACTCACGGACCGTGAGATCGTGACCTGAGCTGAAGTTGGACGCTTAACCGACTGAGCCACCCAGGTGCCCCGCCAGGTTTGTTTCTATTTCACAAAATTAAAAAAAGCTCACACACCAAAGACATTAGCTTTGGTGTATATTTCAGAACAAAATAGAGTGTTTAAATGCAGAAGGAGTAGGCAAATAAATAGAATTCTTTCCAGCTTCTGCCCCACAAATTAAATCCTTGCTTCGTAACATACCCTAGACCAGTGTATTTTTTTACTTTAAAGTGCACACAACCTCATGAGGATATGTTAAAATGCAGAGTATGGGGGCACCTGGGTGGCTCAGTCCATTAAGAATCCGACTTCGGCTCAGGTCATGATCTCACGGTTTGTGAGTTCGATCCCTGCTTTGGGCTCTGTGCTGACAGCTCGGAGCCTGGAGCCTCCTTCGGATTCTGTGTCTCTGTCTCTGTCTGCCCTCCCCGCCCCCCCCCCCCCACACTCTCTCTCTCTCTCAAAAGTAAATATTTAAAAAATTAAAAAAAAAATAAAAAATAAATTTAAAAATGCAGAGTATGACTCAGTAGACCCTGGGTGGGACCTGAGATTCCGCATTTCTAAGCAATTCTCATAGTGATGGCCAGACTGCTAGTCCACAGACCACAGTATGAGGAGTGGAACTATATTGTCACACAGAGGTGCTATTTTACCATTTTTTAAAAGTATTTATTTATTCTGAAAGAGAGAAAGAGACAGAGAGAGACAGAGGGAGAGAGAGCTGGGGAGGGGCAGAGAGAGAGGGAGAGAGAGAATCCCAAGCAGGCTCTGCGCTGTCAGTGCAGAGTCTGGTGTGGGACTCGATCCCACAACTGTGAGATCATGACCTGAGCCGAGATCAACTGTCGGGCACTTAACCCGGCACCCTTATTTTTTTTAATGTCTTAGAATATAAGAAAAAAAGAAGAAATAAAGGAAAAAGAGAAAGTAACCAGGCAATGAAGGAACTATGAGAAGGCCTCAATTTTCAGACAATAAGTGAACAAGCAATAATGTGCCATTAAGCAGAAGCCTTGAAATTGGAGGTGTGGTGATGTGAGGGCCCTGCGTTTTGAGTCAGTTAAGCTGTGCACTATAAAAAAAAAAAACTAGGACTCATGGATATAAGCAGCAACTGTTCTGAACACGTATTCCATTTCAGTTCTCAGATGGATAGAGATTTTCACTCTCTCATGATTCCTCAGGTAATGAGAAAAAAGTCCTGAAGTGTGACATAAATGGCCATCAGGAGGCATTAGCGTTCAAAGACAAAAAAAAAAAAATCCTTTACTTCAAGGTTATTGAAGGGGAAAGGAGCATTTCAAATTAGCAGGTATGGGAAGAGCAAACGGTGAGGCAGAATTTTCCTTCTTAAGTGGGTCAGGTGATGAACTGTTCAAGTCTTTATAATCATGCAAATGTTCTAAGGCATGAGGGTGTAGCACAGTGTTCGGTGGACTTGAATCTTGCAGGAAAATGTCAGAAGGAATCTTCCCTGCTCTGCTTCCTTGAGGTGAGGAAAGGACTGGTGGATGGACTATGTGAGGAGAAATTAGCACCTCTTCGTCTTTTATTAATGGTGTTGAACTTGGGTGTAATAAAAATGAGCACTAGGCAGGGAGTCAGAATATCTGAGTTGGACCTTGGACAACAGCTCTCTGAATAAGTTTTCTTGTTGAGAGGATTAATCTAGAGTAGCATTTTCCAGAGTGTTCCAGAATGTTCATTGGAGTTATCTAGAAAATTGCTATCTGTGGTTGAAGGAGGTTGGCAGATAATGGGTTATACACACCTAAGTATCTTTCATTAGAGGCAATCTTGAGTTCTTTATGTGGAGCCTCTGAATATGGAGAGCAGTATTTTCCAAACTTACTTCATTGTGAAACCCTTTTTGCAAGAACTGTCTCAAAAGATTAATGTTCCATGGAACTTACTCTGGGAAATGTAGATGCCTTTTAAGGCTACTTTCACTTTAAGCACAGTATCATCTAAATACCAAAGTTAAATCAAGACTATCCACAAATCTACCTACTTAAAAAACTTAAATTAAAAAACAAATGAAGTTAATACTATTTTTAATTTCTTGCTCTTTTAGTTGGATAAAATGTTTTTAAAAATAAACTCTTGATCTAATTTCAAAGTCAATGCACTTTTAGTGTAGAATTTGATTTCAAAAATAGAAAAGAGCACAAAATTTACATTTATTAAGAGAGCCACAACCGTTAATATTTTCATGGAGATCCTCCTAGAATTCAAAGTATTTCCTAAATTAACTATTATTTTTATCCTTAAGTCAAATTTTTAATCTCCCATTTAGCAGGTCTCATATTCCAGTTTGCATATGGCCCATTTTTTATAAGGGCCTTCAAACATAAAATTTTTCTGATACAAGATGGAATATTGAAGCTTAAAAATATTCTAAAATGAAAGAAAGTAAATTCTGCAAAGCAGAAAATTAGCTTCATCAGTGTGGAGGTTCCTCAAAAAATTAAAGATAGAACTACACTACAACCCAGCAATAGCATTGCTAGGAATTTACCTAAGGGATACAGGAGTGCTGAAGCATAGGGGCACTTGTACCCCAATGTGTATAGCAGCACTCTCAACAATAGCCAAATTATGGAAAGAGCCTAAATGTCCATCAACTGATGAATGGATAAGAAATTGTGGTTTATATACACAATGGAATACTACGCGGCAATGAGAAAGAATGAAATATGGCCTTTTGTAGCAACGTGGATGGAACTGGAGAGTGTGATGCTAAGTGAAATAAGCCATACAGAGAAAGACAGATACCATATGTTTTCACTCTTATGTGGATCCTGAGAAAGTTAACAGGAACCCATGGGGGAGGGGAAGGAAAAAAAAAAAAAGAGGTTAGAGTGGGAGAGAGCCAAAGCATAAGACTCTTAAAAACTGAGAACAAACTGAGGGTTGATGGGGGGTGGGAGGGAGGGGAGGGTGGGTGATGGGTATTGAGGAGGGCACCTTTTGGGATGAGCACTGGGTGTTGTATGGAAACCAATTTGACAATAAATTTCATATATTAAAAAAATATATAATAAAAAAATAAAAAATAAATAAATAAAATTATAGTTGCAAAAAAAAAAAAAGAAAATTAGCTTCATTTTACAGTCAGGTAAATTATTCTTATTATAATGTTCTAAGGCTGAATTCTTGTTATTCCGGAATATTTCCCAACAGTGGCATATCATTTATTTGTATATTTATGCCCTACCTTATTATAAACATAATTTATGACGACTCTCTAAGTGTCTTTAAACTGACTCCAAGAATTAAAATCCATTGGCTCTAAGATATTGCAAACCCATAGCATCTTAAATATCTCAGGGTAGGAGATGATGACCTTCATTTCCTAGGTTCATCAGAATAGCAGAATTAATCATAATACCTGAATAATAGTTTTCACAATGCGTGCTTTTATTGAAAAGGCTAGAACAAATTCTGGGAGATTTTGTTTATAACTCTGCCTATAAAGATGAGGGATACACAAAATGACCTCTGGGGCGGCCTTCCAACTTGTTATGATTCCTTCCATTAGAAAAACAAGTTTTTCAAGTAAGAAATAATGGTGATTCTTGTCCCCTTAAAATGTGTTTTTCACCCATAAAATTGTGCAGTCAGTGTTTTCTGAGGAGCCTACCTTACAAAGTCACATTATTGATATTTAAGGGGAAAATCACAGGTTTTTTTTCCGGCTGGAGAGGAGTTTTATTGACTTTCTATGGTTAAGGGACAACAAGAAGGTTGTATAATGCCAGTCTTCCTTTGCCAACTGCAGGTATTTTGACTGTACACGTCAAAGTATATTTTCCCTTAGTACTCTTTAAAAAAATAACAATGAATCTAAGAATTAGAGATAGTAATAGTTCAGATGGGTTGCCATCGGCTGAGAACCCCAGATGGCTTAAGGATGAATGATCAGGCTCTCATCCTCAGAATTTTTATTTTTAATAATTGATGACGAGTATATATTCCTGCCACTGTTCTCCACTTAATTACTTTTCTTTTTGATCAAGCACATTAATGAAAAGAGACCTAATAAATCATGTGCGCAAACAGTAAAGCACTTAATTAACATGTGTTTCCCTGATTGATGGTGATAGAAAAGCACCGTAGTGCTGGGTAGGCTCACAAGGGCACCTTCAACCGATATGGTATCTTGAACAAACATGAGGCTGAGAGCATAACACATGAACTCTATTCTCATTTAAGAACTAGCCATGACAACCACAGATCACAATGTTGTTACAATCCTCTTTCTCCTGTTTGGCTGAGAGGCTCTGTGTTCCCGGCTTGGGGGCTGTAAACACTACGTGGGAAACATAAGCCGACAAATGCTAGGGTAGACTATTTCTAATACTAACAGCCAGCATTTATTGAATACTGACTGTGTTCCGGGGCCTCTGCTGTGTGTTTTAAAAGACTGTCTTACTTACCTCTTCAACAATGCGCTTGGCTAGTGATCATTACTATCTTCACTTTATAAGGAAAAACCTGATACATATACGTGGTAAGCCAAAGCGGGGCACCCGGGTGGCTCAGTCGGTTAAGTGTCCGACTTCGGCTCACGTCATGATCTGGCAGTCCGTGGGTTCGAGCCCCGTGTTGGGCTCTGTGCTGACAGCTCAGAGCCTGGTGCCTGCTTCGGACTCTGTGTCTCCCTCTCTCTCTGCCCCTCCCTCACTTGTGCCCTGTCTCTATCTTTCAAAAATAAATAAATGTTAAAAAAATTAAAAAAAAACAAAAAAAGATGGTAAGCCACAGTCCAAGCTGCTCAGCCAATAGGTAAGGTCATCCGGTCAGCTTTACCCCATAGCCCCATTTGATTGGCTGGAAGATGTTTTCCCATGTGTTTCTAGCTAATTTGAAATTCTGTGGGAGAACCACAAATTACTACAGGTATCTCCAGAATGGGATGGCCAGAAAACAAACAAGGCTTGAGATACTGGGTTTTATACACACACGATGAAAAAGTAGATCATACTGCATGATTAAAACACGGTAACCTCTTAATTTCAGTTGTGTGTAATGTGGTTTTGCTGCTTTAATATGGCCTTTTGTAGCAACGCGGATGGAACTGGAGAGTATTATGCTAAGTGAAGTAAGTCCTACAGAGAAAGACAGATACCATATGTTTTCACTCTTATGTGGATCCTGAGAAACTTGACAGAAGACCATGGGGGAGGGGAAGGAAAAAAAAGTTAGGGAGGGAGCCAAATCATAAACTGAGACTAAACTGGGGGTTGATGGGGGGTGGGAGGGAGGGGAAAGTGGGTGATGGGCATGGTGGAGGGCACCTGTGGGGATGAGCACTGGGTGTTGTATGGAAACCAATTTGACAATCAGTTTCATAAAAAAATAAAAAAATAAAATGAGAAGCAACGGACGCCAATAAATAAATCCCTCTTCTCTCTACCTCCCTCAAGAGCGGACAGGGCCTACCTCACTTTAACCAGAGGTTTCCCCAGGATGGATGAACAAATCAGCTTCACCATTTAAACAGGTTGCCTATGTTCCCAAATCACCTTCCAGCTCTGCAATCGAGTGTGCCGATGGCTGAACAACACTTCCCATCCCCTTCTGAGGATCCCGGGCTGGCCAGTCTGTTGCCGAAAGATTTTCACGAACACCTTCATCATCCCCTGCTCCCAGATCCTTCCCCAGAATATGGGGGATGGTAGGATACAGAAACCTTTCACAATCCCGCATAGCATCTCTTATGAACGGTCGCTAGGTACATCTGGGTAAATGAGACAAGTAAGCATGGTTCTGAACTCACAGACATGCAGATGAGGAAAGGGACTGATTCATTCTCTGTGCCATCACACCTCAAACTTGAGGACCTCTGGCCACGTGCAGTGTTTGTATGTCAGGGGAGACGAAGGGAGGGTTAATATCTCAGTTCTGCTAAGTACTCACATACGAGAAGGCAGAGAGCGGAGTCCCAGCAGCTGAAGTGAACCAGGGGATCACAGAGGAAACTCAGGACCCAGAACATTTCCTTTGGACCAGAGAGCATCAGGTGTTCCCTAGAGTCAGAAAAAAATAAGTTCTAATAGACGAAAGGACCAGAGAAGAAATTTTTAAAAGAATGGAGGGAAATTAGCACAGAGATTAGTATAGAGAATTATTCCTCCCTGCCTGACCCTTTCCTTGCCAAGAGACTCCACAGCAACAATTGGAAGATTTTTTCTTCCCCATGGGAACACACATTTAATTTCATTATAAAACCAAGGAGGGGGCGCCTGGGTGGCTCAGTCAGTTAAGCGTCCGACTTTGGCTCAGGTCATGATCTTGTGGTTGGTGAGTTTGAGCCCTGTGGCAGGCTCTGTGCTGACAGCTTGGAGCCTGGAGCCTGCTTCAGATTCTGTGTCCCCCTCTCTCTCTGCCCCTCCCCTGCTTGTGCTCTGTTTCTGTCTCTCAAAAATAAATAAATATTAAAAAAAACCGTTAAAATCAAGGGAAAGGAAAGATCGACCTTACATATGGAGTGCGAAGTACTTCTGTGTAAAGGACAATCAGTCTGGTTTAAAAAGAAAAACAATTGAGCAACAGCTCCCCATGACTTGTTCTATAGGTATAAAGTTTCAGTTACACAAGATGAGTAAGTTCTAGAGATCTGCTGTGCAACATGGCACCTATAGTTAACACAGTGTTATGCACTTAAGAATGTCTTAAGACGGTACATCTCCCATTAAGTGTTCTTACCACATATACATAGGTATACCCATATGTCCGAACTTACCAAACTGTATACGTTAAACATGTATATTTGTTTTGTGTATCAATTATACCTCAATAAAGCTCTCAAAAAAAAAAAAAAAGAAAAGAAATCCAAGTCATCTTCTAATGAATTGAGATGCTTACAAAGTAAGATTCTATTACTTCAGTGGGGTTTTTTTTTTTTTTTTTTTTTTTTTTTTTTGGAAAGGTAGTGAGGACGAAGATCCCTTTAGGAATCTGATGAAGTTTGTGAACCCTCTCCAAAGATAAAAGCACATACATTCAGACACATGAATTGTTGCATGTAATCCCGGTGCCATACATCCCAGCTGTGACCTGTCCATGGAGCCCATTAAAGAACACCAGCGCTGCCGACTGTACTCGGTGTTGTTTCTGGTTTCTTCCCTTCCCCAATAGGTATACAAGGTGCTGCCCTTGTGCTGTGGGCATCTCTGTGTCTTGTCAGCTTCTATGTACCCAATTCATCTTTCATTCCACAGTGGTCCACTCCCGCTTCAGAATGACAAACCAGCCTGCTCGGACTTCATTTCTGCACACGGGGAGCTGTGCGGGGATACGATTTTCCTTTTTCCATGATCAGTACAGGTATCTGTTACTGTCATGAAAGGAAACTCTTTCAGATTCTAAGAGGAAAAGGAAAACTTTCCAAATGGAAGAAAATATGGAAGAGAGATTGCAATGTCTTCCGTTCACATTTGATGGCATGATAAGAAGTAGAGAGTGGGGGGAACTGGTCACTGGACCTTGTCTGGCCATTTCCTGCTGCTCTGTCACGTAGGAACACATTTGAAGAATGGTTTTGCACAAGATCCAGATTGGTAATGGAATACTGAAAGAATTTTATCTTCTCAGTATGAATGTTTTCCTTAATAAAAATGGCCCAAAGCCATCCTTAGACCTAAGAGGCTGTGTGTGTACAATGACTACCACAATTACAACAGTCAATTGGGAATTTGGGTGATGCTATACAATTCATTATGCATTGACTACGATCTTATCATTAGATCACCCCAGCTCACCAGGGTCTTCTCAAGTCATTTCGGTCTCTCACGTATGGTCAGATAATCAAATCCACCCACTCTACAAGCCTGAGATTTGTTGGTGGCTGTAGTGTGGCCTGAGGTACATTGTACCTCATGCTGCCTTGTGTAATGGTACAGCTTGAGCCCGACAGATTGTTGGGCTTGGGGGGCTTGAGTCAACACTGAACTCCAACCAGAGAGCTTACTAAGTGTCTCATTAGCCTTCATTACATACCCAAATATGTCAAACCTTAGTGGCTTAAAACAATAACCTTTTTTTTTTTTTTTTTTTTTGCTTATGATTACCATAGGCTGACAATCTGGGTTGGGCTCAGCTGGTTGGTTCTTCTAAGTTTGACTAATCTCAGCTAGCTTGCTTTTTCATCTGTGGCCAGCTGATGGGCAGGCTAGAGCTGGTTGCTTTAGGATGGCCTCAGCTGGGCTGGCTGGGATGACTGAGACACTTTACAGACTCCCATCAACTATCGGGCTAGCCCAGTCTTGTCTGCATGGTAATAAAGGTTACTGAGAGCAGCATGAGGACAAACCTCAAAGTAGAAGCCCTTTCCAAATCTCTCCTTGCATCATGTTTGCTGATGTCTCATTGGCCAAATCAAGTCTTAACAACAGTCCAGAATTAGTGTGGGAGTGCAGTACAAAAGAGTACAGATAAGAGAGAAGAACTTATGGCCCTTGTGATAATCTACAACACAGAGCTATGGCACTGGCTTGCACCTACATTAGCGTGGAGGAAGGGGCGACTATTTCTAGATGTGTCTTTAGGTTTTGTCTTTTCCTAATTCATTTGCTCAGAGTGAGCACCTCTTTTGACAATTAAAAAAGGTACCATATATGCTAGCAGAGGCTCTAGATTGCCCCAATATATGTTCTGTTTGACTAACTAGATGTACATGGCAAATAATATCCCCAGGAATATTTCACCCTTTTCCTTTTTTGCAGACTTTCCAAACCAGGCAGGCTCAATCCTAAAGACTGTCTCTTAAAATTCTGTATGTCTTTCACATCTCCAAAGGCAAGGGAATTAAAAGCAAATATGAACTATTGGGACCTCATCAAGATAAAAGGCTTCTGCACTGCAAAGGAAACAATCAACAAAACTAAAAGGCAATAGGCAGAATGGGAAAAGATATTTGCAAATGACATATCGGATAAAGGGCTAGTATCCAAAATCTATAAAGAACTCATAGGGGCACCTGGGTAGCTCAGTTGGTTAAGCACCCGACTTCGGCTCAGGTCATGATCTCACGGTTTGTAAGTTGGAGCCCCACGTCCGGCTCTGTGCTGACAGCTCAGAGCCTGGAGCCTGCTTTGGATCTGTGTCTCCCTCTCTCTGCCTTGTTCATGCCCTATCTGTCTGTCTCTCAAAAATAAATAAACATTAAAAAAAATTAAAAAAAATAAAGAACTCACCAAATTCCACACCTGAAAAATAATCCAGTGAAGAAATGGGCAGAAGACATGAATAGACACTTTTCTAAAGAAGACATCCAGATGGCCAACAGGCACATGAAAAGATGCTCAACATCACTCCTCATCAGGAAAATACAAATTAAAACCACACTGAGATACCACCTCACGCTGGTCAGAGTGGCTAAAATGAACAAATCAGGAGACTATAGATGTTGGCGAGGATGTGGAAAACGGGAACCCTCTTCCACTTTTTGTGGGAATGCAAACTGGTGCAGCCACTCTGGAAAACAGTGTGGAGGTTCCTCAAAAAATTAAAAATAGATCTATCCTATGACCCAGCAATAGCACTGCTAGGAATTGACCCAAGGGACAAACGAGTGTTGATGCAAGGGGCACTTGTACCCCAATGTTTATAGCAGCACTTGCAACAATAGCCAAATTGTGGATAGAGCCTAAATGTCCATCAACTGATGAAGAAATTGTGGTTTATATACACAATGGAGTACTACGTGGCAATGAGAAAGAATGAAATCTGGCCTTTTGTAGCAACGTGGATGGAACTGGAGAGTGTGATGCTAAGTGAAATAAGTCATACAGAGAAAGACAGATACCATATGTTTTCACTCCTATGTGGATCCTGAGGAACTTAACAGAAGACCATGGGGGAGGGGAAGGAAAAAAAAAAAGAGGTTAGAGAGGGAGGGAGCCAAAACATAAGAGACCCTTAAATACTGAGAACAAACTGAGGGTGGATGGAGGGTGGGGGAGAGGGGAAAGTGGGTGATGGGCATTGAGGAGGGCACCTGTTGGGATGAGCACTGGGTGCTGTATGGAAGCCAATTCGACAATAAATTACATTTAATAAAAAATATTTTTTTGTATGTCTTTAAGGGAAGGATCCATGTCCACTTCAATGTTATAAACTCCACAGTCTTTAGCTTAGCCTTAATTTGGGCTCAAAAATATTTAATCTGAATTGTGAAATTTTTAGCATTAATGTCAGTTACAATATGTGCCCTACACACGGGGTACTCAGACTGGGTCTGCCGACCACCTGCATCCGGATCACCTGCAGCACCTGTTAACATGCAGATTCCTGGGCCCCACCTCAGGAATCTCTGCTTGGGGCCTGGAAATTTGTCTTTAACACACCTGCCTACTGCCTATGTACATGAACACTTAAGAATCGCTGTCTCAGACAAGTGGAATTTACGATGTTTGACCTCTATACAAGGTAATAAATAATTTTTACATTCTAATTCCACACACACATACATTTATATACACAGAGACAGATGACTGAAAAAAAGATTTTGAGGTGAAAATACCCTAAGTACAATAGATCTTTTCTAATCTATTTAAGTTTCCTAAATGCTGATCAGTGACTCAGATATATTTCATAACCCAATAATGTGTGATGAGCTGCCTTTTGAAAAATGCAGCTCTAGGGAATATGCCCAGAGTACATTTATTTGAACATTTTTGTTTCTTCTCCCATGTATACATAGCAAATATATAATGCTCTTTTTCTACATTTAATAGATGCCTCTTGGGGCACCTGGGTGGCTCAGTTAAGCGGCTGACTTCAGCTCAGGTCACGATCTCACGGTTCGTGGGTTCGAGCCCCGCTGACAGCTCAGAGCCTGGAGCCTGATTTGGATTCTGTTTCCCTCTCTCTCTGCCCCTCTCCTGCTCTCTCTCTCTCTTTCTCTCTCTCTCTCTCTCTCTCTCTCTGAAAAATAAACATAAAAAAAATAAATGCCTCTTAGTATCCATTCCCCTGTACCAGTGGTTCTCAAATTTGGGCATGCATCAGCATCACTTTGTGTACTCTCAAATCCCAACTTTCTGAGCCCCACCCGAAGAGTTTCCGATTCAACAAGACTTAGGAGAAGCCAAAAATGTGCATTTCTAACAACTTTCCAGACTGATCCTTCTCAAGGGACCAACTTTGAGAACCACTGCCCTATATATTCCAGTCTCTTCTATTTGCTCTGCAAACCGTTAAGAAATCCCCAAGTTTCCCGACTGATTTTTATTACCGTTTTCTAACTGCACGTGCACCATTTCTTGATTGTTTTTTTTTTATTACTGCTTTCCAGCTACATTTGCTTCAGCTGCTTTCCTCTCACTCAGACTTAGCTTGCATTGGGTAATGAACATATTGAGTTCAGCTGGCATTTCCCTAAAGCCTGCCAAATGCACTCCAACCATTGTCTTGCTGGCATGTCTCCTGACCATGATTCGAAGCTGTTCTTTTCATTCCCCTGTTTCTTCAGAATGCACTAAGGTGGCTCAAGTCCCAGGCTAGTGGTGCTGTTTGTTCTGTAAAGTTAGATTACTGTTGTCTCCAAGATAGAAGATCAGCCCCTCGAGGATGTCATTCTGATGTTATTCATCATTTCTTCCTCCAAGGGCCTGCTAGGTCTCAGTCTGAGTCTACTGGCCTGTGTTTATTATTGTGCCTCATGCTATTGGAAATTCACCACCACAAGCGCAGGGTGAAGCATTTTTGGAAATTTTATATGTTTGGCGGGAAGTGGACAAAACAGCAAGTTATTCGAGTGCCTTCTCTCCTCTCAGTGCATAAATGTGGCTTTTGTTCTAGCCATTCTATCGAGTTTGTTTTGGCCATGAAAAAAGAAGGGGGATGCAGACAAGTCTAGATCTCCCCCTCCCCAATTCTGTATTGCCCATGGTAAGAATGGACCAGCTTTGAATGTTTTAATATGGGGGTAGGGGACTCATTCCTCTCCAAGAACCCTGCCTTCTGACCCCACTGTAGGCAACCGTCCTCTCTTGGTATGATAAGCTGATTAACGCCCATGTCATGAATGCTTCAAGGGAAAGATATTTGGGAATCTGATGTCATCACGTGTTTTCCCTCCCTCACTTGTCACCCAGAGAGTCTTCAGGGCCAGAATGGTGCTATGGTACTAACCAGTGACCCGAACACCTCCCTGTAAAATTCCCAAGGTAAAAATTCTCTCTCCTGTATCCTGTGATCTATTTATCTGGGGAGTGGGCTTTGAGCAGATTTTAACTTCTTTTCTTAGAAAAATTTGGACCCTGTGCCCAGGTCTATCTGAGGCCCATTTCCATTAAAGGTAGGATGACTTTGCATCTAAGTCAAAATACAAATCATGTTATTTTCCTGGATTCTGTCCTATGTGCTTCTTCCTTTAATTCTAATTTGCATCCTTTCTCTGTAATAAACCATAACAACAAGTGTAAAAAATGACAAATCATGGTCTTTAATTTTCAAAAAAGATGTTTAACCTTTCCATAGTCATCTGAAAGGAAAGGCAAATGGGTCTCATTTCATTTGACAAAATGCATACATGTCAGATATGCACTGGAAAGCTTATTTTTGAAATGATATGCAGCTTTGGCCAAAATCATGCTTGGGAAGGATGTTCTAGATTGCGCACCAGTCATTCTAGGATCTCTTACTTGTAGTCTTGTGCTAAGTGATAGATCCCCTAATAGTAAGGCATTCAGTGATATCTTGGCTGCAGCAGAATCCTTCTTCAGGACCCACCCAAAAGGCAAGAGCAGTCCCTCTGGCAACCATTTTCTGTGATATGGCCTTGGCTTCCTATGCACAGTTGATTGCCCCAGACTTGAATGTGTGACCTAGACCGTACAAAATAGAGGACCTTCTCTGAACATTTGGAATTAGGACTGATATTCCAGGTTCCATCGGGACTGCTTATTTAAAAGGAAGCAATATAAACCCATGAGTGGTGGTGTGATCCTGTTTTTTTACCATGTCGATTGCAGAGCAGAGAGGCCCAGAAGGAGGAGAGAGAGACAGAAATTTAGAGAAGAAGAGAAAGAAATGAAGGCGACTTATAGAGTGACACAGAGATAGAAATGGAAGAGTGAAGTTGGGATTCTAAGCCCTCATTCTCATCTATTCACAAGGCCTTGGGGATCTATGTTAATACATCTTAATGATAAGACGTGACTTTTTTGCTTCTACTAGTTTGGGTCCCTTGAGTCAATTTCTGTTATATGTAGTCAAAGGAGTTGTAAATAGGACTAATTCTTTCTCTGAACTACTGTCTAATGTTATCTCTCAGCTTATATCAGAATCTTTACTTAAAAGACGTGTGAATGTTACTTCTGAGCACATATAATGTTACATTTTCTCCATGAAAATGTTTAACTCCTTGGAAGTCATCTGACACGTGTTTTTGAGCACCTGCTACGTGGCCAACTTCATAAGACCTGGTTGTTAACAACATGGCAATTTCTCCTATTAGGTGGTGAGAGTTTTATAATCGATAATGTTTCCCTAATTATCTTGGCTTCTAGAAAACTCCTAGCTAAATTTACATGCCAGTTATGGTGACTCTTTCATTATTTTATTACTGTTAAGCTTCTAGTCTTACTTTCTTTCTATGATTCCTGACCACAGTTCAAATTCCTCGGTTCACATGTTTGTGCATTTTTACTTTCAGTTGGCTCCAATGCTTTGGTGAGAAGGTGGGGCACAGAGTATTTGGAATTCATACGCATGAAATTTGGTTCTGTTTGGGTCGGTCCTTGGAATGGAGAGGGTATTAACTCAGGTATAGAGTCATGAGATGGCCATGTTTACTGCCATATGGATGAGGGAGGAGAGAGTACCAGTTGAGACAGAGAAAGAGAGAGAGAGAGAGAACAAGAGTGAGAGAAGACAGAAGTAGGCATGCAGGAAAACAAAGAGGCCAAGTGGAGAATGGAGAGCTAAACTGGGCTTGCGACATTCACGTTTATTCTTTCATTTATCCTCCAAAGACTTATTGGGTAAGCTTAGAAGGAAGCATGCATGCTAAGTGCTGAATTTCAGAGACAGAGTTTCATCTTCGTTTTTACATCATTACCAAGGGATCACCTTTTAAAACCTTCTTTGACTGAATCGGGTTTAATATCGCCGATCCTGGGTGTTTTTTTCTTTTTCCAGACTCGTTTGCAACGGGCCTTCTGGCTTTATTTCTGATCTATATTGTAGGAATCCACTTTTCACCCAGTGGCCTAATCAATGCCCTGGTTGGCCTCTCCCAGTCTTCACTAAGCCTGAGGTATTTCCCGCACACCCCAAAGCCAGGAATAAGTCAGTATCAGGCCTGCACCCGATGGTTTATCTCACTGAGGTCAATGATGAGTCACGAGACAGAGATGAGGACTGGATATTGGCAGTGGCAACGGCATGCAAGCTAGCAATTTAGAGTGAAAATCCAGCTGCCCATCCCTCCAGCTCTTTCACATTTTAACAATGGATGTTTGCTGGCTGGGGACGTGAGGCCTGTGCAGAAAGAAAGACTGGAAGATAGAAAATCACCCAATCTCCATGACTAAAATTAGAGCTTTGTTCTCCTCTTCATGAGATACTCTGATATGTTGATCTGGAGAGATTTTCCTTCACTGTGTGAATGTAAATGAATTCCGTGAGATGCACAAAATACACTTATTATTTCAGAGCCTGAAGAGTGATTACAATGTATAACAAAACAACAACAACAACAACAACAAAAACAACACACACACACACACACACACACATACACACTCTTAGGGATGGAATTTTCTTCTAATTCAATGAAATTTGGTCCTATTTAGAAGTAATGTTTTAGCCCACTCTCACATCTAAGGATGCAACATAAATATTGCTTTGGAAAGCTGAAGGGAAAAACAATCAACTAAATGTTTCTATTTTATAGAATTGGATACAATTAAAATGCTTATATGACACATAATAGCAAACAGGACTAACCGTTGGGTTTAATTATGCATTGTAGATTTTTTTAGAATGTGCTTTAACTCCTAACTGGCATTCTAAAATCTGAAAGTCAACTTCCTGTGATAGCAAATGGAAGGAATTCCAGAATTCGAAGAAGCCTTTCTTGATGTCTTATCAGTGATCACAAAGAACACAGATGCTCAGTGAACAGAATTATGCATTGATTTGGGTAAGGAATGCCTTGCAGTGTGCCTGGCTACAGTCGGCTCTGTATCGGGAGTAGGTGTATGTATAGTATGTGTAAGGAATTAGGCGAGATATTTCACTTCTGGGAACATCATCCCACTATTTCTTTCATCTCTGGGAATGCTCTAATCCATCCACAAGAATGTTCAGAATCACGTTCTGCAAATTCTCATGTCTGGGCCATGCAGGGTGGGGCTGCAGAGTGAGGGGTAGAGGAACTTTCATCTAAACCAAAATCCTCTCACCAAATTTGGTTCATACCAACTCTGGTTACAGCGCAATTGCCAGAAGTTTCCTTTCAAACGTTCTTGGAAACACTCAGCGGGATGGTAAAGACAATACATGGAAAAGGCAGTACTGGACCACAGAAGAGCTCATTGATAAAGGGATGTCTCTAATTATAAATATTATATTCATAAGTATAAAACCCAGAACATCTCAGCCAAGCATCCTAAAATTTAAGGTTCTAATACTGAGCATGCCAACAGCAGAGAGGGTTTTTTGTTTTTTTTATCACCACCACCACCATCATCATCTCTATCATCATTCTCATGGGGCATTTTTCTTGTAACGTGCCAGGCAGAGAGTTAAGCATTTTCCTCTAATAGGTAATTTAATCTTCATACATACCCTACAAGGGAGATATATAATATTTCTCCTTTTACAGGGGAACAAACTAAGTCTTAGAGCAGCTAAATATATAGCACCAAAGTCCAAATTCTGCTATCCAGCCATTTATTTGCCAGTAGAGAGACAGCAATCCTAAGTGCTCGTGATTTGGTATTCTTTTTTAAGATCACACGTTTAAAGTCTGAAGCATGCAATAAACATTTGCTAGACTGAAGGACGACCATCTTCCCATGTGAAGCATGAAAGAGATCTGAACGTGAGTTAAAGATCCCCTTGCCATTACCTGACTACTCAGGAAGCAGCTATTTTCATGTTATCATGACTTCTGCTTTCCAAACATGTAAAGTGGTGCACAGACACACCAGGGCACAAGAGAAAAAGCTCTCTCTTTTCACCCATGCTTTGTTACTACAGAAAGCAGCACAGCCGATTTTCCCATCTAGACATCAAAATGGCAGAACAACACGGAGGTTGTGACACAGATTCTGGAGCAGAATCTGGATTCTTCCAGATCCTGGCTGTTCCACTTGCTACCTGTGTGACTCGAGGAAGTCACTTAATGTGACTCTACCTCAATTTAATTGTCTACAAAATGGGGATAAAAAATATCCTTCTTCATAGGGTTCTAGTAAAGATTAAATGTGATCCTACAGGTAACACACTCAGAACTATGCGATAAATGTTAACTTGTGTTATTACCTGACTATGGTGTTCATCACCTATTCACTACTAAACTGTCCCCTAGAGGTGATCATTGGGCTTTTGCTGTCTCTACAATGATTGGCGTCTAACTCCGTCTCCCCATGATATCAAACTCCTTAGTGGTGGGTGCCCGCTTCCAGTTGCCCAGCGCAATTGCCTTTTTACGTGTAAGAACTCCATATCGCCTTACTGCATTACAAAAGTATGGGTGACAGAAAAGACCTTTTATTTTATACCTTCATCTATCTTTATGCTACTTTTACAAATTTCAAAAGCTGGAGTCATGACAGTATAAAAATAGCTGCTATACTTGACTAATGAAGCAGATGTTAAAGTATCTTCAAATCACATTAAAGCATCTCTTACATGGCTTGCATTACCTAAAAGGAAGGGTTTTGCTTCAGCCCAGGCAATGTTTGCTGCTGGTTTGTGCTTTGAAGTTTCTTTTTTTATCTTAGAAAGAACACCAAGTCAAGAACACTTAATGTTCCTGACCTTGTATAAGCAATTAACCCAACTGGATATATAGTCGAATTTGGGCATAAGCTTATGAGTCCTTAGGGATACGAGTGAAGTTAGGTAAGGAAGCAGAGTGGCACAGAGAGATGCAGTTTTTGGCCAAATGTTTTGATTAATCATCCATTATAAACCCAAGAAAGGAGAAAGAATAATTTCCTTAGCAACCACACAGATTAATTTGGTGTTGCTAATGTTAACCTGAAAAACAAGTGCCTGGTACTATCTTTGCACACTGAGATGTATGGAGAGACACTGTGTCACGTTGGTGATGGGGCCTGTCATCCCTGGAAGTCACATGGTCAATAAGGTCATATCAAGCCATCCATCGAAAAGGGCTGATGGAATTAAAACAGCATTTGGAAAGTATTTCACTGGTCAGCAGCAGCAGAAAATAATGGTCCTCTCGGTAAATACCTAAGCTTTCTTCCAAAGGGCTCAAAGGTTCTATTTATACTCAGATAACATAGAAATCTCAAAGCTCTCTACTGTAAACATTCACCCCCAGGCTCAAGCTAAAATAGCACTTGGTCTTAAAAAAATTTGTGCTCTTGGAAGCCACATCGCTATAGCTACTCTTGTTTACTCTGATTATTCCTTAAGATGGGCAACACTGTTGGTACCTATCAGTTACCTACGAATCAAGCCTTATAGACATCGCTCTTTCTTTTTTTAAATTTTCTTTAATGTTTATTTTTGAGAGAGAGAGGCAGAGAGACAGAGCATGAGGAGGGGAGGGGCAGAGAGAGGGAGACACAGAATCCGAAGCAGGCTCCAGGCTCCAAGCTAGCAGCACAGAGCCCGACGCAGGGCTCGAACCCACGAACAGTGAGATCACGACCTGAGCCGAAGTCGGACGCTTAACTGACGGAGCCACCCAGGCGCCCCCAGACATCACTCTTTCGTCTCCACTATGTTACCAAGCAAGTATCACCCGGGGTCACCACTTGAGTATGAGGGTATCCCTAACTTTGAGGAACTATAGTATATTACAACATGAACTTGGTTGTCCTGTATATACATGCCCCATGAAGGAGAGAGAGGGACGATTTATTAAACACATAGACGTACCATGTTGCAAGCCAGTACTAAGCACTATGTATGTATGTGTACTTTACATAGATTTCACATAGGTGATATGTACATTACATACGTACTGTAAACTACATAATCTATCATTACAGTTGCTCAGTCAAAACCCTTGATGTATCATTCTTGATACCTCTTCTCTTCTGATGCCTCTCTTCTCTTACTCCTCACAATGGATTCACAAGGAAATGTTATCAGCCTTATCTTCATAAGATACCTGCAATCTGATCACATGTCACCACCTCTACTGCCACTGCTCTGGTCCCATCTGCCACCTTCTCTCACCCGGATTGTTGCACTGGCTTTATAACTGGTCTCCCTGCTTCCACTCTTGCCTCACAAAAGCCTATTCCAATTAAGCTCCAGAGTGATCCTTTGACAACATAAGGTGGGTCAGGTTGCTCCTCTGCTGAGAACCTTCCAATAGCTTCCAGCTCACTCCATGATCTGTCCCACCTAGTACCTCTTGGACTTCATTTCCTGCTCATCTGCATGCCTCATTCTGTTTTGAGTTTTATGTAAATAGAAGCACAGATTAGTTATTTTTGTGTGTCTGCTCCTTTCTTTCAACATTACAGTATTTAAAAGATAGTAGTATTGTCCCAGAGCTAGACAAACAGACTAATAGCACAAAAGGGAAGGTCTGGAGTTGTGCCCACATGTACATGAGAGATGAAAAGATACATGAAAAAATTAAGAGATAAAGATACATGAAAAGACAGGAACTAGAATTGGCCCACATGCACAAGAGTTGGCATGGGAGATTGGTGAGTAAATAACCCACCTATTCAACAACTAACACTGGAATGAATAGTTACTGCTATGGAAAGAAATGAACTTGTATCTCCATTTTCTATCACAAACAAAATCAATTATAGGTAGATACAAGACTCAAAGGCAAAGAGGAAACTAAAACTTAAAAAAGAAAATACAGGTGAAAAGCATCACAACTTCCGGGAGGGGAGGATTTCTTTAAAAAGGTGACAAATAGGGGCGCCTGGGTGGCTCAGTCGGTTAAGCGTCTGACTTTGGCTCAGGTCATGATCTCACGGTTGGTGAGTTTGAGCCCCCACATCGGGCTCTGTGCTGACAGCTCAGAGCCTGGAGCCTGCTTCATATTCTGGGTCTCCCTCTCTCTCTGCCCCTCCCCTGCTTGCACTCTGTCTCTCCCCCTCTCTCTCAAAAATAAATTAAAAACATTAAAAAAAATTGGGGTGCCTGGGTGGCTCAGTCAGTTACGTGTCTCCTCCCTGCTCCTCCCCCTGTCATGTTCGCGCGCACTCTCTCTCTCAAAAATAAATGTTAAAATAATTTAAAAATTTTTTTAATTGAAAAAATAAAAAGGTGACAAAGGCACAAGCAAAGGAAATACATGTTAAATTTAAGTACATTATAATTAAGAATTCATGTTCAATAAATAGACCATAAATGGTAAGAGACAAGCCACAACTAGGGAGAAGGGATTTGTAGTACACATGACTGGCAAGGGATTAATATCCAGAATATAAAAGAAAAGCCCACAAATCAATGAAAAAAAGAAAAAAACAAACAGGCATTTCAAAAGAAAGGATATATGAATAAAAATCTCCCTGATCCCATCAATAATCTGGGGATGCTAATTAAGAATGCAATGAGATGGTATTTTATGCCTATTAGATAAACAAAAACTAAAATATCTGACACAGATGATTATTGCTAGAATGTGAAGAACCAAACACTTCTTGAGCTATTAGTGAGTGAGTATATAAATTGGTCCCACCACTTTGGAAAACAACTTCTCATTACCTTGTAAACTAGAAATATGTGTACTCTTATTACCCAGCAGTTTGACTCCCAGGTGTGCTTCCCAGGCCTGTACTCTAGAGAGACTGTTTTTTTTAAGACTTTATTTTTAAGCAATCTCTACACCCAACATGGGACTCAAACCCACAACCCAAGTCAAAAGTCGCACGCTCCACCATCGGAGCCATCCAGGCACCCCCTAGAGAGACTCTTTCTTATCTGACCCTAGAAATATGTGAAAAATATTCTAAGTACAGTGTAATAGCAAGAAAATAGAAACAACACTATTACCATTGACTGCAGAACGGATGAAAAAAACTATAGTATATTAATACACTGGAGCAGGGCACAAAACAACACCTATCTGTACTTCCATTTAAATAAAATGTGTTAGAGTATATAAGCGATGAATCATGGGAACCTACCCCACATTGTACACGCTGTATGTGAGCCAACTTGACAAAAAAATGTATTAAAAAATAAATAATCCCTTGGGTAAATTCCTAGCAGGGCTATTGCTGGGTCATAGGGTAGATCTATTTTTAATTTTTTGAGGAACCTCCACACTGTTTTCCAGAGCGGCTGCACCAGTTTGCATTCCCACCAACAGTGCAAGAGAGTTCCTGTTTCTCCACATCCTCTCCGGCATCTATAGTCTCCTGATTTGTTCATTTCAGCCACTCTGACTGGCATGAGGTGATATCTCAGTGTGTACCCCAATTTTTATAGCAGCGCTTTCAACAATAACCAAATTATGGAAAAAGCCTAAATGTCCATCAATTGATGAATGGATAAATAAGTTGTAGTTTATATACACAATGGAATACTACTTGGCAATGAGAAAGAATGAAATATGGCCCTTTGTAGCAACGTGGATGGAACTGGAAAGTGTTATGCTAAGTGAAATAAGTCATATAGAGAAAGACAGATACCATATGTTTTCACTCTTATGTGGATCCTGAGAAACTTGACAGAAGACCATGGGGGAGGGGAAGGAAAAAAAAGTTAGGGAGGGAGCCAAATCATAAGAGACTGAAAAACTGAGACTAAACTGGGGGTTGATGGGGGGTGGGAGGGCGGGGAGGGTGGGTGATGGGCATTGAGGATGGCACTTGTTGGGATGAGCACTGGGTGTTGTATGGAAACCAACTTGATAATCAGTTTCATAAAAAAATAAATAAATAAAAATAAATAAATAAAAAGTGTTAGCATATTAACAAGAGCAGTGAAAATGAAATATATGTGTCAATAATGGGTGACTGCTAAATCTAATGCTGAGTAAAAAAGCAAGCCACTGAAAAATGCACACCGTATAATTCTGCTCATAAAATGTCCCAAAACATGTGAAGTGAAATAAAATTTTGTTTAGAAATGCCTAAAATTCTGATAAAAACATATAGCCAAATAAAGGAATGATGAAGACAAAATTCAGGATAGTAGTTACCTCTGGGGAGGGTGTGCTACAAAAGGGTTCAGGCAGGGGCACTTGGGGAACTTCAGAGGTTTGGGTAATGTTCTCTTTCTTAGGAAGGGCTGGAGGGTGCATCGATTATTTGATTATTATTTAAACCATATATTCTATATACTCTTTTATGCCTATAATATATTTAATAAAAATATAGTACCCATGAGTTCTAGAACTGTGCTTTCCAATATGATAGTCCTTAGACACGTGTGACTATTTGAAATAAAATTATTTAAAATTAAATAAGATTAAACATTCAATTCCTCAGTCACACTGTCACGGTTCAAAAGCTCAATAACCATATGTGACTGCTGGCTACCATATTGGATATTGCAGATTATTGGCCAGCACTGTTCTAGAACATTTTTATCTCCTTAGTGTTAGATACTGTTTTTATCCACTTTTTATAAAATCAGGCAATTCATTGGCTTTCTGCAGAAAAAAAAAAATCTCTATAATTCTGTCAATAACAGCAGTAGGAGATGAAGGAAAGATTTACTTCCTATGGATTCTGTTGAACCTCTTGGTTAAAGAAAATTCCATTAACAAATTTGTCAGACTTCATATTCCAGTTCACTTAACTCATCAAATGGCAGCATGAGCCTGATTACTATTCTGCTTCAGGAAGTCAAAGACAGTTTCCATGCAGCTTCTTGTACCAACAAGGTCGTGAGCAGAATTTCATCTGCCAAAAAATTTCATTGTGTGAAGATTTCCAAAGCCATATATCCTCCAAGATAGAATTCATAAGTGGAAAATGGTCTTCTAGAATGAGAGCCATAGGTACTATAGAGAAAAGAGATCTTTGCGTTCTTCCCACCTGTTTTCTAGAGCCTCCCCAAAGCAGGTGTTGCTAATCTGTGTGGTTCAGATTCTGGTATTCTAGTGTGTGTTTCACCCTGTGCATTAGGAGGGTCAAATACATGGGTGTATTTCTGTTTCCCTTGCCTTCGTGGGGCAGAATCTGGCCTTGGGGTCTGGGCGTCCTTCCCTTCTTTTCTATCTCCCCCACACTTGGATGTTCTAAATCCTGGCCTCAAATTCCTAATACAGTTTCTGTAAGGGTGGTAAAGTCTTGAAAGTGGGGTTTGGAATTAGGGGAGGGAAGAACACTTCCTCTGCACTTGGGTCTAAGCCATGGATTCTTATCTAGTTGCCTAGAAAGTTCTGTATTGGAGTATTAGGCACAAGCTCCCTGGGGGGGTGGGGAGGGGAGATGCTTCTCTTCCCTTGCCATTGTCCACTGTGGGCACAGTGACTTTGGGGACTTCAAGGAGAAGGGAGGGGCCGAACCAAAATCAGATTCAGTGACACTTTATCCTTTGCTCAAAATTCCATTTAATGGCACTTGAAGCCCCAAAGTCAGCCCCAGAGATCCTAGGTGAGGATACTTGTGATTCAGAGTTGAATGCAGAGTTAGAAAAGTAGCGGTCATGAGCCTGCTAGCAGCCCACAGCCCTCCTTAAACAGGGGTTTGTCTCACCTTGGGGGTGGTCATCATCCCATCCACACCAGGTGTGTTACGGCAGGAGGCATCGAGTTTCCCTCTGTCCTCACTCAGGGCACTTAGAACGTGTCTGTCCATCCTGGCAAAGTTACATCTGAAAGCCACGGATGTTTTCCTGGTCTGCAGTCCTGAATCCCTAAAGAGAAGAGCCATCTTTAAAAACACCATTTTAACAGCTAAACATTACTTGTAAAGAAAACTCCTTTCATCTGGTTGCTCTACTAACACAGTTTGTTGACCCCAAAACAACGAGTGCCCCTAAATTCATCACAGATATTCACAGCAGTAACAAGAATTATCCCCAAACAATTCCCCTTTTACCAAAGTAATCATAATTCAGACTCAGCAAAGAGGTCGACTTCCTTCTGTTTTACTAATAAGTCTAGGTTTGTTTTCTTTCCCCCATTATTTCTTTTGTATTTATTCATTCATTTGTTTATTTGATAACATTCATTGTCTAAGTCACTGGTTCCAAATCTGTGCATTGTGGCCACTCAGGAATTCTAGGTGTTATGCGAAGGGACCCTTTGTTCCCACTAAGCACCAAGAACTGGCTGCATAATGAATACAAATAGGTCTTCCTATATATGGACTACCTTTTTTCAAAAGTCTGCAGGTGTTGCCATTAACAAAATACAAAATCGTTTAAAACTGTTTCTGAAACGATAGTCATTTTTTTGGCCCTGGTTTAAAACACTTTTCTCAACCAACGGATCCTAGAAACGTAGGTAAAGTTATATGATGATCTGGAGATGTTTCTGATTGTATAAAGAGGTCTTCGAACTCCCGGTGTTGGGAAATTCTGGTCTAAGTCACGCAGAGTTGCGTTCTCTGTCACTGCGAATGAACATCTGCCAACAGACTACGTCAGAATATTGCAGGAGCAGAACCTGGGACGGATACCTGGGATGTTAACAAAGGAAAATGAACAAACTCCTCTTTTTGAAACATCCTAAAATACTGCTATTCTTTCCAAACATAAGGAAATAATAGCACCGAGAGGGAGCATGGATGAAAATTCCAGGGATCCCAGGCATCTAGCCATCCAGTCTCACCCAAGCGTTCCGTTGTCCTGCTCCTGTCTTTCTGGGTGTTCCTGGATGGAGGCAGTGCCCAGTTAACCCCTTAGCACCCTCACCTTTCAAACAACCCTCTGCTTCTTTTCAGGCTGTCCATCTGCCTGGGATTCAAGCTGTAGGAAGACAGGTAGCCAACGACGATTCCCGCAAGGCCCACATGCGCTATGCGCCAGGTACCTCTGCAGTTCTGGTTAAATAGCCAATGTTAGCTTCTCTTCAGTCAGGTGCAGTTGGAGTCTGGGGGGCAGCGCAGGGACGAAAACCGGTGACGCACTTGGGCTCCCAGGCCCAGGCTCCACAGATACGATGTGATGACTAAGTCACTTCTGGTGAAGTTTTCCACAAATTCATTGGAAAAGTAGTTAAAAGTATTAGGTGATATGTATCTTTTGCTGAAAGGATGAACAGCAGGGACACACAATTGTCCTAAAATAAATCCCTTTTGTGTAACAATCGCCTTTAGCTCAGTTCCGTGTCCACACTTTGTACCTCGGAATTTGGCTCATCAGCTTGCAAAATGCACATTCTGGCTAATAACTGGGAGCAGAAGGGGTGAATCAGAGAATATTCATGACTGGATAAAACAAAGAGACCATGAAAAGCCTGTGCCCCTGATGCTAAATCAGTAGTATCAGCTTCCCGTGGAAAACAACATACCTCGATAAGCGGTGGGGAGACTGTAGAGAAGTGGAAGGAGAGTGTGGAGGGAAAGAATCAAACGTCATCACCGTCCATTGCCTCCATCGGTTCTGGTGGACATTTTATAAGGCCAGTTTACATGCTTCCAAATTGGCATAATGATGGCCAGCTTCAGCACAAGGCACACACTCTGCACATAATAAGTACCCGATAAATATTTATTAACAGCATCTGACCAATTGGAGACCAATTTAGAAGACTGCTTCTGTCCTCTCTGCCGGTTTTCCTCTACTTGATTTCAGCTCTCAGAATTCCTTTAATGAGGTTCGAGACCAAGATTATAGTCGGAAATACTATAAAACCTGCACGTTTTGCCCTGGTATTATGCTCAGAAAACACTATCTTTCCTGGGGGAATACACCACAAATAGCTTTGCCTGTTTCTTCCTCAGGTTTTCTGAACATTCGTTTCTAAAACATTAATTGTAAGAAAAATTAAAAACTGCCCTCATTTAAAAATTACTTTATTGCGCGCATTTCCTCTGAAGAGATTCAACAATAGGGCTGTAGTTTTACCTACGGTTCATAATAATATTTTACCAGCTGTGCTTGTAAAAGGAGGGCCACACACTCTCCTGGAAGCAGGCGATCTTGTTCAGTGCTATCACTGGAGCCATTTTAGTTCTTCCTTGTTTAGGTTTGGGGAAGTTGGGTCCTAAAAGACTAATAAATCAACACTCGGTACAACTCTGAAAATATTGGGAGAGGCATCTCATTTCCTCTTCCGAACTTCTAGTATAAATTCCTAATTGGTGGTTCTTAAACTTTCGAATGCTTAAGAATCCCTTGGAAAGCGTGTTAAGGTACAGATTCCTGCGCCCACCCCCAGAGCTCTGGTTTAGACTAAGGGGTCGCCTGAGCATCGGAATTTGTAACAAGCTCCCAAGTGACTCTCAGGCTGCCGGTCTGCAGGCCACACTTTGGAGGAGCACTATTCTAATGACCTGGATGAGTTAATGAAGCCATTTAAAATGCCCAGAAATAGGATGTGTTGAGACCGGCTCCAGTTTGACAAATATGTTGTCATAGCTGATCACCATGACTCATGCCTTCCAGTTCTGTTGTTAAGGCAGCCTAAGAAGTGTGTGTATGTTAGGGGTAGCCTGGGTCTCTACTTTGGGAACTCCTGGGTCAAATGACATTTGAGGTCATTCCAGTAAACCTGTGGAAAAAGGAGAGAGTCCCCAAGCAGATCCACTTACCTTCTATGACAGTTTCAAACGCCAGAGCCCAAGGGCAATGGGTGAACCTGTCTCCTTGGGAAAGCGAAATGGGTGGACAGAAAACAAATCACACAAGTTCTTCTGCACACTTGAATTTTGTAGGAGCTTCTCATGCAGAATAGCAGGCTCTTAACAAACCAGGAGGCATGGTTCAAAGGAGAAGTGGTGTCCTTGAGTGTCGTCGAGATGCTTTCGTATCTTCTGAGGGATATACTAAAAATCAGTCCAAAGGTATTGAGTCTTCCTCTGTCTGGCTTATTTCACTTAGCATAATATCCCCTAAGTCTATCCGTGTTATCACAGATAGCAAGATTTTATTCTTTTTATGACCAAGTAACAGTCCATTATGTATCACATCTTCTTTATCCATTCATCCATCGATGGACACTTAGGCTGCTTCCATGTCTTGGCTATTATAAATAGTACTGCTATGAACATCGGGGTGCATATATCTTTCTGAATTACTGTTTTTGTTGCCTTCAGTTTTTTTGAGGAACCTCCATACTGTTTTCCACAGTGGCCGCACCAATTTACATTCCCACAAACAGTACACGAAGGTTCCCTTTTCTCCACATCCTCGTCAACACTTGTTATCTCTCGCCTTTTTGATATGAGCTATTCTTTTTTTTTTTTCCCATTGGAAATCCATTTATTTTTAGATGCCTGGATGGGGTACTTATTGATGGAAATGACAAAGGAATATCAAAAGTCGTATACAGGTAAGTTAGTGCCCATGTTCAAACATAACGATAGGACACAGAGCCACAGGAAAATGACCATGACCCTGGCCTTTTCACTTTATTTTATTTTTTATTTTTTATTTTTTTTATTTTTTTTTATTTTTTAATATATGAAATTTACTGCCAAATTGGTTTCCATACAACACCCAGTGCGATATGAGCTATTCTGACAGGTGTGAGGTGATATCTCACCGTGATTTTGATGTGCATTTCCCTGATGATTAGAGATATCGAGCATCTTTTCATACCATATGATTTCACTTTCATGTGGAATCTAATAAACAAAATAAGCGAACAACCACAACAACAACAACAAAAAAGAGAGAAACAGGCTTATAAGTGCCAAGAACAAACTGGTGGTTGCCAAAGGGGAGGGGGCTGGAATACAGGCAAAATGGGTGAAGGGGATCAAGGGGTACCCACTCAGAGTTATAAAATAAATAAGTCATAAGGCTGAAAAATACAACACAGGGAATATAGTCAATAATATTGTAATACACGAATAGTGAGCATTTTGTAATGTATAGGATGTTGAATCACTGTGTTGTACACCTGAAACTAATTTTTTTAATGTTTTTTTTATTGTTGAGAGAGAGAGACAGAGTGCGAGCAGGGCAGGGGCAGAGAGAGAGGGAGACACAGAATTCGAAGCAGGGTCCAGGCTCTGAGATGTCAAAACAGAGCCCAACATGGGGCTTGAACCCATGAAACATGAGATCATGACCTGAGCCAAAGTCAGACACTTAACTGACTGAGCCACCCAGGTGCCCCTGAAACTAATTTAATATTATATGTCAATAATACTTCAATGAAAAATTTTAAATGTTGAAAAAAAAAAAGGTATTGAGGACTAAACACCCTGGACACAACATGTAAAGTAACTGGACACAGCATGTAAAGTAACTGTCTACGGTATGTCAACATCCTTAGTCGCCGGGGAAATGTAAATTAAAACTCCAATAAGATATCACCACACAGCTATGAGAACGGCTTCTACGGTAACCTGACAACACCACATGCTGGTGAGGGTGCTGAGCAAATGGAGCTCTCGTACATTCCTGATGAGAACTCAAAATGGGCCAGTCATTCTGGAAAACAGTTAAGCAGTTGAAGGTAAACAAAACACCAAATACATGAACATTCCTAAGTGATCATCCGAGAGACGTGAAAACTTAACGTTCGTACACAAAGCCACCCGTGAAGGTGTACAGAAGCCTTAGAGTGAAAAGAATGCCTTTCAGCAGGTGAAGGAATGAACCAATTGTGATCCACACGATGGAATGCTACTAATAATGGAAAGGAATAAACTAAGTCTAAACGAACAACATAGATGAATCCCAAATACATTGTGCCAAATGAGAGAAACCTGTCCAAAAGAGGTTGCATCCTGCCTAATTGACTTGTAAGACATTTAGAGAAAGTAAAATTATGGCGTAATTAGTGGTTTGTCGGGGAAAAAGGTGGGCAACGGGTTGACCAGAAAGGAGCAGCAGGCGGGGATTTGGGGGGACTTTTGCGGTGTAATCCAGAGGGTGGTGGTGGTTACGTGACTCCGTGCATTTGTCGAAACTCACAGAACTGTACACCAAGACAAAAGGGAATTTTGCTGTATGTAAACTGAAAAACATATGAAATAAAAACAGTACCTGCTCAGGCTGCACAGACACATACTCTAAGACACACCCATTCTACTTTTTCCTTTATGTCTGAAAGAAATGCACCTGTTTGTTCACTAAAACACACGCATGAAAACGCAGGAATACTATTCTCAATAGTCCAATTCTAAAAACTACTGAAACGTCCGTCATAATAGAACGGATAAATAAAGTGTGCTATGTAAGAGACTCTTAAAAACTGAGAACAAACTGAGGGTTGATGGGGGGTGGGAGGGAGGGGAGGGTGGGTGATGGGTATTGAGGAGGGCACCTTTTGGGATGAGCACTGGGTGTTGTATGGAAACCAATTTCACAATAAATTTCATATATTGAAAAAAAAAATAAAGTGTGCTATGTCAATACAATGGGATGTGCATGGGAAGTAGTAAATTGCAACTACACAGAATAATGCAGTCTCCTCTCATAAACATAATGTTTAATTTTAAGAAGCCAAATATAAAAGTGTATGCACGAGATGATTTCACTTATATGAAATTCAAAAGCAGGCAGAAACTAATTAAGGTGTTAGAAGTCAGGGTAGCATTTACCCTTGGTGGTCCGATGACTGAGAGGGGAAAGAGAGGTCCCGCTGGGGTGTTGGTAATGTTCTATTTTTGATCTGGGTGCTGTTGAGCGGGGTGTGTTCTGTTTTGGAAAATTTATTGGACTGTAACCTTATGGAACTTTAGCACGCTTTATGTATGTTATACTTCCACATGGATTTTTTTCCTGGGGACTCAGTTTTGTAAAGGGGCTCCTGCCTCAAAAATAACTGCAACCATTGTGTTGCACAACAAAGAGCAGATCTTGAATGGCATGAGGTTGGTGGGTTGACCAGTAAACTTTTTGCTGGATTTTTTTTTTTTCTAAATTGAATGGAGTCCATCTTGTTCTAGTTAAAGAAGCTGGCGGGCATGTGACATTTCCCACCCCTCGCCACATTTGAGAAAGCTGTTCTATGTTTTTCCATGACTGTATGGTTTCCCAGGACTCAGCACGCTCACTGCTAAAGCCGGGAAAGTCCTGGGCAAACCAGATCAGAAGTGGAAGAGACACCCCCCGTTCCCCATCCTGCTTCTTTTTAGAAAAGAGCAAATCTTCAGAGTCATGTGTCATTGGAGTCATTGCCCTTTGGAAATCACCTGTCCCCACAGAAGCACCCAGATGGGTTTCACGGGGAAACAGAATGGAATTTCCTACAGTTCCTATATTTGAAGAAAACGAGTGCGGGTCAGGGCAGCATTTAGAAATTCCCAGTGTTCCAAGGGCGAGGGCCATCATAGCACCTGGCCTTTAATCAAACCTCTGTGTGATCCCTCCTTTCATCTTCTGCGCTCGGCGCAGGGACCTGGTTTCCCGTGTCACCTCAGCTGGCTGCAGTTTCAAGAGCGGTTTCAGGACAAGTGATTAACTGAGTTTCTTTCAAAGTCCTTGCTGGTGGATCAGCTTTAGCCAAGGCAATCATGTGTCTCCATACAGTGAGTTCCCTAGTGCCCAGACACAAGGCACAAATGGCACAGTAGCCCTGGAGAATTTTCAGTGTAAGATGGTTTCTCTCTCTAGGGTTGTAGCTTTTGATGTTTTTCTTTTATACTTGGTGAACACCACTTAAAAATATTCGGTGTAAGATAATCAAAACTTGTCCCCTTAAGAAAGGACCAAGGCATGCTTCCATTTTTTTTTTTAATAGGAGGTATCTTTGCCTTATTTAATAATCATGCTTTTTGCACTTGTGATTAACAAATGGGCTCAGCATGGAGGAACAGACCAAGTGACTGGGTTCTCCAAACGCTACAGAAGCTTACAGTGCAGGCCCTTTTGCTTTTTAACGTGGTATTAATTGTCCGCCAAAGGAACACATCTACACGTCTATTTTTAGTGGATAATACAGAGTCCTACTCTAGCTTCTAGAAAAGCTACCATGATTGGTATGAGAATTAGAAAAGGGGAAGGGAGAGAGAAGAGACAGCGAGAGCGAGAGCAAGGAAATGTTATTGATAACAAGTTTATGGAACACAGAGTACTTATGAAATTTCTGATTATATATGTATATATATATATATATATATATATATATATATATATACACACACACATAGAGAGACAGAGACAGAGAGACAGAGAGAGAAAATGAGAGAGATGTAGATATATGACCATATATGTCTATCTGTATATTTACACCTCTATTATCCTTACAATGTATACATGATATATACATAAGTGTGTACATATATCCTTATTTAATCCTCTCAACAACCTTTGAGTGTGTTATCTGCTTTATAGAGAGAATCTAAGATTGAGAGAGATGAAGCAGTTTGTCTTAAGTACGCACAGAAAACAGAAGAGAAAGGAATTGAATCTCGTTCTGCTCGAGGCCTGGTGCTACCCAGGGGCTTCATGACCACTGTTGGCCGGGGAAATAAAACAGTCTGTTTTTACAAAGGAGGACTCGAGCTGGGGGTTTTCAGGATAATTTTGTTTCAGATCACCCAAGAGAACTATGAAAAAAAACCATTTTAAAGGCAGAAGTTTGTGAGCCTTTAGGTGCACAGCTATGACGAATCCCGTGTGTCTGGGGAAGAGGAAATGAAGCAGCACGAGGTAAATGCAAGGTCTGCATAGGGCAATTGTCACGGGGAGAAATGGATGCTCAGGTTGCAGGGGAGAGAGACGTTCTTGAACCCTCGATGAGGCATGTTGTCTCAGGTGACCCCAAATTCTACCTCAGCATCAAGGGAGGTGACTGAAACCCAAATGAAGCCATTTTTATAATCTGTTCATGGTTCCATACACCTTGTGCCCTGAGTCTCAACTCCTTGAGGTGACAGACTTCTCTAAGTAAGATGAGTCAAATTAGTGCTGAGTAAATCCCACATATGTGGATTCACCTCAGACGTCATAGCTCGGATTGTGTGTGAACACTCTGATACGTTTTTCCTCCATTTCCAATGCATTTGTCATTACTCTCTGTCCTTGAAATAATTGTATAAACACAGTTATCTCAGCTGTAAGGCAAGCAGAGAGACTGACATTACTATATTTGCTTATAATCTTGGAAATCGGTGATTTAGCCGGTCCTGCTTTCCGACATTGTCTTCATGGTAGCACCAAATTATTATTAATCCAGTGTATTTCCCATGTGCATTTATTCTGAGGAATTCAAACTGTTTTCTGGAGAGAGAGAGTAAAAACTAGGGAGAGGGGCAGAAGGGGGGGGGGCAGAAAGGGGGAGGGAGAGAGAGAGAGAGAGAGATTGAGGACTTCATCCAAGGCTCCATGCTCAATGCAGAGCCCATCACGGGCCTCAGTCCCACGACCCTGAGATCATGATCTGAGCCGAAATCAAGAGTCAGACGCTTAGCTGACCGCACCCCCCAGGGCGCCCTGTTTTCTGGATTCATGATTAATCCTCACAATAAGCGCCAGAGGGATGCGCTGGCACATGTCAGGCCCATTTTACAGATAGAGGATTTGAGCGGCTTAATAAAAGACATGCCATTCACACCCTCAAAGGAATTAGACTCCAGCTCAGCCGTGACCCTGGACCTGCTGGTTCCCAGCTATTGCTTTCCTTATTAAGGAACGTGGCTTCTCTAGCTTCTACTCTGGTGCTGGTCTTCTGCTTGTTACTAGGCAACTTGACTATCACAGCCTGGGTGCAAAACACCAGAGCATCAAAGTCCTAGAAAAATGAGGCAAATCTTCTCACTGTATGCCTGTGAAGCATAGCCGAGCATCACGCCATTCCAGCCAGCGTTAAACAGGGCAAAACAAAAAGCTTTGAAGGGCGACCAAACACTATGCGTCTGATGGATTGGGTTAATTTTAGGCAGATAATTATTATAGGTGTCTTAGAGCACAGAAGAGGAAAATAAAGCACAGCTGCTTGCTCTACAGAGCTCAGAGCCCAAGGCACTCAAATAAATACTTGTACCACATGGAAAGATGATGTAAGGGGGATGATGAGGGGTCAAGACAGAAGAGAGAAATCATCGGATAACCAGGGCGGCTTGATCTTAGCTTCTCTGAGCTAAGTAGTAGCATGGTGATTTCAAAACAGGAAAGCAAAAAGGTGAAGGCAGAGAGGGCAAATTACCCCAGCTACTTATTTCTGAAACATACAAAAGGATTCCTCATATGAGTTAGGGAAGGAGAACGGGCTCTGTGCAGTTGTTTATAATTCCCAGGGCGTGGGTCCACGTGGGCCTGGGTATGTGCAATGGGTTCTGTTCTTGAGGACAGAGAAGGGTGTGAGATGTGGTCCCTGGCTTTGCAAACAAGAACAGAGCCGCATGCCTCCCGCACAGCCCTCAGATGGAGTGAGGGAGGCAGGCTGGGCCTCCAGCTTCCCACCAGGCCTGAGATGTGTTCTGGGAGCATTTTCATTCCATTCTGTTTAATGGGGGGGGGGGGGCATTTTGGCCAGACCTAAAAAGTAAGAAGTTCAAGTTTTCTTCGTTTTTAAAAGCGTCGCTACTATTACTAACAATTGTGTGGGGTCAATCGATCCCTGAGATATAGTCCACACCCTGCCCCGCATGCTCCCTTCCCTCACCTGCCATCAACCTTACAGCTAGGCAGAACTCTGTCAAAATGAGTCCCTTCAGAACCCTCTGATTCCATGTGGTTCTGCTCAGGTAGGCGGTCTTACCCAGCAATATCATCCTGATGGGCCAAGGGATTACAGGTCAAGTATAGCTCTAATGTCAACACTAGCCAACAGCTTATGCTCTCTCAGGGAAGAAGGTGCTGCTGTTTTCATTTCTTCAGAGTTGTAGCTAATGCAATAAGCCTTGAAAAGAATTTCTGTAAATATTGGAAGAAGGTCATATTATCCTGATTTGCACATGATATGATGCTTTCTTAGAAAACCTAATAGGTGCAATTAAAAAGTAAATTACTGGATCACAAGTAAAATAGTTTAGTGACGTACCAGTTACCAGGAAAAATACTTTAAAAATCCATTCATTTACTAGTAGAAACCAGACAGAAATGGAACCGTGGGGGGAAATATTAGTAATGGAGACAAAAACTACAAAATAGGAAAAAATTTAACAAAAAAGTATAAGATTTGAGAGATATACATTTTACCGAGGGACATAAAACACGACCCAAATAAATGTAGAGACATATCATGCTCCTAGATAGAAAGTCTTAATGTAATAAATATGTTAATCAATTTCAACTAAATAAATTGCACGTAATTTCCATCAGAAACACAACAGACTTTCTTTTTAAATAGAAAACAATGGCTTAAGAAAATATAAGAAAGCAGAGTATGCAAAGTTGCCAAGAATGGTTTTGAAAAGCTGGAAAATAAGGAGAGATTTATCCTCTCTGCTATTAAAATTAAAAACTATTGTGTTCCAGAATCTTCGTCGCAGCGTCTGCTTCTGGGGAACCCACTATGACACAGTTATGATCGGTCTGTCACTCAACCGCATTTTAATGGGGATGTCAGAATTCAATTACAACAGTGAGCTTTTTATACAGATAAAGGAATATAAAAAGGAAGTGGGTTTAAGGTTTTTAAAGCTGCACATTATGGCCAGTTAGGTCTCAGGTGGGCTATGGATCCAGAAAGCAGTCCTCCTGATCCCTTTCCCATTGTCTCATGCCTTTCAGGTTTGCTATTAAAACATTTGCCTTCGTGACCTGGTCCTCTTCCTTGGCTGGATCATTTGGCTTGCTTCTCATCCAGCATGACTCCTCCCTGTCTTACTTGTAATTCTGTTACTTGGCGCCCCTCCCAGTGCTTTGTTCTGGCTTGGCCACCTTTATGCTCCACTTGGCTTTGGCCCAAGATCCAGCATTTTTCTCCCTTGCTCCATCCTTGTAGGCAGTTCCAGAATTCCAGATTTAGTCACAGCCTCATTTGCAATTGTACTACTCGCTCCTTGAAGAACACCGTATCCAGTGGACTATGAGAAGTGGCTACCCTCCGAATGATTTAGAGTCCGGGGCCAGGCATTGAGACTGTAGTTGTATTAGTTTGCGAGGGCTGCCATAACAAAGGACCACAGCCCAAGTGGCTTACACAACAGAAATCCATTTCCATACAGTTCTGAAAGCCAGAAGGCTAAGATCAAGGTGTTAGCACGGTTGGCTTCTCCTGAGGGCCTCTGTTCTTGACTTGTAGACAGTCATCTCCTTCCCGTGTCTTCACACTGTCTTTCCTTTGTGCACGTCAGTGTCCTGATCTCCTCTTCTTATAAGGACGCAAGTCATTCTGGACTACGGCCAACCCTAATGATCTCATTCAACTTTAATTACCTCTTTAAAAACCCTGTCTCCAATACACTCACGTTCTGAGGTACTGTGGGGGATGACTTCACCATACGAATTTTGTGGGGGCACAATTCAGCTCACAACAATGGTCAAATACCTGGGTTCAAATATGTATTCACCTCATTGTAGCTGAGAGACTTTGAGCAACTTCTTTCACTTCTTTGGGCTTCCGTAAAATGAAGAAAGTAAGTGTCTGCCTCATAGGACTGGTGTGAGGATTAAAGAAAATAATATATGTAAAGTGCCTGATTCACAGTAAGCACTCAGTAAAAGTTAGCTGTTTTTGGTTTCTTTGAGGCCCCAACACCAACACTGAATTCAATGCAAATGCACATATAATTTTGCAGACATAAAAACATGCAAATGTGAGGTTTTTATTCAGTTGCTTATTTGCCCAACAAGTATTTGTTGAGCACATACACTGTATAGTCGATACTCATTATTTGCAGTAGGGATGTTCTATAAGGGTCACCGTGAACACTGAATTAGCGAATATTGAAACATTGCTCCTAGGGAAAATACAGGGTTAGGCTTCTGAGAGTCTCTGACCACAACATTTTTGCTAACCAACCAATACATAACTTAGTCTTATGTATATTTCGGTTTCAATGTATACTGTTGGTTCCTTAATATTGGCCTCATTGACAACCTCATTATAACTCATGCCTGAACAAAGCTTACCTAACCCATGCATTTTCTCCATAAAGCACATCACCACCTTCTTGTATTTGGCAACACTAGACAGCGCCTCAGCATTATACTTGGAGGCCATTGTAAATTTCGAAATCACCAATGAAAAGCACAAAAAATGTAAGAAGGTGGTGCTAAGTCGGCTGGGAAATGTACGCTTGTTTATAGTGTGAGAGCTAAAAACAAGTAGGTGAAACTCTGTCTTATTTAACCTCAGCTGGAAGCATGCATGTGCTTTGGGAGACTAAAAATTTTTTGGTGCCTTTCACATGCCCACAAATGACCATGAGAGTTCTGTGGGTATTGATTTGGGGGTGACAAATCAATGTTAGTGAATTTCCAAACATGGAACCTGCAAACAATGAGGATTAACTGTAGGTCAGGCTCTGTATTAGGTTCTAGGGCACACTTCAAGAACAAGGCAGATTCTTCAGTGATACTTACGGTATAGCAGGGGACAGAATGTTAGGGTGACTCAAAGTCTTTGCAGGAATGTTCAGATTCTTTGACTCCTCTGGGAAGGAAGAGGATTCTAAGCATCTGCCTCCCGAAGGAGCTCTACCATCACTGTATTTGCTGAATGATGAGTATCTCTTCCCAGAGGGTGCCATAATCAGGGTAAGACCTTACTGAGGTCCAAGCTGAGTTATGTAGTGTGTCACCATTTCCTTGTGTGTCCTGTGTCCCCAGGAAATGCTCGTACTTGACTGACATGGGATTTACATTCTCCCTCTGACTCAAACAGTTCCTGGCTGCAACACTTTCCCTCTCCAGTGTGGCTGTGACTCACCTCCTTTTGGTGCTCTCTGCAATGCCAACAGCCCACATTCTGCAAGGAGGCAGCATGGGGGGCAGTGGACACATCTCTGATCTGGGATTCACATGGCCTTGTTCTACTCCCCACTCTGCCTCTGAGCTTTAAAACAGGGATTCTAGACTTTGGCTGTGTATGAGAATCACCTGGAGTGGGGGTTAAAAAAACATCAAAGCCAGGTTCCATCTCTGGCCAATCAGATGGGCTCTGGAGGTGGGGCACAGGGAGCCCTATTATCTAAAGCTCCCAGATGGATTTCATGTGCAGCCAAGGTGGAGAACCACTACTTTGATTGCCCTGAGCTCACTTTCCTCATCTGTAGAAAAAGGTATCAGTATCTGATGAGTCCCAAGATAACATGCTCTGAGCTACAATCCTAAATTCTATTTCAAAATTACCAGGGTACTTCCCTGTCCAGTCCTTCTTCCACTGATGTACCTACTATAGGAAAGATGTTGACTAACAGAATTTCTTTCCCATAGCATGTTTACAACATCATTGATGTCTGTCCCCCCATTTGTAAGTTTGGAAGGAAGTAAAGTGATTTTTCCCCTCCAAACAAACCAAAACCAAAAGAGACAAAAATATAACTCACTATTTACTAAATGGAAAGAAAAGCACCATGCCATGGCATGAATTTCACTGCCATCTCATGTCTGTAATCACATCCCTTGAGCACTTAGGTCTGAGTGCCTTCGCTGCAGCTGGAGAGAGCAGGACATACACAGGGTTTAACCAACCCATTTTTTTTTTTTCTGTTTGTTTTTGAAAAAGAACATGTCTGGAACTCTGGAAAATAGTTCAGATCAGAATCTACGAAGTAAGCCTAGAATAGATTTGAGTGGGCAGATGAGCAGAGCAGAGGCCACAAGGCTCTCCCCACAGGCCAAATGCTGAGTGAAGTAACAGGAACACTTTGGCAGAGTTCTCCTCAAATGAGACACTAAAATTCCACGCTTGAGTTCCTTAACAAAACCCTCCTTGGATGATAGGCAGCAAATCTTCTGAAGGTAAAACTAAGTGGTAAGAATAATTTAGATATACTGATCAGCAGTGGTCTAAAGATACCCTTTCTAGCTGTTGGGAAAATTGAGTTTTAAAAAGTTATTCCCTGCTAATTTGATAGGTCTGGATACTCAGTTCATAGACTGCATGGAAGACAAGACATACAGTTGACCTCCACCAGCCCAAAGGTGATGCTTTTCAAAACTGTCAGCAGTGAGGAGAAAAGATGACAGAAAGAAACTCTGACAAAAATCTGAATTTTGGGTCTAGGAACTTCCAGAAGTTTGGCAGGACTGAGCTGAAAAGTCGCCAGCAGTTATTACAATTCACATGGAGGGCAAGTGACACTCAGTGAAAACAACTATATGTGATCGGATCTCAGAAGGGGAAAAAGGAGGGGTAGATGGAGTGTGCTGTCCATGGTGGAAAAAAAAAAAACCCAAACAGAAAGAATGCTTCTACGCAGGTATGAATTGGAAACCATGGCATCATCTCAAAGATCAGGCTCCAAAGGTTGAAGGACTCTGAGAATCTAAAGTGACACAGAAGGTTACTCAGGATCCCAGCAACAAAGAGTGGTTAGTAAGGAAAGATCTGGAGATTAGGGTTTCCTTATTGAGTGACCAACTGTCCTGGTTGGTGTGGGACTCTCAAAATTCTGCACCCAGGGCAACCTCTCAGACCTGGGAAAACAGAGATGGCAGGTTACCCTATGGCTATATAATCCGGAGCCAAGACCAGACATTTTTCTGAGTAAGAGGAGGCTTATACTAAAGATTAGAAAAAGATACAGCTTATTGAGGGAAAATGTCAGAGAAGGGCTAGGGAATCAAGAATGCTCCTCATAGCCACCATACCTAGCCATGGGATCTTCTAAATGTCCTTTCATCACTTGAGACTTCAGTTTCTTTGTGTACGAAATGATCTGCTATTAGAGCAATGACTTTCAATCATTTTATTTTCCCCTTTGAAAAGCAGCAGACTCCTTTCTTCAAATGAAATCTTACCCAGAAAGGAATACATACACGAGATAAAGCAGAGCCACTGGGTTGAAGGCAGGTGGGGAGACCTATAATCCTAACCACTCTGCTGTACACTCAAGCTTCCCCCACTCTGTGCCCAGGCAGCCTCTGAGGCATCTGCACCAAACCTATACAGCTCTTAAGAACAGACTTTTAAAACCACCAGCTGGATGATCTTCAAGTTCTCTCTGGGTCAGAAATCCCATGATGCCTTGGCCATCTGCAACATTATCACTGTTCTTCAGAACTGGATTAGCTGCCCCTATTTTCAGAGTCCTGGCCTCAATATCTCTCCCTCTCTCCAACACACATACTACTCAGAACACAGTGAGGGGACCAGTGTGGTTGGGCTTCGCTTATCCTCAAAGTCAAAAGGATGCAGTGGAAACATACTGAAATGATCATGCCTGGGTTGTGGGTGACTGATTTCTGGTAGTGTGTGCATGTATATGTGTTTCTATGCATTTTCTACAATTTGGATGTAATACTTACTTGATCTTGAGCCAAACCCAGGGGCTTGGACATTATTTGGCCTCGTTGACTCCATTTGACCTACCACTCCCCCTGTTCAGAGACTCTTTCTCTTGGCTCCTCCCCTTTGCCTTGCATCCCTGCTTTGACACTGCACTTTTTTCCAGTTTCTCCTATATAATTTTCCACCTTGCATTTATTCCTCCTACTTTAGCTTCCAGTGTGAATTTCTACCATTAGCTTTAATGCCTGTTGCTCCCAGGGGACAGTTGACCCAGCCCTAAGGTGCCACACTGTTTCCTGTGCATCTCCCTAGGAGCTAATTCCCTGGCTAAGTCTTCTCTCCCTGAACATAGCTTAGTAATCATCCTGTGTCCAACTCCTGGCCTTGGTGTGTGTGGGGGGGGATCTACTCCCAGTTCTGTTGACCTCACAGGATGTGCTTTCTTATGAAGAGAATGTTGTGATAAAGAGGAGACAAGTCCTTTAATTTGATGACCCTGGATGGTCTCATAGTCATTTGGTCTCCCTCATGATAAAGACCCTCCAACTGAGCCTGAAACTATGACAAAGGATGTGTTCCTCCCTTTACCATGTATGGCAAAGCTTTATGGATAGATATTAATGACCCTATCACCTTAAAAGGATCAGGACCACTGAGTTATAGTGAGACCCAGACAGTACATCAGAAGGTGATGGAAGAATCAGGTGACTGCTGTTAATAAAGAACATCTTTGGTTGCTTTAGGAAAAAGGAATGCTTAATCAAAGCAAAACCCTTTATTCCAGTTTTTTATTGGGGTAGTTGCTTACAAGGAACACTCCATGGGGCAGCAGCCAACCCAGTTTCAACCATTCCTATCTTCAATTACCTAGTACCTGACTTGTGCCTGACCTGGTTCTCCTGGTTTTTTGCTTTCAGCATTAATTTATGACCTCGGACTATCAGATCTGATTCTTCCTGATGTCATTCTTCTGTCAATAACCTTGCACATTACAAACTATCCAACCTTGCTACTTACTGCTCCTTAAGAAAAGATGGTGGTGGATAAATGTGAGTCAGGTAGAAACATTCCACCACTGATTTATTTCGTGACTTTCAGCTGATTACCTGAACTCTCTCAACCTCATTTTTTCATCTGCAAAACAAGAAAGGATTGCCTCATAGGACTGTTGTAAAGACTAAATTATGACATTTGTAAAATATTTGGCATAATATCTCCCCCTTAAAAGGTAATGACTATTGGAACAGGGCTACTCAGAGTATGCTTCATGGACCAATGCTAATTGTTCAATACTGGTCTATGATGAAGAAAAAAAAAGGTACAGAAATTGAGAGTTACCATTTAGAAAATTTTAGACTGGTAATTTTCTTAAAACAACAACAACAACAACAACAACAACAACAACAACAACAACAAACTAGTCCTTTCCCAAAGATAGTTAGAGAAGCACTGCTATAAATGCAATGAGCCCTAGTTGGGAAATGTCTGATGTACAGTTTAGCATGTAAGAAATATTACACGAGCTCTCCCTTTTCTGCTGGCCAATTACCTTTGGTTTTGTTAATCCTTGAAAGTTCTCCAATCACATCATCACATTCATGAAAGACCTCCTTCCCTTTTCTGCTCATCTGTTGGTGTCTGTTAAGGAAACACAAATTAACGTTAACATTTGTTCAAAACATAACTCAGAAAATCTGTTTCAAAAGCATGCAGGACGCATTCCAAAACCAACTGGCATTTCTGATTTGTTACCCGTGCCATTTCCCAAAGCTGTCAGTGGATAATTAAAAGTCAGAGGGGAAATTTCATTCTTTTCATGTTAAGGTATAGTGGCTATAGTAGAAAGAAAACATTAACATTTTCAGGGGAGGAGGGGAAGAGCGCTTCATTAAATCTAAAGAAAACAATCAATTCTAGGCGTATGCTGTGGTCACTTTATCCATTAGCTTCAGGACAAGAGCGGCATTTGGAGCAGTCTTTTCAAGGCATTGGCACCAGTCCATTCCTGAAGCACACAGTCATTATGGAGACATTTAATTAGTGCATTTTGCATGATTGCCTATGGACACAGGAGGGGCAATGTGGCATCTAGCCCTTTTAGGGTCAATTGATGGCTGGAGAGAAGGCCAGCCTACAAAGTCATGATAAATTCTATGAGGTTAGGAAGTTCATATTACTTCCATTTTTAACATCTCACATGCCCAGAATGGGGCCTGGAACACAGTAGACACTCAAAATAATATTTGCTGAATGAATAAATGACTTTGAAGTCACCCAAATTAGAATACCTCTAGAAACCTTGCTCCATCGCTGGTTCAGTCCAGCATGCCTGGTCCCAGTAAATGATGAACCAGAATTCAAACACAGAGCTGTCCAACTCCAGAGTTCAATGCGCATTCTACTACAGCATGTTGCAGAGATGACACCAGAAACAAATGCCATGCCCTGCATAACTGGGGTGGCTCCAGAATGCCCAATCTGGGCCACCCCCTCCCCAGACTCCATGGGGTGGAGTTACCCCTCACTTCTCTCATGCTTCTCTAAAGACAGACACAGATGGTGCCTCTTAAGCTTACTACCAGGAAAATAAAATTGGACTCTTCTCCTGTGGGCAAATAAGTCCTCCCTCTCTCTATCATCATCTGCGGAATGTGTTCTGGCCATGTCTTAAAGAACCCAAGCTGGCCTTGGGGGTACAAAAAGAGACATTGCTGTAATAGACTGAAGTATAAAGCCAAAATGGAATCTGACTCTAAAAATCCATTCCAGTCTAATCTTTATCTTTCTTGAACCAACAGCCTTGGGTATTATATGACCCCTGAGCCTCCTTCACTTGATTTTTTTAATACAATAAAACAACTAACAATAGTGTTTAGTTTAAGTAAATGTGATAGCACTTTCCAAGTAAATTGACCTCCTTTCTTTCATCAGCCAAAACAATTTTAAGATGAGCTTTGTATTGTGCCCTGAAGGATGCAAAATTCATACTATTATATTCAGAGAGCAAAGAACTTTCAGACTCATAAACTCAGAGTCCTTTGATTTGTCATCAATGATCTAATTTAGTGGCTTTATACAGGAGGGCTTGGGACTTAAAGGGTTATAAGAATTGGATCCAGGAGAAATATAGGGATGAAAGCATTGGTTAAAATGGAAAGTAAATAAGGAAGGCTCAAAAGGAGGAGAAGCAAATCAAGAAATAATGAATTTAAAATTTCAAATCCAGCTCCCAGCTAAAGCCTCTTCCTAGACTAAAAGCTATGAGAAGTATGAAGAATGGATTTCTGTGTCATCTTTAGGTGAAATATGCCTTACACTTAACTAAATAATTATATGTGAATTTAACAAAGTACAAAGTCATGATAGAGCAGAGCAAATATGCACTAAAGGTGATATGGAAGAAGAGAAAATGTTCAATCACAACTTGAAAAACAGGAAGGTGAAAAATAATAGAAGAGGGGGTTAAAGGACAGAGAGGAGTTTGGACATGATCTCATGAGAAACAGTGGCTTGTATGGGAAGGGGTCCTAGGTTTGTATGGGAAGAGAGGGTGTGCTCGAATGGTTTAATTGAAGAGGGTCTACTAAAGGGACTATTCACAGAGGTCTGTGGTTAGAATTAAAGGAAGCAAACTAGGAATGGTAAAATACCCAAGAGCCAACAACAACAGGAAGCTGTTACCATCCTAGGCCTGAAGTTTCAAGAGTAGAGACATTACTGAAAACTGAGAAGAGCTGTAGCAGTAAGAGAGCACAACCTTCCAGGAACTGTGGCCTTTCTGTCTGTCTATATCCTTTAATTGATATAAGTGATACATTTTTCTTGGTTTGTATTTTTGTGTTATAATTTCAGTTTTTAGTGTTTCTTTCCCTGTATTTTCTTTTTTTGGTGCTACGAAAGTTAAATTTGAAACATCTATCCATTTTTTAAAAATTGAGGTATAAATGACATACAACATTCTATTAGTTTCAAATGTTCAGCATAATAATCCAGTATTTGTATACATTGAGGAACAATCACCACAATAAGTCTAGTTAACATCTGTCACCATACATAGCTATAAAGAATTCCTTTCTTGTGATAAGAACTTTTAAGATCTATTCTCCTAGCAATTTTCAAATATGCAATACAGTATTATTAACTATAGTCATCATGTTGTACATTACATCATCATGACTTATTTATTTTATAATTGGCAGTTTGTACCTTTCAACTCTCTTCAACCCATTTTGCCCATTCCCCACCCCTTGCCCCTGGCAACCACCAATCTGTTCTCTGTATCTATGAGCTTTATTTTTAACTTTACATATAAGTGAGATAATACAGTAATCCTTTTCTGTTTGACTTACTTCATTAGCGTCATGCCCTTAGGGTCCATCAGTGTTGTCACAAATAGGAAGATTTTATTCTTTTTTATGGCTGAATAATAGTCCACTGAATATTTTCTATCCATTTAAAAACTGAGATACCATTCTCACATCATAAAATTCACCCTTTTCATATGTACAATTAAATAGTCTTAGTATATTTGCAAAATTTTTCAACCACCACCATCGAAGTCAAGAACATTTTTATCACCCACCAAAACCCCATATTCATTAGCAATCACTCCCCATTTTCCTCTCCCTCAAGTCACTAAAAACCACCAATCTATTTTGTATCTCTTTGAATTTGGCTTTCAATAGAAGAACAAAACCACTACCAAATTTCTGCTTAGCTGGGAGGGAGTTGATGAAATACATACTCCAACTTCTTCCCTCCCAACCCTGATCTCCTGCTGGTCCCTCCTACTTGGTGAAATAAACTGGAAGCCAAATGTCAATAAAGCCTCAGTTGTGCAGCCCATTGACGTCAGCCTCCAGAGGCATAAAGCAGGATGAAGGGAGGACAGGGAATCTGGAGGGACATACAGGGAAAACAGAGTGCCCAAAGGCCCTATAAATTCTTGATGAGAAGATGCTGAGAAGAGAATGTATTGACAGAACTGGAAAGTAGAGAGAGTGCACAATCCTGGTGCAAGGACCTGGGACTCCATGGTGAAAAAATACATTCCTGGGAATAATGGGTCTAATTAACATAGCAGAATCAAGGGGTCTGAAGTTCACAGTAAGATTGTTTACAATGTCCTTATGTAACAAAAGATTAATCATGGCATCCTTTCATTTTAATTTTTAAGTGGCTTCTGGAGACCCAAGAAAATGATTCATCATCCATTATTCATATTTCATTTTCATTCTTATCTGTATCATTGTGACTTTGTATACATGACATTGAGAATGGCATCCATCCTTTATGGTACCCTATAAATAAATATAAAAGCTTATTTCCTATTATATGATGGGAGCCTGTACAACTAGATTTGTCTAGTATTTACTTAAAAACTGATTTAGTTTTGCAGTATAATTTGGCCTTATCTTCAAGGCATTACAGGCCATAACAAAAATAGTTTTCCTTAAAAGGAGAAAGATGCATGTTACTCAATTGTTTCAGTCTCTTGAGTTGATTACATTTCTTGGTGCGCTGGTCAAGAAGCAAACAAAACTCGATATTTTCCAGAGTCAGTCTTACGGTTACATTAAATTGTCTTTAGCTACCTTTAAAATTTTTTCTCTGACGAGACCTTTCCTTTATGTCAACTGAATTCTCCCCCCCCTCATATTTAGCAATTTATCCAAGTCATGTGGCATGACTATTAAACATACTTTTTATTATTAAAATTAGTAACTTAATATTTGAATTAGGTTTTCTTTCCAGAAGCTCATGTGATTGCCCATCTGAAAAATAATAGGATCTTGTTTTCTTCATCCACATATATTTTGCATATATTATTCATTACCATTGAAAATTACGTTTCTCTTTTTTCTATTTTCCTAATTCAATGTGAATGCTGAATACAAATAATAATCCTCTTCTTAGAATTAAGGAAATGAGTAAGGAGGCTATTACATAAATAGTTTCATGTGATTGTGATAATGAAAGCATTTATTCAAGAATAACAACTTACATTTATTGGAGTCCTTGAAGTTTATATAGCCCTGTAACCCATGTCATTGGATCCTTGCTACAATCAGGAGTGATAGACAGGGAAGATGAAATTACCTCCCATTTTACTGAAGGGAAGACTAAAGCTCACAGAATTAGTAATTTGCCTAAGATTGTAGAACTAGTAAGTAAGGGTGCCAGAACTTGAATATACATCTTCTAAAATTTCAAATAATATCATGTGCCACAGATGCATAAGCCTGGGGGGGGAGGGAGTAGGTTTATGACAGACCCACATGTTTTTAAAAAATATCTGTTGATGGAGATTCTACCCATTTCTTCTTTGCCTGGTCCAACAGCCAACCATCTGGCAAAAATTCCCATCATTTATATATCCTAGACCCATGGCCCCCATATGGTTGTCCTGAAAAGAAATAATGAAAGGTAATATGCTGGTTTGGCATATTTTAGAAAATGGACTTTATATTCTTGAAGGCAACAATTAAATTGTCCTTTCATGTTCTCATATAAAGTGAACTAATCCCAACATCTTGGTCTCTGAGAACCTGGAGTTGGGGGTGAGGAGAAGGAGACAGAGAGAGAATGCCTTTGATTCTCAAGTTGAAAGTATTAATTCTATTTAACTTTTTTTTTTTTTTTTTAGCATTTAAAAACTTGTCAGGATGACCCTCTGGCCTTCTACTCCTTCTATTATTCTCTTTGCTCATCTTCACCTTCCTTGATTTTTCTTTTTGCTCTATCCTAATGTGGTATCATAGTGTAGCTTTAATCAGATTGATCTGGGTACTATTCCCGGTTCTCAGTAGTAAGATTTTATTTTTTGCCTTACAACCTACTTTTGCCTGAAATTAATATACACCATTACCTGTTCTTGTTTATCTATTTGTGTAGCAATTACTATGTTCACTTTTTCTTTCATCTTACACCTTCCTTCTGGAGTCATTTTCCTTTTTCCTGAAATAGTCTTTCACTCTAAGTTTTATTTTTCTTTTATTCCTTTCCAGATGTTTCATTGTTAGTAAACATTCTCAGTTTTGTTTGTCTGGAAATATATTAATTTCACTTTTGTTTTTTTAACAATTTGCAGATATATAATTCTATGTTGACAGTTATATTCCCTTAGAATACTGAAAAATTCATTTCATCATCTTCTTTTCCTTTTATTATTGCTAAGAATTCAGCTGTCCATCTAATTATTGTCACTTAATATTTTTTAAAATTGATTTATGACTAATCTCAAGGTCTTTTCCTTGCTCTTTAGTATCTTTAGTTTCACTTTAAGTACAATTTATTTAGGTGTGGTAATCTTTCCATGTATTTTTCTTGGATATCATCACAGTTTCTAATTCTGATGATTCAAATTTTTCAACAATTCTGAAAAATTTTAGCCATTGCCTTTTCAAAAATCACTGCTCCTAAGATTTATTATTTCTTTGAAACTCCTACTTGACATGTATTAGATCTTCATTCACTATCTTCCATGTATCTTCTCTTTCATGTTTTCAAATTCTTTGCTTCTTTGTGCTGTTTTCTAGATAACACTTTTGGCCTATCTTCCACTTCAATAGTTATCTCATAACTTAAATCTAAAAGAATATTTAAAGGGCTCATTGGCTTTTAAGTATAAATTATAATTTTCATTTCCTGATATTCTACTTTGCTCTTTTAGAGTCACTTATTTCTTACTCACTTTTTGCTTCTGTAATCGGTAAACATAATTAATACTTTTATTCTAAGTATGATAATTCTAATATCTGAAGTGTTTGAGTGTCTTACTCTATTTCTAATTGCTTCTCCTGGATCTTACTTATGCATACCTTGTTTTGTCATATGTTCTGTGATTTGTGTTTGCAAATCATATCCAGTATAACTTTAGCTGAAGGCAAACTTTAACATGTGTATTGGAATTTGTTTCCCCCAAGCAGATTAGCATTGCTTCAACCAGAGATACTTGAAGTCGCCAACTTAGAACAACTTTAAATAAATTCTTGGTTTGAGCTGTTTGGATTATAGAGTTAGGATCACAATCCTATATGATGTTTTCCCGTGGTTACAAACTCTCAGATACGTTTAAGCTCCATTTAAAGTCAAGTTTTTGATAGGCAAATGTTTCTGTGCTATCTCTCCTTTTGTATGGCTTGGACAGAGAGTCTCCAAATAGACTATCTACTTGCTGGGCTCAAGGCTTTCTATCTTAGTCTCCCTGCTTGCTCCACACCCCCCCCCCCCAAGCTGCCATTAGAATTGAAGCCATTAGTCTTGAGGATCAAAAGATATTCCAGAGTAGCTCCTGTCTTCAGCATTTGAATTTTATGCTCTTGTTTTGGATCTCTGAGAGTTTTTTTAAATGTTTATTTATTGAGAGAGTGAGAGAGAAAGAGAGAGAGAGAGAGAGAGCACATGCAAGCGGGGAGGGGCAGAGAGAGGGGGAGAGGAAGAGAATCCTAAACAGGCTCCATGAAATCAGCATAGAGCCCGATGTGGGCCTAGAGCTCATGAACTGTGAGATTATGACCTGAGCTGAAATCAAGAGTTGGATGCTTAACTGACTGAGCCACCCAGGTGTCCCTCTGAGAATTTGTTTTAGTTCATGGCCAGTTCAACGTTGCCTTTAAAAACACATTTTATCCACAAACTGTAGGTGTTTTATATTGAGAAGTTTTTTAGTCTATCTAATCTTATTTATTGCTTGAATTAGAAGATAATGCAGCACTCTGCAAATATTAATACTAGTAATCCTTTGACATGGCTGTTGTAGTTAATCCTCAAAGACTATTGCCCAATGAACCATACTTTCTAGTATCTACACCCTAGAGAAGTCTCCTTCCATACGGAAATGAGCTGGCCATGTGTAAACACTAAAATGCAGCAGGAGTGACACAACATGACTTCTAAGCCTATGTCATAAGAATCCTTGCAGCAGCATCTTCCTTGTTATCTTGGAATTGGAATGCTCACTGTTGGGACATACCTTTCATAACCCAGGCACCAAAGTGGAAGAAACCCAAGCCTCAAGGAAAGGCCATGGGTAGGTCTTTTGGTTAACCATTCCAGCCGAGTTCCCATCCAGTATCCAACAGCCAGTATCAAATACCAATCATGTGAGGAAGCCATCTTGGAAGACTGACCCAACTGAGTCCTCAGACAACTTAAGCCTGAGCTTCCATATAATATCTTGAGAGATCCCAAAGAAGAATGTCCAGATGAACCCATTCAACCTATGGAAACTTGAGAGATAGTAATAAATTGTTCTTTTAATTTTTTTTAATGTTTATTTATTTTTGAGACAGAGAGAGAGAGAGAGAGAGCATGAACAGGGGAGGGTCAGAGAAAGAGGGAGACAGAATCTGAAACAGGCTCCAGGCTCTGAGCTGTCAGCACAGAGCCCGACACGGGGCTTGAACTCACGGACCGCAAGATCATGACCTGAGCCGAAGTCGGACGCTTAATCAACTGAGCCACTCAGGCACCCCAATAAATTGTTCTTTTAAACCATAAAAATTTTGGGGTAGTTTATTACAGTCATACATTACCTGAACAACAGTCAAGGTTTTTTGGATTAGAAGCCATTTTGCCTCTTTGAAGTGACTGCAAATCTATGCTCTGATATGCTATATTGATATTATAGGGCATTTTAATTTCCAAATTCTTAGAAGGGGGGCAGGTAATTCTTGTTTCCATATATGATCTACACACACCATTTAACAACTATGTGTATGACAGCCACATAGATAATTAAAATAGACAATATTTACTGTAGCTATTGGGGCGCCTGGGTGGCTCAGTCGGTTAAGCGTCTGATTTCGGCTCAGGTCATGATCTCACAGCTAGTGAGTTTGAGCCCCGCGTCGGGCTCTGTGCTGACAGCCTGGAGCCTGGAGCCTGCTTCAGATTCTGTGTCTCCCTCTCTCTCTGCCCCAACCCACTGGCATTCTGTCTCTGTCTCTCTCAAAAATAAATAAACACTAAAAAAATTTAAATGTGAAGGACATTTTAAAAACCTTAGAAGATAATATAGGAACACATCTTCGTAATATCAATACTGATACTTACAAGACAAAGATAGCAAAAATTATAAGGGAAAAATTAATGACTTTCATCATATTGCTAACATCAAGAAAATAAAAAGGCACAAACTGGGAAAAGATATTTGTGAAACATACAACTAGCAAAGGATTGCTATATAAAATAGTTTTTACACATAAATAAGGAAAAGGAAACAGCCTAATTGAAGAGTTTTCAAAAGAAATGTATTTCACAGATAAAACACAAATGGTCAGCGAACATATTGAAATGTCACTCAAGTCATTAGTAGTTAGATAAAAGCAAACTAAAACCACAATGAGATGCTAATTAACATTCTCTGGATTGGCCAAAATTAAGAAGTCTGACAGCGTCAACTGTTAGTGAGGATATAAAGAAACTATAACTTTTCTACACTATAGTGAGAGTGTAAATTACAACACTGTAGGAAACAATTTGGCATCACCTAATGAAATTGAAGCTGTGCATACCTTAGGACTCAATAATTCTTCCTCTAAATATGCATTTTTTATGTACGGCAGAAGAAATGCATAATAATATTATGCAAGTATTATTTATCATAGCAAAAAATCTGGAAACAACCCAAAAGCCTATCAGCAGTAGAATGGATGGATACATTGTGGAATGCACACAGAATGGAGCAATGTAATGTGAAAATGAATGAATTCTTACTATGTCTAATAACATAATATTGACCAAACAAAGCAAGCCACAGAAGAATACAATCTCATTCAATTTAGGTACAGTTGAAAACATGAGAAATTAAATAATGTGTGTGTGTGCATATATGTGGGTTAGAATAATGAATCAAAGTAAGAAAATGATAGCAAAATAATCAGGATAGAAGTTAACCTAAGAGATGGGATATTCCATGTATATATTTTTATAAGTATTATTCCTTAATATGCCATTTTCAAAAAGCAGTGAATATGTCAATTAGCAGTGGAATTGATCAGAAATGGAGTATAAACAAAAGAAGTCTGAGAGATAAACCAAATCCAATCCAAGGAATGAGTAATGAGAACAGCGAATATAAATATTCAGTTTCACAAATGAATATTATGAAGTTGGAGAGGGCTCCATCAGTCCATCTGAGACAGTTTCTACTCAAGGTTTTCACATTTCAACTATACAGTCAGATCCTATTTGTCTAGCTTCGTGTTTATCATGCAGCCTTCCCAGGCAGTGTGTACTCAAGAAGCTTATACACTGCTCAACCTACATGGGTTACTTGGCAGCTCGACGGCTATATTTTCATTCTGGTTTATATATCAGACTCTGGGGTATTATAGAGTTAGTATGTCACATCCCTGATTAGTAACGTATTTGGGGCACTGATGAGATTAATTTTGTGAAACTGCCAAGCTAAAAACCAGAGTTTCGACTGTGAAGAGTATATAGGTGAATGCCACACTTTGAAGCTCTTGAGTGTCAGAAAGCTGATCTCCTCAGATGATACCCTGACCTAGAGCCCCACTTCTATAATATTTATTTTTATTATCCTCACATATAGATAGATTAGAGGGCAGAAAGATGTCTTATATTACTTTACCTCATCTTCATAGAAGTATATAGTAGTTTGTATACAGTAAATGCTCAATTATTATTTGTTGACTGGATGATTGGAAGGATTGTTGATTACATATGCACTATCCCATTAATATCTATGCTATACTTGACAACAATAATAAAAATGTCATCATTGAATATAATGAACAGAACTACACTTCAACTACCAAGTGATAGTTTACCTGCAGATGTAAAACTATTACTATTGTTCAAGTTAAAATAATTCATTTTTTCAGGGCACTTGGGTGGCTTAGTTGGTTGAGTATCTGGCTCTTGATCCTGGCTCAGGTCATGATCTCACAGTTTATGAATTCAAGCCCTGTGTCAGGCTCTGTGCTGACAGAGCTTGGGATTCTCTCTTTCCCTCTCTCTCTGCCCCTCCCCTGCTCACACACAGTCTCTCTCTCAAAACAAATAAATAGGGGCGCCTGGGTAGCTCAGTCGGTTGAGCGTCTGACTTCAGCTCCGGTCATGATCTCATGGTTTGTGAGTTCGAGTCCTGTGTCAGGCTCTGTGCTGACAGCTCAGGGCCTGGAGCTTGCTTCAGATTCTATGTCTCCCTCTCTCTGCTCTTCCCTCCTGCCCCTCTGAAAAATAAACATTAAAAATTAAAAAAAAATAAATAACCTTAAAAAATAAAATAAAATAATTCACTTTTTCAAACTCAGCTTCTTTTCAGCCTTCTGTGAACCAAGAGGCATTTCATGGGGAGGGGGGATAAACATTAATAAAATCAATAACAAAAACTTTAAAATCTGAGAACTCTTCAAACGACATTTTCAGCAAGTGTATCGTGATAATGAAGGTGATGTTGCAGCAGTCTTCGGGTCAGTCGCAAAAGCCTAGGAGATTCTAAGACAACTGATACGGTCAATCTTATTGTTATTCATTATTTTCATTTTTAGAATTGTAGCAAAGGAGGAACCTTCTAACACATTCAAGTAAGATTACATTTGATTTATCTTCCAAATTATTGTTTGCCCACTTGATGTTTATGAAAAGAAATGCCGCATTTCTCACATTAGCCAACAGAGAAGTAATCACTTGTATGAATCATCGCTGGAAATAGAAATTGTTTCAAGTGCTGGACACATTTGTGGTCTGTGAACACTGAACACTAATAAGCAGGAGAGCTCCAATCCGAAAATGATTTTTCTGACTTCGAAGTAATTTAATCCAGAAATGCTCTGGACAGACATTCAATTGTCTGCATGGAACCTGGAAGAGCAGTGATTTCACATTAAGACTTCATGGCCTTGAAGCTTGCCTCTCTGCATGCTGAGCATCTTTATTCAGTCCACAAGATAAAGAAGAGAGAAGCAAACTGGATTTCTAAAAATGAAACAGAATAAATGCAGAGCGAATCAGCTCTTTAGGCATCCTTGCTCTGTGGACAATACTGGCCATTGAAAACAGCTATAAATTCATTAGCACTAGCGCTTCTGGCAGCCGGCACAAATCAACATGCGGGAACCATGCTTCGTTTCTCACCTTCCTTTTTAGATTCTTGAACTCCTAGCAACTTATTTAATCCAACAGAGTGAGCTCTATAGTGGGCCTTTCATTTCTAATACAACGATTGCAAGGGGATAAGGGAACATACGGGCCAATGAGTGGCCATGAAAGTTGAGAGCCATTTGTTGAGCCTGCAGTGGTTACTTGGCGATCCCAGATTTAAGAGATAGACTTTCTACCTGATCCCTGAGATGTTATATATAATCAAAGAATGGAAATCACTAATCACTAATCTCACAAACCACATGATTTAACAAATACCGTAATCAACATGCATGTCAGAGGGCTTTCTCACCCAGAAATTCATTCTGATCTAGGGCACTATAGTGAGAGAAGGGTCTTTTTGAAGTAAGAAAATCTCTCTTAAAATTCATAAAGTGCATTCTATCAAGATGAAATTGACTTTCTTGTTCTCTGTGAGGAAGCATCCTCAAGAAACTAAAGATTTGGTAAAACAAATTCTTGCCCTGTCTAATTTGCCTGAAATCTCTGCAGCTTGGTTGATGTCAACTGTAAATTAATAAGCCCTTTCTTAATCGATACTTCATCTTTTCAAGTGGAGAAAAAAAAATGCCCATATTTGGGGAGGATCATCTCTCTGCAGCAAGACCCATAAGAGTTTACAAGATCGGATGTTGGATATTGATATATTGGACATCTTTGAACTCTTTCCCTAAGGAAAGACCTTTTAGACTCTTAATAATGGGCTTTTCATTTGTCATTGGTGGGTAACTGGATCCCAATAAAATGGAGACTAAAATGCCCTCAAGAAAGTGTCACTTACTACAATGAAATCATAAACATAGTGATTAAAAAATAGTTTAAAAATAGGTAGGTAATGGAATACTACGTGGCAATGAGAAAAAATGAAATATGGCCTTTTGTAGCAACGTGGATGGAACTGGAGAGTGTGATGCTAAGTGAAATAAGCCATACAGAGAAAGACAGATACCATATGGTTTCACTCTTATGTGGATCCTGAGAAACTTAACAGAAACCCATGGGGGAGGGGAAGGAAAAAAAAAAAGAGGTTAGAGTGGGAGAGAGCCAAAGCATAAGACTCTTAAAAACTGAGAACAAACTGAGGGTTGATGGGGGGTGGGAGGGAGGGGAGGGTGGGAGATGGGTATTGAGGAGGGCACCTTTTGGGATGAGCACTGGGTGTTGTATGGAAACCAATTTGACAATAAATTTCATATATTAAAAATAAATAAATAAAAATAGAAATAAAATATCCAAAATTCCAAAAAAATAAAAAATAAAAAAAAATAAAAATAGGTAGGTAAAAATAGGTAAAAATATAGTAGGTTTTCAGTGACTTGAAAAATAAGAGCAGTCATACATATGATGAGAAATAAATCTGCTCACTTGGGTAGTAAATACAGAAAGTATGACTTTGTCACTTAATAATCATGTGGATGTGGGAAAATTGATCAACTTACATGAACTTTAGATTCCTCATTGGAAAAAAATGGTGATTAATCATTGTTCTGCCTATCACATAGTATGAGTATTTTGAAAAGTGTAAAGCATTGTATATGTTAGAGGTTTATCAACATTAGTAAATGATACTTCTGTTCAAACCATACTGATGTTTATAACACATCTCTATTTGTTTATATCTATATAGAAATTTTTAATATGTAGCATCATAGAGACCAAACATTGTATACTGATGTTTATGACATTATGGGATGAGTCAGAATCTTCTCTTTTCTCTGATAAGAAGAGTACAAAATGAAGGTGCCACATGCCTAGTTGTAATTTAGTGATTTAGAAGCATAAGCACATTCAACTTCAGGATTCCACTGCATTGCAAATAAAACCTTTTCTAAGCTCCTGAGACTTACTGTGCTTGAAAGTGGAACTGTCCAAGGGATAAAGTCAAAACATGAATTTTAGCAGTCCATAGATGCTATGAACTGAGATTAAGAGCCTAAAACACATCCTTAGCTATGGTTTTATATGACTTTCAAGAATATTCCATGTAGAAGTATTTTATATAGCAATATTGTCATCTATGTTTTTACATATTATGAAAAAGAGGTTCAGTGGGATTAAACGGCATGCCCAAGGTCACATAATTGATCAGTGTTAGAGTTGGAACCTGAATCAAGGACATCAGATTCCTAGGCTCTTATGTGTATTTTCATCTCAAGCTATAGACTCATGAGCCACTGAGCTTGGTTTCCTTTCAAATAATCATAGTTCTTCATTTTTTAATTCCCTGGCAAGTAATTTTTGACAGAACTATACATATTTAAGTATAGCATTTTCTTTAAGCAGTACTTCTGGGTGCATTTAAAAAATTATATCCTAATCATCATCAAAACCATTGTGATTATTGTCATCAGTGAATGGATGAGGATACAACGATAGCCTAAAACAGATGCTGTCCCTGTCCATTACAAGGCTCGTTATTTAGGCAATTAGTCTTAGATATGTATACATGCAATGGTGATAAACTCTTTGAATCAGAGTTGTTGAGTACTAAGGAAAACTGTAATAGGAAGAGTTGATAGGTCAGGGAAAGCCTCCTTGAAGAAATAACATTTGAGCAGAGATTTGAAAAATAAGTTGATATTAACAAGACAAAGTGGGAGGCATAGGCATTCCTTGGGATTAAGCCATACGGCAAGCATGAGGGACTAAAAAGATGCCAATATGGTTATAGGGGAAGAAATGAGATGAGTAGAGGAGGAGATGAAGGACAATGTAGGCATGGGCCAGACCACGTGGAACTTTTAGGTAATGTTAAGTAGTTTTTTTGTTCTACCCAAAGACCAACAGAAAGTCATAGTGTTAATCAGGGTGTGTGATATAATCAGATTTTTATTTTTAAACAACCACTCTGGCTAGAGTGTATAGAATGAGGTGGTGGGAGGATCAGCTGTTTGTCCAGATAGACTAGTAAGGTAACTATTGCTACAATGCAAAGAAGACATAAAGAATGCTCAACTGGGGTTGGGATGAGTGGACAATTTGGGAAACATTTGAGAGATTAAATCAATAGGGTTTGATAAAGAACTAAATATGGTGGGTGATGGAGAGGGAGTCTTAGAGATTATGCATTGGCTTTTGGTTGGCAACAGTGAAACAGGCACAGTAGAATAGGCATGAATTTGGAGAAAGTATTAAAAGTTTGTTTTTGACATGAAGAGTTTGAGAAGTCTTTGAGACATCCAGTAGGAATTGTTTAGGAAGCAGTTGGATATACAGGTCTGGACAGAAATATATATTTGCATGTCATCTGTATAAAAGGATCATGGAAGGTATGGATGTGCATAATATTGTCTAAAAGAGTATAGTATGAGAAGAAAGAACCTAGAATATAGTATTTAGGAATTGTAACTTTTATAAGCCAGGCAAAGTAGGATATGCCTGCCAAAAAGACAGAATAGGAGACAAGCTAGGAGTGCACTGTATCCAAAAGTCAAGGGAGGAAGGTATTTCAAGAGAGCAGAATGGTGGTTGCTAGTGACAGAGGAAAAGGGGATATAGGTAGCTGCTAATCAATGGGTATAAAGCTTCAGTGATGCAAGATGAGTAAGTTCTAGAGATCCAGTGTAAAATATTTTGCCTAGAGTTAACAATATTGTATTGCATACTTAAAAATCTGTTGAGAGAATACATCTTACGTTATACGTTGTTACCACAATTAAATAAAAATAATTTTAAAGAAAGAAGGGAAAAGAGACCAGTAATGTTAAGGGCCATGGAAATGTCAAGATGACAACAGAAAAATATCCTTTCAGCCTTAGTTACAAGGAACTCATTGGAAGACTTAGTGAGAGCTGTTTCTGTGGATTGACAGAGACGGAATCCAAATTGAAGAGTGGAAAAGTAAAACGAGGAGGCTAGACTAGATTTTCTTTAAAGTCCCTTCCAACTTTAAAATAGTAAATGCTGTGATTTCATGCTGCTGGCCAGAGCCTCTCTTTGCCACATGTTTCCCTACTCACCCTACTCCTGGTTAATAAAAAAGACTCTGCTGTTGAAAGAAATGATTTGCAAAGACTGTATTACTTTAAGCATCATTACAACCTCAAACAAACTTGGGACAAATCATTCTATTCTACTTGGACATATATATTTTTTCTTTTGAAAGAATCTTGAGCACAAAAATTCTTACATGATTTTTCCATAGCATCAATTCAAGAGATATATTTCCAAGAGCTGGTTTTATTTTTCGGGTCAGGACTGCAGGGATGAAATCAAGCTAGAGTTTCCATGTGGATGAATTTGGAAGTGAACAGATTCAAAGCTGCAGTCCAGGGATGTCTCACACTACACTATACTATTTTCCTTTTAAATTGAATCACCTTTTCTGGGCTTTGGGAGCTAAAAGAACACATCCAAAGAATTGATTTTGTATGTAAGCAGAATGCTTGGGCACTGCTGCTTTTCATCTAAAGAGGAGTTCCTATATTCTCACTGTCTTGGTAGGACGGAAATCTGATAAACGGTTGCATAGACCATTGCTACTCAAAGTGGGGTCAGTGGACCAGCGGCATCAACCTCAGCTAGGAATTTGTTAGAAATGCAGAATTTCAGGCACCACCTCAGACCTACTGGATTAGGATATGCAGTTTAACAGGATCCTCAGGTGATTTATATTAACATTAAAAGGTGAAAAGAACTTGTAATTTTTTTCTCAGAATCTACTTTTTAAAAATAGAGAATCCTTTGCTATTCTGCTATGATATTTAAATTGATCCAAGGGAAGATTAGTCATTTATGGACTGAAAACTAATCATATTATTTTGTTTTAAAATTAAGACCTGCACTCGAGTGCCAAGGTGACTCATAAGGTATATTTTACAGGCAAAAAGGAGGTTACTCACCCAACTCATGGCAGAACATGTATTTTTCATTTCCCCTTGCCAGAAGCTGCTAATTACTTGCACTGAACTATTTACCCCTCTTCTTTTATTAATAATATTTGTGGGGCACCTGGGTGGCTCAGTCACTTAAGCATCCCACTCTTGATTTGGGCTCAGATTATGATCTCATGGGTTCATGGTATTGAGCCCTCCATGGATTTCTGTGCTGACAGCGTTTAGCCTGCTTGGGATTCTCTCTCTCCCTCTCCCTCAGCCCCTCCCCTACTCTCTCTCTCTCTCTCTCTCTCTCTCTCAAAATAAATAAACATTAAAAAATAATATTTGTAAAATTACTTTGAAATAGCATACCTGTCATGCTTTTTGTACAGGATTTATAAACTTTCATCATTTTCTCTTCAAAAAGCATACCTGTCATGCTTTTTGTACAGGATTTATAAACTTTCATCCTTTTCTCTTTAGCCAGTTTAGGAGAACACCTACACTTTCTTGTATGGCCCTTCCTGGTGATTAACATCTGGAATGGACATATGAAAACTCAACCCTCAGTCTCTCCCTTCCTTCCTCCGTTTCTTACCTGAAGCCTTACTCTAACCTTTAATCAGGACAGAAAAAAGATTGCTACTGCCCCCTGCTGGCCTATTGTATTTTTCCTCCTCTTCAAATCGTCTTGAACAGGATGCCCAAGGATTTTGAGCCACGGAAGAAAGCTCAGCGGAAGGGGCTTTCCCTAGTAGAGATGTAGAGATCCTTTGGGAACAGGCGGCTAAAATCAAACGAAAACACTCAGGGGGCGAGGAAGGCATAAAAGGCTTCTAAATTAAATTATCGATCCTCACGAACCTTTTTCTGCACATAGACTTCTCAATGCCAAGGAAATGTCCCCTCCTCTTCAGCACAGGACTCCTCTTTTGCCTCTAGGTTCCACTGACAAGGAATGAACTACCACTCCCCTATTATAATTTAAGTACTCCAGATTCTGTTTTCTGTCTCCCCCAATTTCCTTTTCCCACAGCTAGACCGTATTCCCTTTTCTTTTCTGCTTCAAACTCCCGTCCCACCCACCCACCTACAGACTCGCATTTCCAGGGGGTCAGACCCTAACCTCCTTGACCCTCCCCGTCTACCCTGACCTCTGTTCGCCCGATTGTCGTCGCACCCCCCCCCCCCCCTTTAGCACCCTTTCGCTGAACAGCGACTCACTCTTTGCCTTTGAACATCTGGCTTGTCCCCTCTTGAATGCCTCTCCCCGACCCCCGCCCCAAGCGACTGAAAAACGAAACATGCGCACTTCAGAGCTAGGAGCTGTCCGAGTGCTGAAATTTATAGGCTGGGTAAGATCACGTCTCCGTCTCTTTCTGTAGCTCTCATTCCAGCACAGGATCTCAGCAATTTTGCCCTCTTCCCCCCCTGCCCATTCCAGCGCGCAGAGTCCTTTCTTCTCTCTCATTTACAACTTCTTTTAAAAAGAGAACATTTTCTAGAGAAAAGAGATTTGCTAAACAGAAAGGACATAAAACAAAAGCCACAGCAACCCGACTTCCAGCATGGCATTGTCACCAGCCCCCTTTGCATGGTGATGCGATTAAGGTAGCGGCATTTTTATTATTCGGAAAAGCAGCTGGGGAATCCATCAGTTCTAAGGCTTTGTCTTTCCTTGGTTAACTGATGGTCCTGAGCCCCGATTTGACCTGACCATGATGCCTAGGACTGGCACTTTTTGTTTTTCCTCAGCAAACTGTACAAGCCCAAATCTCTTTTTGATTTCCAAGGAAACTAGATTCCTGCCAGATTTCGAATCTGGACAATAAATAGATACTTTGTCCTAGCTTCTTTCTGGAATCTTTTCGGGAATATTTTCCACAAGCATCACAGAAACAGGAATGAACCGGCAGCTAGTGAACATTTTGACAGCCTTGTTTGCATTTTTCTTAGAGACAAACCACTTCAGGTAGGTGAAACGACTTTGCATGCTGATATTTTCCCCATGAAAACTGTTTTAAAGAGAATGTGTCATACAATTTTTATCTATTTTTCTATGCCCTGGACCATATTATTTTAATTTTATAGAGGAGAATTAGATTTCTTTTGTTCTTTTAAAAGGCGTAATTATGGGGGGAGGGTAGTAAATTTTCACAAAGGCAAGTTTTCTGATGCATAACCCCACTCTATGCATTTCAACACGTTTTCACAGCCAATGTGATATTAAGGCAGTCTAATGAGTTGCATGCTCTTTACATTTCTATATAATAATGATTTTTTTTTTGCTGTCAAATTCTTCTTAAAGTCATTTAAAATGATTATTGGATGCAATGCTTTTCATGTGGTGGAAGTGATTGGATTAATTTGCCAGGAGCATGCTCATTTTATATAAAATATAAAAGAACCCTAATTCTTAGTCAACTTGAAACTTGTATTTCAGCAACTAGATGCATACTACGAGCACTACAATTCAGGAAATTTCTTGAAACATCAAAAATATTTAAAATCTCATTTTACCACTATATTCCACTGTTTGGTATATTTGGAAGTTGAATGCCTACCAAAATTGAATTAGTATCACATCTTTGTATTTATCTATACATGAGAAATGGACTATGCATAATTAAAACAAGTGGGAAATTATTATTTGCATGCTTGCATTTTCTACCTAATTTATAAATTACCAAATCAATTGATACTTCAAAATATCAGATAATTATCAGTAAGTGAAAGAGCCATCCTAATGGCAGAGGTTCTAAGACAGCGTAGAGATTAGAGATGTTCATACAACAGTGTAGGTGTCTTCATTTATTTTCACCGAATTTTATGGTATTTTTTCACAGAACCAAGAGAAATGGAACATATAGTAATAATTCTATGAGTACTGGGAAAACCCACTATGTTCTTTTCAGGTTCACACCTACTATGATTAAGAAAAATTGTATGCTGGGTTTCATTAGAATCATCATCACCATCATCATCATCATCATCACCTTCATTACCACCACTATCACCATCGTAATCAAATAATATTTGATTAATCAGATGAATCTGCATATGGGAATGTGAGTATTTTTAGATGACTCTATCAATTTTAACTCCTGCTAAATGTTTAAATCCTCCTTGCATTTAATACTTTGTATCTAATACTACTTCTTCGAAAAAGTGGCAAAAATGTGTTTTCTCAGTGATAGAATTAGATTATTTGTTAAACTATTAATACAGAGCTTGTAGAATATTATGCTTTAGGGAAGAAATAGACATTCAGTCAGCCACTATGTAATGTGAAAGAATTCATTTCACTACGAACCAAATAGGTTCTTTTTATAAGCCCTTTAAGGAAATTAAAAACATGAGAAATTTTCCAATCAACATTTAGTGTTTTTGATAATGCAGAAGACAAAATGATTTAGAAGTTCTTTTTCATGAATACTTTACTGGAGAGTCAACAATTTAAACACTAATATATAAATAACACCTGATAAAATAATAGAAGTACAGACACACTTATTGTTGACCTATTTTAGAATGAAGATAAATGTCCAAGTGAAGCTTTTCTTTTAGACAATGCATAGAAAATTATTAGTAGTTGATAGCTGGAATAGAATCCAGCAGGTGAGAAAATAAGCAACGGAATAATTAGTTCACTGTCTACTTTGTTCTACTCATATTATTATATACTTCTAATAAAAAGTAGAAGACTTATATTAAGGGCTGAAATGCTGGAAGAATTGTTTGAAAGTCATGGAATGATTTTAAGACAATCACATTTTAGAAATTACCATCTTCATTTCATTATCATCATCTTTATTTCTCTGATGACTCTAGAAAGAAATAGCTTTAATATATGTCCATGAAATCTACAACATAAGCTATGCATGTTATATCATCTTAAACATCTTTATAGCTACAGTTTGGACATCTGGGAGATAGGAGTCAGGATTTATAACTCTCATCATTTAAAGTTAACTTTACAGAATGTACAAGTTCAGAAGCTGACCAAAGAGTCTATAATTCTCTTTTTCTTCTTACAAACATATCAAATACATTAACAAAACATGATGTCAAACATTCTGTGAGCATTAGTTCTCAGGCGATGGTAGTGGAATTGTTGCTAAAACAAATTAATGATGTGTTTAGGACGGCTTTCTGCAAAGACCATGACTCCAGGTCTGGAAAACAACCTTCACAGACCCTATCGCCTTCAGATTTCTTGGACAAATTAATGGGAAGGACATCAGGATATGATGCAAGAATCAGGCCCAATTTTAAAGGTAGGTTCCATTTAAATTTACGTTAAGCCTGTGGGAAATCTAGATGTTTAAATAATATGAAATAAGTATTAAGGACTTTTTATTATAAAATGGAAACAAGTATAGTAGTCATTTCTCTTTGGCATTCTTTTGACCTAGCCAACATTTAATACCTTAAATTTTACAGGTTGTTTGCCACCTTTGAAAACTTCCCTCATTTTTATTCCATTCCACAAAGAAAACTAATGTCAGAGATTATTGCTACATTCCCTATTTTAAGTGGGAGTGTGAGTGGAAATGAATACAAGAGCAAATGATGGATTTGACTTGTATGAATGTCTACCAGGATTCATACAAGATTCAAGGATTGTTCAGGATCTTTGGTTTTTATTTTGAATACCTACTCCCAAAGTGAAATTTAAATCTCAATATAAAACATGCCATTTTACACACTGTCAGGCCTCTCTCATTTTTCAACATTGTAACAAGAGGCTCTAATTGAATACATCAGAAATTTTTGGTTTCCTCTTGTTTAAACATTTTAACTGTTTATTTGAAATTGTTTATCTGAAATTAACAAAAATCATAGAATTGTAAAGTGCACATGTCAAAGATGGTGGATCCTTTCTTTGTTTAATTAGAAACAAACCAAAAAGTTTGATGTTTTTATTTGTTCAACATTATAAACATGTAATTAATCATCTGTAGAAATTACTTCTTATCTGTTTATTTTTATTCTAAATAAGAACCAGTTATAATAAATGAATTATTCCTGATGCTTTAACTTTCAAATATATATTTTAAGAGTCTCTTGTGTTTTGTCCCCCTCCCTGTTTTTATATTATTTTTGTTTCCCTTCCCTTTAAATGACAATTGAATTTTATCTTGTAATTTAACATAATGCATTGTGGAGTGTTTATATTTTATAAAAGAAGAATCTTATAATATTCATGCATTGTTTTCGTTTTGCTTATTAGCAGTTTAATTAGATTGCTTTCCTTGAGTTTTGATTAATTTTATTATTGGCAAATATGAGCATGAAAACTAAATTCTAAATCATTTCTTCTTTAAATGCTACACCTCTGAATATACCCAGCTGAGTGCACATTTCATAAACAGATATGTCAGAATTTTGACAAAACAAATGTTTCTGATTTTTAGAGTATTTCCAAAAGCAAAAACAGAACTAAGTTCAAAGCTTGATTCTGCTAAAAACAATTTTCATGCTCATCCCATTTCATGCTAATTTTGTGGTCATTGCTTTGCAAGTCAATATTTGAAATAAAATCCTCTGAGTAACAAGTTGAGAATGAGCTTTCAATGGGACTGCTCATTCATAAATTTATTCATTTAGTCATTCAATAACTTTTGAGTCTGAACTATATGGGAAATATTAACTACTGCATGCTTTGAAAAGTTGAGAGACGAAACAGGTTTGGGAGCTACTGTCAAAAATTTTAGAGGGGAGAGCAGATGTTACATGAATAGTTAAATACAAGAGTATATAATATTAGACAGAAATAGTCAAGGAGTTAATAGTTAAGTAACATTAGGAAGTACAGATAAAATGCTACAGGATTCCAACAAATGAAAACATGATTTCCTATTAAGCTACTCATGAAAAGGTTCATAGAGAAGGTCCAGAGATAGAAAATTGTTTCAAGTTTATGAGCATCATGCTTAATAGCAGCACTTATTCATTATTTTCTAAAAGTAACTTTCCAAAAGGGGAGAGAAGTGAAGAGAGTAATAAAACAAATGCCCATGTTGCCATTGCTACTTCAAATGACCATATAGAATGAGCAATCACTTTCACACAGCTTTTTTTCTAGTCCTTCTGGGGATGTTACTCTTTGGAAATGATATTTCTCATGATTCTCAAGGATAAATAAATGGAGAGAATATCAAGTATAGCAAATCATGGCCATGTTTTTGAGATCTTTCCACTACTTAAAGACCTGAGTACAGGATGTTTTAAAGACGTATAAAAGGGAAATGGGGTAGATATCCTTTAAGACTCTTAACATTAATGGACTTCATGGAGTTTTGCCTCCCTCTCCCTTTAACTCTTCACCTCAAGGAACCCTGATCCTCTTTCATAAATTTTATTTACATGAACCATTTATATCAGATTAATTACCTAACAGCTCCCACAATTCTCTTTACTCTGAGAATCTTGGCTCTTCCTGGATGTAAAACATTCCCCATTATTTTAGACTAAAATAATTTTCACTCCTTGTGTTCCCATGAAAGTTTATATGTCTAATATGGTTCTTTGCATATTTATGTTTTATCAACCCACCCCACAATGCATCTGAGAGGGCAAGAATGTACTATATACAACACACACACACACACACACACACACACACACACACACCGCATAGGGAAAAGGAGTCATCCTTTTCTCCAGAATGAGAAAATAAGGACTGATAAAGAAAGGAAAATATAGATCAATTATGAAGATTAGTGATTACAATTAGATGCAGTAGAAGCTGAGGGTGGAAACTTTTGAGGGACCAACCAGGGGTCACAATGGCTAGTAAAGATGATCTTAGCTGAGCTCAGGAGAAAGACATAAAGAGATAATAGGGAACTTGTTAAATGAGGAGGCTAGGAAGAACATTATAGTACTTACTGTAACTTACTGTAGTTGATTAGCAATGTACGAATGAGAAATGGTCTATAGTAGGTAGAAATGAAGGGTAATTAGGAAATGTGACTGTATCTAGAATAGTGACAGGCACCCTGTAAATGCTAAAAAATAAATTGGCTATGATAACAATAAACATGGTGATGAACATGATGTTGAAAACAACAATAGTAATTAATAAGATGACAGAAGGGCAAGATTTGACCATAAAAATAAAAACAAGAGCAAAATGGGTTTTTGAGGTAAAGGGAATGGCTTTTCTAGATGTCCTATTAAATATTAGCTCTTCTCTGTTTTCCTTGCTGCCATACATTGGCAAGGGAAAAGGAAATGCATATGCATAATTTTTCTTATTGGATGGAATTTTTCCTGCATGCTTTTAAGTCAATAAAATATTTCATGTCTATTCCATATCCTTGATGGGCTCTGAAAGATGTCCTAATGGGCATATATACAAGAAGGAAAATGGACGTAAGCTAGAAAAGGGGACCAGAAATGAATCAGACTTAGGCTCTATAATTGAGAGCCATTCTTAGAAACTATGGGGGGCAATAGCTTTTCTGATGTGTTGAAGCACAAGTGTATAAACAAAGTCATGAGTCAGTGTTGCCAATTGCATTCCATCTATAAGATCCATAGAGACCTGGGTCAGATCTTGTCAAAACATAAATTTTCAAAATCTTCAGTTCAGATGAAAACACAAGCTATATTCATTCACAATTACCTGGTTCTGAAACCATGGTAAATATTGATTCTATGTCAACAGAGGGGCCACTTTCCCCACTTGGGTGATTTGTCTCATTGTCAGTTGATTTATCATGGTGTTATTCCATCATCCTATCAGATATTCCTTTGTCAGTATTATTGTATCTTGAAAATGCCACTTTAAACATTAAGCTTTTAAGGAATCCAAATGAAATGCTCAAGCCTGGGCAAAATGCATTAGTTCCGATTCTGTCTCTTTGAAACAAAGCTTTTATCTATTTTAATGAAATTTTCTTTGAAAATAAAATTAACTTAGAGTTATATCCTAAGTTGCATCCCAATGTAAATAAATAACATTTCACTATAGCATTCATTTTGGGAGAAGTTCTGGGATAGATAATGCCAGGAGATAATTATTCACTCCACTTCTTTGTGCATGCCATGCACACTAATTTTTTTCTAAGTCTGGGAGACCTAAATTTGAAAGTGTGATGTGTGACATTAAAACCTACATTTACATGCAATATGGTTTCCTTCATTTTCTAAGGAGTTATCAGCTCAAGAGGTGTTTTGGATACAAGTAGAAATAGATCCACTTCCAAAAAATTAGAGGTTCAGGTTTCTCCCCTTGGAAATTCTATTGTATGTAGCCAAGTGGAGCTCAAGCTCAAATGTGCTTACCAATCCCTGTAGGGGGTAGCTTGAGCACAAATGTCCAGCAGGGACATTTGGAAAGGGTGATTCTCTCAGTTAGTGAGAATGCAGTCCCAGTGTGATCGTTTCTTTGATCACCCTGGTAGATGTGGGGTATCAGATGTTACTGTGGATTCTGAGAAAAAGATTAGAATTCTTGCAAGTATCAGAAGTATGTGACTCGAGTGCAAGAAGTTGCAGAAGCCTTCAGGCACCTGAAAGGGTACAGCCATTTTAGAACAAGACAATAGGAGATAAAAGGGAAAAGGGATTATTGAAATGAAAGGCTGCAGATAACAATGGGAAATTTACGTATGACAGTTTTGTTCAGAAATGATGCTGATGAAGATTCTGTAAAAAAAATTAATGTTTATTTTTGAGACAGACAGAGTGCTAGCAGGGTAGGGGCAGAGAGAGAGGGAGACACAGAATGCAAAGTAGGCTCCAGGCTCCACATTGTCATTACAGAGCCCGATGCGGGGCTTGAACTCAACGAGCTGTGAGATCATGACCTGAGCTGAAGTCGGTCACTCAACCGACTGAGCCACCCAGGTGCCCCATGATTTTTGAACATCTGAAATCCATTGACTGCCTCACAATTTAGCTTTTCTGGACTGTATGGAGACCAACCAACACTTTTGTATATACTACACTGCTACAATGGGCCTACAAGGTGCTTGCCAGGATTTGAGGTGACATCAGGAAGGAGGCATGTAGAACATTCTAATAGATTCTGGAAAAGTATATGTTTTCCTTTCCATGGTGACAGAGTAGTATGGTGGAGAGAGTCCTAGACTTGGATCCAGAAAATTCACATTCATGTCCTTTTTGAGAAAAGGTGTCTTCACTTCTCCATGCCTCAGGTTTTCTTCTGCCTTTGCCCATCTCATTTGAGTCCTTCTGAGCATCATATGAGATCATGCATCTGAATGATTTGTCTTTAACTATTATGTTTATTGAAAACAATTTGAATTATTATTACTAGTCCCTCATTTCTCTTTTGTAACTGACACTGATGCTGTATCACCAAAGCTAACCCTTTATGGCTGTTGGGGCCTTATTGTTACTTGATTTTTGTTAATGGACACACACAAAAAAGTCAGAGAAGTTCTAGTACCTTAGAGTGCTACTGCACTAATCAGAGCATAGATGTCATGAGTCTCAGTTGGCTCTCCTTTTATTATATTGGTGGGAAGATTTCCAACTTGGAAGGGCTAGTTCACATTCCTAAATATGAAACAAAGAGGGAGCCATTTGTGGGAAGGAATTATCTTTATACATTCAAATCCCATCCCTGATTATTTTCTTGGACTCATTTTTTTACAAGAACCAAGTAAAAGAAAGAACCAACTTTACTTGGCCCTAGAAAGAAGGACCCTGGGTTTAACTGGAGATATATGACTGTCATTTCTTATGTATTTTCTTGTCCACTTACTGTAGTTGCAAGGGTCACTGCACAAGCATGCAGAATTGATTTCTTATTTTAGAATGAGTATTTTAAAGAGAACATTTGGTCTCTACAACATGGCAGGTTAAGAGCACTGGAAATGGAAGCCCATAATTTAGTTGTTGAGAATGTACTGTATTGCTCCTTGGTTGATTCTGGGTAACTTCATATCCTTAATTTTCATTATTGAAAGAGCCTAAGCATGTTATCCTGAATTATATAGTGCTTGCTGTCCATCTTGAAGGACAATTCAGTCTGTTTTGCTGTTAACCCGAGACTTCATTTTTTAAAAAAAGATAACAGCATAGATATCAGGGTATCTTGGTCCTTAATAATTAGACATTAAAGTGTGTCCAGTTAGGGGCACCTGGGTGGCTCAGTCGGTTGAGCGTCCGACTTCAGTTCAGGTCATGATGTCACAGTCTGTGAGTTCAAGCCCCGCGTCGGGCTCTGCGCTGACAGCTCAGAGCCTGGAGCCTGCTTCGGATTCTGTGTCCCTCCCTCTCTCTGCCCCTCCCCGGCTCATGCTCTGTCTCTCTCTGTCTCAAAAATAAATAAAAACATTAAAAAAAAATAAAGTGTGTCCAGTTAGGGCTATCAGGTTTAGAGTGAGGAAAAAATAATCATTCGTTTGTTCCTGGTGGTGCTGAATATGTTTCGTGGTGTGGGATCAGACATGTTTAGAATAGGGTCTTAAAAATGGAAATATAGTTGATCAATCCTCATAACACCAAGGTCTTCGGAAATGCTTTGGGTACTCTTTGTGGTTAACACCTAAGAGGCTGTCCTGACTGGGGCATGCAGCATTTGCTCATTGACTTATTTCTTGAGAGGGCTACTTTGGACACTTGTGACTGACTGCAGACATTGTTTGTCACATGAAATGCACTGAAGGGAGGACCTGCACAAAGGAATAGGTCTCTAAGTGGTATTCTTAAGTGAGAAAGACATTTAAAAATGAAGCCACTGGGGGTCGCCTGGGTGGCTCAGTCGGTTGAGCGTCTGACTTCGGCCCAGGTCATGATCTCGCGGTCTGTGGGTTTGAGCCCCGTGTCGGGCTCTGTGCTGACAGCTCAGAGCCTGGAGCCGGCTTCCGATCCTGTGTCTCCCTCTCTCTCTGCCCCTCCTCCACTCTTACTTTGTTTCACTCTGTCTCTCAAAAATAAATAAATGTAAAAAAAATTTAAAAAAAATGAAGCCACTGGGTTACCCTCTTGGAGTCTGGTCTAGCTGGCCAAACAAGTGTGGTCATGGGGCAAGTACATGTAATGGTTTTACATCTTTATACTGGAGTCTAAACACACAGTTCATTTCTTTGTTCCTATAATACATAGTGAGTAATTACTCTGAGCCAGGTGCCACATTACTTGCTAAGTATAAGATGGTAAACCAAAATCCAATTTTTAAGTGTCAGTCCTCACTTTACTAAAAACTGGAATATAATTTGTAAACTCAATGCTGCAGGACCTTTGTAGGAAAGAAATGGCACACTCCAATGGGGGTTGAGAAGGTTTGGAAAACCAGTCCTGAAAGGAGACTGTAGTACTCTGGGACTATCAACAACAGACCTGAAGAGGCAAGGGAGGGAGTGGTTACCAGAACCTAGACAACGTGGCTATATAGACAGGCCACTTAATGAGATCTGTAGAGCAATGTAGTCACTCTATGCTGTCCTAGCAGGGAGAAAGCTACAGAATAAATATTCTGATCTTACTTTCCTCCTGTATTCTATTTTCTTGTTGGAGCCTCTCATTGGCCAAATCCAACTAGAAGTTAGAGGGCAAGGGAGCTCAAAGATGCATACCTTAAAGGTCAGCTTCCCAAGGTACAGAGAAGAACAGAAAAGAGAAGACAGTGTCTCTGGAAAGAAATGGAAGATAATCAGCACAAAGCCAATGTGCAAGCAAAGTCATCCCTCAACCTTCCAGTGGTGGAGCAGATATCTCCAAAACCGATAATCAGTTCAGAAAGTCTGCCCTGATCAGTCTTGGGAAAGAAGGGAATTGAGAAAGGGATGTCATTTGGATATATTATCCCAGGAGTAAATACCTCTAAAAGGACAGAAGAGAGAGGAAGATAATGTAAACTGATAGTTCTGTCTCCTAAACTGACAACTGAAAGAGGCACATTGTGCGTGTGTGTGTGTGTGCACGGCGCGCGCGTGCACGGGGGCGGGGGTGCCGAGAGGGGGGCGGAGAGAGAAAGCTTTCTGTGGAGTATATGAATATAATCAATATGGCTTCCCGTCTATCTAATATGTTTATATGTTTGCCAATACTATACTGTTGTGCTTTGCCCCATGGTCATCCCTTCCAGGCTCCTCATACCGGGATGTGTTGTGGGCTTAGATTTGAGCATAAGACTTAATGCCGAGTCTCTTTGGGCTAGCATTTCTGAGACACTTTCTTTCCAGCCATGCTCTTGTGTCCTGCATAGAGCCGAAGAGTGGTAGATGAAGAAAAGATTGGGTGGAGGCTAGAAGAGTGTGAAGACCAGGAGTAGAGTAGTGTGTGTTTCAAGGAAATGGTGAGGCCTGTTTCCCACTCCTTGGCTGGTTTGATTACCGCACCTGAAACACAGTTATCACGGCAATTTTGCTACTTTAGGAAAACCTCAGAACCACTTTACCACATAATTTTTCTTTCATTTTTAAAACCCAAGTGTATAGAGAAGATAATATAATCTATCTTTTTCTGATTTATTTACATTTAAATACTGCAAGATGTTGATTTCTAAGAACCACTTCATGTCTAACAAGGCAGTTGAGATTTCTTTTATCAGGCTTTCTCCTACAAAAAGCATTCTATGCCCCAAAAATATATTCAGAAAACAAGGAGTCTGTTTATTCAGCTTTGAACCTCAAACTCTCTGAAAATTGAATGATACACACATTTGGCAAACGGCACTATAGCAACTCAAGCTAAATGATGTGATTCAGAATAATTTATAAATATAATGTGCAATGCTCACAGTGGAATTCTTACAGTCTACTTTTTCCTTTGAGTTAACTCTGGTTTTAGTACTTGAACGTTGCATAAAGTATGTGAAGCCAAAGGATTGAGGATTTAGTACTAAACCAAATGAGCAACCAACCAGATGTGTTTCTCTAACCACGAGTTTCAGAACACCTGCCTCAGGGTCACCTGAGAGTCCTGTTAAAAGGGCACATACCTGGCCCCACGCTTCTCCAGGCTTACCTCTTCAGAACTGCTGAGTGATGGGATCTTAAAATATTCACTTGAACAAATTCATAACACCTTGCAGCTTATAGGGCTAGAATGAGAAAATTTTGCCCCTGTATCTGAAGGATAATACCTTCCTTGTATTGTCCCCAAGATACCACGTGCCAGGAATTGCCTTACCAAATAAAGGGGGGGGGGGTGGAATCCCACAAGAGAAAAAAAAAATCTAAACAGAGACTCATGAGACCCGATTTTTTCACCTAACCTTTCTGGGATTCATTTTTGTCATCTCCGAAAATAAAGGATTTGGACCAAGATGTCTATGTCACTTCCAACTTTGATAGTCCCTTGCCTTTATATTCTAAATTAAAACTCTAGGGTATGTCACTTTATAAATTATTAATTCACCCACAGAAGAGCTTGGATACATCCACTTTTCCTAGAGAACAGGTCTTTCTGCTGAGAAATAGTAATTATGTCCAGATATTTTTTGCAGTTGTCCCTGTCTCATTTTAACTCCCAATATTTCAAGGATGGCCATTATCCTATGGGAAGACTCTGGAAACTTATGAGGGGATTACTGAAGAAATCAGGCATTTATGATTTTGTCTTGCTTTTGGTCTGGAGGTGGCAAATTCATGCACAGAGGCTGCTTCTGGGAAAAGTACCACCATGTTTCTTTAGTTCAGCATCTGGCCAAAGATGTTTCTCAAAACACTAGTCCCATGAAATATTCTCAGATAAGAGGTTTAAAATGTAAAATAAGAATGGGATAGTCTACAAAACATCCTCTGAGAGAGCCCCAATAGTCATTAGCATATTAAAAAGTTTCAAGAAAACCTGAAGTAAAAATACACAAATAAATGTTTTTAAAACTTTTTTTTCCACAGGGGCTTATCCTATGCTTATTTGATCATGAATTTCTTAAATAAGTAACATTCTGAGGGACTGGTGTTTCATAGAATACACTTTGGAAAATGTGGTCTTGGTAAAATCCATAGTTTAAAAAATTTTTTTATATTTATTTATTTTTGAGAAAGAGAATGAACACAGGAGGGGGAGGGGCAGAGAGAGGGGGACAGAGAATCTGAAGTGGGCTCCATGCTGGCAGCACAGAGCCCGAGTTGGAGCTCGAACTCATGAACTATGAGATCATGACTGAACCAAAGTTGGATGCTTAACCAACTGAGCCACCCAGGTGCCCCTAAATTCCATAAATCTAAATGAAATCTCTTGCCATGAAAATAGATGATGATGATGATGGAAAACCTATGATGCTCTGATAGATAATATCCATAAGAGTGAGAAGGCTCCTGCATTCAGTAAACTTGGCTTTCATTTTGATACATGGTCAACATGAGCATCCTGATGCCACAAGAGAATTACTCTACAAGTTAAAATATTATTGCAGGCTATTTATCTCCTGTTTCATTTACATGAATAAATGAGCAAACAGTGGTGTTTTGAAAAAACAAACATTGAAGACAAAAGAAAAGACATTAGTCAATACAGCAAAATACTTCAATCAGATGATCATCTTCTATTTTAGTCTTTGTGTTTCCTGAATGCTGACTGACAAATACACATCCAAACAAGTGACCTTTAACCTTGAACTAAAGACATTTCTCCAGCAGGCTAGGACAAAGTTTCAGGCCCGTATGAAGAGTTTCCTCTTGGATTGCCATTGTCTCTTTCAGGCAGTTTTCCAAGATGGATAAATTTTATGGTTGTACGATTTCCATTCAGCTGGTGGTTTAGAATTGTTTTCCCATCACGTCCTTGAAATGAAATTTTTCAAATTTGAATCCATTCTTAAAAACCCCACATTTAAAAACATTGAAATTATACAATATTTATCCTAGATAACTTGTGTAGGTTTAAGAGTAAGGTCTTCATTTATTAACACTAAAATATATTCTAAGTGGGTCTTCTCAAAATTAATTATGTTTCATACTTAGATATATAAATTCCCAGGAAAAACTATTGAAAATTGTTTTCAATAAAGGTGGATGTGGGGAGAAATGTATTTGACATAATTACTAAATGTCTTGGGAAAAATATATATGTGTGTGTGTGTGTATCTTTAATCTTATTATATAATATAATAAAGATTATATACATATAATCTTATATATATATTATCTTTATTACTAGTTATTCTCCCATGCTTTCTCTGAGAGAGTTTGTCAAATAACCAAGTATGATTTTTTTCTTTCTGTTTCTTACTCCAGGATCTTAGGGAAATACGAGAACAAAGTAGAGAGTGAGGAAATATTAAAACTACCTTAGATTTAATCAATGACTTCTGATCCATGCCATTGATTTCATACAGTAGATGAAGATACATTGATGACAGAGCAACTACACATTCTGTATGAGACTAGTCCTTTATATGAAACATTGCTTCAAGGTATCCACACTGATGGCATCAGTGTAACTGACATTTCACTGTACGACCCACAGATCATGGAATACCAATTTTTAAGCTTTTCTGGTGATTGAGGGCTGGCAGCCTTAGACATACTGGACCTCAAGGAGGAAGTGAGTGAAGATTAACTATAATGAAGTTACTTAGCATATACACTGTTTGCTTACTCTGTCTTCAAATTTTGTTTTATATAGCCTGATGCCTGACTCAAATTCCTTGTTATCATTTGCTTCTGATGTCACTGCTGATTCTCCATTTCTAGGAGGTGGACAGTGGCATTAGGGGACTAGGGACTAGGGGGACTAGGGACCATTAGGGGACAAGGAGATGGCTTTGCTGAATCCTTAGCTATAGAAGTCAGGGAATACAAACAAGAAGATAACATTTTCTCCAGAATTTTGAGATTTGCTTTCAAAACGAAGTACATAATATCTTCCCAAAATATAAAAATTTAAGAAGAGATCATGGCTCTTTGAAAGGAAGTGTCACATAGGCCCAATGCCATGTTTTGTGAGTAGGAAAACTGGCACCAAAATTTCCATGTTTTTCAGGAGGAGTTTTGATAGATAAAATGCCACTCTGCTTCCTCTCTCTAAAATTTGAGATCATAGCTTCTTATCAGCAAAGTTGCTATACTATTCAGTATTTATTTTCTCTGGAATATCCTGTTTCATTTTCTGGGGTTGGTGACCACTCTGTGACCAGTAGCATACTTGACCTAATGCTTACCAAATGAATCCTATATTATCAGGCTGATTTTCTCCAGCTCTCCAAAAATAGGAGGAATTACCCACAGTCTGGGATATGTGTTACATTTATTTCCCCCAAGCACCTACCTACATTTCCAATATTCATATTTGTTTATTGGGCACATATGCCTCATTTAACTTCATCCTTTATTCAAATCTTCTGAACAAATATTCCCACTTAAAACCCAGCAGGTGGCTTCCTGTTCCATAGATCTCCTGATGCCAACCAAGTTTCTAAAATGCTGGGCTTTCAGCAAAGTGTATGAATTTGTGACTTGGGGCAAATATCCTAACTCCCCTTAAAAAAAGGATTTCCTCAGCAAGAGAACACACTTAAGGAAAAAATTCCACATTTCTACTTGTCAAACAGGCTCTGCAAATAGCATAATTACACGCAGATTTTTTTATTTCCTGCCTACTTTTGAAACTGGGTTTGCATAGGGCCCTTGGGTGAAGAGTCTTCCATAGCACCCACTCACCCCAACTGAATTCTTTGAAGAGGCGTCAATGTATAGTTAACAGCAATATAGCTTGGGTGAAGGAATGTTTGTGGAGCTCAGTGAAAACAGATCGACGCACAACGTTTCCATGACTGAATTATGAGTCCTTTGTCATGAGACCTTTCTCATTCCTCTATACATGAAAAGAACATAGATATTCTATAAGAATCTGGAACCAGGTGCTAACAATATGTGCCACAATAAACTGTGCATATGTAAAGTCTCAAGTGAGTAGCTATCCCTCAGTGTCGAACTATTCATATAAATGTCAGAATAAATTATCTGCTTCAGCGATAGAGCAAAACAGTTGAGGGTATTAACAAAAAGTGCCCATCGGTGACATCGCACAATATGCCATATAAATTGCAGAATGACACCTTTGAAAAAAATTTGTTTACTGCCGAGGGGTAATGTGGCAGGTGCAAAGAAGGCAAAGAAATATAGAATGGATAATAAATAGATTCTAAAGGCAAGCTAAGATCAGAAATAAACTCCTATACTTTTTTTAGAAAACTCATAGTGCAGCTGCTCTGGGGTGTCTGATTGGCGATATCTTTATCTGAATGCACAGGAAAAGCAAGCTGAGCTGTCACCCAAGAGAGTGCAGAGCTCAAAATACTAGTATCCTCGATGTTCTAGGCCTCTCATGACTCTAGAAATTCTCCTGGGACTTATCACTTCCTTATACACCTGCACATGGCTTACAAGGATCTTTGTGGTTAGATTTTTTACTACATCTATCTGAGGTTAGATTTCTGAGAGGCAGACCCTGTGTGCGAGTAATTTACTAAGGACAAGTGAGCAGGAGAGACATATAAGAGGGTGATATGAAAATCAGGAAGGAATGGAGGAGAAACCCAGTATGGGCGTGATCTCAGGCAAAGTTCAATAGAAGGTGGGTTCGACCTGATCGCCAGAGTTTCAGGGGAAACTCTTCAGTGTAAGCTGTACCCCAGTGTTTTCCTGAGTAGAGGCAAGAGAGCTGGGTTTTCATACTCCCCTCTGTCAATTATTGAGTAAAGACTGCCCTCAGGGTGTATGTAAGTGAGTGGAGAGAGTAAATTTCCCAGATGTTTCTATGTATCTCTTTTCATGTGGGCAAAAGGACCTCCAGTAGCCCCAGAACAGTCCTCTGTGAAAGGCCACATGTTCTGACTACTGGAAGCAAAAGCACACTGAGGTGAGAGGCCGAAAATGATAAATGGGATCCAAGGAACCTGGGGGAGAATCAATACTGTCCATTTCAATGTGACCATTCCACATCTCCAGCCATGCCCTCCCACTCTGTTCCAGCCTCAGTGCCCTAGTTCCTGTTCCTCAAACCTTTTATTTGTGGTGTTTTGCCACTTTAATTTCCCTTCACTGTGCCTGCCTTTCCAGCCGCCTAATACCTACTCATCCTACAGACCTCAGCGTCAATATCATGTCCTCCAGTCTCTTGTGATTGACTGCTTCTCTGTCTCTTTCCCTCTAAACTAGTTCAAGGAGGCCAGAGATTGGGCTTATGTCATTCCCCACTGTACCTCCAACATCTGACAGTAGGTGGGTAGCCAATAAACATTTATCAAATGGATAGAAAAACTTACAATACCAATCTTATTCCTAGAAAAAAAAAGCTTTATTCTTAGAATCTATACTAAAACAAAGTTGGACATGAACAACTGAATTAAAATAAAAAATTACTATCTGGTAATATTTGTGATTCTTTAAAAATGCACAAGGGGCACCTGGGTGGCTCAGTGGGTTGAGCATCCGACTTCGGCTCAGGTCATGATCTCACTGAGTTTGAGCCCCGCATCGGTCTCTGTGCTGACAGCTCGGAGCCTGGAGCCTGCTTGGGATTCTGTGTCACCCTCTCTCTCTGCCCCTCGCCTGCTCACACTGTCTCTGTCTTTGTCTCTCTCCAAAATAAACATTAAAAAATGCATGAAGTTTCCCCACACGTGTTATCTCATTTGACTCCTTACGTATTCCTCAGAATCAAAAACAGCTGGAATTTTGTTTACCATTCTTATTATTTAGGGGGAAGAAAATGTCATTTTGCTGTCAGACAGGACTTAGGCCAACACTACCTTCCCAGATACATAAAACCTAGGATGGAGAAGAATGTAGGTCATGATTTAAAGAGTGAAGACAAAAACCCTCGATCTGCAATCCTTCATTGAATGTATTTTTAATATAACTGCCCCCTTTTCTATTACAGGGTGAGTCTAATTTGGCTTTGAACTCCCAGATTTTTGTGCTCTTTGTAGGAGCTTAATAAATGTTCAATGTTGAGTGAGGAGATTCATTCACATATAGATACATATCAAACATTTGTTGTGCATATGGCACTGTGCTAGGAACCAAGTAGAGGAGAATTAAAAGGGAAATTGTTAATTTACCAGCATTCTAACCTCCAACTTTCCTATCCCACCTCCTTCTACTTTACCACTATTCCAGGGCTAACATCCTATGTATAAAAAGCTGTATTTTCCATGCCCAGTTCTGCACAGGGATGTATGGTAGCAACAAACGTACCCAAATAGGATTCACTGGCCTGAGGCAACTTTCCTACTCAGTGCCTGCAGTGTTTAGTAAATAAAACCAACGTGCCCAAATGATACTCATTGTGAATACTGGTTATACCTGAATTACCAGTAAGTTCCAACTGCTAAAGCAATATCAGATTCCCTTCATGGTTATAGCCCTTAACCCCTTCCAACCAGTGAGCCTGTGATTGATTCTCCTCTAAAATTCTCCTTTTGAGCCTCATCTTCCAGCTTCATCCAAAGTAGAAGAGTGGCTTTCAAGGTATAGGATTCTCCCAGATTATGAGGCAACGGACAAAAACTTTTCATAGAGCCTGAGAAGCCCAACTTAGGCACTTACTACTAATGATGATCTTTATATTTCTTTGGAGAGCCCTTTATATGCTAGAGGTCAAACTACAGAGGAGAAACAAAAAGTAGCTCTAGGCTCCATAAAAGAGGTGATTGTTTGAATTGGGTCTTATGAGATGAGTAGGTACTCTATGAATGAAAAAGAGAATTTCAGTTAGGGAAGTCTCTATGTCTGGGGAGAAAATGGCTAGCTTGGGGGATAACAAAAGATGAGTGTACCTAGAGGAAGTAAAAGGAGGTGAGTCATAGAAGATGAGGCTAGAAAATAAAGTTAGGGCCAGAGTGTTAAGGAGATTATTAACACGTTGAAATTTAACCATAGGTAACAGGAAGGCAATGAAGGTTTTTAAGCAGAGAAGGGGCATAACTAAATGTGGTTTCTAGGAAGATAACTCAAAATACCTTTCAAATGATATGCTAGAATGGTGGAGAATCAGGGTGCCATGACAATCACCCACAAGAGAGAAATAGTGAAGCTTTAGGCTTAGACAGTGGCAATGGGATTAGAGAGCAGGAGCCAGATTAACAAGATAAATTTAAGGCTAAATTGCATTAGACAAGATGTGGAGGGTACAACAGAAAGAGTAGTGTTTGATGCAAGGTTCCAGTTCAGGCAATGAGCAGTTGGTGATTTTGTTCACCCAAAGAGGAGATATAAGGGGAAGAAGATGCTGAGGGAGGAAGATAATAAGCTCAGCTTTGGGCACGTGTTTGAGATGACCACTACAAATCCACGCAGACATGTCTAACCTGCAATTGAAAATGTTAATTTGAAGCCAAAAAGATATGTCAGGGCTACAAATGTAAGAATGGGATTCATCAGAATGTGATAGTATCAACTAAGATCACTCAGTGCAGAAGTGTAGAAAGAGTAGTGAAGAGGACTAAGAATAGGACGTCCATGTACATGAACATTGAGGGAGTAGGGGGAAGGGAAGGAGGACTCAACAAAGAGTACTGAGAAGGAGTGGTCAGAAAATGTGGCAAAGAACCAGGAAAAGATGTATGTAGTCACTGATGTTAAAGGAAGAGAGAGTTTTGTGGATGAGGAAATCAATCATGCCAAGTGCAGCAGGAACGTTGAGTAGAAAGAGGCAAGGAAGGAGACCACTGGATTTTGTCAGTGAGACATTTTTGACCTTAGCAGGGGCAATCTCTCTAAAACAGGGTGACAAAAGCTTAGATTGTATTTGGTTGTAGAGTAAATGAAATTTTACAAAGTGGAAAAAAGTGAATGTGTAAACTTTTCATTTAAAGGAGTAATGCCAGGGATGGGGCATCTGGGTGGCTCAGTCGGTTAAGCATCTGACTTGATTTTGGCCCAGGTCATAATCTCATGGTTCATGGGTTTGACATGTGGCTCGTGCTGACAGTGCAGAGCCTGCTTGGGATTCTCTCTCTCCCTCTCTCCCCCCCTCTCTCTCTGCCCCTCCCCTGCTCATGCTTGTGCATGCTCTCTCTCTCTCAAAAATAAATTTAAAAAACTTTTAAAAAATTCATACAAAAATAAAAGATAAAAGACTAATGCCAGGAAGAAAAAGGGAGTTCACATATTAGCTTACAGAGTTTGAGAGAAGGAAGGCTTTTGTTTTGAGATTAAGATGAAAAGAATGCATTTATGAAATAAGGGAAAGGTAGATTGAAAATACAAGAGAGATAGAAGGTAACTGATGAAGCAGAGATTACCCTTGCACTCAAGGAGAAATATCACTTCCTTACTCCGATAGTAAGTTTTACTGGTGGACAGGATGGTAGTCAGGGTAAGTTCACATCCAAAGGCCTCTATTTTCTTGGTGAAGTCATACTCTATCACCTCACACAGAGGGGTCACTGCCATCAGCATGGGCTGGTCCTGAGTATAGTCACCAATAAGCTGGAAAAGAGCACCAGACTCTTGATGCTTTGACTGATGGCCCTCTTTACTATCAGGACAGTCCACCCAGACATTCAGGAAGCATTTTTAAAATTTAAATAAATCATAAAAACAGATTTTTCTACTAAAAGTACACTTGTTAGTAGGATTACTGAGTAGGGAGATTTTATATATATATAAAGTAAAGAGAGAGAGTGCATACATAAACAGGGGATGGGCAGAGGGGGAGGGGAGGGAGAATCTAAGGCAGGCTCCATGCTTAGTGTGAACCGAACACAAAGTTCAGTCCCACGACCGTGGGATCATGACCTGAGCCAAAATCAAGAGTCAGATGCTCAACAGACTGAGCCACCTAGGTGCCCCCCAAATCTGTTTTAAACATAAGACCCAGAAGGTAATATGTGCAATACTCAGACAAAAAATTAAGGAACTAAAGAGGTTCAGTGTCCAAGATATCCATCATTTGCCTTGGCCAACCCTTTATCCCTCAGTGCATCTATCTATATATTTCACACTATTTTCATTGTAGAGGCCCAGAAAGAGTTAATAATAAAGGTAGTAGTTGACGTTACCTGAGTCCTTACCATGTGTCAAGCATTCCTGTAAGCACTTTGCATATTCATTCATTTAATCCTTCCAATACCCTTATAGACAAGTATATACATGGTATTGTTAGCCCTGTTTTACAGATAAGGAAACTGAAAAGCAGAGCATGGTAGGACACAGAGCTAACTTTCAATCCCATGTAGTGTGGCATGAGTCTACCCTATTCCCATTAGTGGGATAGTAAAGGCCTAGAAGATTGGTGTTGTTGTACACCAAGTTCATGAGTTAGACCTGTATCCATTTCTTAATTGTAGAGCCACGCTTGGGCCTGTGAGTCTGGAAGGCTGCAGGAGATTTGCCTCAGAATGTGTTTATTATTCAACTTTGTATCTTCAGATTCGAGCACATTAATCCTTCATAAATATTTGAGGAATAATTAAATGAATGAGCAAAGTTGATCTCTCTCCAATCAACCAACAGCTTTCTGCTCGGAATACGTTGGAACTGGCCTGCAGCTTGTGGGGGTGGGGAGGCAGTTAGTGGGTGAGGGAAGGAGAAGAGATTCAGTCACAGCTTCTTCACAGGTTACACGCTCTGTGATTTGGTGCCTGACTAATGGCATTTTGTAGTCATGTTTTTACATCTTCTTTCAGTGCAAATTTGTGATGTGTTTCAATATATCACAGAAAAATGCTGACTATGACATACCACAAGCATCTGGCATTTTCTGTAGTCTGAGAGTCTACTTTCTAGTGCAGTTTACTCTCTGGGCTCTGAGAATGTTTTCATTTAATAATCTCAATCATTTGGACACAGTGGGAACAAATGCTAAGTCTGGGACCTGAAGTCTGCAATTTGATTCTCTTTATCATAACTTTCCAACATAGATGATGAGCCCAAGCTTGCAAAGATAACAGGGGAAGGAAGGTTTTAAGTACCGCTTGCTGGAGTAGTGTTCTTTAAGACCTAAGGAGACTGCTCTCTGAAATAACGTATGTGGTCTCTTCTTACACAGAAGGGGCACTGACTGCTTAAGTACAAAGTCAACTTTACTTTGAGGCCAGGTAAAAATCAATCATAACATACTTTGGAGAAACACTTATGATGTGCCTAACTTATAGGTACTCTGAGGACTTATTGAAAGCAGTAATAGGACAGTAACGGTCCTTCAGAAAATGTGTCATCTTGGTGAACAAATGAAATAAAGAGACATAAAACAAGTCTGAGCTACAGAAGCCAATTCTTCTCTATATAAAAATGCAGCTACGTGTGGAATTACATCATGGCAACTCGGAGTTCTGAATAAGGGAGTTCATGATGGCTGAAGTATAAGGAAGAGGTAGAAAATGAGGGAGGACTTGAACTATAGGCGGGGTTTGCAGAGACAATGTGTGCCTCATGGTGTGTCAGGCAACATGTTAAATGTGTCGCATGCAGGATCTCGTTGATTCCCTACAAAATGGATAAACACTACTGTTACCAATTCCCTTTTGCCAGATCCAGAAGCTAACGTTCAGAATCCTTACAGCTGGCACAGCTGTGAGAGGCAGAACAGCTGGTTACGTTCAGGCTGTGGAGCGTTGGAGCCCACAGACCTACCCACGGCCCCGTTCTTATGGTAGCCTAAGCAGACTGCCAGGGTCTGTGTTTGCAAATGAACAACACATCTGACTGGAAGGGAGCTTTGGAAGAGTGTGCGTGAACGCAGGGTAATCCCCAGAATGAAGACTCTTTTAGGAAGATTCTTGCTTTTTAACTTGAGGGACTTTCTACCTCCATTATCTGAGAGTTTGGGAATGGGGTCATTTCTCATCAGAGGATTCTTTTCTACAGCACTGCTATCCTGTGTTTGGCACAACACACAAAATTAGAGCCCATTAAAAGCTTCAACAAATCTTGTCTCTAGTGTGCACGGATTAGGAGTACAAACTCCACTGTATTTCTTTAGCAAATCATCCAGACTCTCATGTCTTCAAATTCTAACCATCTCAAGGTCCCAAAGTGATTATCCTGCTTGCTGTCATGAGCTGACATATGTCTAATGGGAGAATGACATCCTCCAATTCAAGTGTGAACTTCATTGTGGTGCATAAGAGGAGGCCACTTAACTTCTTCATTCGTGGAGGGGCAGCTCCACTTGGCTTAGTATTAGAGATCCTATCACAGTGAGATGGAGGTGGAAATATATGATATGATAAAATCCAGACATAGGACAGTTTCTCTACAACTTTAAAAAATTTCAAACAATGCAAAATTTGGAGGCCTTTGAATTTCAAGAGCAATAATGCAGGGTCCATCTTCGATTTCTGATTATGTGTTGGCTAATAATATGTACATTTATAAAACAGAGCCATATCTTTCCCATCCTGTATGTAAAGAAATACATCAGCCTCCCTACAAAGAATCTCTCCTTTCCTTTCCTTTTCTTCTTCCCCATGCACGATTCATTGTCTCCTCTTTGACATTCCCTTACAATGTTAGTCTTACCATCACATTATATTACAGTTAGTCTGATTTACATCTTTTTTAAAAAAAATTTTACGGTTTATTTATTTTTGAGAGAGAAAGTGAAGGGCAGGGAGGGGCAGAGAGAGAGGGAGACACAGAATCAGAAGTAGGCTCCAGGCTCTGAGCCGTCAGCACAGAGCCTGATGTGGGGCTTGAACTCACGAACTGTCAGATCATGACCTGAGCCGAAGTTGGATGCTTAACTAAATGAGCCACCCAGGCATCCATTCATCTTTGTGCTATGACAGATTGACTTAATTGGATGCAAGGATAGAGTGCATTTTGGTATTCCCAGGAACTTATAGGCACCACTGTAAGTGGTGCCTATATCACCAATCCCAGCCCATATCACCCCATATCACCCAGCCCATATCAGCCCATATCACCAATCCCTGATCTCTTCAATGCACCATCTGACTTCCAACTGCCAACACTTGGATTTCTTTGCTTGAAGGCTTTCTCTGACCTAAGCCACTTTGCCCACCCTGTGGTAGACCAGAAGTGCAGATGAATTAATGCCCCCTGAGAATACTCTCATTCAATGACTGATGGGAGTTGATGTAAAATACCCCAGTTCCTTCTTCCCCTGGGAAGTATAGCTCAGAAGAATGTGCCTTCCAGAGTTGTTCATGGAATAAAGCTTCATTTGCCCTCAAAGAATAATGGACTTGCTAAAGTACCTTTTCTTAGTTTCTTTCCCTACCCTGTCTCTCTTCTCCATCTCCCAACTGGTGTATCATTCACCTCTTTAATAAACTACTTTCACCTGAGTCCTTGACTCAAGGATAACCCAAATGAAGTAATCACCCAATATACAGAAGTCTAATGAATGTCCTTTTAATGAAACTTAATTACAAAGATACAGAGTGTAGCATGACATTAGAGGTATAAAAGCACGATGCTACATAAGTGCTAGGGGCCTATTAGTCAAATTTGAGCACATGTAAACACAACAAACATCATGATTTCAGGGTTTCCCTCTGCAGTAGTGAAGCGGCTGTCCTAGTTGTTAGTAGAGAAGAGTGCATGTCAGGAACTCTGGCTTCTATTTTTAGATCTCTTGCTGACATAGAAAACCTCTGTTTCCTAATAGTACAATGGTGACCTTCCTACCCTTGGAGAAATGGTGCAGAATGCCTAATGAGAAAACAGTCCCTTATTTGTGGAAGCCACAGGGGAAAAGAGGAGGGAAATGAAAACTTAGGTACTATATATTGGCAGGCATGGTGCTCTAAGACTTCCTTTGGCAGCCAAACAGCAAGAGCTGGGTTGCCCAGCAGTGCAATGGTCTTGAACAGAATTTAGGTCTCCAAGCTTCCAAAGCCTGGTTCTGAGTCTAACATTTCCAAAGGGTAATCATTTCTTCTTTTTTTAAGCCTTGCATTAAAAAATAATTTTTTTAAATGTAAAATCATGACTCTCATGCAGATACAAAATGAATACATGTTAAAGATTTTATTTGACTCATTAATCAATGAGGGAACCAGACCAGACAGGTGTATAAGCAGCTCAAAAGAAAATCCAAAGAACAGACACATTAATAGATCAAGAACATTGAAATGAATGTGCAAATAGTGGCAAAACTACCCTATTCCACATTGGGGAGGGCAATCACTTGAACTTCTACAGGACAGAACAGGACAGAATTTATGTGTCTCTAAGCAAAATATATGTTGCTATCAGTTATACAATTTATAGAATTGTAAAATAGCTCCTGCAGAATCAGAATCAGATAACATGAAAGGGTGTACTATTGGCAATGCATAGTTCCCACTGAAACACATTTCCCCTTGCCCCCAACTCATGATTCTCCAACTTCTTAGTACCTGTTTATACTGTTAAAATCCAGGTCTTTTTCTTAATACTGTGAGTAGGGATGAGCAATTAAATGTAGAACAGAGATGGGGTGCCTGGGTGGCTCAGTTGTTGAGCGTCCGACTTTGGCTCAGGTCATGATCTCATGGCTCATGAGTTCAAGCCCCACATCAGGCTCTGTGCTGATGGCTCAGAGCCTGGAGCCTGCTTTGGATTCTGTGTCTCCCTGTCTCTCTGCCCCTCCCCACTCATACTATATCTGTCTCTCTCTCAAAATGAGTAAACATTAAAAAAAATTTAAATGTAGAACAGAGATATGGTGCTTGAGAAGAGCACATCTAGTTTTAAAATAAAGGGAAAAAACTTAAGGTTTAGGCGGAAGATCCTTCCTTGATAGGGGAAGGAGGTGGTGAGAGAAAAGAAATAGGTGGCATTGCCCACACACAGTCACATTCAATCCCCGCAATGGACCCAAAAGCTAGGTGAAGATATTTCTTCTTTTATAGATGAGGAGCCCAGAGTGATTCAATAGCTTACAGAGGGTTACATAAATAGTACATAGCAGAGCCAGGATTTAAATCCCTTTCTTCTAGCTCTGAAGTTTATGATTTTCCCTGCATTATTTCAGGCTGCCCTGGTGAGAGATGATGTCAGGAGGGAGGGAAACAGTCAAGAAGTTTCCCCACTCCCACCTCAGACAGGGCAGCTCATCAGGCCAGTTTACAGTGCTGCTCATTGGTGTCTATCAAGTTTTTGTCATAATTTTCTCATTCTGCTGAGTGTTCTGGAAACATAGCAAACAGGATTCACTTCTGAGTTCACAGAGTGAGGTGAGGCAATTGATTTAAATGAACAACCTTTTGAATGAACTACCCTTTGAAGCTGAATGGATGGAGGCCAACTGATGGGGTTAAAATGCCTCAGATTGAAAGCTGTTCTGAAATGAAATGGAAACACACAGATTTCTTGGGACACCATTGGCATTTCCTTGCACTAAAAGGCTTATCAATAACATTCATTGAGCATTTGTGGAATGCTTACTATGTGCTCACTACTATACTAAATGCTTTGGAAAACATTACAGTGAATCAGACCTGAACCACATCCTTTCCAGAGCATACTAGAAATAATTAGACACACGTGACAGATTGATGATACTACAACATGGTAAGGGTGATGGGGCTATGGAAATGCCAAGAAAGATGATATTCAAGTGGGGAGAATCATGGAGAAATTCACTGAGTATGTATCATTTGAACTAGACTTTGAAGCACGAGAAGATTTGAACATGGGAACATGTATGTATATGTGGGTAGACTGCACCTACTAATTCCATTATTATAAACCTAAAGGCAGCATAATTCCTTCTTTAAAAATTATTAATGAAAAAAAAATCTATCTTCAACTTGTCAGGACCTAACAATTTGATCAACCTGCTATTCACTTTGCAAAGTACTAAAGGATCCAATTAACATGAGAGAAAGTTGTCTTTAGTTCTATTTTTGTTACTTCCTAAAATCAATGGAAGTTATCATTTGGGTTCATGAGAAATTCTCAGGTCTCTTCATTTCAAAGCTAATTCCAAATGGCATTTAAAATTGTCTTCTTCTAAAGCTAAATAGGCCTTTATTTATTATCCACCCTAATCCCAAGGTAGCAAGAATCTCATATTTTTCAGCAATTCTCCATCTGATGACATTTTATTATAGCATAAATAGAAATATATGTAGATTACACTTACAAATTACTCCCAAAAGAAGGTCTATATCCAGTCTCTGCAATCTTTAAAATAGTAAACGAACCTTGTCACCATAGGCAAAGGGCCCTAAATCTTCCAGAACAAGAACTGTTCACTTTAAGGTCACTATAGTCCTACAATGAACAAAAACGCAGCAGTTCACTTGGATTAGAAAGAGGTTTAACAAAAATGCCCTCTGTGTGATGTTTGCTTAGGCGCACACTTTTTGTTCCACCTGACATTTCTTGCAGGATGACTCAAGGGCTTTTCAGCAAATAGTTTCTGACTTGTCCTTAATGCCTGATTTTCTTATATTTAGTCCCACAGTTCACCATCTAATAGTAAATGATAATTAGAAAAAGACCAAATATATGCCAGGTACATACGGGTATGCAATAAATGTTTGCTGATTTAATGCATGACTGAAGATTTATAGGATGGAAATGCACAGAATTCAGTAAATTCCTGCAAGGAGGCACCAAATTTAATTTCCTGAACCCAAAAAAGGTGTAAAAGTTTCATGACCGTGCTTATGAGAAAGTCACATGACCAAAAATATTTTAATATGACCCTAACATGTTTGGCTAAGCAAAATAATCTGAAGCTCATTTCATTACATTATTATAAATAAACATATAATCCTTATTGAAAAACCTTTCCACTCATCCTGCCATTAAAAAAATGTTTATTTATTTTTGAGAGAGAGAGAAAGAGAGACAGAGAGCATGTGCATGAGCGGGGGAAAGGGCCGAGAGAGAGGGGGACAGAGAATCTGAAGCCAGCTCTGAGCTATCAGCACAGAGTCCAGTTTGGGGCTGGAATCAAGGAACTATAAGATTAGGACCTGAGCCGAAGTCAGAAACTCAAGTGACTGAGTCACCCAGGCACCCCGCATCCTGCTGTTTTTGCCATCTTTTTATAATTTACTGGTTCTCAGGGTACCTGGGTGGCTCAGTCAGTTAAGCGTCCAACTTCAGCTCAGGTCATGATCTCGCAGTTTGTGAGTTCGAGCCCCACATGGGGCTCAGTGTGGACAGCTTAGAGCCTGGAGCCTGCTTCTGATTCTGTGTCTCCCTCTCTTTCTGCCCCTTTCCGGGTGTCTCTCTGCCTCTTAAGAATAAATAAACGTAACAAAAAAAATAACTTACTGGTTCTCAACCGGGGGTGATTTTTTTCTCCCAGGGGATATTTGGCAGTTCATGGACATGTTTTTTGGTTGTTACAGTAGGGACGTTGAAGGTTGGGAAGCTACTGGCATCTAATAAGCACGGACCAAGCGTGCTGCTCAACATCCCACGATACACAGGACAAGCTCCCACAACACAGAACAATCTGGCCCCAAGTGCCAATAATCCCAAGGTGGAGAAACCCTAATTTAAATAAAGAAGCTGGCAGCAATGATCTCAAAGCCACAGTGCTATGTGGTTGTCCAAACAAAAAGATTGTTTATGCATAACTCCTGGAAAAAAGAGTTATAAAAGATGGTTGGATCCTGCTAAAAAGTTCTATAGAGCTGAGAAAAAAAACAGAGCTTACAGAGAGAAGAGAAAGAAAATTGGACTAGATGGACATTATTTCAGTAAAGATGAGCCCAGAAAACGTTGGGAGATCTAAGTTGCAGTCTCAACATTTCAGTTTACTCTATATTGAAATGGGTCTAATGACACACCTCCTGCATAGGCATATTTTGACAATCCAATGAACTTGTAATAACGATACTGATGATAACTGATTGAGCAACTATTACGCGTTTTCCATACATTAGCACTAATTCTCACAATCAACATCATGGCAAGTATCATTATTCCCATTCCATAGAATATATAACAGACTCAAAGAGTTTCTGTACTGTTTAAAGTTCACAGGTAGTAATAGGTAGAGCTAGTGGTAAAAACAAGATAGACTGGGAGTCACCACACTTCAAAAATATCTGCGTAGTATGACCCAAAGTCCAGGTTTCCACAGGACATTCCTGGTTTATGCTGGGTGTTTCTGTATAGTTATCAACAGCACCTACTTTCTGTTTAAAAATTAATCATCCTATATTAGATAATGGCTCCTGTCTTATCCCTTGTCTTTAAATCACAGAGATACCACAGCGTGCAAAAATAGAAACTTGCCGACATTCTCAAAGCCCTCTGACATGGATCTGAGCTACGTGCACATCTTTCTATTCACTCATCCTTGTGCGACAGTGGTTGACAACTGGTAGCCATTAGTGGGAAGGACTCACGGAAGTTGCCATTTGGTTCCCTATATTTAAGCTACTTTAGGTGCTAATTAATTGCTTTGTCTGGCAATTTCATCATTTTATCAACATGGCTGGCCCAAAGCAAAGGGTTTGCTGGACTGTCTCATAAGCTGCAGCAGTCAGTAAATGGCCAACTTTTTTATTTCTCTAAATATGTTGCCCTTAGCACAGACCTGGATGTCAGCAACCAAACTAAATATAGCAGGACTGGTAAAACCATTTTGACCATGTGCTGAACGGAAGAATCAATGGTATATGATTTATTCGTGGTGAATTATCAAGGTGAAAATAATGCAATGGGTTACTTAGTTTACGTGGTCATTTATAATTACAATCATGACATTTAAAAAAGCCTTCTCCATTCTTTCAGTTTAGATGCCTCAGATCACCCCTCATAAAGGGAGTACCGCCATGAAAAGCCATTCCTTCCCCTTACAATCCTCCCATCCTCCAAGGCTCTCTCTTTCATGAGCATCAAAGTACCATGCAACACAGGAAGCCATCGTAAGGAACACTGCTTCTCCATGTTTGAATAGCGAGGCTCTGACCCTTAACTATACATCTTCTTGCTTCCTCTGTGTGCTTTTTATTTTCTCTTTTTATCTCTTGAACCAACGGCATGAATCTTTCTGCTAGACAAAAATCTTATTCCGAAGTAAACTTCATTTCTGTATAAATCAAGCACATATATTTAATATTCTATTCCCATCCAAGGGTCCTACACTAAAGTACTGTGGTACTTAATGACACATTAAATTATTTACTAGGAATAAAATGCAAAATGAAAATGCCATTCTTGCCTATTTGTGACAAGAGAGAAAAAAGTAACATTTTCATCTTGGAACTCAAAAGCTGCCTGCCCTCTGCTCTTAAATCTCTCTCCTTAAAATGATGTTGGAAAATAACATACTTGGGGCAAACCTAACGAATAATGACTCTCATGTTGGTATTATACCAAATCTCCTATTCTTTCCTACCATTTATTTTTAAGACCTTTGCTGCAGCCTTTGTTTAAATTTTTTTCCAACTTGAGATATAAGACACATATAACATTGTGTAAGTTTAAGGTGTACAATGTGTTGATGTATACATTTAAATATTGCAAAATAATTATTGTTGTAGTGTTAATATTACAAGATGATTACATAACTACCATTTCTTTTCTGTGGTGAGAACATTTAAGAGCTACTCACTTAGCAACTTTCAAATATATAATACAGTATTGTTAACTATAGTTACCATGCTGTGCATTATATCCTTAGAATTTATTCATCCTATGACTGGAAGTTTGTATCTTTTGACCAACATCTCCCCATTTCTCTTACCCACAGCCCCTGGTAACTATCACTCTACTCTCTGCTCCTGCGAGTTTGGCTTTTTTAGTTTCTACAAATAAGTGATATTATATAATATTTGTCTCTACTGTTTATTTTTTAAATAGAATCCATCATGAAGCTTTTTTTTTTGTTTATTTATTTATCTATTTAGAGAGAGGCAGAAATAGAAAGCACATGTGGGAGTGGCAGAGAGAGAGGGAGAGAAAGAGAATCCCAAGCAGGCTCCACAGTGGCAGCACAGAGCCTGACGTGGGGCTCTAATTCACAAACCATGAGATCATGACCTGAGCCAAAACCACAAGTTGGATCTTAACTGACTGAGCCACCCTGGTGCCCCCATCATGAAGCTTTAAAAAATATATGTATGCTTAACTTAGAAAGCTTTGGTCAATATGGAGATTATCTATCTATCTATCTATCTATCTATAGGTTTGTATTAATATAGTCACTACGAATAATAGGTAAAATTTTCATTACCATGGTAGAAGTTATAAAAATTGGTTCTAGGTTTTAAATATGCAAGATACAGAATATATTAAATATAATGACTGAGTCAAATACACTAAGTATTTGTTGTCCATATTATCTGGCCTAGTCCTATATTACTTCCATACTGCCTCCTAGCTCTTAGAATAACATAGTAGTCTAACTCAAACTTAATGGTTTAGTTAGTGCAGCTGGCCCAAAGGACATCATTATGGAAAGATCATGGAATTCCAGAACAATTTCTGTTGTTCACTAACCTCCTCCTCTGAAAATAGAGCAGGGCTCAGCAAACGTGGCCCTTGCATGGAACAAATCTAATCCCCTACTTGTTTTGTAAATAAAGTTTTACTGGAACACAACCACACCCATTTGTTTACATACTGTCTATGGCTACTTGCACTACAAAGACAGAATGGAGTCTGTGTGACAGAGACTTTGTGGCCCACAGAGCCTAAAATATTTACCATCTGGCCCTTTACAAAAAGAATGTTGCTGACCCATAAGAGAACTCATCCAGGAATTAATACATTTATCAAATCTGATTACAAGCAGGGTTTTTCACTTGTATCCCTGAGTTATATCTCTAGACTACAGTATCATTCCATACATTTAATCTTAGACAGGGGCTCCTGGGTGGCTCAGTCAACTGAGCATTCTACTTGGGCTCAGGTCATGATCTCATAGTTCGTGGGTTCGAGCCCTGCATCTGGCTTTCTGCTGCCAGGGCAGAGTCCGCTTCGGATCCTCTGGCCCCCTTTATCTCTGCACCTCCACCACTCGTTCCCTCTCTCAAAAATAAATAAACATTTGAAAAAAAATTTAGTCTTAGACAAGTAGCCAAGAAAGATTCAGCTGATCTTTACTGACTCTTTGTTGCTCCTCCATTACCTCTCTATCCCAGGCACTTATCTCGCAGCCCCCAATAAAACATTCCCTCCTTGGCAGGAGCACAGAATTTTATTATAGCCCTACAATTGCCTTTAGTTTTAGTCATAGTTTTATTATTATCATCTAACATATTTATTGTTCAACAAGAAATTGTTAATGGAATTACTAAAAGAAAAATGTGGATCAGCGTTTCCGGGACTATGTTTTGCAGAATGCTTGCCATTTTTGAAATATGCTTCATTAAAAGGATAGTCTATTTAAAAAAACAAAAAAATCTCCCACGGTCAAATAAATTTGGAAAACAACAACACACACTATGCTCTCCTTCAGGGGCACCATAATCCACAAGAGTTTATTAAAGTTTTGGGGAGGAGGAGGCTGGCGGTAACAAAACAGTAGAGTAGGCATCTCCAAGCTCTTGTCCCCCCACAGAAACAGCAAAAAGTAAGTAGAAACTGTCAGAACTAACTTTGTCAGAGTTAACTCTAGAAAACAGTCAAAAGCTTTCAGTAACCAAGAGACTGCTGAAGTAAGAAAAAGCCAACTTCAAATGGTAGGAAAGTTTTGTGGTGTTTTTTTTGCCCTTGCCCCATTCTCTCCCCAACACTGGTTTTGGCTTTGAATTAGTGGCAACCTGCATTCTCAGCATGGAACCCTGGTCCTTAGTTCTGGAGGGGGCAGAACAAGCATTATTCACAAATTATTTTGTCTGTCTATTCTAACCAATGTGTGCTACCAGATGGACTAATACAAAGCTCTTGCATTAGTTTGCTAGGGTTGCCACAACAAAATAGCACAGAGATTTGCTTTCTCATGGTTCTGGAGGCAATAAGTCTAAGACTGGGTGTCAGCAGGATTGGTCTCCCGAGGACTATCTTCCTGGCTTGCAGATGGCCACCTTCTTACCCATCCTCACAGAGGTCTTTCCTCTGTGCACACACATCTCTGGCGTCTCTCTTCTCTTTTCACAAGGACACAATTTATATTAGATTAGGACCTACCCTCACGACCTTATTTAACCTTAATTACCTCTTTAAAGATCTTTCCAAATACAGTTGTGTTCTGAGGTACTGGGGGTTAGCGCTTCAACATATGATTTGGGGAAGGGGGCAGACACAATTCAACCCATAACAGTTCCTATCCCTGTTCCACCTAACTTGGAACTCAGGATGGAAAAAACAGCAAGTATTGATCAAAAACACTACAAAAAACCCACTAAAAACCTGCAGATGCCTGGGGCAAAAGACGACAGCTGAAACATACAATGAGCCACCTAAGGCTGAGAGCAAAAGCTGAGGAAATTTTCTTAGGGAAATTAGGAAATTCAAATCAGCCATGTATGCCGGGGAATTTTGAAAGCAACATGCATTCTCAGGGCAAGATGCATCCTCAGAAAAGACCTGAGAAGATCCTAAATTTCACATTGGGTTGATCTGTAGATTCAGTTCAAGTCTGGCTAGGTATTGAAGGAATGTCCGAACACAGAAAAAATCTGCAGTGTGGGAAAGGTGTGTTTCATCTGTTTGTTTCGTAGGTTGCTGATTTGTTAGCTCTTGGTATTCAAGGAAATCTCTGTCAAAACCCTCACTGAACACAAGTTGAGGAACAGAGACTACAATGGCCACACATGAGAAGGAATATACTCTTTGCAAAAAAAGTTTGGGAAACTCAAAAAACAGATGACCTACTGTATCCTTCAACAATCAAAACATTCAGCAAACTCTGAGGAAGGGAAAGAATCTGATCTCCAGAACAATCACATTATAATATTCAAGCATCCAATTATCAACAAAAAATTACAAAGCATATAAAGTAACAGGAAAGTATGTTCCATTCAAAGGAACAAAATAAATTAACAGAAATTGTCACTGAGCAAGTCCAGACATTAATAGACAAAGCCTTTAAAATAGCTGTCTTAATATGCTTAAAGGCCTAAAGGAAAACAAAATCAAAGAGTGAAACGAAATCAGAAAAGTGATATAGGAATAAAATGAGACTATCAATAAAGAGATAGAAATTATAAAAAGGAACCAAACAAATTCTGAAGCTGAAAAGTATAGTAACAGAGATGGAGAATTCACTAGAGAATTTCAAAATTAGATTTAAGCAGGAAGAAGAAAGAATCAGTAAACTTGAAGATGGGGCAATTGAATTACCAAGTCTGAGGAGCATAAAGAAAAAAGAATGAAGAAAACTGAACTGATGCTCCACCCAACAACAGCAGAATATACATTTTTCTCAAGTGCATCAATGGGATACCAAAACTGGACCACCATATACATTATGGGGGTTCAAGAAGGAGAAGAGAGGGGCACTCAGTCGGTTGAGTATCTGACTTGGGCTCAGGTCGTAATCTCACAGTTCGTGGGCTTGAGCCCTGTGTTGGGCTCTGTGCTGACAGCTCAGAGCCTGGAGCCTGCTTCAAATTCTGTGTCTCTCCCTCTCTCTGCCCCTCCCCTGTTCACACTTGGTGTCTCTCTCTCTCTCTCTCTCAAAAATAAATAAAACTAAAAAAAAAAAAGAAGAGAAAAAGGAAAAGGTGGGAAGAATATTTGAAAAGAATATTTAAAGAAATAATGGGTCCTCAAATTTGATGAAAACATAGATCTACAAATCCAAAAACCTCAATGAACTCCAAGTAGGAAAACCCAAAGAGAGCCACACTGAGAACATTTATAATCAAACTGTTGAAAGCCAAAGACAATGAGAGGATTTTTAAAACAGCACGAAAAAACCCATTACTTATATGGGATTCCCCAATAAGAATATCAACTTATTTCTCAGTGAAACCTTGGAGTCTAGAAGGCAATGGAATGATATATTTTATGTGTTGGGAGGAAAAAAAATCAATGTAAATGAGAGCTTGGGAGCTTTTATCCAGCAAAATTGTCTTTCACAAATGAAGAAGAAATAAAGACATTTTCAGATGAACAAAAGCTATGAGAGTTCATTACAACCAGACCTACCTTCCAAGAAATGATAAATGGAGTCCTTTATGAAATGAAATGAAAGAACACTGGACAGTAACTCAAAACCTAATGAAGAAATACAAATTGCTGGTAAAGGTAAATACATGGACAAATATAAAACAGTATTATGGTAGTTTGGGTTTGTAACTCCACTTCTTAATTCCTCCAGGATTTAAGAGACAAATGCATTTAAAAGTTGTTAACCTATGCTATTGGGCACATAATGAATAAAGATGTAATTTGTGACAACCGCTCATAAAGGGAGGAAGATATATCTGTATAGGAGTAGAGTTTCTGTACGTTATTGAAGTTAAGTTGGTATCAATTCAAACTAAATTGCTATAAATTTACAGTGTTAAATGTTATCCCCATGGTAACCACAAAGAAAATATTTAAAAAGTATACAAAAAAATAAATAAAAGAGAATCAAAATAATTCACTGCAAAAAAGTTAACCGAACACAAAAGAGGGTAGTAATAGAGGAAATGAAAGACAAAAAAGCTGTAAGATACATAGATATCAAATACCAAATGGCAGATGTAAGTCATTCTTTATCAGTAATTACTTTTAATGCAAATTTTTTAATGTTTTTTTAAATTTATTTTTGAGACAGAGAGAGACAGAGCATGAGCGGGGAAGGGGCAGAGAGAGAGGGAGACACAGAATCTGAAGCAGGCTCCAGGCTCTGAGCTGTCAGCACAGAGCCCAATGCAGGGCTCGAACTCACAGACTGTGAAATCGTGACCTGAGTGAAGTCGGACGCTTAACTGACTGAGCCACCCAGGCGCCCCACTTTTAATGCAAATTAACTAAACTCCCCAATCAAAAGACATAGACGGTAAGAATGGATAAAATATGATGTAACTATATGCTATCTACAAGAGACTCACTTTAGATCCAAAGACACAAGTCAGAAGGTAGAAAAAGATTATTTTATGCAAACAGTAACCAAAAGAGAACTGAGGTGGCTATACTAACATCAGACAAAATACAATATTACTAAAAATCTCTTAAAACAAAGAATTGCGGTATATATTGATAAAAGGATCAAATCATCAAGATGATATAACAATTCTAAAAGTATATGCACCAAATACCAGAGCCCCAAAATACATGAAGCAAACATTGACAGAAACAATGGGAGAAATAACACTTCTACAATAACATTTGGAGACTTTAATACACCATTTTCAATAATGGATAGAGCATCTATACAGAGCTCAGTACGGAAAATAAGGATGTGAACACCACTATAAATCAACTAGATCTAACAAACATATATAGAGTGCCCCACCCAACAACAGTAGACTATACATTCTTCTCAAGTGCACATGGAACATTCTCCAGGATAGAGCATATATTGAACCACAAAATAATTCTTAATGAATTTTAAAAGATTAAAATCATAAAAAGTATCTCTTCTAACCACAGTAGAATGAAGCTAAAAATCAATAATAAAAGGAAACCCAGAAAATTCACAAATATTTGGAAATTAACACACTCTTATACAACCAATGGGTCAAAGAAGAAATCACAAGGGAAATTAGAAATGAATGAAAACAAACTTATGGGATGCAGTGAAGACAGTACTCAGAGGGAAATTTATAAAACAAGTGCCTGCATCAAAAAAGAAGAAAGATCTTTTTTAAAAAATTTCTTAATGTTTACTTATTTTTTTGAGAGAGAGAGAGAGAGAGAGTGTGAGCAGGGGAGGGGCAGAGAGAGAGGGAGACACAGAATCTGAAGCAGGGTCCAGGCTCTGAGCTGTCAGCACAGAGCCCAACACGGGGCTCGAACCCATGAACCATGAGATCATGACCTGAGCTGAAGTCGGACACTTAACTAACTGAGCCACTCAGGCACCCCAAAAAGCAGAAAGATCTTAAATAAATAACATAATATTATATTCTGAAGAACTAGAAAAAGAAGAGAAAAACTAAACCTGACACTCTTCAAAAAAGTAAATAATAAAGACTAGGATCGGGAAAAAAAAAATAGAAAGGTCTTTAGAGAATCAACAAAACCAAAAGTTGGTTCTTTTAAAAGATCAACAAAAATTACAGACCTTTATGTAGACTGACAAGGAAAAAAGAGAGAAAACTTCAATAACTAAAATCAGAAATAAAAGTGGGGGCATTACAACCGACCTTTCAGAAATAAAAAAAAATTATAAGATTATTAACAAATCAGATAACCTAGATGAAATGGACAAATACCTAGAAACACAAAAATTACCTAAGATGACTGAAGATGAAAAAGAAAATCTCAACAGACCTATCACAACTAAAGAGATTGAACGAATAATCAAAAATCTTCCAACAAAGAAAACTTCAGGACCAGATGGGTTCACTGGTGAATTCTTCCAAACATTTAAAGAAAAATTAACACCAATACTTCTCAAATTCTTCCAAGAAATAAAAAAGAACACATTCAAACTCATTCTATGAGGTCAACATTACCCTGATATCAAAGCCAGACAGAGACACCACAAGAAAATCACAGGCCAATTTCCTTTATGAATACAGATGCAGAAATCCTCAAAAAAATATTAGCAAAACAAATTAAACAGTTTGTATTGAAGAGTCGGGTGTTAATTTGTTCTGTTCTTTTTAGATTCCACATACAAGTGAAATCATATGGTATTTGTCTTTCTCTGCCCTATTTCACTTAGCATAATACACAACTAGATTTCCACAATGCAAAAGGATGAAGTTGGACCTCTATCTCACACCATATACAAATATTATCTCAAAATGAATCAACAGCCTAAATATAAGTGCTGAAACCATTAAACTTTTAAAAGAAAACATAGGGGCAAACCTTCATGACCATGGATTTGGTCATTGATCTTTTCTGATGACACTAAAACATAAGCAACAAAAGAAAAAAAATAGGTAAACTGGATTTCATCAAAACCAAAAACTGTTGTGCATCAAAGTACATTCTCAAAGAAGAGTAAACCTACTAAGAGAAACTATTTGCAAATCATATACCTGATCGGGCTTAATACCCACAATATATAAAGAACTCTTATAATTCAACAACAGAAAGACAACCTACCCAATACAAAAATGGGCAAAGGACCTGAATAGACTTTTCTCCAAAATGATAGCCAATAATCACAAGAAAAATGTTCAATGTCATTAGTCATTAGGGAAATGAAAATCAAAACCACAATAAGATACCCCCTCATACCTACTAGAATGACTACAGTCAAAACATGAAAAATATGTATTGGTGAAGATGTGGAGAAATTGGAATACTCAAAAATTACTTGTGGCAATTTAAAATAGTGTAGCCACTGTAGAAAACAGTATGGCAGTTCCTTAAAAAGTTAAACACAGAATTAGCATGTGACCCCTAATTCCACTCCTGGGTATACATCCACGAGGGTTGAAAGTAGGAACTCAAACATTTCATTGCAGCATTACTCCCAACAGCCAAAGGGTGAAAAAATCCAAGTGTCTATTAACAGATGAATAAACAAAATGTAGTATATATATACAATGATTATTTAGTCATAAAAAGGAAAGAAGTTCTGATACATGCTACAACATGGATGAACATTGAAAACATTATGCTAAGTGAAAGAAGCCAGATACAAAGGATAAATATTGTATGATTCCACTTATATGAAATACCTTGAGTAAACAAATTCATAGAGACAGAAAGTAGATTAGAAGTTACCAGGGGCTTGAGGGAGAGGAGAATGGGGAGTTACTGCTTAATGGTTACAAAGTTTCTGTTTGAAGTGATGGAAAAACTTTGGAAATAGATAGTGGTCAGTGGTTGCACAACTTTGGAGAAACTTCTACTAAAGAAACTTGCCTAACTGATTCAACAGTGTTTTCCAAACTTGTCCTAACTTTAGTGGTTTTATTAATGGACTACAGTTGACATTTCAAGGGACATTCTTGAAAGACTGAAACAAAGTACAAGTGATTATAATTTTGAAAGGGAGACAGAATTACCTGAAGGAACAAATCTCTCTTGTTAAAGTGAAAACTGCCTCCTCAGGACCCAAATGGGCCTGGAGAGTCTGCGTTTCTAACGAGCTCCCAGGTGGTGCTGATTTTGCGGAGCTTCCAACTGCAGTCTGAGTAGCTGCCCTCTTACAGCCAATTTGGTCAACTGATCCAAAAGTGAAGATGCTAATAGGTGATAATTGTAGCATAATTGTAGTTTTACTTGGGTTACCAAGACAAATGCCTTACTGCAAAGAAGATAATCCGAGAGAGAGCAGTATATAGCAACAAAGGGGACCTGTATAGGATGGGGCTTGTCATCTTTGTGCCGGGGATCAGGGAAGGGAGCCTTTCTTCCAAATACATTTAAAGTATTTGAAATCTATTTACCATATAAAAATCTACCTCCATTTATATGTGAATTACATACTAAAGTTATGGCAAGATCAGTCTCTCATAAGAATAAGGCAAAACAATTCAATGCAATCCCTATGAAAATGCCAACAACATTTTTCACAAAACTGGAACAAATAATACTGAAATTGGTATGGAGCCACAAAAGACCCCAAATAGCCAAAGCGATCTTGAAAAAGAAAAACAAAGCTACAGGTATCACAATCCCACATTACAAGGTAATCTGGGATTACAAAACTGTGGTCATCAAAACAGCATGGTACTGCCACAAAAAAGAGATACTTAGATCAATGGAACAGAATAGAGCCCAGAAATAAACCCACACTTACATGGTCAATTAATATATGACAAGGGAGGCAAGAACATACAACGAGGAAAAGATGGTTTCTTCAATAAATAGTGCTGGGCAAACCAGACAGCTACATGCAAAATAATGAAACTGGACCACTTTCTAATACCATATACAAAAATAGACTCAAAATGGGTTAAAGACCTGTGAGAGCCGAAATCATAAAAATCCTAGAAGAGGACACAGGTAGTAATTTCTCTGACATTAGCTGTAGCAACATTTTCCTAGATATGTCTCTTAAGGCAATGCAAACAAAAGCAAAAATAAACTATTGGGACCACATCAAAATAAAAAGCTTTTGCACAATGAAGGAAACCATTGATAAAACAAGAAGGCAACCTACTGAATGGGAGAAGATATTTGAGAATGATATGTCCAATAAGGGGTTAATATCCATAATATATAAATAATTTATGCAACTCAACACCATAAAAACAAACAGCCCAATTAAAAAATGGGCAGAGGACCTGAACAGACGTTTGTCCAAAGAAGACATCCAGACAGCCAACAGACACACGAAACGGTGCTCAACGTCGCTAATTATCAGAGAAATGCATATCAAAACCACAATGAAATATTACCTTCCATCTGTGAGAATGACTAAAATCAAAAAGACAAGAAATAACAAGTGTTGGTGAAGATGTGGAAAAAAAGGAACCCTCACATGCCATTGGCAGGAAAGCAAATTGATACAGTCACTGTACCAAGGCTCCTCAAAAACTTAAAAACAGAATTACCATAAGATCCAATAATTCCACTACTGAATATTTACCCAAAGAAAACAAAAAACATTAATTTGAAAGGATATATGCACTCCTATGTTTATGGCAGCATTATTTACAATAGCCAAGATACAGGAGCAACTTAAGAGTCCATCAATAGATGAATGGATAAGGAAGATGTACACACACACACACACACACACACACACACACACAGAAATATCATGCAAAATAAAAAGATGAAACTGTGCAGTTTGCCACAACATGGATGGACCTAGAGGGTATTATACTCAGTGAAATAAGTCAGACTGAGAAAGACAAATACTACATGATTTCACTTATATGTAGAATCAAAAAAAAAAAAATGAATAAACAAAGAAAAAACAGAATCATTCCTGTAAACACAGAGAACAAACTGACGGCTGCCAGAGGGGGTGGGGGGATAGGCAAAACTTCCAGTTATGAAATGCATAAGTCATGGGAATAAGAGGCACAGCATAAGGAATATAGTCAATGATACTGTAATAACAATGTAGGCTGATGGATGGTAGCTGCACTTGTGGTAAGCATAGCATCATGTTTAAACTTGTCAAATCACTATGTTGCACTCCTGAAACTAATATAACATTGTGTGTCAGCTACACTCAAACAATAAAAAAAAAAAAAGAATAAGGCAAAAAAGAAAGAGTGAGAAAGAAAGGGAAGCAGGGAGGGAGAGAGGGGAGATGGGAGAGAGGAGACGATGTTTGGAAAGAAGGAAGGGATAACAGTGATATGAGAGATTAGGTGTCTACATAATTCTTTTTCCTATTGAAGTCTCATCCAATTCACATTGGAATATCGTCAGTTTGCTGATAAAACCAATTACATGTGGTTAACTAGTGTTAACTATTTCTTTCTACAGTTCACAGAATAATCATTCACTTATGATCACATCTAAGGATGTGTCCTTGTTAATTAGAACACCTTAGTGGATTATTGGGCTAAAATACAGATGAAAGGTTGTATGGACACATATCAGGATAACAAAATGAAAAACAATTCTAACATCTAACCCAAAGAATTTTCAGGCCATAGTCCTAGTAGCTTTTATCAGAAAGATAATGTCAGGGGCCTCAGGCATTTTACTCCTGCAGTTAAGAAAAGTGTCCATAAGTTAGGCAACTTCTGCCTCTTACAAACTCTGTGACCTTGGGAAAATTAATTAATTACCTCTGTGTCTCAGCTTCCTCATCTATAAAGTGGGGGACATGGTAACACCTAATGACTGAAGAATGAAATAAGGCACTCACTGGCGCACAGCAGTTTTAATATGTATCAACTCTTATTACATGCATGTACTAACCCTGCATCCAAAAAAATTGCTTTTTCTTCTTTCCAAAATTTTATATCCGGATGCAAATGAAACTTGAGAAAATACCCAAGATTGAAGAGGTCAGAAGTAAAGGATCAAATTGTCCCAGAAATATCCCACAAACCAGTGGCAAACACCATGGTTGGCAGGTCAGGAGGAAGCGAGGTTATTGTGTAAGGAATGCGGTGCAGCAAAGGGGCTGAACGTTTAGGTGTTTGGGATGAGAATGATAAGGCATGGAGTGTCAGCCTTTCTACTTACTGTGGCATGACTTTAAGCAAGTTGCTTAATCTCTCTAACCCCCAGTTTCCTCATCTGAAACCATTTACTGGTGCAGTAAAACAATTCCTCTTTTGAGAGGATTAAACTAGATAATTTTTAAAATGTGCTTGGTACAGCTTGTTAATATGTGGTAGCTTAAAAAATATTTTGAGTTCTAGCAATACACTCACACCGCCATTTACTTGGAAGGATAAAAATAAGTGTATGATGGTATGACCCAGCATCCTAAATGCCTGTAAGCCAACTGGGGAGGCCAATTGGGGAGGCCAGGATAATGTACAGTAGAAGACATGTCTCTTTCCTGTTTCTTTACCCCCCCATCATTCATTTTCTTATCTATCTTGCATATAAAAATTCATGAAAGCTTCCCATCCTGAATTGGGCTATTTACAATGAAATATTTTATTGTGAAGAGAAGAAAAAAAGTGAACATATACAATGTCTCACAACTTGCCTCTACCTTGTCTAAATGTATTTCTTATTAGCACAAAAGTATATTTGCTATGGAATAGAACTTTATCATCAAGGAAGAGACTCATTTTTGTTCTGTTTTCAGTAACCAAATGAGAAACAAAGTCAAATAGAGTAGAAAGTGACCCTGGGGAAGAAGTCATCTTGGCAGATGTTGAAATAAGAGGGAGAAGGGATGAATTAAAAGACTTGGAATATCTCAAAGATGCAGGCTGAAAAATATTTTGATAATATGATGGTGCCTGTGATTCCATACCTACAAACATTTAAAAAAATAAACACAATCGTTTTCCATTAAGAACAGAAAAGTTAGTTATGTTAAAGAAAAAAACTTAACACATCTCTTTTACCAAAAGTTCTTGCCTGGAGACTTAAGTTCGCTGTTTAACCTAAGTTTCCTTTCCTCAAAGGAAAGGGCTGGAGAACCCTCTGACTTGTCGAGTTTAAACACACGGTACCCAAGCGCCACCATGGCTGAGTTTTACCACCACCCTTAGAGGGAGGCCTCAGTCACTTAGATCCTCATGGCATGTTGGGTATAGAGCCAACCAGGGTGTAGCCTGAACTAGGTTACATAGACCTTGATAAGTAAAGAGAGAGAATTTTCTAGCAATAGAAGGCTCATGGCAGTGTATTCTTAACCCAGAATTAAGGGGTAACTACGTGAGGGCAATAAACATATCTCCCAGAAAAACATGAAACTGGAAATAATTAGACAGTGATATCTATCATCGAAGGGCAAAGAATCTGTGGCCATACCCCCCTGAACATATCTGTTGTCATCTGATCTCAGATGCTAAGCAGAAAAGGGCCTGAGTAGGGCTTGGGTTGGGGAGACCAAGGGCGAGATCAAGAAAGCTAGCCTCTGGGTCTCTGGAGAAAAAAGTGGACTCTCTTTTGAAAGCATATCTAGGATTAATAGCCCTTGCTTTACAATCCAGACATTAAGTGACATTTCTGTGTTTATTTCTTAAAATCAGCCACTTTATTTTTGTATTTTTGTACATCATTTTTCATTGGGGATCAGAGGATATACAGAATGAATGGGCTAAATTCAAAGGTGTCAAGAGAATCAAATTAGACGCACTGATTTAAAGGGTGTCCTGGAAAAGGAGGTGGATGGATAAAGGCCATCCACCCAAAAGGCTATTTTGATAGCAACTAGTGACAATGAATTCAGTTTAATAGTCTCCAGCTTATATTTTCTAAATCCCAAACTCTGCTGGGTAAGTTATCATTGCTTAACTGTCCTTATTCGAAACACTAGTGGGAATGTTATCACTCTGAACCTCTGGGTACAACATTTTTGATTTTTGGCTTTTTTTTTTTTTTTTTTTTTTTGCAATCTCACCATCATTTTTAGTTTACGTTTCTAGTCATTTGCACAGATGTTGACGGAGCTGTATTCTTGCTTCAATGTCTATTGCAATATTCTTATTGCATTCTGCAGGTCCTCCAGTAAACGTTACTTGCAATATTTTTATCAACAGTTTTGGATCGGTCACAGAAACTACCATGGTAAGTGCCACAATGCCACTGGCAAGAGACAAACGTGACTTGATTATGCCATGAACACAACCTGTCAAATTTTCTATTTATTGTTCAACTTGCAGGGCCTCCTGTAAATGTTACCTGCAACATATTTATCAACAGCTTTGGGTCAATAGCAGAAACTACAATGGTGAGTGGGACTGAGCATTGAAGCCATCGTGTGAAGGAATGGGATACAGGATCGAAGAAGCACTGTTTTATATGTGTGAGACACTTACTGAATGCCAATTTCCAAGTTCACTCACCTCTAGAAAGCGATTATTTGTACACTGTCACTTTAGAAAGTCATTAGTCAAGTGTTCATTACTTAAAACTCAATAATATTTTATCTATCATGCCAGAGAAATTTTTAAAACACTTGATGTTTGGCTCGACTTAGGTACAATTATCAGTAATAAGCATCATGTATCATTAAAGATATTTAAATATTTATATCTCTAATGTTTCAGAAATACAAATTTCAAAGTTTAGGGGGTATTTTTTTTATAGCCAGTCTTTTTCATATAATGGAAGTTTTTAACATAGTCAAGCCTCGGATATGCAACATTAAAGATACATGCCAAGGGGCTGACCTTACACTAAATACACACATGTGTGCGCACACACATGATCTTGTTGCAAAAGAAAGTAGCCCCGAGTCCATAGCAAACGCATCATATGCGTGGCTCCCCCTCAAAAAAAAAAAACCCAATAAACATAAAACTAATTATAAGCTCATCATCATGTATGTACAAGTATGTTCCATGTACATGAAAAAGATTTCAGATACTACAAAATCCACCAATATTTCTTATAAATTTCATGGTGATGGTGTTGCTGTGACACAGCCTATGAGATCAAGAGCCTTACAGTGCTAGGTGATAGTGTGGAAATTGACTTTTGGGTGAAATTTTTTCTTGGTCCTCACACAGTTTATTTTAAGTCCTCAATCAATTGGCAGGTTCTAATTTTCATGACTACGTAAAGTAGCCATATTACCGGATGAAGTCAAAATAAAATATGGTTGAACTTGACTAAGTACTTTGATGGCTGATGTCCTAGAAACACTCAAGTGAAATAATGAGCATAATGCCATTGGGAAGTAAAAAATAGTGTTCCCTTGTCTTTATGAATTTTCTCTTTCAGGCTACTAGGATTGTGTTTAACAAATTACTGTACTTTTTGGTGTCCTCAATGCTAGAAGAAAGTAATTTACCTTTTAGCATTCCTTCTCACTGGCAAAATTAGACATAATGCAACTCCACTACCCATTTTAACATTACTGACACAGCACTGTCCAGAAATGAGCCTTCTGGTGCTTTGACAGGAGGTAGCGCATTAAGAATTTTACTCAATATAGTTTTGATAGGGTTATTAAATGACTCACAAGAAAATGTAAACATGGAAGGACTAAGCCAAGCTCTAGGCTTGGCATTCAGTTTTTGTCTCTCCCCTCTTGGTTTTATCCTGATAACAGAGGGGCAAATCTTCCAGCAGCCCAAATCACTGTCACCAGCTTTACACGATGGCATTCAATGACGATATTTGCACGACCTAATGCTGATTGCATTAATTAGAATCCTAAGTTGCTTTGATTAAACTCCTCATTGCATTTACCCTCAATCAAAAATGTAAATGTGCACCTTTCCAATGTTTATTAATGCAAGAAAAAGCTAAACATTTAAGGAGATAAAAACGGAAACTATGGATATCCTTGTTTTCCTGTGTGTTTAATAGTTACTGAAGGTGTTTAATAAATGGGCTGCTTAGGTGTTTCCTGGCCACTTATTAAGGTGTCCTTTGTCATGTTTCCTGTGAGAAACGTTGGAAATCATTGCTCAAGTGTAAAATGAACAGCCTTCCTATCTTGCCGTATCATATAGACTGTATCTCATGGTCAGAAGAGTAGTAGATATTGTGTTTCTTTTATTTCTTAGCTTTTGATGTAATGACCAACTTCATTTGGCTTTGAAAAGGGATCTTTTATTTTCTTCAATTAAAGATTTTGTGTGAAACTAAAATGAATATTTTTTTTGAAACTCTACTGTTCTTAATAAATCCTCATGCCACGTAGGGTAGGAACTGGCAAACTTTTTTCTGTAGAAGACCAGACAGTAAATACTTAAGACTCTGAGGGTCTGACAGTCTCTGTCACAACTACTCCATTCTGCCCTTTTGGCATGAAAGCAACCATAAACAATAGTAAGCAAATGGGTGTGGCTGTACGCCAAAAAACTTTACTTACAGAAACAGGCTCCACCTTGAAAGAAAGGGTCTATCCTCCCAGACCCCTCGGGTCCTACCTGGGAATCTACCTGACGCACGTGGAATATCATGGCAGCCCAAGCTTCCCTTGCAAAAACCTTGAGATTCTATCACCCATAAATTTACCCACACTTTCACAAAGTTTGACTAAAAGAAAATTGGACAAAAAAAAAAAAAGAAACAGAACCAGATTTTTCTCTGAACTGTCTTTAGTAGGAGTCAGAATACCAGACCCTTAGTCTTTATGCACAATAACGTGTGTGGTCACTGAAGACACTGCTTAGAGCTATATGGAAGCAAAAATCATTTTTGCTTTACCTATGTTTTCTGGGATGAATTTTTCCAAGAATGCTTCAGAATTTTGAGTTTCTAAACATGTTGATTTTCCTCTCTTCCCTCATGCCCCACTCTCACTCCATAACCCTGGTCGCATTACTGAAGGATTTAGTTGAGTATTTGATTTGTTTCTGAATAAGAGGCGATGTCATCTCATTAAACTATTGTTGGCACTACCTGCCCACAAAGTATAGGCTCCCTTATAGACCCAATACTGCCTCTCATCCCTTTGATATGTTAGTGTTGAAGATGCAGTTGTGTTATTCTAAGGAATGCTTTTTTATGAATCATTATGATGATATACATTATTCCAAAATACACATTTTTCTTCGTTAAGAGTCATAGGGATCTGTGGCTGGTCATTGCCCACCAACCTTGCGTTAAAAGAATTCAGTGGAACGATTTTTTTGTGGTTCCGAGAAAGGTTATATTTTGTCTTGAGAATGTCAGTTTACCATTTCCTTTTCTTCCTTTCCCCCTTTTCTTTAGCTGCTGATGGCAAGAGAATTTAGAGGAGAGGGAATACATTTGCAACACCTGTTTTCCTCATATAAAGACATACTTTAGGAATATCAGTAATGTCAGTAAAGGTCACAAGTATTTGCGCGCCACCGGCATGCAGCTCTCCCCAAGACTGGCCATCAGAAAATGAAGAGATAGTCTCCTCAAAGGATGTGATTTGGACCTGTGTGTGCTGGAACACTACCCATGCCACAGTAGCAGATCCTGACTCCCTCCTCATTTAACACTTGAGGTGGGGGAGAAAGAGCTGGAAGGGCCTAAAATGTGTTCACTCAGACAGTATCTCCAGAATAGGAGTCCAGCTCCCCCAAACTTGGCCCCAAGAGAGAAGTTCCACATGCTCTGCCGGTGACTGCTGCAGGGTGAAGAGTTGTTTTATCTCAGATCTGAGATCATGTTCCTGAGGAACTGGATGAGTGGTAGACAGCCCCTTAGGAGGATGCCCGCTGTGCTGTAACTGCTGAAATGACACCGTGGGTTCCCTTTCATTCTGTAGCTGCATACGCAATTCAGGAGGAGATGCTAACGTATCAGGAATAGCAGGTAGCTACGTTTCTTATTTCTGACTTAAGGAAGCACCAAGAGTCTACCCCAAGCCTGGCATTTTGTTAAACTGAGATACAAGGTGACCTTGGTCTCTCACACTGCAACGTTAAAGCCTGAATCCATCATAAAACAACTGCACCCACCCCCATAATTTCCAATTCAAGGCTAACTTCCCGTATCAAAGCTAGCACAGACTGAGGAGGATGAAACTTTACTGCAGTGTAGCCACAGGTTAAAACCAAAGTGCCACAGAGGCACTGTGGGGAGTCAACAAAGCATAGCCTTCTTGTTGATAACTTTATAATGTAACTAGATTGAAAAATGTGTATGTATGCAAATAAAAGAGAGCAAGAGTAAGGTTTAATAAGAGTGTATATAAGACATAGTGGTAATCTCTGTGTACAAATGCTAGACCAAATATAATAGTACCAAAATAATTCAATTTAAGGAAACCATCTGTGGCATAAGCATAGCATTAGAAGGTATTAGGAAAAGTGAAACTTTAGAAATACTAAACTTGATGTGAGATAATAGTATGGAATGTAGGTACTTGTATTTGTGTTAAGAATATAATAAAGATTATATGACTTACATGCAGCATTTGAAAAAAAATACGTATTTACTCTTATATATATTTTTTAATTTGAATGTTTCCATGACCTAATCTAATACCCAGTCAGTCATAGGAAAACAAATTTTAATACAAGGAAATATGACATTTATTTGACATAGAATAGGTCTCTGGAGAAAGAAGGCAGGAAAAGAAAATTCAGTCTGCATTTAAGCATGTCTCTCAATATTTATTCCCCCTTTAATATTTCATTAAACCTAGAAGCAGACATAAAGACAAAGACAAACTACAGAAGAATATAACTATCTCCTGTGGTTTAGAATATCATGAGAAAATAAACTTAGCTCTACATAAACAGAGATGATGCATGGATAAATCACGTGTCAAGTTTCTACCCTGTATCGAAAATCATAGTAAAGTGAAAGAGTTACAGAGGTCAAAGCCTCAGAAAATCTTTTCTTAGGATACCTATGTCTCTAGTTCCTTGAGCATCCTTTTCTATTCTTAAAGGTTTTAAGGGCAGCTGTTTATTTTAAAATAGTGTATATCATCATAAATAAAATAATCAAAAATTTAAATTCCCATACATTTATATAAACAACAAATACTTCCAAAAGACCTAATAAAAGTCTTATTTCATATAATTCCTGTCATTGTGGCACACACTGTATTTTTCCTCTAAGTTTTCTACTTGTCCTTGCTTACAAATAGGAGGATTCGTTTATTTTAAATGAACTGTTAGACATTTATTGGTTCTATCATGATGTGATAGATTTAGTACTCTCTTTCAAGTTCTGACATTGGGTGAATATGTTTTATTATTTTCTATATATAAAATTCAAAGTAGGAAACCAGGAAATACTGGAGAAGAATACTCATGGGAAAGACTTTAAAAAAAGATGTACATTAGCTGTGAAAATTTATACTGAATTTTTTTAAAGGTCAATGTTTTCATATTGTATGTCACTAATGTAATATTCTCTAGAGTCTCTCGATACACAGCTTTAAATCATTCTCAGGCTCAAGGGAGGATTGCAGTGATGTTCTCTTGGTGATTTTTCTGCCCAATACTGTCTACCTGGCTTCTCATGGCCTTGCCCATCCCAAGATTGCTTTCTGAGGGGCCCTAATTGTCTTCCCTATGGTCCAAGATATTTAACCCATTCACCTCTATTATTTCTAGCTGTCATTACTTCTCATATTAGAGTTTCTCTACCTCCAGAGCTGTCTGAGGGAAGAGATTCTCTTCTCTCCTACTTCCTACTGAAACACACTCACAGACACCTGCTCCCCTCCCCAAATCTGTTGAGGATAACTGGCTCTCACTATAAGGGATATAACAGGGGTGGATGTCAAACACTGGAGAAGCTGCATTTTCCCCCCTCAGGAAACCTTAATGAAAGCTCACAGTTGATGTATCTAGTGTATACTTTATATGTAAGTTGGATTATTGTATTTTCAATAGCCCCATTTTTGATTCTCCACATATCACACATTCCCACTCTTTATTCACACAAAATTCCAAAGCTTCTGGCAACTCCTGTTGCCAATGAAACACTGAACTGGTAATCTCTTTCCAGTTACAATCCTCTGGTCCCTTTGAACAATTCCAAAAATATGTGATGGGGACAACTTTGAGGTGCTGCCATTCTCTTGATTCAAGCACAGGAGGAGTCAGTGAGCAAACAGGACGGGATGGAAGCCTGACTGGGCCCACAACAGTGCCCTCTTAGGTTTGAGAATTTGCCATGCATGCTTGGTAAAATCCCAAATAAAAGTCAGCTGATAAAATTTTCCAAGTTAGAAAGTTTGTATGTTGTATAGTGGAGAACCTTAAGGTTATTCCTTCTAATATTTCAGCCTTTCCAAATAAGCTGGGTTTTGATGACTGATTTTCAGAAATTAGTAACTATTTGATTACTAGCATTCTTTAAGCCTATGCTGGGCACTATTTCCGAGACCTGCCGCCTCCAAAATACTGTATCAGCCTGATAATTAGGATGGCTGTATTTGAAAAAATATCATAGGAATTTGGATAGCTTAGTAATAGGTAGAAGGAACTGGATTGAAGCTCTTTTCCATATACCGTAATCTTTACAACTTAGTATGTTTTTCTTCTTTTGGCCCTAAGGGAATAAACCAAAACTGACCTTCCTGAGGTGGTATCCACTGTACCTGGTAGAGTAACCACTATCCCAGTTTTGTCTGGGACTGAGTAGATCCCATGAATGTGGTACTTTGGGGAATAAAACTGGGAGGTTCTCAGGCAAACCGGGACAAGTTGGTTACCATTAGAGTAAAATAAACAATGACCAAAAATCCAAGCACCAAAGATGTGGGGATGGAGCAAATGGCGAAAAAAGGAAAAAGAAAGAGAGCAAGAAGGAATGAGTATATATCATCTTAAATGACCCTAAGTGTCAAGAGTGGACAACTATTAGCTCTGAATCATAGTCCCACATGGCTATGGAACACCATTAAAGCCTCTTTTGGGGTCTGCTCTACCAAGCAAAGCAACCATTTCCATGAACCAAAAGATCTTTGAGTAGAAATTCCCAGGAGAGAAGTCACTGCCCCAAGCTGATTTACTGGCAAGGAAGTATACTCCCGGATCAAGTGGGAATGACAGGGTGTACCTGAGTCTCTCACAGGGAGGAGCACCTTTGTCAGAAGGTGTTCAGACTAGGAAAAATGAAAAAGATCTCTGTATTGATGAAGTTTCAAGTCAACTACTGTAGCTACAACCCATTCAGAGAAATGAGAAAATATTTAAGAATTTTAAAAGTAAGTAGCATGATGGAATTATCTTGTCAACACGAAGCATTTCAATATTTATATAGATGGATGTAAAAATATTGTCCCATCATGTCAAAGTTTTATGATAAGATTTCCACTACCAAAAGTACAGAGTGGGTTTCCTTCTGCCCAGAGCATCTGAGCAGAATGAGAATAGAGATCATGTCGTTTCTGATTTGGAAAAGGAATCAGTTTTGACAATCTGCCATCACTGACTTCTGTACTCATGGTTACCTTTCTCTGTGGAAAAATCAGCTTGAGTTAGTATTATTTCCTCTCAGAATGAATAATTTAAACATGAAAAAATTCAACGAAGTCAACCTATTCCATTAGTGTTCTGGTTTGGTTGGGTCTTCTTCTTTTCTCCCCTCTGTTTCCCCTCCTAATAGAACTGAGTAGTTTATTTTGACCAAGATATACACAGCCTGGTTCATATAGACACCAATACTGCACAAAATCAGGGGGAGGAATGAGGGGGAAGTGTAGATGGACCTCTTATGCAAGACTGGGTGATAACTAACTCTTATACATGGGGTTTCTATAGGACTACCGAGTGAATATTTTTCTGAGACAACAGTGGAATGATTCACGGCTGGCATATAGCGAGTATCCTGATGATTCCCTGGACTTGGACCCATCCATGCTGGACTCCATTTGGAAACCAGATTTATTCTTTGCCAATGAGAAGGGTGCCAACTTCCATGATGTCACCACTGACAACAAATTGCTTCGAATTTCAAAAAATGGCAAAGTACTCTACAGTATCAGGTAAGCTTCCGTTGGCTGCACCTATCTACTTCTCCATTTTCCTTCTGGCCTAGAGCTGTCTGATTCTGGAGGGCAACATGCATATAAATATTTGACTTTTGTGGTCAATTGGTTATCATCTGAATCTTAAAACTGGTGAGAATGCCAGAGATTCCTATGGTCTCAGAAGTGTGATTCTCCACAACAAAAATATATTTGGTAGGATGGTGGGTAGATATCATGTAAATACCTGTATATGTGTATTTTTGATTGCTTCAATAAAAGGAGTACAAGCCTTTAGTTCAATTAATCATTGAGAATAATGTACAAATTCTCCACTTCAAGTAGTTTTGCCATTCTATAACATGTAACCACACATACAAAAACATTCAATGGCTCAGCATGGTCAGTGACAGTATACTTTGGGCTGGGTGAGTGAAAAACTGGTCCTAATCTCAGATCTGCCTCTAACTAATCACATGACCTTGATCTCTTAACTTCTCTTGGGCTTGAACTTGGGAGTAGCAAATTCTGAGATTCATTTTTGCTTTTACATTCAAATACAATCTTCTCCAGAATCTTTATCACCCCAAACTCAAAATAGTATCTTTCTTTTCTGAACACTAGTAACAGTTTCTCTGTGAATCTGTAAGGCTCTTATTTCTTCCTACCTCATGCTTTGGCTATTTTTGTGTATGAATTTAGAATAAGAATAGATCTTTTGAATCATACAATAGAGAATCAAATACAAATTTTGCCACTTACTAAGCTACATAACCTGTAACCCTCAGTTACCTAATTATAAAACGGGAAACACTAAATTTATCTCTAAGTATTCTTGTAAGAATGAATGATGTAGAGGAGAGGTCAGCAAATATTTCCTGTAAGGGTCTAGACAGTAAGTATTTCAGTTTGTAGACCAGACTGTCTCAACTCTGTCACAACCACTCAACTCTACCATTGTAGCACAAAAGCAGCCAGAGACAATACTCAAACAATTGAGTATTCCTGTGTTTCAATAAAATTTTATTTATAAAAACAGATGGTGGACTAGATTCGGCCCTCTGGTTGTAATTTGCCAATCCCTGATATATTGTATATAAAAATACTTGACACAGTACCTGACACAGAGTATGTGCTCAATAAATGCAATGGTGGCTGCCTGTATTTTAAAGTTAACATTCTTTCTAAATAGTAAGCTCTTTAAAGCCAAGATATTTGGATTTTGCGCCTTTTGTAACTCCTCCCAAAGGTCCAAGATGGTGTATTGTATATGAGAGATATTTAATACATTAAACAAGCAGTGATGTTTTAAAGATCCTTTATAGAATTCTCCCTTTCTCTCCAATCTTATTATAAAGAAAATGGGCAGCTATCCTTGCAAATAATTTTCAAAAGTCTGTAGACTTACCACCATCAAAAAACTCATTTCACAACTCTATATACAATTTAAGTCTGTACTGTATATTCCATTCTTAACCTAGTAATTTCACAGTTTGCTAATGGCTGACAGACCCAATGTCTTGTGGAATGAAAGAGGCTGCTCATTTGTAACAACTGGCAAAGTCACTGCTTACATGAAGAACCAGGAAACATCCTCTGCTTTATTTTGAAGGAACTTTACTTTTATTTTTATTTTTCTAAAGATTTTAAGGAAACACACAATATTTTACATGGTGATGTGTTTGGTGTAAGATGCAGTATTGGGCACAACCTAAGTCGATGTGACCTGATGAAATGGGACATATGTAGAGCGTGGTGCTATGGAGGAGAGTTATAAAAAGCAGCACGGGGTATCAGCTGCTCCAGCTAACCCTCTGGGCCTTGAGTGGCATGTGCTCTAGTAAATACCTGGCATCATGCAATACAGAAATAAAACTAGGGTTTTTTTTTTTCTGTTCTGTGAAGACCTTTCCATTCTAGAACCATGAAGAAGATGTTTCCCAGACCTAGATCCAGAGGCAATTCTTCTATCTTTCGTTCCCAGCGTAGCATATTACAAGCTCTGAAATATCCTCACAATTGTTTTGGATTGGGTAGAGTCTGTCCCGTGGCAGGCTGGCTTAGACTTTTCCTTCATTGTGGGTGTTCTATGAAATCAGAGGAAAGATCCTTGGTGTAGAACTGGGCATGTCATTTTAGAGAAACACGGCTCTTGGCAGATTTGAACTACAGGAATCTAATTATTTGCCTGGAAGGATTTTCAATGAGCCAGACACTGTGCTGGGCCTAGAGATCCAGAGCTGAATAAGATAGGATCCCTGCCCTGGAAGGGCTCCAGTCTAACAAGGCAGGCAGATAGAAGATAAATTAAGTAATAGGAATAAATGAGGAACAAGGAAAAGAAAAATGGCTCTAACTTTGCAAATGAATGTCATTCAAATATTGTTAGAATTTGGGGACTGACACCTATACACTTGTTTACTTGAGTCACTGGACTCGATTTAACTAGAGGTCCAACTCAAGTTTAAGGCCCTGCGGGTGACAGTTTCTGATGTTTTAAAGGTGCTGGAAAGATCCCTGCTGATGTTTCATCAGGAAGGATTTTCCCTCTACTCAGGCTTACAATGCAAATACCCCTGGAAGAGGGAATCCATTGACCTAAATTCACACTAACCTGTAAGGAGCTGATAGGAAATTTTCTTTCTGATAGTACATTTAATGTCTATGAAGAATAATGAGAATGAGAAAATCGGATGCCTGAGATGAGAAATCAGGATGAAGAGAGTTAAGAAAGATACAAGGAAGGGATACAACGGAAGTACCAAAAATAACATGAATTGTCTCTACCCTACACATTTAAATAATTACTTAAACATTGGTTCACATTAAAAAAATAATGTTCTGTGGTGATGCTTTACATTTGCATTTTCTGAAACCTAAAACAAATTGATGATAGCATTTCATCTATGAACAATCCCATGCTTCCTTAGCTTTGTAGCTTCCCACATGGAAACCAAAGTCTAAGTTTTTGATAGCCAAACAAAACCCAAAGAGAACTATGCAGTCCATTGATGCCATAACGAGCAAGATCACACTTCCCAAGAAGTTTCCCAAAAGGCAGCATTTTAAAAAAGAGGGGATAGTAGACCAGAACTCCACAAGTGTCCTGCAGATTCAAACACTTGAAGTTTTTTGGTAAGAATCAAGTGAATCTTGTATATACTTATTTTTATTTTAATGTTTATTTGTTTATTCTTGGGGTGGAGGAGGAGAGAGGAGAGGGGAGGGAGGGAGGGAGGGAGAGAGAGAGGGAGAGGGAGAGAGAGAGATTGATTGAGAGAGAGAATCCCAAGCAGGCTCTACGCTGTCAGCACAGATCCCAACGCAGGGCTCGATCTCATGATCCATGAGATCATGACCTGAGCTGAAGTCAAGTTGGATACCTAACCAACTGAGCCAACCAGGGGCTCCACAAACAAATTTTTTAAATAGGAACTAAAAGTCTTAGTTCCTTGTTAGAAAATTTCTATTCAGTGTTGCAAGACACAGTCTTTACTGGTGAAAAAGTGTCAAATCTATTTTTGTATGCTTCTCTTCTGATTTTTTCTTTAATATTCACTTCCCTAATATGTTTGATCTTACTCCGTTTTCTTTTTAAGTCTTTTTGTTGACCCACTCCATTATGTATTGATCATCCCTGACCAAAGTGTAAACAAAGATACACATCCTGCTTTGTACATTCTTTTCAGAGATAGTCAAATTCTAAATTCATGTTACTTAAAAAGGCCTGAATCCATAGTGGAATAGTGAGGTGAGCCTTGAGTATTGTATATATTATTGCTCAAACAATATCTGTTGAATTGAATGTAATGAATTGCAGTAGAAGTCAGGGCACCATGGCATAGGGTATGCAATATGAAAGAAAAAAGGAGAGGGTGAGTATTTTTGGAGAAGAGCATCTTGTCTCACTTGTCCACAATGTCTTTGCTAATATTTATTTTCTTCCTTTACTTCCCGTTGCTTCTGAAAATTTTCTGCCAGCATTCTGACTTTTATAGCACCATAGGCATATTTTTTTTAATTTGAAGGAATTATATTGCAAAATATCTAATCCAACACCTTGTTTTACCAATGAGGAAGTGAATTCTTCCAGCAAGTTAGGTGAGGTAAAATAATGGAGCCCATAAATAGGAAAGCTAGGACAAGAATCAAAGCTCTTCAGTTTTATATAGCATATGTAGCTTATATAGCATATCTACTTTCTGAAAAATTTTGCTATCCCAGGGACCAAAGGGCTGAATAGACCCATTAAAGTCATTAAGTCAACTTCCCTACCTTCAGGCAACCTGTTGAGAACTTATTCTCATTTTAAAGACCTTTAGAAAAGGAGACTTCATATTCTCTCTTTGGATCCTATAATAAGTTAGTCTAGCATTGTACAGAAACTCTTCCTTATATAACTTAAATCACAGTTGTTACATCTTAAATCAGTAGCTTTTCCCTACATTTGTTAACATTATAAACAAACGGCTACCATTTTTGGAAGAATGGAGGGAATTGCCTCACTGTTTTTACTTTCATACATTTTTGTCCCACTAGAGTTAGTAGACATCTGCTTGGTCACCAACACTATGTTGCTGATTTGATTTTACAGTATGTTCCACTCTAGCCCCAAGATGTTCTTCATCTCCCAGTTTTCATTTTGCTGTGTTCTGAAACTTATGATGTTGAATGCTGTCTTGGCTATTTCTGATACTATAGTAGACAAGGGTTTTAGAGTAAAACACCCCTGGGCTTGAGTCTCTGGCCTCAGAACCTGCTGTATGACCTAGGGAGATTTGTTACTCTCTGAACTTCTATTTTTTTCAGCTTTGAAAAAGATGATTTTGGTTAAGAACGTTAGTAGAATACAATATATATTATATGGATACAGGTCAAAAGTGGCATTGCCATATACTCTAGGGCTCTTGGTATTTTCTTATAATTAATGATAGTGTTTTTTGTTCCAGCCTCTAAGACAAAGAGTTAAATGATCAAGATAACTCCCTACAAATTCCAGACAAGGATGGGATGGACCTACTCCTGGAATGTGACCCTATAGAGTAGGGTTCTTAACCTGAGGGCTAGGTGAAAACTCCAGGGGGTCCCTGAATCTCCCTAAAGTGTATGCATGTTTCATGTATTGGGGTATTCAGCTTTTTTGTTTGTTTCTTTAGAGGAAATGGTCCTTATCGTTCTTAAGGAAGCTACCATCTTCCAACTGTTATTTTTGCTTTTATATTTATTGCATGCCTCCAGAATTGGTATATCTGAGGCAAAGTTGGTAAGGAAATATTGTTTGCCTTCAGCGTCTTCTTATTTGACTGACCAGGTACCTATGGGCTTTATGCTACCCTCCAAACAGAGACTCCTCCAAACCATAAATAATTATGGGATTGCTCCTCCACAACAGTACCCCTTATCACCAAGATATCTGTTCCCCTCATCGTCAAATGTTATCTGACCTGAAACTCATTCTTTTATGGCACTGGAGGTGATTTGCTTGTTAGTCAAATGTTATCTGACCTGAAACTCATTCTTTTATGGCACTGGAGGTGATTTGCTTGTTAATCTCTCTTGATTTGATTCATAATTCTAGGTGTGAATGATTCAGTGTTCCACCTTCCCAGTAGTACTTGAGTTGTAATAGAGAACTCTTGGCGATTGACATGCCTCTCCCTCTGATGATAAAGGCACCACTGAGAGTAGGTGGAGTGTAGATTTCTAGACAGACATCCAACGGTGTTCTGCAAATAATCCTATCTAATGACCAACTCTACCCACACATATAAAAGGCCAACTTTTCTCACATAACCTCCTATCCTTGACTCAGCCTGCAGCTTGATGCAAGAACTTCAGAAGATTCTAACTTTAGTTACAGGATGATTTTTATGGCATAGGAAAAAAGAAAATTCTCTATTTAGATGTCAGAGCTGGAAATAAAATGCAGTGAACTAAGACCTGCCTAAATGTTACCAATGGATACTTTTATTATCTTACTCTCAATTTTGATGAGGCACATAAGCCCATATTTCCTGTTAGAAGACAGCTATGAAAGCTGTGATTTCTTTGTGCATATGTGGACCGTGTTTATCTTTATATCCTATAATCCAGGCAAAATTACATTCTCATTTTCCAATTCTGTGCCCAAATCCTCATTACTTTTGTGACTTGACTTAATGCAGTAATTAATGACTGTAACATAAGCGCCCACATCAGAATTAAGCAGCAAGTTTTTAGAGAAGTGCTGGTAAATGCCATGGAAACCACAAGGATTCCATTCTTCCTAGAGGCAAGCTAGGTTGGGAGGTTGGGAAGCAGTGGCATACACAAACACTGGTTGATTCATCAGGAGCTAAGCAATAAAAAGAAGGTATTTCTGGAGAGTGGCTCTCGAAAAAGGCAACATTGAGGGTAGAAGTATTAGAGTCTAGAAAGTGTGTTCTGTATATGACAGACTCTCTTAAAGTGCTGGAAAGCTCTGTCAAGCTCCTGACTGGGTTCAGAAATACACATATACTTAAGGGCATAATATTGGTTCAAACGCAACAGAGTAAGGATTCTACCCTTGTTTGAAGGAAAAGAGGGGGTTGTGCAATGAAATACAAGGCAACTAGTAGATCTTCCTCCTCTTGGAGGTAACTTTCCACTTCATTAACATTCATCAGAGTTTGCTCTGAAGGTGATGGTGCAAAGAACAGAATACTGAGAAGGTAGCTCAGGGCATCAGGAACTCCACACTTCTTTGCATCATTTACTGTATCCTCCAGGCTCATGGAACTGCCTCTCTAACCCCATCAGTCATTCGGAGTCTTAGTTTCCTTGTCCATAACATGAGATTGAACTAGAAAAGATTAGATAAAATCTGAGGCTCCTTGGAGCTCTAGCATACATCTATAACTCAAAATGATCTCCTTCCCAAACCACAAAATTCCTTCAGGATGAAGAAATAAGAGTGAGTCCTTTGTGTCCCTTGGGGCTTGGGAGTAAGCAAAAGAGGATTCTGAAGTTTAAGGTGCCTCTCTCAAACTACTTTTGGATCTTTGAATCTTTCTCTCACAAACTGAATATTCAACTCCTGAGAAGAGGAACCTGATTTTGGAGTGAGGCAGGGAAGAATGGACTACGTGTAGTTTAAGAGGCAGCCTTATATGCAGTATGTAGTTTACACAATGACAAATACTCAATACCAAACTCCCTATTGAGAAATTTCACGATTGCAAATTAGATCATTTATACCCTCTGATTCACTCAGCAGGAGTATCCATGAGATATTATTTTAGAATGTATTCAAGAATTATGGGTTTATATACTTTTAGACAATTATACAAAGATGGTAGGCTGGGACAATTATTAACTAGATATGTAGGCTTAACTAGATATGTAGGCTAAAGGAAATTACCCGGTATATTTGAGCCAGTGGAGTTGAAGGGTAGATCTGCTATTACTCATTACCTGAATTATCTTGTGGCAGGAAGCCAAAGGAAATTCAGAGGTCCTAGTGAGTCTGTTCAACTTATGTTGACGTGGGCTCCTGCCTGGTCCATAGTGCTGTCTTTGAAAGCCTCCCTGGATGGCATTAATCCCAAAATAAATACATATAATATCACCAGGGCTCCTATGAGACATATGAATTACTCGAGCACATTCTCAAAGCACATAATCCAAAGGAAAGGCAGGCCATTTTAAAATGGGAAAAAAATTATACATCCTCAAAGTTCAGTAGTCTCTCCAACAAGTCTATCCTTGCTTGTGGCATTTAAAATTACAAACTAATGTCTGTACTGAAGAAGATACAACATTTATCACTGGACAGTCATTGAAAGACAGTTAAGGATGTATTGAATTATAAAGTTCTACACATGACATACACTCGGAGCAAGACCATCCCATATCTGATTGATCATTTCTTCCAAAGGACAGTAAAACAAATGCTTTATTTGATGTTTCATTTTAGTAGGGATTACACACAGAATGCTATGGGGGTGGGGAAGACATCAGTTCTGAGATTTAGGAAGACTTGGATTCAAACTCAATCTTACTAGGTGACCAGGAGAAGTCATTTAACCTTTCTTTGATCTGCAATTTTTCTCAGTTCCAGATTCATACTAAATGTGCAATGGATATCATAATAACCCCAAGTTGGCTATGGGATAAAGGGGAAGAATAGGGGGGAGACAGCTCTCCCCATTCTCCCTAACCCACACCCATGGACATTTCCTTATTCAGTGCCCATTAACACTCAGGCTCCACTCACCTTCCATACTTAGTTTCAAGCAGATGGATCCCCTCCCTGCCTTGGGTTTCCTCCTGTTGGGAGACCTTTAGCTCATGACAGAAGGGATAGTTGCATTTTCTTTCAGATAAGGCTCAGGTCTCCTCTTTATCTGCCAGTTAAAAGTAAATTGAGGAACTGTGCTGGATTTCAAAGTGTTACCTGGTGAACGATGGAGCATCCTACCATCTGACCAGGGCTCCGTTCTCTCTCCAACCTTTCCCACCAGAAACAGCAGCCAGTACCCTCTACCACTGATCACAATAGAACTCTTAATGAAGTAAAATACCAACAAAGTAGCACAATTTTTCTCTCAGATGTTAGCAGATACAAAGCAACTTTGGTTATCTTCAAACCATATCTGCAGTTCACAAGCATTTGTTCTCTTTTGCCAAAAGTAAAATAATCCCAAACAAAATGTTAAGAAAATTATTATACAGTACTTTTAGATATATAGTAATCATGGACATGTCAGTTCTCGTTATTCTCATGTGCAGGCCTAATAACATTTTGTCTTCATGAATATTTGGGTATATAAATAAATTCTAGATATGAAATGGTTTTGAAATTTAACATGTAACTAAAATGTGAACAGTATTAGTTGAGTCTTCGATACTTTGAGTTCTTCTTTCCGGTGGTGTCCAATTTAGCCTTCTCCTATTCAACACCTTCAAAACATTTTTGTTCAGGAAATATCAAAGCATTTGGAAAAGTTTTAGCCACAGATTTATCAGCTGCTCTCCAAGTTGAATCCAATCCATATTTGGACTTAATTAACATGGGCTAACCATATGTGTGCACATTTTCTGAAAGGACCAGGCACAGATGGGAACAGATATTGTATTTCTGTCCTTCTCAGCTAGTATTGCTCAATGCATATGGGTATTTTCTGATGCCTTTATAATGTTTGGTAAACATGGACCTTCCTAGTCAGCCACTGGCATTTTCGTTAGGGGAAAGGAGAACTGCTGATGAACCAGCAGTGATGCAATTTATCTCCTCCAAACCCCAAGGTCAACGGGGAAAAACAGGTCCTCTTCTTCTTTTTTTTTTTTTTTGAAATTGACTAAGAGGATAGAGTCTAATTGTACTGCTTAGAACCAATATGAGGTTTACGTTCTGCCCTAACAATATTGAAAAACGATTGATCTCTGGTGCCCTAGCCACACTATTCTGAGCCGTGTTTTCCATCCAGTTTCATCCTTCCATTTAATAGTCTCAGTATCAAAGTCTGCTCTAGGGGATATCGGTAGGGAATGTAAGAATCCATCAGCTCAAATATGTAAAAGAGGAAATGACTAACGGTCCTTAAAACATCATTCTTTCACCAGGATTGCATCTTAATAGTCATGGGAGCCTCTCACTAAATGTCTATTATATGTAACAGCTAAGAGAAGGTAGCAGCTAAGAGCAAGGATATGCATTGGGAACTTTCTTGAACTCCTAATAATTTACACACCACGAATTTGCAATCCTTACTTATGTGGAAGGCCTTCCTCCATACAGCCACACCTGTGCTTGCCCACAGATTAGGTGAATAATAGCTCAGGGCTGGAGTGAGCAGGACCCTCACCTACACTTTTTATGATGAATGAGTTCAAAGCAGCCATTTAATTACAAAGCTTTCAAAAGATGAGTTTAAAAATTTCATTCCTTGCCTGCCTTGCCAAAGTTGGACCAATTATTTTTGTTCTCCATAGATCAAGATCCTTTTGTGGGTACCATGGGTTTTGATTCAGGAGCATCAAATGATTACTACAAATCCTACTTCTCTTATACACCCAAAGGGCCCGCTCAGGATCTAGGTCTGTAAGGGTATGTCATCTGTTCTAACCAATCAGTGTGAGCACTTATCTAGGCCCCGAGGGAGTAATTAAAAGACTTCTGCTTAATTCAGTTCAGGTATGTCTCACTGACATAGTCTGGAAAGATTCTTTAAATGGATGTTTGGAAACAATTTTAAAAAGTTGAAGAATAAATGCAAACTCTTGGGATATATTCCATTAAAAGAATATATATATAGAAATAACAAATTGATAATATTAAACTAAAAATCTCCTTCAAGAGAGAAACTGTTATTTCAAGTGTCTGATATGCACAGTGCCCAATAAACACTTGTCAAAAACTGCTGAATGGATGTGCTAGATTACAACCCAGGTGGAATTCTGTAACACTAATTCCTTCTCCCTATGGACCTGGTGCTTGCCCTCCTCTGTGCTGTCCTCCTTCCTGACAAGTACCATGAGCTTCTCAAAATTTATAGCAGAGGTTCATCCAATGCATGTTACAGCCACCTCCCCAACTTCCTTTGAAATTTCTCAGTGGCTCATTTTCTAGTCCAGAGACTAGGGACAGTGGTGCCCCGACACACTGCCACTGCCCTGACTACCTTTGCATGTTCATGTGTTTTAATAGGCATGGATTTGGTTTCCTCTCTGCTGCACATGGAAACTGTCCTCATACCCTGCTTGGCATCTATCCCAGTTTCTTGGACACACCCACCATATTCTTGGTTGCCAGAGGACTAAGCTTGGTTTCACTGTCTTGGCTTGACCAGCATGCCTCTCTATTGTGACTGAGGATCACAATTCACACCTCTTGTCTCACAGCCCCTGGTACAGTCACACAGAACCCTACTTGAGCTTAATTGTCCTGCCCTGGTATCAAGTAGAAAGTAGTATTTCCCAAAAAGAGTGTTAGCATTGCTGAAAAATTGAAGACCCCTTTCTCAATCCCCTTTCCTATTTCCCTTTCAAAAATTTTCTCCTTTTAATCTATCATGGTGACAGTAATTAGAGTCATCCGTTGGGACATACTAAAGTGGTGCTTCTTAAAATTTGCTCCAGGACACCAGCATCAGTATTATGTGGGGTGCTTATCAAGAGGGCCAGAGAACTTGCATTCATATGCCCTTCAGATGACACTTAATGCCCACCAGGGTTTAAAACCCACAATGATAAACGTTTCTTGGTCAGACAACCAGCCTGGCAGTGTCTTTAAATCCACTAACTCCCTAACTCTTCCCTTCCCTCTCTCCATCTGTGGGTTGTATTAATGATGCACTTTTAACTTGACTTCTAACTTGCCCCCAGGCTAATTTCACTTAAGGTCTAGGTGGCTGAAGATGACACACTTGTTTGATACTTGATGTATCCTATCAAATCTCCCTGGCATTAGAATGTCACATGGTTCAGATATTTCAAAGTACAACTCAGAGGAGAGATTCAACAAACCTACATTATGTCGTAAGGCTGTTCTTATGTTCTTGGGGGAAAGAGTGGATTGTGTTCTAGGATGTTGGATGACAAAGTCCAATGGGGGGAGTAAATATCTCACCTATATACCTGGATTGCCAGAAAGTTCCTATTTTAAGTAGCATTATTACTTGCATTGAAAGTTTTCACTATATTCAAGAGTGTAGGGGCACCTGAGTGGCTCAGTAGGTTAGGTGTCCAACTCTTGATCTCAGCTCAGGTCTTGATCTCAGGGTCATGAGTTCAAGCCCCACAGTTGGTCCGAGCTGGGTGTGAAGCCTATTTAAAAACAAAAAAGGGTGCAAATTGGCCTATAAGAGGAAATCCTGTAAGTTGGTCACCTTCACTTACAGTTTAGAATCATAAAAATTTTGAGCAGGATAGGGCTGTGGGTAGGTGGAGAATGAGGCCAGAAACTTAGTCAAGGTCAGATCGCTCTTTATGGGTAAACTACGTCTACCACCCAGGTCTCTTCTACACTGTGAGGCTTCTACTCTGTGAGGCTACCACGGGAGGCTAGAGGAGTTCTTAAAAGAACAAGTCATGAGAAGTCTGGATTTCTGAAGAAAAATGGAAGCGGTATTCCTCCTTTCCTTAGAAAGCAACTAAAGTGTCTATAATCCACTCTCCTGACTTCACAGACAAAAGAGGATGAGAAATTAGTAAGAATTTTTCCTGAGGAGAAAATGTAGTAGAGTGGAAAATAATAAATGGATCTGACACCAGTTAAAGTTTGGTTCAAATCTAACTTGGGTCACTTAAATAAAGGTTTTGTGACTTTGGGAAAATGGCTTAATCTCTAAGCTTCACTCTGGCTGGCTCAAAAACAGAGAGAATGCTGTCTGCCTTGCGTGAGAGTATTCCATGACTGTAAACCAATAAGAGTGCTTGGCCTACAGCAGGCGCTCAGAGAATTATGATTGTTAAGAGCATCACTGTCCTCACTAGATTTCTTTAAATGTTGTTTACTTACTTTGAGAGAGAGTGAGAGAAAGAGAGCATGAGTGAGCAGGGTAGAGGCAGAGAGAGAGAGAGACAGAATTCCAAGTAGGCTCCATGCTGCCAGCACAAAGCCCAAAGCGGGCTCGAACACATGAACTTTGAGATCATACCCTGAGCTGAAATCAGGAGTTGGACTCTCAACCAACTGATCCACCCAGGCACCCTGTCATCACTAAATTTTTATTTTTCCTTATTAAGTATTTTAATGCAAAAAAAAAAAAAAAACCCCACCGCAGGTCTTACCCCTCTGCTGGGTTTTGTGGTGTGCTACATAGAGGGTGCTCAACGTAGTCCCTAACAGAGGAATGATAGCAATATACCAGAGACTCCCTTGCTTATCCTGAAAAACACAAAGCATCCCCTTGTCCATCCTCTCCAAGAAAGACATATGACTGTAACCATTAGAATCAACTCTACCAAAATAGTACATTGGTAATCTTTGCTTCAGGTAAGCGGATCACTCATTAAAATTTGTATTTCTACCTGAAAACTCGTTTCCTCTTCAAATGGCTTTTTTTTTCCCCTGAAGAATCTCTCCCTAGGAATGAACTCCCAAGTCTGACACCGAGTTTCTTATGAACCAGTAGTTGCTTCATGAATCAAGGAGCTTTCCAATGGAAAGTTAAGTGATTAATTTGCATCTGTCTAGCAATGTGAGAAAAGTCTGCCGTGGACCCAGCTATCTGTCCAAGGCTCAAGGACAGGTGGCCTGAGCTTCCTAATTTTCCCTCAGCTTGATTTGCCTTATTTCTACTGAGAACCTGCTAGCAACTTACAGAAGGGGCAAGCAAGCTTTGCCAGCTTCCTCTATCTTTTAATTTGGCAATACTCTCTGGGCTCTGATGACTGGGTTCCTCTCTTCTAAATCCGTAGTCCTTTCCCATTTCCACAGAAAAGCCTGGATTTCTCCCATAGGACTTTAGGATGCCGACTCATCCATTTGGTCAACAAATATTTATTGAATGTCTGCCCCATGCCAGGCATCATTTTACATGGTAAATAACACAGTCCCAGGCTCTGTGGATCATGCACTGTAATACGGGAGAAATACACGGAAAGCTAGCTGAAACACTTTACAAGGTCTGCACCTGTTAGTCATTTAAACTTTGAGTAAGGTGTAAACCCAAGAGCTAGTCTTATGGGCAAAGTGAACTAAACAGGAGAGGGAAGGGAAATGAGGTTTTTGGGAGACTCACTTCCTGTGTTTCATTTTATTTATTTTTTTGCCTTTAAAATGAAAATGTTGGGGCGCCTGGGTGGCTTGGTCGGTTAAGCGTCCGACTTCGGCTCAGGTCATGATCTCACAGTCCGTGAGTTCAAGCCCCGCGTCGGGCTCTGTGCTGACAGCTCAGAGCCTGGAGCCCATTTCAGTTTCTGTGTCTCCCTCTCTCTCTGCCCCTCCCCTGTTCATGCTCTGTCTCTCTCTGTCTCAAAAATAAATAAACGTTAAAATGAAAATGTTTGCTCAGCCTTCTTACGCTCAGGAAAGTAACCGGGCCCCTGCTAAAGGAACTTTACTCTCTACCTTGTGCAAACAGGAGCATGGGTGCCCTGAAAGCATGTATGTCAACCACAGTGACAGTGGGGGAATGTGTGATAATGCTTCAGGAAATGAGTTCTTCAACAAAAATCAAATGGAAGATGGGTGGCCTCAGCTCAGTGCCTTCAGGTGCAACGGCCTTAATATTTCACATCATGGAGAAGAGGCGAGCATATCTGATATGCTGTAGGCAGTGTCTGCCAGCAAAAAGTCTGAGTTTCAATTAAAATATTTAATTCTGTAAGACCCACCAAAAATAGATGGAGAGCCAGAGTAAAGAAGATAAAAATTGTTCACGTTTCAGGATAATGTTGTATGTGTCAGTCTTATTTGGTGCCATTTCTACAATTCAGTAGAGATGAACAGAATAATATCAAGCTCATCCCCCCTCCCACAAAACTCACATTTTTAAAAATAAAAAAAATAGCTTAAAAATAAATGTAGTGGTAGTTCCTTTTGAAGGTTCTTGACAGGGAAGAGAACACAAGGGAATGTTCTGGGGTGATGGATATATGCTAAATCTGGATCTGGGTGCTTTTTAAAGAGGTGGATAGAGATGTAAAAAGTCATCATGCTGTAACTTAGGATTTGTATGTTTCCACTGTGTTTAACGTATACTTCAATGAAAAAGAAAAAAATAAGTAAAGGGCAAGTCTGAATTTTAGGCTTGCAGATGTGTGGTAAATGAGACATCATAAATTATGGGCTCTGTGACCCATGAAGGGATTGATTACGTCTTTACAAAGGCTTCCCATTTTCTCAGCTAATGACACGATTTAGCAGACTATTAGCCGTTAACTTTTCTCCTTGTATTGGTGCCCATTGGGTTCCAATACAAAACCTATCTGGAAAGGAAATTAGAAAAACAAATGAGGAAGAAGAAGAATACCCGCTGAGTCCTCAGCTGAGGCAAAGCTCACAGATAGTTTCAGGTTTGTTGGGAATTTCTTAGTGGGGTTCTCCACAGTTTTGACCCTAAGAATTCTGGGTCCCTGTAGGATTGTGAGATCTTCCACAAAGGCAAAAATCATCGTGTGTGAGGCCACTTCTCCCTAAATGTAAAAAGTTCACTTCACAATAAAAACATTTTCAGCAAGCCTATGATTAAAAATATTATATAATTTCACCCATATGTGGAATTGAAGAAGCAAAACAGATGAACATAGGGGAAGGGAGGGAAAAATAAGATAAAAATAGAGAGGGAGGCAAACCATAAGACTCTTGTTTTTACTGTTTATTTTTGAGAGAGAGAGAGAGAGAAAGCAAGGGAGGGGCAGAGAGAGAGGAAGACACAGAATCTTAAGCAGGCTCCAGGTTCCCAGCTGTCAGCACAGAGCCCGATGCGGGGCTCAAACTTGTGAACCACGTGATGTGTATTTATTTTTGAGAGAGAGAGAGAGTGCACGTGTGTGCACACATGCACAAGGAACGGAGGGGCAGAGAGAGAAGGAGACAAGAGAATCGGAACCAGGCTCCAGGCTCTGTGCTGTCAGCAGGAGCCCAATGTGGGGCTCAAACCCACCAACCAGGAGATCATGACCTGAGCTGAAGTCGGACTAAAGACTGAGCCACCCAGGCTCTTAAATACAGGGAACAAACTGAGAGTTGCTGGAGGGGAGAAGGGTGGGGTGATGGGCTAAATTGGTGATGGGCATTAAGGAGGGAGCTTGCTGGGATGAGCACTGGGTGTTATGTGTAAGTGATGAATCACTAAATTCCACTCCTGAAACCATTATTACACTACATGTTACCTAACTTGGATTTAAATAAAATTTGTGGGGGCGTCTGGGTGGCTCAGTCGGTTAAGCGTCCGACTTTGGCTCATGTCATGATCTCACAGTTGGTGGGTTCAAGCCCCACACGGGGCTCTATACTGACAGTTTGGAGCCTGGAGCCTGCTTCAGATTCTGTGTCTCCCTCTCTCTCTGTCCCTCCCCCACTAGCACTCTGTCTCTCAAAACTAAATCGAAATGGTAAAAAATTTAAAAAAATAAAATAAAAAAAGCATTTTTATGTATTAAAATAAATAAACTTAAAAAAAGAATATTAAAATTGAGTTGTTTCCAATAGCAGATGAAATACAGTTGAATTGCATGCTGCATATTTTGTAAAGCTGTATTCATTTCCACTATTATTATTTTTTAATTTCTCAAAAGTAAACTTTTCAAAATCGTGACGAAATTTCCAAAGTTTCTGGTTTTGATTCACTTAAATTATGCACATGCCCCCTCATTATTTCTGTATGATGAACCTATTTTTGTTTGACAAAAATATTCCAGTTTAAAAAGTAGGAGAAAATAAATAGATTCTCATCGTGTTAGTAACAAAACCTGTATCTGTAGATCCTGTTGAGGTCTTTTCCCCCTTAATAAAGGGTCAGATTTTAAACAGTTTTTGATTACTAGAAATTTTCATTTTGATTCTTTTACTCTGCCCTTAAACAGTTTACATCATTAATCTCAATAATATTGTGTTTTCCAAAAATAAAGTCTTCATGACATGAAAAAATCTAAATATCTGTATTTACATTTATATCTATATCTCTAAATGAACTCCATGATTGACAAAACTTATTTTTCTTGTATAAAATGTTACTTTTAAGTCCTTTGTTTACAACTGAAAACAATTCTTTTTTCCCTTAGAAACACAGTTTTTGTGTTCTCAGAATAGCCCACAGAAGCTAGGTAATTTGTTTAGCAATGAAGGTGAAATACTGTATGTTTATGGCAAAAGTTTAATAAGAATACAACAAATCAAGGGATCACTGGATAAAACAGAATTTTATAATTTTGCCTTCCTGCTATTGTTTGAAAACAGGCATGTTTAATTATACTTGTCAACACAGATAATGCAGAATAAAGAGTAAAAACAAAATATGAATCATCCCACCAAACACAAATACTTTTTAAGACAGCGTTGTGTTTCTTCCCCAAATTGAAAATATTTTTACATAATTGGGATTACTATACACTCCATGGTGTCTTGCTTTTCCCAATCATTGTAGCATTTTAACCATTTTGAAGACTGTCAGCACTTAATCTCACTTCGAATCCCAGACATTTTCTTGCTTTAACATAAGCATGCCATTACTTTTTGCTCTGTGTTGGCTTGCATGGAATGGACAAAATGAAGCAGAGAAAGGAAAGAGAAGAGAACCAGAAAAGGAGAGCAAGCATGAGCATGACAGTTGAGGAGAGTTCAGGTAATAGGGCACGCATCAGAGGGTTCTATGCATATAAAAGATATTTGGGAGAGAATGAACAGAACTTGGAGCACTGAAGTTTAGAATAACAGGCACACTAATATTAGAGCTAAATGGGAATAAGCATCATTTTACCCTACCCCATCGATTGATAAGGAGATGAATGTTTCAGTTTAAGGTCTTGCTTAGGGGACAGAGATAGTTTGAGGCAATACTGGGAAGGGAACCCAGATCTGCTGATTCTCAATCTTAATCTCCTTCCTTACACTTCTGAGGTACCGAAAAATTGAAGAGCTACAGGTGTGCACCATCTCCTTGAGGACTAAACAAGGAAATGGTGGAAAAGAGAGAGCAGCTCAATCAACACCTTGATACAAGGCACGGTCAGAGCTGGCCAGAGCTCTGAAAAGTTAAGGGAAGAGGAAAGGAGGAGCAGAGTAGCCTTTCTTGGGTGCAGAGAGGTGAAGACCACCATCCTTAAATGGTTTTTTCAGCTCGAGCATTATTGGCTCCAGATTTGTCAAAATTTTAGAATAAGTACGACAATATATTGTTAACCTATCCAAGGGCATTAGCAAAAGAAGAGGTAAGCATGTGCCCGTTTGATGGAAGGAGAGCCAATGCTTATCACAACCAATTATGTTTATCACATCATTGATTGTCCTTGGAGCAAAGTCCACGTGTCCAAAGTATAACTCTAAAATAGTATGAACTTTAGGTCTATTGGACATCAGTGTGACCAAGAGCCCATTGTTCTCATTACATTATTCCTCAGGTGCTCTTATTGATTCTAGAATACACTTGAGATCACTGAGGTGGGAAGATGGGAAATAGAGAGTAAGGGGTTATGATGAAATTCTACAATATTCTCAAAATTTACCAATGACTACTTGTTCATTTGAAAAACAGAAAGCATTGCTCTGAGAGCTTAGATTTCATTCTTTAGATCAGTGTCACTTTGCTTAATGCCAAATGTATTTTTGGTTTGTTCCTCAAGAATCAGACCTCACTGATCTAAAACTTGTTTTTAATTTTTTTCTTTGCTAAGACTCACCTTGACCCTATCCTGTCCCATGGACTTGAAGAATTTTCCAATGGATGTCCAGACGTGTACAATGCAGCTGGAGAGTTGTAAGTCCCTACTGTTGAAATGACTGCCTGCTTGTTTTAACCAATGACCTGGTTCTTTTAATGTGTCATTAAGAAGAAAGGACCCATGAGACTCATTCTCTACCCATTACCAACTCCCAAGGCCCTAATGGAAGGAGAAGCAAGTGTGTGTGCAAGTCTCATACACGGACATTCTTTCAAAATAAAAGGCCAAATAACTCACCCTTCCTCAAAAAACAAACAAACCTGATTTAGTAACTTTTATTTGAAATAAAAATGTGTCCTGGGAAAATTAAGATTATTAGTCATTCATTCTCTAAAATGAATCACTCTCTAATCAGAAAATTGTTTCTTTCTATCTTATGCTCATGAAGACCATCACCCCAAAGGACCTGTGGCAGGAAGGGATACCTGATTTGAGGGCAAGATACAGGGACCTTCACCAGAGGAGGGTAGAAGAACGGGGGGCTAGAGATGATATGGAAGAAATGGCATTTCCCTTAGATGGGCAGTGGATTCACAAAGGCATGGGGAAGGAAACAGAGAAATGCTATCTACTTTGTCCCCTTTATGCCCTACCCTGATGTCACTGAAATTTTTGACATGTGCCATAAGTCGCTGATGCCTCCAAGGTAATAAGATCTTTAGGCAAGAGACATGAAATGTTTTTATGGCTTGCTCTGTCACTTTCTCTGTTTGTAAAATGCAGAGAATAACAAGTGCTACTGACCTACAGGGATGTTAGGAGATTTAATGAGGCAAGGGCAAGGAAATACTTTTAACTTCTTGGTGTAGACAAATGATAAAGATAAAAAGACGTGTCAACTATTATTAAAAAAAGAGGCAGTCACAGGGTTTCCTCCTGATCACTTCAAATCACTGTAGATTTCCCTTGAAATTCCCTACAGAAATAAACAAAATAATGAAATGTCTTTGTTTTAAGAAGTTAGCGGGGATAAAATGAGAATTTTTGATTTACAGTAGGCTTTATGTATTTATTTTTTTCCCTATTGTCCCTTCTCCTGAGAAGAAAGTTGAGAAAAACATTTTCTTATATAATGGTTCCTTTCTTGTGTCTTCTCTACTGGTCCAAACTCTCCCCTGCCTCACCCCAACACTTATTTTCTCTGTAAAACAGCAACCATAGCTGTCATCTGAGGCTCCTCCAAGATTTAAAAAGCTCCAATTAGTAAATATGTTTGGTTCTTGCAGGCCCTGGAAGTAACGAAATCAAAGAAGCAGCGGTGTGTTTACCTCTGACTTTGAATGTATAGGGTGGGAATTATTCCTCACTTTTTTGCCCTCATGTTACTTCCTCCCTCCTTCCCCCTCTCTTTGACTCCTCTTTCTGTCCCAGTGTGGGACTTCAGGATGGCTGACAACAATTATTATTGTGGTGGCCAGTAAGAAGCTTGCCAGATAAAGATGTGGGGCTACAAGGATACAGGGCTATAAGCTTCTTGCAGTTGTTAGAGACACCCAAGAAGCACTCTTACAGGGTAGCAGTGCAAGAGACAGGGTTGGCCATTCTCTTAATGGAACATCAATGCTTGCACAGGGTTCTCTTTGTAATTCCTTGACGTCCATGCTTTCCTTTTTGGCTTTGAATAGAAAAGGTGGTCCAAAGAAAGAGGAAAGTAGATTCCAGTTAACTTTGCCATTGATTTCTGGGTGGCTTTGGTGAGTCACTATCTTGCAGTCAACAAGAATAAGAATCTATAAACTTAATAAATATGCTGAAGCTATTGGCCAGCCAAGACCTCACATAATATCTCTTGTGCTACTCACTCTCATTTTAGAATTCAAGTATCACAAACAAAGTGGGAAGGGAGAGAAATGATACCTGAAGGTATAGCAGCCTTCATTTCTGAGGTGTGAAAAGGTCCAGGAGCACTTAACAGATAGTGACCTAGTTAGCAGGAGCTTAGAAACTAAGAACTAACTTTGGTTTAATAAACTGATAACAATCTTACTGTGGCTGGTTCAAAAGTCACATAACAATAGGACCTTACATAGTGGAGAATCTGTTTTACTTCCTATGAATCATTGTGATGAGTGGGCCCATTTAGCAAGATACTAGCACACATGGATATTCTTGATTTGCGTTATTCTACAGCATTCCCCACTTGGTAAAATAACATAAGATTGAACATAAAGACTTTAAGATACGCTTTCTGAAAATAAAGCTAATATACCCTAGAAGAGGGGCCACACTTGCAATGGGAGTGTTTTAGGCAGCCCTGTAATGAATTCATTCTCATCTAAAAAAAAGAAAAAGAAGAAGAAGAATGCTTTTCATTTAAAATACTAAGCCTGGTGCCAAGAATCGGATTGTCTTACTGGGTTGTCAGCTCTTTCAAGTAAAGACAATCTTCAAAGGATTTTTATGTTTATTTACTGGTTTGTTCTTCAGAAAGATTTAGTAAATAAAGAGGGTAGAAGAAAATGGACTTCATAGATTCCATCCTCCCATTACACAGAAAAAAATCATCCAGAAATAGTTTGCTGTCTTCAATATCTTTGGGTCCAATGACATGTAGTTGTCATGATTATAGCTCTTTTATTAAAAACGCTCTTGGGGTACCTGGGTGGCTCAGTCAGTTGAATGTCCAACTGTGGCTCAGGTAATGATCTCACAGTTCATGATTTCAAGCCCCACATTGGGCTCGATGCTGTCCGTACAGAGCCTGCTTCAGATCCTCTGTCCCCATCTCTCTTTCTGCCCCTCCCCTGCTCATGTGCTCTCTCTCTCAAAAATGAATAAACATTTATCTTTTAAAAAATGCTCTTGAATTGACTGAGCATGTGTCTGCTTTAGATGGCTTCCTTGCTTGTTTCTTTACATAGCTAGACTTTCGAGCTTTCTTGAAAGATGCATTCAGTTTTTCACTATGATTTGTTTACTCCAGTTGGGTACACGATGAATGACCTGATATTTGAGTGGTTAAGCGATGGTCCAGTTCAAGTTGCTGAAGGACTGACCCTGCCTCAGTTTATTTTGAAAGAAGAGAAGGAACTTGGCTACTGCACAAAGCACTACAACACTGGTAAGTTTCCTTTCAGCTGCTAAACCCAAGCGGACTCTATCTGTAGCATGGAAGATCCATCATATCACCTTAATTGCTAGCTCTTTAGCAAGAAAGTGGAGGTACAAGGCACAGACCTGGGCTTGGCTCAAAACCCCCTCTAGAGTTAGATGCTTATACCCTCTGGAATAAGTCAGTGGGAAAAATAGGTAAGTCCTCCAAAATGGAGACAGAAGGAAACAGATTTGGGAATCTTTTGCTGTTCTCTTACTGACCATTTGCTGTCAAATGAATCTGAGGAAATGTGTACAAGACCTTGTGCGTAGTGCAAGAAAAGCATAAATTCTGGCCCATCCCTGGCATCCACTCTTGACATTGGATCCTCAAGTCAGTTTGTACTCTTTGACTTAGTGGGAGAGGACTAACCACCTAGGTCTCTGTAAACTCAGGAATACGGTTGCTGTGCTCTCCAGTCCTGGATAGGAATAGGAATTTGGATGAAAATCAGCTGGCAGGAATTCAGCTGGCTCTAAGGTCATGCACTGTCAGTAGTGTTGATAGACACACAGGGCCAGGGGAGAATGGGAGATCATGCCTGCCCAGTAAAGCTGATGGCTTTTCCTATGGATGTCCCAGCCTTTGGTTCTACACAGGCTGATCATGGAGAGACAAGCTAGACAGGATGGTTTGTTCAGTGACGGCCCCAGGTCTCTTGCTGAATAGAATGTTCGTGAACACTTATTCCTGTAGTCAATGGTGCTTCTAATGAAGTGACCAAAATCTGATTCCAAAGTGTTTTTCCTGACCAAGAGGAATCCAACCCTATCTCCTGTAATTTGTGTGGACTAAGCCAAATTACCTTCCGAGGTTCTGACTCCAAACCAATTAAAGAAGAAGAAAAGTGGCGAGGGGCAGGAGCTTCTGTCTCTTAATAGTATGTCCAAAGTTTTAAAACCTTTGTATGCACCCTTTTTTATAAGTAATATACCACTGTAAACAGATTGTAGGAATATTCTAAATGTCCTCAAGCAATTACCCAGAAAGCTAGGAAACTGTTACAATGAGTAGATTATATGCACGGCATATACAAATGTACATTTTTCTCTTACTATGGCTAGCACAAAGACAGATACACAGTTATCCAAATACTTTGAGAGCTCCGTGTGAACTTTACCATTTTCAACTGTTACATATTATATGCTATACATTTTATGCCATACATATATACTGTAGGTTATATGCTATATATTTTATGCCATGCATATATACTGCAGGTTATATATTATATATTATAACTTCACAAAACGTGAGTATTTCTTCTGGTCAGTTTCTGAAAGTCTTGCAAATTCTGAAACTCTAAATAATCAAGCTATAACAAGCACAGAGTTAGAAAGTTAAATATGCCACATGGTCTGGGTCCAATGACTCTTTAGATCACTCATTCTTCCCACTGTTACTTCATTACTGGTTGATTTGAAAAAGAGTTGAATTGGTTATGCACGGTGGGCATTTTATGCAATCTTCTAAATCTACCTGTAATACTCTTAAAAAGAAAGCAACAGTGGGAGGCTGGAATGGGAAAGATAAATTCGAATTGGATTTTAAATAATTATTTCCTGCTTCCAGGAAAGTTTACCTGCATCGAGGTTAAATTTCACCTGGAACGCCAGATGGGGTATTATTTGATCCAGATGTACATCCCCAGTCTGTTGATAGTCATTTTGTCCTGGGTCTCCTTTTGGATAAACATGGATGCAGCCCCTGCTAGGGTCGCACTGGGCATCACCACCGTCTTGACGATGACCACCCAGAGTTCAGGTTCCAGGGCATCTCTGCCAAAGGTAAGAGATCTCCTCACTTGACAAGTGACCAGGGGTGGGAGGGCAGGTGTCAAAGGTCTTGTGGGCTGGCAGATTTTGTGAGGACAGAAATGTTTGCCATCCTGTGGTATTATGGGAGGTGTAACACAATAAGAGAACGGAGAGCTGAGTTTGAGAGAATTAGAGCTCTGAGGACCTAGGGGAAATTCCTATTCAGATCAGTTAGGGGAGATGGGGAATAAGGGTTGACAGAGAAGAGGAATGAGTGGAGGCAGAAACATGGCTCAGGAATTATGTCTAAGAAGCCTTTGAGTGATTGTGACCTCATGCTGTTCATGAGCCATGAAGCTTGCAGGAATCAGCAAGACTGAGGCAACTTATGCTGTATTGCCCAGTATTTACTGGTGAGGCTATGGTGATTCATATGCTCAGTGAAGTCATGTACAGTAATAAACGTTTGAATGAAGCTCCTGGAAATTTACATAGAAACGCCATACTAATGAGTATATATGAGAAATAAATGTAAATATTAGAGTGCAGCAGATCAGATACGTGAATCTATACAGCCATTATGGATTGTTACCTGAAGTGCCACAAAATGTCTATGTAACAATCTATAATGGCTGTATAATTTATTTTTATATAAGGGCAGGCCCTCTATATTTGTAAATATTCCTTAAGCAAGTGAGGATAAATATCCTGTTTGTGAAACGTCCCAGCACCCCAGAAGTGTGCCTATGTGGGTTTCCTTTTCACTGACTACATTGAGCCGCGGTCTTCAATTTTCTAGGAGTGTGAGTTCAATTTAGTATTCACTGTACACTGTCTTATACTGGTTGAGCCGTCTCTCCAAAACCTAGTTCCAGAAAATAATTGAGATATAATCGCCTGTCTTTGCTGACTTGAGCTTAAGTTCAGCTGTGCTGCATTTGACATGAGATATGTTAGATCATGTTCCGCATTATCTCCTGCGTTGGAAGACAAGATAGCATGTGCAAGAGGTGGGGCTGTAACGGAGATGGACTGAATACTGGGGAAACGGTCATAGCAACTTTCCAAGTTCTATGCCTCCAAAGACAAATATAGGATTTGCATGCTAATGGAGAGAGGGATAGATCTCTCTCTAGTACTGTTTAATTGTCTAGAATGACAAATAGTACAAAATACTTGTGTTGTATTTCTATTGAAATACAGATATCAGAAACACTAACAGCTTCTTTTGCAGCTATGTAATCGCAAATCAATTTTACCTAACAAAAATTCTAATCCACTGCGTGCCCCATCCCAAACAGGTTCATTTGCTTGTTCCTTGTTAGCTGTTAGTTATAGCCATCACTGCATAACATGCCATTGAACCCCAGGATGCACACAACATGTAGTTTAGAATTTAATAGATAGCTAAAGTACTGGTGACAAATTGTAAGCAGATAATGTCAAAATGTAAGACATTTATTGCCTCCAAATTATCACTGCTGTGAAAAAGAACTAGTCCTTTATTTCCAGAATGGGAGCATGAATTTTTATAAATTTGTTACTCATTCTTATTAGCTATTATGATTCTACATCAATGGTCAAAACTATTGCTAAGCAAATGGCCACTGATTAGTGATCTTTGTATGTAGAGGCAATTAGGAACTCAGATAAACCAGAAGATGGTATAATCCAAAATCATTTTCTACACGGCTCTGAACTTGTAGCGGTTCTCCCTTTGCCATAAGCAGGTTCATCTTCCTACGCGTATTTTTCTTAGGCTATTATTAAACATGGTTGGATCACAACTGACTGTGGCGAGATGTGACTCATATAGATGACAGACAGTGAGAAAGGAAAATGGGATAAAAAGTAAGTTCTGGAAAATAAAGAATTGACCATATACTTATTTATACACACACACACACACACACACACACACACACACACACACACTCATTTTGATTTATAAACACTGCAGTCCCCAAGCAGATGTCCCACTATGTTGACTGCTGACTGTACATTGCCTAAAGCAATGCCCTTTACACACTAGGCATAAACCTTGCACTTTAAAAGACATGCTTATTATAAAAAAACATAGAAAATATCATCCAGTAAATAACTGTTGTTAAGACTTTGGCATATTTCCCTTTAGCCTTTTTTCTACAGACATTTGTAGACAAACCCACACTCATGCACACACCGAAAACTGGATCAAACTTTTAAGACAGTTATATATCATCTGCTATTTCCATAGCATTAAAAATCTATCATGAACTTAATTTGCCATGACTTAATAGTCTATCTGGCATATTCATCATACTTATTTTACTATCTTGGATATTGAGGATTTTATTGCTGGCTTTTCTAAGTGTGATCATGATAAATATATTTGTTTATGAAGGCTTGTGTCTATGTTCTTGAAGACATGGGCATACATTTTTAAATTTTATTTTGCAATGGAAAAAAGAAGAAGAAATTGAAGATGATTAGAGCAAAGGAGGTACAATCTGTAGGAAGATGCCCAATATCTTCTATTCAGGCAAAAACTTTGTCTTGTTCATCATGTTAACTTCAGCACCTAGAACAGTGTTAGGGTTCTTACAATAGTGACTTACAATAGATGAACGATAAATCCTCATTGAGTAGATAAAGAAATTACTGAACAGCCATGTTCCCCCATATACAACCATGCAGAAGACAGACTAAAAACAGAACCTATGAGTAAATTTTTTGTTTACAGAAAATATTAGAGTCCTAATATATGGAACAATCTCCTAAAATATGACATACACTATAGAGGAATGACTATGTCTTCCTTTCCAGAAGTTCTCAAGTAGACTTTGGGAAGAATAATATCCACAAATACATATTTTGAAATACAGACAGGCCTCCTGGATCTAAATCTTAAAGCCTTCATTTCACTCGACCTGTCTAAGCCTGTTTCCTCATTTCTAAAGTGAGAATAACCTTATCTACCCCTTTCAAAAACTGAACTAGGATGAGATGAGGCATTATTTATAGAAATTGTTTAGCCCAGTTTTTGTACATGGTAGGCACTCAAATCATTCTGCTCATCGTTATTGCTCTCAGTCCATAATATAATAGAAAAGACTGCTCCATGGGATGGGAGGATATATTAGAAGACTCATAAAGGGCCTTATGAGTAGAAGATACTATGTTCTTTGGATGGCCCATTATTTGGTTATAATCATGCTGCCAATGAGATGAGCCGAAGTTTGTTATATGTGTGTGTGTGTGTATACACCCATGGATGTGTTTTTCATAGGTAGGCAATTTATTAAATGGGTTAAGCTCTAGAGGGTCTGAATAAGCAATGGCTTTGTTTTTCTACAATCACTGCCATTAAACATCCTCAGTTGGTTCTGTTTTCCCTGTCCCTGGAGGACTTCAGAAAGATCCCATAGATTCTCGGTAATTACACGCCATGCCATTAGACCCAGAATGAACAAACATGTGTTTTACAATTTAATAGACAGCTGAAGTATTGGTGATAAATACTTGAGCACAGTCCATTATCCGATTTTTAAACAATCAGCTAGTTTGAATAAAACTTCAGTCTCACAACCAATTCAATGCTCTTTCCCTCCCTTGTCCCCAGCCCAGGCCTCACCTTTGGCTTGAAGATGTGCAGCGAGGTGGGAATGTTGCTTGCTTCTCCACTGTTGAGGGCTGAGGGAAAGAATGGATGGAAGAAAGTTATACGTGATTGACACTATTTGGTTCTAACTCTTGCCTTCTCTAGTGGCAAGCCTCCAAATGCTGGCTTTCTTGTCAGGTGAACTTGAGTTCCTTGGTAATTCCAGGGGCACTTGCACACTACACCATTCCTAGATGAATAATGCAATTTCTGACTGGTGTCATAATCTCCTCTTATCTATCACCTCCTAGCAGCTTATCCCATAAAACATCTTACTCTCAGGGTTTCCTTACTCACAAAGATAGCCCTCCTGGTTGACATGTTTTCAAGATGGTTCACATCTATCTTCCACGCCATGTATTTGGCCCACCAAGAACGTGTGTTTGTTGCCTTGCTAAATAGTGGAAATGTAATTTAACTATTGACCATTCCACTTCCACCCCACCATTTTGGGGATTCCAGCCCACTGCCTTCAGAATTTATCCAGGTAAGAAACAAGTAGTGATGCTCCTGTTTGCATACAAACCCCAAACTACTGAGGACACATGACAGGTTCTCCTAATGACACTTTTACTCTCTGATCCAGGAGCAACCTGTTGGAATTTCATCAGCTCAGCAGATACAAGACACGTGCAGGAGATGCCTGTCTCTTCCCTTGCAGGGGTAGGGGTGAGCCACATTCTCCCCATTTTTAGGAGAATAGAGAAAATGCCGCAGCCCTGTCAATGCCCATGAATTCCAATACTTCAATTAATTCTTTTCAAATGTCTAGTCTTCTGTAATAATCCAGGATGTTGGGTGCAATGGTCTCTAGATAGCATTTGCTTTGTTCTAGCAAGTCCTGTATCCTTCATGCACATGTGTAGTCTCCCTTCAGAATAAGGATTTAGTCAAAATTCTGAGACAATATCTCATTCCTATACTGTCACACTTATATATAAACATACTTAATTTTAGAGCTTTATACCTATGAGGGCAAGGACTTCATTGATGTTGTCCTCATTAACATACCTAACACTTAGCACAACGTCTCGCTCAGTAAAGTAGTAGTAGGCGCTCAGTAAAGAGTGGGTTAGTGAATGAATAAACATTATTAATAAGACTTATGGTCAAGTGGTATTCCAGCCGTTATTTAATTGGTGATTCATCGTCCATTCATTTATTCAACTGACATTTATTGAATGTTTTCAATGTGCCACCTATTGTGCTAGGAGCTAGGTAAATCAAAGATAAATAAAACATAGGCCCTGCCCCAGGGGGTTGTCATCTAGTATGCCAGAGACATACTAGAAACTTGAAATGGTGACTATTAAACGATGTGGAATATAAGGACATCCAGGGGGATGCCAAACCTATTAAATGAAGGAGGGAGAAGTAGAGGGGGAGGGAAAGGTTGGAGGAGGAGAGCCAGAGAAGGAGGGAGAGAAGGAGTAGTGTTGGGAAAATGGCCTGAAGGAGGGAGCCTGAGCTGAATCTATGTAGCATATTAAATAGGTAAAGTAGGAGGTGGTAAAGGTTATTCCAGGCAATGAGGACTTCCTACTCATAATATTTGGGCTACACTCATAACATAAGCTTTTCTAGAAGACGCTCTGGGCAGGTTTCCAACATGTTTCACAAATTTTAAACACATTTCAAGTAAGAAACTTGTGTTTATTGATTCCAAGTTAATTTCCTGCTTTCCTGCCAACCAAAGCTTTTTGTGGTTTTTGTTTTGTTTGGTCTGGTTTTGTTTGGTTTGATTTGGTTTTCAAAAGTTCAGTCTCTTCCCTAAATACAGGAAAATGAAATACCAGCATGATATCTGTTTCATAGGTGCCTTCCCATTTGAAGCTGTAAAATTGTTGTTTTTTTAAAATATACATCTCTGCCAACCTCCAAGAAGCTGTTCTGCTGGTAATGTTCTATTTGGAGCACAAAACCCCTAATGGTAGACTAAAGGCTGGGTGTATTGTTGTCTTTCCAGCCCACGGGAAAATATCAGGATAAAGTGAATAGAAGCCTGTGGGACATCAGGCAGGCTTCGAGCGTGGCCAAACAGGGTTAAACAATTATTTTCCTTTACTCTGTGTTTTCTATTATTTCTGAATGATTTGCTGCCACTCCTTAAGTGTGTCTTGAGTCCCCATTTGTAGCTGCAGCCCAGAGACTGTAGAGGGGAGAGCTAGTATTGGTAGGGGACAGTTGGGATGATGCAGTGTGCAGGTGACTCTGACAGATCGATAACCATCTCCTTTAAAGCAGGGATCCAGAGGTATTATCTTTGGCCATCATTAACTGAGATGCCCTATTTCCTATATAAGCAAATTTCCCCCTTACTTTTTGGCCATCTGGTCAACTAAGACCAGCTGGACCATTTCAAGCAGCTGCCAAACCCGGGACAGCTTGGAATTTAAAACAAAAGAGGCTTACTATGTTTGGTCTTGCTTTATTTCCCATGAGAATGTTTCTAGCTAGAGGCTTCAGTAAGAGAAACTATGAAAGCAGTAAGGCTGATACCTACAGAAGTTTTGAAATAAGAATTTATCTGAATGTCTGTTTTAACTCTAAAAATCAAAGATGATTGCTCCTTGAATCGAGTACATCCACAGCTAATTGGAATGAATTTGCTAGGTCAGATTGGTATTTCTGGAAGACGGTGGGAATAATTTTGTCTTGTAAAATCCGGATTTTATTTACTTTTTGGATAAAAGGTTGAAAAGTAAGAAAGCCAAGCTTTGGCAAATTGATCTGCAGGCCTGCTTGCTTTAGCCAGATGTCTGCATGTATGGGAGACTTTATAAACTTTCCCTGTTGATATTCCCCAAGCCACAGCAAACTGAAGAGTTGTTGATGTAGTGAGTGTGTGATAAAAATATGCCGAGAGATGACGTATGTGAATTCTCTTGGGACAGAGCTGCAGCACCACTGGCACTCTAGTTCCAGAATGTTGTTGGCAGCCTTTATGGGGAAGCTGATGGTGGGAGAAGCTACCCAGGCTGTGCTTCTGCTCAAGTCCTGGTGAGACTCATAAATCTTTTTGGGATAGCATCTTGAGGTTCAGGATTATAGTTTTTTTAATTTTAATTCCAGCATAGTTAACATACAGTCTTATATTAGTTTCAAGTGTGCACTATAGTGATTCAACACTATAGTGATTCAACCATTGTTCATCACAGGTGCACTCCTTAATCCCCAATCACCTACTTCACCCAGCCCCCAACCCACCTCCCCTCTGGGACCCATCAGGTTGTTCTCTATAGTTAAGAGTCTGTTTCTTGCTTTGTCTCTTTCTTTCCTTTGCTCACTTGTTTTGTGTATTAAATTCCACATGAGTGAAATCATATGGTATTTGTCTTTCTCTGACTGACTTATTTTGCTTAGCATTATACTGTCTAGCTCTATCCATGTTCTCTCAAATGGCAAGATTTCCTTCTTTTTATGGCTGAATAATATTCCATTGTGTATATATACCACAACCTCTTTATCCATTCATCTACCGATGGACACCTGGGCTTCTTCCATATCTTGACTATTGTAAATAATGCTGCAATAAACATAGGGGTAAATGTATCCCTTTGAATTACTGTTTTTGTATTTTTCGGGTAAATACCCAGTAGCATGATTACTGGATCATAGGGTAGTTCTATTTTTAACTTTTTTGAGATCTCTCAAAAAGTTATATACAGGATTATTTTGAACTCTCTCTTTCCATTTCACTAAAATGGGTAACTATCTGGGTCATATAGCCTAAATGTCTTTGGTTCTTAGAAATGCCACACAGTGAGGTAAAAATGAACTATTATGGAATATGTACTACAAAAAGAAAGAGAACTTTTAAGAAGACTGACGTATCCATAAAATAGATTACAACTCAGTAAAGTAAAGCAATGAGGTATAGTTTTTACATAAATGGCTGTAATGATTCTCCTCTCTCTATCCATATGCTTTGGGTAGTAGCCCCTTCCCACATTAGCTGTCAACTTGACTATGTGACTTGCCTTGGCCTATGGGACAATGGCAAATGTGACACAAGCAGAGACTTTAAAAGTGTTTGCATATTGTAGCTAGCTTTCTCTTGCTACTCTTGGGATCCTATAAATACTACCAAGGGAACAAAGCCGGGCTACCCTATTGAATGACGAGAGACACATGGCCTGGTTATCTCAATTATCAAGATGACAGCCAGCTGACCACCACTTCCTTGCTCACTGGTCTAGGTACACTGGCCTCCTGCAGCTTCTTGAACATGCCAGGGACATGCTGTCATCTTTGGACCTTTGCAATGACTCTTCTCTGGGCTTGGAATGCTCTGACCCCAGATATTTACCTGATACGCTTTTCCAAGTCTTTATTCAAATCCTGCTTTCTCAATAAAGCCTGTTCTGGCCTTTATCATCTCACCCATGCCCTCATCAATACCTTGACCCAACTCTTCAGTTTGTTTTTTGTTTTCTCACCATACTTTTATTACTTTATAGCAACACTCTTACCTATATCAAACTCGATTATGAATTAAACTTATTGTACATTGCCTGTTTCCCTTCGCTGGGCTATGAACTCCCTGAAGGCAAAGATCTTTATCTTTAGGGCTTTAGGGCTTGCTCCCTAAAACAGCACCTAGCCTATAGTATATGCTCAGTAAATGTTTGTTGATTGAATGAATGAACGAATATATACCTCTCTAGTCTAGTCGTTGTGAAAGATCCATCAAAACTTTCTCTAGGATATAGAACAAATAAAAGGAGCCCACATAGCCAGGGGCCCATCTTTCCTTAACTGGCTGGCTGTTCATTACCACAGAGAATCCTGGCTGCCTACATTATGTTACTGTCACATAATTACATTATTATAAAGTTTCACTTCTGTGATTGTACCAAATAGCATTATGTTCCTTTTTCTTTGATAGCTATTTCTTATAGAGAAATCTAACCAAAGAAATAATAATAAAACAGCAATGATTTAGATGACGAGACAGCACCCAGACAGGCGATTTTTATCTAAGTTTTGCTTCCTCAGCACTGTCACAACTAATTTGGAAGTTTCTCGGCATGCCGATGAGAGTGTCCATCTCCCCTTCTTGCTCCTTCAGTTTGTTCGGATGCAAGCATATTCTCTGAATTCTCATGGAGGCATCTAGGGCTCCGTTCTTCTGCCATAGGAGCCCAGTCAGCAGGAAATACTCCCCTTTCCTTACCTAATGAAAACCAAGTGGATCTGTGTTTTTCTCTGATTTTAATGTCATCAAAGACTATTTGCGCATTGAAACCTAAGGACTGCTGTGGACTGCGTCGAGGACTTGAGAGGCCATGAGCTCCAATCTGAAGCAAACTGCATATGCCTAACGCAAATCATGTTCCATCCCTGCCCCCCAAAAAAGGGCAACTGCAGTTGCTTTCCAAAAACGTCTATGCCTTAATGAAGTCAGAATATCAAAATATTTTCCAAACTACACATGAATTGATCTTCTAAAATCTTAAACGTTAGTGTTGTTAGAAGAAAGGGCCTCAGCAGTCCTATTAGGGATATGAAAACTGAGGACTATGAAGGTGAATTCACTTCTCATTTTTTAAGATCTGCTTGAAGGGGATGCCACTTCTTACACGAAGCCCTCATGGGTCTCCATAAAATGTTAATGGCCTGTTTTCCTTGCCTCTATGGAACTTTGTGCTTTATAGCAATCACTGCATTTTGGGCTAGTGGCTTAGTGACCAGGGCCCGTGCGTACTTGCCCTAAGTTCTTGTAAACCCCTAGTATTGTTCAACTCTGCGCAACTCAGGTGGCTTACAAAGAACCCCTCAGTAGTTATAGCTGAAGCACTGTACGAAGACTGTGTTCGACAATTCCTGGTGTTCGGGGATCACAGTGTGAATGACTGCTGGAGCTTAACTGGCCTGAGAAGAAAGCATCACTAAAGTAGGGGATCTCAGACTGTGCTGCACTTTACAATCAGCTGAGGAGATTCTCAAGCTCTCCCAGACTTCACCACAGACAAATTAAACCAAACTATCTGTCGGTAGGATCGAGGCATCAGGATCGCAAAAAATTTTTTTTTAATGTGTAGCCAGGGCTGAGGCTGTGGCTCCGAATTTTAGCGTCTGGGGAAATGTTTTCAGTGTTGATCATGTACCAGAATATATATTCACTTAACCGTCACAACAACACTCTGGATTGGCTATTATCATCCTCATTTTGGAGAGGATGGTACTAAGGCACAGAGGAGTTAAATAGCTGGCTCAAGTTCACACAGAGCTAGACCTTGAACCCAGGCAGTCTGACCCTGAGGTGGTAGGACGAATCACTATGCCACAGCATCTGGCCTCATTCTTGAGTTCCTTCTTTACGCCTGCTGCCGGGCTAAACCCTCTACGTACGTTCTCACTGCAAACAGATGACGCGAGTGCTACTTTGCATCATCACTTAGCAGGTAGGGAAACTGAAACGTGATGTGGTTGAGCAATTTGTCCACAGTCATTTTTCTAGCGAGTGAAGAAACAAGATTCAAACCTCAGGTCGGTTCAAATCCTCCTACAGGAAGAACTAAGAATTTTAAGTTCCATCACGCTGTCCGTACTATGCTAATTACAGGTGGAAGCTTTTGGGTGGGAGATAAGTTATTTTCCAGCCTCTGAAATCCCTCTATTTGGCTGTGCATATTGTATTCACTGTATATTATGTGCAGTTGGCATCTCTGTTCATCATTCTGATGAAGAGACAATGCTTGTCTGATTGCCCTCTTTCATATTATGAAGAACTTATAATGGTTCCTGAGACTTCCATTACACGTTCCTCCTCAGCAGACTTTCCAACTGAACTCAGTTGCTGCTTATAGTTTCTATCGGCTGTAGCCATTTTAACCATCATTTTCATCAGCTCACATGAATGATTACGTTAAAAGCCCAACCAGGTATGAGCCATTATCTATCATTTAATGTCGACTAAAAAGTTGAGCAAAAGCAGATCGGATGATCATCAACAATAAAATGGTTAAGTTGATGGTGGCCTATTCATACAATGAAATGACAGATACGGAAATGTAAGAACTGCAGTCACACATAAAAACAGAGATGGATATCTCAAGTTCAAGGTTGAAAAAACAAGTTAACAAGCATACCCACAAAAAATTCACAGGCGAAACAAATCTATGGTGTTTGAACTAGAGTTATGGTTGCATTTGGGAGGTAGAGAGGAATTAGAGACGGGGAGGGACCACAAGGATTGAGCTCCAGGGGTCAAGCAATGTTCTACTTCTTGACCAGGGTGGTTACATGGGCATGTGCATTTCATGGTGATTCACTGAACTGTACAGTCGTGATCCTGGTACTTTTTTGTTTCCAATATAAATGGCACACTTTGTTGATAAAAAGATGAATAAAGGTGGTTTGGTAAAGCAAAGAAATACAGGTTCCCCAAATGAGCTTACAAGAACATTTTGGCACAGAGCCATTCCTTTTTCTTGTTTTTAATTTTCTTTTTGGTCCTGGTAGTTTTAAAGATTTTTGTAACAAAATTTTTAAAAACCCAGATTGCACCAATAACGAATAAACAATAGAGAATATTCATACACGTTAGGCAGCTTCCTCTTTCTTTTTCAGAATAAAAATAACAAAAGCTGATATTTTTTGACTCTGGGTCCCAAACTTGTGATTGAGTGCTTTTCCTTCATTTATTATTTAAACCTCTTCACAATCCTATAAGCTACATATTATGGGTCCCATTTTCTAGATAAATACATAAAAACTCAAGGTTATACAAGTAATAAGTGCCAAAGGCAGAATTGAAACTTAATTGGATCCTAAATATTCCTTTCTTACTATGCCACTTTCCTCATTTTATAGTCACTAATATCCCTTCAGCCTTTAGAATGGATGTCCTTTACGGCTGTGTGGTTCATGTGCTTGATGGTCGATTGATGAGTCTCAAAGGATTCGGTAACCTAGAGATTCCTTCCATATTCTTAACATAAGGTGCACAGTGTTGAGTGATCGTAGTGAATTTTTCATCCAGCTCTGACTTGCCCCTGCCACAGGCTCACCCTTCCTCTTGCTTTCCACCGCTGTTTCCTGCCCATTTGCCAAACAATCCTTTCTTACGGAAAGGGAAATTAACAGCTTCCTGTCACTGGAGAAAATCTGAAGATCCAAGACATTATACAAATTGATACCTAATAATGTTTCTTGCGCTATGTAACCTTAATTAAAAGATTATTAAAAAAAAAAGGAAAGAACATTTTTGTAATTGGCTCATATAGAAGACCATTTCCCTTTACCCATAAATTTGTTGGTTCCAAACCATATGCACGGGTTTCTCTTTTTGTGGGACTCTAGAGAAAGTATGGTCTGCAAATACGGAAATACGTTATAGGACTAGTCTTTAGTCATTCCTTTTTTTTTTTTAAATATTCATAGTATATCCTATATTCTAAGACACACACTTTTTCCTATTTTCACAGCTCTGAGTTTGAGTTGCCACTTAAAAGTGAAGGCAAATCAGAGTTTAATCAGAGAGGTTTTTCTTTCTTAGTGGTATGTAAAATCAGGGCACATCTTACAATTACTGGCATCTTGGATTTAGTGAACTATTATACAGAACTTCTTCTAGAGCCAGCCACTATGCTTGGCACTGGGCATATGGAAGTGACTAAAACATACATGCACTCAGCCTTCAGAGAGCTTGCGTTGCACTGGAGTGCCAAATATTGAGCATATGATTAGCTGATGATACTGCAATAGGCCTATGGATGATCAGGTTTTCTAATTTGGTTGTGGGAAGTCAGCCCTGTTGCGAACTCCAAATACTCTTTCCTCTAGTCCTTTCTGGCTGTCCTTTCTCTGGCCTCAGTTACTTTCCTCACAGGTAGGCACTTATTAGTACTTTGCTCACTGCTCCAGAGGAACCTTCTTCAGACCTCTAGAATCTCCCCCTCTGTCTCTCTCAGTAATTGTCTCCATGCTGGCATTCTCTCCCGTGAACTCTAGGCTCTGTGGACACTATGTCTTCATGCCCTCCATGCCTCTATGCCCTTCAGCTCCATGTCTCTTGGCATCATGACCTGAAAACTCTCTCAAAACTAAACTGAAGCAATAGCGGGACTGACTGCATTTCTCTTCTATCTTCCAGGGATCCTTGTCCTTTTTTGCTTAATGTCTAAGTGCCTGGAAATCCATTTTTTCCCCATGTTTTGTGCAGATTTTTTAGTGATTCAGGACGGAAGGTAAATCTGGTTCCTGTTATTCCCTCTTGATGTTAAGTGGAAGTCAATGCTATGGTTTTGAGTCCTTGGTTTAGTTTTAAAACCTGACATGGGATGTAAATAAACTGCGACCATTTAGGCAATTGAAATAATTACCAGAAGCGGCAGTAGCTTGTAATGCTAAGAGTAGAGTTGTTCTAATCAATGAAGACTGCCTTTATTAAACACACGGTCTATGAACTCTAAGACCGAGAACAAATGTTTTGTAAAGAAATTAATCATTGGTATGTATGGGCATGAATATTAATATCCTAATGGGAAAATTGGTTTTGCTCTACAAAATGTTTCATCAAAAGATGTGCTTCAAAGTGGTATATTCCAACATATGTAGGCTTATAGTGGACTGATTATCCTTAACTTTTTTTATAACACACTCTGGACTTCTTTGGGAAGAAGGGACCTTACCTCCCGTTCGGCAACTCCTCTCCACGAGTCAGTTTCTCTTAATGGTTCCCGTTTGCCCCCATGGAAGCAGTCACTTATTTACTTCATTTAGGTTTAATGCAATTCACTAAATATTCAAGGTACACCTGCTATGTTAGGCATTAAGTAGGTCAAAGAGACGGTAAGATAGTCCCTGCCCTTGAGGAATTTATGATCTAGTACAAGAGTCAGCAAATATTGTCTGCAAAGGGACAGTCACAGACCATATGTAAACAAATGTGTAGGTATGTTCCAATAAAACCCCTGACCTAATAGGAAGAGGCAGAGAAGTACACAGAACAATATATATATATATATATATATATATATATATATGTACATATATATATATACAATATACAATATATATGTATATATGTGTGTATATATATATATATATATATATATATATATATAACAAAGATGACCAAAACCAAGTGCTATGGGATGTCAAAGAAGGGAGACTCATATCTTACTATCAGGTTTATAAAAACAGTGAGGGATTTCATGGAGACAGCAATATTTGAGCTGATGTATTGAGATTAGACAGAATCATCATAAGCAGAAATGACAGGAGACCTGAAATAAGTGCTAGAGATGAGTAAGCCCTGAAGATTTGGGGGGCAAAAGAAGTCCTATGTAGCTAGAATGTTGATCGTACTCAGGAGTGAGGTAGAGAAAGAAGGAAATGTAAGGCCTTTGGGTACCCCCCCCCCCCCGCCCCCGCCAGAAATAGCTTCCTCTTCCGGACCGGCTAAGCTCCTGACCTTGGGCCTTTATCTCATTCTGCCTTATAGCATGGTTATGTTTGCACTTCTCTTTATTCCTCTGCGAGACAATCTTCACCTTTAGGGCAATGATTACACATCGCTCCTCTTTGAATCTCCACTGTTTCGAGCCAGAGATGAGACCCAGCAGCAGGGCAAAGAAATTTGTGGGATTAATAAATGAAAACATCTACTTCAGCCCACACCATTTGGGTTTACTAACTAGACGCTGAGGCCCCGCAGAACCATTTTAAAGACGAGCTGACTCCCAGGGAGTAGAAATGTTCGCCCGTTACAACAGTGGCACCTTTATTTTTCAACACGAGTTTTGGTTAAGAGACCATGCAGGGGTGCATAGGTTAATTCCCTTCATTCCTCCACCACGGACATGTGACTGTAATTAGCAGCCACTTGAAATACAGCTTCCAGGTTGCAATTCGCCACATTCTATTTCAAGGGGGAAAATCCATATAGATAAGTACTGGGGTTTTATTTTTTAATCAAAAGGTTAATTAAGTGAATTAATCTTTATGTTTGAATACATTTTTCTGTGAAATTTGGAATAAATAATTTAAATGGGTTAAAATCAAGTCAGTGTAGTATTAAAATGAATAATAAAGCTTAGGAAATGAATATAAATCTTATGTGTCCCATTAATTATGCATCAGCAGACAAAATTGCCTACGGCAAGTTTAACCTGAGAAGACAGGAAAGCTGATAAAGATTCTCAAATCCTCCTGCAATTGCTACGGCGTCTCCGTAGCAGTTATTTGGTAAAATGCACAGTGTTTCACAAAGACGTAGTTTTCGAGCAGTTCTTTAAAGAAAAACACCAAGCAGTTAGCATTGAAATGAACCTTCTGAATTGCGATGTGAGTAAATAACTGTAGAATTATAAATCGGCTTTATCATGTCCATGGAGAAAATGAAGAAAGACAGCAAAAATGGAATCTGACTACACACATGGGGTTGAGAGAAGAGGCCCGGGTCCATTTAATGAAGATTTCCTAGGAGCAAATGGTGACACTATCCGTCAGCAGGATCTGTTTACGTAACACCTGTGTGTCTGAGACTACTTAGGTGGTAGCTTCTGAGGGGGAACCTTCTTTTGCTAGTAAATATCACCAAATAAGCAAAGAAGAGAAATAGGAGGGCCGAAATCTGTGTCACTATTCGGAAGAAAACGACTGTATAATAAGGATATAATGTACACATCAAAATATGAGAACGCAAGGCAATTTCTGTCACGGTCTTTGAAGGCCTCCAGAGAAGTGTTAATCTGTTCTTAATGTGAAATTAATTAGGTCATGTGAGATGGGTGTCTCATGTTATCTCTATTAGAAACAACTCCTAAGGAATTCTGAGTATATGTCTCCCAGCCCCAAATCATAGGGTTCAAATGTATTGCAGTTGGTACTGAGAGCAAAGAGATACTCCCCCTTGTGCCCAGGTAGAATCACTGCTCCTGGTATTCCCTGGCCATACTGAAATTGGGCAGGCGGGGGGGGGGGGGGGGGTCAGATGGACATGGGGACACACACACACACACACACACACACACTCATGATAGGGATATGTCAAAAGGATATAGGAGCCAAATGATTGAGTTCCCAGTGGCCAAAGCTGAAACAATTTAAACAAAATGAAATAGTACTAGATTATAACCCATATTATACAATAAATATCCATGAGTCCACACTGACGTAAATAAATGAATAGAAATAGTTGTGGGATAGTAGATAAATCTCCCATGCAGAAGGATTCCAAATAATTTATGGAAATATTCTGCTGTCAAGGAGATAGAGCATAATCCCCCCACTTTTATTTACTGATTTCTTGTTCTTTTTTTTTAAAAAAAAAAGTTTATTTACTTGGAGAGAAAAAGCATGAGTTGGGAAGGGGCAGAGAGAGAGAATCCCAAGCAGGCTCTGCTCTGTCAGCACAGAGCCTGACATGGGGCTCTAACCCACAAACCACGAGATCATGCCATGAGCTGTGAAGTCGGATGCCTAACTGACTGAGCCACGCAGGCGTCCCATTAATTCCCCACTCCTTAACTGTAGGGTGTGTACAGTGACATTATTCCCCACTGACATCCAAACTGGACTGGAGAGAGGGAAAGAACTAGGGGAATCCTCTTTCTCTGTCTCTAAATAAGAGACCTAGTTTGTTCTATTCTCACTCTCTCACTCTTGTCTCTTATCCACACAAGGTAGCAAGCCTGGCTATGGACAGTGCCAGAATGTTCATGTTGCACGCCACGTGCCTGAAGAGGAACTGTTCTCTTTCTGGCCCAATGCCAAATTCCCAGAGGAAAGGATTGTCTGCTCTGGGACAGGAGTTCACCTCTATTTCCATCAACTGTCATAGGCAGGGTCAAGGAAAGGACTCCGATTAGCCTACTTAGGTTGCCTTGTTCGCCCTGGACAAATCAGTCGCCATCAAGGGAACAGTGATATGTGTGAACATGGCTGCCCAGAGACCCTCTTCTGGAGGGGGGAAGAGGAGGAGCAGGAGGGGGAGGAGGAAGAGAGTTTTTCTCAGGGTGGAGAGGACAAGGTAGCTCCTGTCCAATAAAGCGAGGTCTAATAAAGCTCCTAAGATTGAGGGGGAAAGATCAGACTTAATATAAAACATAAATACTTAGCACTTCTGAAAACATACAAGTCCAAAATCCCTTATCTATACTTCTGAAATCCCCAAAGCTCTGAAAACCAAAAGATTTTCCATAGCTCATTTGGCAGCAAACCTGTCCTGAACTGACGGGAGGCTAATTATACGTCCTACATATCCCATTTAGTGTGAATATTCATACCGTTTGCCAAAGAAATATTAATGTGTTTGATTACAGGGCCTTCCCCAAGCCCCAGGAGTAAGTAATATGTAATCAATTGTACATGTTACAGTATCACGTTAATAAAATCTGAAATACTCTGAATTACAGGGCTTAAATGTTCCCATGGGCTTCATATAAAGGATACATACATAATGGTACATATATTGAAGAACATGAATGTCAATTTCTATGTAGCTCTGAAAATAAGAGCCTCAAAAATAAAAACCATACAAGAGAACAAATTTAAAAACTTGAACACAGTGAGAGAAAAAAAATACACAATATCTTTGCTAGTTTTGGAGAATAACCTCTAATAATAATAATATCGCGTTTTTACATAATATTTAGTTTTCAAATCCCTCTTCTGTTATTTTGTTAATCACCAAAACAAGTCTTTGACATAAGCAGGGTAAATACTATTATTGCCTTTTATGGATAAGATAGGGGCAGCTAGAGAAGATTTTACTAGAGAAAGGGCAGGGTCTCAGTTACATGTCTCCTAACTACTAATCCAATGACCTTGAACTCTGGCACTTTGTGTCTCAAATGGAAAGGGGTTATTGAATTGGAATTTTGAGCATGTAGGTAAAAGCATACCAAAGCTACTTAATATGTGCTTTCTTTGATGTTCTGAGGACTATGAAAAGGAAAGTTTGCCAAGGATCCTGGGGAAGGTGGAAGTGAGACAGCTCCCTGCAGGATAAAACATCCAGGATTCATATTCCTTGGACTTGAATCCCTTATCAGCTGTAAGTGCCCTTGGTCAAACCAGCTTTTATAATTAGCTACCTCTTAAGGCTGCTGTGGGGTCTTACATGACACATTCCGCAAGTAAATTCTTGCATTGTGTATTCCATAAAAGGTAGTTCTCTTCTCTTCTCCTTCAAACTCCTGCCTGTCTTTCTTAGGAAGTCACCCAAACTTTGTTTCCCAGGTGACTCTAAATGGGAATCACATCCCCAGGGCTGAGAAATAGGACACTGCAGACATGCAGAAATATAACATACACCTCATGAAGGCAGAGACCCATTGTGTACCCAGCACGGCACAGAGCTTGGTATGAAGTAGGTGCTCGATATACATTTATGGAATGAATAACTAAAAGAAGATTAGGAATTTTCCATTGGAGAAAATCCCACATCAGAAGGAAGGAAATCCTCAACATTTCATTAGTTAAATGAGGCGATTTAACATTCTTAGAAGAAATTCCCTCCTGTGTTGGAATTATTTATGGTTTTCTCTATTCAATGACAATGCTTTTCTATTCCAGTGTCAGTATGGGAACCCCAGGGACAGTCGTTAAAGCCAGCTCTTCTGTTCTGGGCCCTGTGCCTCTGTTTTCTACTCGTCAAATGCTGCCCATCATTAGCAATTCGGACCTATGTTGCCTTTGTAAGATTCTAAATTCCTAAAAAATGTCTGAAAACCCCACAAAAAGAACTGAAATCCAACTAAACTTGAGAGTTTAATATATTTAAATAGCTCCCCATTTGTTTGTTTGCTATATTTGCTCTTTTTATTATTTTTGCTTGGAAGGTGCCTACAATTATATGATAAAATCCTCATTGAAAAAAAATAATCAACAAGTATATTGTTTGCACCATAAGGAAAGGAATATCATGCAAGTGAAAAAGAAAGGGAAAAAAGCCAAAATGTTCTGTTCAATAAAACTTTCCCAGGCACAAATCTTTTCATTAGAGTAAAAAAATACACACATTAAAATGCACAAAATGCCCTAATGTTAAGGGTGCATCCCCCCAAATTTTTACGTGTATGGTATATATATCTCAGATCAAGATATAGAATGTTTCTAGTACTCCCAGAAAGTTTATTTATTTGAGAGAGAGACAGAGAGAGAGCGAGCGCGCACACAGGAGGGGCTGAGAGAGAGGGGGAGACAGAGAATCCCCAGCAGGCTCCGCACCACCAGTGCAAAGCCCAATGCGAGGCTCGAACTCATGCTGTGAGATTGTGACCTGAGCCAAAGTTGGATGCTTAACCAACTGAGTCACCCAGGCACCTTCAGTACCCCCAGAAAGTTTATTTCTCCATCACAGTCAACACCTACCCCCAGAGAAAACCATTGTTCTGATGTATTCAACTGTTGACTAGTTTTGCCTCTTCTTGTATTTCATATAAATGGAATTTTATAATATGTATCTTATGACTAGCTTCTTCCACAGAACTGGATGTCTGTGGGATGTATCCATGTTGTTTGTATAGCTATAATTCGTGCCTTTTTGTTGAGCATTCTCCTGTTGATGGGTATTGCTTCTAGGTTTTAGTCTACTATGTGTTAAACCTGCTGTGAACATGGGACACATAACTTTGGATGAACCTATACGCTCATTTGAGAATCTATCTATGAGAGGAATTGCTGGGCCCCAGGGTATGAATATGCTTGGCTCCAGTATATATTGGCAGTTTTCCCAAGGGGATGAAAAACTTACACTTCCCTACCAATGTATGAGGGTTCCAGTGGCTCCATATCTGTGTCAACAATGTCAGTCTGTTTCATTTTGGCCATTCAGATGGTACTTAGAGGTAGCTCATTACAGTTTTAACTTGCATGCCCCTAATAAGCAATGATGATGAACATCTTTTCCTAAATTTAGTAGTGGCCATTTAGTTCTCTTCTTTTGTGGAGTGTTTGTTCCAAGTTTTTGCCCATTATGTTATTACCCAAGCGCAATTTTTTATTTGAACTCAATTATCTGAATACTGTATGTTGAGTTCTACATAATTTCAGTAAATCAATCTAATGAGGTTTTTCAGGGGCAATAATTTTTGCCTGTTTAGAAGTTCTCTGTCATGCTTTCCAAAACAGTTGATTTCAAAATAATTTTTTTTTCAAGTGCAAAATTCTATATGATAGGATTCCTATCCTGCATATATGACCAGAAGTGAGATACCATCCCACAGTTTAGTGGTTCAAAGCATAGACTCTGAGGCCAACATATGCGGGTTCAAGCCACATGATGTTGGTGATATGTACATGCCTCTGATACCTGATCTGTGTAATGGGGATCATGACAGGACTTGCCTGCCTCATAGTCCTGTGGAGAGCACTGGGATTAACCTACATAAAACTCTTAGAGTGATGTGTAGCATAGAGCAATCCCTCAAGAAGTAATGTTTATTGATAACATTACTTAGGGTGCCAGATTAGGCCCTCATTGTGTCTGTCCAATCAAGAGAAGATTAGAACATTACCCAGTAAATTGGGGAAGCATTCACACGTGGATCTGGACCACTCAAACAACAAACTGGGGGATTGGGTGTGAATCTTCAGAACTGGCTGTTTGAAATGATCATGTAAGCCTGTTGAAAATGTTCTTTCTGATCCATTTGGTTTTGAGGACCTCGCGTATGCCTAATAGCTCCACCGGGGCCTGAGTTAGGAGGGCCCAGGCCCAGTTATACATATTTATGACTTGTAAATTGTTCAGTCCAGTTCTGAACGGGAACTAAAAGATGTAGGGAAAAAAAATAGCAGCTCCCCTTCTAGGCAGCCCAAGACAGAGGAACACTTTAATTAAAATGGGAACTTGGGTTTCATAAGAATCATTTTGTAAAATCTATAATGCACTCATATAAAGGTTATATATTCAAGGACATCCAAGTGGCCAGAAAGCACAAGTCAAATGTGGCAGGGGAGAAACTGCCTAAGTAAGAGCACTGACTCTTCCATCAGTAACTTAAAGGGGGGCATGGGCTTTTCCTCTCATTAAGTCCATCTGCCTAGGCTAGGTGCTTGGCAGTTCTTCTACTAATGAGATTCTGTTCTTCCTAATACTGGAAAAAATAAGTCTTCACCTCTATCCTTTTACATGTGCCAGCGTCATGTCAGAAACAATTTTTCAGGGAAGAGACCTTCCAAGGCACAACCAGGTATGATCATTCAGTCACCCAGCTCCTCTAGTCATTTGATGCAATGAGGACAGAGGACAGTGCTGACTATCCTTCTTCCACTGAATCATTACATTCAGAAAGGAATCACACCCTTGCTTATCTGATGCCATCAGGATGCTAGCTTCCCAAACATGCTCATGTAAGCATGTTCAATGATTTGCACTTGGTCATTTTTTTTTTTTTTTTGCACAATTCGTCAAGTTACAGCTACATGGCTTTCTTGCTATTAATATGTCCAACAAGCAGCTATTTTCATTTTGCTTGTTGTTTTTAAACTATTTCATGGATTTTAAGAAAATGATTCTTGAGAATTATTTGGCTCAGAGGAAAGGCAGTCCTGGATCCTTTTAATATGTTTATTGTGGGATGCCTGGGTGGCTCTGTAGGCTAGGTATCCGGCTCTTGATTTCAGCTCAGGTTCAGATCTTAAGGTTCATGAATTCAAGCCCCACATCAGGCTCTGTGCTGACAGTGCAGAGCCTGCTTGGGGTTCTCTCTCTCCTTTTTTCTCTGCCTCCCGTTCCCCGCATCAAGCTTTCTCTCAAAATAAATACACTTTAAACTACAAAAAAATGTTTATTGACCTGGTGTGGTAGGCAGAATGCTAAAAATGCCCTTTTCCCCCAGAATCTTTGAATGTGATGAGATATCACTGCTGTGTTTGTGTTATGTTGTATGGCATAATTGACCTTAACGTAGGGAGATGATCTGGGTGCGACAGATCTAATCACATGAGTCCTTAAAAGCAGAAAGATTTCTCTGACTGGTTGCAGAAGGGGAAGTTAGAGAGATTTGGAGCACAAGGGAGATTCTACTCGAGCTTGAAGACAGAGGAGGCCACAAGATTGTAAGTAGCCTTAAGGAGCTGAGAGAGGTCTCTGGCTGACAGTGATCAAGGAAATAGGTATTTAAGCCTATGACTACAAGGAACTGAATTCTGCTTCTAATAAAAATGAGCTTGAAAGAGGATTCCAGGCTCCAGATGAGAACACACCTGGCTGAAATCTTGACTAGAGCTTTGTGAGATTCTATGCACAGAACACAACTATTCTGAGCCAGACTTTGAACCTGTAGAAATGAGCTAATAAATGGGTGTTTTATTAGATTTAAAAAAAAAAATTTTTTAATTTATTCTTGAGAGAGAGAGAGAGAGAACAGAGCATGAGTGGGGAAGGGGCAGAGAGGGAGACACAGAATCTGAAGCAGGCTCCAGGTTCTGAGCTGTCAGCACAGGGCCCAACGCAGGACTAGAACTCATGAACCTTGAAATCATGATCTGAGCTGAAGTTGGTTGCTTAACTGACTGAGCCACCAAGGTGCCCCGAAATGGGTGTTGTTTTAAGCCACTAAAATTATGGTCATATGTTACACGATAGAAAATCAACCCACTTGGTTTCTGCTCTTTGCATTCTTTTAAATGGCCAAGCAACAGATGAGGATTGAATAGAGAAAATTAAAAGGCTTGTGAAATACCCAGGGATTAACTCAGATTATTAGACATTATGGGGTCACTTCAAGAAGAAAAGGCTCCAATTGACCTCATCTGATAGTAATTGCCACAATATAATTGGGGTAAGGAAAAGAATATTACGCAAGAGAGTTGACCAGGTGCTGGGTTTGACAATCATTTTTCCTCCAATTTGAATCATACTAGGACTGTCATTTTGTTTTTTGTGCTTCCCTTTCCTCTCTGACTTAGAAGGACTCATTCTCATTCCTATAGCAATACGGCCAAGGTCTGGAATGCCACGACAGCTCCATGAATGAAATAGGAAAAGGCTGACATTATCATCATCACAAAATCCATTATTAAAGCATACACAGCATAGGTGTGACAAGGTGTTAGAAAAGTGGAAGGTGCCAAGTGGTAATAAAAATAATTGCCAAAATTATAAGAAAGTATGATATGTTGATTCAGGAATCTTGGAAAAGAAAGAAGATAGGAGTATGGGTCCTGTGTGTACCTAACACAGAGCTAAAGTAAGAAGCTATTTCCAGTTCTTATGAGATTTTTTTCAGAAAGATTCCCCATGATACTGTCCAAACGACATTCCTCTTTCTGAATCCAGAGTCCTCTCCTCACCACAGCTCACATCCCTTGCTCTGATAGAAAACAAGTTTAGAAAGACTAGATAATCAAATAAAAAAATGAAGTAGAATTTTCTTAGGAATAGAGAAATTGAGAGTCATGGATTTTAATAAACTAATGGGGCAATCTAGATATTTGGAAAATCCTTCTTTCAAATAATAGTCCAAGCTTTCTAAAAACTAGAGAATTAATTGTAGAAAGAAACAGATTCAAAGCCTGCTAGTTTAAGCAAGGAAAAGAAGTATGCTATTCCCTACAGCCAAAATCTCAAAAGGAAAAGCCCAGGGCATCAAATCTGGGTAATTTATTTTATTATCCTAACTTACAGTGTTTCTTTTGCTGATAGGATTTCAGAAGATGGATTTATCTTTTTAATTAGTATGCTTTAAAAAAAAACTAGAAGCCTCCTTGGTCTGCCAAACAATAAATTTTATTTCCTGCCTAAGTGAGTGGTTCTAAATTGCTTAAAGTATTGCTCTATCCTTAAACATTCCTACTCGTCAAATTAAATGCTGATTTGAAGGAAAGGAATGAACAGGAGAGGATAATTCAGTTCAGTATTGGCTCTCGGCTTTATAGTTTCATAAAAGCAATTCCTTTCTTGTTTATCCTATACATTTCTAGTGCTAACCTCTGGTACCAATCATAGCACTTCAGTGAGCACTGTAAATACTATTCATTGTACAATCTTCAAAACGTATTCATGCTTCAGCTTTCATCTTCAAGTGAAGTAGAATTTCGGTGGTGGCATAAATAAAAATGGCCTGAACAACTTTCATATATGGCATTAATGAGACATACTGATTTTATGTAACTGATATCACTTTCCTGATCCATAGTAATGACATAGGTATGTAAAGGTGAATGGCAAATTCTATGCTCACTTTGCTCATGGTTTGATTACTTGGCTTGGGAAAGATAATTGCGAGGTGGATAATGTACATTTTCCTTGATTTGAGCCACAGACCCTCTTTACCTACAGATCAAAGTGTCTAATAAATAGTCTCCCTTTCCTTGCGCTAATGAAGGTGAATAGTTAATTGATGCCTTCATTTTTCTCTTCTTCATTCCTAATGGCCAGATGTGCTTCTTATTCTTATTGGGTTATATTTTCCAGTCTCTTCCTCAGGGATGGGAATTAAATTATACTTTTACCAAGATAAAACTAAAAAAAAATATGGAGAAATGACTGTAAACTCTATTTTTTGGTCTTTTCTTCTTTGAATCCATAATTAGATACTCTGCACAAATACATGTGCAAATAGCAGAGTCATTTTTCAAAGCAAAATACTTTGAACATATATCCAAACAAAACACAGCTCTCAATCCATTATCTTGCCTCTTTGTAATTAACCTACAAGAAAGACTAGAACAAGAACTCATCACAGATTTTGGAGCAAAGTCCACCTGGGGCTTGCCAGACCTGGTGCAATGTTAGATGGCTGGTCTTCCCACAGAGTGAGAGAGATGTGCTTTGAAAAGTAATTAAAGGGCTTTAATTTCTTGGGTGAATTAAAACTGCCCCTTTGCTTGCCTGTTCCGTTGTTTGTATTCCTTGTACAATAACTCCACTGATCCTCTGTGAGTTGAAAAGTACCACAAATCTAGTCTATGCAAAAATAGCTTCTCCATCTTCCAAACCAAATTTAAGACTATATACTATTAAAGCCATCCCTCTGGCATGAGTGGAGACAAATGGAGAGTGATCCAGAAGACCATGATTAAATAATTAGAGAGGAGAATTCCAGTAACCTAAGAAATAAAAATAGCCAATGAGTTGCATGCTTATTATGCATCAAGCACTGCACTAAAAGTGATTTATACACATCCTATATGGTGATACAACCCTATATACAACCCTATATGTATACAACCCCATATGGTGAAGTTACTGTTATTATATGTAGATGAAGAAACTCAGGCTACCAACTTAGATTATGTGGCCAGTCAGTGGCAGAGACAAGATTAGTGCCTGGACAGTTAAGTCTGAAGCCATGTGTTTTATGGCTCTGTTCTAGGTTCCCTCAGTTCACTTAATTGGCATTCTGGACTTACATTGACTGCTTAGTTGGTACTGGGCACTGTAATGAATTCTTTATGTGATTAACTGATTTAATCAAATAACAAATGAGGTAGAGGCTCTCAGTAGCCCATTTTACACTTTTATAAACTGAGGCAAGAGAAGTTCAATAGCATGCAATCATTAGAAAGGAAGTAAGGTAGAGCGCTGGAATTTGAATTCAGAAAATCTTGTACCCAAGACTGTGCTTTTAACTGTGGCCTCTTATGTCCCTAAATAACTAACTTGAACATTCCCCATGAGAGAGAGTTGGGCAAGTAAACTTAATCTGGAGAGTCTGACTCTGTCTCAGACCAAAGGCCTTGGAAGAAGATGATTGGGATGTGCAGGTGGTCACATGACAGAGAAGACTGAGAGTGACGTAGTCCAGAGGGGAAGGTTTAGCAAAGGTGGGGAGGGCCCATCAGCAGAGGAAGGTGGTAAGCTGTTTCGCCTAGGGAGGCAAGACCCTTTGATGGTGTTGAACACAGGAAGTGATTGTTTACTCTGGGCTTCAGCTTTCATATCCTGCTATCTGTATCCCTGAGACCTCATAAAATACAGTGATGGCCACTTTTCGGCCAGGTTTTCACAACTGCAAAAACCTAAGTAAATCAAGCAAAATAAGTCATTGCAACTCTTCACATCAGCTATAGAAAGCCCGACATGAGGAAGTATGAACAGATGTGGGCAATGAACAGGGCGATCCAAAAGCATAGAATTTAACAAAACAAAATGCAGTGAGCAACAAGAAGGTTGTTTTCTGGGCTTACCCTGGCCACAGGGAGACTTAGGAGTCAAGGACCATCTTGAGGAAATACCAAAAATACACCTCAATCATTTCTCCCAAACACATTGGTCTTCAACTGTGAGGCTGAACAATGCATGGATTCAAGCTAAAGGTTGATTTCAATAATGACTATAATCGTTTATATTTGCATAGTGTGTTAAATTTACAAGTGATTTTCCCATTATTAAGTTTCCAGAGCAGCCTTCAAACGTAGGCAGTATTAGATCTCCTTTGCAAAGGAGATAGTTAAGGGCCAATCCCCACTGTCAGTGCCTGACAGAACTAGAGTTGAAATCCGGATTTCATGACTCCTGGTCTGAGGATATAGGAGGCTGAAAAGACCAATTTGGAGAGATGAGCAACAGAGGAGCAAGGGGAACCTACTAACAGAGGAGAGCATGCCATAGCCAGAAGACAGATGTTAAGAGAAAAATGGTATAAATTTAAGGACAAACACCAGTTATTTTACGGTAAGATGGATGGAGGTTGTGGTTATATACAGGAAGGAGCACTCATATCCAACTGGTCACGTATCTGGTCAGATTATGGGAGGTACACAGAAGTGTTGGTTTTTGAGATGGGTAGGATATTCTGAAGCAGAAATGGGGCGGAGAGAATGGTCAGGTGGAAGAGACAAGTTGAATGAATGTAAAAAAGCAGAAATCAATGGCATAAATGAGGAACAATGAACCTCCCTGTTCAGGTGCTGCACTGGCTATGTGAAAGGGTTTTGCAGAAAACAAAGCCGTGGGGAGGGATGGATAACACCATGGCCACTTCTGAATGCCAAGCTACAGTTTGATCTTAATTCTTAACTACCATCATAGGCTTTGGAGAAGCAATAATAATTTATAAACATCGAGGTAACACACTGCCAGCCTCACGGGTTTCTTGTGAGATTTTCTTTTAAGTATATTCTCTTATTTTTGAGAGGGAGGGAGGGAGAAAGAGAGAGAGAGACAGCGCGAGCGAACACATGCACCTGAGTACACGCAAGAGCACGCGAGTGGGGGAGGGGCAGAGAGAGAGGGAGAGAACCCCAAGCAGGCTCTGATGACATGGGGCTCAATCCCAGGAGCCATAAGGTCATGAACTGAGCCAAAATCAAGAGTCCAATGCTTAATTGACTGAGCCACCCAGGCTCCCCCTTGTGAGATTTTAATGACATGTTGATGCAAAAGTGCTCTGTAAAAATATATTTAAGTATTATTATATGATTGCATTCACTCATTCATTCATTTCACAAGTATTATTTGAGGGCCTTTTACATATCAGGCATGGTCTAAGCATTTGGTGTTCATAAATGAAGACTCATCACTATGCACTGAAGCTCACAGTCTAGCAGGGAAAGTGAACATTTTTTTTTTTAATTTTTTTTTTAATGTTTATTTATTTTTGAGACAGAGACAGAGCATGAATGGGGGAGGGTCAGAGAGAGAGGGAGACACAGAATCTGAAGCAGGCTCCAGGCTCTGAGCTGTCAGCACAGAGCCCGATGCGGGGCTCAAACTCACGGACTGCGAGATCATGACCTGAGCCGAAGTCGGACACTTAACCGACTGAGCCACCCAGGCGCCCCGGAAAGTGAACATTTTAATAAATAATTACAATTAAGTACATATGGTACTGTGAAAGTATGGAAGGAAGATTTGATGAACTCTTCCTGGAAGAGTCACAGGGGAAATGAATCCTGGACAACTGAATACTGAATAACCACAAATCTAAATGTAGGCGCTGAGATTATTAAATGAGAAGCCATAGGAGAAAATCTCTGAGATACCGGAGTAGACAAAGTTTTCTCAAATCACAAAAAGCACAAACCATAAAAGAAAAACAAAATGCTAACGGGGACCTTATTAAATGTGAAATGACATTTAAGTAAATGAAAAAGCAAGCCATAAACTGGGAGACAAATATTTGCAAGACATATAACTGAACAGAAAGCTTATATCCAAAATATAAAAAAGGCTCTTATAGGTCAATAATAACAAGAGAAACAACCTAATAAAACAATGGGCCAAAAAGTCTCAACAGATACTACAAACAAGATCTATAAATGGCCAGTAAAGACAAGACAGCATCATTAGTCATTAAGGTAATGCAAAATAGAATCACAACAAGACAATATTATACACCCAATGGAATGGTTAGGTTAAAAAGACTGATCATACTTAATTTTGGTGAGAATGTGGAGCATTTGAAATCCTCTGTATTGCTGGTAGGAATCCAAAATGTCAAAGCACATTTTAAGATAGCATGGCAGCGTCTTATAAAATTAAAGAGACGCTTACCACAAAACACAACAATCCCACTCCGAGGTGTTTACCCAGAAGAAATTAAAACATATGTCCACACAGACTTGTATATAAATGTTCATAGTATTATTCACAATATTCTAAAACTGAACACAACCCAAATGTTCATCAATAGCTGAATGAATAAGCACACTGTAGTGTATCTGTGCCATGAACTTTTGGAGTAGAAGAAGTGCTGGTCCTTATTTATCTGTAGAACTAAAATGAAATTAAGGCTATCAAGAAGAAAGCACAGTACCTAATGGCTGTACGCTTTGGCAACGCGGATAAAGCACAGCTAGCAAAAATTAGAGAACAATGAGAATCGGCTCACTCCTAATAATTTAAAAATATTGAGACAAACTTAGGGATGCCTGGGTGACTCAGTCAGTTAAGCGTCTGACTCTTGATCTCGGCTTGGGTCATGTCAAGGTTCACGGGATCGAGCCCAGCATCGGGCTCCGCGCTGTCAGCAGAGCCCGCTTCGGGTCCTCTCTCCTCTCTGCCCCTCCCTGGCTCGCGCGCTTTCTCTCTCTCTCAAAATAAATAAACTTAAAAAATATTTAGGCAACCTTAAGTCAACTTTATTTATGTATGCTTGGAGATTAACTTTTAAAGTAAATCAAGTCCAAGATGCAATATGTCATCTTTCTCCCTAATTTAAGTTTTCTCTGACCTGCCTAATCTGATTCCCCAGATTTCCTCCCATCTACTTCCCTCATCAGGAATATGTGGATTTTGATCACTTACATGAAAAAGAAGAGGTAAAAAATGTTAGATGGAAAAAGTGATTTCCTAGAAGTAGATCTTTAAAACTTCATTGTTATGAGTTAGGTTAGTTGACAAATATATAATGATTGTTCAACACGAGAATCTAGGGAAGCCAAATAAAACACCAACTTACAGGTTCATGTACAACATAATATTCCAACCCAGTAGTACTGTATTGCATAAATTAAAGCATAATAGGAATATTTTAGTCTCTGATTATCACAGGACTATTGCACTAATCACCTTCAAGAACTAATAAAACATTGATGCAAGGAGAACAAAATCCAAACACACCATAATGACTACAGGAAAATCTCTGATGATATATTATTATATATAATAAATGACAATTTTGAAAGCTTTTTCAAACTGGGTTTTAATCATGTTTGTCTCCATTAAGCCTCTAAGTTAATTAAATAGGCAAACCAACTTGAGACAAGGAAATTGATTTTCTGCATAGAACACTCTCAACAGAGTAGCAGACATAAGAAGAGGTTCAATTTTTCTTCCTGGTGTGCAAATTAAGCTTCGTTAAAAAAAAAAAATTAACAAAATCCCTGTTCCCTTGTTCCCTTCTGTTCTTTTGTTCTTTAGTGACATGTTAATCGAGTAAATATGGCAGGAAGGGAAAATACATCTGAATGTTCCTTGTACCTTTCACCTCTGGGAAAACAAAGAAGTCTCCTGTCTCATTAGAGAGGGCCTCCAACCACTCCTGCCAGCCTCCTCCTGAAGGAGCCTGGGCACTGAGACCCAAAGAGTGGATCCCAACTCTGTTCTACCCACCAAGGAATTCTAGTAGCAATCTGTTCAGCGTGGACCCAGAAAGGAAAACATAGCTTGTGCGTCACTTTTTTTTTATTACTATAATAAAGACAGCCTACTCCTTTGCTTTCCATTGCATCGCAATCTCACCTCCACCCCAAAGGCCTCAAGTGCACAAGGGTCTCATCTGCATTTGCATCTCCGAAAGAGAAATCCGGAGGACCAACATTTGCCTGTATTTGTAAGGCGAGAGGGAGCTTATCTGTGTCATCCCAGGGTTGAGTCTTTGACATGGTATTTTACTTAGTGACTTCATCAATGTCTATTTATAATCTGTAATAAGTAAATGGAGGGCTCTCTGCTCTATTGCTTAACTAATAATCAAAAGAAGATCCTTTCGGGTCACCTGGGTGGCTCAGTTGGTTGAGCATCTGACTTTGGCTCAGGTCATGATCTCACGGTTCATGAGTTTGAGCCCTGCATCGGGCTCTGTGCTGACAGCTCAGAGCCTGGAGCCTGCTTCAGATTCTGTGTCTCCCTCTCTCTCTGCCCCTCCCCTGTTTACACTCTGTCTCTCTCTCAAAAAGTCAATAAATATTAAAAAAAAAAAAAAGAAGAAGAAGAAGAAGAAGATCCTCCTGTGGAACGTGGATGCCGAGAGGTGCATTCTCGGATGGAAGGTAGAATTTTTCCTATACTCTTTTGCTCATTATCTATATAATGATATCAGTAACACTATATTCCAGGAGACATGTGTCAACAGTTCAACTATGATAGCATAGCATTCACTGTAGAGCACGCCTTCTCTGAAGTCATCGCAGGCGAATATGAATATATTCTTTATTCTTCTGTTGAATTTGAAGAATAGCAAGACCTTAATCATTTCTGAAAGTGGTATTACTGTTTCATGAGGGGAGAATTGGCTACTAAATGAAGTTCAAGCAAGAGCTTTTAAATAATTCCAGAGAACTGTTTTTCCCACATTTTGTAATTCTAAACCAGTGGATAGGGTGCAATGTGCTTTCTTACATGTAAGGATCCGAGTGTTGGGAGATTTCAAAGTAAAACGATGCCTGATGTTGTAATATAAATTCTATTATAATATTCAAAAATATGCAGCATATTAAAATATAAATTTGTTTTATATTATAATATCTATGACCCAATTATAGCTTAACTCCATGTTACTGTATTCAGACATCCCACAGTAAAATTGGGTGTACTGAAATATAAAGCTCCAAAAAAACCAACCTAACTTGGAACTCAGGGACTAACTTTACTTAGAGCACTTTCTCAAGGCTGTCACTTAGGCATGGCTTCGCTTGCCTGAGCAGAAATCGAGCCAGGGATTACTGGACATAAATGAGAACAGAGAGTCATCCTGATGTCCTGGAGGTAGGAGAGAAACACTGCTCTCTTCTCCCTCTGAGTTTTCTTTCCACACATAGACAGCATGTGGGCGTTTCTATTCCTGAAGCATTTTTAGTCCTGGAAATCAGCACCCATCTCTGGTGAACTTCCACTTGAACTCAGGGCTATAAGGATGCAGTACCCTGGATTATCCAGGTACTCCAAAATGGAGGAGAGGGAGGGCTGTCTGGATGGAAACAAGTAAGCCGGGCAGTTCTGATCCCCACACGGAGCGGGGGCTCTCTGCACATTGGGGATCCTCTAGAGAAGAAAGCAAGCGCTTCCTTGGGTAAATCCCAGCATCCTGAGGTTTCATTGCAGAAATAGGAGAAACTGGGTAAAAACAAACCAGGTGAGATGAGAGCCAATCTGGGTTGTGTGGAGCAGCTGTGGGGCAGGGAGCTGAGGGACTGCCAAGGTTATCTATTACTCTCGCAGCGGTGGGTTCCCCTTCTCCCTCCTGTAATCTAGGCAACGACACCTGGACTGGGCCTCACTCACCTTTTTCTGGCCACCCCTGATTTACATCCTGCTGTCGACCTGGAAAGGTGATGACCAGATCAGATTCTCATGAGAAATCTGTTATTCTTGGTGAAAATAATCCGAACCGAAGGTTCCTGTCTAAAACTGCTCCTGACTCTTCGACCGCCACTCTTCCCTAGAGGAATCTGAAGTAGGCTTCTGTAGCTGCACATTTGAATCCGTTCCATTCTCAGAATCAGTCCAGAAGGAGGTTTCTGTGGCTTAGTATTTATTTTCAGTTCTTAGGATATGTTCTTAATTGCCTCCCTCGGCATCTTCCCAGTTCTCGTTGGCTGTATTTTATACTGGGCTCAGCTGCTTGCGTTTCTACATTGTTGTTTTTCAATTTTTCCCCACATATAATGGAACCTCACTATGAAATGTGGGCTCCATGCCATGGATCCATCTGCGTTACAACATGGCACTCGGCACGTTTATTTCATAACTATATATAGACTATTTTCTAACACCGATCACTTGTGTACCTGGGAACCTGCATACTGTAGTCGAGGACCGGCTGTGTCAGTGTCATCCGGAGCTTGTTAGAAATGTAAACTCTCAGGCCCTGCCCCAAACCTACTGCATTACAATCTGCCATCTAACAAGACCTCTAGGTGATTCACGTGCACATTGTAATTTGAGACACACTGGACGACAGCAGTGGTTTTTGAAGCAAGGGCTGTACATTAGTCACATGGAGAACTTAAAACAACCCAAGTTAGGTCCGACTCCTAGACATTCTAATTGGTTTGATATGGGGCCCCGATAAGGGTATTACTTTTAGCTTTCACATTTATTTTAAAGAGCAACCGCAGATCAGAGACGCTACTTCTCTAGAATGAGCAATATTAGGTAAAATGTGGATCTTTTTAGCTGTACGGGTTGTATATTCAGTGTTAGGCTGGAAGATCCTTGAAGGCCAAATCCATCTCTTGTATTTTTTGTGTCCTCCAAATTGCCCTTTGAACGGTACTTAGCATATGGTGGTTACTCACATGTTCATGGGTGATAGGGAACATAAGCAGGAGAGAGAGGACTAGGGTTCACGTCCTAGTTCTACAAGACATGACGTCTTTGACCTTGAGCAGACCACTGAACTCGTTAGGAAGCCCATTTCTTTGTCAGTCAAATGTGAATGACTTCCTATTCTAGTAGTTAGCCATTCATTCAACAAATATTTAGGAGCATCTATTCTGTGCCAGGTACTGTTCCAAGCACTGACGATGCAACAGTAAATAACCAAGACAGGAAAAGTCTTGTCCTCATAGAACTTGTATTGTAATGTGCCATCAATAACAAACAGGCAAATAGAAATACAGAGAGTAGAGACACAGGTAGTAATCAGTACTAAGAAGAAAAACAGCACAGTAAAGTGATGGACAGTGGTAAATTATGTAAGGAGAGCAACATAGCTGGGTGATCAGAGAAGAGGTCTGTAAGAGGGGACATCTGAACAGAGACTTGAATGATGGAAGAAGCAAGCCAGGTGAACTCAGGCAGAGAACCTGCAAGAATAAAATCCCTGAGGCAGAAACAAGCTAGGAGTAGTCAGGGTAGACATAGGCAACGATTCTTTGTAGATGTTGCTAGTCTATGGCTTAAAGGATCAGCTAGATTTATGTCAGTCTTGGAACTATCAAAGCGTTAGTGCATTTGGGGGAAACATAAATTACCTGAAGGTAAGAATATCTAATATTTGGGGCAGCAGAAAAATAACAAAAACCAGAGCATTACCATCACTGGCTTCTTCATTTCTCAATATACTAGTACTTTACTTGAGAATCTGCCGGACTGTGCTCCCAAACACAAGCACAGATAATATTTACCATTCTAGACAGCGCCTCGAGTTCCGGGGATTTACTCCTGGCTCTCTTGTGTGATGAAAAGGTCCAGCTGGGCACACTCCTGCTTCTGTCTCTTCTTCTCAGAGCTCTAGTGAACTGCTCAGAAAACCATGATCAGGAGAAAGCCAGGCCTCTGGCGCTGGCTTCCAGAGTGCTGGAGCTTAGCTCTGGTTCCAGACTGTGAGAGTCTCTGGTTCCAGATAAGCAGATCATCATTATTTTGTTGCTGTCTTGCTTCTTGAACCACCTTTTTTTTTTTTTTCACCAGATGTCATGGTTTTATTTCTACTGTTCAACCACCAAAGTCCATCTAGGGTTCAGAGATCTGTGTTCCGACTTTCAGAGTCTTCACTGCAAATCTTGAAGTTGGAATATAAGCCCCCAAGGAAACAACTCTTGATGATGATGATTGGTGATAATGATGATTAATATATTCCTGAGAGGTCTCCTCTTTTTCACATGATATTTAGCTCTAGTAAGTGCAGATTAAATATTCATAATAAGAATATTGACTAGCACAAGATAATTTGATTTACTCTGTCTTCAAGTACATTACATGTGTTATCAAATTTGATCCCCATGATCTCCTTATGCACTAGTTATCGTCAAGTTCATTCCCAGGAACCTGAGCCACATAGAGATTAAGCAACTTGTCCAAAGGCATACAAAAAGTGACCAAAACAGGCTTCAAACTCCAGATTTTCTGGTTCCACAGCATGAGCTCATATAGCTTACCTGCTGGACAAGCAGCTACTTATCTTACGAAAGAGTCTACTGTCTACGTAGCTTTCGCTTATCTCCCCATCATCGGGTATAAATACTATAGCAAAAACTCTAGCATTACAATGTTAAGTTCTTATTCTGTGTCAGGCTCTGTGTTTAGTGCTGTACTTATGTAACCCTTATAAAATTAGGCTGCCTCCTGGCCAGGCAGTAAAATGGTTTTATTCCAAGCCCTACACTGTAAAATTAAATTGTAGTTTTAGTCTTAATTGTATTCTAAAATTTCCAGAAGGAGAATTACATTCATAACACAGAGTAATACTTCTTAGAATCCTTCTCTCCGCCTCCCTCACCAGTTCTCTAGCTTACAAAGCAGTGCATGAAGGCTGCCTCCAATCCCATTTCTTCCAAACTTCTGAAACTCTCTCCCTAAAACCCATCCTGGCATAGGCTTTCTTCCCTCTCTCCCTCCCTCCCTCCCTCCCAACTCCCCCTTCTTTCCAAATCCACTTTTTTCTCTCTCTAGACAAGCTCTGTATCTTTTCTAGTATAAATCAGTCTACTATGTTTTAGGCTTCTTCCACCTTGGCTTCAATTCTCCATGGCCAATAGGATGGGTGCTCAATCAACTGACCTCACTGTAGAGGTAGCGGCCTTAGCAGCAAAGGAACCTTTTTATTACGAGGAAAAAAGAGAAGGCAATGGCCATCCATGTGATTATATTTTGCCCTTGTCATACACACTTCCTCAATTTACTATCACCACTCTAAGATGGGTTTAAATCTTTGCCATTTTTCCATCCCTTCACTTTCAGTCTGTGTCTTTTTTTAAAAAAATGTTTAGTTTAGAGAATTAGAGTGAGTGGGGTAGGGGCAGAGAGAGAGGGAGACAGACAATCTGAAGCAGGATCCGTGCTGTCACCACATAGACCAACCCTGGGCTTGAACCCACAAACTGTGAGATCATGACTTGAGCTGAAGTCACATGCTCAACCGACTGAGCCACCCAGGCACCCCTTGGTCTGTGTCTTTAGGTCTTAAGTGAGTCTTTGGTAGGCAGCATATAGCTGGGTCTTGTTTTTTTGTTTTTTGTTTTTTTGTCTATCCAGTCACCCTATGTCTTTTTTTTTTCTTTTGTCTTAGTATAGTTGACACACAATGTTACATTAGTTTTAGGTGTACAACTTAGTGATTTGACAAGTTTATACATTATGCTATGTTTGTCACCAGTACAGCTATCATCTGTCCCATTACATCACTATTACGACGCCACTGACTGTATTCCTTAGGCTCTGCTTTTCATTCCCGTGAACTACTCATCCCATAACTGGAGGCCTATATCTCCCTCTCCCCTTCGCCCCTCTTGCCCAACCACCAGGTCCCTACCCTGGTAACCATCAGTTTGCTCTCAGTATTTACAGTTCTGATTCTGCTTTTTGTTTACTCATTTTTTAGGATTCCATTTATGAGTGAATTATATGGTATTTATTTTTCTTAGTCTGACTTATTTCACTTAGCATAATATCCTCAAGGTCCATCCATGTTGTCTCAAATGGCACAATCTCATCCTTTTTGTGGGTATGTAATGTTCCAGTGTTGTGTGTGCATGTGTGTATGTATAAAACACATCTTCCTTACCCATTCATCTATTGGTGGACACTTAGGTTGCTTCCATGTCTTGCCTATTGTAAATAATGCTGCAATAAACACAGGGGTGCATATATATTTTTGAGTTAGTGTTTTCATTTTCCCTGAGTAAACACCCAATAGTGGAATTATTGGATCATATGGTACATATATTTTTAATTTTTTGAGGAGTCTCCATACTGTTTTCCACAGTGGCTGCACCAGTTTGTACCAATTTACATTCCCACCAACAGTGCACAAGGGTTCCTTTTTCTTGCATCCTTGCCAATGCTTGTTTCTTGTCTTCTTGATTTTAGCCATTCTAACAGGCATGAGTTGGTATCTTACTGTGGTTTTGATTTGCATTTCCCTGATGATTAATAATGCTGAGCATCTCTTCATGTGTCTATGGCCAACTGCAGGTCTTCTTTGGGAAAATGTCTATTCAGGTCCTCTGCCCATTTTTTAGTCAGATTTTTTTGGGGGTGGGATGTTGAGTTGTAGGAGTTTTTATGCATTTTTTATATTAACCCCTTACCAGACATATCATTTGCAAATATCTTCTCCCATTTGGTAGGCTTTCTGTTTTGTTGATGGTTTCCTTCTCTGTGTACAAGTTTTTTATTTTGATATAGTTCCAATAATTTTTGCTTTTGTTTCCCTTCCCTTATGAGACATCTATAGAAAAATGTTGTTATGGCCAATGTCAGAGAAATTACTATGTTCTCTTCCAGGAGTTTTATGGTTTCGGGTCTCACATTTAGGTTTGTAGTCCATTTTGAGTTTATTTTTGTGAATGGTGTTAGAAAGTAGTCCAGTTTTCCCAGCACCAGTCATTGAAAAGTCTTTTCCTTGCGGTGCCTGGGTGGCTCAGTCATTTAAGCATCCTTTGGCTCTGGTCGGGCCATGGTCTCACATTTGGTGGTTCCAGCCCCACATCACAGAGCCTGCTTTGGATCCTCTGTTTCCCTCTCTCTCTGCACCTCCCCTGCTCACACACACACTCTCTTTCTCTCCCCCTCTCTCAAAAATAAACATTTAAAAAAAGGAAAAAAAAGTCTCTTCCTCATTGTATATATTCTTTCCTCCCTTGTTGATTAGTTGACCATATATATGTGGGTTTCTTTCTGAGCTCTCTATCCTGTTCCATTGATATGTGTCTATTTTTGTCCCAGTACCATACTGTTTTGATTACTACAGGTTTGTAGCAGATCTTGAAATCTGGTATTGTGATTTATTTAGCTTTCTTCTTCTTTCTCAGGATTGCTTTGGCTATTCAGGGTCTTTTGTGGTTCCATACACATTTTGGTATTATTTGTTCTAGTTCTGTGTGAAATGCCATTGGTATTTTGATAGGGACTGCAATGAATCGTTACATTTCTCTGGGTGATATGGACACTTTAACAATATTTATTCTTCCTATCCATGAGCATGGAGTATCTTTCCATTTGTTTGTGTCGTCTTCAATTTCTTTCATCAGTGTTTTACAGTTTTCAGAGCAGGACTTTCACTGCTTTGGTTAAGTTTATTCCTAGGTATTTTATTACTTTTGATGCGAATGTAGATGCTGTTTTTTTTAAATTTCTCTTTCTGCAATTTCATTGTTAGTGTATAGAAATGCTACCAAATGCTGGGTATTAATTTTGTATCCTATCACTTTATCGAATTCATTTATTACTACTATTCTAGTAGTTTTTTGGTGGAATCTTTAGAATTTTCTATATATAGTATCATATTGTCTGCAAATAATGACTGTTTTTGCCACTTTAAGATGGAAAAAAGGAGGTGTAATTCATTCACCCAATCTGATAGCGTAAATAAATACAGATCCAGAATTTGAATCCCGTCTGAATAGATAAAAGCCCCGAAGCTTAGCCAGACCAGACACTGGGTACATGGCCTAAGCCCTTCAAACTCCCTTAAGGGCTCCAGTGGCCTCTAAAACAGAGGTCAGCAAGTTGTGGCCTATGGGCCAAATCCAGCTATCTGTTTTTATAAATAAAGTTCTATTGGAATGTAGGCACTGTCATTCATTTACATAGTTTCTACAGCTGATTTTGCACTACAAAGGCAGAATTGAGTAGCTGTGACAGAGAATGCAAAATCTAAAATAATTACTAACTATATGACCCTTTGCAGAAAATGTTTGCTGACCCCTGCTCTAAAAGAACACCTTATAGCACATCTAACAGTTAGCTGGAGATAGGCCAATTCACCACAAATACTTTTAAGGTAATTTGATAACTTGATAAATTTGTTAAATATGGTAAATTGGTCATTCAATGAATTTATTTGTTGCAAATTGGGTTCTGGCCAATGTTTTCACTCGGTAAATTCATTCAAGAAGTATTTACGGAGTATCTACTATATGCCAGATTCTCTTGGGATTTATTAGTGAACAAGACTGCCCCCCCCCCCATGCTTTTATACATTACATTGCAGCAAGAGGAGACAGATAATAAATAATATATATAATAAGTAAGTAAATTATACAGTATTTTAGAAGGAGAGATATTCTGTGGGATTTAAAAAAAGCTGATGGGAGACTGAGTGTACAAATGGAAGGATACAATTTTAAATAGTGTTGGCAGAGTAGACTTTTCCTCAACACTTCTCCTCATTGAGAAGAGGATATTGAGCAAAGACTGAATGAAATGAGGAGAAAGGCACATAGGAATCTAGGAAAGAGCATTCCAGGCACAGGGACCAGTCAGTGTGAAGACTCTCAGGTGAGAACAAAGAGGACAGTGTGTCTGAAGTAGAGAATAAAGGGGAAATTAGTAGATGCGGTCAAAGTAACTCTGATGGATGGTACCATGTAGGTCCTTGCTAAACCACTGCAAGCATTTCAGCTGACGTTCTAAGTGAAATATGGGCAACGGAACTTTTTAAACCGGGAAGAAATGTGATACGATTCATGTTTTCAAAAGTTTACTGCAGCTACTTTGTTGATGAGAGATCCTGGGAGAACAAGGGAGCAGGAATACTACTAGTTGGGAGGCTACTGTAGTCATTCAAATGAGAGATGGTGGAGAGTGAGACCAGTGGCTTGCAGTGGAGACAAGAAATGGCTGCATTCTGCTAGATGTATATTGAAATAGAGCTAACAGAACTTCCTGATGGATTGGATATGGGATTTAAATGGGAAAAAAAGTAGTTAAATTTTTTAGCATAGCAACTAGGATGGAGTTACCAAGTAATATGGCCATGGGAAAGATTTCAGAGCAGGTTAGTATAGATGTCCATTACACATCAAAGTAGAGTTACTGAGTTAACATTACATACTCAAGTGTGGAGTTAATAGAAGGTTCTAGCTAGAGATGCAAATTTCATTGATTATATATAGTATAGATTAACATGCTAGACTATATATTCTTTGATGGCAGGACCCTTTCTCATTCATCTTTTTATCTCTAGCCCTTAATACGGTACCAGGAGCACAAGGGATAACACTGCATTTTACTGATATTCAAAGATGCTACGTGAATGAATGAATAAGTAAATGGACAAATACTTTAATGAGACCAACTTATACACTTTGAGAAAGGAATATTTTCCTTCTGTGGAAAAGGGAAGACCTCAAATTATTTTCTTTACCTTTAATAGTATCTAGGAAGCAATGCTCAAGTGGGTACCACAGTAAAAGATCACATATGACCTTCAAACTTGGCAGTATGCAGTCATTACCATCATTTTACTTGTATGAAGACAATAAATGCATTGGAAGTCCTAATTCTTGTTATTTTTGATATGAAAGAATGACTCGGTTGATCAAAGAAGAGTTGTTAATTTCTGAACAAGCTGGATGATCAGAGAAATTGAATTCCAAAGAAAAAGGGCAGGAAAATTCATCCATCTGGGAAAAATTCTGTAGTTGAAAACTATGCCAAGAGAAATATAATAAACTCTAGAAAGTAGATAATTTTGCTAAAACTAAATTAAAAAATTTTTTTTATTTATTTAAATTCAAGTTAGCTAACATATAATGTAGTATTGGTTTCAGGAGCAGAATTTAGTGATTTATCACTTACATATAACACCAGTGTTCATCTCCACAAGTGCCCTCCTTAATGCCCATCACCTGCTTAGCCCATACCCCCATCCACCTCCCCTCCAGCAGCCCTCGGTTTGTTCTTTAAGAGTCCCAGGGGAGCCTGGGTGGGTCAGTCGATTAAGGGTTAAGCGGCTGACTTCGGCTCAGGTCATGATCTCGCGGTTTGTGAGTTCGAGCCCCACATCGGGCTCTGTGCTGTCAGTGTGGAGCCCGCTTCCCATCCTCTGTCTCCCTCTCTCTCTGCCCCACCTCAGCTCATGCTCCCTATCTCAAAAATAAACACTAAAAAAAAAGCCCCTTATATAAGATAAAAACAGAGAGGGAAGCTAAAGCTTAATTTTAAAATAGATTTGTCAATACCATCCAGTCTAAGAATTCAGCATATTTTCACAAATCACCTAATTTTTTATCTGAATAAGATCTCAAGCCTATGATTTATTAAAACTTGCAACTCTATCTAGATAAATGTGATACTAATATGAATATTTTATCACTTTTAATTTCCAGATTATATTTGACAAAGGGGGTGGAATAGTTATGTGGATAGAACTGAAATGCGAGGACATCTGGGATTTATTATTTCTCTGAATACTCCCTAGTTTGTCACTATAATTCTTTTTGTTGACTTGTGATAAATGAAGATGAATTACACATTCTAAGATCTGTCTCTTTAAAATTCATGAAGAACAAAACACACACTCATGTATACACCACACACACACACACACACACACACACACACACACACACAAAGACTTATTAATGAAAACTCATGATCAATAAGACAGTTTTACTTAAAGGGGTAGGTATGACTTGATTTCATATTTTTCACATTAACTTCAGGTTCTATATTACTACACAGAAAGATGAGCAACACAATTCACTTAAGCTAACTCAGTTTCAAAAACTGTATTTCAGATATAAATGATAAAAAAATTGAGAAATGATCCTGGTAAGAATTCCAGGGCCGAAACAAAATGTATATGAATGTTCAGGCTTTAGAGGTTTAGTTGCACGTGATCTATAAAAATGTTTATTTCATTTTATGAACAGGCAATACATTTACATAAATGCCCATATAAGGGACTAAAAATAAGTCTTCCCTGACGACATCTTCCACAGGCCCACTTCCTAGGTTTGTATCCCTCTCAACAAGTAAACATTTCACATATTTCTCGGGAACACATTACAGTTAAAAATTTAATCTATAAAAGATTAAAACTGAAATGGTATCGAGCCTTCTGATGCAAGTACACGGAATGTCTTTTGATTACTAAATTAACTTTTGTGTTCCTGCCTATTTCCTAAGTGTATTTATAGACATCTATTCTTTTTCTATTGCTATGGTGAATAAGTTATTTTATTACACGCTTATATGAATAAGAGGTTTTGATTCCTATATATTAATTTTGTACTTTACTACCTTAGTGAATGCTTTTACCACTTGTAGACTTTTCAGTTCATTCTCTTGGGTTTTCCAGGTAGATTGTTATATCATTCACAAGTAGTTTATTACCATCTCCTTTCTAATTTTTATACCCCTAGTGAAGTTCTTTTGCCTAATTGCCTTAATGTCTACTTCTAGTACAATATTGCATGATAATGGTAATGTGGGCACCCCTGCTTTGTTCCTGACACTAGTTGTAATTCTACTAGTGTCTCCCCCGTTAAACATAGTTCTGGCTTTTGCATACATAGTTTCCAAATTAATATTATTGACTATTTTATCAAGAATGTATGTTGAATTGTACAAATATCTGTTTAGCATATCAGAAGATGACCTTATAATTTCTCACGTTAGATTCCAGGCCCAGATGGCTTCCTACAGGATTTCTGATATACCTTGAAAGAGAATAATTCTAATCTGTTTTGTCTACTCCAGAACCTCATGTATGAAAAAGAAACTTCTAAGTCATAAAGCAAACAGTGATACAAAATTCTCCAATTCCACACACACACACACACACACACACACACACACACAACAACTATAGACAAGACTTACTTAGAAAAATGGATGTAATAAGTCCATGGGCAAACAATTCAGCAAGGCATTAAAAAATAAGTTATAACCAAATGGGATTTATTAAAGAATGCACTGTTAAGTTGCTATAAGAAAATCTATTGCTAAGTACTTCATATTAATTTATGTAAGGAGAGAAATCATGTTATCTATATGCTGAAAAAAGGGAGCCCTTGAACAAATGTCTCTATTTCTTCTAGGAAAATGGTCTACTTAGATTTTTATTTTTATTTTATTTTTTAGACAGGCGGGGGGTGGTGAGGGGCAGAGGGAGAGAGAATCTTAAGCAGTTTCCATGCGCAGCACAGAGCTTGATGCGGGGCTTGATCTCACAATCGTGAGATCAGGACCTGAGCTGAAATCAAGAGTCAATCACTTAACCAACTGAGCCACCCAGGTGCCCCAGGTCTACTTAGATTTTTAAAATATTTCTTCTGGAATCAGTTTCAGTAAATCATATTTTTCTACTAATCACCCATTTCATCCAGGTTTCAAAATATGTTTAAGTTGAATAAAGTAGTCTCTTAGTGGTCTTAATTTTCTTTTTCAGTTTTTTTGCTGTTATAACCAAATAAAATAAGAAATTCTATTTTCTCTTTCTTGATTGGTCTAGCAAGCAGTTTATCTTGTTTTAGTATTTAAAAAGCTGGTTTTTCATTGTAATTATTTTTCAAATAATTTCCTTTTCCTCATTAATTCCTGCTTATCAAAGACAACTTGTAATTACTTCCTTCTACTTTCCTTTAGTCTATTTTGTTTACTGATACAATATTAAACATAAATATCATTCTGAGTACTGCCCTAGATAAGCCTTATAAATTACAATACATATTTTCTTATTATTTTCTAGACACTATGCAGTTTCAATTTATATTTCCTCCATGGTTTAAGGATTAAGAGAAATACATTTTACCCCAAAAAGAAAGGTCTTCTTATTTTCTGGATTTCATTGTTCTTGTTTTTGTTGCTTATTTCTAGTTTTGCCATATTATGAAAAAATGCTTGCTGTACTATTTGAATTTCTGAGATTTGTCAAGATTGTCTTTGCAGTCTAGTACATGACGGATTTTTGTGAACATTCTATGGGAAAGAAGGCATATTCTTTATTTAGAGAGTTCAGAAAACGTCAGATCTTCCTCATTATGTTATTAGGTCTTCCATTCGTGCTTGCTTCGACTCACCAGACATTTCCTCTGACATGGGTTTTCAAACCATGCACACCCTAAGCCCAGATGGGCTTCTTACTTTTCTGTTCATCTAGCACCTATACTTCTAGCTATTTTCACAATTCTTACCCTGTATCATAACCGCTTATTTACTCATCAACACATCTAAGGTCCTCAAAAACAGGGAGCGTGTGTTGTACACTGTTATATCCTCAAGACCTGACAGCCCTTGGTTCCTAGAAGATCCTCAGGATCATTTGTTGAATGAACGGATGAGTATCTCCATAGCTTTCCCGTTAGAATTCTCTTAGAGAAGATGACTAGGGAGAGGGAGCGAGATACTGGGAAGAAAATATTAAGGATAGACTGAAGGTGTCTGGCAAGTAGGTAACACTCTAAACAAGTCCTATGATTCCCAATCAGACATTAGCAGCCTCCACTATTGGTACACAGATGTGGTCAGTAGCACGCTATCAGCCCAACTACATCAGAAAAAATGGCACAGTGGCCAGTGTTCATCACCGGCATTTTCTATTCGTATTCTTTAGTCAGCCTTGATGAAGTCACTAATCTCATATGACTGATCTAGTTCCAACATTCTGAAACCTCCTCAGTCCTTTTTTCCTTTCTGCAATGTAAATTCCAGCCAATTAGGCCAGTCTCAGTTAAGTACTGATTTTATTAAAGTAATCGGCAATGAGTTGTAATTGACTCTATAACTTAGTTTTTCAGGACATATGTTCATCCCCAAATGGGAGCCTGCTAATCCAAGTACATCTTGAGTTAGTTGCTGTTTATCTCTTCTGAATGACACCTCCACATCCATGCATAATTATGCTTTCAGAATGCATGGAATCAGCATAGTTTAAAGCAGGCAGCCATACACAATCTTGCCCTTTTCATTTCCTCTTCTCATCTGAAAAATGAGGGAATTCAGTGAGCTCATCTAGAAAGTTGTCTCAGCTCTAAAATTCTATGATTGGTGTTCTGTCATCTAATCTTGGCAAATTACTCTAAATAACCTCAGTCACCACTGGAGAATTAGTAAGGACAAGCAAGGCAAATATTGAACTTGATAAATCCTCAAATTGGGGGAGGGGTAGTACAGTTAGTCCCTGACTATCCACACGACTGGGGCATGGTACGAATATCTGAACAGTGAATAACACAAAAATCTGTTTGTTATCAGTGAGCAAAGACAAAAGAATAAGGAAGAGTCTAAGACACCATTTGGGCCAAACCCTTTCCATATAGGCATAAATCCCCTGGAAAAGGGTATTGTAGGAAGCATTCTGATTAATCAAATATTTCAATTAAGTGTTAGAAAGACTTAGAGTACAATAAAAATATTCCAAGTGTTAAAACTAGGATGAGTATGTGATGTCACAGTGGAAATAAGACTGGACCAAGAATCATGCTCCAGGCCTGGCTTTGCTCTTGACTGGCTCTTTGATATCAGGGAGATCTCTCAAGTTCTCTGACCTCAGTATCTGTACAACTATGGTAGGAGGAGATAGAATAAATTATATATTGAAGTATTTTTGAAAGATCAATGTATGCTATTTAAATACATAATAATAATTGTTCATGGTGATAATATGCTTCAGAATATTAGAGAAAACTGGGCAAAATTACATGAATTTAGTACTTTCATAATATTGCTCTGAAATGCCTGCAATATTACCATGAGTCATAATATTGGAAGAAGCTCAACAAAAGCTTATGGAAAAGATCAAATTCAATTATGAATTATAGGAGCATCAATGAATCTCTAAAGAGCATTTGAGCAAGTATACAGTTTGCATCCTGTTTATCTAAATTCCACGAGAATAATTTTGCCTGGTTTTCTAAAAATAAACAGTTGGGGATTTAAAGGTAAAACTGAGCCATTTCAGGCCAAAGGGTAATTCTAAAACAAGAATAGTGGCAGGAAAATTAGCCACTCACATGGATTTCAAGATCCAGCTGTTGACCAAAATCTCACAAGTACTTCCATCCGGGAAGAAGTCACACGAGACGGACTCCCACATTTAATTTTAATGAAGATCCTAAATTGGATGAAACTATTAATTAATCTAACTAATTTGCAGTACTCAAGGCGTTGACTCTGATGGCAGGATGGGAGTACAAGAGGTCAGCTCTACCGTGATGATCAGAGTTAACATGTTTGAGCGTTTACAAAGTACCAGGCCCCAGTGTAAGCACTACTCCCTTATTTCATGTATATCTCAATTGTTATAGCAAACCTAAGAGATCAGCTTCATTCTTGTCTCCATTTTTCAGCTGAGATATCTGAGGCACAGAGTGATTAAGTACCTTATGCAAAGTATACAGGTAGAAAGATGCAAGGCCTGATTTAGACCCTCAAAGTCAAACACTGGCGCAAATGGGTTTTACCACCATGCCAACAAAGCACTGATAGAATGCATGGCCATCATCTACTGAACAGTTTAGAAAGATTTGTTGACTGACTGCCAAAAATGTGCAGCTCATTTTGGGACCCTATATCTGTATACACAATACCAACAAGAAGTTGAGATGAGAATTGAAGTGATCCCAGAAAAAAAAAAAACAACAACCCTTAACATGGAATGTTTGAGTATGAATTATCTAGTTGTGCTTTCTATGTTGATCAAGACACAGAGAACATTTATTAACTCAGACTACCCTGGATAGTGTTTAGCTTGAATTACAATATATGATTAGATCAGGAATTCATGACAAAATTCTTTTCTGTTAAGGGCTAGATAGTAAATATATTGGACATTCTGAGCTATAAGAGCTGTTGCAACCACTCAACTCTACCATTATAAGTAGTAACTCGAGACCCACACACAGTATGCAAATGAATGGATATGGCTGCATTCTAATTAAACTTTATTTACAAAGGAAAACAGCAGAACAGATTTAACCCATGGGCAGTAGTCTGCTGACCCCTGGACTTCAGCAAAGGCAAACTGATTCTGAATAGCTATTTTATATATGTTCAAGCAGGGAGCCTACTTGAATGAATAGATTTAAAATGAATGTATTCACTTCTTGTTCTCTTACACTGATTAATTATATCCTTCCAGATACCCTGGGTATTATTTTTAACTAAACTTTCCTCTTTAAAAAGTCCAAAACTAAACAATAAAATCTTACCAAATTCTGCCTTTGTGAGGCCCAGAGTAAATAACTTATCTCTCTCCCTTTCCTTCTCTCTTTTCCTTCCTGCTCTTTCCTAAAGACACCATGTATTAGGTAACTACCACTACGTAACAGATTACTCCCCCTACCCTCCACACTTAGCAGCTTAAACAACAACATTTTAATCTTTACTTTCTATGGATCAGGAATCCAGGCAAAACTTAGCTGGGACATCTGTTTCAGGGTCTCTCAGGAGGCTAAAATCAAGGTGTCAACTAGGACTGCAGTCTCACATGAAGGCCCAACTAGAGAAGGATCCAATTCCAAGACAACTCACGTGGTTGGTGGCAGGAGTCAGTTCCTCCTAGGCTGTTGGACAGAGGCCTCAGTTCCTCACTGACTGTTGGCTGACTGCCACCTTCAGTTCCTTGCCAGGGAGCCCTCTCCACCAAGGCAAGCACATGAAAAGAGCCAGAGAGAGCATGCCAGCAAGAAAGAAAGTTCAAGCAACATGGAAGTCTTTTATAACCTAATTGTGAAAGTGACATCCCATCACTTTTGCCATATTTGTTAGAAGCAAGTTTCTAGGTCCAGCCCATAGTCAAGAGGAAGCGTTATAATACCAGGAGGCAAGAATCATTTTAGAAGGATGCCTACACACTATTAAAACTAAGTCTCCACTGTTTTTTTTTTACCGTAATGTTAGCATTTTAAAATTGATGTCCTGTCAACAGGAGTAATCTGTACCTTTATAATATGCACATCCTTATAGGCTCAAAATATAGCTGTGACTCAGTCTCCCTAACAAACATCATACCTAGCATGGAACAGACTGTTTCTACAAATAAGGTGCTCTCATGATTTCCCTAACCCCAAGAGCGTTGGTATATGCCAAATAACTCTTGCATGTTATTAGGTAGAAAATATTAGTTTCTGTTATAGATACACAATTCTGATTTGATCAGTTCAAAACTAGCTGTGTAGAACGAAAAGGGAAGTGATAGGTGTTAAATGATATGGGTAATATAGATCCAAAATTGATTTGATACTCTCCAGATTGGTTTTTGAACCACGCTGACACCCCACTCTTATTGATGATGAGAAAACCAGCTAGATATTGGGCTTTTGTCAATAAGAAAGGAATTTTCAGGAGGAGGTGTGGTTCATTTGCCATCCTGGTTCTAAATGGTGCCTGATATGGCAGGCATCGTATTTGTGCCAGGTTTCCCTGATCTAATTTTAGGTTGGGGCCATTTGTTTCAGTAAACTGTGGACCTTGTAACAAGTATTTGGATGCAGAGAGTTCATTTGGGAGGTGGTCTCAGGAAGGACAAGTGAGGAGTAGGGAGCATAAACAAGGAAAGGAGAAAAGACAATAAAGCATATTACTGAGTTGGTTACCCATGGAGAGCAACGGGGGTTCAGCCCTGGTGGGGCTCCTCTGAAAAACCACACAGAGTTTTCACTGGACTTGTCCCACCAATAATGGGAAATCTGGGGTCTTCATCTACCAACTCAACACCCATTCCTCCGTGGTTGAGGGCTACCCCTGAGGAATGTTCTACGCTTCCTTGTATGCAAGTAGAAGTTATTTAAGGGCCAGAAAAATCTCTCAGGCAGAAAAGCACAGAGGTTCAGGGGCTTGAGGTAAGTTGCTGACAATTTACAGGAGACGTTCCCACTGAATTTGGAGGTGAATTCAGTGCATCTGCTCCACACGTCTTACACATGTAAATATTGTCCATCACCGCAATCTGTTTCTAAGCAAGGGATTCACCATTTTAGGCAAGTTCTGCATGGCACAAAAGAGCTCAACGAATATGCATGATTGGATGACACTGAAGGTGGTAAGAGCAGAGCAGAGGGTCGGTACCTTGAGACTGGAAACCCATCCTCCTATTGACTTGGTTTTCTCTCTCCTCACTTTCTCTTTCCCGTGGGCCACAGAATTATAGAATAGCAGAAACTGTAAAGATGATCCTCTAAGCCTTTTCTATTTCCAAGAAGGAATCTGAGGCCCAGGAAGGTGAAATGATATGGTCAAAGCCAGAAAGTGGCAAAGCCAAAACGCACATACCCGGCAGCTTCTCACTGCTCTCTCCATCACAGCCCCGCTGCCTCCTCTTTTTTTTATATATAATCCTACAGGATTGATTTCCACCAAGGGACTGAGATTGATCATAACTCTCTGAAGCAGATATATACAACTGATATATTACAAACTGGTGTGCTCAATGAGTTCTACCAAAATCTTTTCACATTTACAATTTATTGTTTTTACTAGTCTGTACATTTCCATATTGAAATATAATAATAATGCTCCCTGATGGCAGGGACTTTTATTTCTTCAAAGAGCTTGCATATCTATTTTTGTCATTTTATTCAAGAGGCTGTAGGATTTCTTTTTAATTACCAACAGACTCCTGCAGGCTAGTATCTATTGCAAGTAAGTATCTAATTATTAGCGGTGATTTGTGCTTCTGGCTTTTGTGGTGAGGAGAAAGGCATGGAGCTGACTTGCATCGAAATGCTGCGAAGCTACAGGAAATAGATACAGTGGAGGCCAGCTCTTTGGTAATTTACAGAAACAAAAAGTGAGATCACTAGCCCAGCCAGTAGCTTTTGTATAGTTAATTCTCAACCTCTCCTTGACCTGGAGCTCCTTTTCTTGTTTTCTCCTCCCCACATGTAAGCTGGAAGTTGACGGGGGCCTGGAATTTTTCCATTTCAGTTTTACATCGAATGGCATGGAACACTAGGTAGCTGATTGGCTTCAGGAGCTTTAGATGAGCACGCACAAGACACTCATGTGCCCAGAGTCTCAAGCCAAGAAGGGAAGGTTTCTGTCAAGGTTCTATCATGGAGACATCCTCACTGGCCTGCTGCCTCCACTGTGAGCTCACATTCAAGTACAAAGCCAACGCTAAACCAGGCCAGAAGTCAGGAGTTGGGTGGTGAACTTCTCACCTAGCACCGACTCTGCCATTCAGTTATCATCTCACACTATGTCCTCACCTGTGAAACAGTTTTTTGTCCCTCCAGCAAAAGGACACTTGTTCTTATTCCCAGGATGTAGCATCCCAGTGCTCAAAGGATTTAAGTGGGCAAGCCCAGCACAGGGAGAAGTCTCTTTGTACCCTGAAGTCATGAAAAGATTCTAGGCTTCTCTATAATAGCAGGTTGAACCGGGCCCCTCAGACCGCCACCATTTTGTAGCCCAGAATCACCCATTCCCCAGCTATCTTACTTACAGATCATCTCAGAAGTTGGCCTCAGTCAGGGGTATACCATCATGATTGCGGTGGGAGGGTGAAAAAGCCTGCACACATTCAGCGCCGGCCTATCCACTCACTCCAAGGTTCTAAGTTTCATAAATGGTCAGCCTGAGAATTTTCGCCAATGCTGCCTTTCTAATCTGACCTCCTCATCCTACTCTAGGGAGCACTGCCAACTTGGAAATCATAAGCCACCAAGTCCAGTCTAGGAGGTAGGGATGCCTCAGCTTTTCCATACTCCTTCCCCCATCAAGCCTCCTCCCTGGGAAACAAGACAGAAAGCAGGAGAAAATCTTTATCATCACTATAAATCACAGCCATCATCTCAAGGCCTTTCACTCAGCCTTAGTCCAAAGGACAAGAATGGACAGGGTTTTCTTTGTTTTAAATTTTTATTTTGTGGTGGAGGGAGAGGGAGAGAGAGAGAGAGAATCTGTTGGCACAGAGCCTGATGTGGGGCTCGAACTCATGAACCGCAAGATCATGAGCAGAAACCAAGAGTCAGACAGTTACCCGACTGAGCCACACAGGTGCCCCAAGGACTGTTTTATTTAACTGCTCCTCCTTCTCCTTCCTTGCTCACAAGTATGAAATTTGAAGCTGGGTGGGGTGGGTAAGGGAATAAATAAAGAAGTGGAAACAGCACTAACTGCTGACTGAGAAAGCAAATCACAACCAGGGTGGTTAGCTTTCATCTTTAAACATTTATTTTCATAGTATCTCTGCGGCTGCGGGCGTGACTGTGCTGCCATTTCTTACTCGCCCGGCCCACTGTGGGCACTTTTTCAGCTCTCTTCCACATCAGATGTTGTCATCCGGTGAAATCATCATCCGGGAGTAATTCTCCTGATTCACTCCCCAGAGAGGGAGGCTCCCACAGGGGTCAGTGAGCGTGGAGTCAAGCCAGGTGGAGGTGAGGCGCAGTCCAAGCACACTTCCGCTGCGTGATCCCGGCAGTTGATGAGTAAACTCAAGTTTTCTTATATTTAGAGTTGAGGGAACTCCTGGAGTCCTGGTGTTGCAAGCTCTTTGTTGATGGTGGCAGGGGTTTGTTGTTTGTAACAGCATCTATCAGCTCTCTTGACCTCCGTCACGACACATCCGTTGTGCTCGCTGCAATGACGTTCCGTTTCATGTGAACTTAGCTGATGTGAATTTGAAATAGGGCCATGTAAAAATACTAATGAAGTCTTCACGCACGCACGGAACATGAAATACAACAAATTCTCCTTTACATTCATTCCTCCAGGGAAAATTGCCTTGAATTATGCAAGTTTTGAATTACATGATGTCTTCAGGAGCTCATCCCTGGCAAACCAATGTGACTGAGGGTCTGCAATCTGCCAAATGAGCGTTAAGATTTACATAAAGTGTCTCATTCAATCCTTCAGTGATCCCATGACAGTGGAATCCTTGAGCCCTTACTTCAATAGGAGGAAACTAAGGTCTTTCGTTTTTTATTTAAAAAAATTTTTAAATATCTTTGAGTGAGAGAACGAGAGAGACAGCGTGCAAACGAGTGGGGGAGCAGCAAAAAGAGAAGTAGACACAGAATCCGAAGCAGGCTCCAGGCTCTGAGCTGTCAGCACAGGGCCCGATGCGGGGCCCGAGTCCATGACCCGTGAGATCATGACCTGAGCCAAAGTCGGACACTCAACCAACTGAGCCACCCAGGCGCCCCAAGGAAACTGAGGTTTTAAAAGGTTAAGTAATTCCCCCAAGTTCATTGGCTGTTCAGCAAGAATTCAAATCCTGAATTGGCCTGGCTGTTTCTTTTCTTTCTTTCTTTTCCATCTTCATATTCTCCCCCAATCTCTCTCTCTCTCCCTACCCCACCCCCCACAGTGACCACACAAATATCTGTTAAGTGGAGGATCATCTCATTATCCCCCCAAAAGCTGGTGCTTGTCTTTCTTATACTGAGATAATCCAATTGGCTCTTTTCTTCATTGGGGTTGTTTTTTACACTATTGGGCAATTTGCTCCTGACTCCCACTCCCTTCTCATTTCTGCCCTTCTTTGAGAATATACTGCACTTGTTTCATCACTGAGGGTGCGGCTGCAGAAAACTGACTCTGGGAGAAATGAGTATTTCTGCCCTTGAGCTGATAATGTAAGGAGGCAAGTGCAAACGCAAGCACAGGGAAGACGACACCCCCTCCCCTGGCTTCCTCCCCTTCCTCCAGATGCCACTCCCTCCTCACCTTGGCATCCTCCCCAGATGCCTACATTTGCAGAAGGCTGAGAGACTCGGGGGTGCCTTCCTGCAGGGTGTCCCTTTGGTGCCTCTAACAGTGGATATCATCTAATACTCCTTGTATATTCTGGGGCTTCCATGTCTACCCTTCTCCCAGCCTCTCCATCCACAACAACTTATGCAGGAAGTTGGCCTGCTTTGGCCAGCTACTTTGAACTGTTTCTCTGAGCACCATAAGGGAGAGAAACTGACTCACCTTTGGGCACGATATCAGCTCTCTAGGCCTGTGTGCCACCCAACGCGCTAACTGGTCCCTGAAGGTTGTTCAGGTCCTGTCCTTAGGAAAATTTGGTGATTTAAGGAGTACCATTTGTAACTAGTTGCCTCCTGCGGATACCAGGCTTGGAGGCACTGCCACCCAATGGCTGTTTCTACAAACAGCACATTCACAAGAGTTTACTCCATATTTTACCCAGAACCCAACAAGAGCATGAGACATGGAGAGAAAATGGGGTGGGGTGGTGACGCTGGGATGGGCCAGGTGCTCAATGCTGCCACCATCCCTCTCTGCCAAGGAAATCTGATTTTCCTGGCATTCAACGGCAGAGGTGAGCTCTTTAATCGGGCCATAAAAATGGCAACTTGGCAGTGAAGTTATAAAGATAAAATTGTATAACACCATGAATCTTTGGTACTAGGATTAATTTGAATGCCTATATTTTTTCTGATGATATTTTTATATGACTGAATATAGGTAAGAGTCAAGACAGAATATCAAAGCCAAAATTCTCATTTCCACTATTGTTGATCACTAGCTGTATCAGATGTGGACACGCATTTAATAAAATTATTTTCTCCCCCATAAAATGGGGATGGAGAGAGTGGTGGTATACTTCACGGCACTGAATAAAAGACAAGTTCATTGGCGTTACCAAAGGCTTCTCTTCCATGTAATGAAAGCACAAGTCAGGCTACTGTGACCAACAGGTAGCCTCCATTTCAACAGCTGCATTAACCAGGGTTAATTAAAAATCTGCTTTCTAAATTAGATAAGAAGAAACTGTACTGTACAGAGCAGAAAAGCTTCTTTTCTGGTTTAGCAACAGTTTGTATGTACAGTTTGCGAATAAACATCGACTCAAGCAGGTGGCTGTGGGAGACCATTCCACTTAAAGAAAGAAAAATATCTTAGTATTTTGAGATTGCTCTAGGAGTCCATTTTGTCTCTTTTCTATTAAAGAAATACTACTTGGCTGATCGTAGTCATCTTTTCTCTCCTGTAGAGAGCTTCTTTCCTCCATATGTGTTCATAACTAGCCCTCCTTGGTTGTCTGCTGGAGAAATGTCACAGCTTTCTGAGGTCAGCCCAGAAGCTGAGAATGTGGATATGTTTTTGTTGACAAATTGTCAGATGAGCGTGACTTGCCCACAGAGGATGGAGAGGGCATCCAAGCTGTAAGGACAGCAAGGCAATCCTCATACAATGATGATTCACTCCTCTGTGCTGAGGCTAAACCCTGGGTAGAAAATGGCCCAACTCCTAAACAACCAGCCTCATGACAGGGAATATGGTGATGTTTTTGAAAATGAACAAAACAAAGTATGGGACTAAAGTAAATGAGTTCATGGCTTGATTTTGCATTTTGAAACTGATCTGAGGATATAATAAAAAAATTAACTCAAAAAATTCCAAGACAGTGTTGAAAAGAACATTGAGGCAAAATACATCAAAGAAAGGTCAATGCGATGCCAAAACAAGTGAGCAATCAGGTAAACTCCACCATCTAACTGATGTGTTCAAATGTCAGATAAACGTTTACTTAGTGCCATGAAAACCTAACCTACTTGACTGGCTCTATCTTTTCACCAGATAGATTTGCCAACTACATAAATTGTGAAGTCATGAGAATAATACATATTCTTCTTTCCCTTAGTGCAAATAAAGAGTAATCTGGATATCATCACCTATAAAGACCAAAGCTAATTTTTTTTCAGTTTGTGTTGTCCTTGTTTTATTCTGGTAGCTGATCCTTCATATAAAGCATGGATTGTGAAAGGAATTTGAATTTATATACAGCTTGGATAACTCATCCATCAACAGAAACTATGGGGCACTTACTACATGCTCAAAGGCTTGTCCTGGGTGGCGTAGATACAAAAGACATTACTGGGTCTTTATCCTCCAGTATCATATACTTTAGTTGGATGGATAAAACATGCATACATGAAGCAAAGACTAAACCGTATGATCTTATTAACCTTAAGTGTATAACAAAAATTCTAAAGATGGGCAAGACCACTGTTGACTACAATAGGCAGAAAAAGAATCACCCTGGAGATGGAATTTGAGCTACTCCTTGAGGAATTATCTGGAAATAAACAAGTAGAGGAATAGCAGGAAGAATTTCTATGCTGGGAGAAATATATAGACTAGGTGTTCTCAACCTTAACACTATTAACATTGGGGGCTGCATAATTCTTGGTTATGGGGATGGCCTTTGGTTTAAGTTTATTTATTTACTTTTTAGAGGGACGGTGTGTGAGCAGGGGGGAGGGGCAGAAAGAGAGAGAGAGACAGAGAGAGACAGAGAGAGACAGAGAATCCCAAGGAGGCTCTCAACTGTCAGCGCAAAGCCCGATACGGGGCTCGAACTCACGCGGTGAGATCATGACCTGAGCAGAAATCAAGAGTCAGATGCTTAACCGACTGAGCCACCCAGGTGCCCCATGGAGATGGTCCTATGCATTGCTGGGCATTTACAGCAGTTTTCTGGGCCTCTGTCCACTAGAAGCCAGTGGCAAAACCGCACTCTCCAGTGGGGAGAACGAAAAACATCTTTGGACATTGCCAAATGTCTTCTCAGAACAACATCACCCCCAGTTGAGAACCACTGGACTAGATATAAATACCTGGGTTTGGGGAGTTTTTGCTTTCTCCATCGCAGAGTTTATCAGCCTCAGAGTAATCGACATTTTGTGTTGGATAATTCTTCATTGTGGGGGTTACCCTGTACATTCTAGGACATCTAGCAGCATTTCTGACCTCAACCTTCGAGACACCAGTAGCACCTCCCCCTGGTTGTGACAACCCAAAATATCTCCAGACATTGCCACATGCCCCCCTGGGGTGCAAAATCACACCCATTTATGAACCACTGGGATTCTCAGTAGGAATGGACTTGGCTCCCTCAGGTGTAAGCAGAATTGCTTAAACAAAGTACAAGATTCACGTTAGGAAAGAGTGGAATAAGATTGATTAACTAGGGTGGACACATGCTGTGCAAGATCTTGGATACTAGAGCCTGTAATAGGCAGCCTCGGCAGTTCTTAAGCAGATGTGTTGCAAAATGAAATTGGCGTTTTAAATTTAATCTTGCAGAAGCAAAAGGATAAAGTGCCATGGGGAAGAACTGAATACAGGGAGGGGGGCTCCGTCAGCAAGTTATAATAACCAGGTTTAAGTGTTGATGGCCAGGGTTGTAGTGACATCTTTAAAACAGAGAGAAAAGGGTAAACCCAAGGGTGCTTTGCAGAAAGAAATGGTGACCTTTTACAACAGATTGAATACTAGAGATTAAGGCAAGGAAAGAACCAATGGTGAAACTCTGTAAGCCAGTGGGAAGAAAGATTCGAATGAGATGAAAGGGAAGGAGGGGCATTTAATGAGTTTGATTTTGCAAACACTAACTGCAGGCATTTTAGAATTAGCACAGGAACGAGAGGTGAGAGGTCAGGACTGAAAGATGGATTTGGGAGTGTTGGAAAAACAAAACCCTTAAATCTCTGTGGCGCAATACAATGAAAGTTTATTTCTCAAACTATGCTCCACTGTAGAATGGGTGGCCCTGGGTCTCCTAGAGGCCCCAAAGTGGCATATATCACTCCTGCCCACTTTCCACTGGGGATCCTACTGGACTGGCAAATCTTATCTTACTGGTGTCCCAAGAAAAGGAAATGGAATTCATAAGAACTTGGCATGTGGTGGGCCAGATTTGATCCATAGGCCATAATTTGCTGTTCCCTGACATATGGGAATGATGCTTCCTGGCGCAGTGTGAACAGGGTCCTCTAAAGTGTAATTTGGGAAGTATCAATATACACCTTAATTATCCTTGGATCTTCTTCCCCACCTCCCACCAGCACCTATAACAGAGCCTTCCACGTAGTAGGCCCTCAATGTTTATTTTTCTGAATTAAATATGCTTGGAAAGATACCAACTCAGTGAGTCATAATAGCATTTTGAGAACTTAATTACCTTTGAAAACTATTTTTTGCAAGATTGTACTAAAGTAGCTCGGGAAGCAATCATGTAAGCCCAAGAATCATAAAAAGAATGTGACAGGGGAAGATGTGAGCTAACAACATCTAGAGATGAGCAGCCAAAGAGAGAGAATCTGACATCAGAGCTGGGTAAAAGCAACAAAAAGGCATTTCAATCCTCAGAGGTCAGCACCGAGGGACATCACATCATATGTAATAGATGTCTCACAACACCTTCTAAATCTGTGTGAATAATGCATTTATTTAATGCCGGCACTTCAATGTTGGAAAGATGTTCATGATTTGGAGGAGACTCAGAGGCTAACCAAAATGATTAAGAGACTGAAAGGACTCATTTATGAGCAGCTATAAAAGAAGCCAAATACGTGCTTGGCCTGCTGGTGGCCAGAACGAGACGGGAAAAAGGTTTACAAATTACTAAATGCTATAAACACCAGGAAGGGGAGGAATGATGGTCAGCTCTATTGGACTTAGCTCTTGGTACGGACATATCTCAGGCACTGACAAATTCCTCTCATTATTGGGTCTTAAAACATTTACGGGCCTTCTGAATAATATATAACTGGGGAATGCTGTGATTGGTAATGTTCTATTATTACAAGGGAACAGGATTGCTCCAGAAGAGAAAATACAAGACAAATGACTGCTTATTAAGGGAAGAAACATTCCAGGCATGCTAAGTGTGCTGAGAGAATTAAAATGCACTAACGGTCCACTCCTAGAAATATCCAATACATGCAACTATGGGTAATGTTATACAGCACAAAACTGCTGAAATTTAATACAAAGATGGAAAGATGGCCAGATAATTTCTTCATTCCTTTTGTCATTCAATCATTGATTTCTCCATCCATCCCATGTATCTAATGCCTACTCATTATTTGCCAGGTCCTGTGCTGGTGATACAAAGATTAATAATACACAGAGCCTGTCCAAAAAAAAAGTTTATGGTCCAGTGGTGGGGTCGGAAGTTCATGGAGTGAGAAGGAACAGACAGGCTCAATAGAGGATGATGAGAGAGCAAAGAAAAGTGGCTCCTAACCCAGATGGGAGAAAGTAGGAAGGTTGGGGAGGCTTCCCAGGTAAGCCGGCATCTTAGTCAAGTCCTGAAGGATTCTGAGGAGTCTGTAAATCAGAAAGAATGGGAATAGGCATCCTAGGTGGGAAGGGTTATAGATTCAAATCACTAGAGATGACAAAGCGCTGGACCATTTTGTCACACTGTATGTGGGACTGACCAGTATTTCAGGTTGACGGAGACCAATAGTGTAAAGCAGGCGGTAACCTTAAAATCATCATTGGAGGGGCGCCTGGGTGGCTCCGTCGGTTAAGTGTCAGACTCTTGATTTTGGCTCAGGTCATGATCTCACAGTTGTGAGACTGAGCCCAGTGTCAGACTGGGGTGTAGCCTGCTTGGGATTCTCTTTCTCCTGCTCCCTCTGCCCCTCCCCCACTAGCATGCACATGTATGCCCTCTCAAAAAAATTATAATAATAATTGGAATATATTAGAATTATGGGTGATTTTTATTTTCCTTGATTTTTCTGTCTCTTCCAAAATTGCTCCGTTAACAAAGTCACACCTTTATGTAGACAGATAATTATAAACATTTATATAGCACTTCTTCTGTGCCAGATACTATTCTAAGCACTTTGCATATATTAAGTGATTTTATCCACATAACTCTGAGATAACTATTATTGTCCCTATTATACCGACGAGGACAGGAGGCAGAAAGAGGTTAAACAATTTGACAAAGTTATAAAGCCTCTGTTTTTACATCGGCTGTGTTGCTACTAACTTTAAGTTAGAAGTCTATTTTCATATCATTTACTTCCATAATCCCACTTTAAAAATTGATCTGATAAAGAATCAGAGATACAGCCAAATATTTTGGGAGAAGAATGTTCATAGCCTCAAAATTTACCATAGCAAAAAAATAGAACTATAAATCACCTATATGTCCTATAATACAGAATGATTAATCATGGTATGAACTATTATGCAAGCACACTTTAGAAGAAAGTTAAATGAACTATCAACAATAGCCAAAGTATGGAAAGAGCCCAAATGTCCATTGATGGATGAATGGATAAAGAGATGTGGTATATATATATATATATATATATATATATATATATATATATGGAGTATTCCTCGGCAATCAAAAAGAATGAAATCTTGCCATTTGCAACTACATGGATGGAACTGGAGGGTATTACGCTAAGTGAAATTAGTCAGTCAGAGAAAGACAAAAATCATAGGACTTCACTCGTATGAGGACTTTAAGAGACAAAACAGATGAACATAAGGTAAGGGAAACAAAAATAATATAAAAACAGGGAAGAGGACAAAACAGAAGAGACTCATAAATATGGAGAACAAACTGAGGGTTACTGGAGAGGGTGTGGGAGGGGGGATCGGCTAAATGGGTAAGGGGCATTAAGGAATCTACTCCTGAAATCATTGTTTCACTATATGCTAACTAATTTGGATGTAAATTTTTAAAAATAAAAAATAAAAGTAAAAAAAAAGAAGAAAGTTAAATGATGTAAGAAATGCTCACTAAAAAGGACAAAGAGAAATGTAAGATACAAACTGCACTGGCATAATCCTAGTAGTGTGTTTGTGTGTGTGTGGAAAGGAAATCCACTAGTCATACTGGGATTCAATTCCAATCTTTTTTCTTTTTTTAAAGTTTATTTCTTTTGAGAGAAACAGAGACTGCAGGAGTGGGGGAGGGGCAGAGAGAGGGGGAGAGAGAGAATCCCACACAGGCTCCATATTGCCAGTGCAGAGCCTGATGCAGGGCTCAAACTCATGAAACCATGAGATCATGACCGGAGCGGAAACCAAGAGTCAGACACTTAACTGACTGAACCACCCAGGCGTACCTCCAATTCCAATCTTAGTTCTTTCCTTTAATTCGCTTTGCGACCGTGGGTAATAATTTAACCTCTCTGTATTCCAGTTTCCTCATCAGAAAATGGGGGTAAGGGGTGCCTGGGTGGCTCAGTTGGTTAAGGTCCGACTTCGGCTCAAGTCATGATCTCACTCACTGCTTGTGAGTTCAAGCCCCGCGTCGGGCTCTGTGCTGACAGCTCAGAGCCTGGATGGAGCCTGCTTTGGATTCTGTGTCTCCCTCTCTCTCTGTCTTTCCCCAGCTCACACTGTGACTCTCTCAAAAGTAAACATAAAAAAAAAAGGAAACGGGGGTAATATAGTTGTTGTAGTGGCTACAAAATTAATACAGGGAAAATGCTGACAATACAGGCTGGTAAACACTCAGTGCCCGTATCAAAAAAATTGGAAACCCTATTTAAAAACTAGAGCTACACATTCAATGGTACACATTCAGCTAGCAGTTTGATAAGACTTTGTAGTCTGGGGTCTAATAGGTTACAACACCATCTAGTTATCTTTAAAAAATAATTGGAAGTGAGATAAAGGGCACTTTCCATTCCAAGTAAAAACTATTTGCTTTCAGAACCTGCTTTCTCAAATTTTAAGATATACTAAACACCCGACCAACCAATGAAGTGTTTTAAAGTTTCCTTTTTAACCAGATACTGTCCTAAGACTAGAGCCCTGATATTTTATTTGGGTCGAATATTCTTGAATTGTGACAGTTTTAACTATTTAGAAATGTGCTTTCATGTCAGGATCAATCGAGGGATGGAAATTACAAACTGGTTTTTGAAGGGCCCAAAGCCATACATAGCCTACTTCTCATCAAGGTTTTGGAATTACCTTAATTATACTAGTTTTTAAATATTAAGAAAAAAATAGAAGGAAATAAGCAATTTCAAAAGTTTGTTTTTTCTTTTTTTTTCATTAAGCAAATTCTTGTGGTGCTCTTCAGAGCTGGTCTCAGGGATGAGGTGACCGAAGCAGATGGGCTATACTGAGAGCGAAGGAACAAGGGCCTGGGGCCAGGGGCATGTCACTTTCACTGCTTGGCCCAGAATCTGCAAAGTGGAATGGAAAATGCTTAAGCACTCTCTTTAAAACAATTTTTTTTAATGTTTATTTTTGAGAGAGAGAGAGACAGAGACAGAGAAACAGAGACAGTAAGCAAGTAGGGGAAGGGCAGAGAGAGAGGGAAACATAGAATCCAAAGCAGGCTCCAGGCTCTGAGCTGTCAGCACAGTCTGACGTGGGGCTTGAACCCACGAACCGTGAGATCATGACCTGAGCTGAAGTCGGACTTGAGCCACTCAGGCGCCCCTTAAGCACTCTGTTAAGGAAAGGACAGAAAATCCTTGATGAAGGAAAATGAGGTATTCTGCCTCTCACAACATTAGGAACTTGATTTCCCCACAAGTTTTCACGGTGGCCCCCCTCCTCTCTCTCTTTCAGGTCTCCTATGTCAAAGCGATTGACATCTGGATGGCGGTGTGCCTTCTGTTTGTGTTCGCTGCCTTATTGGAATATGCAGCAGTGAACTTTGTCTCCAGGCAACACAAGGAGTTCCTGCGGCTCCGGAGAAGACAGAAGAGGCAGAATAAGGTACAGTTGACCCTTGGTGCAGACAAAGTCAGGTAGAGCTTGAGGTAGTTAGCCAGGCAGTGTCATTCAGAAAATAGAATACATAATGAGCAAGAAGCTAAGGTTAATTTTTGTCCTGATTTGCCCTACTCTACTGAATTACTGCTCCGGTGAGTCCTTTAAAATGAGGGCAGGGTTGTCACATTTAGCAAATAAAAACACAGGACATGCAGTTAAACCTGAATTTTAGATAAACAAATAGCATTTGGTATATATATGCCCCAAATACTACATCAGAGATACTTGTATTAATAAACTGTTTATCTGCATTTAAGATTTCACTGGGGGCCCTGTGTTTGATCTGGCAACTCTAATTGGAGATGCTCAATTTGACAAAATTGCTTTAAAATCCTGTTGTTTTAAATATTAATAATTTGTGCGTATGTGACTTTGGGGACATAGCTGCCTTGACTGACTTTTTCTTCAATTGCTCTGGTTTCATGTAAATAAGGCCCCGACCCATGTTGGGCACATCTTGATAAATCCAATCAAACTGACCTCGTTGTCTCGACTTAAGTTTTAACGCATGAACCCAAATTTTACACTTTAACCAGAGGTTTGCGGTTTCAAATATATGGCTCAAAATCATTAGCTCTAGTGGTTCCCAAAGTTGCTGGTACAGTAGAGGTGTAGTAGAGGGACATGAGAATAGCCTGGAGGGGAGGGGGTCTTTCAAAAATCCCAAACCGTGGTCACACCCCATACCAATTAAATCCCAGTCTTGGGATGGGGCACAGGAGTCAGGATTTCTGAAACTCCCCCCAGGTCATTTCAGTGTGTGGAAACGTTGGAGAAGCGTCACTCTGGTTTATAATCTAATTTCATACAGGACACCAGAAGGCTCGTGCTTATTTTGTGTGTCACATTCTGGGAGAGAAACATGCCCCTTGCTATGGAGAATGCTAGTGCCCATATAATCTTCGCTAGAGAACTGAATTTTAACTGGAGTTAAAATTTTACATACAGGAAATGAGAGAGTTTTCAAAACCTGTTCCCCTCAAATTTGAGAAATTAAACCTGCTATTTAACCAAAAACGTTTCAGTGTCAATCTTAAGGCTTCCAAATACCCAGATTCAAAGCTAAACATTTGTTGTAACTTAGATGTTGGTCACGTTGAGGAGTTTGTATGTGTACGAGCTCAGAGAATCCTGACCTCATCTACCAAAACCTTTCCTCCACATACTCTGGACTGGTATCTGGCTGGTTGCCCCGTTTCTCTTCTTTACCTCTTAGGAATAGTTTGTCCTACCACAGCCCAGGGAAACACACACACATATGCTCTTGCTCTACGTTGTTGAACACCAAGCCTTTCTCAATTTTCTCCTCCTCACCTCCGTGTGGATGATAACCATTTCTTCAACCTCACCTACAGGAGTCTAGCACAAAGTGGCACTTGCGCCACCCAGGAAATTACTGGAATGTGAGGATTCAGCCCGTACACTGTATTCCCAGAATTCCCTGGCTTAGCATAGTAGATGGCCGCTGACAGCATAGTCTCCTAGAGCAGAGATGGAAAATGGGTTTCATCATGCTTCCCAATTCTGAATAATTGGTAGGACCGCCTTGGAACGCCATGTGGAAGATTCTTAGGCTGTGTCTGTAGCTTCCCTCATCATCAGAATCACGTGGAACACTTGTTAAAAGTACAAGTTCTTGCACAGATTCCCAAACCTATGAATCACAGTCTGCAAGGGGAGGTCACTACAAATTAGGACTTTTCACAAGAGGCCCAAGTGAGTCGTATTACGAGAAGTCTGCAGAAACCTGGGCAGTACAAGAGCAGGTAGGAGAAAATCAGAACGATGAAGTAGTAGGAAACGTAGTTGGAGGACTGGGTGATTTCAGATTCATATAGGACTTTGCAGGCCGGTCATAAAGGAATGGATTTTATTCGAACTGACTGCAATGCGGGAATTAGTTTCAACATAGCAAATGTCCGTCTATCAAGTGGATAGTCCATGGGGTCAAGAGTAGCAGCTGCAGATCAGTTAGGAGGCTATTAGGGAAATCTTCCAATCCATGAGCATAGAAGGTCTTCCCATTTCTTTGCGTCATCTTTAATTTCTTTCATCAGCGTTTCACAGTTTTCAGAGTACAGACCTTCCACCTCTTTGGTGAGGTATATTACTCGGTATCTTATTATTTTGGGTGTAGCTGTAAATGGGATCATTGGCTTAATTTCTCTTCCTGCCGCTCCATTATTGGTGTATAGGAATGCAACAGATTTCGGTACATGGATTACGTATCCTGCGACTTTACTGAATTCATTTAACACTTCTAACAATTTTTTTGATGGAGTCTTTTGGGGTTTCTATATATAGTATCCTGTCATCTGCAAATAGTGTAAGTTTTACTTCTTCCTTACCCATTGGGATGCCTTTCATTTCTTTTTATTGTCTGAGTGTTGTGGCTAGGACTTCCAGTAGTGTGCTAAATAAAAGTGGTAAGAGTGGACATCCTTGTCTTGCTCCTGAACTTAGGGGGAAAGCTCTCAGTTCTTCCTCACTGAGGATGATGTTTGCTGGGGGTTTTCAGAGATGGCATTTATTATGTTGTAGCATGTTCCCTCTAAAACTACTTTGTTGAGGGTTTTTTTTAATCACGAAATGCAAGTTGTACTTTGTCAAATGCTTTTTCTGCGTCTATTGAAATGATCATATGGGTCTTATCTTTTCTCTTATTGATGTATCATGCTGATCTACTTGCAAATATTGAACCACACTTGCATCCCCAAATTAATTCCCATTTGACTGTGGTGAATGATTTTTTTTTTAATGGATTCCGTTTGCTAGTATTTTGTTGAGAAGTTTTACATCCATGTTCATCAGGGATATTGGCCTGTAGTTCTCTTTTTTAGTGGTGTCTATCTGCTTTTGGTAACAAGGTAATGCCGGCCTCATAGAGTGAATTTGGAAGTTTTGCTTTCTTTTCTAGTTTTTGGAATATTTGAGAAGAATAGGTATTCAACAACGTAAGAAACAATAGGTGTTTCAAGGCTGTTGAGAAAAAGGAACACTTGTGCGCTGTTGGTGGGACTGCAAACTGGTGCAGCCACTGTGGAAAACAGTATGGAGTTTCCTCAAAAAGTCAAAAATAGGGGCACCTGAGTGGCTCAGTCGGTTGAGCATCTGACTTCAGCTCAGGTCATGATCTCGCGGTTCCTGGGTTCGAGCCCCGCGTCTGGCTCTGGGCTGACAGCTCACAGCCTGGAGCCTGTTTCAGATCCTGTGTCTCCCTCTATCTCTCGGCCCCTCCCCTGCTCTGGCAGTTTCTCTCTCTCTCTCTCTCTCTCTCTCTCTCTGAAAAATAAACAAAAATTAAAAAAGAGAAAGGAAGACAGCAAGATAGTATGGGCACTGCAAAAAGGAGCAAGAAGGACATCTGAAATGGCTGATAGTGGTGGGCATTAAGGAAGACTCCTTAGAGATGCCAGCTGGCATTGGTTTTCACTGCTTTGTCTTAAAAAAATTGAGAAATCCAAGTTTATGTGTTTTGCCTGGAGATGTTGACTTTGACTATGTATCTCAAAATGGCCATTCAAAATACAAAGCTTAATGAACAAACTTAAGATTTTAGAGGGAGGTGGGGGACAAAACAGATCATGTTTGGACCTTTGCAGTCAAGGCTCTGATTTTCATTGACAATTAAATTTGGGGGGGGGGAGGGAGAAAGAGGAGACATTTCCAATTATGTATCCCTTAGGAAATGGCATCTTTTTCTCTAAGGCAGCACTTTAAGTCTTTTAAATCTAAACCATGGTAAGAAAAAAGTGGTAACAAGAGCTACCACTGATTGAGGGCTTACTATATACCAGGCACTGTTTTAGGCACTTTTCCATATAGTAATTGATTTAATCCCCACAACAGCTAGGGGACTGGTGTGCTCATACAGCCCAGCTTACGGTGCAAAGTCCTGGTTTTGCCTGGTTTCCTGATAGTAACTTAGCATTTGTTATGGATTATTCATTTTAAACAATTTATTAATAGTTGCATTAAAATAAATTGAAATGGGTTTGGTTGACTTCCACTTTATACAGCCGGTTTCTGTCATGGTGTAATCTTCTGGGGGGGGGGGCGGGGGAGGGCGATATACGTGTTCAGTGGACAAGTTCTCACTTTAACATGTAGTAAAATCCTAAAAATAGCCATCACTATTCCTGGCTTCTGTTTTTGACCCTTACCAGAAGCAATGTCATATCACTTTCTTTCCAGGATAGCTCAAAGGGAGCTTGCTGTTATCAAAATGAAGTGCCTGGGACACAAGAGACTGGAGATAAAGGGTTCTTTCTTTTGGCCTCTGTCAGTACTGGGACACTGCCATCCTGCCGGCCACTTGGGGTGCCAGCCTTGGTCCGTAACATGGCACAAAAAATCCGTGACACTAGTAGGCCACCGCTTGGTGGGAACACACGGTTTGATGGACAAAAAACAAAAAAGACGCGGAGCAGTCTTGCTGTTGGGCTTCTGAATATTCACAATTGAACGCTTTGGTCATTTTTTGCAGGATAACTTTATTGTTTGATAATGCATTTTTGTTTTGTAATACTTCACGTTACAGGCTGAATTGTTTGTTAGTGCTATCTTCCACTCTCCAAATTGTCCTTGTTTGGATAAATTACATGGTCATGCTGTCAAAGATGAAGGCAGTATTCTTATCTTCATCTTACAGATGAGAAAACTAAAGCAAAGGGAGTTTCGGGAAAATGCCCAAAGCTACACACACAGGCAGTCCGGCTCCAGAGTCCCTGACCTCAACCGCTGTTGCCGAATTCACATTTTATATCTTACATTATGATCCAGCATCTTTGAGACACACACATACTTGAAACAAACAACTCTAATGCACTCTAATAGTCTATTCTGCTTTAAAAAAATTTGTTTAATGTTTATTTTTGAGAGAGACAGAACGTGAGTAGGAGGGGCAGAGAGAGAAGGAGACACGGAACCTGAAGGAGGCTCCGAGCTGTCAGCACAGAGCCTGACGCAGGGCTCAAACTCACAGACCGTGAGATCATGACCAGAGCCAAAGTTGGATGCTTAACCGGCTGAGCCACCCAGGCGCCCCTGTCCTGTTTTTGAAATGCAGACGTGGTTAGGGTAAGGCGAGTGGGGTGAGCACACCAGTGCAGGGTCAGATCCTGTTATTTAAAATGTTGATGTATTGTTCACCTTGGATTTTTTGCATTACCAATGAATTTTTTTTAATACTGCATGAAAATATTGATTGGGAGAACTGAGGTTCTGGCACACCTTACATTTTGCACCTGAGGCCTTACCTTGCCCTAGTTCTGGACCAGGTAGTCCTGAACTACTCAATTTTCACAGACCCTAATAGGTTGTGGCCTGAGTTAAAACAAAAACACCATTTTTAAATGTTCAATATTCCCAATGAAAAAAGTCAGCTCTTTAATTTCCCAGTGGGTACCCTACCTCTCCAACATAATACAGGTTATTTAGAACATATAAGAAAAACAAGAGTGAATCACTTTCCAAAGTGACATTAGCATTCAGATTTATTCCAGGAACGTATGTATTGAGAGAACCATGAGATGACATTTACTCGCATGGGAAGAATACCTGGTGTTTACTAAATGATCCAGTTTTAAAATGGGGTCACTTTCAAGGAGGAGCCAGGTACTTTGTGACTAGGTGTGTTTGCTTAGATTATCTTTTCTCCATCTCGAAAAGCAGTCAATTTTATCAAAGCAGAGTTTCCTGGAAACAATCGAGTCCAGATCTTCAAGGGACACAACTTGCAAATCCCTATGCTGGGGCCACCCCGGGTCTATTAGAAGCTGACGCCCCAGGTCTACAGGCTAAAATCCTATCGTTATGTTACCTCCTGAGCTCCAGTAAGTTTTCATGACATGTGATGTTTCTAACAACTTCCCCACAAGAACTTTAAAGCCTCACCTGACTTTCTCCCTTCCACCTCTCTTTCTTTTTCATATCTGGCCACACCACGCCTGACTTTTGGCATCAGGCCTGATTTCAGTTATTTCCAGTTGCCCACAGAGCCCTGATTTATTTTATTATACTTTCAGAGACCAAACAGAAATGGTGGCTGCTTGAGAACATCGGTATGGTTTTTAGGCCACCTAATAAGCGGCCTTTGTTTTTAAAGTTTTTATTTTAATTCCAGTTAGCCAACATAGAATTATATTAGTTTCAGGTGTACAATATAGTGATTCAACACTTCCATAATACACCCGGTGCTCATCATGATAAGCTGCCTTTTAAAAGGAATGTTAACACACTATTTAGACTTCAACCTCCCAGGAAGAAAATACGGGGCTTCAACCTGATTAGACAACAGGGTGAAATGTGAGGGCCTGATCAAAAGGTCTCAGATGACAGTAAGTTGGCAAAGTAAAAATTCAGTACTCATTTTGTTGCGATTCTCTCCCTCCTCCTTATCTATCCTTTAACTCTTAGCTACACTGCTAATTCCTCAAAAGATCATGTCCTGATCCTATAGGGCTGATATAATCCCACTATTCCAAGTACATATAGTACCCAATTTGTTCCTTTTCATAACAGGTGTCACTTTCTACCCACATTTGTCCATGTTTTATAGAAGATTGGAAAGATATTGGGAGATATTACTTATGACACTTTACCTAGAAATACCTGAATCTTGCTCTCAACCAATCATCTTCTCCTTGACTTACTGAGTGGAAATAAACCTACAAGGGCAATAAACTATTTTTATCCGGGCTTTGGCCTCAAATCTGAATGCAATGCCCCCAGGAGGGAAACAATGTAGCTGAAGCCCTTGTCCCTTCACTCAGTAGGTCCAGAAACCCTGCACTATTTCCTCCCCACTGTTCCAAAGGCCTGAGATTTTCCCATTCCAATGGGACACGAGGCCCCCACTGGTGAAGGCCAGAAGACAAGGACCCAGAGCAAATGGTCACCTTGGAGTGGCTTATCTAAAACCCATGGGGTCTTCAAATGGCCACGGTGACACTCTTCCTCATTAGGGGTAAAAATCTCCTTCCTCTCCTCCTGGAGACATCCCTTCAAACACTTAAGGATGGTGAGTTGGCAGGTCTTCTCAAATCTTCTGAGCTAAACAGACCTAGTCCTTCCTGTAATGTGGCTTAAAGCCCCTCAGCACACTGATCACCCTTTTCTGGTTTGCTAGTGAGCACCTTGAAGTAGGAGTCACAGAATCTGAAAGAGAGCCAGGGCGGGACCAGCACGTAACACAAAGGAGCAGTAATGTCCCCTCTTTTAGCTGCAGTTTTCAATAGAGTATTAAATTACAATAGTGCTTTTAAGTAGTCTATTCTATTACTGGCTCAGTTTGACCTAATGCTAATGCTTCTTAATTTCCCAAGTCTTTTTTTCCCCTATTGTTAATATGAATAGCTATCAAGTTATCTCCCCTTAAGTGCTTGCCTTTTTCTTTTTTTTAAATTTTTTTTAAGTGTATTTACTTTTGAGAAAGAGAGAGACAGAGTGCAAGCAGGGGAGGAGCAGAGAGAGAAGGAGACACAGAATCCGAAGCAGGCGCCAGGCTCTGAGCTGTCAGCACACAGCCTGATACGGGGCTCGAACCCACCAACCGCAAGATTATGACCTGAGCCGAAGTCGGACACTTAACCGACTGACTGAGCCACCCAAGCGCCCCTTGACTTTTTTTCTAATGTAAACAAACAACTTCAGATTTATTGCTATAAATTTCACTTCATTGAATTTGGCCCATTTTCTAGATGATATTAATCTTTTTGATACTGATTTAATCATCTGGAAAATTAGCTACCACTTTTAGCTTTGTAACATTGACAAGTAGTGTCAACACTCTTCAGCCAAAGGCCACAAGAAAGAAGGCTGTAGTTAAACAAGGTGGGTTTACTCTGCAGTGAGGGAACACACACACCAGGGGAAGCAGGGGGTGAGGGGTCCTCTGTAAATGGGGAGATTTGGGAGGAAAGTCTAAGGGAGTAGGGATTTGCTCTAGATTGGATACTGTCAGAAAACAGGGGAAATTCTATAATTCAGTGGGGATATCAATAACTTCTACCTGTAGAAGGGCAGACTCATGTGAGGATAAAACTGGTAAAGACACAGCAGTCACTCACTTCAACCAAGAGCGGGACGATTAGTATTTTGTGGGGAGCATAGGAGCCTTGTTTTTGTTTGTGCTTAGACCAAGTGAGGAAGTGGTCTTGTTTTGTCTGATTTTGTCATGGTCACAGAGTAGCCTCGTCCGAGGTGGGTATCCTAGGAGATGGATTCAAGTTTTGGAGTTGCGGATTTCACCTCCTAAGATGGCCTCAGCTGCCAACATTCAAATGGAGGCACTGTAATTTACCAGTCCTGTGACCTTGGCAGGTTACTTAAACACAAAAACTTCTCTGTGGCTCAGTTTTCTCATCTGTAAAATAGAGTTAATAGTGTTCACCTCATAGGACTGTGGTGAGAATAAAGGGGGTTCCCGCGAGTAAAGCTCATGAAATAAAAACGCTGGCATGTGGTAAATTCTATGTTTAGTGATCATTCTGATAGCCACTTTCTCCACAACGATGTACCAGACTCTGGGTCATAAAGTTTTTGTTCAATTTACTGGGGAACACGTTCTACAGATCAAAATCTAGCATCTTCAAGTAGTCACAATAGGCTGCCTACATTTTCCGTCCCCCATTTTCATCCCTCTTGTCTTTCTTCCACAACGGAAAGTTCGATTGTACAGCAGATGTGATCTCCGTACAGCTATTTTTATAATCAGAGTATTGAAATAATGAGTTAGTGCTTCTTCTAACAAGAGAAGTGGAAAGAATTAGGAGCAAGCTGAATTCTTCCATTTTATCTCAAACTGATACAGGTTGTAGCTAAACTCCCTCCTAAGTGCAAGGGCACTTTTTCCAAAGGTAGAGAACCCATTAAGAACCTTCTAACCAGAGTGCCTGGGTGGTTAAGTTGACTAAGCATCCAACTCTTGATTTCGGCTCAGGTCATGATCTCAGGTAATGATCTCCTGGTAAGTGAGTTTCTTCTGAGCAACCCCCCCCCCCCCACCTCAAAATAAACTTAAAAAAAAAAAAAAAGCCTTCTAACCCAGTAAGAATGTAAATGGGAGTTTGAAAGGCCACTATTGAAATGCAGATGTTTATACCACTAAACCTAATCAAATACACAAATCTAAGCAAATGAGTCCGCTGACCTATATAAGTAGAATAGGATCCACCTTTGAGAATCTTGCTCAAGGTCTGTCATCTTTTTCTCTTCCCCTCCAAAGGCTGAGTAGTGGTTCTCAGCCTGAGCAATTTTGCCCCCCAAGGGGCAGTAGAGGCCAGGATGCTGTTAAACATCCTTACAGTGTACAAGATAGCCCCCCCCCCCCCACCACCAGAAAATGAAAAATTATCTAGCCCCGAATGTTGATAGTGCCATGGTAGAGGAAACCCTGGTTTAGAACATTGCTAAGACTGGTTTCGTATCGAGAAGTATATCCTAATTTTTTGTTTCTTATTTGCAAGGGAGACACGGTTTACATACATCTGCCCACTCAGTCAGGGGAGTACTTTCGGTTCTGCTAACCTCAGAGTCCATTCCTCCATGGTTCGTATGTAGGCAGGGCTCACTGGGCGATGGCCAATGCTTTCCCCTACATTAGAAAAAGGCAAATTCTATCCAGCAGCCTACCATTGAAATTTTGATTTATTCAAATACCCCACGGAGTATGAAAGAAAACACCATCTGATTGGCTACATTAAAACATAAATCACATGGATCCACACAGCCTGTGATGCTACGCACGGCTTCATACAGGAAGTGAGACAGGGCCCTTATCTGGGAAATATTAGGTTCACACCCTGAATATCCAAATTCTGGGCGATGAAGATGCTTGCATGTGGGCAGGAAAAAATTAAGTTCTTTATCACACCTATTTAGAGAACGCTCAGTGGTGTGAACAGTCACGATGAAAGCTTATTTTTGAGATTACCGGACCAACAGGCACACACAATGATGTTGAGTGTTAGGGAGCGCAGTAGGTGTTAAAGAGACCAACAATTTCAACCATTCTAGAAAGAATCTACGAGGAACTCGTAAACTGGCTCAGTTACTAAAACCGTGAGTAGGCATAAAAGAATCCTCACCACTTGGACCAGCGATAGGCACAGGGATTGAGACCAACCAGTAACCAACACACTCGCCCGCCTGCAGACGGGACCGAGTAGTTCGCAGCCTGCCGCTGGAGTATGGGCTACCTGCTGATCTGCTCTAGATCAGTCCCGCTTGAACTCTGGTTTGCGTGAGGATCCCATGCCGGCCTAGGTAAAACAGAGGCTCCTGGAAGCCAGCCCCAAGCTGGACTGAGCCGGTCAGAGCTTGGGACATTTCTAACACCCGCGTTCAGTAATGAAGATGCTGGGATCACTTCACACCCTTGTTACTAGTGTGTCCATAGTCATGTCAAAGACACTAACCCCAGTGATTCCCTGTTGAAAAACTCGCCCTTAAAAGATTGACAGGAAATATTTCATGAAGACATTTTAGCCTGGAAATCCCTACAGGTCTCCCTTTTCCTTGTCCTTGAGAAGGAAACTCCAGGGTCTTAGCTTTTAGCTTTTTTTCTTTTTCTTTCAAGAATACAGGGGAGCAGTACATGTGCTCTTTTGTCCTTTAGCATTTGCCCCGATATTGTGCCACGTGTTTGTACAAGGTGTTTAAAGAGGATTTTGTAGATCATTAATTAAGGTAACAACTGCTTCCTTAGCAAGCAGGATGTTGAAGAGGTTGTAACTGCTTCCCCAGGGAGCTAGAACGCGCGTTCGTTCTTTGTCTTAAAGGTTGAGGAGTTTAGATGAAGCTTTAACAGGCCTGTGTGGATTCGGAGGTCGGACTTAATTGTGAAAGCCAGCAAGAATAAATAAATGTCACGGTAGTTTGCAATTCCCATACACCACCAGGCTAGAGAGCTGGTACTTGTCAGGGACACAGAGGCCTGAAATGTTTTTGAGGTGTTTTTCTTCCAAGCTTGTTCCATTTTGCTAGGTATTATGACAGACTTATTTTAAGGCTTGCAATATGGAATTCTCCTTTGCAAGATGCAAAAAGTGATGTGCAGAAGCAGCCTTACAAATGAAATGCCTATCTTTTTAGCATCTCCAATTCTTTTTTTTCCATCTCAGACTATTTACCGTTATCTCCATTTTCTTTACGTTCCTTCCTACTATGTCCTGTTTCTCTGTCTTGGATTTTCTTCGTCATTTTCTTTCCCTCACGCTCAACGTCATCTCTTCAGACTATCTCATTTTATTCATTCATTCACTCACTCGGTGTAAACGTGTCACACGCCTACTACAAGCCATTCACAGAGTCCAGCAGATTCTGCCCTGGGGATGCTCACAGCCCAGGGAGAGCTAGACTGATAAGCAGACACACCTTCCGTGTACATATGACAGGTATTGTGATAGAGGCCAGAGGACTGCTATGGGAACACACTGGGGGTGGCTCTGTGGTAAACACTGTCAGTGCTCCACCCATTTTTCCCATGGCACTCCTGCTTTCTGTATACAATGATGGCTTCCTACTATAAGCTCCACTCTATCATGGCGTGGAGAAGACGGGTCTTTGGCCCCAGAAGCATGCTCAACTTCTGCAGGGCATGCTGGAAATACTGAGACCTTACTCCAGGAACAACTCTGTGCCAACAACAGTTGGGGGCTGGAGATAAATATCCCACCTTCCTTGTCCCTCTGAGGTAAGTTCTATACTGGCTCCCAGTGGGATTGAGCCCATCACCCACGCTCTAACCTGACTACCAATGCCCCTTAAATTGATATGGTTTCTCTCCCTGCCTCACTTTCCCACTCCCTACTGGTGCCTCTTGAGATCACCTCCCAAATATACTACATGCACTCAAATCCTGGTCTCAGGGCCTTCTAGAAAAAGCCAGCTAAGACAAGCACCAAACCGACGCCTGTGCTCCCTCAGAGATAAGTAACAAGACAAGAGCCTGGAGAGCTGAGCAGGTCCTAGGCAAGGAAAGACTCTGCACCATGCTAAGAAGGCTGGGCTTCCTCCTCAAGGCAATGGGGAGGCAAAAATACGGCTCCTGTGAAGGTCCAAGAGGGGGTAGCAACGGCTATATAACATAAAAAGGAGATGAGTAAGAATGAAAGGACACTTTATATATAAATGAAAATGTGACCAATACAGGAGTTACCACTTTTTTTTTTTGCAATAAAAGTTACCTCAGGTCTGTAAACATCAATTATACTTTATATTTCTAGAATCATCAAACTTAGCTGCAGCTCCAGTTTTGCAGATGGACCCTTTTGAGAGATTTGCTACACAAAATTTTAAAAGAGAATTCAATGTTAAAATGAGAAGAAAAACTTGTATCGACTAGTCTCCTTTTTTTTGTTTGTTTTCTTTTTGGGAGAGAGAGGAGGAGGGAGGGAGCACGCATATGTGAAGAGGAGGGGCAGAGGGAAAGAGACAATCCCAAGCAGGCTCCATGCCCAGAGAGGAGCCCAAATGGGGGCTCAGTCTCACAACTGTGAGATCATGATGTGAGCTGAAATCAAGAGTCAGATGCTTAGCCAACCAAGCCACCCAGGTGCCCCAACTAGTCTCCCTTTTGCCTTGTCTGTGTTTTGTTGGCTAGGATGGGCAGACCCGCAGACAAATGGTTTCAATACAGAATGCTATGTGCTACAGGCAAGGTTCAAGTGCAAGATTCGGTGAGGACCAAGGATACAGCAGGTCCTCCACTTCGTAGTACCTGGGAAGTGACCGCTCGTTTGGGTCCTGATGTAGGAGTAGGAGTTGGACAGGCGAAAAGGGGCTAAAGAGGATGTTCCGGCTGAGGGAACAGTTATGCGAAGGTCATCATAAAGAGACGGACCCAGCAGAATGCTGGGGACATGGGGCCTGTGAGAGAGGAAGACTTCAGCTGCTCCGGACGTGGCAACCACCAAAAGGTTTTACAGATGCAGTAATCAGATTGGGCTGTAGAAATCGCACTCCCCATAAAAGCATCAGATCGGAACGAGGCACAAGATCAGGAAAATATTTACTTTGGCATTTCTATTTGAACATGCTTTTAACTGTATAATTAGTCCACACCTACCTGAAAGCCCCTCCCTAGATGCATAGATTATGAAAACACAGGAGTTAATCCTTTTGTAATTTTGCTGGAATTACTTTTCCAAATCTAGGATACATACTATAACCTTAGCAAAGCTCTCCTTCAACAAGTATAAATATGGAAAGGTCTTTGTGGTTTGAATTATTTGCATTAAGAAATGCTTCTCGTTGTTGCTGTCTTATCACCACAAACTTAGTGGCTTAAACCAAGACAAACTTAGGATCTACAATTCCGGAGGTCACAAGTCCAGTATGGGCCTCACTGGGCAAAAGCAGAAGGTACTGGCAAAGCTGCATTGCTTCTGGAGGCTTGTGGGGGGTTTTGCGATCTGGAAGGCGATCAAGGAAAAAGACATGGCCGCGCGAGGCAGTACCACACGACAAGGTGTATGGGCTGAGCTCGGCGGGGTGGCATCGGAGCGGGGGAAAGTCACTTACCGCATGAGATGGTCCGGTGGCTTATAGCAAGGAGCTGTCACCCAGAAGGGAAGAGGGCAAAGGGACTCCCAAGGGAGAGATGGCTTATCAGTATAGGTGATGTCATTCAGCAGCACTCGGAAGTGTCCTTGTCAGAGAGCTTCAAAAGGCAGCGGCAGCTGAGGGTCTTAAAATCACAAGGCTCTATGTTATCACTGGTCAGCAGACGCTGAACATGGTTTCATGAGTTATGCAAAGCAGGCAGGCTTTAGGTGGCTAAAAATCTGCTTATTTGGGCCACTTTAAAGGGTTGCCTGGGTGGCTCAGTCAGTTAAGCATCCAGCTTCGGCTCAGGTCATGATCCCACATACGGCAGGTTTGAGCCCCGCATCGGGCTCTGTACCGTCAGCTCAGAGCCTGAAGTCTGCTTCAGATTCTGTGTGTCCCTCTCTCTCTGCCCCTCCCCAGCTCATGCTCTGTCTCTCTCTCTCTCTCAAAAATAAATATTAAAAAAATTTTTTTAAGTTATTCAATGTGTAACATGTGAGATGTCAGCAGGCTTTTGAGCTAACAGGTCCCAGCTCGCAGTGAAGAAATAAACAACCCAGGGGCCGATACATCGTGGCCCACTTTGTCTCAATTATATAACACAGTTCTAGGGAAGAATCAGATTCTTGCCTTTTCCAACTTCTAAAGGCCACCCACGTTCCTTGACTTACAACCCCCTTTCTTCAAAGCTAACAATGTTGTCTCTTTCTAACCTTTCCTCCACACTCCCATCTCCCTCTGACCACAGCTGAGAAAGGTCCGCCACTTTTAAGAGCCATGTGATTAGATTAAGTTCACCTGGATAACCTAAGGCTTTCCCTCCATGTCTAATGCCTTCACTTAATCACACCTGCAAGCTCCCTCTGTCCTCTAAAGTAACATATTTCCAGTTCCAGGGATGGGGACACAGACATCTTTGGTAGCCATCATTCTGACCACCACACAGAGCAATGGTTTCCCAGGACTGTCTGAGCGTGTCCGCAGGCCACTCTGGTATATTCCATCCATGCTCGAGGCAGTTTGGAAGTGCCAGGAGGTGAATGCCCCAGGAGTGGCGCTGAACCAGTGAGAGCTGGGGCTTGGTGGCTCAATACCGAGCCTCCTCACTCCTTGGTAGGTTCAAGTCTGAGTCACTCAGAGGTTTGAACTCATTTGCCAACAGTAATGCGCTGAAGATTCACTCGGCCTTCCTTGGCTTTCCTCGTTTCTGTGTCCCGCTTCCCTCCTCCCTCACCTCACTTCGGGTACCACCTCGCAAATAAACTGCTTGCCCACAAATCCTTGTGTCAGTGTTGTATTGGATATTGGAGGCCACAAAAGCAAAGTACGGTGCAGTGCCTTTTGGGCCAGGAGCCCGGCGACAATTACAGTCTCCTTTAACTGCACCCTCTGCCTCCTCACCAAATGCCAAACAGACCCTAGAATACATTTTGTGCCCAAGGTGTGGAAACAGAGGGCTAGGGATCTAGAAGGAGCAGCGAATGGCATCCCTGAAACCAGAAGAGTAGTTTCTCCAAATTACAGAAAAACAGTTGCATTGCATCTGTCGTCCTTGGCAGTTGGCATTGAGATAATATTTGGTGCTACTGGGTTTTCCAAGTAACCTGACAGGTGTCATAATACAATTCTCTCTCTTTGTGTCCCCGAAATGAAGCCTGTGCCTTCAGCTCTACTGTTATCTCACAAAGGCTGTGATGGCAGGGATCCTCGTATCCAGCTCTTAGTCGCTGTGAAATCCTCCTTGGGGATGCAAGCCAAAGGTACCTCACCATCACTGGGCTCTTGTAAGGAGATCAAACAGAACGAGAGAGAAGTCTGGTGCTTCCCTAATCACAGTTTTGTCTTCCATCAATTATTATTCTTATTTGTAACAAGCTCATTTGGGGACAAAACACCGAAGCTGGAGTTCTTTCCCACCTGACTGAAGAATGATCAGAAGCAGGTGTGGCCATTTAGAAAATAAATGCTCCGGCCTCTGTGCAGAAGCGGGCATACGGAAATCGGTCTCGTTTTCGCTGTCTGCGCCCTGCGCCGCTGGACAAACCCTACACTTCGTTTATTCAACAGATATTTTTTAGACTGCTTGCTTTGTACAGAGTTCTGTTGTAGATCAGGGGAAGTGAGGAGATGAAAACTGCCTGAAACCTGTTTCCGTGCAGCTTTCGAGATCCATAGGAAGAAAAACGAAGTGCAAATTTGTTCTACTATGGGGCGGAGAATGCAAAGAACCATACTAGAGTTCCAGTTGGAGCGGTGGCAATCCCTAGGAAGGGAAACACTTCCAGGTGACGAGCAGGGGCTAATCTCCAGGAGGACCTGGCGTCCAAGGCACTTCATTGCGTCTTGGAATGTTAACCGTCAATTATTCTAACCTCATCTGGTTATTGCCAGATAAATAAAACAGAATGAACTGATTAAACGGGCAATGAAAATTCTGCTCTATGAGGTGGCAATCAAGGCTCCCGGGAACGCGGCCTCGGCCTCCCTTGGTGATCTTGCCCCAGGGGACACTTGGCAATGTCCGCAGGCATTCTTGGGTCTTCACGACTTGGGGGCGGGGAGGAGGGAGATTGTGTGAGCTCCTGGCGGTGAGTGGGTAGAGGCCGCCGATGCTGCTAAACGTCCTACAGGGTACAGGACACGGCACCCACAGCAAACAATGATCCGGCACAAATGGCAACAGTATCAAGGCTGAGAAACCCTGATCAAAGGGACAGAGACACGCTGTACTCACAGAGGACTGTGGTTTTCAGAGAGAGAGAAAAAAAAAAAGTTTAGCTTCAGGACTGCAACGCGGTTATGAGCAATGCTATCACTCCTGTCAGGAGTAATTAGGCTAGCATAACCCAAAAGATTATACAGCCAGAGAAACCTTTCAATTAGGAATTTCCTCTTTAGTAAGTTAGCTCTTTATGTAAGCTTCTTTTATGTACACCAGATAGTAAAAAACAGATGCAAGATATGGTTCTTTGCACTGGGAAGAGGGGTATGAGTTTTTGGAGGCATATAATTTAATTGCTTCTGAAGATGCTGACGTGGGTGTGAACACTAGAAGGTTAAGTTACCAAATGTTCCCACTTGATTTCACTCTGCTGCTGGATGTATTCAAGAGCAACAAAAGTCACACCAGAAATGAGCCCTCCTATTTTCTAGAGACAAGGTAATCCACTGGAGCAAACTTCACAAGCCTGGCCAGACATGATCGTCACCTGGGAGCTTTTTAAGCTCTCCAGGCCCAGACCAGTTAAGTTAGTGCCTTTGGGGAGTGGAAAACAAATGAATCCATCTTGATTTTTTAAAGACTTCTCAGGTGATGTCAATGTGCAGCCAGGTTTGAGAACCAGTGCTCTAGAGCTTTGCTTTTTAGGGTGTCACCCACTGACCACCAGCACCAGCGTCCCCTGGAGCTTGTTAGAGACGCAGACTCTTGGGCTCTACCTGAGACCTACCAGAATCAGAATCTGCATCATAACAGGATCCCTGGGATTGGAGGGGGGGGGGGGGCAACAGCACACTGAAACTTGAGAAGTGCTGCTCTAGAACATACTGCAAATAGTCAATTTGAAACATGTACACATATTGCGGGGGACCGGGGTGGCTCAGTCAGTTGAGTGTCCGACTTCGGCTCAGGTCATGATCTTGCGGTTCCTGAGTTTGAGCCCTGTGTCGGGCTCACTGCTATCAGCCTGTCAGCGCAGAGTTTGCTTCAGATCCTCTGTCTCCCTCTTCCTGCCCCCCAAAATATACAGATATTTTAATACATACAATCTAAAACAAGGCACACTATGAAGGCATGGGACAGTGCCCCAAAGCTCTAAATAAAACTAATTTTCACTTGATGAGAAATGTTAAATTCATCACTATGGCTGCTTAGGTTTTTCAGAAAATCTTATCTATTTTAATTATGAAAGATCGTAATCATATAGAATAATCACATGTTGTGCTTTTTTTTACATGCGTATCTTCTTAAGAGTAGCACTAGCTGTCCAGTGGCCTGAGATTATCATTCTGGTATTGGGAACCAAATGAGAACCCCACACAACACCTTTTCCTATAACTGAAAAGGTGCCCTCTCAGCTCTATGTTCATATACACAAGGAGGAGACAAGATGAAATGCCATCCAATAGAATCCATGCCAAGCTAAAGAGTTTCACCTTAGTTAACAACACTGACCTGTGCTCACACATATCGTGGTAAAACAGTTGTTCTAAATAGTCATATGACTTTATTCCAGGAAGCACAAAATGCTTCAAATTAAAGTAGTCTGGCGGTGATATTTTCGTAGAGAGTTTAGGAGACTTGTTAAAAGTTGGACAGCCAACTCCTGGCTGCCAGACCCTAGATGTCGTAATTCATCATTGAATCGTCAAATGCTCTTTCACACTTCCTGTCTTTTAGGACAGATTGATAAAAGGGACAAAAAAAACTTGTAAAAATCCCTGTCATAAAGCCAGCTTTCTTCATCCTAGCCAAATATCCTGTCAACATGTTTCATTAGAGCACCCTTTTCTGGAATAATTCTGCCATGTGAATTTCTGTCCTCTTAAAAAAAAAAAAAAAATATATATATATATATATATTATATATATATATATATACCTTTTTTGCTTCAAATCATACAGAGAAAGAGGTGAGAGAGAAGCGGGTGTAGTGAAATGAGCTGCTGTCAGGAGTCCTGCTGGCTGAATTCAGATCCTGGCTGGTACTATATTTGCTGTGTGATTTGGAGTGAGCCATGGTCAAATCACTCTGGGTCTTAGTTTCCTCGTCCGTAAAAAGGGTCTAATAAAGCCCTTTGTCATGGAATTACTATTAGAAGTAAACAAGAGTATGCATGTAAACGACAGTGCCTTGCATACAGCCAGCAGTCACCAAATATTTCCTTTCTCTTCCCTTCACCTGTTTTCTTTTTTAAAAAAAAAAAAAAACCCTCAGGAAGGGGCGCCTGGGCGGCTCCATCGGTTAAGCGTCCGACTTCGGCTCAGGTCATGATCTCGTGGTCTGTGAGTTCGAGCCCCGCATCGGGCTCTGTGCTGACAGCTCAGAGCCTGGAGCCTGCTTCGGATTCTGTGTCTCCTCTCTCTGCTCCTTCCCATTCTCATGCTCTGTCTCTCAATAATAAATAAACATTAAAAAAAATAAAAACCCTCAGGAAAATGTCATCAGAAATCTAAACATCAGGGGCTGTTCATTATTCATCTTTTAATCCAATGAGCCTGTCACGTTGTCCCATAGACAGTACGTTACACACTGTAAACTTAGATAGCTACGTCTTCTTAAGAATCCAGGCCACTGGCCTCTAACTTCTAGCCCAACTCACAAATCTGTGGGAAAAGGGACAGACAGCTACCTGGAATAGAATGAGCTCTTTATGTAAACTTATCTTCTCCTTTTCATGGAAAATGTCCTCTGACTCTTTAAAATGATCCTATGTATTATTTTGATTAATTGCCTACTGTTTAGTGCACAAAAGACTCACAACTGTATTATTAAAAGCCAACTTCGGGGCGCCTGAGTGGCTCAGTCGGTTGAGCGTCCAACTTCGGCTCAGGTCATGATCTCACAGCTCGTGAGTTCGAGCCCCGCGTCGGGGTCTGTGCTGACAGCTCAGAGCCTGGAGCCTGCTTCAGATTCTGTGTCTCCCTCTCTCTCTGTCCCTCCCCCGCTCCTGCTCTCTCTCCTTCAAAAATAAATAAACATTAAAAAAAATTAAAAAGCCAACCTAATAAAAGCAAGCATTTAGGACAGAATACAAAAAAAACGTGTGGCTACTGCTAAACAGGTGAAAAAGCAGGAGGAAAGAGTCTCCTGCAGAGAGCTAGAATTGGAGCTAAGGATGGAAGTTTGAACTGTAATTCAGCAGGCAGACAAAAGTCAAAGAAAACCACTGGACAGAAAGAAGAGGACATGGAAAGGCCCAGAGATGTGGAAAAGCTTGGGCCACTGAGGGAACAGAGAGTTTCCCAAGTACAGGATATGGAATGAGAAATGATGGAAAGTGAAAGTCGAGGGGCATCTAGGTGGCTCAGACCGTTAAGCGTCTGACTTCAGCTCAGGTCATGATCTCGTGGTTCCTGAGTTTGAGCCCCGCGCGGGGGGGCAGGGGATGGGGGGGCTGACAGTGCAGAGCCTGCTTCGAATCCTCTGTCTCCCTCCGTCTCTGCTCCTGCCCTCTCAAAAATAAATAAACATTAAAAAAGAAACAGAAAACGAAACTCGAACTCCATCGGGGCCTGATTATAAAGGGCCTGGCAATCTCTGCCAACAGGGTCTGCATCTCTATCCTGGAGGAAAGCAACTTGGATAAGCACACAAGTGAATTCAGAAACCTTGAACACTGGATCTCATGCCTCATAACAGAGGGGTTCTTCTCCTGAGAAGCTCCGAGAGGCTCCCGAAGACCTGAAGCATTACTGCTACCTTATTGCAAAAATCAACCAAAAGCCGGGTACACATAGAGCCTAGGACTCAGCAGGAAGTCTCAGGGCCAAGCACAACACCTGCTACATAGCAGGCCACCTCTCAGATTTCCTGTGAAGTCCCAGCACCTTCTTAAGCATGACGGATTATGGCTGCAATGAGTTTCAACGGAACAGCTGACTCTTTGTCAAGACTCTCCTAGGTATTTACTTAGAAGTCTCTCTCTTAGATTTCCCCATGCCTACCACAGGCCTATCATATGTTAGACGCTCAGTAAATATTTGACGAATGAGAACTGACAGTGAAGAAGCCAATTAAGACCATTAAACGCAGTACTTTTCAAACCGTGGGGTATGATGGACTCGTGGGTCGTGAAGCCAGTTCAGTAGCTCAACAGCAGCTTTTTTGAAAAATAAACACTGGGAGAAAATTAGAAAATATCGGCATGCATCCCGTTTTGGGAAAGCAAATACGACTTTGTGAAACTTTGGTTTCCGTTAGATAAACTAACGTGTGTGGGAGTCTCTGTGTGTGTGCGTGTCCCGGATGTCATTGGAAAATATGTGTCCTACTTTGGGTCATGGCAATAAGGTGCTTCCAGCCTGTCTCAGGCCAAGCGGACAAGTTCACCAGAACTTCTGTGGTGCAAACCTTCACAGATACACCGAGGAATCCGTCACAGGCCCAGCAGCTGGGGTCTGACGGCAGGGACAGGAGGTGGCCCTTGCACTAACTACCGCACCGCACCCAAACTCCCAGAGCCCCCTGTGCCTGCCTTACCAGCCCACACCTACGCCCTATCTGAGGACTGGGATGCCCATGACCCTGTGGGCTCATCATGCGGTAACCTGTGCCTGCAGCTTGAGAGCTGAGTCCTCCTCAGTTGGGTGTGACATCTGCCTTAGAAGGAGGCCCAAGCTGAGGGGAGAAAAGGTGCCTACCCAGAACTTAAGTCTATTTTCCATGAAAATATATCTTCTTATAACCACACAAGGTTTACTCTTTGCCTTTGATTAGGACTTTTGTACTGACATCTTTGAAAAGGAAAGGGACAAGGACGCAGATTCGACATAGCTTCAACCACTTTATTAACCGGAAACTCAACTGGTTAACAATTAGATCAACAGAGAGCGATATTATTTTCAAATTGGGCCCAATCTCTGTCTTCTGTGTTTGTTGCAATCAATCTTCCCTCCGGGCCTACAGACAAGTTTCTGTCTGAAATCTTAAATCTGGTAACCATAGTAATGAAGCAGAGGGAAGGGGAGATCATGGAGATACACTACAGATACTCCAGCGGGGGGGGGCACCTCATTTTACCTATTATTTTCCATTTTTCTTTCTTCTATTTTTTTTTTTTTTGTAAGAGTTGCTTGCCAGAAGCTAGAGTCAAAGTGCTAGTGAGCAAACAGTTGCAGGGAAGGGAGAAGAGAGCTAGGGCAGAGATGATCTGCAAAACTAAATAATAATCCAGAATAATGGAGCAGAGATCGTGTTTCTGGTTCACTTCCCTGCTTTGCATGTCCTTGGGAGAAGCGCCACGCAAGTGCCTCCTGACGGTTTACGGTGCTCACATGCTTCGGGAACTGCTGATTTTACAATAGAACCTACGGTCCATATTCATTTGAGAAGACCCAGCTTATCGGGATCATTCAAATTCAGAAGGGAATCATGACTGGCCAGAGAAAGCAGGTTTATAGTTTTGCAGAAAATAGGTCTGTTCTGCAGCTGTGGAAAATGAAGTGCTGTCCCACCGAGGTGTCTTTCCTCAGGCTAGGCCTCACTGCCCCTCTGTCAAAAGCGCCTAATGCTTCTCCAGGTCACACCTGGGTGATTTCATCATGACGTCTCTTCAAAGTTGAGAGGAAGGGATCAAGGGCAAGACCAAACATAGAACCAATCCTATTGATTGAGCCCTCAGCTCTGGAGTTTTACTTAGCTCCCTGCAGCGACAACCAGCTCACCAAACCTTGACGCCCAATAGCACTGACTCCTCTCCCTCTGAGCTCCTTTCAGCAGAAATTGAGCACAGGGTGGGAAGAGAAGAAGGAAAGAGGTGGCTACTTGGAAGGCTGATATTACTGCTTGCAGCCTCTAGGCGGTCAAAAGGGAATAAAGGTAGGACTCCAGGAACATGGTGTGTTGACCTCCAAAAATACATCCATTCAGTGCCTAATTCTTTATGTAATGTGAGGTTATACGTTACTATTTGGGAGCTTATTTTATATTCTGTTTTACATACGCTATATTAGAATCTTCAAAATTCTAATTTTGAATTAGAAGGGGCTTGCTGCTTAAATGAAACCCTTAGAAATAATAAAATAAAATACTTTGCAAGTCAAAGACAACTGAAAGAGAAAATACACCCGAAACAAACCGTTCCTGTGGGGTTGATTATAATAGAGAAGCGTTTCTCAAAATGGATCAGAATGACTAGAAACTTCCAGGAGATCAAGGACGGTCATAGCAGGGCACAGCCTATTGAATATATCTTAACTGCACATGGGTCAGCATCTTCAATGTGTCTTCCTCTTCTAGGCTTCTTATAAGCCTCAGCAATTTTCACACACGATCACAGACTACCACAGTTAGTACGTACATAAATGGTCACCTAGTTGCTTAACCCACACGTTACCTCTATGCCCAACATCTCCCACAAATGATTAAACACTTGAATACCTTTAGCAACAAGGAAGTCACTACCTTCCAAGTTGTTGTGCTCCACGTTCAGTCACACAGTTGTTGAAAGTGAGTTTTAACTTCCTTCCACAAATGAGTTGAATTCTGTCCCCTGTAATGTCAACCAGTTGTCTCTAATTAGCAATCTTGGAGCTATTAACATAAGCCAGACTCGTCTGTTTCTAAGGTCAGCCTCTCTCTGTTCCTTCTATGGTTCCTCAAGTGGTGTGCTTTCAGGGACATCAGCGCCTTGCACCTTACCCTGCCCTCAAGGCTATCCTGTTTGTATGTCTTACCCCTTTTCCTATCCAAGGACCCAAGGACAACAGTCCATAAGCTGGGATATCAATGAAATTCTCTCTTTCTTTTTTTTTTTTTAACGTTTATTTATTTTTTGAGACAGGGAGAGACAGAGCATGAACGGGGGAGGGTCAGAGAGAGAGGGAGACACAGAATCTGAAACAGGCTCCAGGCTCTGAGCTGTCAGCACAGAGCCCGACGAGGGGCTCGAACTCACGGACTGCGAGATCATGACCTGAGCCGAAGTCGGACGTTTAACCGACTGAGCCACCCAGGCGTCCCTGAAATTCTCTCTTTCAAGAATTTGAATGAAGAGTACTCTGATTAGATGATAGTAAGGACTTGAGTTGGCAAGGTTCCCACAGGGTTGAGGCTGGGTTGGCCCAGCTGAAACATGCATAAGTAATGGAAGCTGAAAAGAGAAAAACAGAAATGGGAGAGAATAGCCATGCGAGTTTGGGAATAATCGCATTTCCTGACTTGCTCACTGGAGTTCCTGGGCTGGGGAGCCCTGCTCACACCATCGTCAATATCCTCATCATGACTCTCATCTATTGAATAGTTTTGTATACCAGGCACTGCTATAAGCCCTTAATGTGCACTATCACACTGAATCCTTTCTAAAACCCTGTAAGGAAGATGTCATTATTTCTCTTTTACTGCAGAGGAGACTGAGGCATGTAGAGGACTGAGTGACTTACCCAGCTCCCACACTGGTTAGAGGCAGAGCCAAAATTTGAAATCAGGAGTTCTGGATCCAGAAGTCAGGCTTCTTACCTTTACGGGGCACTGCTTCCCTGTCCTTGGAGATTCATGAGATTTTCTACAATATTTTATATAGTAATTTCTTAAAGAAATTCCCCATTTATTTAAGCAACTGCGAAGCAGGTTTCTGTCTTTTTAAACAAATCCTCCCCGATTAAAATACAGTAAGATTAAAAGATACTAACTCCTGGCCAAATGGCACAGACAGGTGCCTTTGAGCTGCTCTGTAGTTGCACTAGAAAGTAGGCTCAGTTAACAAAATGAGGCTGCCTTTACATCAATCGCTTTTCTGTAACATATCTGTAATACTCTTATGTATCTTCCAGAGGCAGTGCGTTTCAAGGTGCTATTAGACAAACAATGCCATCTAACTTCCCTTTAGTTATTCCAGCCTAACATTACCCCTTCCACAGTATGCTATTGGTCTGTACATTCCTTTACCACAGCAGATATCACATTATATTGGAATCATTTGTGTGTATCAGTGTTTCCCAACCTGGGCACTACGGAAATCTGAAGCTAGATAATTCATGCTTTGCTGTGGGGGAGTGTCCTGTGCATTGTAGGATGTTCAGCAGTATCCTGGCCTCTACCCTCTAGATGCCAATAGCATCGTCTCCCCCATTATGACAACTAAAAAATGTCTCCAGACATTGCCCATATCCCCTAGTGGGTGGAATCACTCTTGGTTGAGAACCACTGGTCCACATGTTCTAACACTCCCCCACCCCAAACAATCCCACACTGACTTCAAGGGCAGGACTCGGTCTCTTTTATCCTTACTTCTTTTCAATGTTTGGTGCATCATAATGCTTAATAAATCTTAATTGAATAAAACTATAGTAACTTGCATTCAAATGCTGTTTTGTACTTATAAGCCTGGAGTCCCTGTATATCTGTATCTGGATTTGGTCAGGAAAACAGAGACACTAATACACTACCAGAACAAGGGGTTTAATATAGATATTAGGGTTTATATGAACATGAGAGTAACTACAGGAATGAAGGTCTAGAAGGCTATAGCCAGAAAAAAAGGACTTGAACCTGAAGCTCTGGGTCGAAAAGAAGGTATTCACAGGGAAATCTGAGAAGCCACCATATCCAGCCTGGAAAGTGAGATCATAAAATGCGGGCCCACAGAAACATCTGTTATTCCACAACGTCTAACAAAGCAGCCTCATCTGACATCCTCAGACTTCCAAAAATAATAGCCTCTGCCTCCCTTCCACTTTTGAAATTTCTCAGATTCCTCTCACGGAGAAACCTTAACCTGGAGCCAATCAAGAAGGGAATTCTGGGAAGTGTAGTTTTCACCAGCTTTAGGCAGGCTCTTGTACAGGAATAGCAGTGGCAGGTAAAAAAAGATAATCCCATAGAGTAATCGTTTTTTGACACTAAGTGTATATATGGAGAGAAAGGGGGAAAGAGAGAGAGAGAGAGAGAGAGAGGACAGGAGGGAGGGAGAGAGGGACTGGAGCACATAAACGGTCTGGAGAATTTGGCAGAGTCACAATCATCCAAGTGAGAAAGCAAGTAAGTGCTTGATGTGATTTTGTGGCTGCTGCTGTTCTTGTTTTTCGTTTGGCAGAGGGCTCGTCCTCTGATCACCCGTCCCTTTCAGGCTGTGCTCTGTAGACAGTTTCAATGTTCACTTTGTTTGCACCCTGAACAGATGGCAAACTATGTTAATAATCGAACAGCTCATACTCCAGATGGAGGATGTTCCCCTTCATGCTTCTTAGATTTTCGGGTGTCTTCTGAGCATTCTAGCTAGACCAGAATTGACAGAGACTACGAGGAAAGAATTTCCAGACACAAGGCACGGCCTTGCTCTTGAGGAATCGAAACATCACCAGCATGTTATCGATTTCTGAACCACTCTCTAGGACTACAGCTGACATTAAGTAAAAATATTTCTGCTTTATAGATACTGACCCAAAAATCAAACAATTACTTTTAAATAATGGACTTCCAGTCCATTAAAAGTATGGTGCTGTAGGTGAGGTGTGGTCCAAAGTAGAGTGAAGTATGTATTGCACTTTAGAAAATTAGATTCAAAATATACATCGAAAAGACGTATACTTCAGAGACTGTATGGCCCATGGAGTCTCAACCTTTTCACAGAAAAGGTCTGCTGACACCTGGGCTAGAAGACGAGCAGCAGGAGTTAAGGTCTGAGAGGTAACGGGGACATTGCAAGGACTTGTCTTTTACTGAGTGAGGTGAGACCCACTGGAGAGTTTTGAACTGATGAAGATCTGACTTGACTCACATTTTCACAGGATCCCTCTAGTTGCTGCACTGAGAATAGACATTATTGTTGGGAGAGAGGGTCTGGAAGCCAGGGGACCAGGAAGAAGACTATTAAAATAATTCTGGTGGGAACAGTTCTGATGAGCCACCATTGGGTGGCTCAGACCAGAATGTAGCATTGTGGGGAGTAAAAGGTGACTACATTCTGGTTTGGAGATTGGGCTGACTGGGCTTGCTGGTCCTAGGTGTGTTGCAATAGCCCCCTGCAGGTGCAAGGGAGGCTAGAAAATGCAGTCTCCCCATGTGCGCATGTGTGACCGGCTAAAACAGGGTCTCTTAAGTTGGGGTGATTTTGCAGTGTGTGGCGATGTCCAGGGACATTTTTTCATCGTCACAACTTGGAAGGAAGGGTGCTACTTGCATCTCGTGGGTAGCAGCCAGGGCTGCTGCTAAATATCCTAAAATACACAACACAGCTCCCTACCACAAGTAATTACCTGGTCCTAAGTGTCAATAGTGCTGCAGTTAAAAAGTCCTGAGGTAAAGAGGATCCACCACTGGAAATCTTAGAAAAATGGTTTTTGGGGATAACTGGGAGTCTTAGCCCAATGCCATCCCTGGGTCCCAACCCCTGGCAAGGCATTTGTAGGCTGTGGCAACATCAGTTCTGGAATCCCAGCTCATAGCACAGCTGAGTTCCGTTTGTCCTCCTTGCCCACTATTTCTCCGTTGTTACTGGAGGTGAGCTTTGTCCTGAATAAGAGGCCCAGGGGGCTTTTGTTTTCATATGGAGACTTGTAAACCAAGTCATGTGACCGAGGCAATGAAGGAGACTTTGTGTAATGGTGGCTAAGTGATACACAGGACCACAGTGCAGGTGGTGATTTAAGAGATCTGTGAAAAAAATGTTCCATTAATTAGAATTTCATAAGATAAAACCGATGTTTGGGGAGGACAACAGATCTACAGGAATTTCATTCTCTTCACCAACCCAAATGGATGGCATGTCAGTTCAAATACCCTTAATATTATGCAAATACTTCTTAGTCTTTTGCTATGGGAAATAACTGATAAGGTCTAATTTATTTGATGAAATATTTGCATATATCTAATATATACTGTCTTTTCATTTGCCTAGCATTATTATTTTGACTTCCAAATAGATGGATAAATGAAAAATGTTTCTTTGTATTTGGCATGTTTGTCTATGCCATTTATTTTCTTTGCAAATAAGTATACAGTTTTTGCTAAGATTGTTCATGAGTTTGATCTAAATTTATGTATTTTCACACTATCTGGGCTGCTCACTAGTTTAATGGTGGGCCAAAAAAATGGACAGTGTTTCAAATATAGACCACAAATACCTCTGTTTTATTTATTTATTTATTTATTTGAGAAGGAGAAAGCACAAGGGGGGGTGAGGGGCAGAGGGAGAGAGAGGAGAGAGAGAGAGAGAGAGAGAGAGAGAGAGAGAGAGAGAGAGAGAGAATCTTAAGAATCTGAAGCTCCACGCTCAGCCTGGAGCCCAACACGGGGCTTGATCCCACGACCCTGGGATCATGTCCTGAGCCAAAATCAAGAGTCGGCCACAAGGCTATCGAGTCTGTAGTGAGAGGGATAGGGATGAAAGTTCTTTGAGGAATATCGACCCAGAGGCTGCAGAAAGGACTGCGACTGGCAAAGAGAGGGAGATCAACTAAGAGACGATCACTAGCCCCTTCTCTCCCCCGGGGAACATATCCTTTCTGAACCTTTACTCAGAATCAAGAGGATCACCGCAAGCACAGTTACTGAATAACTGTCACAGGACTAGCACTGTACCGGGGGATGGGGTTACAGAGGTGACTTTGCATACTCTCAGGAGTTCACCCTCTGGTGACTGAAGACAATAGTAGAAATCAGCTATCAAAATCCAGAGTTCCTGACTACCTATTCTTTAACATAATTGGGAAGCAAAAATTTTTAAATAATAAAAAGGAAAATTGGAAATGTATTCTAAAAAGCAATAGGTAGCTAAACAGTCTTTTCCAGATTAGGGCAATCATAGATGATTTGCACATTGCCTTGTATATGTCAGCTACATTACCATGGATACCCTCACCAATTCTGGAGACTTGAGGCACATCTGACCACCAATAAATCTTTGTATGTATCTCAAGCATGTGTCTTATATTATTCTCTATACCCCCCGCAAAAAAACCCAAAAAACAAACAAACAAAAAAAAACAAACCAAGGTCTTATTCATCTTTTGGTTCCCATGGTTCTCAAAATAAAGCCCCAAACAGGCAGTGTGGTTTGCAAGGCCCTACATGACCCAGCCCCTGGTCACTTGTGACACCTTGTGTCACTCCACTTTGCCCCTGCATTCCAGGAGCCTTCCTACCCCCTCTCCATTGCAGCAAACCCTCCCATGTGAGACATCTCTCAACTCTGCCTTCACATCTTTAATGCCTTTGATTTTTCAAGTCTCTAACAAAATGTCACTTTCTCAGGGAATTCTTCTCCTATCTGCCAGATTAGGTCAGGTCCCCCATTAATAAGCTCGCATAGTACCCTGTACCTATCCTTCAGAGTCCTTATCATAGTTTCTAATTATGTATTCCTGTGATTATTTTATTTACATTTGTCTACATCAAGATTGTGAGCTCCTTGAAGAAAAGAATTTGATCTGTTTTGCTTACCACTGGGTCCCTCGCAAATGACACAGTGCCTGGCATCTCCTTAGGCATTTTCTGTCTGACTACTCAATCTAAAACATCCTCTCTGCCACTCATCTCTCCTAAGTCTCTTACCTTGATTGTTTTTCTTCAAAACATCCATCATATATCCGTGTGTGTGTGTGTGTGTGTGTGTGTGTCTGGGAATATCTTGTATGTGTGTACACATATATGTATATATGTATATGTGGGAGAATGTGTTTGTGGGTGTGCATACATCATTTCTTTCCTTGTTACTGCCTGTTTTCCCCAATAGAATGTAAACTCCAAAAAACCCGAAACTTCACCTTCTTGTTTACTGCTCTAGCCCCACCACATACCCAGCACATAATAGGTCCTCAATGAATATTTGTTGGAAATACAAATTCACGAATGGCAAGTGCTCAAAAAATGAATACCGGAAGGTTCCTTGTGCAAAAATTAATATAGCAATATGATGCACTGAAAAGAGATGCTCCAATGATAAGTTTTCTTCTGGAAAAATTGCTATGGACTGTCTGCCAGAAGGACACTTTGACAGTTTTCATTCATTTTACCACAACTCATTAATCAACAAAGGGTCATATTTGGTTTACTTTACTTTAAATTTGTTGTTCTGCCAAGTTCAGTCAGAGTCTTCATCCATAATCTTAAATGAAGCTATTTGGGGTTTGATAGGGAAAAATTCATAAAACTCAAAGACTTCCAGAGTCTTTGGAATCAGACAGTTAGGGGATCAGAAAGACTTGGATTTGAACCTCAGCTTCAACATTAGTAATATAATTTGGGGAAGTCACATGACTTTCCCCAGTCTCGGTTTCTCCTGAAAGCATGTGATTTCCATGGTCAGTTTGGTGATAGGACTGACTGTGGTTTTAAGTGCTTAGTACATAGTTATAATCAATAAATTATACTTATTTATTATTCGTATTGATCCCCAAGCCCCTGTGACACAAAGGAGGAAATTGAGGCTGCAAGACTTGAGAATTTCTCAAGGCCATCCCTGCCACCCAAGTCCAGGTAATAGAAATCAGCAGGCCTTACAGCTAAACATTATCCAACCTTCATTTGCTCAGGGGACTTTTTTGGTGAACACCTGCTGGGTTTTGGACTCACAGTGTTTTCTAAGGAGGGCCAGAGCCTCCATTATGTCCCCGTATTGATCGAGGCTTACTACATACAGCCTTCAGTTCCAGCTGAGCCCTTTCCTGTTCCAACAGAAGAGAGCCTCGGTCCAATCAAAGAATCTGGGTGAGAAATGTGATGGAAAGAACTTTCCCCTACACCAGTTTTTAGGAATCCTTTTCTTTCCTCCTTTCTAGGGTATAAGAGAAAAATTGGAACCATGAGCTCCACTAAAATCTTTCATTTTATAAATGCCATGTCCTTTAATTATATCGAAATCATTCGCTTCTGACGAACAATTCACTACATTGCAATTCTGGTGAGCTTTAGGTCCAATTTCACATCTAGACAGGAGGTATTACAGACACAGAAATGAGTAAACTTTACAGTAAGTAAAAGTGAGGCCTGAATTAAATAAAATAATAAATCTCAAATGAGTTGCATGGTGCCATGGCAGTGCTTCATGCGGCAGGACAGGACTTAAGGAGATTTTCTAGGAGTGGGATATAGAAATTGAACATATTGAAGCTTGGGATGATTCATTTTCTGTGGGAATTTAATCAGTGCATAACCAAAGAGAGTGAGCTAGAAGTATTTACTGTTCAAAGTTACTGAAGATGGTGGGTCAGCAGCAATACTTAACTAATCGGTTTCCCGGCTAATTAGAAGAAGTGGAGACTATCTGAGTAAGATTCTTTCCTTACTGGGAAGATCTGATTCTCCCTGTGAATATGTTCAACTGAGCTGTGCCTACAGATTGCTCTTTATTTTAGCGTCAGCTTATCCCTGACTCAAGCTCATCTCCTTCTTACCCTCATATAGGAATCCTGCCATATTACCATAACATTTTATGCTGAACCTGTTATAAAGGCAATTAGTCATTCATTACAACACAGAAACTCAAATTGTTGCAATTATGTTTTCTGAATCAAAACCATACCGTTTGATGTGGAGAATTTAAGGTTCTGTATTTAAAATGCGTCGGATGAGTCATAACGGTGAATAAGAAGACCCTTAAACTAGCATTCGTATCTCCTGCATATGAAAAATTAAATGGATAACTCCTACCTACGACAAATTTATCTTTTGCGATGGAGGATTTTAAAGAATGGATTTAATTAGCTGTAACTATGCTCACAAGCATACTTGGAAGTACCGCTGAATGAATGAGGAAAGTATTTTTAAGAGCAGAAAAAAACCCTCTTAAAATTCCCTTTTGTTCATTACGCAACAAACGTTTATTAAGCACCCACGGTTTGTTGGGTACCGGACAACATAATGAGAACCCAAGCTGGCATCATTCTACTCTAGCTCTGGTCTTTCCTCGGATGAGTTCATCTCTTCAGCTGTCCATTCACAGTATGTGAGGCAAGACTATAGAAACTAAATGAATGAGTCAGTCTGAAAAGAAACATGGATGTGGGTATTTAGGTTTCCTTTTGTTCTGCGTGCTAAAGCAGTTTACTAGCTAACCACCTTTCCTGTTGCTTCAGGGATCCAGGAATTTAAAAAGAATCTTATCTCACGTAGGCAGTGAACTATATGCTTAATCGTGAGTTTCTAAATGTTTATAGAGGTGAGGACAGCAATTTGCAAGATTCTACAGATATGGAAAGGAAAAACAGCACAGTAAATTTAGGCAGATAAGGGGAAATGTACTTTGAGGAATAGTTTCCATTATGAAAAGTAATTTTAGACTTAATAATATAGAATAGTTTCCGCATTTTAGAGCTGGACCTTAGAGCTCATCGAGGTCACTGGTTTCCAACCTTCTGCATCAGGGTCACTGGATTTTAAATCGCCCTAGAGATTCTAATTCATTTGATCTGGAAGGAGTTAGGAGGTGAGGCAGGCATGCATATACTTGTAAAAGTTCCCCAACGGTCAAAGCTGAGGCCCATAAATCTAGTCCAGCCTTGATATTTTTGGTATGAGATCCCTGAGGCCTTTAAAAAATAAAGAGCTTGCTTAAGATCAACAGCAGCTTACAACCCTTGGAGCCTGAGCTAGAACCCAAATATCCAAATTCCTAGTCTGTATCTCTCTTTACTAAACCGACTGACACAGTTTCTACTTCTCTCACTCAGTAGTTGAGATCTAATTACCAGTTGGTAATAGAAAGTCAAGACTGCCTATAACCCATGTGACTCCTAAGTCCCCTCCCTCTAATGACCTGTGTGCTTCCTTTCTTGCTAAGGACCGAATAAGTCTTCTGATAGCACTGCAATGCTTAATATATCTATTTATTCCATATTTAAAAATACCTTTTTAAATACTTCATTTAGAACTTCATTCTTTATTTTTTTATGTTTATTTATTTGTTTTGAGGGGAGGGGCAGGGAGAAAGGAAGAGAGAGAATCCCAAGCAGGCTCTGCACTAAGAGCGGGAACTCTATCCCACAAACTGTGAGATCGCGACCTGAGCCAAAATCAAGAGTTAGACGCTCAACCGACTGAGCCACCAAGGCGCCTCTACGATTCACATTTTAAGGCAAAGAAAACAGATTCAATATTTGAATCTGAGTCCAATTAAAGTCTTCATTATTGAGCTTATATAGATAGCTGGGCACATGAAAGTACTCTAATGTCAGGCTCAGTTTTCTTAGCCAGTTACCTTATATGATAACACCTTGAGGTTGAACACTTCCAGTGGGTTCTGAAAGTTCCATGCAAGTAGGGCTCTTATCCAACTTCATCAACTGTTTCTGAGTGCCTAGCAAAATGCCCGCCATAGACTCAACACTCAATAATTCATTGTTGCATGAGAAATTCCTTAATACATTTTGTTAAGAAATAAGACAGAGTATCTTGAACCAACTTGTATAGGACAATCCCATATAAATAAAAGTACTGAGATGATTTTATAAAGGTAGTTTTACAGTTACTTTATTCTAAGAGCTCTAGTGTGATTTTCCTGATAAAAATTTGTCCTTGCTGTACCACTTGAATTACAGTTGGGCTCTCATTCATATCATGTTAAAAGTACTTCACTCAGGGGCCGTCTGAGTAGCTCAGTCGGTTAAGCATCTGACTCTTGGTTTCAGTTCAGGTCATGATCTCACGGTTTGTGAGTTCAAGCCCCACGTAGGGCTCTGCACTGACAGTGTGGAGCCTGCTTGGGATTCTCTCCTTCCTTCCTCTCCTTCCTTCTCTCTCTCTGTCTCTCTCTCAAAATAAATAAATAAACATTCAGTATATCTTTTATATGTGGCTTAAGGCACAACTGATGTGCAATAAAAACTCATGAAATAAAATTAATACCAAGTTCTCTTGTGTTTTGGGAAACATAACCATTGTTATTATCTGGCAAAATAAAAAATGCAGTGCCTTTGGTGATTCCCAGGGGTTGTACAGTATTGTGGAAGGCAGTGAACTAGTTTCCAAAGAAGATTCAATCGATGGTTATTTAGAACTAAACTTTTATTAAGTAGGTCATTTCAGTTCCACTCTTTCGACTCCACCATTTTGACCCAACCACACACCAAGATTCCATACGTTTGACTCTACTAAGGCTATCTGCACTTTACCCTGAGGTTATACTTTTTCAGTCTTTTATCTAATTCACGTTGAAATAATCAACACAAAACACCACTGACATCTGCTAAAATGACCCGTGTTTAAATATGGTAGAGATAACTAACAAAAGAATCAATGATAAAAATTCACACTAGAAAACAAGTGTTGGTGAGGATATGGAGAAAAGGGAACCCTCAGGCACTGTTGGTGGGAATGCAAACTGGTGTAGCCGCTCTAGAAAACAGTATGGAAGTTCCTCAAAAAGTTAAAAATAGAACTACCCTATAATCCAGCAATCACACTACGATGTACCCAAAGAATACAAAAACACTAATTCTTAGGGATACATTCACCTCTATATTTATGGCAGCATTATTTACAATAGCTAAATTACGGAAGCAGCCCAAGTGTCCATCGATTGATGAATGCATAAAGAAGATATTGTGTACACACACACACAATGGAGTATTACTCAGCCATAAAAAAGAACGAAATCTTGCCATTTGCAACGACATGGATGGAGCTAGAAAGTACAATGCTAAGTGAAAAAGTCAGTCAGAGAAAGACAAATACCATATAATTTCACTCATATGTGGAATTTAAGAAACAAAACAAATGAGCAAAGGGAAGACAGACAGAGAGAGAGAATCAGATCAAGAAACAGACTCTTAACTGTAGAGAACAAACTGATGGTTCCCAGAGGAGGTATGAGGGGGATAGGTGAAATAGGTGATACAGATTAAGGAGTACGCTTATCGTGATGAGCAATGAATAATGTATAGAATTGCTGAATCACTGTATTGCACACCTGAAACTAATATTGTATACTAACAATATTAGAAAATAAAACAATTTTAAAAATTGGATCACCTAAAAAAAATCGACACCAGAAAAATCAGTCATGGTCAAAATATTCAACACCACATAGTGGATGTTTAATCTCTGATATATAACTGAGATCAACTAGAAGACCAGAGGGGAAACAGGTATGCATATAAGGGGTTAATATTAGATCTAATATTAACCTTAAAGCCAATGTTAATGGAAGGAACTAGGCTGTGAATGGGCCACAAAACTAGAAGTTCCTAGCTTAGGGCCAGGTACACAGCAGGGATTCAGTAAATGATTTTGTGAATGAGTGAATGAAGCGTGAATGAGTAAATGAACAAATGGTGCTCTACATGGAGTAGAAAATTGGGATTTGGAGACTTGGCTTTAAAATAGTTCATTCAGGGGGCGCCTGGGTGGCTCAGTCGGTTAAGCGGCCGACTTCGGCTCAGGTCATGATCTCATGGTCTGTGAGTTAGGGCCCCGCGTCGGGCTCTGTGCTGACAGCTCAGAGCCTGGAGCCTGTTTCAGATTCTGTGTCTCCCTCTCTCTGACCCTCCCCTGTTCATGCTCTGTCTCTCCCTGTCTCAAAAAATAAATAAACGTTAAAAAAATTAAAAAAAAAAAATAGCTCATTCAGGGGCGCCTGGGTGGCTCAGTCGGTTAAGCGTCCAACTTCGGCTCAGGACATGATCTCACTGTTTGTGAGTTCGAGCCCCGTGTTGGACTCTGTGCTGACGGCTCAGAGCCTGGAGCCTGCTTCGGATTCTGTGTCTCCCTCTCTCTCTGCCCCTCCCCCACTTGTGTTCTGTCTCTCTCTGTCTCTCAAAAATGAATAAATGTAAAAAAAAATTTTAAATAGTTCATTCAAAGTTATGGATTAATAAACCAGATTTGGGGAAAGTCAGTGCTGAATATAATGTGTTTCTGTTTGTTAATTAATTAAAATGACCACAAAGTCATGATTCTTACTCTTAATCTCTCAGCCTGAAATTTAATGAACTGTATCTGTTCCATGAATAATTGAGTTGAACTTGAAAGAGAATTCCACATTCCCAAAGCCTCCCACACTACCAGTTAACTGTGATTTATCCTTTTACTTCTGAAGAATTTTAAGCATCTTCCATCTGATTTGACTGACAACCAATCTGTGCTTCCTCTGTCTTTATTCTCCCAGGAAGAAGATGTTACTCGTGAAAGTCGTTTTAATTTCAGTGGTTATGGGATGGGTCACTGCCTCCAAGTGAAAGATGGAACAGCTGTCAAGGCCACACCTGCCAACCCGCTCCCACAACCCCCAAAAGATGCAGATGCCATCAAGAAGAAGTTTGTGGACCGGGCAAAAAGGATTGACACGATATCTCGAGCTGCCTTCCCATTGGCCTTCCTCATTTTCAACATCTTTTACTGGATCACATACAAGATCATTCGGCATGAAGATGTCCACAAGAAATAGATGTGCCCTTCGGACCCTGGACTTTCTTGCCTAATTGTTGTGCTTGTAAATACACAGTGAAATTGTCTTTCTATCACTTTGACAGAGGAGATGACTAAGGGAGGGGGGAGGGAAGATCACGAGGGCAGGTTTCCTGGCACGTACATGAATAAAGATAAGTTATCTGGGCAATGATGGAAAATGTTTGCACAAAATTAAGGTGTTGCAGAATCACGTGAGCATAATTCCCTTCATAGTCTTTAGCATTGTTATTTCAGGTGATGTATTAATTAGACAGGATATGCAAGGTCAAGTGCTTGGGAGCTATTTGGTTTGGTTTTGACTAATTCTGGTACTGAAAAGTTAGCTTAAAACACACACACACACACACACACACACACACACACACACACACACACAGAAGGAAAATGCTTACCATCTGACCATAGTGACTAGCCTATAGTGAGTTGAGGACCAAACTTTTTCAGGAAAATGCTGCCTCGTTTTTAAAACAAGTACCCTGAGCTACGTTCTTTATGGTGTCTGTAATTAGTGTTTCACCCGAGAAATCCTTTTGTGGGTTGTAAATTATTTCTATTTATTGAGAAAACAACAACAAAAAATAAGCACCAACCACAAAGAACAGATTTCTACTTTACTGTCCGTGTAGGTGTGCAATTTAATATTATTTTTTGTTCCTCAGTGTAATTTGGGGGTTTAAACTGTGTATTGTGTAATTGATTTGATAGTATACCCTCTTAAAAATAGATGCCCATCTTATTTTAGATCCCAATCAGCACACTGTATTTTTTTTGCTTTGACTATATTGACATGCGACTTTAACTGCTCAAGTGTCACTTAGCCATTGCAGCCTCTCGGCCACAGTATTTATGGAGATGGTATGTCCTGAACGGTGTAGCTCATATTAGCTTGAACTTTCCATTTCTGCTCTCATTGTAGGTGTAACTACTAGTCCTAATGTCAAACGACCATGATTTCTACTGTCAATCCAAGTGAATATCGTTTTAAATATCCTTAATTAACTTACAGAATTTTAAAATTGTACTGTGATTTTCATAACCCGTTGCCTTTTTGGTACCAGAGCTACGTGGTTTGAATCCTGGCTACATGTTTTAAGTAAGAAAACAAATAAAAGACGTATTTTTGCTTACTCAGATAAAAGACAACCTGTAAAAATATAATGAGAAACTTAAATTTTACATGTGCTGTAAAAGGGATTATTAAAAAATATTTGTTCAATTTCAATAAAGCTAAGTGTGCCACAAAACTTCCCTAAGAGTCTTTCAATTTTTGCACTACAATGTGAATAATTTACATGACAATGGTCACCTGCATTTTTGTTTCTGGTCTTCCTTGTGAGCTTAAAGCACTTATAGCTATTACACTATGTTCTAATTTAATAGGAGCTTATAGTGTCCCCAAGAAGAAAGAAAAAAGAAGTCATTCTCATTGTAGAAACAGAGAAATGGGGATGTGGAACTATTGGTAGTCACTGTGAGCAGAATCTAGTATTGGATACTTCATACGAGACATGAGAAAGTTCCAAAGAGCACTGAGGAATCATGAAATCTCAAAGTGGAAAGAAATTTAAAAGAACAACCTGTGCACTTAGCCATTCTGATTTTGTCAGGAATGGAGTTCCATGATGAAAAAACAATTCTGAAAACCTCAGTGAAGTCCAGGTAATTCACCTTGACCCTTGCAGACTTTCCTTAACCAAAGATATCCATCAGAATACTTTCAAGAAGTAGATTCATAAGTAGATGTTTATGGCCTTTTAAACCTCTTCAAATATTGAACCATTTCCACAGAGAGGAATATTGCAGAATGGCTAACAGGAGGAATTCGGGAGATAGGGAGACTAGCTTGGCCACCTATCAATAGTGTGATCTTGGGTAGGTTGACCTGACTTTTCTGAGTAGCTCCTGTTTCATAGAGTTTTAAGAGGAAAAACTGAGAAAAATACAAGTAAAGCCATTATCTCAGTGTCTAACACAGTAAATCCTCAATAACTAAGAGGTAACAATAATTATTATTGTCATGAATAGTATTACTTGTCCACTGAGCAAGAAGCTTCACAATTCCTCACTTTGGCAAGGTTAATGCTATGTTTTTTGTATCATTCCTAAAACATTATTTCTGTCTTATTGTTCATTCCTTTACAAACAAACAAGGCAAAGTCTTTGATGGGTCTCATTTCTCTTCCTCCCACTGAAAATAGTAAATTGAGGCTAAAATGCTTCCCAAACATGGGCCTGACTCCATAAGAATTCTAGGAAGAGCCCTGATATTGCATATGGAGTGATGAGGAGGCACCTTGGGAGATAATCCTAAGCTAAATGATCATGTCTAATCTATGTATGTACCATATAATTTTGGGGGGGTGGTTCCCCACATCAGACAATTTTAAAAAGACTCACCTCTAAACATATCTGCCACCCATTCAAGCAGGCAAAAACATACTGGATGGCAAGAGGGATTCTTGACTCTTCTCTGATTCTAGTCTATGTTCAGTAGAAAGAATTCTTTGGTGAACTGATTTGAGTTATAGAAATAAGATAAAATCTCAGAGAAAAGATTTTGAGAGCTGCATACTCTGGCAAAATAGATAATTCCCCTGTAATGTTATTGGAGATTTTATTTAGGACATTTTTTTTTCACAATGGTATTTGAAGGAAAATAGTTCAAGAATAAAATCATGGTGGGGTGCCTGGGTGGCTCAGTCAGTTAAGCATCCAACTCTTGGTTTCAGCTCAGGTCATGATCTCACAGTTCATGAGTTCAAGTCCCCCACCAGGCTCTGTGCTGACAGTGTGGAAGGGCAGAGAGAGAGAATCCCAAGCAGACTCCGCACTGTCAGTTTTCCCCAAACCGAAGGTAGTGTGTATGTGAAGCTTTTAGACCATGAGCCAGCATTTAGAGAGCACGTTATCGCCTTGGCACAAATGGTTCGTAAATAGGTGAATGTGTCTTCAAAGAGGAGAGCAAAGCTCCAGGGTGCTCTTTTGAAGTATGTACCATACTGGCCTTCTTCTGGTAGGACCCAGGGCTGGTCATGGAATGGACAGCTTGGTAAGTCCTCATGTAGACTGAAGCCTCATGAGAAGCTCCAGGTCCCTAAAAATAACAGAATCAAGAGCTAGGAGACCCTTCATCTGCAAGGATCAGAACTAACAAGACATCATCAAATTCAGTGGATAATCATTTCCTGAGCAACCCCTGCTTTCTGAGAAAGACAGAGAGGCAGGAGAGTGAGAAAGGGAAAAGAATCAAAGGAAGATAGTAGTCAGAAAGTTCCTTTGAAGGCATGAATCAGATCACGACCCTGTGATTTAAGTCTCCAATGGCTTTCCATCTTAGAGAATAAGCCAGAATCTTCATTGTGGCCACGTGATCTGACCTTCCTACCTCTCCCATCACCCTCTCCTATCCCCTCTCCCTCCAGGCATACTAACCAGTGCTTAAACACGTCAACCACACTTCTACTTCAGAGCTTTGCATTTACTCTTTCCTCTGCCTGGCCACCCTCTTTCCTTAGACCAGGAGTTGCTGAAGTTTTTAAGGCCAGATAGTCAATCATTCAGGTTTTGGAAACCATACAATCTCTGCTGCTACTATTCAACTCTGCTATTGTGGTATGAAAGCAGTCATAGACAATATGTAAACAAATGAGTGTTGCTGTGTTCCAATAAAACTTTATTTACAAAAGCAAGTGGTAGGGCAGATTTGCCCCCATGGGCAGTAACTTACAACACTTGCTCTAGATACATACATACATACATACTTACTCCCTCATTTAATTCAGGCCTCAGCTCAAATGTCTTCTTATCAGAGAAGCCTTCTTTGACCACCCTATATAAACTAGTACTCTCCAACCATTTTACTCTATTTCTTATTCATGCCTTATGTTTTGCATAGCATTTGTCACTTCCCAATCGATGTTTTCATGTGTTTATTGGCATGTGCACACATAGACGCACACACATACATACTTGAAGGACAGCTAGCTTCATGTGAGAAAGTAGAAACATAGGTTCATTGTTATATTCTCAGATTCTAGATCTGTGCCTGGCACTTAGTAGGTGTTCAATCAATACAGTATTTATTTGATGAATATTGAAAAGTTAATACTTATAAGAAGTTAATTAAATGTTTGCATGGCAGGCTTGGAGATAGAAGTAAGCAACCTACTACTAGCCAGTTAGAGAAAAATTGCTGTCAAAACTCAAGCAGGTTTGGGGTTTATAACAATGAAGAAATTACATTAGATTAGCATTTTCCAATGTGTATTCTGAAAAACCCTATTTCTACAGATACTTAAGGGTCTGGGACATTAGACATCCTGCCTGGATTGAGTTTTTAGTTTCCCATTGACTTTTATCAGAAGATGTGGGCCTTGTAAGACATGGGGTTTCTTAGAGGTACCCCAGGGGATTGAAGGCATTTCAAACGTATTTCCCTTTACCTCCATTATGTAGTAATAACGCAATTTCCCCTTGATAGTCAGGATCAGTCACCGCAGCTAGTATAGTAGTCCCCTTCTTTGTCTGCTGGCTCCCTGGCAGGAGGAACACAAAGTGCTAGGTAGCAGCCTCAACTTCCAGTTCCATTGTTGTGTCATGTAGAGGAAGCAGAGAGGCACAGATTCCAGAAAACGTTGTAGATTCGAAGCTTTGTATCTAAATATTCCTAAAGCATAGTTTTCAAAAAGATAAAATCATGACTCTCAGGCAAATATAAAGTTAACATGCCGAATATTATATTTAACGTGTGAATTGATTAAAAAACGGTAAAATGTTAAACCCAAGGCAAAGGGCATTTGAGAATGAAGTTTTTATGAGCACTGTGAGAAGTTTCCAGAGTTAGAAACAAAACTGTTTGATGTCCAACAGGGCTATAGCCAGTAACCATTGGGATTATTTCTTCTTTAGACAGAAATTATTTGCACTTCTACTGGACAAAATTCTACAAATTCACTTGTGCCTCTACAGAGTGGTAAAATAGACCAGACGAGACAATGTCAAGCCCAGAACTGTACTGAAAGAGCACCTGTGACCTCTTTTTGCCTATTTCAAGTTTCAGATCATTTTTTGGACAGACGATCACAATTCAGATTTAATGCTTAACTGTTATTAGACTATGAATATCATATTTTAACAGGACCAGGACCCAGAGTGTAAAAGTGACATGCTCTGTATCCCACAGCATGCCAGTGTAACTTGGGGCTCAGAAACCCAAATCTCGTGAATTCTATCCTGGCTCCTTTCTAAGTACTCCCATGAGCTCTTTTCCATGTATCCCTGGTAGAGAAAGTTAGAAAGGGCAGTTTCTCTCCTTCATATTACTCTACTTCCATGTGATTATTTGCCTATTCTTCTAGAAGGCAGGTGGCATGGTTGTTAAGGCATAGTTTGTAGAATCAGATCTGAGTTCAAATGAAAGGTGTCCTTGGGCAAAGCTTTAATGCCCGACAAAGAAAGATACTGTAAAATAGAACATAATGATATCTACCTCATACAATTGTAGGTAAGCATTAAATTGAATGAGTTATCTGCCACTTGATGGGTAATACATAGGTGTTAGTTCTCATTTCCTCTCCTGCCCATTTAATTCATGTTTTATTTCACTAATGATGCCATTCAGAACCCGTCACCTACAAACGGAGTCTATTCTTGTATGATCTACTGTGACTATTGTAATTTTAAATTATCATCTAAACATCAAAAGGTCTAAAAGTGAAAAGTAAATACAAGAGGACCGGATCGAGAGCCAGTCTGAACAAACTTCTTTGTTAGAAACAAAGGGACAATAAAGTTTTCATTGTTTTACTTTGACCTAATACAGAAAGGAAAACATTTTCTTGATTTAAGCGTTGAAAAACTTTAAGTTGGCATGACCAGAGCCAGTGGGAGGAAGTGATTAGGAGGACTTTTACTGTATATAACTAACATTTGTGCAGGACCAGTACAGTTTACAAATTGCTTGCACATAAATTCTGCCAGATTATCCTGTGGTCATAGGAATTGTGGCCTTGGGCAAGTTTCTCTCATAGCCTCAGTTCATTCTCCTGTAACATAATGGGGAGGGATAATGGTTTCCCATTAGAAAGCCTGGCAAGGAGTACGCTGTCAGTGCACGATAATCACCACCACACTGTCATCATCATTTTATGGATAAGGAAACTGAAACTTAGCACAGCTAAGGGATTGGTTACTGTCACAGAGGGAAATCCAGCCATCAGGTACTAGGCTATGTGACTCCAGGCAATGTCTACAGAATGAAGATAATGATATTTGCTCCACCACCTACCCACCTTTCAAGGCTACTGTAAAAATAAAATAAAACCACAAATGTCAAAGATATCTAAAAACTATTTTATCAAAGAGGAAAGTGGGGCACAGAGAGGTAAAGTAACTTGAAGAGGACACATAGCTTATAAAATTTCACAGTCAAGATTCAAACTCAGGCAGTCTTTCTGCGCAATCCATGCTCTTAGTCGCCACGGTATATTGCTTATTCAATACAAAATATTATCATGATGGATATACATTTTTATATAATTATATATATACAACTATGATGTTACATATATAAAATACACATTTGGTACATTTACTTTTAGTAGATTTTATCATATCATTTAAATTATTCATTTCCTGGGGCACCTGGGTGGCTCAGTCCGTTAAGCATCTGACTTCAGCTCAGGTCATGATCTCACGGTCTGTGAGCTCGAGCCCCACGTCGGGCTCTATGCTGACAGCTCGGAGCCTGGAGCCTGCTTCGGATTCTGTGTCTCCCTCTCTCTCTGCCCCTCTCCCGCTCATGCTCTGTCTCTCTCTCTCTCAAAAATAAATGAACATTTAAAAAAATTTAATTGTTCATTTCCTTATCCATATCCCCTCCAAGATCTTCAAGGGCACGATATTAGTTTCCTAGGGCCATTGTCACAAATAATCACAAACTGGTGGCTTAAAACAATAGAAGTGTATTCTCTCACAGTTCTGGTGGCTGGGAACATGAAATCAAGGTGTCAACAGGGCCACGCTTCCTCTTAAAGCCCTAGGGAAGCATTTGCCTCTTCCTGGCTTCTGGTGGTGGCTGGCAGTCCTGGGCTTTCCTTGGCTTCTAGCGCCACCACTCCAATCTCTGCCTCCATCTATCTCTCTATGACCTTCTTCCTTCTGTGTGTCCCTCTCAAAAATCTCCCTCTCCTTACAAGGACACTTTTTAAGACCAATCGTCATCCGGTATGACCTCATCTTCACTAATAATATCTGTAAAGATCCTAATTCCAAGTAAGGTCACATTCTGAGGTTCCAAGTGGACACGAATTTGGGGGGAACCATAGTCAACACAGTAAAGGCACCAATCGCGTCTAATTTGTTAAAGCCTCCCAGGCCCCTGGCTCAGTGTAAGGTACCTACAGATTCAGCTAAATACAGCTTAGTGGTTGGCCATGCAGGTGCTGTGATGAGATTGCCTGGGATCAAATCTTAGTTCTGCCTTTACTAGCAGTGAGCTTTTGGGCAAAGGTTCCAAACTCTCCATGCACTGAAGTCTTAATGTGGAAATAGTACCTGTTTTACGAAGTTCTAATGAGATTTAAATTAGTCAGTTCACGTCAGGTGCTTAGAACACTCATTAGCCCATAATAAGTGTTCAACAAATACTATTAGCATCATTTTGGGACAACACAATTAATGACTGTTAAATAAAATAATGAAAGCAAGAAGTGTCAGAAAGCACTGAAAACAGCTTACATTCAAGCTGTTAATATTAGGAAATATTTTTCACATCAGCCCTTTTTCTGTGCAGTCTTCTCAGAGCATCAGTGAACATTCCATTTAAAAGAGAAGGGCTGCGGAAGCAAAGGTAAAAAGGAAAAGCTTGCCTTTCCTTCTCCCTCGGGGGAAAAATTTTCAAAAGAACCGTGGAGAAGTAGTGTTATTTCTAAGAGACCATGTTAGGGAAATGGAATTGCTTTTCTGAAAGAAAGTAGAAGATTAATACCTGGAGGGTCTCAAATGTAATTATGGGATTGATCTCAGGAAAGCCTCGGATGGATCTAATTTCTTTTCTTTTTTGCTCACGAGTATCATTAAAATGGGCTCATGCGTAAGGGCCTGCAGACTGCAAATATCTGAACATCACACATCAAAACAGGCAAAAAGGTCCTGTGAATGGATCCTGGGAGGCATCAAGGTAACATTCAACATGTGCTCTCATTAGTCCCCTCTTTCAGAAATTTTCTTCATGGCTCTGGGCACTGACTGAGCAAGCCGTTAATGAAGTGGCAAGGCAACACTCGGGGTGCAAATCAACTCAGAAGTACTCCATGCAGTCTGTGGGTTGACGGAGGGGGCAAGAGGACCCCAAACCCCAGACTAAAAACGAATTGAGGCTGATTTTATGTTTCTCCCGGCCTCGTGAGGAGACGACTTTCTTTTGATTCCCGCTGTTTTACCTGCTCAGCTCCTTTCCCTTCCAAGCTGTTCAGAATCCTGCAACAACACTGCCCTTTCCCTGGTGGCTGGACGAACACACAACCCACTGTTTGGCTGAAAGCCCCTGAATGCCTCCAAACGCAATAAAAGCTTTGAGACTTATGACTGGGGACTCTGGATTTTTAAGAAACAGTCTTAACAACAACTCATATTAGAGCTACTTCAGGGCAGTTGAGGGGGAGCAAGCTGGAGATGTGTTTGAGACCTTTGGGGCATCTCCGATTTTATGGTTATGTTTTTACGAAATCATTCAGTCAAAAATCTTACCATTTCACATCCTCCTTCACAGAGAAACTACACCAGCTGCAGATCGTTTAAAATGGGTGGTTCTTATTCTGGAATGGGAATGAGAAAAGAGGCTGGAAAGAAAAGCGGGGATGAAAAGATAAATTCACACGCTTGCTTTAAGGATCTTGGGATTTCTCCTGTAAGTAATGATATACCATTACAAGCTTTCAAGCAGGGGAGAGACAGAATTGATTCTGCATTTCAGAACATAATTCCAGCTACGGAGCATAGAGGAGATAGGAGGGGGATGAAAGAGGGGTGATCTCTAAAGTTTGGAAATTAAATATTCCTGTTGAAACCTGACAAGATCCGTGTATGCTGAACATAACTTAAGCAAAGGAGAACTTCTGGTCTGAACAAAGACAGAAGGAAAATGGACCCTAGAAATGTGGATGAAAATTTTTACCAGTTAAAAGTCATCAAAAATTCGCCATGTTACCAGCCTAAAATTTCAGTAACGTTCCGTTTCTGGTTACAATCAAGAGTTAAGTTGACACACCTGGGGGGCTCAGTCAAGCGTCTGACACTTGATTTCGGCTCAGGTCATGATCTCATGGTTGGTGAGACTGAGCCCCACATCAGGCTCTGTGCTGACAGCATGGAACCTGCTTGGGATTCTCTCTCTCTCTCTCTCTCTCTCTCTCTCTCTCTCTCTCTGCCCTTGCCCTGTGCACGCTCCCATGCTCGCTCACTCTCTCTTTCTCTCTCTCTCTCCCTCTCTCTCAAATAAACATTTAAAAAGCTAAGCAAAATGGTAAGGTATTATCACTCTGGTTAAAAACACAGGGTTTAGCACCAGATAGGCCTGGGTTCAAGTCTCAAATGTGTCACTTTCTGTCCCTGTTTCTTTGATGTGTTGGTTAACCTCTCAAATTCTCTGTTTCCCCACCTATAATGGCAATAATGACAGCAGCATCTGACTGGCAATGCCCTTGTGAGATTCATGCATGTGAATTGTTAGAACCTACGATACAGGGTTTGTTTCCCAAACTTGGTGGTTTCTTTACTTGTGGAGGGCCCTCACTAGTAAAGTGAGCCCTTCTGGCCCCTCTCTGCCCCTCCCGGGACAGGAAAAGCAACTGGATCTGATTGTGGAGTTTGAAGGTATTTTCCTGCTCCCACCTCCCCTTTCCTTTCTCTTGGGGGATGGCCAATCCTTCAAAATTGCATGTTGTGCTCTGGTCTTGCCATATGTTTTCAACATAATGGAAATGTTGTCCATGGAGGAAATGTTTTCAACATTTCCCTTCAGGGAAAGCCCACGGTTCTCCAGCACGATCTATGACTCAACAGATAAGTCTGACTAATTCTAGAGCACAGACTTTTAGAGCCTGCTCGCCCACAGATATAAATCTCATTTTCCAATATTGGCACTATTTACAATAAAAGCGACACACGTATCCCACACAGAATGTGTCTCTGCTTAATGTTTTCTCAGGAAAATGCCTCTTGCCTTTTAATGTCCAAACTTCACCTAAGTACTTTCCAGGGGAATGAGGGTTGTATTACAAAATTACATTTATGCCTTAAAAAATCAATGTGACCTTTTTAACAAAAGAATGTACGGGAAACATCTCAAGCTTCACTCCTAATACAATTGGCATTTAGAACAGATCCAGTTTAGATGGACCAGAAGCACGCGTAGGTATTCTGAAGAGCTCCGGCGTGTCAACGGAGGGGATGTGTGGCTGGAGCGCTGCTGGCACTCACGAAGACATGGCTGGAGACAAAGCAGCTGCTTATTCACAACCACATTCATTATTTGGTGTCAACAAAGCAGTGTTTTAAGTATTTTGCCTTATGATAGGACAGTCTGTCCTTTATACATGGGGATTTGGATGCGTTTGGGTTGCTTGCGGGTTTGGGGTTGATTTGTAATGCATAGTCATTTTTCCCATTTAAAATAACTGGAAAAGGGTTCCTTTAACATTTTGTGCAGAACATCTGATTTCATGAACAGAAAATCTATGTTAAGCAAGAGAGGTCGGCATTTTCGCCCCGCCATCTGCCTCACCTCTCTTTCTGGTTTTTCAACTGGCTCACAATTCAATGGAGAGCAGACGGCTATTTGTTGGCCTCCACTAATAAAGAGAATATGGCAAAAGTGACAGGATGTCACTCTCAAGATCAGGCCACAAAAGACTGCGACTTCTGTCTTGCTCTTTCTGGGTCTTATCATTTGCTTGCTCTGAAGAAGCCAGCTGCCCTGTTTTGAAATGCACGACGGAGAGGTACATGGGGCAAGGAGCTGAGGGAGTACTCCGGCCGGCAACCAGCAGGGAACCGAGGTCCGCAGGCCTACGAGGCCTGTGAAGAATGGAATCCTGCCAACAACCACATAGATGAGCTTGGAAACAAATCCTCCAGCAGTTGAGCCTTGAGTTGACTGCAGTCCTGGCCAACACTTTGATTTCATCCTTGTAAGAGACTCCGAGCCAGGGGACCCAGCTAAGCCACGCACAGGCTCCCGACCCACAGAAACGGCAGGAATAAATGTTTGTTGTATTAAGCTGCTGAGTTTGAAGGCAATTTCTTCTGCAGCAATAGATAACGAATACAATCAGTAAACATATGCTGATGAAGGAGTAAACGCATGGCTTAATTAGTCCCCTCAAAGCTCAGCTGATTTGGATCCTTAGGTACTTACTTCCAGGAAACAGACCAAGACTTTCTGAATATGCTTGTGTTTATAGGGTGTGTGCCCCAAACTTGGTTGGATCCCATCAATTTAAATCTAGCATAAATTTAAAGAACTGCTGTCTGGAAAGGAGTTTTGAGGTCATTAGCCGAACACCTTCACTTTATAGAAATGAAAACTGAGATGCAGAGAGCTAAGTGACTTGCCCGGGGGGCACAGGATCCATGCGAGTGTCACGATAGAAACCAGGGCTTCTGATTCCCACCACAGAACCCTCCCACAACATTCTGTGATAATGTTTAGAGGACAGGGATATCAGAAGGGCTGGAGGAACCCAGAATGTAGAAAGTCAGGCTCAAGAAGGGCTTAGGAGAGTGGGGAGAATTAGGGAAGGCATTCCACACGTGGGGTACATGACAAACAGTGATGGGACTGCACCTCACAGGAGGGGTATGAAGAATCAAGATCTCCGTAGTTTGGTCAAGCATCTTGAAGCTCATATGAAAGGTAAGGACAGGGGGGCGCCTGGGTGGCTCAGTCGGTTAAGCGGCCGACTTCGGCTCAGGTCGTGATCTTACGGTCCGTGAGTTCGAGCCCCGCGTCGGGCTCTGTGCTGACAGCTCAGAGCCTGGAGCCTGTTTCAGATTCTGTGTCTCCCTCTCTCTGACCCTACCCCGTTCATGCTTTGTCTTTCTCTGTCTCAAAAATAAATAAACGTTAAAAAAAATTAAAAAAAAGAAAAGAAAAGAAAGGTAAGGACAGGGAGGCCTTGGAAAGAAAGGGTGCCCACAAAGAGAAGTCAGCAGAGAAAGGAGGACCAATCTTGGTGGAGAGGCAAACCGAGGAACATTTGCATCAGACTTTATGGGAAGCAGCCAGAGTGAATGTGGAAATAAGAAAAATGGGTGGGCAGGAAGAGACGGTGGGCATCAGAATTTGGGAAACTTGCTAGTTTCATAGTCTTGAAGCAGAAAGAGGAAGTGTTTACACCCAAAGATACAGAACTCATATCTGTGCACAGAATGTGCCAAAACCCTTACCTGACTGAATCCTGTGGCGTTTGTATCACCCGTTGTATGCCCATCTGAGCTGCCAGATATGGTTGTGTCATGTTCAATGTCCACAGCTGTACATCACAGCCCTGTGATAGGCCAATAAAGCTTTGGGAGCTGACATTAAATTTAGCCCGCAAGATGCCAACTTTAAAGAACATTCTTGAAAAATTATTGATTTCTTTAAATGACTGACTCTCCAGACCTAGACTGAAGAATCCCAAATGTGATAGCCTGTCATAATGTGGTTTGGTGGATTCTGTGCTAATTCCTTGACTCTTGACACAGACTCCTGTCACAGACACTGGGGCGTCAGAGAGGAGCCAAAAGGACAGTGAACCGGAGTCACAAGTCTGGTTTCTCGGCCGGCATGACTGAACCTCCCTGCACTTCATTTTCTTCAACTGCCCAATGGAGATAACAAAAGCTGTCTGTCCTATGTCACAAAGCTCTGTGTGGGTTGGAGTTTGAAAAGCATAAAAGAGTCGTACAAATACACGGTTATGTATAAAATAAAAAGAGGTTCCACTAAATTTTCCACTGTTGCCATGAAAAGGCCTTTTTTTTCCTCTCTAATGACTTCCTTCACTAAGAGCAATGAGGTTCAAAGGCTAAATTACATAAAATTACACGACATTGTCACAGTGCATGAAATAAATAATAGGACTGAAGATGATTCACAAAGATAATCGGATCAAGGCCCTGCAAAGCAGAGCATTTAATTCCTATGATCCTAGCCAGTAAGGAGAGGGAGGGATCAGTCTTCAAGGTTTCAATCGTGGCAGAAATACCAGAATCCAAATGATGAAAGCAGAAGTTAGGGGTGGGATGAACGTGGAGACTTCTCTGACATATTAATTAAGGGAACATTAGATGTTATAACAAATAGGCCCCCGAATCTCAGAGGCTTAACACAATAAAAGTTTATCGATACTCATGCAAAGTCCAAATGGGCATTTCTGATGGACAGGCAGCTCTCCTGTCTGTCAAGCCGTGATTTGGGACCCAGCCTCTCTTGATGGCTCCGGCATCACCATGGGCTCAAGGGCCCATACTGAATCCTCTGTATCTGTCTGTTGTGCGGAAAAAGATAGAGAAGAAGGAACACCTGCTTTCAACTACTCATCCCTGGAGATGACGCACATCACTGTCATTCACGTTTCTGCGGTGAGAACCTGTCACGTGGTCCCACTAGATACAAGAAAGATACGAAACATAGTTCCTGGTTTGCCAGCAATGACTCCACATCATGGTAAAGGAGCTCAAATCTCTGGGGAACAGGTAGTCATCTCTTCCTCACTACGGAACAGAGAGAGCACAGATTTCTAACATTTCGCATCCTTTCCTTTTGCCAGCATTTGTATACAATACACACGGCAAACGTTTCTCTAGCTAGAAATGTTACCAATAGAACAGCGTTTCTTGGAAGGCCACTGCCATTTATCCTTAAATCATATGCAAATAGTGCTGCATGGTTCTAAATCAGAGATCCGAAGCTTATGGGGGAGCATCATAAAAAAAGGCTTTGAAGCCAAGCAGGCTGGATTCTAATCTCTGCTCCAGCCCAAACACTGGTGGACGTTGCACAATTTACTTAACCCTCCTAAACCTCAGTGTCTTCGGCAGCGGCATAAGCTCCATAATAAGAGCCTGAGAGGATTGTGTCAAGACGTATAGCGAGTGTACGGCAAGTTCTTGGCCCATAAAAGGCACTTGCAAAATAATGCCCTCACGGCATCTACAGAGGTTGAGCACACACTCGCTCACATGCCCTATGGCCCAGCAATTCCACTGCCAGATATATGCCCACTGCATAGCCATATTTACCCAAAGTTAAATACCAGGATGATCAAAGAAGTACTATTCACAATAGCTAAAGTACAAAAAGGTTACACATGAACGGACAGATACATTATAGTGTATCTTACAGGTAACACCGCATGAACAAACTACAGCTACGTGCAACAGTATGAATGAATGTCACACATATTGAGCAACAGATACGAGAGAATACCTACTGTGAGATTCCATTCGTATAAAGTTCCAAGCAGACAAATTTAATCTATCCTGTTAGGAGTCAGAATGACGGCTATCCTGGAGGAAGCTACTGAATGGGAAGAGATGTGAGAATGGCTCGTGGGAGGCAGGTGACGTTCCCTTTTGGAAGGAGGGAGGTGCTGGTTACAGAGCACATTCAGTTTGTGAAAATTCATTAAGCTGTACACTTACAACAATAAAAAAAATTTTCAAAAATAGCCTCCTTCCCCTGAGAGACTTCCAACATGCTTAAATATTCCTTGTGAATGCCACCAGCCTTCGGAAGGGGAGAAACAGTTAAAAGGAACAGGAGGGGAGAAATGTGAAAGTAAGCCGTACAGAGAGAGGAGAGATGGTGCGGATGCAGAGTAAGGCTGGAGGGTACCAAGAGCCAGAGAGATCTACCACTTTTCTTAAAAATGCCATTTTGTGTTATACGCCCCAAATCCCCGACAATAACAAAAGGGTGCAGGACATTTCCCCACAGTGTCACTGGCCTTATTTGGGCTAAGTTTTAGTGCTGCTAAAAATACAAGTCTTCCCTATGGGCAATCAACTACATGTCTTCCAGATTATAATGTGTCTTTCTATTCCATATGCTACCCTGTCATTTCTGTCATTGTGATTCTTCTTTCCTGTGTCATCTTGGGGAAACTATGGTTACGTGTACGTGTGTGTATGGGGAAGCAGTGGATCCTTATCAATCCCAATCCTTACAACCTGTATCGCCAATGGAGGCTTCCAACATTGTGACCATGCAAAAATCTTTCTCTGCTAATATCACCCCAGACAGCCTAGCTTCTACAGGGGCAACCACATAATGACTCAAGCCTGTGCTCCCTGTACATCGATATATTTAACGACGCACCCATCTATAACCATAAATACATATTGTGTGTAGTTATCACATAATAACGAAGAGTCACTAAGTTGACTACACTAGAAGCCACTGATCAACACATGTGGTTTTGTTTTGTGGGTATTTTATAAATGTTAGCACCAAGAGGAACCTTGAGAAATTACATTTCCCGTTAATCTAGGATAGTTGTAGCAGAACCAAGACAAAAATCCAGATCCTCTTTTCCCTATCTAGCATCCTTTTTACTGCCCAATATTTTTAAAGGGCTTCTGTTTATCTCCTCATGTATTGGTCATAAAATGAACATGACTCCAGCATTCTCCATGTCCAATTTCAGTCATAAGCCCCAAGGTTTGATATCTACATAAATAAGTATCTTGGCTTCTGCCTAAAACACACTATTCTCAATACATTGATTGAGATAATGTTGTCAGCAAGTTTCTGAAGGAAGCTATAGCAGTTAATTTTTTACTTCCTCAATCATTGAGTTTTCCTTTTCATGTCTTTTGAAACACTTTAAAACTTAAAGATACAAAATAGTATAAGGAACTCCCATATAACTTTACCCAGACTGATCAATTTTTGACATTTACTACAGTTTGCTTTATAATTCTGACTTCCTCCCACCTTCCCCCTCCTCCTCCATCTTTTTCCTCCTTCCCCCCCCCACACATTATGATTAGTAGCATTATTATTATTATATATCCTGTCAGAGAGAGTATCATTATCAGTATTTTCCTCTTTGGAGGTTAGATAAACCACACCACATTATTGCATCACACCTTAATGTGTACTTTCTAAGGGCAAGGATGTTTTCTTATACAACCACAATATAATTATCAAATTCAAGACAATACTATTATCTATTTCACAGTCCACATTCCAATTTTTTCAATTGTTCCAGTGATGTCTTTTAAAGCATTTTCCCCACAGAGTCCAAGATCCAATCCAGTATGATTTACTATTACATTGGATTTTCACGCTTCTTTGCTATCCTCCAATCTGGAACAGTTCTTTGGTCTTTTTGTTTTTCTTTCATAATATTGACATTTTTGGAAAATGCAGGTCTTTTCTGGTAATAGCATGTTCTTTAATTTACATTGTATCTGTTAGTTTTTGCTATGTGGTAAACCACCCCGAAACTTAGCAGCTTAAACCAAAAATTTATTACAACATAAATTTATCATTTCTCACAACTTGGTGGGTCACCTAAATGATTCTTTTGGTTTGGGCCCTCCTGACTGGGACCGAATGCTCTAGGACGTGCTCTCTCACATGTCTAGCAGTTGGATATGAGCCAGGGGGCTAAGGGCGACTTAGCCAAGTATCTTTCATCATTTGCATTAGTGAGCTAACCTGGGCTCACACACACACGGTGGTGGTGGTCATAGTCCTGGAGCTCAGCAGAGGAGCAAGCCCCAGCGCATAAACGTTTTGCAAGCCTTTGCTTGCATCGTGTTTGTTCACGTCCCGTTGGCCAAAGGAAGTCACAAGGCTCGGAGTCAGTGTGGGAGAACACTCGCATGGATCATGGGTAGAAAAAGCAGCATAATTTGTGACCATTTTTATAATCTACCACAGCAGCTAAACACAAGGGATGACGTTTGTTTAAGGAAGAAAATACGCTATTGATGGAAGAAACCGGGAGAAAAGACAAAAGCCTCCAAAACAGTGAGGTATGAACACTTAAATTTATAACCTTAAAAGAATATGAAATCCAAGATGCCACACTACTGTGGGAAAAGGGCTTGTAACACAAGGGGCCTCATAAAGGGTCTGTTACCCTGCTTTTTTTGTTGGTCCAGGGGACAAATTTAAAAGCCTGTAAAGGAATTGTAATGGTCACTCTCTGAAGCCACAATGCAGTGAACAAAAATGCTAAATGATGGAGAATTATGTGTAGAGGAATAGGTCCCTGTTGTAAGATAAATGAGAGAGGTGACGAAGAGTCACCGAGGATCTTTCTACCTCTTGGGGCAGGGACAGGGAGGACCGAGACCGTGAGAAAGATGGGGGCCTACGCCCACTTTATAAGCAGCAGCACCAGCTCCTCCATTACTGCTGAGTGCTGCCAGGCAGCGGTGGAGGCCCTGGAACACCAAATTCACCGTCTTTTCCTCCCAAGAAAATATGGAGACCTAGACTTAGATGTGAAATTGCCAGACTCTCTAAATGTTGGTTTAAGTATTTTTAAGAGCACATGCACATGCTAAATTAGGCTCAAGAACATGAGTTTGAAAACTCAACTTTTGTTTGTTTGTTTGTTTGTTTATTTACTTAGAGAGAGAGAGAAAGAGAGAGAGAAAGCATGAGCGGGGGAGGGAGAGGGGGAGAGGAAGAGAGAGAGAATCCCAAGCAGGCTCCTGGCTGTCAGTGCAGAGCCTGACACGGGGCTCAACCTCACAAACCATGAGATCACGACCTGAGCCAAAATCAAGAGTCAGACGCTTAACCGACTGAGCTACCCAGGCGCCCTGAAATCTCAGCTTTTCTAACCTATAATAAAAAAAAAAAAATCAAACTTCAAGAACAGAAAGATTTTAAATTTTGGATAAATGAAATTCTTATCCAATCCCCTTAGGCACAGTATCTCTCTTAACCTGTGACTATGTAAAATGTAACTTTATTCATGCTCAATAACTACAAGACTTACGATCATATATATAGCATGGATACACCTTTATGCTCAATAACTATCATCTTCAGCATGAAATATCATATACAGCATAGATGATGAAACATTGTAATACTGGCATATGCAGACATTCGAGAGGTAATGGAAAACTGACAAAGAATAAAACCATGGCACACTTTCTGAAATCAAAGGCCTGAATTTATTTCTTACTTAAGTAAGAGAGTTTCACTGGTCAGGCAGCTTTGCTCCCTGAGCAAAACAAGAAGCTGATTTAGGGGATGGGTCTGTTTTGAGGTTACATTGTCAGAGAGGAGAGTAGTCAGTCTTAGAAACAAGTTCAAAGTCAGCAGCTTCCCATTACATGAAGGTAAAAGTGTGAGACTGACACCGATTGGCTGGCTTTCAGAAAGATAAGATAAGGCAGATAGGACAGCTTTATTTCTGGTTCTGGGGTTGGACTGTTACCATGGCTAGAGAAGGGGCTATCTTTCCCTAAGAGTATGAGGGCTCTTTGTGAATTATTGGAATTAATTGTATAGAACTAACGTGGGACACTGCAAAGGTTACATTGGCGGCATGGCCTCACACGGCCACAGATGCTATTGCACAATGGGCTATGAGCTTATTACCACAAGGGGCATGGCTCCTCTGTGAGGTCAAGGCTGCCCAAGTAGAAAGTCAGGGCCACTTCTCATGGCAACCTAAGAAGAGCTCTGTCAATGTACACGGGGGGGATCTTGCTTCTCTGAAAAGTGATGTTCCTACCTTCATGAACTACAAAACCATTAAGTGCAAAAAATGGTATTTCTTTGAAAGCATAGTCTCTCTGATTGCCCCAATACCAAGATAAAAGGGGATAATAAGAGAAAGCATGGGATGCTGAAGAGGAACAGAAGGGGAAAGAAAAAAAAGAAACCAAAGTAAAGGTGGTCTTGTGTCTTATTACAACTACGTTTGGAATCAGAGAACAGATTAAAATTCAAGCAGCTGAATAGTGCTCATTTTTTATATACTTCTATGAAAGACTTTAACTCCCATGATGACTTTTTTCCCCTTATTAATAGTATATCCCTAGCTTCAAATAAATTGGGTTATCCCTTTATAAATATGAAGCCTACATTAGATCTTAAATGAGACTCCCCTGTCCTGGCTTCTCATGTAAAGAGGGTGGCAGGGAGCCTTAGAGAATTGGAAGGTCTCCAAAAAGGGCCATAGGGGGTAGGTAAGACAAGAAGAACCTTACTGGGTGTTCAGTGCCAAATGACAATGCCATGTATTTCAGTCAGTCTTACATCGGTCTGACCCTTGCAGTGGGAAATCTGTCCCTCCTTTCCACAAAACTTATGGGGTGCCAGGAATGCCTTTAAAGCTATGTAACAAGAAAATGTGTTGTTTCCCATAACTGCTCATTCATCCATCCATTCCACAGACATTGATCAGTTTTCAAGCCATAGGCTTCAGAGTAAAATAAAATTCATCCCTGTGCTCAAAGCACCACAATCTTAAAAGGAAAGAAAGACACAGATACATTTATACACCAGGTGAGATAGGATCAGCACCTGAAGGAGGGAGGTATTTGAATAAGTAACACTCCTCCTGTGGGTATGGGGAATTCACTGAGGTGATATGTGAACTGGATCTAGAAGGAAGGGAAAAGGTTTCAAGGGATTTATTAGACATTCATTCTGGGTAAACCATGGGATAAAGGTTCATGGTGGGAAATGGAAATTTAAAAGTTAGTCTGGCCATGGATCTGTCAATAAATTCTTAGTTATGGCACCAAAAGCACAAGCAACAAAAGTAAGAATAGGTTCATTGGACTTCGTCAAAATTAAAACTTCTATGCATGAAAGGGCACTATCATTAAAGTAAAAAGACAACTTGCAAAATGGGGGAAAATACTTGCAAATCATACAGTAAAACCTTGGTTTGCGAGCATAATTTGTTCCGGAAACATGCTTCTAATTCAAAGCACTTGTATATCAAAGCAAATTTCCCCATATGAAATCCTGGAAACTCAGATGATTCGTTCCACGACCCCAAAACATTCATATAAAAATGATCACAACACTGTCATATAATACAAAATAATACATAAAATACAAAATAGAAAGAAAAATAAACAAATCAACCTGCACTTACCTTTGAAAACCTTCGTGGCTGGTGTGAGGGAGACAAGAGAGAGGAGGGTTACTGTGTAGGACGACTTTCATTCTCACTAACGGAATCACTGCTATCTATTGGCTCAATGGAATCTTTTTCTTTTCGTGCAACTTTAACAAAGAACTTATCCAATGACGCTTGCTTTTGCCTCCTTTTGAGGATTTCTCAGAAATGTGACAATGCATTGTCGTGAAAGAGATTCCTCGCTCGCACTGCTGCAGCCTTATTCGGGTGGTGCTTTTCTACACAATTTCGCACTGCTTCCCACATTTCACACATCTCCCTAATCTCGCTTGAAGTGAGGGATTCCTCCGCCTTTTTCCCCTCCTCCTCTGCAGACGAGATCTCCTCCGTAACCTCTTGCTGTAGCTCTCGATGCAGATCCGTCAGTTCGTCAGTGGTCAGCTCCTGGCCATGTTCCTCCACCAGCTCCTGAAGGTCGTCCTTGTTCACCTCCGGGCCCCTGGCCTTCCCCAAGGACACACTTTTAGTGACAACTGGCGGCTCCTGTTCGTGAGCAAGCCCCTCTACGTCATGCCCAAGAACACATTCAGGCCAGTTTTCTCTGAGCAGAATTGAGGGTTCTCTTGGTGACCCATCCCTGGCTTTATCCATGATCTGAGGCAGTTCGCGATGTCAAAATGATCTTTCCGAAACTCTTGGAGGGGAAGATTCGTTCCTTGAGGCGTTCCTTTGGTCGCCTCAAAGCATTGCTGAAATAGTGCTTTGGGGTAAAGCTTTTTAAAGTTCAAAATGACCTGCTGATCCATGGACTGAAGGACTGGAGTGGTGTTGGGAGGAAGGAACTTGACCTTAAAAACTCGAATTCCTCCAGGAAGCGGTCCTCAAAGCCTGGATGATAAACAGGAGCATTATCCATAAGCAGCAAGGCTTTGAGTGGCAGGCTCTTTCCTAAAAGGGATTTCTTCACTGCAGGACCGAAGGCCTCGTTGATCCACTCAACGAACAAGATACGAGTCACCCAAGCCTTGCTGTTGGACCTCCACATAACGTTTAACTGGCTCTTCTGCACCTTGCATTTCTTGAAGGCCCGTGGATTCTCGGAATGATAGACAAGCGGGGGCTTCACTTTAAAATCCCCGCTTACATTAGCACAAAACAGGAAGGTGAGATGGTCTTTCATGGGCTTGTGACGGGGAACTGCTTTCTCTTCTTCTGTAATGTAGGTCCTCTTTGGCATCTTTTTCCAAAAAAGCCCCGTCTTGTTGCAGTTAAACACTTGCTCCAGCAGGTACCGCTCGGAAACCAAGAGCCTCTGGAACTTGGGAGTGAACACCTCTGCTGCCTTAGTGTCTAAACTCGGAACCTTTCCATGCCTCACAACACTATGGATGATACTTCCCTCTTAAAGTTATCAAACCACCCCCTACTTGCCTGGAAGCCTTCTTTGTTTTCTCTTGACATACCTGGCAGTTTACTTATGAGGTCGGCATACAAGGCCTTTGCCTTCTCACACATAAAGTTCTCAGTCACAGCATCACCTGCTAGTTGCTTGTCATTTATCCAAACCAGAAGCAACTTTCTACATCTTCTAGAACATGTGGCCATTGCTTTGATATTCTCATGACTCCTTTTGCTGCATCTAGTCCACTTTTTTCGTCTTTCTTCTTTAATGTTGTACAAATGGTTGACGTACACTTCTTATGAAATCTTGCAATTTTGGCCACTTGCATACCTTATTTGTACTTCTCGATGAATTCCTTCTTAACTTTCATTGTAATCATCTTCTTCTTCTTACCACCTTTCTTTTCAACCTTTTTCTGTATGGGGGCCATTGTATATGCCTGCACAGATGTTGACTCCAGTACATTAATAAACTCTTGTCACAGGCTGTATTTAATGTAACTGGCAATAAGGCAGCAGAGGAAAGGGTCTGTATCTGCAGGCAGCCTGACCTAGAATGAAGCAGAGCATTCCTAAGCTTACTCTTGTCTGGAAAAGCAAAGGACTGTCCATAGGTGCTTTGAAGGGACAGAAAATACACCAGTGCCAGTTGTGGGCACCTTCCAATGTTCTGAAAAATCACTGATTTCTGCCAAACACCGTGGCCTAACACCGTGGCCTGACCTGACACCAAGTGTGGGAGAGGATCTTCCACAATCCCGCAGTGAGACAGAGAGAGAAGAACCACCGGCTCAGTTGTGATCATGTGACATTCGGCATCATATACTACTCGGATTGCAAGACATCACTCATTTATCAAGTTACAATTTATTCGAAATGTTTGCTCATTCTGCATAACACTCACACAAGTTACTCACAATCCAAGGTTTTACTGTACCTAAAAACAGTCTTATGTCCAGAATGTAATTAGAACTCTTAGAACATAATACAAAAAGAGGATCCTAAGGGCAAATGAGCAAAAGGCTTGAATAGACATTTCTCCACAAAAGATACACAAATGGCCCATAAGCACATGAAAAGGTGCTTAATATCAATGGTCATTAAGGAATTGCAAGTCAAAACCACAAGGAGATACCACTTCACATGCACTAGGACGGCTATAATCAAAAAACAGAAAATAACAAGTGTTGGCAAGGATGTGGAGATATCGGAACCCTCATATGTTGCTGGTGGGAATGTAAAATGGTGTAGCCCCTATGTAAAACAGTGTGGTAACTCCTCAGAAAGTTACAAATAGAGTTACCATATGACCCAGCAATTCCAATCCTAGGTATCTACCCAAAAGAATTGAAAGCAGGTATTCAAATAAAAACTTGTGCGTCAATATTTATAGCAGCACTATTCATGATCACCAAAAGCTAGAAACAACTGAAAGGTTCATTCACTGATAAATGGATAAACCATATGTAGTACATTATACAATGGAATATTATTAAATAGCCACAAAATATATACCCTTACAGAGGTAATCTTAGGAAGTTTTTAAGAGTAACATAGCAGTTCAGTATGTGAGAAAGAGTCTGGGTAATTGTAAATAAATTACTGAAGGAGGAATGGTGACAGGGAGGTCAGATGCAAATGATTCAAGAGATGATGAGGGTTTGAATTAAGGCATAGCAGAAGAGGTGGAGAAAAGAGGCTGGCATGAGATAAGCTTTTTTTTAAGGTTTATTTTTTGAGAGAGGGAAAGTCGGGGAGAGAGAGAGGGAGAGAGGGAGGGAGGGAGAGGGAGAGAACGTGAGCAGGGGAGGGGCAGAGAAGAAGAGAGAGAATCCCAAGCAGACCGCCCCATCAGCACAGAGTACGACATGGGGCTTGATCCCATGAACTGTGAGATCATGACCTTAGCCAAAACCAAGAGTTGGATGTTCAACCAACTGAGCATCCAGGTGCCCCAAGATAAACTTTTGAAACAGAATGGGCAGAAGTTCACGATTGGCTATAATGGTGAGAGATTATAAGGAGTTGGGGACACAGTGCTGGTAGAAGGAGATGGTAGTATTACGAACAGTTAGTGATATATCATGCACACAGGTGTGAGGGGAGTCCTAATCCTTAAGCATCTGCACAATGGGGGAAGGTGTGCAGACAATGGATTAGAAGCATGATTGTGAGATCTGGGCAAAGACTGAGCATATATATATATATATATATGTGTGTGTGTGTGTGTGTGTGTGTGTGTGTGTGTATACACACACATATATATATAATTTTTCTTTCTTTCTTTCTTTCTTTCTTTCTCTCTTTCTCTCTCTCTCTCTCTCTCTCTCTCTCTCTCTCTCTCTCTCTTGCTTTCTTAGACTGAGCTTTTAGAAGGCTAAGAAACAATTGCCTCTTTTGGCCAATCCCAAGGAAAGGGGTTCCATTCTGGGCCTATGCATCTCATCACTTTCCAGGTCAGTGATCATAAGTTTTTTCGAATGAACAGCAACAGTCTCAGAAGCTCTAAGAGTGAACCCTAACTGTGGCTACAGCTGGAAGAATAGTGCCAAAAAGATAATAATTTCTGGACATATAGAAAAAGTGAAGCAGGCTGGGGAGAATGAGCAAGGCGTCACTTGGGGTCATTCAGTTGGGGTCATTCAAGAGATGCAGAGTGCCTGAAACGGCTAGAAAGTCGGCAGGAGGTGCGGAAAGAAAACAACTGGTCATAAGTGGGTTTTCTGAGGTCAAACAGATGGGATTTAGTGAACGGATGTAGAGTGGTGAGAAAGATCATGAAAGGCCGGGCCAAACAAGTGGAGGGTGGAAGGCAGATTGTGGATACATGGGGAACAGACATGAAACAGGTCTCAAGCAGGCACAATCCTTGCTGGAGAAGATGAGCATATACTGATATAGAGAGTTAGCTTTCTATAAAGAGAGTGAACAAGTGTAGATGTGATGGTTAAACCTCGGTGGGGACGATTAAAGAGAGCAAGATGGGGGAACCCTAGCCATGACGTGGGGAAAGGGCCATTCTGGCTAGAAGTGTCTCAGTGTGTAGAGGACGGTGGGTTGACCACACATGTCTACCAGAGAGAATCAAGGATGCCCTCCTGGCCCAAGCATTAGTCTGCATTTCTATCACTAAAGTATTGGAGTCATGCTTTCTTCCACAGCCAGCAATGTTCTATGGTCAAAGGCCCCATTAGGACAGTGGCACTCAGGCTTTTCTTGTTTTCTTTACAGGAGCATTTGCAGAGTGCACGACTACTACGGGACAGCATGTCAGCCAACAAAAGCGAACCACAGCAGCTCCACCGGCCGCCCCATTTCTTTGGTGAAAAATGCCAGTTAGGTCCTCTGGCTGAGCCAGGAGAAAACAATGATTCAACGCAAGGCCCTTCACTTCAGAAAACATCGATACCAGACTCAATAAACCCTTATAAGATCAAACATTTTTGTGGTTCACAAGCACTGAAAGAGAAGTCCATCTGTCTCCACACGCCAGGCCTGGCTCCTTTCAATTCATTCTTCAAACTGTAGCCAGAAGATGTGAACTCCGTTTTGTTATTTTTGGTGTTATTGCAGTGTCTAGCATTGTGTTTAGTAATAATTAGAGGTAAATAAATGTTTAAGTATTGAAAAAAATCAATTTTGATCTTTTACTCACTTTAACCCTTTAATGGCTCCTCAGGACAAAGTCCAAATTGAATGTGGTTTGCAGGGCAGTGAATAATCTAGAACTGGCCTACCTTCCTGGAATCTGTTGAGACCACTCTCTTGTATTTCAGAGAGTGGTCTAAACCAAGCTTGCAAAGGCAGACTGGCATTAGACTGCTTGGTTTCCTATAAGCCACATTCGATGCCTCACTCCCTGATTTCAAAAGTCCAATGCCTCATACCATAACCCAATTCCACTCCTAGGAATCTCCTCAACATATGTTGTTGTTCACTAGAGCCATGCACAACGATGTTCACAGCAGCACTGTGTACCATCATTCCAAATGGGAAACAACCCAGATCATCCACATGAACATGAATAAATGTGGGATCCCCTTAAAGGGCAATACTGTGCAGCCATGAGACAAAAGTAACTATAGCTATATGCGACAACATGAATGAGTCCCACAAACATAACACCGGGAAGGAAAGCAGGTATAGAAGGCCAGGTGCTATCTTAGTCCAAGTATATAAAGTATAAAAATAGTCAAAAACGAAACTATGATGTTACAAGTTTGGACAGGGTTACCCTTCTGAAGAAGAAGGGCAGGTCCCTCTCCGGAATGGGACACAGGGAGGCTTCTAAGGGACAGGTAACACTGTTTCTTGATCCCAGCGAAAGTTGCATGGGTGTTTACTTTGTGAAAATGTGTCAATCTGCACACTTAGGATTTACGCACTTTTTCTGTCATACCACAATAGTTCACCCTTTTTAAAACTTCTCTGCCTTCATACTCTGCATCTCTCCTTTTGTCTAAGGAAATCTTTCTCTTCCAACTTTTAATATCACTTTCTCCAGAAGCCCTTTCCTGAATCCCTAGACTATTTTAGCTCATCCTGCTGTGTATTCAACGTCCCCTGTTGTTCACCTATCTTAACAACTCTCCACATTTAATTATAGCTACTTGTTTGATCAAGTTTTGCAAATTGGCTTTATATATCTTTTCAGGCACATTGTGAAAGTGCGCGAATTTTAATAGAGGGCACGAGAAGGGAGTGAGATTTAATAATACTCTCCCAAGGGTGGAATATCAGCCCAATACAGTGTGAAAGATAGAAGGGGGAACCAGTTATCTATTGCTTTGTAACAAATGCCCACAAACTCAGCAGCTTAAAACAACACACACTTACTCTCTCACAGTTTCTGTGCATCACAACCCCGGTTACAGACTAGTTGGGTCCTCTACTTCAGGGTCTCACAAAGGTACAATCAAGGTGCTTCCAGGGCTGTATTCCTTTTGGGAGTCATAGGTCCTCTCCCAAGCTCACATGATCAGTGGCTGAATTTAGTTCTGCGCCACTGTAGAACTGAGACCCCCCCCCCCCCAGTTTCTCGTTGACCGTCAGCTGAGGGCCACTCTCTACTCCGAGAGTCCACCCATCTTGTCATACACTGACTGTCTGGCAGGCCTCTCAACAGGGAAGCTCCCTCAAGGCCAGCAAGGAAGAGTCTCTTGCTCTAGTAGGCTGAAGGGGACTCATATAAAAGAATTATGAAAATGAAACCCTAGTATCTTTGCCATATAATATCACCTAATCAAGAGAGTGACATCTCATCACCTTGGTCTTATTATGTTGGCTAGAAGCAAGTCCCAGGCTCTGCCTGCATTTAAGGAGGAGGTATTTTATACGGGTATAACTCCTTAGGGGCACCTTAGAATTCTGCCTTGCACAAACAGACAATATTTGGAGACTGAGGGAGATCTTACCAACCATCCCTCAAGTCCCAGAATATAGACGTGGGAATCAGCCCCCAAGATGGCACCCCATGATCAGACCCTTGTGTAATTCCCTCCTACAGTGAATGAGAATTGGTCTATGTGACCAACAGAAGTTGGTAGACATGATGACATGTGACTTTTGAGACTATATCATAAAAGACAACGCAGTTTCCACCTCTCTGTCACCTATTCTCAGAGAAGCTGGCCACCATGCCATAAGGACACTAAAACAGCCCTTTGGAGAGACCCACATGGCAAAGAACAAAGACCTACTGCCAATAAGGTTGTTGGATTGAAAACAAGAATGCCAATTCAACTTGAATTTCTGATAAACAATGAATAAGAGTGTAAGTATGTCCCAAATGTTGCAGACATTTGCAAAATTAGTTGTTGTTTAACTGAAATTCACATTTAACTAGGCACCCTGGGGTGTTTCTGTGTTTGTTTGTTTTCTAAGACCGAGCTAGCCCTACCTGCCAGCAGCCATGTGAGTGAAATGGATTCCCCAGCCCAGTTTCAATCAAAACTTCATCTGGCTGCAGCCACAGCTGACCTCTTGATTTCAAGCTTGGGAGAGACCCTGAACCAGAACCTCCTAGCTAAGCTACTTCTGAATTCCTGACCCACAGAAACTGAGATCATATATGCTTGTTATTTTTTTATATATTTTTAATTTTTTGAGAGAGAGACAACAAGACAGAGAGGGACAGAGCGTGAGAGGGGGAGGGGCAGAGAGAGAGGGAGACACAGATGGTGAAGCAGGCTGCAGGCTCCGAGCTGTCAGCACAGAGCCCGATGCAGGGCTCGAACCCACAGACCACCAGATAATGACCTGAGCCAAAGTCGGACACTGAACCAACTGAGCCACCCAGGAGCCTCCTATATGCTTATTATTTACTTTTTTTTTTAACTTTTTTTAATGTTTATTTATTTTTGAGACAGAGAGAGAGTGCAAGTGGGGGAGGGGCAGAGAGAGAGGGAGACACAGAATCTGAAACAGGCTCCAGGCTCTGAGCTGTCAGCACAGAGCCTGAGGCAGGGCTCAAACCCACGAACCGTGAGATCATGTCCTGAGCTGAAGTCGGACGCTTAACCGACTGAGTCACCCAGGTGCCCCATGTATATGCTTATTATTTAAAGCCACTAAGTTTGGGGAGTAATTTGTTACACATTAGGTGATGACTAATATAATAGGTAACTGTCTACCTGCTATCTCGGCCAATCGGCCTGTCTTTTATGAGACACAATAATGAGGAATGGTTCCATCGTCTAAGAAACAAAACCCCTTCTTCAGTCGAACTGTAAGAAGACAGTTCAGAAATGACAGCTAAGTTCATCATCTATTAATGAAAGGCCCCAGTACCTATGTGAATTAAATCTGTCAAACAGGACTTATCTATTAGGGAAGTCAGAAGGCATTTTTTGTTGTTCTTGCTTACTGAAGTTGGCAACAGTGGCTTCACTATGACAAAGCCTGACAGCTAGATTCAGCCTGAAAATGCTGATGATAGACAAGTGATGTCTGTTAGAAATACAAGTTCCTGCAGTTCCTCAAGCCAGGATGGGAATGACAAAAGTGTATTAGACTACTGAGATCTGCCAGGGTCCACTCTGCCGCTGGAGGAACAGAAAGATGTTTAAAAATGATTTACACATTATTAAACATGTAGCTGGAGAGAAGGGAGAAAATGAAGCAAAGGATCTTAAGAGCTGTGTTTCTCCACTACAGCAATTTTGTCACCGCCCCCCACTCCCAGCAGACACTTGGCAAAGGCTGGAGACATTTTTGGTTGTCAAAATGGGGTGGCAGAAGCTACCAGAATCTAGTAGACCAGGGATGCTGCTAAGCATCCTACAATGCACACGACAGCCGTGGGGTCAGCAAAGAATTATCTGACCCAAAATTCTTCAGGCTGAAGCTGAGAGAGAAATCCTGCTTCATAAGAGAAATATCCAATCAGACAGAATGAGGGATGCAGCAGGGGCAGGCTGGAGCTGCTGCCATGGCCATGACCCACGGTGCCCAGAGTGAGCTCGCCCACCAGAAGAATGTGAGAAAGCAGAGTGACTCAGTTAAGGGGAAGCGCCAACACGACGGGCTTTCTGTGGCCACTCTCAAGTACAGTGCCCCAGCCCTCTGCCCGCGCCAGGCACAGCGCCCCATCCTCTCTACCCCCAAGGACTCGGAGATCATGTGGAAGCATAAAAAAGAAGGAGGAGGCCGCCAAGGAGCTTTGTGGTTTCGTGTCTAACCCTCTTGCCCTTGGCCTGTGTGTCGGGAGCCAGTTCTAGCTCGCTCGTGGCTCCTCCTGTTGCGCTCCCAGCCCCAAGAACCGGTGGTGTTCCCTTTGCTCGAGTTTCAGTGGGTCCCCTTCATGCTTCCTTCCTTCAGGCGGCCACTCTCCCACTGGGCCACTCCTGGGGGGAGGGGTGGTGAAGGGCTTACCTCTTCCCAGACTTGTTTTTCCTGTGGGGCTCACCCCAAAGCATTAAAAGTAGCTTTGTAATAAAAAAAAGAGAGAGAGAAATATATGATCTTCAAATTACAACATGGTTACATCTTGATAGACCCATCCTAAGGTGAAAATATCGTAAGTAGAAAATGCATTTAATACACCTAACCTACTGAACATCGTGGCTTAGCCCAGCCTACATTAAACGTGCTCAGAACACTTACGTTAGCCTACAGTCAGGCAAACTCATCTAACGCAAGGCCTCTTTCATTATAAAGTATCGACCATCTCACGTAATTCACTGAATACTGTGCCGAAAGTGACAAAGAGAATGGCTCTCTGGGGACAGAATGGCTGTCAGTGTATCGGTTGTTTGCCCTCATGGTCACATGGCTGGCTGGGAGCTGCGGCTCCCAGCCCTGCCCAGCATCACACAAGAGACTTGTACTGCATGTCCCCAGCCTGGGAAAATATCCAAATTCAAAATTCCGAGTACAGTTTGTATATCACTTCCACACCAACATAAACTCACAAAGTTGCAAGCCAAACGATCATAAGTCGGAGACCGTCTGTAAATGATTTTTTTGTTACACTGACAAGTCAGGTTGCTTTATTTTTTGTAATGTTTATTTATTTTTGAGAGACACAGAGACAGAATGCAAGTGGGTTAGGGGCAGAGAGAGAGAGGGAGGCACAGAATCTGAAGCAGGCTCCAGGCTCCGAGCCATCAGCACAGAGCCCGATGAGAGGCTTGAACTCACAGAGCTGTGAGATCATGACCTGAGCCGAAGTCAGACGCTCAACCGACTGAGCCACCCAGGCGCCCCCAGGTTGCTTTAATGCTCTGGTATTCAGACCATTTCTACTTTGAAAACATGTAGTTCATTGATCCATTCTACACTTTGATTTGTTCATTCCCTACTCATTCATATATTCATACTTCATTCAATAAATTTTTATTGAGTGCTTCACTGTGCCAGGTGCTTTGTGAAAAACTGTGTATAAGAAATTCATTTGGCCATTAAATAAATTAGTAAGCACCTGGGAGTGATATGGGGGATGAATTAGATGTGTGTTCTTCCCTCAAAAAAACAAAATTGCAAGTTAATACTTAATGCAAACAAATGAAAAACAGAAAAAAATGAAGCAAAATCCTGCTGACTTAACAATCAAAGCTTTGTGTAATTCTAATAACGGATAATTGTCTTCAGGTAAGGTAATATAAAAAGCAGTTATCACAAGACCATAGGACAGGTGAAAGATGCATCATCGGGCTAATGTGTGAAACTAGCTGGTCATGTGTTTTCATTGCCCGCCCTCCATTTGTCTTTAATCTTATGCAGCATATAGTAATTTATGAAGACATTAAAAAAACTGAAAAACAGCAATCAAGTGAAACCTAAAACATCAGTGATGATTGAAGAGCTAGTTCTAGGATATAGACATGCCTTGTACAAAAACTTCAGCTCAAAATGAAGCACGAACAAACATTTCAACTTAGCAAAGGTGGGGTTTTGTGAAGGCTCTGAACATACTTCCTACGAATGGTGAAGTATCATAATGGCGCTACTCAAATTAGAAAAAAGGAGGATCTGGGAATCTTGGAAGAGGTTCCAAAGGCAAGAAAGGCAAAGGTTCCAAAGGCAAGAAAGGCAAAGGCAAAAGAAAGGCAGTTTGGCTGACATGCAGGAAGGTAAGAAAGGCCACGACTGAAATTTAGAGGATACTCAATACTCAGTAAGCTCCTCACATCTAAACAAAGGCATGGAGGGAGAGAGGGAAGGAGTGAAAGTATCTTTTGTATTGTTCGGTCCTACTTCAATTAACACTATTTTATATCATCTCACCCCTGCTAGAATGGGTATCACCAAAAAGATAAGCTAGCAAATGTTGGCGAGGATCCAAAGGAAAGGGAGAGCTCATACAATGTTGGTGGGAGTGTAACTTGGTGCGGCTACTATGAAAAACGGTAGAACGGTAGAACCACCATATGATCCGGCAACCTCATTTCTGGGTATATATCCAAAGGAAATGAAATCAGTATATCAAAGAGATCTCTACACTCTTATGTTCTTTGCAGCATTATTCATATCAGCCAAGATATGGAAACAACCTAAGTGTCCACCAACCGACGAACGAACAAAGAAAATGTGTTATATACACACAAGGGGATATTATCTAGCCATAAAAAGAGGGAAATCCTGCCATTTGTGATAATACGGATGAATCTGAAGGATAGGCTAAGAGAAATAAGCCAAACAAAAAGAGAAATACTGTATATTCTCACTTGTATATGGAATCTAGAAAAGTCAAACTCATGGAAACAGTTTAGAACAGTAGTTGCCAGAGGCTAGGCAGTGGGAGAAATAGGGAGATGATGGTCATAGGGTACAAACTTTCAGTAATAAGATGAATAAGTTCTCAGGTTCTATGTACAGCATGGTGACTACAGTTAATAATATTGCGTTGTATACTTGAACTTCGCTAAGAGATCTTAAGTGTTCCCATCACACACACACACACACACACACACACACACACACACACACAAATGGTAACTATGTGAAGTGATGGATGTCTTCATTACCTTGAGTGTGGTAATCATTTTATAATGTATGCATATACTAAATCAGTGCACTGTGCATCCTAAATATATATAATTTCTATTTGTGAATCATGCCTCTATAAAACTGAAGGGAAAAACTATCTTTAGCAAAATGGGATTCTTAGCTCTCATAACCAGCAAGAGCGTGATTCTAGTTAGAGATATGTGAAGCAGGAGATCCATGTCACTAGAACACTCTATTGATGTCAGCCTTTTTCTTTCTTGCTGTGTTCTCCATGAAGCGAAACCATTCTTCCGTCCTTACAACTCAACGCTAAACACTTCACATCTCCTCACCCTACCATGAGATTCCCAATTCAAAGAGGTCCCAGAGAAAGAATCTAACTGGTTAGGCCTGTGTCACCGGTCTGTCTGTTGAACCAGCTACCAGGATGTAATGAGGTTCTTTGTTTCATGTCCTTCAACCAAGTCATAGGATTAGACTGAGAAAGGAGCATTACCCAAAGGAAAGAGGGCAAATAAAGACCTGACAACACAATCAATGCCTGTAATGTAAAGGTCCCAAAAGAGCATAATGGTTAGATAAATTAGGATAGATCAATATGAAAGAATAGAAGTAACCACAAAAATTTTTATATTATATTTCATAAATTTAATGAGATTCCAATAAATGCCAATATTTTTTGTCTAGAACTAGGCAAGCTAATTGTAAAATTAAATGAGAGAATAGACAAGAGTAGTTAAGCAAACACCTGAAAAGTAATAAAAGCAATGAGGAGTGACAAATGCTACTAGATATTAAAACATATCTATAATGTTCATATTAAAAATATGGAACTAGTGCACAACTAGAAATGCCAACGTAAGTGAATAGCCTAGAAATATAGGATGGAAATACACATGGAGTTAGTATAAGCTAGAAGGGGTGTCTCAAACCTGTTGGGTAAAGTTGGATGTTTTAAGAAATGTAGGGACGACTGGGCAGCCCTGTGGAAAGAGATGAAACTGGCTCTCCACTTTACATTGTGAGCAAAGTCAACTCCAAATGCATCAATGATTTAAAGGTAAAATTAGGAAATCTTAAAAGTACTAGAGGAAAAAAATGGGCCAGTTTCTTTATAACCTGGGAGTAGTGAACACTTGCCTGTGATTCAAAGTATCTAACCCGGAGGAAAAGTACAAATGTTCTCATATGTATTTATTTTCTTTCCTATCCTTTCACAGGTAGCTAAGGACCCAATTCCTAGAGCTCTGACCATGTCTCTTTGTTGTCTATAAACTAGTACATTCCCTTTTAGGGCCTTTTTCTATTTCCACTCTGTAATTTCCATTCCTCTAACCCAATCTTTTTATTTTGGTACCAGTTGGTATAAGTTTTCATAATCTGTTTCAAATGTTTTTAAGGAGGGTACATATGGGTAAAGAAAGAAATGAATAAATGAAAAAGAAAGAAAAGAGAGGAAGTGAAGCTGGGAAGAATCAGATCAACGAAAAAGGAAAAAGCATGCTAACTATAGAGGTTGACATAAGCCATTCGTTTTCATCATATTAGAATCTGAGGTTCCTAAAAGCCAGGGCACGAAGGGAAAAATGAGGTCACATATATTTGGTTTTCATTAAAGAGAGTGAATATCAGTTTCTCTGAGGACATACAACATTTTCGTGGCACGGTATTCTCCGAGAACCTGAAACCTCATGCGGACAACAATTCCCAAGTCTGAGGGCTAAGTACGTTATGTGTATATATAAAAGCCTTTATGAACTGTGAACTGTTATTTAACACTAATTAAAATGTAACTCTCTTTTCTACACTTGCAGATTTTCCTACTGCCAAACCTTTCCCTGCCCTCCTTACTCTGCATTTCAAAACGATCCCTGCTTGGCCAGTCAGCGCGGGGCAGAGGAACCTCAGAAGAACTAGGCTGCATCAGGAGATGGTGTTAGGAGGACACGTGGGAATCCTGGCACGGAGAGGAAGCAGCTTGGAAAGGGAGGTACCTATTCTGGACCTTCTCAGTGGGCTAGAGAGAAGTCCAACTTGTAGACAAATCCTCAGCTGTAGGAATTACTTTTTATAGCATGGTGGAGTCTCAGCTGGAGCTTCTACCGGATCGCCAAGGGGAATTGAGAGTGTCTGTGCACGTCTGTGGGCCCGCTGTGGTAAGCCTGCCAGAAATCCCCCCACGTTTTTTGAGGAATCAAGGGAACTCCCGGGACAGAACTTCCTAAAGCAAAACAGAAGGAAGTCCTGCACAACCAGCTTGATCCCTTTACCCAGTTATAATGATCAGAGGGTCGAGGCTGTTTCGAGTATCGCGTGAAACCAGTTATTCAGAGTTATCTCTCTACTGAGCACCTACTATTGGACAAATGGCTGTGCCTTGTGGAGGATTCGTGGTCACAATCATCAAAAACTCTGGAAATCTCCAGGGCACAAGATGCTGCTATATGGAGGATGACAGAGGAAAGAGAGATTCTCCATCCACTCCACACCAGCTCTCCAAACAGGAGCAGCGCCGTATGGTGGACAGGTCACCCGTGTCCATAAGCTGAGCTGGGAGAACACAGGGCCTGAGACCAGCAGGCCTGCTGGGCGTTGTCAGAAGGGGAATACAATTGGTGATCTGTTGGTGGGCACATTTTATATGCCCTAGTCGCTCTCAAAGCTACTGGGGTGGCGGGGAGACAGGGAGGGGCCAAGGGTTCTGCGATCACAGGAAAAGTAGAGATGAGAAAAAGAGTGGTTTCCTCATGGTGTGAGAGGCTGCACATCACCAGCTTGGATGCGGTGGCTTTTCGGAGCGCTTTTTAGTTCATCAACAATGATAAAAGCAAGTAGTTCGGACCGATCCTAGGGAAAATGCCTACTTGCTTCGAGTTGTTAAAAACACCCGCTGGACATCTGGCCAGGATGGTTGGGAGGGCTACTGGGGAAGGAGCAGCAGGCCAGTTCAAATCTTGGCTCTGTCAGAAACAAGCAATGAAGCTTTGAATTCGCACCTATAACTCTCTGGGCCTAAGTTCTTCATAAAGTAGAGAGGTTGAACTAGACGAGTGATTCACCAGGACTACTGAACAGGAAGCTCCAGGCTCTGGAGTGCCTCAGCTGAGAAGGGAGCTGTGAAGACCAGCTGAGACGGCCCCTGTGCCCCAGCCCCACTTCTCTAGGAGCAACGTATGCGTCTATTTTTCTATTTCACATAGAGGGACCGCTTAGCTGTTTTTATTCAAGGGGGAAACTTAGATGCTAAAATAAAGCTTGACAATCACTTCACCAAACTAAAACAGTTACTCATAAGAAAAAATCAAGGGACACCTGTGAGGACTGATCAATATCAGCAAGAGAGATAGGTGCCCATCTTGTAGCGGTGCCACTCTGGATGGAAGAAGGATTCTGGGCAAAATGGAAGTTGTAATACAAGGGGTGAAAACTTGTCATGTGGGCCACACTGGGTGGCCTTTTGGGTCATCAGAGGGGTGAAACTGAGGGGACAGGCTGAAAGAAGCAGCAGAAAGAGGGACCAAGGTAGGAGGACTCCTGGCTGCCCATGCGAGGTGGGCTCAGAGTAACCGGAAGGTGCCTAGAGGGGAACGGTCAGGCAACACCGCCGTGTGTGCTGACCTCTGTGGGTATTCCTGCTTCAGCCCACACCAACAATGGGTTGTTTCCAGACCTTGCAGGCATTGCTGAATCTAAAAGCGGGTTTAAAAAGTAAAACCAATCATTACAACATTTCCATACATTTCACAATGCTCACCACGATAAGTGTACTTACGAACTGTCACCATACCAAGTTACTACAGTATTATTGACTATACTCTCTGTGCTATATTTTATATCCTCGTGACTTATTTATTTTATAACTGGAAGTTTGTATGTCTTGAATAAAAGGTCTGTTGTAGTAGAAATTCGCTGATTTTTCCCAGGGATCTATTTGTTAGGGCACCTGCTGAGAGTCAGCTTTCATCACTTCCGGAGAGCTTAAAAAGAGCAAACTAGTTTTCTAAGATGGAAAGGTAATGCCTTTGTATCAGTCCAAATTCCTGAGATTATGATTTGCAATACTCAATATTTTTTTCAATTCTCTCTGCCCCTAATAGAGATATAAATATTCAGTGTTGAAACTGAATTCAGGGGATAATTACTGGATTAGTATAAAGTCACAATTACAGTAATTTGATGATTTCAACTAGTCTGGCTTTCTCCTCGACAAGGATGACTGAAACAAGTTGAAATTGTAACACACAGGTCTTACAAAGATAAGAACACTGGACAGCATTTTGTATGGAAACATCCGCTCCTCGATATGTCTCATTAGAATCACAGTCACAAAACAATGTTAACCTTTCCTTTTAAATAAGAGATTGGCACATCTTGCCTTAGCCAATAATACTCATTCTCTTCCTCTTGTCCCCAATAAAATGTTACGTAGGAAACAATCATTACCCAGTATCATAGTCTTCTAATGGCTGCTTACCATTGAGCAAGGCAGTCTGTATTCAAATCCTGATTTCTTCAGAGACTTGGGATAAGACTGTATGTGGGACATCTGGGTCTCTGAGACCCACATATTGCTCAGAGCATGGCTCCTCTAATTCTTGCATTTGGGTAATGTGAGATTCCTCCCTTTTACCTGTGAACGTCCAAAACAAAGAAAAACAACCATGCATGAAAAATTCTATTGTTTAAAGAGGGAAAGGAGGAACATATTCCTGGCATTTAAAAGATGCTGCTGTTGGGGCGTCTGTGTGGCTCAGTCGGTTGAATGTCCGACTTCAGCTCAGGTCATGATCTCGCGGTCTGTGAGTTCAAGCCCCGCGTCAGGCTCTGTGCTGACAGCTCAGAGCCTGGAGCCTGCTTTGGATTCTGTGTCTCCCTCTCTCTCTGCCCCTCCCCTGCTCATGCTCTGTCTCTCCCTGTCAAAAATAAATAAACATTAAAACAATTTTTTAAAAAAGATGCTACTGTTAATCAACATACATGGTTTCCAAGACTGAAATCAACCCTGCACCGGATCCTAGGAATTTATTTAATCCACTGGTCTCAACCAGGTGTGATTTCGCTCCCTAGGGGACATTTGGAAATGTATGGAGACACTTTTTGTTGTCACAACTCGGGGGAGTGCTAGTAGGATGTAGTGGGTAGAGGTCAAAGGTGCTGCTAAACATCCTACAGTGCACAAAACAGCCCCCCGTTACAAAGAATTATCCAGTCCAAAATGTCAACGGAGGTTGAAAACTCCCACTTAACTCAACTAGGGCATGACGCGCCATTTGTAATGGAGCTTACCTGTACTAAATAGAAAAGCTCATAATTCATTCCATTGTGCCATGCAATAGAGTCTAATTCTACATTATGGCCAGGAGAGCAAGGGGCTGCCAGAGACTAGCAAAGTGGGACGATTTCAGATTTGACATCCATGGAAGACCTACCTTGTACCAGTTTCCCAGGTGTCTTCTTTAATCTGCAGAATAATACTCTGAGGTATGTAGAACTATGCTCATTTAAAGAAGCACAACCTAAGAAACTAAGAGAAGTTTAGACACATGACTCGGGTCCCTTGGTAGGGTAGGAAGCCGAGATTCACTCCCAGGGCTCTCTCGTTCCCATGGTATTTGGAAGTACGAGGTGGTACATGCACACGGCAAGCATATGCTGGAGGAGATCAGGTGACAGAAACTGAGATCCTTCTTCCTGCTTCCATGCACCCTTCACTAGCTTCGGTGTGCTTCTGCTCGAGACAGCATGTACCTAGGACTTTGTTCAAAACATTTCCTACATGCCTAGAGCCAGTGTGCCCACATGCATGGCAAGTCCACAGTCCCTGGTGTTCTATTTGCCTCTGAGCAGCCCTCAGCCACTAACTCAGCACCGCGGGAGTACAGAAGTCCAGGTGCTGTTCTTCAAGGCAAGACGAGCACCGAGGAGTAACTTACACTCCAGGGTTCCCCTGCGGGGTCAGGCTGAGGGACACTTCATGGGCTGTACCTGCAACCACTCTCCGCCCTATCCTGTTTACTCCACCCCCTCAGCATTTCCTCCTGAGAGCACTTCCTTAAGAAATCGCTTCCACACAAATCCTTGTGTCCGAGTCTCCGAGTCTCCATCTGGGAAACCTAATGCCTAAGAAGAGGTATCTTGGAGGCTAAAGAGGTTGGGGATGCTCCTTTGAGTAAGAAGACCTTTAGCTGGATGATAGTGGGAGATAAGGTCAGAGAGATAGACCACACCCAGGATGAGTCTAACTAAGGAATTTGGATGTAGCCTGTGAACAACAGAAAACCATTACCAGTATTTTCAGTAGGGGAGAGCATTCCACATGAAATAGAATTGGCCACATTAATAAACCTTAGTGGATACTAAATGTAATTTATTAGACATTTTCCAAGCATGTTACTAAATAATGGGGAACTTGCAAGTACAGCAAAATGTAATAAAGGAAAATGAAAAATTCTTAGGTGTTGATTACTTTCTGTGTACAAAGGGGCTTCCTGCTCTAGAAATACATGAATAGATCAAATGACTTTGAACTGTGATTATGGCCAACCATAAAAAGGAAGCTTGCTTCCCTGTGGCCTGGGACCACTTATTTTACAAAATGAAACACTTGTCTTTATAACAAGGTAATTTTCTAACATGAAACAGGAGAACTACTTGGTATCTCAGAAAATTAGGGTCATTTTTTGTTTGTTTATTGTTATTCTCTGTCTGCCTACTATGTTCCAAGCACTAGATAGATTAAGGAGTAAACATTAAAGTTAAAAATTGAAATAGTTTTCTGGATTTTTTTTTTAATGTTTATTTATTTTTGAGACAGAGACAGAGCATGAATGGGGGAGGGTCAGAGAGAGAGGCAGACACAGAATCGGAAACAGGCTCCAGGCTCTGAGCTCTCAGCACAGAGCCTGACGTGGGGCTCAAACTCACAGACCGCGAGATCATGACCTGAGCCGAGGTCGGACGCTTAACCGACTGAGCCACCCAGGCGCCCCAGTTTTCTGGATTTTTAAAAACTGTTTATTTATTTTCAGAGAGAAAGAGAGCATGAGCAGGGGAGGGGCACGGAGGGAGGGGGAGAGAGAATCCCAAACAGGTTCCACGCTGTCAGCGCAGAGCCCGTTGGGCTCGATCCTACGAACCATGAGATCATGACCTGAGCCAAAATCAAGAGTCAGATACTTAACCGATTGAGCCACCCAGGCGCCCCAGTTTTCTGGATTTTTAAACTCTATATTCTGTATGTAACCAGAAGAGGATTTCCTACAACATTAACTCTTAGTCTGAGGTCAAAAAAGTAAGTTTTATTAATGATAATCAGGTAGAAGAATGTCTGCTAAACTTTTTAAGTGTCTAAAATATTCTGAAAGAAAATTATTTTGATGTAATGTGGAAGGTTAGAGTTCAGTCTATACTTGATAGATAATGTTACAATTCAATTTCAATGTGATGCTTATTGCGTAAATCACGGGCAAGCAAGAGTCAGTAATAATTTTAGGCTTTGTAGGCCAGGTAGTTTCTGTCACAACTACTCAACCTTGCATTGTGGTGCAAAAGCAGCCACAGATAATACATAAACCAATGGGTATAGCTATGTCTCAATAAAACTTCACAGACACTGAAATTTGATTTTCATATACTTCTCATGTGTCACAAAATAGTCTTCTTTTCATTTTTTTTCAGCCACTCAAAAATGTAAAAATCATTCTCCGTTCACTAGTGGGTTATATAAAAATAGGTAGTGGGGTGGGTTTGGTTCGAGAACCTGGTGTCCCAGCTTGGGTTTCCTCAAACCAGGGCTGAGGCAAGGGCTTGGGTGCAAGTAGTTTATTTGGGAGGTGGCCCCAGGATGCAGGAGTGAAGGAATAGGAGAGTGGGAGAGAGAGAAGGAGACAGAGAGAAAGGGGTGGAGAGGGGGAGAGAGAGAGAGGGTACAAAAGAGAAAAACCGGGGCTGCCTGGGTGGCTCAGTCAGTTGAGTGTCTGACTTCGGCTCAGGTCATGATCTCACACTCTGTGAGTTCAAGCCCAGCTTCGGGCTCTGTGCTGACAGCTCAGAGCCTGGAGCCTGCTTCGGATTCTGTGTCTCCCTCTCTCTCTGCCCCTCCCTCCTCATGCTCTGTCTTTCTCTGCCTCTCAAAAATAAAGAAATGTAATAAAAATCTAAAAAAAAAAAGAGAAAACCCTACAAAGTGTTATTGTGTTGGTTACTGAAGGCAGCTGGGCTCTATCCCACTGGGGATCCTCTGAGAAACTGGTAGAATATGCCTCAGAAACGCCCCTGTGAAGAATAGGAGGCTTGGGTCACTATCTCCTGGCTACAGTCTCTTCGCTTTAAGTTGCCCTAGCTGTGGGTCGGTAAAGCTCCTCCACTTTGGTGAAGCTGTGAAACAGAAAAGCAAAGAGGTGGTACCAGCCATCCCGGGGAACCTTCCAGAAGAGCGGTATATGCTATCACAGGTAGGTTGAGGGAATGTGGCACAGGAAAAAAAAAAGTGTTCACTAACGTTGATAATAACCTTGATTTCTGTGTTATTTCTCTGGGAGCCTAAAATTACAAATCTGAGGGGATGAACATTCTAAAAGCTAGGTCGCCCACAGGCTGGGAAGGTAAAAACCCAGAATGAAGCCAACATCTTGGGGACCTTATTCAGTGGGCTCCATATCCGGAAAGGAATGTTGGTCATGTGGAAAGCAAACTCCTAAAATAAAAAATTGCAGCTGTAGGTCTAAGTAGATGGATGGAGGATGTTCCTGAGCAGTTCCAGAGTGGAGGTCAAGTCTGCAGGTCTTAAGACGAGTTCACCAGCAGGGGAGAGGAGACTGTTCACGCAACAGAGGAGGAGTCCCAACAACTCATTCTGGGAAGAAAGGCAATAAGATAGAGTGCCAGCTGTGGCACCAATGCTCCACTCAGGTTTCACTTCACGAGAATGAGGGAAACTATCACTCTCTGAAGCTGAGCAGGGCAGGGGACGTTCAGTGACAGGGCAGAGTTCTCGCGAATGAGAACTCACTTTCCTTGGGAGCCATCACAAAAACTCAAAGGGAGATGCATAGTAAACAGCCGCTATCCTGTGTGGCCCAGAGTTTATTTGCTTTTCTAGTAAAACAATACTCATAAAGTCCCCACTATTCTCTTGGAATATGCTATCAGTTACTCTCGGACAATATTTATTGGGCATCTCTCACTGGATGTTACTCCTCATTACAGCACTGAAGCCTGCAATCCCGGTCAGTGTATCTCTTTTCTCTGGCCCCGGTGATTGGTTCAGAAATAATGTGTGGCCCAGTTGAACTACTGAGAGGTAACTAGCCCTTTTTTAGGGCTTCTTGGGGGGACAATGGTACCCTTTCCCCCTAGCCTAACTCTGAGAGGGTAAAGAATATGTTGAGGCTAGGACCAGGTCTTGAAGATTCAAACCGAAAATCTCAGGGAATGCAGAGCCAGGAGATAGTGAGAAGCTAAACTCTGAACTTAGCCTTGTTGACCTGGCTGACAGTGTGTAAAGCGCTTCTCGGACTTTAATGTGCATACAGACCCTGGATCTTGTTAATATGCAAGTCTAATTCAGCATCATATAGGATGGGGCACAAGATGCCGCATTTCTAACAAGCTCGTAGGGGATGTCCACGCTGCTGGTTTGCAGACCATACTCTGAGTAGCAGGGATGGGACACACACTGAACCTTCTGTCCATAATCTGATACAGGGACCCAGTGGTTCAGACTAGGCAGGGCTGAAACAGCTCATGAAATTGGATAGCTCCTCCTGATGGCAGTGCAGAACTTAAAGCATGGACAAACACCTCATATGCCTAAACGTTTACCTCAAGGCACAGATTAAGATCAAAGATTTTCCATAACATGATTTTTAAATAATGTTCTCTCTTATGGCTGTAGGAATCAAATACCCAAAAACCTAACTCAGACTGTGAGTCTGACCCCATCCAAGTTTGCTTGCGGAATGGCAGTATCCACTGTAGGATTCATAGCCCTTCCAGGCCTTTGATGTGAGTGAAGGCAGCGCCCTGGAAAGAGTACAATTCCAACAACTTGAAGGGAAATATCTGGAACACTTTGAGGAGTACCCTAAATTCCCAACCCCTCAGGAAGAGCTTCCCACTGGGTCTCCTGTGTCTGCAGAGCAGTTCTCCTGCTCTTGCTTAGAGAAACTGTTACTTCCTGGCCTGAATGTGTACCCTTACAGAACAAAGTTACTACTGTGTGCCCCACCAGTCAGTGTCACTCAGTCAGTCACCATAATCAGATTCCAGCATGCCCTGGGAGGAGAGCTGAGTGTGGGATCAAACTCAGGAAGAGAAGGCTTATATAATGGAAGATCTTTAGGAATTCATTAAACCATAAGAGCAAAGATCAGGGAGATATTTGTGGGAAGAGATCTTGAGGATTTTGAACCCAAAAGGAAGAGTGTATACAGGAAGAAGAAAAAATATAATTCACAATAAAACAACACATATTTCAGTATGGAAAGGCTGGGGCACAACTACAAGAGAAGATATCCTGGAGGGGTTGGACACTTTACCCTATTACCATGAATGCAACAGTTACAAATGCCAATGGACACAGACATGTTATGTTAGCAATACATGCCTGTATTACTATTAGTTTCCTATCATTGCTGTAATAAATTACCATAGGTTTTTAAAAACAACAGAGATTTATTGTCTTACGGTTCGGGACGTCCGAAGTCTGAAATTGGTCTCACTAGGCCAAGAGGAAGATGTTAGCATGGCTGTGTTCCTTTCTAAAGGTTCTAAGGGAGAACTCATTTCCTTGCCTTTTCAGCTTCCAGAGGCTGACTGCATTCCTCAGCGCATGGCCAATTTCTTCATCTTCAAAATCAACAAGTCTGTCACCCCAACCTCTGCTTCTGTCATCACATCTCCTTCTTTGACTTTCCTGCTTCTCTCTTTCCCTTATTAAGACCTTTGTGATTACATTGGGCCCAGGATAATCCAGGATGATCACTCCATCTCAAAATCCTTCATTTAATCACATCTGCTGTGTAAAGTAACATATTCACAGGCTGTGGGGATTAGGAATATCATCACTAGTGGATTTTCTAGTCGGACATACTATATCCAGGCCAGAGTGCCCCTTTCTCTGAGCCTTTTGGTTCTTGCTTACGCCACCTGCTATGGCAATTCTGCCATTTTTACTTGACTTGGTGCAGACTGTTGTTTTCTCCAAGCTTCCAAGAGTTATCATAATTGTATGTCAGCACAGTCTTCTCCTTGCATCCTTGTCAGAATGTCAAATCCTACATCACAGGAGAGTGTTCCCAAATCAATACTCTCTCTTTGATCCAACTTTGGCTCGCTTCCCCTTGATCCAGCACCTCAAGACTCAGTACCATTGTTCTCTTCTGGATCCTAACAGCATTTGTTGGCTAGATCCTGCAAGAACTTTGGGATACAGTCCTCTTCCTCTCTCAGAAGGCCAGCACTTCTCTGTCAGGGTTATGGTGTGAAATAACCCTAGTTTGTCTACTATTGGCTGGAGGAGAAAAAAGTATTCTGCCCCAGTTTGCCACCCTGGAAAGGTTTAATAACCTGTGGGCTACAGTATGCCAGAGGCTGTCCGTGCTTCACTGCCCCCCAGTGATGGGTGCGTAATCCACCTCCCAAATCCTGTTTTAGAGTGAGCTTCTTCTCATCACTCCTGGCACCAAATCTCTTAGGTGTAGGAGTGTTTTTGGAAACACCTATAAGGGTGGGAGGAAAGCAGGTTTGGGCACAGAGGGAAGTTAAGTTTTCACAACAATGGCCTCAGTTGAGCCCACGTGGAGAGCTCTGCAGCTGAAATTGCCCTTCAAGTTGTCCTGCCTTGAAGTAAGGGGGCCAGATCTTTCTACTCATGCATCAGCTAATCAACAACTGTGCCTGCCCCCAGGGAAGGGGTGTGACCCTTACGCAGTGACTCTCTTCAGCCCAGGGAAATTCCCAAAGAGAGATTCCCACTGTGAACTGTGAGCCACCAGTATTCAGCTCATGGGGAGATGGGCTTCAGTCCTGAAGGGAAAACGGGCAGCACACACTACAAGGACTATGGTAAAAAAAAGTCTCTAAAAGCTTTGCCCCAGAAGCTTTGATATGCGGAGATGACTTTTCCTGACCCTCAGGTGGGAGCTGTGGCATCTTGGACCTATTATATAAAAGTGCTAGGGTCTGGTCTTTCTCCTTAACATCAGTTGCCAAGAATGGAACCTGACAAATAAAAGAACCTCCCCAATACAATATAAACTATTTTTAAACTCCTGTTAATGCTAATTCCTGTTTCACCCATTTCTCCTTGGCCTTCATGGCAAGGAAAGGGAGGACAAATTTACCTCAAAAGAGCCTTTCCATGGCCCTGATAAAAAAAAAGTGAAAAGAAAGAGCCTCCAAATTAGTAGGCAGAAAGCAGACTGGGGTAAAATTGCCCAAGAAGTGGCAATATAATCTCTTATTGGGCCTCCACTGGTATCAAGAAGTTCATTCCCACTTGAGAGCACCATGAAATCAGCCTTGCCCTGGTTGCCACTCCCTAGTGTCAAGCTCTCCAGGTTTGTAAACCCGGAAGGATTTGTCCAGGATCCAGTGATAATATATTTCATAGGCCACAGATTTACAGCCTAGTGAGTTAGATGATGTGAAATGTCACAATGTAGAAATATGCCCATGAAGAAAATGGGTCAAAGGCAAAATGGGGATTATGATTCCAAGGAATGGTAACTTTCATATGGCCTCAGTCACTACATGATGAATTTCTTGGGAGAACATCCCTCACCAAGGCTGGGGGATCCGTTAGGGGGAGCCAGAGAAAGAAAATCAGCATTTAAAGTGTTCTTTCCTCAGTGCCCTTTGGGACTCACTCAGTTCTTGCTGTGCTTATAAAAAGTCACTTAAAACATATATGATGTACATCCATGCTCACAGCATTATTCACAATAGCTAAACTGTGGAATCAACCCACATGTCCATTGATGGATGAATGGATAAGCAAAATGTGGTCTATATCTACAGTGGAATATTATTCAGCCTTTAAAAGGAAGAGAATTCTATAATATGATACAACATTGATGAACCTTGAGGACATTACATTAAGTAAAATAAGCCAGTCACACACACACACACACACACAAACCCAAAAACAAATACTGGATGATTCCACTTTATATAAGGTACTTAGAGTAGTCAAAATCAGAAAGACAGAAAGTAGAATGGTGGTTTCCAGGGGCTGGGAGGAGGGAAGAATGGGGAGTTATTGTTTCATGGGAATAAAGTTTGAGTTTTAGAAAATGAAAAGAATTACAGGAATGAAGGGTGGTGATGGATGCACAACAGTGTGAATGTATTTAATATCATTGAACTATACACTTAAAAATGGTTAAGATGGTAAATTTTATGTTAAGTGTATCTTACTATAATTTTAAACATGTTTAAAACATACATGAAACAAAGAGAACAAGGGAAAAGAAAAAGAAGCAGAGACTTAAGTCAATAAATTAAAAAATAAAAGAAAGCTAATGTTTTTTTTGTAATTTTTAAAATTTTTAAAATATTTTTAAAACTCCTTTAAAGTTTTTTTTTAAATAAACCTACCCAGTATAAACAACAGAAAGACAAAAAAAATGAAACAAATGAGACTTTAAATGAGGAAACCAAGAGTAAGATAGGAGAAAACCAAAAGACAAAATAAAAATAGTAATAATTAAAAACCCAATTAAAAAAAAACCCAATTTAAAGAAAAATGGAAAATTAGTAAATTTAAGATGAAAAAACTGAGATCCAGGGAGAAATACAATAGTTGACCATATAAGAATATAGTGACCATATAAGAAACAGAAGTTGAGGGAGGTACAGTTAAAATAAAACTTAAAACTTTTTGGTTAAAAGGTGAGGTTAAGAATTAGCAGAAAGAAGGGGAATCTGGGTGGCTCAATCAGTTAAGCATCTGACTTTGGCTCAGGTCATGATCTTGCAGTTTGTGGGTTTGAGCCCCATGTTGAGCTCTGTGCTGACAGCTCAGAGCCTGGAGCCTGCTTCAGATTCTGTGACTCTCTCTCTCAAGAATAAAAAAAAAATTAAAAAAAATTTTTCAATGGATAAACATTTTTTACAAAAAGAGTAAACTGAAGCAGCAACCCACCCCAGTGTAAGAGGTTTGGGTAATTGGAACTTAAAGGTTTGGAGGAAAAGCCCTGGGGGAGGGGAGGGGCACTGCCCAGCTGATCCTGGCCTCTCTGAGGGGCACAGCTGGGCTAGTCCTGGAAGTTTGGCAAAAGTAAAGAGCCATTGCTGTGGTGATACTAGCTGGCAGGAACAGAAGTGGACAGGAAGGAGCAAGGGCCTTCTCCCAACCTTGAAGTCTCCGTCTAGTGCCCCCCACGGGCAGAGCCTAACAGCTGACAAAGGTTAGCAAAGTCCCATCCCCAGCATGCCAAAGCACAGTGCTGTCCAGTCAGGTGGTCACTAGCCACAGGGAGCTCTTGACGTTAAAATTTAAACATATGAAAGTGAAATAAAATTTAAAATTCAGTCCCTCACTTGTACTACCTATATTTGGAGTGCTCGAGAGCTCCATGAGGCTGGCAGCTACCATGTAGGACAACACAGCTGTAGAGGATGGTGAGGCCCTAACTCACATAAGAAGAAACACAAATGATCTTGGCAAGTTTCGCCCTCTTTGTTGTGTCTTAAGACCCAGAGAAACCGTCCCTACCCCAGCAAAAGTGATCTTTCTTCAAACAAGTAACAGTATTGTGCCATTATAAAAAGGACTTTTCTTCAATGTGATCGGGACGGTGGTGGTGTCATGGCAGTGACACTATTTCTATACATAGAAACCTCACCTTTTAACCTAAAAGTGTTAAGCTTTATTTTAACTGTACCTCCTTCAACTTCTGTTTCTATTGTATTTCTCATGGGATCTCAGTTTTTTCATCTTATATTTATTAATTTCCCATTTTATTCTACATTTAGAGTCAGGTCCTGTGCAAAGCATTTTGATTTCAGTATTTCACTTAACCCCCAACACTATGAGCTAAGTACTTTTTTGATCCCATCTTACAGATATAGAACCTAGAATTTGGAGTGGGTAAGGAACTTATCAAAGCCACACAGTTTATACAGAGCCCTTGACTTAACCCTCTGGGATATATTGTCTCAGGCTGTTAAAGGGAGCTGACATTTCACAAGAAGATTTTATTTGCATGCCATTGTTCAGTAGAACATTATTTTCTCAGAAAGAATGAATTGGACAAAAAAAGCTAACAATAATCGCACTTAATAACATAAGGAATTATGACAGTGAAAGTAATTTCAGTTTAATAAAATTCACTCCCAGCAGACTTGCAACAACCCAAAAGGGAGAAATAAAGTTTCTTTCTGATTTTATGATGGGTCATCACACTCTATCAGATTCAATGTTTAGAAATACCTTTGATTGAGTCCTTCATCTTTTGTTTATGATGTTTGCAAGATGATTGCTTAATTTATAGTTAGAGACTAGAACTCTTTGTATCCTCACTTTCTATAGCATTAACACCGCAGTTATGTTCATCAGAGGCAACATAGTTAAGACATGCTTGGGTCAATTGCTAGCTCTGTGGTAATACAATATTATGAAACTTCTCAAAGCCTCTGTTTCCTTACCTTACAGGGATATTGTAAAAACTAAATTAGATCATGGATATATGTAAACAATCTAGAACATTCTTTGACATGTATAATTGCACTATTATTAATAGGTTTTAGGCGGTTTTCTAACAGAAGGCAAGGAGACAGAATTATTTCTTATCTTTTAAGCATGTATACATTCATTTGTTAAATCAAAAAGTGTTTGTTGAAAGCCTACTATGGGCCAGGCACTATTCTAGGTTCTTGGATAGATCACTAACACACTGGACAAAAATCTGTGCCATTAGAGAAAACACAACCAATTTCTGTATATTAATTTCATATCCTGCAACTTTACTGAATTCATTTATTACTTCTAATAGTCTTTTGGTGGAGTCTTTAGCATTTTGTATATAGTATCATGTCATCTGCAAAGAGTGATGGTTTACTTCTTCCTTAACATTTTGAGTTCCTTTTATTTCTTTTTCTTGTCTGCCTGCTGTGGCTAGGACTTCCAGTACTAAGTTGAATAAAAGTGGCAAGAGTGTACATCCTTCTCTTGTTCCTAATCTTAGAGGAAAGCTCTCAGTTTTTCACCATTGAGTATGATGTTAGCTGTGAGTTTTTCACATATGGCCTTATTATGTTGAGTTATGTTCCCTCTAAACCCACTTTGTTGAGAGTTTTTATCCTGAATGAATATTGAATATTGTCAAATGCCTTTTCTGCATCTATTAAGACGATCATACAATTTTTATCCTTTATTCTGTTAATGTGTTGCATTTCTATACACTAATAATGGAGTAGCATAAAGAGAAATTAAGAAAATAATACCATTTACAATTATACTAAAAAGAATAAAATACTAAAAAGAATAAAATGCCTATGAATAAACTTAACCAAGGAGGTGGAAGACCTACACTCTGAAAACTATAAAACACCAATGCCATGGAAGAGGGGCACCTACCTGGCTCAGTCAGAAGAGCATGTGGCTCTTGATCTCAGGATCATGAGTTCAAGCCCCATGTTGGGTACAGAGATTACTTAAATGATTAAAAAAAAAAAAAAGAAATGGAGGATGACACAAACAAATGGAAAGACATGCATACTCATGGATTGGAAGAATTTATATTGTTAAAATGTCTATACTACCCAAAGCAATCTACAGGCTCAATGCAATCCCTATCAAAATACCAATAGTATTTTTCACAGAACCAGAATAAATAATCCTAAAATTTGTAATGAACCACAAAAGACCCCATAGCTAAAGCAATCTTGAAAAAGAAGAACAAAGCTGGAGGTATCATAATCCTAGATTTCAAGACATACTATAAAGCTATAATAATCACAACAGTATGGTACTGACACAAAAAGACACACATAGATCATTGGAACATAATAGAAAGGCCAAAAAAAAAAAACACCCATGCTTATATGGTCAATTAATCTATGACAAAGGAAGCAAGAATATACAATGGAGAAAAGAAAATCTCTTCAATGAATGGTGCTGGGAAAACTACACAGCTACATGCCAAAGAATAAAACTGGACCACTTTCTTACACCATACACAAAAATAAACTCAAAACGGATTAAAGGTCAAAATATGAGGCCCCAAATCATAAAACTCCTAGAAGAAAACATAGTAATCTCTTTGACATCAGCCATAGCAATACTTTTCTAGATAGGTCTCCTAAGACAAAAGAAACAAAAGCAAAAACAAACTATTGGGACTACATCAAAATAAAGATTTTGCACAGTTAAGGAAACCATCAACAAAATGAAAAGGCAACCTACTGAATGGGAGAAGATATTTGCAAATGATATATCCAATAAGGAATTAATATCCAATATCTAGAAAGAACTTAATACAACTCAACACCAAAAAAACCCAAATAGCCAAATTTAAAAAATGGGCAAAGGACCTGAATTTTTCCAAAGACATACAGATGGCCAACACACACGTGAAACAATGCTCAACATCACTAATCATCAGGGAAATGCAAATCAAAACCACAATGAGATATCACCTTACACCTGTCAGAATGGCTAAAATAAAAAACATAAGAAATAACAAGTGTTGGTGAGGATACAGAGAAAAAGGAACCATCATGTACTACAGGTGGGAATGTAAATTAGTACAGCCACTGTGGAAAACAGCATGGAGGCTCTCCCCAAAATTAAAAATAGATATATCATATGGTCAGTAATTCCACCACTTTGTATTTACCCAAAGAAAATGAAAACATTAATACAAAAAAATGTATGCACCTCTATGTTTATGGCAGCATTATTTATAGTAGCCAAGATATGGAAGCAACCTAAGTGTTCAATGATAGATGAATGGATAAAGAAGATGTGGTAAATACACACACACACACACACACACACACACACACACACACACACATATATATATATAAATAATAAAAAGAATGAGAACTTGCCATTTGCAACAACATGGATGGACCTAGAGGTTATCGCGCTAAATGAAGTCAGACAGAGAAAGACAAATACCATATGATTTCACTTACACCTGGCACCTAAAAAAACAAAACAAACGAACTAACTAAAAAAGCAGAAACAGACTGAGAACAAACTGATGGTTGCTAGACGGGAGGGAGGTGGGGGGGGGGGATCGACAAAACGGGTAAAGAGGAGTAGAAGATACGGGCTTCCAGTTATGGAATGAGTAAGTCATGAGGATGAAAGGTACAGCATAGGGAATATAGTCAATGGCATTGTAATAGTGTTGTATGGTGACAGATGGTAGCTACACTTGTCACAAGCATAGCACAAAGTACAGAGTTGAATGGTCAATGCAATCACGATGCTGTATACGTAGAACTAATGTGACATGGTGTGGCAACTATACTTCAGTAAGAAAAAAAAACCTGTGCCATTACAGAGCTAACATTATATTTATTTAGCACCCTTCTATGAAAGACATTAACCCCATTTGTCACAATACAAATAGGAATCTGCCCTGTCTTTAAGAAGTTTATATTCCATCACCTTAAAAGGTTATAAAGCACTCTGTGAAAGGAATGCCATTTATTAACATAGGAAGTATTCCTGGCAACAGGAATTAAATATGTAGTGGGAAAACATGCTAATTTAGGTATCAGGAAATCTTGGTTCTAGCCCTATATCTGCTTTTAACTTTTTGTATTATCAATTATATACTCCCTGAGCTTCAATTTTCTCACCTGCCAACATAGGAGTAGGGTCTCAAAGGTATTTTCAGCAGTAAAGTTATATTTGCTATATGTCTATCGGCAAGACTGGCCATGTTTATGGAGATGAGAAAAATATACTTTTTTATAGTAATATCATAACCATAGGTACTACTATCATGTATAACTTGAAGTGAGAGTCAATCTTCTAGGGAATTACTTACTTTTTCTACTGAAGATAAGGAAAGCAGCTGTTTAGACTGTCTCAAAAGCAGAGTCTGAGACAGGAGATAATCTCAGCAGAGTGTTGGTAGTTTGTGTGAGAGCAGATCCCAAGAAGTTGTAGTAAGACACAGGGGAAGTGAGACAGGAGAGAAAGCCGAGGCCATGAGACCAAAAACAAGGGTTTAAGGGGAGTTTAAGGTTTAAAATGAGGTCATTAGAGCAGACCCTAATCCAAGATGAACATTATCCTTACCCAGACAAGGATGTTCGGACACAGATACAAACACACAAAGAGAATATTATATGAAGACTGGAGTTCTGCTGCCACAAGCCAAGAAACTGCCAGAAGCTAGGAGAGGGGTCTGGAACCAAGCCTTCCCTAACATCTTCAGAGGGAGCATGGCCTGCCAACACCTTGATCTCAAATTGCCACCCTCCCAGAAGTATGAGACAAAACATTTCTATTACATAAGCCACCAAGTTCATGGTACTTTGTTACAGCAGCCCCAGGAAACTAATACAGACACTTTTGTGGCAAATCTGTGCATGCAAGTGAAGGGGTTCAAGACAGGCACCCACCCCAACCAAATGTGCCACTTTGGCAGGCGGATTATTTTGAGCTGAAGGTACTTGAGACCCTATGTGCTCAAGAAAAACTTTTGTCCCTCCCTTAACCACACAGAAGAATCTAAATTGGGGGTCTTTTCTAGAATAAGGGTTATTAACAGAGAGAAATTTTATCTGAGTGACCCATGTGTATGGCAGGGCAAGCATCTAATCACCAAACATCTGCTTTTCTCATTGCCTGTGAAGTGCATTCCTATCCTCTGAAGTCTTAGATCCCTCCCTACCCCTTCTCCTTAGTTCAGGATGACATCTAGACCTCATTGTGCCTGACTCTGGAATTTCCGTGTATATGGATTCCCCACACGTACACCTATTAAACTTGATTTTTCTTGTCTTAATTTGTCTTATAATGTTACAGAAACTGGTCTGGATCACCTGGCAGAAGAACCAAGCAGTACTCGGAGATCTTGGAAGGCAGGAGGTTTATTTTACACCAGTGGGCTCAGAGGAGATCATTCTCCAGAGGTCTGAGCCCAGAGCATCAAAAGAGGGGACAATTTATAGTCTGTTACTTCCGAATCCCTCATTAGTAGTAATTTGGTGCCTGAGGCAAACAGGGTGGGAAGAAGAGCCCAGATGGGAAGTCTTCAGGCAGGGACTGAAATTCCCTTATCAGTCCTGCGGCCATCATATAACAGATTTTTCCCTATCAATGTCAATTTGTTTCTTAGTCCAGCTAGAAGGAGCTTGAAGGGGACAAGCGTTCTTGCTCCTGTGAAGGGGAAAAGGCATTCATGCTCCCCAACACAAGGAACTATGCAACACAGCTATGGTGGAAATTAGAAGTAGGCAAGGGAGATGACTTGGGTACTAGAGACATCTACAGAGTACACAGAAGGTAGACATCTTGAGGGTGAGAGACTGTCCTGTTGTTTCTCTGCTCCCCCTAAATAAAGGGTGGGAAAACTGCAATACTCAATGGTTAGAACTAGAATGGAGACTGCCTAAAGGTGTGTTCTGTGTGTTCATTATATTTGAGGCAATGGTAAACCCTCCTATTATCCTCTCAATTGTTAATATACCTTTCCTTCCTAATGCAGCCATTAAGATACCATGTCCTCTTTCATAAGAACCAATTACATTTGTTGACACTTGAAAAAAGGACATTTTAACAGTCCGATTTCCAGAACAGCCTCCATTCTGCCTAGGGTAAGAACAGCAAAAACAAAACAAAACAAAACAAAATGGATGACAATTGTGTTACACCTCCAAATCATACATTTATATTCATAATATTTTATATGGGAAAAGGTTTAAAAATTGTAATGAATTCACTACAAATGTGTCATAGACCTGCCGGGGAAATTGGGAACATGGGTTTTTCCTTGAAACCTGAGATTCTTTAACTGGGTCAGGAATATCTTACTAAAAGCACTGCCCTCAGACACTGTCATTAGTACTTTCCTTCCAAAAGCATCAATCTCAAAAGAAATATGTGCACAAATTAGTGAGAGGACTTTTTCAAGATGCTGAATATGTTTGATCTGAAGACAAAGCAAGGCTCTTCATGAAAGCCACTTTATCATGCCCTACTTTGCTTAGAACCTGATTCTCCTTCTCCACCTGGCTGACCTGTTCCTCCCTGAAGCTAAGTGGTTTTCTGGAATGATCACATACATTGAACCCTGCTGGCCAACAGAAATCAGGAACTGGGTTTCAATATCAATGCATAATTTTAAAAATTAAACATATTGCCTCATTATAAAAGGAGTTATAATTCATCGAGTTAAAAACACAAAAAGTAAGTTGGAAGTAATGTACACATTGTATCATAAATAATATTTCCATTTATGATTCTATAAATTAGAAAAGGAAATGTGCTATTTAGAGCCTATGCTATTGGATAAGGAATCTAAAGTGCAGGCTTTTTCTAACATGCATTCTTTTTTTTAAGCATTCTTTTTTTAAGAATAGACTTCTTTTTTTAAGCATTCTTGAGATGTAATTGATATATACCATTCTGTAAGTTTAAAGTGATGATTTGATACATGCATACATTGTGAAATGTTTACTACAATAAAGTTACTTAACATATCCTTGACCTCACATGATTACCATTTTGTTATTCTTGCTACCATTGTTATGGTGAGATCATTAAGCCTCTACTCTCATAGCAACTTTCAAGAATACAGTGTAGCATTGTTGACTATAGTCACCATGCTGTACAATAGATCCTCAGAACTTATTCATCTTTTAATGTATGCTTATAAGTTTTTAGGTTTTGACCAACATCTCCTGATGTCCCCCACCCTTCAGCCCCTGCAAACGTCATTCCACTCTGTTTCCACAATTTCAATGTTTTTAGATTCCCTACATAAGATCATTGAGTATTTTGCTTTCTCTAATTTCACTTAGCATAAGAGTCTATCCATGTTGTCATAAAAGGCAGGATTTCCTTCTTTCTATGGCTGAATAATCTTCCATTGCATACATTTAGACCACATCTTTATTTATTCATCCATCAATAGACACTTAGGTTGTTTTGAAAATGAGGTACCAAAGTCCCCTACTGTTATTGTATTCTCATCTACAACTCCCTTCAGCTCTGTCGGTATTAGGTGTTCCAATATTAGGTGGGTATGTATTTACAATTGTTATATCCTCTTGACAAACTGATCCTTTTATCATTATATAATTATTTTCTTTGCTCTTATTACAGTTTTTGACTCAAAGTCTATTTTGTCTGATATAAGTATAGCTACCCTGCTCTCTTTTGGTTTCCCATTTGCATGCAATATCTTTTCCCCTTCCTCACTTTCAGCCTATCATGTCCTTGAAGCTGAAGTGAGACTCCATAGCAATATATCCTCAGGTCTGGTTTTTTTAAATCCACTCAGCCACTTTGTGCCCTTTGAGTTAGAGAATTTACTCCACTTACATTTGAAAATAATTAGATAGGTAAGGATTTACTATTGGCATCTTGTTAATTGTTCTCTGGCTGTTCTGTAGTTCCCTTGTTCCTTTCTTCCTCTCTTGCTGTCTTCCTTTGTGAAGTGGTAATTTTCTGTAGTGGTATTCTTTGATTCCCTTCTCTTAATCTTGTACCTCTCTACCATAGGGTTTTGCTTTGTGGTTACCCTTAGGCTTATTTGTTTAAAATTTTTTTATGTTTAAAATTTTTTATGTTTATTTATTTTTGAGACAGAAACAGAGCACGAGTTGGGGAGGGGCAGAGAGAGAGAGGGAGATACAGGATCCGAAGCAGGTTTCAGGCTCTGAGCTGTCAGCACAGAGCCCAACGTGGGGCTCAAACCCACGAACCATGAGATCATGACCTGAACCGAATTCGGACGCTTAACCGACTGAGCCACCAGGCCCCTTAGGCTTATTCGAAACATCTTATAAGTACAACAGCCTATTTTAAGCTGCTAAGAACTTAACTTTGATTGCATACAAACTCTTTCCTTTTACTCCCACCCCCACATTTTAGCTTTTTGATACCACAATTTACATCTTTTTATATTGTGCACCTATTAACAAGTTATTGTAGCTATTGCTATTTTTAATACCTTTGTCTTTTAATCTGTATAATACAGTTAAGTGGTAAACATCCCATCATATTTCAGGAAGGTATTTGAATCTGACTATATATACATACCTTTACCAGTGTGTTGTATATTTTCACCTTTCTGTATTACTAGTTAGTGTACTTTCATTTCAGCTTGAATCCTTCCAGCATTTCCTTTAAGGCAGGTCCAGTGATGATGAGCTCCTTCAGCTCTTGTTGGTTAGGGAAAGTCTTTATCTCACCTTCATTCCTGAAGGACAATTTTACTGGGTAAACTATTCTTGGCTGACAGGTTTTTTCTTTAAGCATTTTGAATATATCATGCAATTCTCTCCTGGCCTGCAAGGTTTCTACTAAGAAATCTGCTAAAAGCCTTATATGGGCTCAGCTGTGTGAGAGAATTTTCTGCTGCTTTAAAACTTCTCTTTGTCTCTGATTTCAGACAGTGTTATTATAATGGGTCTTGGAGTAGATTGCTTTGGATTCAAATTTAGGGGGGTGGGTGCCTATTAGCTTCATGAACTTAGATTCCAAGTCTCTTCCCAGGTTTGGGAAGTTCTCAGCCACTATTTTTTAAAATAGGCTTTCTGAGGGCACCTGGGTAGCTCAGTCAGTTAAGCGTCTATCTGATGGTTCCTAGGTTCAAGCCCCACATTGGGCTCTCTGCTGTGGGCATGGAGACGGCTTCACATCCTCTGTCCCCCACCTCTCTCTGTCCCTCCCCTGCTTGTGCTCTCTCTCTCTCTCTCACAAATAAATCAACTTTAAAAAATAATAAATGAAGTAAAATAAAATAAGCTTTCTGTCTCTCTCTCTTCTTCTTCTGGGACTCCAATGATATATAGATTATTTCTCTTAATTGTGTCCCTAAGGACCATAGGCTTCCTTCATTTCTTTTCATTCTTTTTTCTTTTTGTTCTTCTAATTGGACAATTTTAAATGATCTGTCTTTGAGCTGACTGACTTTTCACTTTGGTCCTGTCTGCTGTTGAGGCTCTGTAAGGAATTTCAGTCCAGGCTTTGTTTTTTGAGCTCAAAAATTGGTTTGGTTCTTTTTTGTTTTCTATCTTTTTGTTAGACTTCTAATTCTTTCTTATATCATTGCCTTGATTTCATTAAATTGTTTAACTGTATTGTCCTGTAGTTCTCTAATAACCTCTAGAACAATTATTTTGAGTTCTTTTTGGGGCAATTAATGTATCTCCACTTCTTTGGGGGTCAATTTGAACTAAAAGTTTACTGTGTTTCCTTAGTGGAGTCATATTTCCCTGATTCTTTGTGATCCCTGTAGCCTTCTATACGTATCTGCACGGCTGAAGAAGCAGTCGTCTCTTCCAAACTTTATGGGCTGACTTTAGCAAGGAAAGACCTTCACCAGTGGGTGGAGGCACACTGGAGTAGGCTGTGACGCTGGGTCTAGTAATGCAAGGTGCCAACTGAAGGGGTGTGTGGAGACTCTGGGTGTGGGGGCTGTGGTGACTCACTGGCTCAGGCTACTGGGGTCCACAGCATCAACTGCATGGTCCTTGGCAAGCACTGTGGGGGATCTGAAGAAGCTACAAGGGCTGTGGGGTCCTCTAGAACACTGTTACAAATGTGTCTTGTGGGGGGCGCCTGGGTGGCTCAGATGGTTAAGCGTCCGACGTCGACTCAGGTCATGATCTTGCGGTCCGTGAGTTTGAGCCCTGTGTCGGGCTCTGGGCTGATGGCTCGGAGCCTGGAGCCTGCTTCCGATTCTGTGTCTCCCTCTCTCTCTGCCCCTCCCCCATTCATGCTCTGTCTCTCTCTGTCTCAAAAATGAATAAACGTTAAAAAAAATTAAAAAAAAATGTGTCTTGTGGGTAAGCAAATGAATGAAATGCTTTTGTTTACATGGCCCAGGCAATGGCCCAGGCCCAGGATCAAGAGTCAGAACTAAAGCAGTTGAATAGGGAGGAAGAGGACAGGTTATATTTTTAAAGTACGATCAAGACAGAATCAACAGTTTGTTGACTGATAGATCCTGGGGACTGAGGGGGAGGAAGATGAAAGATGGATGATGATGCAAAGGTTTTTAGGTTGGAGAGCTGAATGACGTTGCTGTTAATTAAACTAGAGAACATCAGAAAAGAAAGGATGAAAGGAAAGATATGGGTTGAATCACTGTGTTGAAGATACCTTTATGAGGTGCCTTTGAGATATGCAGTTGTAATCATGGTTTGGATCTAAGGAGAAAACTGGGACTATGTATGTTAGGAAGTCACCTGTGAATATGGAAAGCAACAAAACTGCCACCATAACAAATGTTTTTAAAATGATCTCATCCAATGTCCGTGACAACTCTGACCTATGCATTATTTTTACTGATGAGGACATTTTTTAATTTTAAAAGAGATTTTGAAAGACCAAAAAACTTCCCAAAAGCCACATAGCTAATCAATGGCAGAAGCAGCATTCAACTAACTCTCATTAAATACAAAGTCCATGTTCCTTCCTGTGTCTTACTGACCCTAAGTCATGGCAGTGGATGGAGTTTTCAAAAACAAACAACAGGCCTGTGGAGTATAGAGAAAATAGGCACGATATTGGGGGCAAGGCAAGAATCCAATGTACTCAGTATACAGTTCACATTCCAAGAGGAGAATATAATGAAGGGTATGACTGAGAGCAAAGGCAGCCACCCTGCTACAGGGATCCTCACACCCAATAATGGCTGTTATTCTGCTTCCTACAGAAAATTTCATTAGGCTCTTTGAGTGGACATGCCTTTCTGACTCTACAAAATAAAGAGAAATCAAGAATACTCAGGTATCAGTAAGAGAAAAAATGTCTTGAATCTCCGGCTTCTTGTTTCAATATAATGCTTTAAATGTTGTGAAGTGGCCATTACATTGCCAAACTGGTAGTTACCACCAGCCAGTAGCTTCCTTCACTACATCTCTGGAAAAGAGGCTCTAACTTTCATCTTAGTTTTCCTTTTCAATGAAACGAAATACAAATTTGGGGGTAGACGTGGACAAAGAATAACTCTATTTTTAAGTGTTCCTGTATTTTCAAAAGTAATGTATTCACTCCTATATTCAATGAATCTTCATCAATTAGACACTCCTCTTGCTTTCTAGAAGTCTAGAGTTCAGCTGAGGAAAGAGTCTAATCCTTAAGTTACGAGTAGTTTCAATGAGAAGAGGCTAGGAGATGGGGGAGCAGTGAAGACGCAGAACAGAGGTGGGAATATTCGCCCATGAAAAGAAGAACAGCAACTCTTCAAGAACAACAGCCAGAGGACAGAAAAGATTGCACACAAAAGCAGCATGATGACAAGAAAATTGAGGGAATTTGTGTGCAGTGGCTTCCGTTATTTTTCCGGTGGGAATTTCTTCTGAAAATAAAGAAGAAAGGTGCAAATAAGCAGAGACATTGAGAACAATACTCTGTCTTTCACCGGTCTTTTACCCTGTCCCAAACACAAAGATGTCTACACCCAAACATAAGATACCAGAATCACTGGAGCTGGGAAGTCAATTCTGGGAAGTCAAGTGCATAGAGAAAAGGGCCAGGTCAATGTAACATGGTCCAGGTATGAAGCTCACTGATGGAGGATGTGACTGGACATAAGGAAGAAACTGGAAATTATTGAGAAGTACAGAAGAGTTAGCGCAACAGATCTGTTGCTTCAGTGAGACATTTGACAGATCTGTCACAACACAAATAAGTGCTAAAGATCCCTATGAGTACCTAAAAGGCAAGTATTTCATGATTTTTAGACAGAAGAGTAAGGCAGTGCTCCTTAAGCTTGGCCGTATATTGGTATCACCTAGGGTGGTCTAATCTACTTCTATGTGAAAAATTACCACAAAACTTTGTAGATGAAAACAATGAACATTTATTATCCCATACGGTTTCTATGGCTCAGGAATTTGGGAATAGCCTAGTTCAAGTTTCTGGCTCAGCAATTCTCATGAGGTTGCCACAGCCTGGGCTGCAGTCATCTGAAGGTTTGAATGGGGCTTCCAAGATGGTTCTCTTACATGGCGATTGACAGAAGGCTGATTTGACGGACTTCTCCAAAGAGGATTCAATAGGATACAAATATATATATATATATATATATATATATATATATATATATATATATATATAAAATAAGGAATTTGTTTACATGATTATGGAGGCTGAGAAGTCCCAAGATCTGTAGGTAGCAAGCTAGAGACCCAGGAGAGCCAAAGCTGTGATTCCAGTCCAAATTCAAAAGCCTGAGAAGCAGGAGAGCTGATGGTGTCAATTCCAGTCCAAAAGCCAGCAGGCTTGATACCCAAGAACAGTAGATATTTCAGTTCACGTCCAAAGGCAGGAAAAGACTGATGTCCCAGTTCAAGCACTCAGGTAAGAGGAGTTCCCTCTCACTCAGTCTTTTTGTGGTATTCAGGTCTTCAATGGATTAGATGAGGCCCGTAAACATTAGGGAGGCCAATCTGCTTTACTCAGTCTACCTATTCAAACGTTAATCTCATCCAGAAACACCCTCACAGACACACCCAGAATAGTATTTGTCCGAATGTCCGGAAACCCTGTGGCCCAGTTAAATTGAATCTGTAGGGCCCAAGGGCAGGCTGCTCCAAAATGTGCCACTTTGACATACTGATTATGTTAAGGAAAAGTTACTTAAGAGACAACCTGCACAAGAAGGCCACTCAGGCTCTCCTTTGTCCCCCTGAAAGCAAGAAATAAATCTCTCATGTGAAAGATACCCTCCCTGTATCAGGAGGTAAAGAGACATCCTCATCACCAGAGATAGGAAATTCAGGGCTGAGAAAGCTGTATAAATAACCCTTGCTACTTTTTACTAATTTTCTACCCCAGCCCAAATTGTTTAGAATTCCTTACTAATCAAAGACCCCAAAGTTAAATTTTCTTTGTCCTGTCAGTTCCTCTGATTTATTGGCTCTTTGCCTAAAAAGTACAAAAACCTGCCTGCTTTGGTCATTTCTTTGGTCTCAATGTAATTATTGGGCCTGTGTGCACACATAATAAAACTTGGGGTTTTTTCTCCTATTAGTCTGTCTCATGTCAATTTAATTCTCAGTCCAGCTGGAAGACTTTGAAAGATGGAGTAAGAATTTTTCCTTCCCTTCAATATATAAAATTAACCATTGCAAAGTCCTCAGTTCCTTGCTGCTATTGGTAGGAGGCCTCCCAGTTCCTTATAACCCCGAACTCTCTAGGGCTGCTTGAGTGTCATGACCATGGTAACCCACTTGCCCCAAAGCATGTGGTTCAAAACAGAAAGCCAGGAGGAAGCCTCAAAGTGTTTTATGACCTAGTTTCAGAAGTCACACACAGTCCCTGCCACCGTATGCTCTTGTTAGAAACAAGTCACTAAGTCCAGCCCTCTCATTGAGGGAGGAATTAACTTTCACTTCTTGGAGAAAGGAGTATCAAAGGATTTATAGGTATATTTTTAAACCATCACATCTGGAGAACTTTATTTTTTTTAATTTTTTTATGTTCATTTATTTTTGTGAGAGAGAGCGAGCAAGCGAGCGTAAGTGGGGAAGGGGCAGAGAGAGAGCAAGATGCAGAATCCAAAGCAGGCTCAGGCTTTGAGCTGTCACCACAGAGCCTGACACAGGGCTTGAACCGTGAGAACGGGCTGTGAGATCACGACCTGAGCCAAAGTCGGACACTCAACTGACTGAGCCACCAAGGCGCCCCTAGGGAACTTTAACAAATACTAACACCTATCTACCACTCCTAGCCCTTCTGATTTAATGGGTCTGGGATTTTTAAAAGCTCTCCAGGTGATTCCAATAGGTACACAAGGGTTTCTTCTATCATCTGGATCCACTCTTGTGTCTCTTGATGCTGTAAGCCCTTAACAAGAAAGCACATAGCCCTGTAATTTGTGTTTTGCCAGCCCTAATGTTGCACCATATCATGCACGTGGGTGTGAAAACTGCATGTGATAAAAAACTCAATTTCATGAAAGAAATTTTAAAAATTCAAAATACTTTTCTTACTGCAACAAAGCAATGTTTTATATAGAGACATGATACTTAACAGGAGAGCATTTAATAACTAGCATTTTCAAAACCATATGTATTCCAAAGCAAGGATTTAAAATAAAACCTGAGTGGCTCAGTCAGTTGGGCACCGGCCTCTTGATTTCAACTCAGGTCATGATCCCAGGGTTGTGGGATCGAGCCCCGCATCAGTGTGGAGCCTGCTTGGTTCTCTTTCTCTCTCCCTCTCCCTTTCCCCTGCTCATGCTCTCTCTCTCTCTCTCTCTTAAAAAAAAAAAAAAAAAGAAGAAGAAATAAAAAATAAAATAAATACAAAAGACTTTTAAGTATAAAGCCTAAAACTCACAAATAAAAGCACAAGCAAGCAATACTTTATCTTATAAAATATCAGATACTTACTGATAAATGTGACCAAGTCTGACTTTGGGGGTGTGATGGTTAGTTTTATTTATCAACTCGGCTAGGCTATAGTAACTAGTTATTTAATGAAACACTGATTTATATGTTTATGTGAAGGTATTTTGTAGGTGTGATTAACATGTACAATCAGTTGATCTTTGTTATAAAGTGGTAAAGAACTTGGTTGAATCATATCCTAGAGTTTCATGCCAAATAGAACTTACATGTGATGAACTTGGATATGTGGCTGAGGAGATTTCCAAGCAAAGTGTGGAAGATGTGGCTTGGTTTCTCCTTGCTGCTTATAATAAAATGCTAAAGGAAAGGGACAGATTGAGAAAGAATTGTCAAACCAAAAGGGACCAGCACTTGCTCTGAAAAATTCTCAGCCTATTCAGATAGCAAAAGATGAGAAAATGTGCTCTGGAGAGAACACCAAGGGTGTGGCTGGATAATAGATAATAGTTTGTTGAAGAGACTGGACATGTGATTTATGGATTCAATCAACCATCCTGGCAGAAGCCAGGAATAGTGATGGGGTCATTCAGGAAGGATCTGTGGAGGATCCTCATGCCTAATGCATAGGACTCCCATGAATTTCACCAGAAAACTGACAAACTTTTGAGAATTTTATACCAGCAAAAACACTATCAGCCTGTAGTGAGAGGGACAGAGAGAACACTACAGGAAGTCAGAGACACGAAGAGAAAATTCCATGTGAAGAAGGAGGAGGCAGAGACCGAAGTGATGTATCTGTAGGCCAAGGAAACCAAGGACTGCCCGCACACCACCAGAAGTTAGGAAGAGGCAAGGAAAGATCCCCTTCCAGGGCCTTCAGAGAATATGGTCTTGCTCACACCTTGATTTCAGACTTTTAGCCCCTGGAACCATGAGGGAATACATTTCTATTGTTTCAAGCCACCTAGTTTGTAAAACTTTGTTACATACAACAGCCCTACCAAGCAAATCCAGGAAGTACTGAAAAGAGCTACTGACTAAGCTGAAATCTCCCCTTGCCTTGAACCTCCCTATATTTTGTACCTGCTGAGGGAACAAAAGATAAATGTTCTAATCTAATAAACAATTAGATTAAATTAACTAAATAATTAAATAATTTCACTTAAAACTTGGCTTAAGACATATGTGAAAGTTCTATTACTTGCCATTTTGGCCTGTTTGCATCTGCCTAGATCTCTAACTTCCTCTCTTCCCTCTTTCCTGGTTGCAAAAATACCAAATAATACTTTTGCATGTGAAATCCAATAGAATAAACAACAGTGTTCTCTTGACAAACATCACTGCTCATTACTAAGGGATTGAAATTCTGCACGGACTTTGTTTACAGGCTCAGCTGCTAATTGTCAGCCAGTTTGCTCTGCACAGAGAACAACCAGAGCAGCGGGAACAACTGAAGCAGAAGCGCTACACTGATTTCGCTGACCCCCAGGGTGGCTGCTGGAAGCATTCTCAAATGATGAGGCCATAACACGGGCCTCCAAATCCCTAAAACCAAAATCACTGGGTCTCCATGGTCATCGGCCATTCCGGTCTCTGAGTTCATGCTCCGTTAATCAGGAGACTTCATTCAGCTCTTGGAAGAATCAGAATTGAGCTGCTTTTCACACCAATTTTGGTTCTTTAAAATGCAAGGAATTCTATTCATCAGCTTGATACCCATCCCACCAACCATGCATAGCTCCCTCTTACAAACAGCTGTTTCTTGGTAGGGCCGAGAGTAAGCACAACCAGAATTTAAAACAAAACAAAACAAAACAGAATGGGATAGTCTAATTAGAATAGAAAATATGAGCATGCCTGCCATATAGTAAAGGTAACTGTTTCCTGAAACTTTTCTCTCTTGTTTTTTCATACATGCTTGTGTACTGTGCAAGGGGGCAGTGGTCATTTTTAGACTAAAGGGGATTTAGAAATTATGATCATGCCCTAGACCTATGTTTTTCAGACTTTTAAAAACATGACCCCCAGATGGATACACAGTTTGGTTATGATCCAATACACATGAACACACCCTGGAGTTTCCCCAGTCAGAGGAGAGGAGGAAGGACACTCAGGGCAGAGAGAATGGAAAATGCAGGGTACGTGAAACAAATGGCAAGCCCGTGGAACTTGGTATGTTACAGGATTATCACATGGCATCATATGATATGGTTGAAACATGGGGTCACACAGCACAATGGTGGATCATGGAGTAAGGAAGGAAGGTAGTGACCATGCCATAGCGAGAATACCTTGGAGGTTATGCTAAAGGGTTCAGACATCATCCTGGAGTCATGGGAAATCGCTGAGGGGTCTTAAGCGGTAAGAAAACAATCAGATTTGCAACACAGCAGGGGCATTCTGTAAGGAGGACAAAGCCAATTGCTGAGATCGGGGGTGGTAAGCTGTTTCGAGGCAGTAAAATTCAACAGAACACTATTACTGTAGACCATGTAAGACATGGTGGAGACCTTAATTAAAGTGGTGGGAAAGCAGAGGAGAGAAAGGAAATAAGAGATGGTAGAGGCAGAAGTCAAGAGAATTTGGAGACTGGTGAAGAAGCAAGACATGTCTTGGATAACTCCCATCCTTCTCAACTGGGTGCCTGGGGGACATGGCAGTACTAGCCATCAGGACAGGAAAGGAGGAGGACAGCAACACTGTGAGCAGAGATAATAAGTTCAGTTTGGCCATATTGAATTAGTGTGCCTGGAGACACACAGGTGAATGAAGATGTTAGATAACTGCATTTGATAACCTCTTCCGTTTGGTTTCTAAGCTGAAGTGCAATCAAACAACCCAAGAAATATACAGGCTTTCAATCAACCCTCTCCTTTAAAGTCAGCAGGCCGTGGTTTCTACCATGGACCTTGGAGAAGTATTTCAAAAAGAAAGGATTTTTGCACCAAATGCAACACATTGTGGAAAAATTAGGGCACTGGTGCTGGTATCTTCAGATCTAGCTACTGCTGAGACTTGAGTAAATTGTCTTCGTGCCAGTATACGACAACCAAGGTTCATTTTGAGAGCCTGCATTAGTAGAAAAGAGTCAATGGGGCCACGCTGTGGTCTTGACCTCAGGAATTTGTCTCTCGACTCCAAGAAACCTGTTATTTTGTATACACCAAAAGGATTTTGTTAGGAACAATTCAGGCTCGAGCTCACCTAAAGGGAGTGGCTTTTATTCCTAAGGACAAGATATGCAGATCACCCTGGGATTTTGAGACCTGTCGACTAAGCACAGGCAGGTATGGTGCCAGGGCAAAGCACAGACGGAACTTGGATTTCAGCGCTAAACTTGGTGCTAGCGTATGTTATTGGGGAACAAGACTCCAGTTTAATCTATTGTCTGAAAGACCTCTGGAATTCCTTTAGCCGCTCAATGTTTTTAAATGACCACCATGTGTTTCTTCACCAAAGAAGAAAGTTTGAAACGCCTTTTTCAGTTAAATTACCTAGTAATAATTCTTTGGGTGGGTGTCCATGGCACAGGAGTCTGGAGGGTGGCAGAGGAGTGTTAGGGAGAAGACACTCTTGCCAAGATTTTTGGGGGGATAGAAGGTAGTGGGGAACATCACATAGACATCAGAAAAATTAAAATAAAAAATTAAAGTGTAAGAAGCAAAAATTTAGCATGCTTCTGGTTTCAAACACCATGCTTGGTTTTCATCCATGGTAGGGACAACAAAGTTATAATTCTGCTGACGTGGGTTAGATTTCATCCTCCTTTTCCAAGTTTATTACTCACTTCAAACCCTCTGCAGATTATTAAAGGGCCACCTGCCTCTGCCAATTGTGACAGGGTGCCTTGTAGAAAGTAGAGCAAACTGAAAATGCTAAGGTCTGCTTTTCAGCTCCAGCCCATTTAACAGAGCTAAGAAATCAAAGGCAGCAACTTGGCAAAACAGACTAGACTTGTGTTTCCCTAATCCAGCCCAGTCCTGAGTTTCTAGTGGCTTTTGCATGTCCCTCTGGCCACTCAAACCCCACATGCTTCCATTGTATTTGTCACCTCCCCCTTCTCACCTTACTGGCCACAACTTCTCCCCTTTGTCTCCGAGCCTACCCTTCCTGCATTCTCCTCATCCCACAAAAAGGAGATGTTTGAGTCTTAGTCACAGACCACTGACTCACTCTGAAACACCAATCTTTTACCCCTTGGTTTATGTTGGTGCTTTAGCAATGTCATGATCCTCAAGAGCATTGAAAACTGTGGGTGCTGGCACCTGTCAGGCTACAGCTGCCTACTCAACATCTTCATGAGGGTACCTCAAACTGACTGCAGGCATGACTGAATCTCTGCTCTCCTCCCCCCCCACCCCAAAGTGCTCCTCTTCCCCATCCCCTCATCTTAGAGGGCACACCGTCACCCCCTCAACTGCTCAAGCCAGGTTCATCCTCCCACTGACTTGTCTGCCCACCCAGCTGCCAAACTCCTTGAATCCCACCTTCCTAACAGTTTCAAATGCATTTTACCCCACTACCCTTGTCCTGCCTCAGCCCAGGCATTTTAGATTTCCTTTTGGAGTAAAGGTCTTATAACTGTTCTCACTCATTCCACTCTGACTGGGGCCTTCTGACTGAAGCCAGAGTGATCATTCTTGTTTGGAGCATGATGTTCTGTTCCTTTACATCGTTCAACAGCTTCCTTCGGTCCACGTGATACTTCCCGAGAGCCTCCATTACACGGCCAATTCTGACCGCTCTGATCCTGTCAGCTACAACTCAACAGCATACCTGTACTCTCACCTGCTACTGTTGCCCATAAACTTGTCTGCTCCTTCTTAGGCTTCTCAAATACCTTGATATTTTATTTTGCTTGCTCCTCATTGAGAAATTAAGAATTCTCAATCCTAACAATGTGACAGATTTAAAAAAAATGCTAATCTGAAAGCCTATGTTTGTAAAGGGTATATACCCAGAGTAGATGGCCTTTGTTTGGCAGAATGACTGGCTGAAGTTTATAAAATGAAAAAGCAGCAGCAGGGTTGAGTTAAAGATTGGGAAAGTCAAACTGTTGGACATACTAGAGTAAGGGCAATTATGGGTTTCAAAGGAGAGTTTGATGGAGAGCGAGTGAGGGCTCTGAGAAAGGAGAGGAGGGGATATGTGAGGAGAGTACAATAGTGAAAGAAGGCCCGGTATCAGGTGACATGCTGTGGCTAGAGAAGAAACACATCCACTGAGTGATTCCCAGTGATGAGGTTGGCCAAGGGATTCTTGAGAACTGGAGTACCCAAGATTCCATTTTATATGACTTGTCTTGACTATTCTGAGCTGTGATACCCCTGTGTTCCCCCTGAACCCCCCATGGAAATCTGTCACAGGAGCACTCTGGGGTAGTGTAAAAGAGTACTCCAAGCTAGAGGTGATACAGGAAGGAAGAAATCACAGGTGGTATGGAGAGAAGACAGCAGCCAACAGGGTCCAGGGGGTAACAGGGCAACAGGCCACAGTGTGGACTGACCACAAGAAAGTGAGATGCAGAGAACTGCCCAGGCATCTTGGTAAGCATGTTAAATTTTCTACTGCCTGAGAGACTGTGTCCCAGGGAAGTTCACCTGACATCAAAGGGAAAAGAGACACAGCACCTAGAAGGCAGAAAGTTGGGGGATTTCCAGGCAGCTGACCCTGAGATTAAGGTTATCGCTCATTCAATAAAGTTATAAGATTGCAGTGAAGTACATAAATGCTCTTGAGTAGGTAAATAAATTCAGTAAGGACTATGTTAGATGTAAGTTAAAATGATTACACTTTTGGAAGGGGGGTGGTAAAACTCACATTGGATTGTAGAGATAATGTAATGTTACCAAAGTACTGGTGATAACTTGAAAAGAAAAGATTGGTCTCTAGCCTCTGGATTCTGAGACTAAGGTGTATTGTCTCCAAAAGGTCAGAGAAATAATGATATAGTTTTGATTCAAATTACAGTGAAACAAAGAGTAAAGTGATTGGAAGAGAAGAGGGAGAGGCTGATTACCACTGTCCTAGAATCTTCACAATTTCTAATCAAGAAATTCAGTAAACTAAGTAAAATCTACCTTATATCTTACATAATAGAATTTACAGAATAAACAGGTAAAAGTCATCAAGCTGAAGATGTCACAATTCAGAACGTATTCTAATGCCGAAAGAAATCATTTCAGACATAAAATGTATTTCCAAAGCCTAAAAAAATATGCTTTCACATACAGACCCAACAACGATATGTGAGAACATTTGGTGCTTACTGCACAGTCACTGGAGTTTTATAAAGACTAACATCTTGCTAGGACCTCAGTGCTAATCAGAATTTGCGAAAGCAGTGTGAATAAATACGTATATGAAATATTAATATATCCTGATTCCAAAGGCAGAAGTAACATCCCGGAAATTTCTGGGTTCGAGAATTGCAAACTACTTGCTAATTAACTTGGATATATTAGGATAAGTTAGGATATGCTACAGTGATAATTCCAAAATTCACAGTGGTGTAACAACAAAAGATTCTCTTACTCAAAGTCTTTAGCAGATCTCGAAGACTGGGCAGGGTTGCTGTTCTCCACGTGTTGGCACAGTTTTCCACACTGCTTAGATTTTTTGGTTTCTCCATCCCAACATACACTCCCACGATTACTGTGGTCTAGGAAGAGAATATGGAACATCATAGACTGGCTTCCATCCATAACTCACATTTCAGTCACATGACTACATGTAACTTCAAGAGGGCATGTGCCCCCAACCACAAGAAAAAAGATCGGAAATCCTGGTGGCAAATATTAGTAATGTCTACCACACATACATAGCAGATCTTTAGATTTTACTTGTATTCCTATAGGAAGGATACAATGACAATGTCTCCAGGTATTTCTAAGCATAAGAAGCTTTTTCCCATCCTCTTCCCACTTGTTTCCTGCTTCAGCATGGTATGACCAAAAAAAAAAAAGGAATAAAAAACAGATGTCAAATGCACTATTTATTTTAATCCAACCCACATTACCAGTGAAGGGCTCTGAGTTTTCTTCTCTCTACTGTCGGGTTTCTCAACTTCGGCGTTATCAACATTTTGGGCCAGATCATTCTTGGGGGCTGTCCTCTGTTGCAGGACATTTAGCAGCCTCCCTGGTCTCCACTTCCTAGATGCCAAGAGCATCCCTCCCACTACAGTTGTCAAACCAAAAATGTCTCCAGATGTTGTTAAATATCCCGGGGAGGTGAAATTGAGAACTGGTTGAGAAGTGCTTTTCTATTTGCATTCCTTGACCACTATGAAGGGTTCAGATCCTCCAACACATGAAATAGCCCAGTATGAGCATGGGTAGTAATAGACCAAAAATAATGCTTTTTCTCCCAGATCCCAGATCTATCACTGAGACTTTGGGCAAGGCTCCGAACCCCTCCTTTATTGTATCTATAAAATGGGGAGAAGAATGCTACCTGGGTCACAAGCTTATTGTAAGAATTAAATGAGACAATAAATAACTCATCCTTTTCTCTCTGTTTTGGAAAACTACTTCTGTATAAACCCAGTTCCCGTATATACATGGAATCTATTTCTGGACTTTCTGCCCTTTCTCATGTGTCTCTTTGCTTATTCTTGGGAGAGTTCCTTCCCTTGTTGATTAAGCACTGTTATTATTAAGTCCCGTATTACCTATAGGTGTCTTGTCTGGGAAACTTGGCCATCAGGAAAGGGACTGGAAACTGAGAAGTGAAGAAAAAATCCTTCAGAAGCTCTGCACTAAAGTTCAGATACTTTTCTCACTGGGAAATCCCCCAAGGTTATCAAGAGAGTTCATAAACTATTAATTCTTTAGCCCCTGCACCATCTGGAGCCTCACACGCAGGTACAGGCACCCAGTAAATGGTTGCTGAGGGACTAAATGACCAATTTCAGACATAAGTCAAACAAGCTTATCATTACTGGGTTCCCCCAAACAACCTTAGGTTAGAAGTCCCAAATTAGGTGTAATGAGGACAGGAAAGGTATTAATACGGGCAGAACTGGCACCAGCAATAAGTGACGGGTGACAGTCTGACATTAAAAGAGGAAATTAAATGGCAAACATTAATTAAAAAATAAAAACCACATGCTCTGGAGAGTAAGCAGCCCCACATATCACAATAACCCCTTGGCTGCATCACACTGTCAGTGCATAATAATTGACATTCCTAATAATGACTCTGACATTTTAAAAAATGCTAATTTCTGTTCAGCATGTTCTATTTTAAAAAATTCAGAGTACTGTGTAAAGCAGTTGAGAAAGATTTCCATCATAGACTTATAAAATATGTAATTTGCAATATACCTTAGAGATTAGCCAATCTGGTTTCTAGGCGCCCAGAGAAGAAGTGGAACTAAAGCCTTAGTTGGCTGACTTGATGGCAAGCTCTTCTTCCACAATGGCACATCTTAAAAAATATAAACATATTTCTTAATTAAAATTGCCAAATTTAATATTTGGAAACTCAATAAGGATGTACTTCAACTATACCGAATTTTCCTGCACTGAGTTACTAATCAACTGATCCTTACTGAGCTTCTGTGTTTCTAAAAAAAAAAAAAAAAAATAGTTTACATCTGGTAGGTGTGTCAAAGAAGAGAGAAAGCATGATGCCTGACTCAAGTGACTAAGCCGTCTGGAAGGGAAGGAACAATTTACATGTAAGAAATCAGAGCAATGCAAAGCAGTGTGGGGTGTGGCAACGAGTCTTAGGATGTGGAAACTAACTCTAGGTGCTCTGGAAATTGAGATATAAGAAACATCAACCCATGGCAAATGGTCAAGGATGCACAGAGGTAAGGTGGCACAGGTCACCCATGTTGGACCCAGAGAATATACAGACTTTGGAAAAGAAAACAAAGATGCCTCAGATGCAAAGAACAAGATGAGAAAACACTTGAAAGGGATGGAAGCCTCAAGCACGTTTTCTAAAGCATTCATTTGTACGGGTTATCTCACAAGTACGAGTTATTTATGAAGAAGTAGGAGATGGTGGTTACAGGAAATATTAAAAATTTAGCCTGCCCTGAAAAATCTAAGTTGAAGGGAGGGGAGAATACAGAAAATGGCCCAATTATTCTAGAGTAGCACTGTCTGATAAAAATATAATGCATACCACACATGTAGTTTAAAATTCTCTAGTAGCCCCATTAAGAAAAGCAAAATGCAGCAGATTATAGGCATACCTCAGAGACACTACAGGTTCAGTTCCAGATTACCACGATAAAGCAAAGATCACAATACAGTGAGTCAAATACATGTTTCGGTTTCCCAGTACGTATTAAAGTTATGTCTACACTATACTGTAGTCTATTAAGTATGCAACAGCATTATGTCTAAGAAAGTACAAAGCTTAATGGAAACATACTTTATTGTTAAAAATTGCTAGCCATCCTATGAGCTTTTGGTGAGTCATAATCACTGATCACAGATCACCATAACAAATAGAATAATAATGAAAAAGTTTGAAATATTGTGAGAATTACCAAACTGTGCCACAGAGACACAAGCCAAGCAAATTCTGTTGGAAAAATGGCATCAAAAGACTTCTCAGTGCAGGGTTGCCATAAAACTTCACTTTGTGAAACATACAATATCTGTGAAGCACAGTAAAACGAAGTATGCCTGTAAATTGATTTTAAAAATGTATTTTCTCGGGACGCCTGGGTCCCCGCTCTCTCTCTCTCAAAAATAAGTAAACATTAAAAAAATAAAAATAAAAATATATCTTCTCAAATTTGATATATTCAAAATGTTATTTCAATATACAATACTCAACATACAAAAACTATTGAGATACTTGACATTCTTTTACTCATACTAAGTCTCTGACATTCAATGTGTATTTCTTTTTTTTTAAGTTTATTTATTTGTTTTGAGAGAGAGTGAACACAGGCGTGTGCACACACAGGTGTGTGCATGAGCTGGGGAGGGGCAGAGAGAGAGGGAGAGACAGAATCCCAAGCGGGCTCCATGCTGTCAGTGCAGAGCCTGACGTGGGGCTTGATCCCACAAACTGTGAGATCGTGACCTGAGCCAAGATGAAGAGCCAGACGCTTAAGGAATGAGCCACCGGGGCACCCCATAAGGTGTATTTCACACTTAGAGCATATCTCAATTTGGATGCTAAATTCATCAGAAACATCTGATCTACACTTAGATATTATATAATTTTTAATTGAAAAGATGAATTCATATACCCAAGTTGTTCCAAACATACTTAAAAGTTTTCCAGTAAATGAATCAAATACCAAAAATCATTTTGCTAATGTTCACATCCATAGTAACAAACTGCTTCAGTTTTAAATCTAAATGTCAAGCAATTAAAATGAAATAAAGGCTCAATTCCTCAGGCCTACAGAACAAATTCCAAGGGTTCAATCATACATGCGATTACTGGCTACGTGTGAGGCTGTGCAGGTCTAGAGGTGAGTTTCAGGGATGGGAGGCAGGGTTGCCAGGTGACAGGAGGCCCACGGATGGCAGACTGTGAGTACTCGGAGGGAAAATGTGTATGCACTAGTACAGAGCACAGAGCCACTCTATACTAGCTGCCAAGAAAGAAGAAGATACCATGATGAAAACAGAGTTCTAGGGAGACTAATTTATAACAGAATAGCGAAATCAAAACAGGGAAAAAAAATACAACAAAGTCAGGGAGACAAATGGACAGTTTATCACAGTGAATAAGCTCTGAAATAAGGAGGTCTGGAGGTGGAGGCAGGACGAAAGAATGAGGCAGAAGCAATGATGTGAGAAGCTGTTTGCTGGCTAGAAGAACTGACAAGACTGAGGAATAGGTGGGACAAAGAAGAACCCTGGCTCAAGTCCAGAGTGGTTTTCAGGAGCTCATAGACTTTTTTTTTTTTTAATCTTTTTTATTTTTTTGTTATCATTATTTTTTTTAACATTTATTTTTGAGACAGAGAGAGACAGAGCATGAACGGGGGAGGGTCAGAGAGAGGGAGACACAGAATCTGAAACAGGCTCCAGGCTCTGAGCCGTCAGCACAGAGCCCGACGTGGGGCCCGAACTCATGGACCGCAAGATCATGACCTGAGCCAAAATCGGACTCCCAACCGACTGAGCCACCCAGGCGCCCCTCATAGACTTGTTTTAAAAGAACATTTCTGTGACTTTGCTTCTATCTATCTATCTATCTATCTATCTATCTATCTATCTTGAAGTAATTTCTACAACATACTCTACTGACTGAGTCAGCCAGGTGCCCCTGGACTTCACAGATTCTTGAGATAACAGTTGAACTCTTGGGAATGTAATGGGTCAATTATTATGGAGAACAAGAGTTGAGGAGGGTGGGTGGCGGGGGAAGAAGGGGAGCAGACAGGAGAGAAAGGGAGGGAAGGGGAAAGGAGACAGAAAAAGAGGCTATAAATTTTAAATTTATTATTTACCAATAAATAGATGATAGGTCAAACCATTTGAGCGAGATCACCCAGGGAGGTCTGTAGGGTGAAAAGAAAAGGGGCCACCCAGGAACAATACATTTCTAGGGACAGAGAAGTCTTCAAAGGAATGCTTCCAATGGGCAAAGAGACTGAACCAGACAGGTGAGCTCTGTTCCATGGCCTTATTCACTCAGCCAACATTTATTCAGACAAAGGCCTAGGTGTTCACATGCTAGATACAAGCCAGGTGGGATGCCCTGGAAGGGTGCACTGCTAGGCTCGCAGCCAGGACTGAACTCCAGATGGCCTGCCTGCAGCAGCGCCTCTGTCCTACACCACAATAGGAGTCCTGTACAGTGTCACCGACAGTGTTCTGGCCTTGGCAATAGATCAGTCTAAATTCTATCCTGTTTCCTTGAAGTTTCATTCGCCGTTTATAAAAATGTTCTTCAAGGAAGATCTTACTTTTCCTAACAATAACAAAGTAAATAGATTCCTATCTTGGAAAAGACAAGTTGGGGCTGGGTGGAGATGGGGTAATGGAGATATCTTCCTGTACATACTAGTGACGGTGCCGGAGGCAGTGTAGGAGTTCAGGGAGGGAAGTTGGGGTTGATCTCTCACCCATACGCTGTTGCCATGAGATGGGGGTAGAGGCAGAGAAAAAACATAAATTACGATGCAAGAAAGTTCAGAAGACATTTAGTTCGATATGAACTGATGATACAGTATACCATTTAACTTTTGAAAGGAGTAGTGCTCAAATTGAATTAGGATAGAAAGGTCTAACTTTGTAACTTCTCTTTCCATAGAAACGTCACAGTATTTTCCATGAAGGATCAAAAGGACCACCATATTTTTACCTGCTCGAACAACACATTTTTAACGCTACTCTGGCAAACAACTGCAATTTTATATTTGTTAGTTATGACACCTCTATTTCCCTGCCCTTGTAATTTGAAGGACAACGCAGTATTCTGAGTTCAAACCATGAAATATAATAGAGAAAATTACCCATTTTAGAAACATAATTCTTTCTATTGCATAATTCACTTAAAAAAAAAAAGACCTTTAAGGAAGAATTTACTCATTAAATCTAACCATTTGCACAAAACAATGCTCTCCCTCAATTCAATCCTTAGCTCTCTCCTCCTAAATTTTTCATAAAAGATAGAACTTGGTCTCATTAACTTCACACTTCTCTCAATGACATTCAAGATTCTGAAATCTGAGAACCATGGAATGCACAATAAGGAAAAGCAGTCGCCTGGAGTGTCTTTCTTTCTCCTCCATCTGACATCTCCTATACGTCATCCATGTGCCAGTTGAAACACCAACTCTGGGAAAATAGAGTTGCCTCACATGAATTTCTCTGTGCCCTTACAACACCCCTCCTCTCTTAGAGAAATCTGCTTGCATTTTTCTTACGCATGAACACATCTGCCTGTGGAAGTCCTTCAGGGCAGGGTGGATATCACGCATATCTTTATATATCCGGAGATTAGCCCACAAACTGGTGTAGGAAGCACACAAAAAACACTTGTGTAAGAAATAAAGAATGAGGGGCGCCTGGGTGGCTCAGTCGGTTGAGCGGCCGACTTCGGCTCAAGTCATGATCTCGCGGTCGGTGAGTTCGAGCCCCACGTTGGGCTCTGTGCTGACAGCTCAGAGCCTGGAGCCTGTTTCAGATTCTGTGTCTCCCTCTCTCTGACCCTCCCCTGCTCATGCTCTGTCTCTCCCTGTCTCAAAAATAAATTTAAAAAAATTTTTTTTTTAACATTTATTTATTTTTGAGACAGAGAGAGACAGAGCATGAACGGGGGAGGGGCAGAGAGAGGGAGACACAGAATCTGAAACAGACTCCAGGCTCTGAGCTATCAGCACAGAGCCTGACGCGGGGCTCGAACTCACGGACCGCGAGATCATGACCTGAGCCGAAGTCGGCCGCTTAACCGACTGAGCCACCCAGGCGCCCCTCTCAAAAATAAATTTAAAAAAAAAGTTAAAAAAAAATAAAAAAAGAAATAAAGAATGAATATACAAATGAGCAAGAGAATGAATGAATTACAAGAAATGGGTTCAGAGCTGGAATTCTTAGCTCTATTACCTTGAGCAAGTCATTCCACCTCTCTGAGCTTTCATTTCCTTATCATGAGAAAGAGAAATAGTGGATTTCCTGGTGGACTTCTCAGGGAGCTGGGTATCATCACATATAATAATGTGTGGGAAAGCTCCTGATAAATGGGAAACTGCTACGCAAATGTTAGTTATTGTCTAGTGCCTGCATAAAGACATACAAGCCCAGCCAAGTGTAGAATAGGGAGGGGGAACAAATTCCATACATCTGGGACTGGTGTCATTGTTGACCCAGATCCCAAAACAAAATCCTAAGAAACATCCTCGACTCCTCCTTCTCCTTCACTCCGAACACCCAAATAGAACCAGTATCACCTCTTTCACCATCACTGGGCACAATACAGATAAGAACCACTATAAATTCAAGACTCCACTCCTCCTGGTAGCAGCAAGTCTACTTCCTCCCTCTACATCACATCTTCCCATAATTGACCATGACCTCCAGGGATTACCCAATCCAAGGAGTGGGATCGGGGTGGGAAGGATGGCTTTGCTTCTTCATGTAAGTGGAGGACCAACTAGAGAATTGGTATCTGACAGAGTTCTCATACAATTTTGCTGTTGTGAACAGGTCCTGTACAGTTGACTGCTGCTGGAAAGACTGGTCAAGCACCCATCTCAGGTTCTGAGGAGTGCCACATCCTGTACCACAACAGACCAGGAAGTTAGGCCTGAAGGAGCCTCCAGCACTGTCGCAGACTGTGCCCAAACCAGCCCTTCTCCATAAACTCCAAAACCGTCGTCTCGGGGGCTACTCAGCAGCCCCCTTTCTTCAGTCATTATATTCACAAGATGTCACTGCCCACCTTACCCCTAGTTCTCAAAGAGGTCTTTTTGGCCTATGTTTACAGGTCTCCTTAACGTTGAATCTTGGGAAGCAGTATGGTGTTCTAGTATCTTTTCCCATACTGAACAGTGAATGCCTTCTCCTCTTAATATTTACACAAACAAAGGAATTCAGTAGATTTTACAGAACAATGAAGATCAGTTGCAAGGTCACCACCCACCACAGGCACTCCATTCAATGTCTGCCTTAACAGGCAATCTGTTACACAAGCAGTCACAAAGTTCTGCCATTTTGATTTCAAAGTATTTCTCAATTCCATTAATTTTCTTGGCCACTACCTTGTTCAGGCCACATCTTTCATTTGGATTATTCTGGCAGCTTCCTAACGCCACCCGCCTTTGTTACTGCACTCCAATCCACTCTCCAGATGGTAGCCAGAGTACTCTTTCCAAACACAAATCAGATCACGTCACCTCTTTGTTTAAAACAAGTCCAGTGCTTCTCATTGTCCTCCTAGTGAACCCTTGACGTAATTTTACAAGACCTTCGTCATCTGGTCTCTACTTACTTCTCAAGCTTTCTATGTGATTTTCCCCTGCCTTCCCTACCACCCACCTGTCCCTTTCCTTCTCTCCTAGTCCTATCCTCCTAATTTACTTGCCCTTTTTGGCAAAGACTTTTCTCCCTTTCCCTCCCTCCCTCCCTCCCTCTCTCTCTCTCTCTCCCCCTCTCACCTTCCCTCCCCCATCTCTCACTTCCCAGCCTTTCCCATTCTTGTTCCCCAGCTTGAAGTAATCTTCCTTCCATTCTTTACTGGTATACTTCCTACTTCTCCTTCATGTCACAAATTAAAGCCACTTCATTGAAACTCTTTGTGGATTCTCCAAGACTAGACTAGAGTCATGTCTTTCATGCTCCCTTAACTATTGAACTAACTGTATTGCATTATCACATCCATCATGTTGGTATTGTAATCGTCCATCTCATTTGTTCTATCATTTTGTGTTTCCCACCTAGAAGGGAAGTTCATTGAGAGCAGGGGCTTTGTAAGAGTTTAATCCATAGGAGGTACAGAATAAAAACATCACATAAATGAATGAAACCTAATAAAATATAGTATCAGAAATAACTGAACTATTAAGTAGAGTGGTGGTAATAAATAACCTTTGCTAGGGCACAAATACAATTCGACCTATATTTTACCTTCTTGAACTTTAAATCTAAAAAAGATAACTAGAAAAAAAATTTAAAAAGATAACTAGAGGGGCACCTAGGTGGCTCAGTTGGTTACACATCCAACTCTTGGTTTCAGCTCAGGTCATGATCTCGTGGTTTGTGAGTTTGAGACCCAAGTCGGGCTCCGTGCTGACAGTGCAGACCCTGCTTGGGATTCTCTCTCTCTCTCTCTCTCTCTCTCTCTCTCTCTCCCTCTCTCTCTGCCCTTCCCCTACTCATGCGTGTGCACACGCGCTCTCTCTCCCAAAATAAATAAATAAACTTAAAAAATGATAACTAGAAAGACAGATGGCAATAATCCCAGCATACAGATCTTTATATGAAAATAGTGTTTTTATTGTTAGAATGAATTTTATTATGATTATAAGAGATGTTAACATAAGGAGACGTTGGGGGAATAGTACACTGGAACTCCGTCCTATTTTTGCAACCCTTAAGAAGTCTAAAATGATGTAAAAAGTTTTTAAATATGATTTTATACTGTATGCATTCTTCCCTTCTTAGCTATATAATCCTCTTCAAAAGAATTCCACAAGTATGTCAAGCCAAGTGATGAGAATCTTAATATTTTCTGAAATTAATGTTGATTATGGATTTAAATTTTTTTTAGTGTTTATTCATTTTTGAGAGACAGAGAGAGTCAGAGTATGAGCAGGGAAGGGGCAGAGAGAGAGGGAGACACAGAATCCGAAGCAGGCTCCAGGCACTGAGCTGTCAGCACAGAGCCCGACGCGGGGCTCAAACTCAAGAGCTGTGAGATCATGACCTGAGCCAAAGTTGGATGCCTACCCGACTGAGCCACCCAGGCGTCCCAATCATGGATTTTAGATATATATTCAGAGTGTCTAAAATATTCTATTCATTGCATTACTAAAGGTGTCATAGTAAGTTTGGTCTACTATAACTTTCTCTTCTTACTACAAAGAATAAAGGAGATATAGAAAATTAGGATATTTTACCATAAGCAGCTTTGATTCTCAAAACTTCATCATGTCTACAATGACTGAAATATTATTTTTAGGTAAGAAACTACTACATAAATGTAGTTGAAATACACTACAATCACACCACAGTTCAGTAATAAGTTATGTGTCTCAATTACAGAAAATCCTTAAAAGAGAGAGAAAGAAAAATCTTATGGAAAGTGAAGTTCCATGGTGAGGGTATTAGCTTGATAAAGGCCAGTAAAGCAGGAATAAAAGTGTCTAATTTCTTGTTTTCATTATGTTTTAAAACACTTGTTCAGAAAATGCTGCTAACAAATTAACCCTCTCTTATACAGCTGACATATAGTTATAACCTATGACATGAACATAACAGGGAATAAGAATATTTAATATAATTTATTATCTATTTAGCCTAGTTATTTTAAAAGGTGTTTATTCCAGTTCTCTTTTAGTCTGCTACAAATTTATATAGTCACATAACCAGGCCACGTTAAACTAATGTAAAGTGATATTAAATGGGGCTTTTCTTAATCAGCTCGGGGCCCATGAAACTCCAAGAGCTGAGGTCCACGGGTGTCTAGTGCCTCGTCATCATAAAGACAGGTGATGACTTAGTCATCTAAGTGACTGGTTCAGTGACCACCAGCTACCTCCAGCTTATTTAGGAGAATACTAGAAAAATAAGAAGAGATGCAATTTTTCAAAGTAAGAAGAAATGAGGGCATCCTGGCATTTTTCTTTTCTTTGTCATGGGGACATTCTCTCCTCCTTCAAACTAGGTCAAGGGGGTAGCAAGAAACTGTTTTGGGAAGACACGAGGACAGGACTAGGAGTGAAGGAAAGGGACAGGTAGGTGGCAGGGAAGGCAAGGGAAGATCACATAAGGCTGGAGAAGTAAGTAGAGGCCAGATGATGAAGGTCTTGTAAAATTACGTCAAGGGTTCACTAGGAGGGCAATGAGAAGCACTGGACTTGTTTTAAACAAAGAGGTGACGTGATCTGATTTGTGTTTGGAAAGAGTACTCTGGCTACCATCTGGAGAGTGGATTGGAGTGCAGTAACAAAGGCGGGTGGCGTTAGGAAGCTGCCAGAATAATCCAAGTGAAAGATGTGGCCTGAACAAGGTAGTGGCCAAGAAAATTAATGGAATTGAGAAATACTTTGAAATCAAAATGGCAGAACTTTGTGACTGCTTGTGTAACAGATTGCCTGTTAAGGCAGACATTGAATGGAGTGCCTGTGGTGGGTGGTGACCTTGCAACTGATCTTCATTGTTCTGCAAAATCTACTGAATTCCTTTGTTTGTGTAAATATTAAGAGGAGAAGGCATCCACTGTTCAGTATGGGAAAAGATACTAGATACTGCTTCCCAAGATTCAAAAGCCAGGAGTTAAAGAAGTCAGAAGAAGTCATTTCTCACCTTGATCGTGAAATGTGGCACTGCTGAGGCCTCCAGAAAGATCTCCAAAAAGCTCATACACACAAGCTGTGAAATAGCGAACCTCCATTTAGGATGTGCTTCTGTGACAGAGGTACCAACAGCTACCAATGCAGAGGGACTGCTCTATCCCGCTAGTCTCCGTGTCAGGCGCCGGCCAGGACAGCAGAGCACAGGAAGGTCCAGAATGCAGCCTATTCCTCTTCCTTGCTGCTGCTCTGCAGAACTGGGGGCCAGGCCAGAGCTGGGAAGAGGGGGAAAGTTTTGAATTGAATGAGAGATTAATGTTTTAACAGTTTACATTTTGAAAACATAAATGCATTCATCTTGTAAAAAACAAAACACTATAAAAAGATCACTGATGAAAAATCTGGCTACCACCACTGTGTTTCAATCACCTAATTCTCCAAAGAAGTAATTACTTTTGTTAGTTTCTGAACTACTTTCTTATGGCTACTGCAACACAGTACCACAAACTCAGGATCTTAAAACAACAGAAATTCATTTTCTCAAAGTTCTGGTGGCCAGAAGTCTGAACTCAGTATCACTGAGAGGAAATCAAGATGTCGCCTGAGCCACGCTCACTCCAGAGGTCTCTAAAGGAAACTGCTCCTTGCATCTTCCAGCTTCTGGCATCCCTTGACTTGTGGCTGCCTCACTACAATGTCTGCCTCCCTGGCCACAGAGCCTTCTCCTCTTCTGTGTATAATCACTCTCTGCTTCTGTCTTACAAATGTGCTTGTGAGGGCATTTAGAGCCCACCTGCATAATCCAGATGATCTCCTTAACTTAATCACATCTTTTGCCATAGAAATGCCATCGTAGATTCTAGATTCCATAGTGGCCATTACTTAGCCTCCCAAAGTTTCCTATGCAGCTGTCCAGATATATGCAAATGTAAGCACGCTGGAAAACATACTCACATTTTTTCAGTCTCTACCACAAAAGGTAATTCACCACACATATCCTGTATCTTGCTTTCCTGACTGAACAAAAATGTTGATATCTTTCCATGTCACTGCATAGAGAGCAACCTCCATTTGTACAGGTACGTAGAACACCACTGAATGGAAGCGTGCAATTTATTTAACCAATTCCATTCAGTTCTCATTTTTTTGACATTACTAAAATGGCAAAGTAAACAACTGTGTACATGTGCACACACATGCATACACATACATACAAGTTTGCAAATATATCTCAGGAATTTTAAAAATTCCTAGAAGTAGAATTTCTTTGTCAAAGGGCATGTGCGTTTGGGTTTTTTCTTTTTCAAGTATAATTAACATCCTGTTATATTAGTTTCATGCGTACAATAATTCCACAATTCTATACATTACTCAGTGCTCATTAAAATAAGTGTATTCTTAATCCCCTTCACCTGTTTCACCCATCCCCTCACCCACCTCTCAAGTGGCAACCACCAGTTTGTTCTCTATAGTTAAGAGTCTGAGGTTTGGTCTCTTTTATCTTTGTTCATTTTTGCTTTTAAAATTCCACACGAGAGAAATCATATGGTATTTGTCTTTCGCTGACTTATTTCACTTAGCATAGTACCCTCTAGATCCATCCATGTTGTTGCAAATGGCAAGATTTCATCCTTTCTTATGGCCGAGTAATATTCCATTGTATATACGCACCACATCTTCTTTATTCACCTACCAATGGACACTTGGGTTATTTCCATACTTTGGCTATTGTAAATAATGCTGCAATAAACATAAGGATGCACGTATCTTTTTGAAACAGTGTTTCTGTTTTCTTTGGGTAAATACCCAGTAGTGGAATTACTAGACTGTATGGTAATTGTATTTTTAAATTTTTGAGGACCCTCCATACTATTTCCACAGTGGCTGCATCAGCTCGCATTCCCACCAAGAGTGCACAAGGTTTCCTTTTCCTCCATATCCTGGTCAACACTTGTTATTTCTTGTATTTTTGATTTGAGCTATTCTGACAGGTGTGAAGTAATATCTCACTGTTGTTGTGACTTTCATTTTCCTGATGATTAGTGATGTTGAACACCTTTTCATGTGTCTGTTGGCCATCTGTATGTCTTCTTTGGAAAAAATGTCTGTTCATTCCTCTGCCCATATTTAATTGGATTATTTGTATGTTTTGGTTAAGTTCTTCATATAGATTGGGTATTAACCCTTTATTGGATATATCATTTGCAAATATCTTCTCCCATTCAGTAGGTCATCTTTTCATTTTATGATGGTTTCCTTCACTGTACAAAACCTTTTATTTTGGAATAGTCTCAATAGTTTAATTTTGCTTTTGTTTCCCTTGCCAAAGAAGACATATCTAGAAAAATGTTTCCACGGCTGATGTCAAGAGTCACTGCCAGTGTTTTCTTCTAGAATTTTATGGCTTCAGAGCTCACATTTAAGTCTTTAGCCCATTTTGAGTTTATTTTTGTGTATGGTGTAAGAAAATGGTCAAGTATCATTCTTTTGCATGTAGCTGTCCAGTTTTCCCAATACCATTTGAAGAGACTGTTTTTTTTCCCATTGTTTATTTTTGCCTTTGTCATAGATTAGTTGACCATAAAAATGTGGGCTTATTTCTGGACTGTATTCTGTTCCATTCATCTGTGTGTCTCTTTTTGTGCCAGTACCATAGTTTTTGCATTATCATAGCTTTGTAGTATATCTTGAAATCTAGGATTGTGACATCTCCAGTGTTGTTCTTCTTATTCAAGATTGCTTTGGCTATTTAGCGTCTGTGGTTCCATAAAAATGTTAGGACTATTTGTTCTAGTTCTGTGAAAAATGTTGTTGGTATTTTGATAGGAATTGAATTAAATTTGTAGATTGCTTTGGATAGTATGGACCTTTTAACAATATTGGTTCTCCCAATCTGAGCATGGCATGTCTTTCCATTTGTTTGTGTCATCTTTAATTGCTTTCATCAATGTTTCTATAGTTTTTGGCATAAAGGTCTTTCAAACTCCTTGGTTAAGATTATTCCTAGGTATTTTATTCTTTCTGGTGCAATTGTAAATGGGACTGTTTTCTTAATTTCTCTTCCTGCTACTTCATTATCAATGTATCAATTATCAATGTATCTCAAAATGCAACAGATTTTCTGTATATTGATTTTATATCCTGCAACTCTGCTGAATTCATTTATCAGTTCTATTAGATTTTTGGTGCTCTTTAAGCATTTTCTGTATATAGTGTCATGTCATCTGTAGTGTTGACCATGTCATCTCCACAAATCCCCATGTGTTCAACAACCCCAAAGCTCTCTGAACTCATTCCTTTTGGGTTTTTATGGAGGCTCTGTGACATAGGCATGATTAATTAAAGCACTGGTCCTTGGTAATTGAACAAAATCTACAGCCCGTCTCTCCCTCCCTGGAAATCAGTAGGGGGGACTGAAAATTCCAACCCTCTAATCACCTAGTTGGCTCCACTGACATTCTTAAGTCCAAAAGTCACCTCATTAACACAACAAAAAAACCCTTCATCATTCTCATCACAGGAAATTCCAAGGGTTTGGAATTGGAAGCACAGAAGCTCTGTGCCAGAAATGGGGACAAAGACCAAATATATATATATTTCTTACTACAGAATGCAAGATCACAACAAGGAGTTTTAAGTCAAAGATAATAATAATGGTAACGTTAAAATAACAATACCGACACTTATTGAGAGTTTACTACATGTCAGGTGTTTCCTAAACATTTTATATGTATACTGTCATTTATAGTCCCCATTTTACAATGGAAACTAAGGAATCCAACTTGTGGCAAAAAACCTGTGTGATTTTTCAGGCCCAACCAGAGAATTACAAAGGCCTTACCTCGCAGTCCCCAAAGGGAAAAGGAAAGCTATCTTCACACCAGACAGTGCACAACCAATCCACTGCAACTCTCTGAAGGGACTTGCAGCCCAGAACTCACCTACATGGTTTCTGTATCTCGCCTGCTGTGAATAATGATGCAGTGAAAATGGGACTGCAGATGTCTCTTTGAGAGAGTGATTTTATATCATTTGGATATAAATTCCCGGAGGTGGGGATTGCTGGATCATATGATTTTTAAATTTTTAATTAATTTCTGTTTTTAATGTTTTGTTGATCCTCCATACTATCTTCCATAGTGGATGTACCAATTTATGCTCCCACCAACAGTGAACAAGGATTCCCATTTCTCCACATCCTCACCAATGCTTGTTATCTCTTGTCTTTTTCATAACAGTCATCTTAGCAGGTATGAGATGCTATTTCCTTGTGGTTTTGATTTGAATTTCCCTGATGATTGAAAAAGTTGAACACCTTTTCATGCACCTGTTAGCCATTTGTATGCCTTATTTGGAAAAATGTCCATTCAGATCCTTTGTTTATTTTTAATCAGATTTTTTCCAATTAAGTGGTAGGAGTTCCTTCTAATTTTGGATATTGACACCTTATCAGATCTATGGTTTGCAAATATTTTCTCCCATTCTGTATGTTATCTTTTCATTTTGTTAATGGTTCCTTAGCTTCCCTTTTTAGTTTGATGGAGTCCCACTTGTTTATTTTTGCTTTTGTTGTCTGTGCTTTTGGTATCAATTCCAAAAAAATGACTGCTAAGACCAATGTCAAAGAACGTCTTCCCTATGTTTTCTTCTGGGAGATTTACAGTTTCAGGTCTTACATTTAAGTCTTTAACTTTGAGTTGATGTTTGTGTATAGTTCAAAATAAGTGACCAATCTCATTCTCTTGAATGTGGTTATCAAGTTTTCCCAGCACCATTCATTGAAGAAACTATCCTTCCTTTCCCCACTGTGTATTTCTTGGCATCTTTGTTCAAAATGTCTGTTTTTATGCTAGTATCATACAGCTTTGATTGCTATACTTTGTAATATAGTTTGAAGTCAGGAAGGGTGATGCCTCCAGCTTTGTTGCTTCTCAAGATTGTTTTGGCATTTGGGGGTGTTTTGTGGCTCAATACAAATTATAAGAATTTTTTTTCTATTTCTGTGAAAAATGCCATTGGAATTTTCATAGGGATTGCACTGATTCTGTAGATTGCTTTGGGTAGAACAGACATTTTAACATTATTAATTCTTCCAATCCGTAACACAGAATATCTTTCCATTTATGAGTTCTTTCATTTTGTTCATCAATGTTTTACAGTTTTCAGCATATGGATCTTTCACTTCCTTGGTTAAATTCATTCCAAAGTATTTTATTCTTTTTGTTGCTATTAAAAATTGGATTGTTTTCTTAATATCTTTTTTCTGATAGTTCGTTGTTAGTATATAGAAAAGCAACTAATTTTTGTATGTTGATTTTGTATCCTGCAACTTTACTGCATTCATTTGTTGGTTTTAACGGTTTTTTTAAGTAGAGTCTTTTGTATTTTTATATATATAAGATCACGTTACTGCAAACAGAGATACTCTGACTTTTTCCTTTTCAATTTGAATGTTATTTCTTTTTCTTGCCTAATTGCTCTGGCTAGGACTTCCAGTGCTACCTTGAATAGGAGTGGTGACAGTAGGAACTCTTGTATTGTTCCAGATCTTAGAGAAAAAGCTTTCAGCCTTTCATTGTTGAGGATGATATTAGCTGTGGCTTTGTCATATATCACCTTTGTTATGTTGAAGTCATTTATTTCTATTCTTACTTCGGTGAGAGTTTTTATCATGAAATGATGTTGAATTTTGTCAAATCCTTTTTCAGTGTCCACTGAGATGATCGTGTGATACTTATCCATCATTCTGTTAATGAGGATATTATATTAATTGATTTTCAGATGTTGAAACATCCTTGCTTCCCAGGAATAAATCCCATGGTCACGGTGTTTGATCCTTTAATGTGCTGCTGAATTCAGTTTGCTAGTATCTTCTTGAGGGTTTTTTAATTTATATTCATTAGGGACAATGGCCTGTAGTTTTTTTGTGGTGTCTTTGTGTGGCTTTATCAGAATAGTATTGGTTTCATATGAGTTTGGAAGTGTTCCCTTCTCTTCAATATTTTGTTAGAGTTTGAGAAAGTTTGGTGTTAATTCTTCTTTAAATATTTAGTATTTAAGGTACTAAAGGTCATCTGGTGAGGTCATCTGGTCCTGGACTTTTCTTTGTTGGGAGGTTTTTTGATTACTTACTCAATCCTCACTGTGGCTATTGGTCTGTTTGAACTTTCTATTCCTTCATGATTCAGTTTTGTTAGAGTGTAGATTTCTAGGAACTTATTCATTTCTTCTACACTATCCAGTTTGTTGGCATATAATTGTTCAGAGTAGATTCTTATAATCCGTTTTATTTCTGTGGCATCAGTTGTAAGGTCTCCTTTTTCATTTGTCATTTTATTTGAGTCTCCTCTTTTTTATCCTTAGTCTAGCTAAAAGTTTGCCAATTTTACCTTTTCAAAAAACCAACTCTTAGTTTTATTGATCTTTTCTACTGTGTTTCTAGTCTTTATTTCATTTATTTATTCTCTGATCTTTGTTATTTCTTCCTCTCTACTAACTTTGGGCATAGTTGTTCTCATTTTTTCTAGTTCCTTGAGGTATAAAGTTGTTTATTTGAGATCCTTATTTTTTCTTAATGTCAGCACTCATTGCTATAAACTTTCTTCTTAGCACTACTTTTCATGCATCCTGTAAGTTTTGGAATCTTATGTTTCCATTTTTGTATGTCTCAAAATATTTTTTAATTTTCCTTTTGATTTCTCCTTTGACCTATTGGTAGTTCAGGAATGTGTTGTTAAATCTCCACTATCTGTGAATTTTCCAGATTTTCTCTTGTTATTTATTTCTAGTCATACCATTGTGGTCAAAAGACACTGATATGATTTCATTCTTCTTAAATTTGTTAAGACTTGTGGCCTAACATATGATCTATCCTAAAGAATGCTCCATGAGCCCTTGAGAAGAATTTTATTCTGTTCCTGTTGCATGGAATTTTCCACATGTTTGTTAGGTCCATTTGGTCTAATGAGTAGTTCAGGCTCAAAGTTTGCTTAATGACTGGATGATATATCCATTGTTGAAAGTGGGGTATGGAAGTCCTCTACTATTAGTGTATTCTCTATTTCTCCCTTTAGATCTGCTAATAATTATATATGTAGTTGCTCTGATGTTGGGTGCATATATATTTACTATTGTTACTTTCTCTTGATGAATTAACCCCTTTATCATTATATAATGACCTTTGACCTATTGGTAGTTCAGGAGTGACCTTCGGAAGAGGTTGTCAGAAGAGACTTTCTTGGTCTCTTACTACATTTTGGACTTAAATTATATTTGGTCTGACATAGTGTGGTTCTCACTATTCCTTTTTGGTTTCCATTTACACAGAGTACCTTTCTTCCCATCCCTTTATTTTCAGCCTAAACGTGTCCTTAGTTGAAGTGAGTCTCCTGTAGGCACCATATAGTCAGGTCTTGTTTTTTATGCATTCAGCCACTCTACATCTTTTGATTTGACAATTGAGTCCATTTTTGTTTAAAGTAATTATTGATAGGTAAGGACTCAACTATTGTCATTTTGACCACCATTTTCTGGAAGTTTTATAGATCCTTTGTTCCTTCCTCTCTTGCTTTTTCCCTTTGTGATTTGATGATTTTCTATTGTGATAAGCTTTGACTCCCTTCTCTGCATCTTTTTATGTTTCTACTATAAGTTTTTGCTTTTGGGTTTCCATGAGGCTTACATAAAACATTTTATATTTTTAACAGTCTATTCTCAATTTATATTTTTGGTGTCACAATTTGCATCTTTTTATATTTTGTATCCATTAACAAATTATTGTAGCTAGTTATTTCTAATACTTTTGTCCCTTAACTTTTACACTAAAATTATAAGTGATTCATACACCACTATTACAATAGTAGTGCATTCTGAATTTGACTATACATTTACCTTTACCAGTACGTTTTATATTTTCATATGACTTCATGTCACTAGTTATCTTTTCCTTTCAACTTGAGGTATTCAGTATTTCTTGTAAGGTAGGTCTAGTAATGGTGAATACCCTTCATTTTTGTCTGTCTAGGAATGTAACAATCTAGCCTTTATTTTTGAAGGAAAACTGCTGGATAAAGTATTTTTGGTTGGCAGTCTTTTCCTTTCAACATTTTGAATATATCATCCCACTCTTTCCTGATCTGCAGAGTTGCTGCTGAGAAATCTGCTGATACCTTATAGGGAGGTTCCCTCGAACCTGGGGGCGGGGTTTGTATGTGACAAGCTTCCTTTCTTTTGTCAGCTTCATTATAATGTATCTCAGTGAAGTCTCCATTGGGCTGAAACTGCTTGGGGGACCCTTGAGCTTCATAGAGTTGTATGCCCATATCTTTCCCCAGATCTGGGAAGTTTTCAGCCATTATTTCTTTAAACAAGCATTCTGCCCCTTTCTTTATTCTTTTTCTAGGATTCCTATAATGTGAATATAGTTTCACTTAATGTTGTTCGATAGTCCCGTAGGCTTTCTTCATTCTTTTTTTGTCCTCTGACTGGGTAATTTCAAATGGCCTATCTTCTAATTTGCTGATTTTTTTTTCCTTCTGCTTGACTGAGTATGCTATTGAAGCTCTCTTTTGCATTTTAAAATTTTCATTTTATTCCTCAGCTCCAAAATGTTTAGTCTTTTTAATGTTTTCTCTTTGTTGAACTTCTCCTTTTGTTCTTTTGTTTTCCTGATTGTTAGAATTTCTATCTGTGTTCTTTTGTAGTTCTGTGAGCTTCTCTGAGCTTCTTCAGAACAATTACTTTGAATTCTTTGTTAGGACACTTGTGGATCTCCATTTCTGTGAGGTCAGTTATGGAAAGTTTATTGTGAAGTTTGGTGTTGTCATGTTTCCCTGACTCACAGCAATCCATGTAGCCTTGTGGTATGTGTCTATACGTTTGAAGCAATCACTTCTTCCAGACTTTATGGACTGACTTTAGCTAAGAAAAAACCTTCGTCTGTAGGTCAAGACATGCTGGAGCATGCTGTGGCCTTTGGTCTAGTGTGTGGGACTCCAAGCGTGGAGGCATGTGGTACCTCTGGGGCTGGGCAGCGGGGTGGTGTCTCATCAGCTCAGGCAGCTGTTTTCCACATTGACAACTGTATGATCCTTTGCAGTGAGAGGTGCAAGGTGTCTGTGGTGGCTACAATGGGTGTTGAGTTCCTTAGTGGAACCTCCAAGTCCAGAGGCAAGGGAGCAGAACTGGTGGCGTGCACATGATCAGTTGTGGGAACTGGCTATAGGTGCCTGTGTGGTGGCAGGGGCCGGGTGCAGGCATACAAGCAGTGGCAAGGGCCAAGGCCAATTTCAGAGGCCAGGACCAACTGTGAACACATAAGTATCTGGAGGGTCCCAGGGTGTTTAGTGTGCCCTTGCATAACTGCAGAGGCTAGCCAAAGGTACACACATGACGGCAGGGTTCAATGAAAGGAATCAGGGCCATTGGCGTGCAGGTATACATCTGCAGGGTCTAGCCGCAGGCATACGTGTTGATACAGGCCTGTGACCGGGTCAGGGCCGGCTCCTGGTGCCCTAGCAGCTGTGAGGCTTTTGATGTGCACTCTTGCTCCTATAGGGGCTGACAGACAGACAGCAGTGGGGATCAATGATGAGAGTTGAAGCGAGCAGCATACAGGTGCACAGCTGCAGAGGCTCACCACTAGTGCAGGAGACAGTGTAGAACCTATGACGGGTCAGGACCATCTCCTGGTACACAGGCAGCTGTCACTGTGCACTCATATGGCTACGGGGGTTAGCTGCAGGCACGTGAACAGTAGTGACAGAAGTCAGGCTGGCAGCGTGCAGGAGCAGGGCACCTGTGTTGCTGAGGCTTCTTAAGTGGACTCCTGAGCTCTTCCAGAGCTATTTTCACTTGTGGATAGCTGTCTGGTTATTGTTCTTTGTGGGGGTATGGAGACTTGGGTCTCCTGCTCCACCATCTTGGTGATGTCACTCCCCTGTTGTCACGCATTTAAGTTGTACAAATGATTTCAACTCAAGACATGACAATTATTGTTTTATACAATATTTATTCATGTAGAATTTACCCATTATGTATCTTTTCATAGGTCCTTCAATTCCCTCTGCATCTTTGTTTCCATACAGTTTCATTTTGGTCCTGCCTGAAGAAATCCTTTTAATATTTCTTTTAGAGTAGGCCTGCTAGCAATAAATTCTATGTCTTTATTTTCATTTTTGAAGTACATTTTTGCTACATATAGAATTCTATGCTCATTTTTATAAGCAGTTTAAAAATGAAATGCCATTGCTTTCTGATTTCAGTCATTTCGGTGGCTGTCAGTTATACTGTTGCTCTTTTCAAGGAAATGTACCTTTCTTCTCTAACTACTTTTAACGTTTTCTAATTGACTTTGTCCTTGTTTATCAGCTGTTTTTCCACATTCGCATGTGGTTTCCTATTTTTTTTTTTCCTACTTGGAGTTTTCTGAGTTTCTTGAATCTCTTGGTTGATCTTTCAACAGTTTGAACCAAATTCTCAACTTTTCAAATCATGTTTTTGTCTCAATCTCTTTTCCTCTTGGAATTCAATTATATGAATATTAAACTATTTGAGTATGTCTCATATGTCTGTTATACTCTACTCTTTTTTTCTCTGCTTCAGTCTGAGTTATTTTCCATTGACCCATATCCCAGCTCACTAATTCTACATTCTGCTACGTCCCCTCTGTTGTTAAGCTCATACTTCTTAAATTTTGAGACACTGCATTTCAAAGTCTAAAAACCACTGATTAAAGAATTAAGTACAAGCTTCTCAATGTGACATGTAATATGGAAATCCTCCCCTCTACCACACACATACAAACACACCAAGGTTTGCTCTTTACTTAAATTTCTTAAAACTACATTTCATTCATTCATGTTTTCTTTTTTCTAAAAAAAACACGCTAATATTAGTTAAGTACCAATTATATGAAAGTACTATGCTAGATGGGACATCAAGTTGATTGAGACAGAAAATGGACTTTGTCCATGAGGAAGCTAAGAGTACAAGGTTTTACATTTTGGAGTTAACAGTCCTGATTTCAAATTGGAGTTAACCACAGTACCTGCCTATAATTAGTTAGTGATTAAATTATAGTCAGTGGAAAGAAGCATAGTGTACTACAAAAGTGTATATACCAGGGGGACTTAACCTGGTCTTGGAGGGTCAGAGGTTTCTATGAGCAAGTAAATTAATCTCAAATGAGATCTGAAGGGTGATTGAGCATGAAATGAGGTGAATGAAAGTAGGACTGGAAAGAGAGCAGCACAGGTAATGGGAACAGCATGTGCAGAGGTTGACGCAGAAAGCACAATGCTGTGCCTGAAGAAACGATGGGATGTCAATGACTACTGCCAACAGGGACAGAAGAGAATCCTAACTAAAGTCATGAGGTAGGCTAGATGACACCAGTGTACCATACATGCCACATATAGGTTCTGATCTTTATTCTACAAGTAATGGGAAGCTACTGAATGAACACCGAAAGAATGGAAAGATGATGAGTGGCTTTTGCGATCAGATTTGTGCTTTGACAACTGTGGCTGCTGTCTGGAGAACAGCACTGGAAGGAAGCAAGAGTAAAAACGTGGAGGCAAGTTAGAAAGCTGCTGAAATAAGTCCAGGTGAGAAATAATGGCAGCATGGAATAGGGAGGTAGCAATGAAAATGGAAAAAAAAAAAACTTGATAAAATTAAGATATTTAGGACAGAATATTTAACACTGACAACCATCTGCCTTTAGTCTATGCAAACATCTTGCTGTTTTTTCATGGCTTTCACAATAGCCTACCTTGCTTCCTCCAAAATACCCTTCATTTTTTTAATGTTCATTTATTTTGAGAGAGAAAGACAGAGAGAGAAAGAGAGCAAGCAGGGAAGGAGCAGAGAGAAGGAGAGACAATCCCAAGTAGGCTCCACGCTGTCAGCCCAGAGCCCGACACAGGGCTTGATCTCACAAACCCTGAGATCATGGCCTGAGCTGAAGCCAAGAGTCAGATGTTTAAGTGACTGAGCCACCCAGGCGCCCCACCCTTTTTTTTTTTTTTAATTTAAAACTAATGTAATAGATAAGTCTTGCATTAGTTTCCTAAGGCTGCCAAAACAAGATGCCACAAACTGAGTGGATTAAAACAACAGAAAAGTATGGTTTCAAAGGTCTGGAGGTCAGAAGTCTGAAATCAAGAAGTAGGTAGGGTCAGGCTCCCTCTGAAATCCGTAGAAGAGTCCTTCCTAGATTCTGGTAGTTTGCTGGCAATCTTCGTCATTCCTTGGCTTGCAACTACGTAACTCCAATCTCTGCCCACAGTGTACCACTGAGTTCTTCCTAGATCTTCACATCTTGTAAGCTACAGATGCCAGTCATATTGGATTAGGGGCCTACCCTACTCCAGTATGATCTCATCTCAACCAATCACCTCTACAATGACTCTATTTCCAAACAAAGTCACAATCTGAGGTACCATGGATTAGGACATCAATGTATCTTTTGGGCGGCACATGATTCAACCTGTAACAAATGCTTACATAAAACCATTTAAGTAGTAGCAAACAGTGAAAAGTCTCTCTCTTATAACCCAGGCCAAAGCCAACTCATACAGGGTATTCACATGGCCATCGACCATTTCAGGACTGAATGTGTGACTAAATGTGGGCAGTAAGACATGAGGCAAGATTTTCCTTTGGAAAAGAAGGCTCCTCGCTCTTCTGTAAGCTTTCTCTTTCTGGATGCAGTGATGTACAGATGTGTATTCTGGAAGTGTTGCAGCCTTTCTGTACTGTGTGGGGAGCCAACCTTAGAATGAAGATGAGAACATCCTTGATACCCAGCTGAGCTGCTGAATCAAACAGACTCAAGCTTGCACAGCACCCACCAGTTATAATAACCAGGACATCTCCCTCACTGATCAATTTGTTTTGAGTTGGGTATTCTTTCAATATAAGTCCTAATGGATGAAGGGTGTCATTAGGCATTGTACAATCATCTTTCCATTGTTTCAGTATTCAAAGTAATTTTTCATCATTAGGAATTAAAGAAAAGATATCCTTTCACAATGATTGTGGAGAGAAAGCATGGAAGATAACCTAAATTAGAAAATGTCAAAGAAGCAAGTAAGAGTCTAAGGTATCCTTTGGTTTTCCTTTCATCACCAAAGATTTTGGAACAGAGATCATACAAGGCAATACTTCTGTGCAGAATTTGTATCAGTGGGAGCACAATGCCAGCAGAGATGGATTACTTTGTACTTATCCATTCAAAAAATATATCTGACTGTGAGAATATATGGCATGACAACGAAACTATATTTAAAAACTTCAATGTTTCCCAACACAAAAGCCTTGACTTTGACAATACCATAGGGTGGCTTATCACCCTTGAATCTGAATGGAGGCTATGAACCAGGAGCATCAACCTCATCTGGGAGATTATTAGACCTGCAGTCTCGTGCCCCACCCTAGACCTGCTGAATCGGAAAGTAGAGTTGAACAAGATCCCCAGGTGATTTATATGTACATTAAAGCTTGAGAAACAAGGTGATATTACATTGTTAAGAGAAATATTCCAGTGACAAAGAAAAATCTGTGAAACTGTGCCCTCTGAAAGGGTCAAGCTAATTTGCTGCTTCTAGTAAAGTGGTAGCTCTCAACCCTGGATGTATGTCAGAACCACCTGGGGAGCTTTTACACTGATGCCAAGGCCCAAGGCAGAACCTAGAACAACTGGATCAGTATCTTTGGGGTGGGGCTCAGGATCAGCCGATCACTCTAAGAAGTCCTCAGGTGGCTCTTATGTACAACCATTGCTGAGAATTATTAATAAGTGTAGACAAAGGGCTGGGGAGAGGAGGAGCTAGAATTAATGTTTACTGGGTACAGAGTTTCAGTTTTGCAATATTAAAAAGTTCTAGAGATCTGTTTCACAACAATGCGAACATACTAAACCCTACTGAACTATACAATTAAAATGATTAAGATGGTAAATTTAATGTTATGTGTTTGCTGCAATAGGCAAAATAATTCAGATAATCAGTTTAAGGAAATTGCTTTAACATACATAGATGTGTTACTTTAATTTTCACAACAAATTTGTTTTCTTCTTTTTGATTCTAAAAGGGTTTTGAGCAGTGCCTGGGTAGCTCAGTTGGTTGAACCTCTGCCTCTTGGTTTCGGTTCAGGTCATGATCTCACCGTTTCCTGAGTTCGAGCCCTGCATCTGGCTCCGCACTGGCAGTGTGGAGCCTGCTTGGGATTCTCTCTCTTCCTTTCTCTCTGCCCCTCCCCCACTCATGCTATCTCTGTCTCTCTCAAAATAAACTTAAAAAAAAGGGTTTTGAATATAATTATTTTATGGGTTCACCAATATAATAAAACCAAGTTTTCCGTCAATAAGGTTTTCAAAATTGCATGATTTAAGTATTTTAGACACCTTTTACTGGACCAAGTGCTCTGGTTTGAACTTCTTCATGTATAAATTTCTCTGTGCACCTTTCTTTATGGGGCATGAACAGGTCTGGCAGATGATCCCTGAATCAGGCAAAATTCCAATAGCACTGTAATCCACAGCTACCTCCGACATGAATACTCTTCTTAGCTTTTATCAGATTCCCAAAAAGTCTTGTTCCCCCAAATTAAGAACTCTTGCTCCCAGAGGGTGCCCCTAATGAGCACAGTGCCCAGAAGGTTTTGAATTCATCTTTATATCCCCAGCACGTGCTGATACACCTGGGCATGACCTGGTATTCAGTAAAATGTCAATAAACACATGATTGAATGAAAGATCTCCGTATCCCCTTCCACTTCATACAGCACTGACATTTTGAAAGAGACGAAATGTTTTCTATTGGCATGTCATTTGGAAGGATTAGAGCATGGAAACAGTTAAAAGAGAAAACAGAATTCTACCCCTTTTCTTCTCAAGTGATGTAGTACTCCTATGGAATAAAACCATGTCTTCTAGGCTAGACAGATCTCAACTTTTTGTGGGATTCCACCCTCTACCACAGTGATTCCCTACCAACAACAAACACTTCAGAGAACCTTAAAACCTCCTAGAGCCGGCTCAAAGAGAAGTTACTTAAGGGTCATTTAAGGAACTGACTCATTTAAGAGACTTCCGACTATGGGTGAGCAATGGTAAATGGCAATATGTCTGGAGAGTGATAGTTCTAACAAAGACAGCTGAAAGAAAATAGGGAAGAGAGACTCAGGGATTTAAATAGAGTTGGAGGGCAGCAGTCAAAAGATAAAACTCAGGCGGGGCCACCAATCAACTCTAAGAACTTGTCCATTACAGGACTGAGGATAGCATGGAACACATTTCCCCTGATAATTCAATTATATGAACAAATTTATAATTTTATTGAACTGCACATTTCTTGTAATCTTTTTCTAACAATAGGTGCATCTGGTTAACCTAAAACTGTCAGATGACATGGCACTGTGTTATTACAAACCAACTTTAGAAGCCAAATAGTTTATTACTATTGCTCCTACTATTTGTAGTTGCAGGCTAACTCTTTCCTGTTCCAGGCGGCACCAGCTCCAGGAAACACCAGACCAGCCTGCACACCAAACCCCACGTCCCCTTCTTTGGGTCAACACATGTACTACATGTTCATTTTCTCTGAAGATTTTGCAGATGATCAAGAGCACATTTGGTCTTGGCTCCCTTCAGATGCTACTGCTGGCCCCCACTCCCCATGCTTTTACTACACTTACCAGAATTTTTCGAGTGTCACAGCCTATTCGTTTCCTGTTTGGATAACTTATAAGCAGATTATATTATTGAACTTAACATAACTGAATTACTGGGTCATTCTAAACCTTAAAACACCTCATCAGGTTTACAAAAACTACACTAAAAATTCCCATCATCTTGTTTTTTAAATGAGGTTAGAATGGTTAGAAAGGCTTATATTTTGTTCCCTAGTATGTATTAAAAGGCAACTGTTCATGTTCTAGTACCTTTGTTACCTTCGAAAAAGCTACGAGCTCAAAAGTAATAATGGTGTGCATCTCTTCTGACACAGCAGTACTGCTGTATTTCCAAAACAGTCCCAGAATATCCAACCTGTTTTTCCTAGCACAAAGACTCTTAGAAAGTCAGAACTGACCAAGATTTCTCTCCTTCCTACTGGAAAGGATATAGCTGAGGATATAAAAACAACTGCAGAGAATTGCAAGTCTTAATTCTCCTGATACCTAAGAAACATAAGAAATATGCACTTACATGTATAATTTTACATTCATGGCAACTATACTTAAAATTTTTTTTTAAATTAAAAATAAAAAGCAAAATCTAATTAAAAATAAGACAGGAAATCTGGAGAAAGAGGTTAAATAATCAGACATATACCTCTAACCCACTGAGGAAAGCCTAATTAAACCAGTGGCCTGGGGTCATGCCAGACAGAAGCTCAGCTAAGGAACAGAGAAAATACAAAGAATTTTTTTTGAAAATTAAAGCAAGTTATCTGAGATATAAACTACTATCAGGTACAAACGAAATTGAGTTTAAACCAAAAAAAAAAAAAAAAAAATCAAAACCAAAAACCAGGAAAGAAGGCAGAGGGCCACTGCTCAGAAAGGAAAGGAGTGTGTGGGGCCCCAGTGTTCTTTTAGCAGTTACAAGTGTCCTGCTTCCACGGGAAACTGTTCCTGTCCTGGGAGTCTACACAGGCCACAGTGAGTTCTGTCCTCTGGAATTCTTTTTCCCGTGTCTAACAGTGAGGAATCTTCGCAGGTGCGATTAATCAAAACCTTGATTTCTGTCAAAAGGAACTTTTTTTTCCCGATTGAGGTCCTGTGCCCACCCCAGAGCGGTAACAGCTGCCAAGCAAACGTCTTACATCAAATGGCTTCCTCTAGTCAGGAGGAACCTCTGGAACTGGGGGTGGGGTCCACCTTTCCAATCACATGAACAGTGGAAAGAAGTTTCTTGAACAAAGTGAGAGTTCTGCTACAAGAAAAGGATGAAATCAATGAGGAAAAGGCCATCAGCAGAGCGCATTACACTTCTCTCCCACTTCTGACTGACTTGGTATCCAGTGCTAAGTGTTTAGCTGATTACTAACGGCATGCTGTACTGGTCCATAACACTGCTTGTACTTCTGGGGCAAGTGACTGCTCCTGAGATGAAATGGATAAAGATAAAGTTTAAGATGCTAAAGAATCTTCCTAGCTGAACTCAGGACCATTATGTCGACTTCAGTCATGGACAGAAGCATTTCTGTCCACTGCAGCTGTTCCCAAGTGTAGCACAAGAAAATGCGAACGGCGAGGGCACAGGTTTCTGACTTTCTGCCCTTACGACCACTCACTATCCGACAGCACCTGCTACCCTACTGAATTAAAAGGCAAGACAAGATTTTTGAAAGAAGATCCCAGAAAGCAGCCAGACCATTAGCACAGGGAAAGATACTCAACACAGTAGGATTTGATAAGAGAGGGCTATTTTGTTGAGGCAGAAAGCAATTCAAGTAACAGATCCAGGAAACTCAAAAAGGGAAAAGAGAACAAAGGATTCAATTAAGTACACAGTTTACGGATCAGCATTCTTTCCATTGCACCAAAAGGGCTTTAGTAGGAAACGCCTAACTTTCTCCAGATGGAGTTACCCAAGAAATCGTTTTCACTGTCAAATTCTTAGAATGGAAAGTAATGTTGCCACAACTTTCTGTACAAGGAAGGGAAAGGATATCTCTCAGTATCTGGTATTGTCCAAGTTTTAGGCAAAAAGAGAGAGAGGAGGAGAGAGGAAGAGAGAGAGAGCAAGCTTTACATAGGTTTCTAGCCTGGACAGTTGACTTTTTTGCTTTTATTGGGAAGAGCCAGCAAAGAAGTAAGTTAATTAGATCTTTCCCTTTCCAAGACTGGGAAAAACTGGAGGAATTAAGATGGTGGAGAAGTAGGGGGACTGGGATTTCCCTCGTCCTTCAAATACAGCTGTATTGAAGTCAAAACACTTGGAACACCAAGGAAATCAAACTGCAGAGTGACAGAAAAATCTCCACAAGTGGAGGGAGATGGCGTGGTGGGACAGAGGTGTGTGTATGCAAATTGGGGGACATAAAACTGCATGGGCACGGAGGGGAGGGATCCCCTTCTGTGGAATGACAAAAGGGAGAGAAAGAGAAGGTGTGGATTGCAGTGTTGTGCTAGGACAAGAGAAAAACCTTTCCAGACCCTGGAATGGGAAGCAAAAAATACGGAGAGTACCAGTCTCAACTTTGCAAACAGCCTTAGGAGCTGAAGATCAGAGTTTTCAAAAGTGTGCCACTTTCTCCAGACCAGAGTCCCTCTGAGTGTGTGCCTGCGGGGAGGGGAGCTGGCCCGGGGCATGGTAGTGATCTCAGGGGCGCACTGGGAGAGCACAGTCCCTCCCTCGAGTACTGTGGGAAGAGGGCGTATTGCCCACCCAAGGATAAAAGACCCTGCAGGCGCCAGCCATATCGGCAAGGTGGAGGGGCCCTGCCCCAGAACTGGGTCCGCGTGGGGCGGGATCCTTTAAGACATCAGGGTTTGAATCCCAGCTGAGTGTCTAGGGGGCCTGGAAGACTAGAGCAGCACAAGCCAGCCATCTGTGCTACTTTGTGAGGGCTGCCTGAACAGTGTGGTTTGAGACACCCACTCTGGGGAGGAGAGATTGGTGTGTTACCGTTTTTCTCCCCATCACCAACAACGTGGGACTTCAGAGAGCAGGACAGGGCCCCCAGTGGAGGCTGGACCCATCTATACCAAACTCTGCCCCTCCGAGCCTGGCACCCACTTATTTACCGGAGTGAGATTGACACTGACAGAACCAGATGGGCCCTCCTCCAGTCCAGCACAGCCACAGGTCGCAGGTGCGAACAGACAACTGTCCTGCGGTTTAATATGTCCCCTCCCCTTTTCTTTTTTCCAGGGTTACTTCAACAAACAAATCAAATCACACCTGGTGGAAGGTCCAAACACTCCACCACTACAAACAAGGAGGAGCTCTGCAGAGGACTGACCAGTGGGGTAGAGCAGCCAAATACACAACAACGGAGTGCACGCAACATACACCAGAAACACTTCCTGGAGTGCCAGGCCCTGGACAGGGTATGACCCCTTTGTAATACAGTAGTTCTTGCAGGTACAGGACACATAACAAGCTATTAAAAGACATAAAAGACAGAAACCTAGGCAAAATGATGAAACGGAAGAATTCTCCTCAAAAGACATTCCAAGAAGAAATAACAGCCAGAGAATTGTTCAAAACAGATATAAACAATATATCTGAACAAGAAGTTATAATCACTGTCATGAGACTAAATAGCCAAAATTGAAAAAAACATAGAAGACCGCAGAGAATCTATTGCTTCAGAGATGAAAGACCTAAGAAATAGTCCTGATAAATTAAGAAATGCTATAAACTAGATGCAAAATAAACTACATGCAATGACAAGGAGGACGGAAGGAACAGAGGAGAGAATAGGTGAAACAGAAGAAAAAAATATGGAAAATAATGAAGCTGAAAAAAGGAGGGAAAGGAAATTACCAGAACACCAGAGGAGAATTAGAGAGCTAAGTGATTCCATGAAATGAAACAATATCCGTATCATAGGAGTTCCAGAAGAAGAAGAGAGAGAGAAAGGGGCAGAAGGTTTATTTGGACAAATTAGAGCTGAGAACTTCTCTAATCTGGGGAAGGAAACAGGCATCCAAGTCCAAGAGGCACAGAGAATTCCCTTCAAAATCAATAAAACAGGTCAACACCACAACATATCGTAGTGAAACTGGCAAAATACAAAGATAAGAGAATTCTGAAAGCAGCTAGGGACAAACAGGCCTTAACCTACAAGGGAAGACACATAAGGGTAGTAGCAGACCTGTCCACCGAAACTTGGCAGGCCAGAAGGGAGTGGCAGGAAATATTCAATGTGATGAATAGGAAAAGTATGCGGCCAAGAATCCTTTATCCAGCAAGGCTGTCATTCAGAATGGAAGGAGAGATAAAGGCTTTCCCAGACAAAAACTAAAGGAGTTCATGACCACTAAACCAGCCCTGCAGGAGATCCTAAGGGGGACTCTGTGAGTGGAAAGCAGCAAAGACTACAAAGGACCAGAGACACAACCACAAGCACAAAACCTACAGATAACACAATGACACTAAATCCGTATCTTTCAATAATCGCTCTGAAAGTAAATGGACTAAATGCCCAAAAGACACAGGGTATCAGAATGGATAAAAAAACAAGATCCATCTATATGCTGCCTATAAGAGAATCATTTTAGACCTAAGGACACCTGCAGACTGAAAGTGAAGGGATGGAGAACTATCTATCATGCTACTGGAAGTCAAAAGAAAGCTGGAATAGCCATACTTGTATCAGACAAACTAGATTTTAAAACAAACACTGTAACAAGAGATGAAGGGCACTGTAGCATAATGAAGGGGCTTATCCATCAAGAAGAGCTAACAGTTATAAATGTTTATGCCCCCAATGTTTATGCACCCAAATATATAAATCAATTAGTCACAAACATAAATGAATGTATAGATAGTAATACCATGACTGTAGGGGACTTTAATACTCCACTTACAGTAATGGACAGATCATCTAGGCAGAAAATCAATAAGGAAAAAATGGCTCTGAATGACACATTGGACCAGATGGACTTAACGGACATATTCAGAACTTTTCATCCAAAAGCAGAATACACATTCTTCTTGAATGCACATGGAACATTCTCCAAAATAGATCACATACTGGGTCACAAAACAGCCCTCAACAAATATAAAGGGATTGAGATCATACCGTGCATATTTTCAGATCACAACACTATGAAACTTGAAATCACGCACAAGAAAAAATTTGGAAAGCCCCCAAATATATGGAGGTTAAAGAACATCCTACTAAAGAATGAATGGGTCAACCAGGAAATTGAAGAAGAAATTAAAAAATATACGGAAGCAAATGAAAATGAAAACATGACAGTCTAAACCGTTTGGGATGCAGCAAAGGCAGTCCTAAGAGGAAACTACATTGCAGTCCAGGTCTATCTCAAGAAGCAAGAAAGGTCCCAAATACAGAACCAAACCTCACACCTAAAGGAACTAGAAAGGCAGCAGCAAAGAAATCCCAAAGCCAGCAGAAGAGAAATAATAAAGATTAAAGCAGTAATAAACAATGTAGTATCCCCCCTCCCCAAAAAAACCAGATCAATGAATTTAAGAGCTATTTATTTGAAAGAATAAACAAAATTGATAACCCCTAGCCAGACTTCCCAAAAAGAAAAGAGAGAGGACCCAAAGAGATAAAATCACGAATGAAAGAGGAGAGATCACAACCAACACCATAGAAATACAATTATTAGAGAATACTATGAAAAATTATATGCCAACAAATGGGACAATCGGGAAGAAATGGACAAATTCCTAAACACTCACCCATTACCAAAACTCAAATGGGAAGAAATAGAAAATTTGAACGGACCCATTGCCAGTGAAGAAATTGAACCGGTTATCGAAAATCTCCCAACAAATAAGAGCCTTGGGCCAAATGGCTTCCCAGGGGAATTCTACCATTTAGATAAAAGTTAATACCTATTCTTCTCCGGTTGTTCCAAAAATAGAACGGAAGGAAAACTTGCAGACTCATTCTATGAAGCCAGAATTACCTTGATTTCCCAAACCAGATAAAGACCCCACTAAAAAGGAGAAGTACAGGCCAATATCCCTGATGAACATGGATGCAAAAATTCTCAACAAGATACTAGCAAATCGAATTCAACAGCATATTAAAAGAATTATTCACCATGATCAAGTGGGATTCATTCCTGGGCTGCAGGACTGGTTCAATATTTGCAAATCAATCAATGTGACACAACACATCAACAGAAGAAAGGATAACCAAATGATCCTGTCAATAGATGCAGAAAAAGCATTTGACAAAATACAGTACCCTTTCTTAATAAAAAACCTCAAGAAACTCGGGACAGAAGGAGTATACCTTAACATCATAAAAGCCATATAAGAAAGGCCCACAGCTAACATCATCCTCAATGGGGAAAAAAGCTTTCCCCCTGGGATCAGGAATACAACAGGGATGTCCACTCTCACCACTATTGTTTAACATAGTGTTGGAAGTCCTAGCCTCAGCAATCAGACAACAAAATGAAATAAAAGGTATTCAAATTGGCAAAGAAGTCAAACTTTCACTCTTCACCGATGACATGATACTCTACATGGAAAACCCAAAAGACTCCACCAAAAAACTGCTAGAGCTGATACTTGAATTCAGCAAAGCCGCAGGATATAAAATCAATGTACAGAAACCAACTGCATTTCTATATACTAATAATGAAACAGCAGAAAGAGATATCAAGGAATCAATCCCATTTACAATTGCACCAAGAACCATAAACTACCTAAGAATAAACCTACCCAAAGAGGTAAAAGATTTGTATGCCAATGACCTTAGAAAGCTTATGAAGGAAATTGAGAAAGACACAAAGAAATGGAAAAACATTCCATGCTCATGGATTGAAAGAACAAATATTGTTAAAATGTCAATACTACCCAAAGCAATCTGCACATTCAATGCAATCCTAATCAAAATAGCACCAGCATTCTTCACAGAGCTAGAATCAATAATCTAAAATTTGTAGCGACCCACAAAAGACCCCAAATAGCCAAAGTAATGTTGAAAAAGAAAACCAAAGCTAGAGGCATCACAACTCCTGACTTTAGTCTGTATTACAAAGCTGTAATCATCAAGACAGTATGGTATTGGCACAAAAACAGACACACAGGGGCACCTGGGTGGCTGTCGGTTAAGCGTCCAACTTCAGCTCAGGTCATGATCTCGCATTCATGAGTTCAAGCCCCGCGTCAGGCTCTGTGCTGACAGCCCAGAGCCTGGAGCCTGCTTCATATCCTGTGTCTCCCTCTCTCTCTGCCCGTTCCCCCCCCACTCACGTTCTGTATCTCTCTCTCTCTCTCTCTCTCAAAAATATATTTAAAAATTTTAAAAAATTTTAAAAAACCACACAAAGAGAATAGAGAACTCAGAAATAGACCCACAAATATATGATCAACCAATCTTTGACAAAGCAGGAAAGAGTATCCAATGGAAAAAAGACAGTCTCTTTAGCAAACAGTGCTGGGAGAACTGGACAGCAACATGCACAAGAATGAAACCGGACCACTTTCTTACACCATACATAAAAATAAACTCAAAATGGATGAAAAACCTAAATGTGAGACAGGAAACCATCAAAATCCTAGAGGAGAAAACAGGCAGCAGCCTCTTTGACCTCAGCCTCAGCAACTTATTACTTGACATGTCTCCAAAGGCAAGGGAAATAAAAGCAAAAAGGAACTATTGAGATTTCATCAAGCTAAAAATACTTCTGCACTGCAAAGGAAACAATCAACAAATATAAAAGTCAACTGATGGAATGAGAGAAGATATTTGCAAACGACATATCAGATAAAGGGTTAGTATCCAAAATCTATAAAGAACTTACCAAACTCAACACCCGAAAAACAAATAATCCAGTGAAGAAATGGATTAATCAAATGAAGACATGGATAGACACTTTTCCAAAGAAGACATCAGATGGCAAACAGACACATGAAAAGATGCTCAACATCACTCATCATCAGGGAAATACAAGTCAAAACCACATTGAGATACCACCTCACACCTGTTGGAGTGGTCTAATTTAACAACTTAGGAAACAACAGATGTTGGCGAGGATGTGGAGAAACGGGAACCTTCTTGCACTGTAGGTGAGAATGCAAACTGGTGCAGCCACTCTGGAAAACAGGATGGAGGTTCCTCAAAAAATTAAAAATAGTATTACCGTACAACCCAGCAATTGCACTGTGAGGAACTTATCCAAAGGATACAGGAGTGCTGATTCGAAGGAGCACATGCACCCCAATGTTTATAGCAGCGCTATCAACAATAGCCAAATTATGGAAAGAGCCTAAATGTCCATCAACTGATGAATGGATAAAGATGTGGTATATATACACAATGGAATACTACTCGGCAATGAAAAAGAATGAAACCTTGCCATTTGTAACAGCGTGTATGAAACTGGAGGGTATTATGCTAAGCAAAACAAGTCAGTCAGAGAAAGACAAATATATGATTTCACTCATATGTGGAATTTGAGAAACTTAGATGACCACAGGGGAAGGGAAGGAAAAATAAGATACAAATAGAGAGGGAGGCAAACCATAAGAGACTCTTAAATACAGAGAATAAACTGAGGTTGACAGGGGTAAGGGGGGTGGAGAAAAATGGGTGATGGCCATTGAAGAGGGCACTTGTTGGGATGAGCACTGGGTGTTGTATGTAAGTGATGAATCATGGGAATCTACTCCTGAAGCCAAGAGCACACTGTATGTTAGCTAACTTGACAATAAAAAAAAAAAGACTGAGAAAAACTGAGTAGTCAATTTTATATGGTATAAAGAGATGTTATCAGAACAATAAAAGATTCATTTATATATTATTAGAATTCTAAAAGGAGCTGCTCATTTTGAAGATATTTGTAACAAGGGTATATAGTATCAAGTTGTTTGCATGCATACCCTTAATTTGGCCTAACATTTTTTTCATACTGGGGACAATTCTAATAGTTCTACTTTATGGGTTGCTGTGAAGGATTTAAGCATACATATGTATGGATATGGATATTTGTATGTATGTGTGTTTCTAGCTTACTGTTTGGCATATAGTTGGCAGTTAATTAATGTTACCTTTCTTCCCCCTCCCTCAACCTAGTCACCGAACAGAAAAAGGTCCTACATAAGCTGGCTTGCACATGTTCCTTAGGTAAGGGATCAGGAGGACAACAGAAAGTCTGGTGTCTGAAAACTGTGGCATGCTCCATTCTAAAACAAAACTCATTTTCACTTCAGTGTGGATTTGGGAGAAGCGTTGTTGAGGGTACCCTCAGATTCAAGAGGGCAGTGGTCAGAAGAATGTGCTTACAGGTACAAACACTAGTGACTCATAAGAGAGTGGCAAGGGCATCATTCGCTGCAACTTTGCCTTTTCTTGTATGTAGTGAGTAGAAAAAATATACTGGAGTACAAAACTCACTTGCAAAGAGGTTTTTTGGTGTATATAGAGTAATGCTTTTTGGTTCCTTTTATAGATAAAAAAAATAAGCAACATGCTTTTCTTCAATTATCCTAACTTTCCTAGCAATTAACTATTATAATTAAATTGTTTACTTTCTGACAGCCTCCATTTTACAATTTTTTTTTTTACAATTTTTTCCTATATTTTATACATGGCTGTTCTTTCAGAACATGTCACAGGCAGTTTGAATGTATCTTCTGACACATAATGCTTCCAGACTTCCATAATTAATCCTGAAAGAGAGCTGAAGGGTTCTATCTCCACTCGTAATGGATTACTAAAACGAGAGGTAGCATGTTATATGGACAATCATAAAAACCAAGACAAGAAAGTTATAACCTATATTTTCTAAACCCATCTGCGTCACCAGATCATGAGGTACAAGCATTTTGAAGGCATGGTGGAAATTAGCACTTCAGAGCTGCAAGCATGAAATGCCACTTTCTATCATCATCTGTTTCTTTCAGCTGAGATCAAAACTTCCATCTCACTTAACATTTTAGAGAGAAAAGAATCCAAAACACTTTTTGGCCCATGCCCTTTTGTGTCTTCCCCTCTCCTGACATTCTCTCATTACTCCAGAATTCTTATTTTTCCCAAAAAAGAATAGGCTGAATCTTTACCCCTTTGAAATGTCTCACTGGACCTCTTAAAAATCACTTTTTAACTGTTAAGTGAATTTTCACTTATTTTGAAATTTCTCAGTCCCTAAGGGAGCATCATATTCTTTAAGTTACTTTAGTTACAATTCTGTATCTTACCTTGGCCTGGAGTTGGAATTACAAACAGCTTAAAGCCATTTTCAGTTTTTTTAAAGAGTGGTGTATGAAGTATGTTTAGCCTTTTGAAAGAAATATGCTTTTCAGAGAAATGCCCTAAAATTTTCATATTTCTATAGACTTACACAATTTCCGAGGAGCTTTCTAATAAAATTTAAATTAACACGGGGTTCAAAGATTTTCATTTTAATGGTCTCACCTAGACACTGCCATTTCAGTTTCCACAGAAACTTGTGAATCCTAACAACCTTGTTTATCTGTTTGAAGCGGATTTTTATACGCTAGGTTCTACTAAACAGGATACAATAAAAGGACCATTTACTTTTTTAAAGGTTTGGACCAGAATACTGTTAGATCACTTCAGTCTTCACTTAAGTGGTAACTTTAAGTAGGATTTCTCGTCCTTGGCATTACTGACATTTGGGGCAGCGTCACTGTTTGTCGTGGGAGCTGTCCTGTGCAGAGTAAGATGTTTAGCAGCACACCTGGTCTCCACCCACGAGATGCGAATAGCAGCCCTGCCACACCCTCCCCACCCCCAATTACTTCTCACAGCCAAAACAAACAAACAAACAAAAAAAACCACCAAGTCTCCAGACACAGCCAAATCCCTAGGTGGGGGATGCGGGTGGAGAGAAGCAAAATGACCCCAGCTGACAATTGCTGTTCTAAGGCGTGCTGTTCTGTGCACCGCCGGTAAAGCCTCGATCTTTATTTTTGCAAAGGAGGCACAGAATGTAAAATTAAAACAAATGTGGAACCAAAACGTCCTGGCAGAGAAACCATATTTCAAAATATAATCAAATTGAGATGGTAATTATAAACCAGCCAGTTTCTGTGCAGCAAGGTCTGATCTCAGCTGAACCTCAGCTAATTTCAAAGTCATTTCTCTATAAAGAGCACCACTCACTTTTAGGTTCGTCCCCAACGTTTGCGTCTTTTCTCTCTGAAATTCTTTTCTGTAGGGATGGATGTTTTCCTTTCTGTCTGATAAAGCAGCCACAACACCACTACTCTTTTCTTTGCTTGCTTCGCAACTCTGCACCAAGTTGTTTTCAACCTCAACTAAGGCAGAAGAAAGAGAACCAAGGATAACCAATTCCTTCTCCAAAGATGATGCCAAATGATCAATTAGGAAATCCTCACTTTCTGATTTTAGTTTTTTCAAGAAACAATTTATAGGGAGAGCTCTGATGAGATTATGAAGGCACTGGAACAAAACTGTTTGATTCCTGAAATAAAAAAACAAACACAATATTACAAAACTCGGGACAGCACAAAGCAGTCGTGTACAACTTACTGTAGTAATCACTTAATATTCATCTACTGATGAATAGAACCAATACTGCCTGCATGTGATCTTTTGATATAATTCAGATTGTAGCAATCAAATATACATATCCTATACCAATCCGTTAATGTTAATCAGTTGCTTCCTGATGACATTTTTTTCTCTGAGTAATAACATCAGTATTCTATTTTTAAAATTTCATTGTCGGGGAAAGATAAGTAGAAATCTTAAAATAACTATTAGGTCCTAACCGACTAAAAAAAAAAAAAAAGCCAAAAACAAACATGAAGTTAAAAGCTTCAGTTTCTAAATGAGGCCACCTGTGTCCATTCATGCTATCCCAGACAATGACCTGAACGTGTCCCACAGTGACACAGATATCTACTCTGGAGATGACTCTTGGACCACACACATATGCACTAACTTCTCTGGACATATTCCAATTTGATGGGCATTACCTGGAATAGACTATCAAAATCCCTTCAAATGGTGTTCTTTGTTTCCAGTTAAAGAGTGTGCCATAGAAACTTCCTGGCCTTTTGCAAAAGCAAATTTCTGGAAATTCTTGGATTACTTCACATTTCATGTGTTCTAGTAGCCACGTCTTCATTGAAGTCAGAGAATAGGTGGGCGATGTGATTTGAAAACAAGCTCTGTTAAATGCTGTGAGAAGTGCAAAGAGATCTTCCACGTGTTCTATGAGAAAAACATGTCACAAGCTCTGTCATTAAACTGTCCATTATCAAATCGAAAGAGTTCTTAAAATTTTCTAATTCAATTAGGTATATGATTAAAAAGTACCAACAAAAATTACCTATAGGTTTCTTCTTTGGAAATGTCAGCAGGTATTTCCTACTTGAAAGATCTTCTAGACTTATGAAAAGTCTGCCACACCAAATATAATGATCTTCAGAAGAGTTACCATTTTCCCTCTCCCTAATTTGTAGCAGCACAATGCAACAGAAATCAATGAATGCTAAAAGTGGTGAAAAAGGTGTTACAGCAGTAATGACTTGCACACACTCTTTCTCAGATGCTTGTTCTCCAGCAGAGCTTTCCTCATCCTTCTCCTCTTCTTCTTCCTCTTCCTCTCCCTCTTCCTCACTATCAATAGTCAACTTGATCCTTTTTGCCTCCGATCCTATTTCACATGGCACTGAGCGTGATGCTGGGGGAAAATCCCTACTCAACTTGATCACCCTATTGTGACACTTAATAAGTCGACAGCTGGAGCTATGAGCTTGATCCATTACCAGTGATAAAGTCACATGATTCAGGGACCTGTAAAAAATCCAGAGTTGAGTCCAAAAGCTCATTCTTTAGAATCAAAGAGATGATTAAATGCTACACAAACAATAACAAAACTATATCCTCTCTTTTCCTAGAAAGTATCATTTCAAATTATCAAAAAATTAAGTGCAAAAACCAAACACATTTTTAAAGATCCTGTAATAGCACATTTCTTGAAATAGGAAAGCCAACAACACTATAAATACGTTGAACTTCAGGAAAATAATTTCCTTAGGAGAAAGGAAGAGTAAAATAATGCTGGATTTTATTTTTGAGGTAGCTTTCTTCCCCCCACCCCCCCCCCCCCCCGTTTAGAGTAAAAATTGTATTCTGTACTCCCCTAAATAACATGAATAAACTCTACTTTTTAATATTGAACATTGTTTACCCCTCAGCAATGATAATGTTTTGGATACAATATTGTGAAAATTAATTTCACCTGTTTCCATTTACATTTTTAACATGGCTGATTAGAACATTTAAAATTCCTTATGTGGCTAACATTATATTTCTGTTGGACACTGCTATTCTAGACCATCAAGATAACGTTATCATGATACTTACAGCTTCAAAGAAGATGTCGTTTTCACTCCAACAACCAAGCTATCATCTATTACACGGTACCATATCTTCTCTATTAGCCGTTCTGAATCTTGAAAATCATCTGGTATCTTTTCCTCAAAGGTGCAGACAGGGTTTTCTTCTTTACCACAAAGAGTAACAAGATGTGCCTTAAAGAAAAACATGTTTAATAACTTACTACCAAAAAAACTACCAATGTGGCAAAACTAAAAAAATAATGTAAATCAGCTTTCAGTCGGGCCTTAAAGCTTACATATTTTAAAATACACTGTCATCTGCACCATACCATTTTATACTATAGGCTATATATAAATCACTAAAACAAAATTTATAGAACCTATATATAATAAACTATCTACTGAGACCAAGAAGCATGGCCTGACTGGAAACAAGATGGGGTATCCAACACAGAGCCAGCAAAGATATAAACTTGGAGTCCAAAATAACCTGATAATATATGTCCTGGGTGGGCTGAGAACAATCCAAAGATTATTAAAGTGACTTAGACTAAAATGATAACTGTAAAATTTTGTACAAATAAAACTGATTAAAAATCTTTAGACTGCTGATCAATCATGGCTAAAATTGTACTCTTAAAGTCCAGGCCATATTCACTCACTTCCACACATATATCGATTTATAACAACAATAGAAATGGTGGGAGGAGGAGAAATAATAATCATAATGATTCAGAACACTTACTGAATGCTTACTACGTGTCCAGCACTGTTCTCAGTGTTACTCAGGATTCAATCTGCTTAACCTTCACAAAACCCCCAGTACCTTAGTTAGGTAGTATTATTATGTACGTTTTCCAGGTAAGGAAGATAGGAGGCTAAGGTCACACAGCTAGCAAGTGGCAGAGCTGGGATTTGAACCAAAGTAGACTTGTTCCAGAGCCCATGTCCTATTTTAACCATTACTCTATACTGCCCCTCTATGTGGTAATTACTGAAAAAACGTCTGTAATATGTAATAAGATACACTTACATTATAGTAGGCTGAACAAGTTTCTAGGAATCTGATACCTTTGCCAGGAGCTGTGAGATTTGAGACAGGCCATTCATCTGAAACCTGGGGTAATTTTTACTGCCTGCCAGAATTGCTTTTAAAATTAATCATGTAAACAGCCCAAAATGGTGCCTTGCACATATTTATTTCAGTGCATTAATTTCGAAACATTTCTTCCCCTTTTCTAATACTAGCAAAATCACTGGTATGAGGTGGGAAAGGGACATGGGGGAGACTTTTAACAATGACTTTCATGAGCTTTCCCAAGAGATTAGAACAGTAATACAGAAAAGCAACATGCTGTGCTTTTGTTATGATTCTTACATTAATGGAATCATATTTTGGACCCAAGTCCTCATGTTGCTAAGACTGAAATACAGACACAAGGCATAGACTGCTGCAACACTGGTCAATCTAGAAGGAATTCCGAGCTAGGCACTAAGGTGACTTGAGGGAGTAAAATGTAGTATCAAGTTTCTCCATGTCCAGCTTTTCTTAATTTATTTGTAATTTTACTACACTGTCTTTCTCTGTATGGAACTAATGTTCATAAATACTATTTTTTATGAAGTTGAAGGAGTTTTTGGTAACCTTCTACACTACCGTATTGACATAAGTAATTGCAAGAACCTAAAGAGGTTCTTATGCTGGTCAACTATAAAGAACATTAGAGTAAAATTATAAAAAGCAGATATAAACACTAAAAAAGCACAGCAATTTGGGGGCATTAACTACAAGAATAAATAGCCTTAGAAATGAACACTGCAATAGATGAAAAGAACGATTATTATAATGATGAAATTATGTATTCATTAATAAAAGGTTACCTAATGCTCAGTATATTCTGTTTAAGAAATCAGAAAATACATAATTCACTTAGGGGTGATTTCTATTGAAACTACACAAATAAAAATGTTTAATAGTTAAATCTTTTAAACAAAAGGACTTGTTCCCCAAGGCTCCTGACAACTGGGATTTTAGTATCCTATAGATTAAGAATAATTTGCAAATTGGTAAAATACTGACTCCTTAATCAAATATTTTTAAGTCACAAAAGTCCAGCATTATAATCCCTGCCACTTTGCTCCTTGCCTCCATTGAGTGGAATTTTCCAATATATCCAAATATTCCAATGTAAATAACTCTTCAAGACCCACAACTATATGATCAACTCATCTTTGACAAAGCAGGAAAGAATATCTAATGGAAAAAAGACAGTCTCTCCAACAAATGGTGCTAGGAAAACTGGATGGCAATATGCAGAAGAATGGAACCGCACCACTGTCTTACGCCATACACAAAAATGAATTCAAAATGGATGAAAAACCTAAATGTGAGACAGGAAACCATCAAAATCCCAGAGGATAACACAAAGAGGATAAACAAACCTCTTTGACCTCGGCCAGAACAACTTACTAGACATGGTGCCAGAGACAAGGGAAACAAAAGCAAACATTAACTATTGGGACCTCATCAAGATAAAAAGCTTCTGCACAGAAAAGGAAACAATCAACAAATATAAAAGGCAGCCTACAGAATGGGAGAAGATATTTCCCAACAACATATCTGATACAGTGTTAGTATCCAAAATCTATAAAGAGCTCACCAAACTCAACACCCAAAAAACAAATAATCCAGTGAAGAAACGGGCAGAAGACATGAATAAACACTTTTCCAAAGAAGACATCCAGATGGGTAACAGACACATGAAAAGATGCTCCACATCACTCATCATAAGGAAAATACAAATCAAAACCATGGTGAGATACCACCTCACATCTGTCAGAATGGCTAACATGAACAACACAAGAAACAACAGGTGTTGGCAAGGATTCAGAGAAAGGGGAACCCTCCTGCATTGTTGGTGGTGCAACTGGTGCAAACCGGTGCAGCTACTCTGGAGAAGAGTATGGACGTTTGTCTCAAGAAACTAAAAACAGAACTACCCAACACCCCAGCAATTGCACTATTAGGTATTTACCCAAAGGATACAAAAATACAGATTCAAAAGGGGTACACGCACCCCAATGTTTATAGAAGCATTAGCAACAATAGCCAAACTATGGAAAGAGCCCAAATGTCCATCGACTGATGAATGGATAAAGATGTGGTATGTAGGTATGTACGTATATATATACACACATGTACATACATATACATACAATGGAATATTACTCAGCCATCAAAAAGAATGAAATCTTGCCATTTACAATGAAGTAGGTGGAACTAGAATGTATTATGCTAAGTGAAATACGTCAATCAGAGAAAGACAAATACCATATGATTTCACTCCTATGTGGAATTTAAGAACCAAAACAGATAAATATAGGTGAAGCAGGGGAATGAAAGAGAAGAGACTGAAATAAACCACAGGAGACTCTTAATGACAGAGGACAAACTATGAGTTGACAGAGGAAGGTAGGTGGGAGATGGGCTAGATGGGTGATGGGTACTAAGGAGGGCACTTGTAACACTTGGGTGTCATATGTAAGTGATGAATCACCAAATTCCACTACTGAAACTAATATTACATTTTATGTTAACTAAAATTTAAATTTTTTAAAAAAGGAAAAAATTAAAAAGTAAAAAAAAAAAATGATTTCCAATAGCTTGTAGATTTTCAATTCATAAAATGATACAATGGTCACATGATGAATTTTACCTTCTCTGCAGCTGATGTACTTTCATCTTTCCCTTGAATCAGGTTTATTAAAATTTTCCAATATTTTGAAATAATTTTTTCCTTAAGCAAGAGATGCTGCTTTAATTCCTGAATAGAAGCCAATCCAACCTGTAAAGTAGAAAAAAAAAAAATCATTGCCAGAGACATCATTTCAAATGAAGTCTGACAATACCATTAATTCAGAAAGTACTTTCTCCAAATTCGTTTATTAATTCTTCTTTCCGTAGAAAAGCAGAGAATACTTCTCAGAGCAAAACTATTTTCTTTGTAAATGTTAAGTAATTATAAAGGAAAAAACAGAGCAAGTAACTGCAACAGAGTTTATATATCAAACTGAAAGAATGCCAATGTATTAGCATGCATTTCACCACTGAATTAAGTAATCAATCAATATGAACATGAATGTGTAATCCATATGAATAAAAATTAAGGCCTACCAACACTCCTATCCCCCACAAGAAAACTATTTTTCTCGTTGCTGAAATAATTTCGGCTTCAAAAAGCAAAGACATCATTATGAGTAGAAATGGTCACTTTTAATTTGATACTATTTGAAATCCTGTTTAATATAACATCTATAGCAAATTTATTTATTTATTATTAGAGAGAGAGAGAGGGAGAGAGGGAGAGAGAGAGACAGCACCGGCATACAAGCTGGGAAGAGGGGCAGATGGAGAGAGAACCCTAATCAGGCTCCACTCCACGCTCAGCACAGAGCCCAATGCAGGGCTTGATCCCATGACGCTGGGATCATGAACTGAGCCAAAATCAAGGATCAGACGCTCAACTGACTGAGCCACCCAGGTGCCCCTATAGCAAATTTTAAAGATAACACATAGCCCCCAAACTGTTACAACTTTAATTTTGTGCTAATAAACAGTGCTGGGGTCAACTCTTAACTACAGAAAACAAAGACTGGGCAAAGAGCAATCCATTCCTTTTATTATACCAGATAAATAGATTTCACTACTAAAGATGGAACATTCATGAAATATATTTTGCTACTGAAAATTTAAAGTCATGTCTTTGAACTTACAGAAGCTATTTCATTTCAGATGGATACCTGAGACTATTGAAGTATTAATCCAGCTTTTAATGTAACATGTTTTTCTATACTGGAAAACAAAACGCATCCTGTTTTTAAATTCCTTTCTTTCAAATTACAGTTAAAGTCAGGTAAATTCCCTAACTTTTTATTGGTGAACAGAAGTTAGAAAGTAAAGACTGAATTATATCTTACCTCACTGCACAAAGTAGGTAAAGTGTATAGCTATTATTTAAAAACCATCTGTTGACCTAGTTCTGCGGGCTCCACATTATTCACACTGTATCACTCACTCCCTGAGTAATTTGTGACTTACGGAGAGGGAGCTGGACATGTCAGAGGGGGAGAGTCTAACTGGAGAATGCTGGAGGGGTAGGGAGTAGAAGAGAGGAATATGTACGCAGACTGACAATGAAGGTACCCTCAAAAGTTACGTGTTCTCTCTTCCCTACTTTCAATATGCACCACCCCCAACTCCAGGACTAAATAGTGAATCATTAGATTATTCAAATATTCTATGTTGTGAAGTACTATTATAAAACTATAAAAATAACCACATGGTAGCACATTTAAACAGCATAAAAATACATTTCAACTTCCCTTTCTAGACCCTCAATCCCATTTGTACAGCCAACATATTGTTTATCTTTCTAGAACCTTTCCATGCTTATGTTAAGGAATGCTCTCTTTCTCCTCACTCTAAGGAAGTAAAATCCACCCCAAACCAAATACAGGCGCATAGGGCGCTCCAAGACACCAGACCTTGCTTTTTTGTTTTTATTGCGATTTCTCTTATACATGGAGAAGAGTGAATACAGAAAACACTTTACAAACTAATCAGGAAGTCAACACCCAAATAACCATACGCAGTTGGCTGCCCGTGGACCCTCCCTAGTCACCAACTCCTCTTTTTCCAACGGAGGCAACACTACCCTGGCCTCTTAAGGTAACTTCCTTGTTTGTCTACATAATTTTACCATCACCGTAACTTCTAAAGAGTATTTTTAGTTTTTTGTGTGTTTTGCTTTGAAACCTTTTATGAATGGAATCATTCTGTATGTTCCAGGTTTTAGAGTCATCCCATTTGTCACTAGTAGTTGTAGACTTTCATTGCTCTGTAGTATTCCATCATGTGACCATACCAGCTCACTTCTCCATCCTTCTGCTGATGGACATCTGGATTATATCCAGGCATAGGCTATTACAAACAGTGATGCTGTGAACATTCCTGTACACATGCACAAGTTTCTCCAAGGTCCTGGTCTCCTTGTTTCCCCTCCAACTTGTTTCCTTCCAACCGTTCGGTTGGAAAACAAATTTTATAAGGGAAAGAACGGTGAAACGGACACTGGTTCAAGTTCTGCCTGTCACTTAACCTTTCTGGCTATTTGCTTCCTCATATATAAAATGGGGGAGGGGGAAGGAAGACTTGTTAATCTCTAAAAGGCCTTCCAACACTTGGAAATGTTTTTATCCAAATTGAGAGCTAGTAATAACGTGTGGATACTTGAAATAAAATGGACATGCAACTATGTCTTATTCACTTTCATATGTTCCTGCCTCCCCTGTGTGTTTTTTTTAATATTTTCCTCCAACGACTCTGTGCTACCTTCTGAATAATTTTTGTAACATAGTTTGGTTTGCTTCTTTGCTCTGTATCTCTTTGAGTCAGCTGTTAAACTCATCTGATGAGACATTTTTATTTCAATGTATTTTTTAGTTCATAGAAATGCTATTTGGTCATTTTCAGTGAATAGTTGCTCATGATGCCTTGTTTATGTGCTTAGTTATTCTGTGGGTGGCTCATTTTCTTTGAAAAATTACTTGTGAGATTTATAAGAGGCCATGGATAAATGTGTGTTTTGAGAGAGGACTTTGTGTTTGTTTCTGCCAGTTGCCTAGGGTACTACTGCTTTAGGTTAAACACAAATGCTCCCAGGGCAAAAGCAGTATCAGTGTTCTCTGGGTTCTCTCTGGGTTCCAGCCTTTAGAGCTTGGCCTGGTAATTTATATTTTCACCTCTCTGAAGCTTTTAGGGAGATTTTAAAGACATATTTCAACTATGATTTTAACTTGGTTTTATCAGAAGAGTTGGTCCAAATAAAGTGGGTGACACATTACCAGAGGTGGAATTTCTAAAAGTCATGCTTTCATAAATTAAATTATTTTGGCATCATTTCTAACTCAGTATAAAGATCTACCTTATTCTTCTTGATAGCTTCATGGTATTCCATAGTTCAGGTATATGATAACTGATTTGCCAAACTCCTAATGATGGATATTTAGACTGAATTTTGTTGTCTATAAATACTATATAAACATTCCTATAAAATCATCTTTGTTTACTGTACAAGTATATCCTTAGGACAGATTTCTAGAAGTAAAATGGCGAGAGTAAGAAGAAAAGTCCTGTCCACGTTTTAATAGCTGTAACAACTTTCCTTCTGAGGAGGTTGAGCCACTTTACATTCTCAGCAATACTGTTTCTGAATGCATATTCATATTAAGGAAATTAATCATTTTTTTTAAGAGACAGAGAGAGGGAGGGGGAGGGGGCAGAAGGAGAGAGAGAATCTTAAGCAGGCTCCACACTTAGTGCAGAGCCAGACACAGGGCTCAAGCCCATGACTCTAGCTAGGATCATGACCTGAGCCAAAATCAAGAGTCAGACGCTCAACTGACTGAGCCACCCAAACGTCCCAAGGAAATTAATCCTTCATCGCTTGTTACAATAACTATTTACATAATTTGTCTTTTTATATATTCAGAGCACAAAAGGTTTTTTCTAACTTTTTAAATGTTTATTTTTTTGAGAGAGAGAGAGAGACAGACAGACACAGAGCATGAATGGGGGAGGGGCAGAGAGAGAGGGAGACAGAATCTGAAGTAGGCTCCAGGCTCTGAACTGTCAGCACAGAGCCAGATGTGGGGCCTGAACTCATGAACTGCGAGATTATGACCTGAGAAGTCAGCTGCTTAACCTACTGAGCCACCCAGGCACCCCCAGGGCACAAAAGGTTTAATGTAATCAATCTTTTCCTTTTTGGTTCCATGTCCACTATGATATTTTATTGTCTATTGCCAACATGCATATCTAATATGTGCTCAATAAGCATTTAGTAAATTCACAATAATTAAAATAGTTACAAAAATGTTTTGAAGAACCTGCAAAGTACAAATATTTACTATATGGCCCTTTACGAAAGAAGTTTGCCAGGGACAGAGAAAAAAGTAAAATGACAACACAAGGAAACAGATAAATCCAAAAAGATGGACAACTGGCCTCGCCTCCTCATTAGTTTCATTGTAAAAAAGTGGGGAGGGGCATTATTCTAGATAAAAAAACAAAGACATACAATGATCAACTGCAAGTGTAAACTTTGACCAGACCCTGAGATAAGCATATATAAAAAACATTTTTGAGGCACTTAGAGACATCTGAATACAGAGAGAATAGTAAATAAGATTAAAAGATTATTACTAATTTTCCAACTGTAACAATAGTATGGTATGGCTACATACAAGTATGTCCTTATTTTTTAGGCAATTCCTGCTAAAATACATAAGAGTGAAGTATTACAATATTTGCAAGCTTTAAATGGTTATGCAAAACTGTAGATACATACGTGCATATGTACACAAAAGCATAGATGAGGCAAACAATTTTTTTTAAAGTACCAATAGTTAACATCCACGTGAGGACTAGAGATAACTACAATACTATTCTTTGAACTTTTCTGAGTATTTAAAAATTTTTATGAATGAAAAAAGGCAGGTTACAAAAGAACATGCATCATATCAAATTTCTATTTAAATTTACAAATATTCACTTAAAAATCTACAAGAATATACATGGCAAAGTGTTAAAATTGGTTATATCTCAGTAGCCGAATCATAGGTGATTATTAGTTTCTTTTTAATATTTCTTTGAACGGTCTGAGTATTTTATAAGGAATACGCATTACCTTCATATATTTGGAAAAAACAAAAACTCCCTTAGAGAGCTTTGTAGGGAAAATTTGAGGGTAAACTGTTCATGTTTGGTACATGTTATGATTCATCATATTTGCTTCTCTTTTAAAAGAGATACTATGGCATGCTGATCCTTAAGACCAGAAAGAATGTGTTTTCAAAAGTGAGCTTCGTATGTTTTATAAGTCTTATTAAATTTAGTCTTACTACAAAAAGGTATCATTTTTAGATAATACATTTATAAGTAATGCCATAATAGTTTTTACACAGGTACTAAAAAGGTAAAGATCCTTTGAAATACCATTTTTTCCCAATCACTGCGTTGCTTATACATTGAGATCCTTTCTCTCAATGTTCTTTCCTTCATTTAGAATATCACTAACCCAAAAAAGTAAAAACAAAAAGCAAACAGACACCAACTTTCAATCTTCTTTCCAGAGGTGGAATCATCAAATAATGATTCCCTTCTTTGTCTTCAAATAAGTCATCTTCATTGCAATCCAATGTTTCACTCTAAGAAATAAAAAAAAATACACTAAAACTGAAATTTTGAAATAAATTGAAAATTCATAGGATTAACAGAACACAAAGTTTATCCAAAGGGCAGTTTTCCATGTTACACACTCTTACATGAGACAAAAAAATATGTATTTCCCCATCATTTCTTGTAACTAGAAAAAAATGACTATTATTACTACCACCACTGACCTAACACTTGTATACTGCTTCAAAAAGTATCAGCTTACTAGATTTTTTATAAAATCCCACAACTAGAGAAAATAGGAACTGTCCTCATTTTATTAAGAAAAAAAACCAAGACTCAGATTTTTTTTTCCAGATATTTCATATAGGTCTGAAACTTCAGGAGTATTATTTCCCTTTTGCCCAAGATCTTAAGATATTATGAAGTGTTACTTCTTTTAATAGAGCAGTTTCATTTTTATTCCTTAATTAATCCAATGTTATCATGTTTATCGGTATAAAATGTGAATTTTCAGAAGCAACAATAAAGGCAACTTACAGTATTACTATCACGTGAGTGAACACCAGATATACTATATTTCAAATTTATATCAAAAGTATAGTCAATTTGGGGGCACCTGAGTGGCTTAGTCGGTTAAGGGTTCAACTGCTTTTTTTTTTTAATGTTTATTTTTGAGAGAGAGAGAGAGAGAGAGAGAGAGAGCAAGAGAACAAGTGCAGGAGGGGCAGAGAGAGAGGGAGACAGAATCCTAAGCAGGTTCCAGACTCCAAGCTGTCAGCACAGAGCCTGATGTGGGGCTTGAAGCCACAAACTGCAAGATCATGACCTGACACTCAACCAACTGAGCCACCCAGGTGACCCAAGGGTCTGACTCTTGATTTTGGCTCAGGTCATGATCTCATGGTTGTGGCATTGAGCCCTGCATCTGGTGCTACCTGACAGTGTGGAGCCTGCTTGGGATCTTTCTCTCCCTCTCTCTGCCCCTCCCCCACTTGCTCATGTGCATGCACGCTCTCTCTCACTCTCAAAATAAATAAATATTTTTAAAAAGTATAGTCAATTCGTGTAACATTTATTGAAAGGAGATTCAATGTATAATTTTAAAAAGTCAATCTATTTTTAAAGTTCAAAGAGTTTACTGTATGAAATTACAAATATTTAAATGCTAGGTCAAAGCTTTAAAGTGCTCCAATGTTCAAAAATGGTTCTTAAAGTAATATATAAAAAGTACACATAACTTACTGAATAGTTTATGTTGCCAAGATCTGTTACTGTAAATGAACTCAGGCAATCTGAATTCAAGGAGTCCTGAAAAAGTAACAGTACTTGTTCAGTTCCAGCTCCTATGAAGTCATCTATCAGTACTGAGCTAATTTTTTCCCACTTAGCAGCAACCTGAAAGAGAGTGGAAAAGAAGGAATAGAGAAAGAAAAAAAATCAGATGTGAAATAAACTAAATCCTTTTGTTGCATGTAGGTGTAATGTGTCATCTTCAATCTTATAAACAAGTAATGAAAATGGTAGTGTCAACACTAAAAACTAAAGATATTGGGAGATCAGAAAACATAGGAAGTTAAACAACAATTTTATAAATACCAAGATACGTAAATTTAATATTTTATCAATGTTTGTCCAGGGTCTGTCATGTTCCTGATTTCTACATTAAAATTTTATTATAATTTATAAATTTGAACACTTCTCATGACAATTTTGGAAATTGTAACATTTCTCATGAATAACTCTAGTGAAGATTCTTTCTCCAACACGTTCAACGATGACCCTCATTCTCATAAGCCTTAGCAGGTATGTATTTGTGATCTGACCAATTACACAAGGAATTCAATTGCATTAGGTAACTAGAAGGTAGTGGTAAACACTCAAAAGCTCTCAAAGCAGACTAACTTTTAAGAGTCAAGATGAACTTAATACCCTAAACCTTGGTGGAGAACATAGCCACTATTAGGGACACAAAAGGGGATGGATCCTAATAGTGGGGCACCTAGAACCATCCCAGCCCACTGGAAAGTTGTGATCAGTCTATACCAAATCATGAGACCCAAAGTTTAAAACACAAGACAACTCCATAAAGGTCCCTAAAGCTTAAAGCTTCCAGAGCGGCCCCCCAGAAACTAATAGCATAGGGATCAGATACCCCTTATTCCTCAGGCAGAAAAGCTAAAACTCCCACTCAGAATCCTGGCATCAGTGCAGATACATCATCTAGATGACAGAGGGTGGCATGTATTAGAGTAAGACTATAAGACTTCAATCTATATAACCATATATCAGTCTGCCCCACATAAGGCTAATTTCCAAAGCTGTGATTTTTCACTTATGCAGGGAGGAAGCTTATTTGTATACCCATATCCTCCCTTCCTCCCACCCTCACCACGAGTATCACGGAGTGCACTTAACTATATGAAGACAGTAATAAGAATGTGCTCAACATGCAAATACCATAGAGCTATATACTCATGCTTGCACACACACATTTACAACCTACAGCTCTAGAAGAGTGTTGCCCAAAGAAATATAGGAGTGGCAATGCAAGGCATATATACACTTTTAAGTTTTCCAGTAGCCGATAAAAGAAAATTCTCTCAGAGTGCCTTGGGTGGCTCAGTCGGTTAAGCATCTGACTCTTGATTTCTGCTCAGGCCATGATCTCATGGTCCGTGAGCTTGAGCCCCACATCAGGCTCTGTGCTGATAGCATGGGAGCCTGCTTGGGATTCTCTTTCTCTGCCCCTCCCCCACTCACTCTCTCAAATAACTAAACTTAGAAAAATGCCCATCTAATTGTCACATTAATAAAAACTAGAAATAGTTATATTAAAAGACAAATAAATACGCAATAACTGTAGCTATATATCTATATCCTTCCAAACAACTCAAAGGTTCTATGACTCAAAACAGCAAGGCAAAACCTTCATCAAGTAGCATTTGGAAAACTTTAAGAAATAAGAATGATGCGCCATACCTGATTTTAAGTGCAGTACTAATAATTGATTTGGATAATAAGACTTCAGGATAAGCTCTGTGAAACATATAAATACTTAATAGGTCCAAGACTACGCCAATTGAACGATTATGAAATTAAGTACTATACCTGAAAGTTCTTTTTCCAAACAGCACAAACGTCATTGGACTTAAAGGATACGATGAAAAGCTCTCCTCCACCTGAGTCCATAAGCTGAACTGCACAAGGATCTCCAAAGGGAAGCTGGCACACGCTTTTTGGCGTCCCATTTTGAAATGAAATCAGTTGATTCTTTCGAGTAAGGGCAATCAGAGACATTCTTAACTGGTTGTTGACATTCTCAGTTGCACAGACATGCACACAAGTTACCACACTGCTATAAGCAGGAGGGATAATGTATGCATCACTTATGACTTCTTCATTTTCAAGGGAGTATACACAAAATGTGGTCTTCCAAATTGCATAATCCGATTTTGAAAGCTTTTGGGTGCATCCTTCCTCAGATAAAAAACATGCCTTTGGTCCTAATAACACCATACCTAGATTTTCAATCTCCCCTGCCCACTGAACAGAGGAAAAATTAACAGACACAGTCATAACTTTGCCATTTAGAGAAGAGATACAGTAGAATTTTTCTGCACGTTTCCATAAAACTAAAGGGCCATTAAGGACCCTTACACCATCCTTCAACTCATGGCTTAGTCTAAAACTCAAACGTTTTTCAAATTTATTGGTACTGTGAAGAAACAGAAGAACATATCTGAAAGTGTTCTTTTTATTGCACTGTATCATAACATAAGGAAGATTAATTCCAATTCTGAAATCTGACACACAGTTGCAACACACAATTTTTAAATGAGAGTTTTCTTCCTTTAGCATAAAGAATCCAGTGGATTTCTGAATAAAAGCTCTTGCTCCTCTGTCAAATACCATTCTCCTGACTTGTAATATGGGTATTTCTGCAGGCCCTTTACCTGCAACATCTCTTTTAGACAATCGAAAAATAAGGACTTCCCCATTATAACACAAGAGCCTTTCTTGTTCGTTAGATGACATTGTTTTCTAGTCATTCCACAATATCAAGTCTTCGTGTTGGTCCAATTTTCGAATGCAAATTGATTCCAATTGATGCTTTTAAGCCTAAAAATGTAATGAGGAAAACTACCATCAAGTAGACAGTTGAAAAGAAAACATGTTTGTTAGAGAAATATCACATAGATAGCTACAAATTTTATGAATATTTTTAAGCTCTTTATGCTATCTTAACAACATTATGCTTATCAAAAAGCCCCATCCCAAATATTATCTCTGTACGTTAAAAAAAACACAGTTTGCAAACGATGCAAATAGCCACATCACAAAAGATAACTGAACGTGTTAACAGCATCTATTAGAATCTGTAGGTGGTCTATTGAAAGTGCCTGAAGACATTCTTTCTGGCTCAGGGAATTTCTTAAGGGTTCCACTTTTGTCTCTCTTTCAAACTTACCAACCTAATCTGGTTTCCCCATTTTCTTTTTTCCCCCATTTTCTACCCTGTGGACTCAAACCTGGTTTTTTCCTCTCAGCCTTAGCCTCTCTACAATGACAATTCAATGAGTCAATGATTCAAATTAGACTGGTACCACAGCCCAGGCACTTGGGGTCCTGCTTCCCTGAAACAGGAGCTCATACAGACTCTAGAGTAAAAATGAAAAGCCCAGAAAGAAAAAGAGGAGACACCATACCACGGTTTTAAAAAATTCACCATAAGAGTAATAGAAATCAATTTTAAATCTTACTTTGCAAAAACAGTGCAGCTTTGACCTTAAGGGAGTCACTATTCCTATTCCAAGTAGAAAAAACTAGAGGATTAGTAACATTATAATAAACATAAGAATTAAATAATAGCTATCAGTTATTCAGGTTTATATGCCAGATACAATACGTAACTTCATTTAATGCCTACAACTATTCTCTTAAAGTATTCTTATCATCACATCTTTCAACTGAGAAACAAAGGTCAGAAAACTTTCCAAGGTTACAAAATTAATTGGCAATGACACTAGATTCAGAAGAGGGGCTTCTGACTGCTGAGCCTACACTTTTAACTACCACACTGTCCTGGCATGCATCCCCTGTACTCTGAACACTGGTTATAAGTAAGGCAACCTGAGAGAATTAGCAAAGTAGATTAAGAACAAAGGAACACACATGGTGTCACAAATGGCAAGATCTCATTCTTTTTTATGGCTGAGTAATATTCCATTTATATGTATCTATCTATATATATATCTATATATATATCTATGTTTTATACACACACACACACACACGCACACACACACATCCCATATCCTCTTTATGCATTCATTTATCGATGGGTAGCTGGGACCTAGAGGATATTATATGAAGTAGAATAAGTCAGACAGAGAAAGATAAATGTTATAGGATTCAACTTATACATGGAATCTAAAAAATAAAATGAACAAACAAAAACATGACTCTTTAAATACAGAGAACTGGTGGTTGCCAGAGGGGAGGTCATTGGGAAAAGGGCAAAATAGAGGAAGGGGAATGAGAGGTACTAACTTATAAATAAGTCACGGAAATGAAAAGTACAGTCTAGGGAATATAGTCAATAATACTGAAATAACATTGTATGATGACTACACTTATAATGGTGAGCACTGAATAATGTATAGAATTGTTGAATCAATACTCTGTACACCTAAAACATATAACATGTCAATAATAATAAAATAATAAAAATAAAGTTAGAAAAAGAAAACATGCCAAATCTAACTGCAGAAAAAATTACAACAACAAAGGAACACCCCCTACACAGAACACAACATGTAAGAGAAAGATGTTGATCTTTACTCAGTGGCTATATATGCAGACTCACTTCTTTAATAGCTACCAAATGCTCAGCATATGCTATGAATTGTACATCGCTGCAGAGCCTAGACAACAATGTGAATGGTGGGCCTGGCCAGCCTTTTACTAGATGCATGACTTTGGGCAAGTTACGTAATCCCTTGTGCCTGGTATCCACAGATGATAGATAGGGTGTAGTAACAGTACTACCTCACAAGGTACTAAATTAACTAATATAACCCACTTAAAATAGAGCCTGGCACATGGAAAGTGCTCAATAAAGGTTAGCTGCTACCATTATCATTATCATTACCATCATGGCCAGCTCTGGTTTCTATAGTACCTAACCTTGGAAACATCAGAACAGTCGCATACTAACAGTTTTGGAACGCTGAAAGGTCCCTCTCCGCTATAAATAACTCTAACTCATACTCTTTCTTTTCTACTTGCAGATCATTTACACCAGGAAATTCAACCATTTCAGATATAAAACTAGGTCATATGCAATTAAGCAATAATGTTCTCCTCTGTTGAATGAGAAACTCCAAAGGCTTAGGTCTTGTTCTTTTATTATAAAAATCTACCAAGAGTTCAAATAGAAAAAAAGTATCACTGAACCATCTAAAAATTTAACTTAAGGCAGCATTTTATAGAAATAACTTTAATTTAGAGGCAATTCTATTAAAACAGACTAAATTAGTCAGCAACTACTTTCAAATTGGAGATGCCATAGCTTATTGTCGAATTTCCAAATACATCATTGGATGTAGTTTTAAACAATGTTCATAAATTCTTTGAAATCCCTTCCATTAAGAAGTGGCACTTAATTCTCCTCTCCCTCAGTGAGGGCTGGTCATTATGACTCACTCTTAGCCATGAGAATATGGCAGAAGGGACAATTTGAGACTTCCAAGACTGGGTCAGAGAGCACTGTGGCTTCCTCGTTGACCTGCCCCTTGGATCACCTGCAATGAGGAAAGCCACCTGCCATATTAAGACACTCAGGCATCCTCGTGGAGAGGTGCATACAGCAAGGGACTATGCTTCCTGCAACAGTTAGCAAGGCCTCAGCCTTTTGCCAATGGCCATGTGAGTGAGCCTTCTTGGGATCAGATCTTGCAGCTCCTTGAGATGATTCAGACCCTTGGAGAGATTCTGAGCCAGAAGGATCAACCAAGCTACGCTGCTCCCAAATTCTTGATCCTCAGGAACTCTGAGATAATGTTTGCTGTTTTAAGCTAAGTTTGGGAATAATTTGTCATATAGTAACAGATAAATACATAGCTCCATGGTAATTGTTTAAGTTGATGATACTGTTTTTGAGAATTTCATGAAACCTATTACTTGAAGTAACTGGAGATACTGTATGATAATACAAACTAGCAGAAGTCACTGGCTTACTGGTTTGTTGTTAGGCAACTAATGCAAAGATCTGGGACAGTAATATTACAAAGTAGTTTCAGCTGTCTCAGTAAAGAAGCTAAGTAGGTAAATCAAAGGTGTGGCTTTTACTTATGAAACTATCTTTTAGTTTAAAGAAATAAATATTGTATTACAACAAAATATATGAGTAATAATTGATTTAAAATTTCCCACAGACATGTCAGGTCTTTTAGATTTCTAAAAAAGTTTCCTTTTTTCAAGCATTAAATGAGAGATATATATATATATTAGCATTAATATGACATAATCTGAGATAAAGATCTAAGAACTTGTCTTTTACTACCTACTTACATGAAAGGTTTTTCACTTTTCTTAATCGTACTAAAAATAACCAAAAGTAACTTCTACACAGAAAAGGAATTTGGAAGACATGAGTGAGACCCTTAACACAGAGATAAGTAATAACATAACAGAGAACAAGGGCTCAATAAAGGAAATTAGAAACATGCTTGATAGAATGAACAGTAGGCTGGAAGAAGCAGAGGAACGAATTAGTAATCTAGAAGAAAGTAATGGGAAGCAATCAAGCTGAACAAAAGAAAGAAAAAAGAATTATGCCAAATGAGAATAGAGACTTCAGGAACTCAGTGACTCCATCAAACATACTAACATTTGTGATTTTAGTATTAAGTATCACAACTAATGTTTAATCAACACAGTGCTCTGGTTCACCAATATCCAAGTATGACAGAAGGAGAATCTGACTACTAAATGGTGAGCAGACTCTCCCCCTTTCCTAACTTTAGAGTATGTATTGTTGCACCTTAATAAAGTTATGACTTAAGAAAATCAGACCCCTTACATTCTGTTCTTTTAATGTTATCACCAAGTTCCTTAACCTAGAAACCACTATCTTCCAACTCTGTTCCAATTGCCACTATGGTAGTTCAGGCTTTCATCTCTCACTGAGGCTGAGGTAAAATCTTCTTAAATTGGTCTTCCTTACTCTAGTCTCTCTTCCCCTCCAATGTATTAATTTATTTATGCTACTTCAGTTATTGTCCAAAAACACAAACTTGATCTGGTAACTGTCCCCTAACTCAAAAACCTTGCATGTACCTTCTCCCCCTTTCTCAATAGATCTATGATCCTTAAGTTACTACCTGGAAAGATAGAGGCTAAACATTGTGTATTGAACATATGAATGATGTTGAGATAAAGGTTGCAAACCATTGCTATAAAGTTTATTATGGCATTCAAAGCCCAGTTATAATCCTAATCCAACAGGCTTTTAGCATGAGCTCTTGGCAAAAAGAAAACTTATTCTCATGGATTCGGATTCAAATAGATTTAAATGACTGTAACATGAAATGTCTCTATTTTTAAATACTACTGCAAAAGCACGCACACTTTAAATAAGTTATTTAAAATGGATCACCTTAAGAGTTAAAAATTAGAAGTTATTAATATATTTACTTATGAAGATAAATTTTTTTCTCAAACTTTCTATCATCTTCAAGACTTATTGAATTCACATACCTATGTACATCTATTTTAATTTATACCAATGCAACACCTGTTTAAAAGTTCTTAGCATATGTTCATAAAACAAACCTTTAAGTCTATGGAATAAATGGTAATTTTCTTTTTTTTTTACAAAGAAATAATCTGGAAACAGGGGCACCTGGGTGGCTCAGTTGGTTAAGTGTCCAACTTAATCTCGGCTCAGGTCATGATCTCAGTTTGTGAGTTTGAGCCCTGCATCAGGCTCTGTGCTGACAGTGTGGGTCCTGCCTGGGATTCTGTCTCTCCTCTCTGCCCCTACCTGACTTATGTTCTCTCTCTCTCAAAATAAATAAACTTTAAAAAAAAATTTTAAAAGAAATAATCTGGAAACAACTGAAAATAAGATTCAACTTAGAAGTTCTAAAACCAATATAAACAAGCTCTGATTAATCAAACCCTGATTATCAGGGCACCAGGCTTACTATTCCAGTCTCTAGGTCATCTGAATTTTTACTTACTTACCCTTACAATAATGGCTTACACTGTGGTGCCTTACACCCTTACAAGAGAAAAAAAAACAGGTTAACTAAAACCAGTTAAGTTTTATCTCCCACTGTAGCTAATGGGAGCAGTGGGGGGGGCAGATTATTTATAAAATACTACACAATTAATTTGAGCGTTTCCTGTTCTGTATTACCATATATCAAAGTTGACTATGTATATTTTGTACATAAAATGAAAACAGATGAGTATACTAGGGAAATAATACACACTAACAGAAATATAGTAGATTGGCAATAAATTATCACCCTCATCCACTCTTCCCTCCCAGCCTCCTATCAAATAAACAATGTTATTTTTAAATGCTAATAAATTCCTCTGGGTGTCATAAATTTCAGAACTCTTTAAATAAACTACCTGTCTGGTTGAGGAAGATCCTAAAAGAGCATATTATCTGCAGATAAAATCTAAAAATGTCTCTGAGAAACTGTATCAAGTATGACCAACAGAAAGTATCTTTGAAAAAAAAAGGTAGAATTAAGACACCCCACTAAAAATTTCACCTAATATTAAACATAATTTTATAAGCATAATACCGATAGATGTACTTTTCCCAACGTATAGAACATTTACCCAAGTAAATCAACTTGGCTACAGAATAGGTCTGCTGTTAATACGTTTTCCTACCTCTCCAACTAGAAATCATTTGTTGGAGCCTACCCAGAACCAAGCTCCATTTTCCCTTTTCCAAAACACGTTAGTGATTCTGAAATGTAGGTGAAAGTGGGGGAATGGTGATCCACTAGGAGGATTAGGAAAGACTAAGTTAAAGGTTTTCTACGTCATTACTTCTAACTTTCTCTAAGCAATGATAATCCACTGAAAGGTTTCAAAAACAGAAATCACGGAACTACACTTCTGAATTATAAAGATCTTGGTGACAGTGCTGACGATGGTGGAAGGTAAGAATGGAGGCAAAGCCATCAGTTTAGTTAGGAGATAATTATGAGTTCTTAATTAAAGGGAGAGATGACTTTGGAAGGCAATTTGTCAGTCACCTGAAATACATACATCCATCAATTTCATTTGTAGACATGAACCCAGAGAAATAATCCTACATAATAATGCACAAAGACATTGCTCTAGAATGTTCACTGTGCTGTTATTTGTAATATTAAGAAAAAAAGTAAAAACTTCCATGACCATCAATAGGGTAATGAATACATACAGATGGAATATCATACTATAGTTAACAGGAATGAATCAGATCTACATATACCGCCCTGGCTAGATTTCAAAAACGAAATGAAAAAAATTAAGCTACAGAAAAATGTATATATACTTGAGTACATTATTTATCTAAATCAAAACACATAAAACATTATTGGGTTTTTTGTTGTTGTTGTTTACTTACAATTGCTACATTCCTGGAGTGCTTCTCTGTGCCAGGTGCTACTCTAAGCAGTTTGGACTTATTCCTCGCTACATCCTTATACTACAGGCAATATAATCCTCTTCTACAGATGGGGAAGGAGAGGCATGGAATTTAAGGACCTTCTCAAAGACCTCCAAATAGGAAGTAACAGAGCCAGGATTCAAACCCAGGCAGCCTGGTCCAAAATGTAAAAAGCAAAGATTCTGTAAAGATTCATGCCAAATTCCAACGACTGTTTATTCTGGAGGAGATAGGTATCAGGGTAGGGGAGTGGAGCCAGAGGGGGGCTGTAGCTAGAGCTGAAATGTTATTTTTAAACAATGTATTCAACTATTTTTTAAACAAGGTGTCCATTTTTCCCCAAACACATTTTTAACACACTAAAAAAAAAAAAAAAAAAAAAAAAGGCTAGATATCGTGGTTGACTATAGATGGTGGAAATATGGGGGCATTTCTTTGTAGTTTTCAGGATCCTTCAGTTTTTTAAAAAAGGCAGCGTTATCGAACACAAAACGATTTCTTTTCCATTTTTTTGGCCGACAATCATAAAATTGTTCCAGGGCCCTATAAACCTAAATCTTTCTCAGGTTTGGCCCTTAAGGTTATTTTGCCCTGGGTAACTGTCGTAAGGGCTGCCCTATGCATTGCAGGCTATTTAGCAATACCCACTAGATGGCCAGTAGCTGGTCCCTGCCCCATTATGACAACCAAAACTGTCTCCAGACACTGCCAAATGTCTCCTAGGAGATAAAACTGCCCCCGGTTGAGAACTACCTTAATAAACTGTAAGGTGCTTTACATCTTTAAACTTTCTATAACTGCTCTAGTTTAATGGTCTCAAAAACGTAATCCGTGATAAATTTCTCACACTCCAAGTGGGAAAGATGCGGCGGGGTGAAGAAAGTTTCAAGCGAAATAATCCAATACGGCAAGCACTTACAATCTAGTCATCATTCCACAGAATGACGGCCATAGGCCCCGGCAAGCTCGTTTCCATCCCCTTATTCCGCAAAGAGGGCACAAGGGGGGGCCAACCCAGCTCTGCCGCCCGGCCCCGCGAAGGCCAGGGGAAGGTGTGGGACGACGCGCCTGCCATACCTGAGCCCGCGCGTCCTGAGTCCGACAGGCGCCACGTTCCCGACGCCCCAGGCGGGCGCAGCGTCCCTCGGCTCCAAACCTCCCGCCCGCGCGCTGCATCCTGGGAGGTCGGGGCCGGAGGCTGCGTCGAGAGCAGAGGAGGCGGGGCGCGCGGAGCCTGCGGAGCCTGCCCGGAGACGGTTGCCAAGGGAGGCTGAGGGGGCGGGGCCTCCAGGGAAGGTTGTGAAAGAGAGGGGCAGGCGGAGCTTGCTCGGGCGGAGCTCGGCGCTGTAAGCTCCCGTGATCCGGGGGTAGGCGGAGGCGGGTCCGCAGTGCAGGGGCTGTCTGAGGGAGCGGAGCCCGCACCAGAAGCTAATGGAAAGCCAAGCTAAGCGCCTGGTCCCGCCTCCAGACCCAAGCGGCCGCATCAGATTGGGCAGCGCGGCGACGCTTCCGCCCGCCTCCCGGTGTCACGCGACGGTCTCCACCTCCCGCCCTTCCCTCTGTACCTCCCGGCCCTCCCGGCCAGTGATGAGATATTCGGACAGGTGGGGAAGTGGCCACGGCAATCGAAGTCACGTCCACGAGCGCGACCATGGCCGAGGTGAGAAGCCGACTGCACTGCTGCCGTTCCCCCCCCCCCCCCAGATCCGGAAGCTTCCTCTGAAGTCCGGGGGCCGTGCCCCCAAGTGCAGGTGGGCTGGGCTGAAGGGAAGCGGGATGGTGTGCGTGGTGTCTAAGCGTCCCTTCGTGTCTCCCTTTCAGTGTCACACCCAGAATAAAGCCAAGCTCGTCTCTGAGACCCGACGGAGATTCGAAGCTGATTATGTGACAGGTGGGTACCGCGTTCTCGGTGTTGAGGCAGGTAGGCAATGAGCGTCCCCAACTTTCCGAAGGTGTTGCGGGCGTCTCTGTGGGAGGCTTTAGGGACCCTTTCGACCCTCACAGGGATGAGGCCCTGCACGTTTCCAAGGTTTTCTTCTCCTAACATCCCATGCACGGTGGCTCCAATGGGGCAGGTGATATGCCCATTGCTTCCTGAAGGGTTAATGTAAGTTGGAAATTGGTGAGTTTCTAGCATCTCAAGTTTATGGAACTTGGAGGACACTTGCAAGGCCCACGGCACGGGTGACACCGTACAGTGCACAGTGTCTGTGCTGACCTTTCACCAGCAACAATAGAGAAAAAACCGTGGAAACTGCCGTAATGCTATTCACGTGTACTTAATTGGGGATACAAATTCCTTGGATACTTGGCCTCATTCCACTTCATACTACCCAGTATGCTACCCACGGAGCAGACCCTCCAGTGCTGGAACAAGTTCTCTGTCATCCCGCACTGTACCTAGCAAAGTACCTGTGAGTCCAGAATTGATTCATTGGTTGAATATTATGAGTTCATGTGGTTGAACAGATGTCCTAGATACTTGAAACTGATGGCTTAATCCTTGTACAGTGATTTTTAAAAACTTACAGGATAATGTGTTATAAACGTGGAATAAATATTTGAATCTTGACTCTGCCACTTAATAGCTTAGTTGTCTTTTCTAAGCCCCGGTTTCCATATCTGTGAAACGTGAATAATTATGTTAGGATTAACTGAAAAAGCATATATCAAACTGTCTACCATGGGGTTAACCTATTGCAAGCTCTCAACAACTGTTTTGTCTGCATAATCACTTTGACTGCTGTGGAAGGGGTTAAGCTTCTGCATCTTGAGGGCTCAGCAGAGGTTCTCTGCAACTTTAGACTGCCCTAGATTAAATGTCAGTTGATGACCTAGAATAAATAAGGAAATGTGTTCCAAATAACCTGGTCAGTAAATCTTTTTTCATCCTCCCTGTCAATTTTCTTCACAAACCAAACTTTGCACTAGAGAGTTGCAAAAGCACTCGATTCACTTTTAGCCCGGAGATCTCATGTCTAATAATATAGCTGGTTCCAGTAAAGAGATAATTCTAAAATTGCTTTCTGTAGAGATGTAATTCTTACAGTCACATGGTTTATAGTATTTTAAGAAGTAATCCAGAACTTGACCTAATGTGCTCGTGGCTCCCCAATAGCCATGTACTCACCCAAAGGAGGAAGCAGGATGTGTGTGTGTGTGTGTGTGTGTGTGTAGTCAGAGAAATGTAGCAATAGACAAGATCTCAAAAGTCATCTTGGTCCAACCTTCTCATTTTTAAAATGAAGAAAGAGCTAGAGGGATTAAGTGATTTGCTCCAAATCCTTGGTGTTAGTGGCTAGGCCTGGGCTTGTGCTCAAGTTTTCTCAATTTCACTACAGTGAAAATCTTTGGCAACACCAGCATGTCAAATTGGATCGTGTCACTCCCCAACTTGAAACCCTTCAGTACCTTCCCACTGTGTCTAGAATGAAAATCTCGGTTCTTTATGGTGGCCTACACAGCAAGGCCCTGCATGCTGTAGCTGCTGCCCCCCGCATCCTAATCCGTAACTACTGTCTTCGCTTAGTACAGATTTCACCACTGCCCACAGTCAGAAACATCACATCTTGCAATCTACTATGCATGAACACATAACCGAAGCAAAAGTTCATTCAAGAATACTTATTCTGAAAACCTACGACTCCCTGGTGCAGTGACCCACAAAATTGACATCACAACCTACGCAACCCACAGTTTGAAAAACACGACCAGCCACACTGCATCTCTTATGTTCTTCAAACAGACTGAATCTGTGTTTATCTCGGGAGCTCTCCACTTCTCTTTGTTTGGAAGGCTCTTGCCCAGATAGTGTGTATGGCTGGGACCATTTTTTTTTTCTTTCCCATCTTGGTTTAAATATCTCTGAGAGACCTTTCCTGATTATTTAATAGCCTCCCTGTCTTGTTTGTCTCCTTCACAGCTCTTACCATAACCTGTAATTATCATGTTCGTTTGTTTACTCGCTTACTGTTCATTTCGTCCGATGGAATGTGTTTGGGTCTAGGGCAACCTGTGGACGTGGAGGGCAGGGTCTGACTCACCTCAGTATACCTAACACAGTTTTCAAGATATACTCAATATAGCAATGCTTAAATGTATACATGGGGAGATTAATCCAAGTCTGCATTATGAGTAGTCCGAACTGGCTCCCCACCCCCGCCAAAATCTGACAAAGAACAGCCCTCACAATACATTTCATAAAGACAAGCATTATTTCAAAGTAAAGCACTTTATAGGCAGGGTTTTGTCCTTAAATATACACACTTGGGTATGTGTGAATACACGTGACGTGTGAGTGGGGCATCTTGCACAGCTGTTGTAAATACTAAGTCAATTAATTTAAAGACTTGCATGGGAAAGGAAAAATAAAAATCTTTAAAGATTTTCTAAAGTTTGAGTTTCCTGAGATACTGCATCAGGTAAAGGAAAAGTAGGAAAGTGGTAAAAAGGGGTTTTTGATCTGCTTGTGTTTGCCCTTTCAGGTTTACTTTTTAGAAATTAAGTGCTTAGAGAACAGGCACTTTTCTTCTATCTCTGTCTTTCATTTCACCCTATTATCATTAGCAATGTTTTCAGAAGAGACTTAAGGCTGACTTAAGCAAACAAATGTGATATTTTTCCTAAAGGAAAATATTATCTGCAAATATGTCACTTTAAGCACTGGCTGTATTCCAGAAACTCTTTTGGAGGTAGGTTCTTGGGAATTCCAAGCACATTTTTGTTTCCATGGAAATTAAGTTACCAATTATGGATAGATTTGTGGCTGGCAAAAAGAATAAAAGTCCATAATTGTTTCATGCATTACAAATGGTCCTTTTTTTTTGTCATTGTTTCTGTGAGAAATTCCACACTAAGTCTCAAATAAGAAACGTTTCCCGTTCTGTCTTCCTCCTTCTTGTGGCCAAGGCAAGAGACTACTCCCTTGTGACAGTCATTTATTTGGTTCCTCAAATACTCATTATGTGCTTATTTCTGGGAAGCAGTGTGTCAATATTAGAAAAAGAACTGAAGACAGATAGAGCCCCTTCCTGAACTTACAATCCAGTAGAGGCGTTAAAACAGGCTAACTATTAGAGTTCAGGCAAATTGTGTCAAGAGGAATAAGGGTGCTAAAATTTCTGTAGAAGTCAAAGACAAGGAAAAGATCACATCTGGTCGGGGTGATTGGGTTAGGACAGAGTGAGAAAAAACTTCATAGAAAACGTGGTGTTTCTCATGCACTTTGGAAGACGGTAGAACTTGGCCCGGTGGAGAAAGTGATCCAGATGGGTCAAATAGTCTGAGCTGTAGTGAGAAGGCGCAGGGCATGTTGGGGAAGCCATGGGAAGTCCGCTTTGATGAGCTTTGGTGGGGGGGTGAGCACATCCGCTAAAAACAGTGGGAATGTACCCTGGAGAGCCTTGAACAAAAGCAAAGTGTGTGTACCCAAGTGAGTTTGGAGAACATTTGAAAGGTTGGTGGGTTTTCTTATTTTAGCTTTGTTTCTTGACTTCCCAAATGTGTGAATTTATTTAAATGAATTTGGATCATACCAAAAAGTCATTCCATAAGCTTACCATCCAGAGATGGCTCTGCTAACAGTAGATGCAGTTTTTTTCTGGTCTTTTTTTTCCATGCATTAAGAAAGTAGTTAACCGGCTATTGTGTGTGTACTTTGCATTGTTTTATTGACACGATCAAATTTATTTCCCCGTATGGATGAAGTAAGCATTTAATACTTAGTCCCCTAAGTAAAAGATAATTTTCTTTTATCTTCAATACTCCCTATTTGGATATGTAGATTCTTTCCAGTTGTTAATACAGCTTTTTGTACGGTAGTTCAGGTTGCTTCCTTAAGATTCATGTCTAGAAGTAGAATTACTGGTTTCAAGAGTATGACTGTTTTTAAGACACTTCATCTTCGTGCTAACTTTTCCTCCCCAGAAGTCACACCAAGATTTATTCCCACCACCACGTGTGAAAGTGTTAGTCTTCCCACAGCCTTCCCCATGTGTAGTGTCATCATTTCTTAACTGATGGTTATTTTAGTTTGCATCTGGTTACTAGCGAGAGTAACCTACTTTTCATATATTTACATCGATTTGTAGTTTCAATTTTTTTTTTCATCACTATGGCTTTTAAAATTGGTTTGGACTTGTTTGTTTCACTTTCACTTTTTTCATTTTTTGAATGTATTCAAAATTATCCATTCCTTTGTGGTTTCTTTCATTGCTGTTAAATAATTTTCTTTCCGATAATTTTCTAGTCCTTTAATTTTTGTTTTGTTTAGCTTATTATTGTTTTAAGTTTATTTTGAGAGACAGAGCGCATGCATGCACACAAGTGGGGGAGAGGTAGAACGCGAGGGAGGGAGGGAGAATCCCAAGCAGGCTGTGCACTGTCAGCCCAGAGTCTGACGCGGGGCTCTAACTCACAAACCGTGAGATCATGACTTGAGCCGAAATCCAGAGTTGGATGCTTAGGCAACTGAGACACCCAAGCGCCCCTGTCTTGGCTTATTATTTTTTATAATTTGAAATCTCTTTTAAGTACAAATTGTATAAATCATGAATAGAGTAAACACCTATACACTTCCACTCAGCCAAAGAAACAGAACTTCCTGTGTACCCCCAGCCCTGCCACTCAGGGGCGGCTGCTTGTCCTGCATTTGCTGTTATTCATTCTCTTGCTTTTCATTAGCTTTACCACCTGTGACGTATTCCACATCAGTCCTTTATTAAGTTTACCTGTTTTTAAACTCTAGAAGATGAATGTATTTCTCCATGACTTGCTTCTCTAACTCAGGAGTCATCCGTATTATCAAACGTTAAGTGTGCTTGAGTCCTTTTTATACCCGTGTAATAGTGCATGGAATGAAAATACCAGTTGATGGATTTGGGGTTGTGTCTAAGTTTTGCTACTATGTGCAGTGCTGCTCCAAACATTCTTTTTTTAAAAAAATTTTTTAATGTTTATTTTTGAGAGAGAGAGACACACACACACACACACAGAGTGCAAGCAGGGGAGGGGCAGAGAGAGAGAGGGAGACACAGAATCCGAAGCAGGCCCCAGGCTCCGAGCTGTCAGCACAGAGCCCGACGCGGGGCTCCAACTCACGAACCTCGAGATCATGGCCTGAAGTTGGACGCTTAACCGACTGAGCCACACAGGCAGCCCAAAGAGTCTTAAAGATCTCTGATGCCTAGACTTTCTCTAGGGCATCAGTTCTCAGAGTTGGCCCAGGAACTGTAGTTCCTGGAGACCATTTCAAGGAGCTTGAGAATTCAAAACTACTTTTACAATAACACCAAAACATCATTTTCCTTTCTCACTGTCCTTCTCTCACAAGCATACAGTGGCATTTTCCAGAGGTCACATGGCATGTGATGATGTCATTGCTCTGACAGCTGATAGAACATGTGCTTTTGTGTTGTCATGTGTAAAACTTTCAGTTCTAATACTTAATGGAGTAATTATGCGTATAATCCACATAAACTAAAAAGCCCTTTAGAGCCCTCAGTTATTTTTAAGAGTATTAAAGGGGTCCTGAGACCGTGAAGTTTGAGAACTTTTTGCTGTAGGGTTTGCGCCCAACAGCAAAATGTGTGGGTCATAGATGAGGCACCTGTTCAACTTTATTCAGTAATGCTGAACAGTTTCCCAAAGTGATTGCGCCGGTTTTCATTTAAACCAGCAGTTTGTGAATGCCCTTGTTTTTCCCCACTCTAAAATTTGGTGTGTGTTTGTTGTTAATTGCTGCCCATCTGATTAGGGTGTAGGGATAGCTCATTGTGGTTTTAATTGCCTTGCTTTGAGTACCAGTGAGATTGAGCATTTCTTCCTATCTTTATGGGCCATTTGGTTTCTGCTTCTGTGAAAATCACTTCTTCAGGCTCTTCTTGGCCCTTTGTTCCTCCATGTAAATTATAGAATCAGCCTATCATGTTTCTGCAAAAAAACACAAACAAACCCACAACTGACATTGGGATTTTGAATAAAATTGTGTTAAATCAGAAGACCAGTTCTGGGAGACTTGACCTCATCATGATTGGGTCTTCCTATCTAAGAACCTGGTATATCTCTGCTAAACACTTCCTTGTTGAAAGATTTATAATTTTCTCCATAGAAGTTAAGTCACTTTTGTTAAATTTATTCCCAGATACTTTACATGTTATGTGTTTGTGGTTGTTTAAATGGTATTTCTTAAGAATTTTCTAAATGATTGTTTCTGGTTAGCAGAAAGTACATTTGACTTTTTTACATTGATATTGAATTTAAAAACCTTACCAGCTCTCACTAATTTCAATAAGTTATCTCTAGATTAGTTTGGAATTTCTTGGGGTGGGTGGGTGAGAAAGAGAGGGAGAGAGACTCTTTGTATCTGTAATACCCCAGCTCCATTTCGAGCTAGCATATGGTGGGAGATCACAGATTAATTAGTCCTCATAACTAATGAGTTATGTATTAACCTCCAAGAGTGGAGGCCTTTAAAAGGTAGGCAGATAGACACTTGAAGTTTCTTAAATTTTGTTCCACGTTTATAACATTCTCAAGGTTAACATTTTAACGTTGTCATGATCAGAATAAGAGGAAAAGATTTTAAGAGTTTGTCAATTTTTGTCCTTGTTTTCCATATCTAAAAATACCAAGCCCCTGTCGTGGAGAATATAAGGTTGTAACTTTGCAGGGAGACTTGAGCGGTAAATGGGTGACGGGGTAGGGAATTGATAGACCTGCTGATTTGTGAATCTTTATTCTCAGTAATAACTTTGATCAGTGCTTGGCAAATATTTTTTTTTAACTCATCTCTTTAAGTTGTTGATACCTTCTCTTCTTCATATATGTTCATCCCAAATGTATAGTGAGATTATGCACCTTTAGAGACTATGACTAGTACACTGTCATTCCTAACATGTCACTTGTATTTAGTCAACTATTTGAAAAGCTTGCATGCAAAGAGGGGTCTGTTTACCAAATCTGTGTCCTCTGGGTGGTGGAGTGCATGAATGATTTTTCATCGCTGAAAATTTTAATCTCTCGTTCGAGTTTGGTTTGATTAGATCTCAAGGAGATGGAGTAGAGCTCACAGAAATTATAATTTTTTCCCCCTTGCAGTTGTTCATCCAGGAAAGGGAGGACAAAAATTTGCTACATTTCTATCCAAACTGTTTTCAGCAGAATTTGTGTTGACCTTAGAGATTTGGCATGTATGTATAGAACGTGTTTGACATTAGTTACTTTATATATAGTAGTAGGGCCATGACTTGCAGAAGATTTTCTTTTCCCATTATACTGCTATATATTCACTGACATAGGACATTCATAGACAGTTTTTAAGTTATTGTACAGGCAATTACTGTATACCCAGATCATTGGAGGAAAAAAAATCAGAACTGTGTAAGAGAAAATAAAAGACATGAGAAACCCCATATACGTTTAATAGGACTTCCAGAAGGAAAAAGAGACTGTGCTGTTGGAAGGTAAAATAGTTGACAGTTTGCCAGAGTTTAAAAAAGACATTAAATCCTCCGGTGTGGGGCACCTGGGTGGCTTAGTCGGTTAAGCATCTGACTCTTGATTTCGGCTCAGGTCATGATCTCACGGTTTGTGGGTTCAAGCCCCACATTGGGCTCCACGCTGACAGTGTGGAGCCTGCTTGGGACTCTCTCTCTTTCTCTCCATCTCTCTCTCTCTCTCTCTCTCTCTCTCTGTCTCTCTCAAAAAACTTAAAACAACAATAAATCCTCAGGTTAAAAAAGCATAATAAGATCTGAGCATCATGAAGGAAAAAGAAATTATTCCCTAGGCATATCATAGTGAAACTGTCAAAACACCACAAAGAAAAAAAATCAGACAACCAGAAAGAAGTGACAGATTGTCTGCAAAGGAACAGAAATCAGACTGCTATTTGATTTCTCCTCAGCAGCAATTAATGCCAGGTAACAGTGAAATAATTTCCTGAAAATGCTAAGGGAGGTAACTGCCCATTTAGAATATTTAGTCAAAGGTGAGGGTAAATTCTTTTAGGATATGCAAAGAATGACAGTCCATCTCTAATAAAAAATTACTAGACTACTTCATGAATAAGAATATAGAACCCAGAAAGAGGCAGAAAGATCCAGAAACAACGAAAAGCAAAGAAATGGGTAAATAAATCAGTAAAGAAAAAAAAATCTACATGTTAATAGTAAAAAAATTTTTAACAGTATTAGCAGGTGTAGGGAGGTTGGAAGGACTTGAATTATTTAGAAGGAAGGTAGAGATAATTAACTGTAGATTTTGTCAATAAAATGTGAATATTTCAAATATTTCTGAGCTCCAGAAATAAATATTTAATTTCCAAGCTATGGAGGGATGAAAAGGTGAATCTCTCCAGCGGGAAGCGTGAAAGGAAAAAAACAGCATAGGAACTAGAAAAGAGAGTAAGACAGCAAAATAACCCCAACTTTATCACCTTACCATAAATGTAAACCAATTTATACTTATTAACAGAGCAGATTTTTACAATCTTAATTGCATTCTACCTACAAAACACTATATTAATTTATTAAATTTATTAAAATTAATGCAGAAAACTTGAAAATAAGGAGATGGAAAAAAGTGTCCAAAACAAATACTAACCAAAAGTGATACTGTGTTGGCTGCACTTTTGTTAGATGAAATATTTAGAATGAAAAACATCAGTACATTTCAAAAGGGATTCTACTGTTGATAAATGGAACCCTGAAAAGGTATTACATTTAGGAATTAACAACATAAAATAGTGTCTCACCATATAGCTTTCAAATACATAAAGCAAACGCTCCCAGAATTATGAGAGAAATTCAAGAAATCCACAAACATGTTGAATGGTTTTAACAAACCTTTCACAAATACACAGAACAAGCAGGCAAGAAAGCCTTAAGATGTTAGATTTTATGAAAAATTTTTTTTTGTTGTGTTAAGCAAACTCTACCCCCAACGTGGGGCTGAAACTCATGACCCTGAGATCAAGAGTCACATGCTCTACTGACTGAGCCAGCTGGGCTCCCCAAGACTTTAGACTTTCATTTAACACAACGAGCAAAGTTGATCATAGATACATATATGTATATGTGTGTATAAATGTATAGTCTCTCCTGCCCAATAGAGAATGTATATACTTTAGAAAATATAGGGGCACCTGGGTGGCTCAGTCGGTAAGCACCCAACTTCGGCTCAGGTCATGATCTCGCAATTTGGGGGTTTGAGCTCCACGTCAGGCTCTGTGCTGACAGCTCAGAGTCTAGAGCCTGCTTCAGATTCTGTGTCCCCCTCTCTCTGTCCCTTCCTCCCTTGTGCTCTCTTTCTCAAAAATAAATACATAAACTTAAAAAAAAGAAAATATATTTGTTCTCTTGCAGCTTTTGCAAACATTCACCACATATTAGGTCATAAAGGAAGTCTCAGAAATTCCAAAGCAGCTAGATCACACGCACCGTGTTTTCATGCCATTAAGCAACTATATTAGAAGTCACAAATCCCGGGTTTCAGCCCCCCCAAAAAAAACAAAAGAGAAAAAGAAAAAAAGTCAAACAGGTACTCAAAAATCAAATGTTAGGAAACAAAAATAACATACCTTTAAATAACCCACGGGTTAACAACTTCCCAGTAATGTGTGTAATTCTTACCTCTGCTAAATAACCATTGGTTAAAGAAGATATCACAATGGAAATTATTAAATAGTTAAAGCTGAGCAGAATATCTGTGGTCTTACATTCATTCATTAGAAAACAAGGCCCCCATAAAAATCAGCAATAGATTCAATTCAAGGAGCTACAAAATGAACATGAATAAATTTACAGAGAAAGTAGAAGGAAAGCAATAGGAGCAGATATTCATGGTATAGGAAAGAAGATAGTAGAATAAACTTCAGCTGGGTTTTTTTAATGTCTGTTTGTTTATTTTGAGAGAGAGAGGGAGAGAGAGAAAATCCCAAGCAGGCTCCATGCTGACAGTGCAGAGCCCCATGCGCGGCTGAAACCCACGAACCTGGAGATCATGACCTGAGCCAAAACCAAGAGTCAGACCCACTGAGCCACCTAGGTGCCCTAAGCTGTTTTTTTGAAAGGACTGGTGAAACAGACAAACCTAGGATGACTGATTAATAGAAAGGGATGAATGCAAAGACTTACACTGGGAGCAAACAGCAGACAGAATTATAGATGTGGTGGAGAGTTTTTTAAAAATCCTGAGAGAATACAATCACCAGCCTTATCATAGTAAGGTATAAAACTTAGAGTAAGTGCAAAGCTTTCTGGAGAAAAGAAAAATGACCTCAAATTGTCTCAATTAGAAGTAAAAAACATAAATAGAACAGTGAGTATTCAAGAAGTTGAGTTGGGAGCCATAGATTTCTACCACTGTCCCCATCACAGAGATACACACGTACACATGAGGCCCAAGCAGTTTTGCTGGTCCCAGGAATGCAAAGATGAGTCACGATCAGAAAATGCAGCAGAGGAATTTACCACATTAAAAAAATGCTTTCCAATAAAATTTTTGACTAGGTACAGTTCACCAATAAAAATCACATAAAAAGGTAAACATTGTGGGGCACCTGGGTGGCTCAGTCGGTTAAGCATCTGAGTCTTGATTTTGGCTTAGGTCATGATCTCAAGTTTTGTGAGTTTGAGCCCTGCTTTGGGCTCCATGCTGACAGTGAGGAGCCTGTTTGGGATTCCCCACCCCCCCCCACCCCCCCCCACCCCCCGTCTCTCTGCCCCTCCCATGTGCTCTCTCTCAAAATAAAAAAAAAAGGTAAACATCAGACATCTTTCACCTCATGTGCCTCATCAGTCCCTTCCCTTTTCCCTTGATCTAACTGAATTTGTTTTCTCTTTTTTCCATACTTATTTGAGCAAATACAAATATGTATGCATTAACAAAATGAGGGAAAATGTTTATTTCAATAAAGATAGAAACCACACTGGCTATAATTCAACTTTATATAAAGCAGGCAAAACTTTTAGCAAAGGAAAACTTTCTGTAAGTGTATCTTCTAAAAACCTACAGCAAATGTTATGTTTAATTGTGAAACTTGAAAATACTTCCCGTAAAGTCAAGGGCAAGACAGTGATCTTCACTATTATTTCTAAAATTCTAGAGTATATAAAATAACCTAGTTATCAGTATGGCAAGGAAAATAAGAGGTATGAAGTTTGCCTTTCTTGTTATTATTGGCTCAAGATAGCAACACAGAAACCTCTAAATCTAATAGAAGACATTTGCAACATTTTTTTCTTTTTTTGAGAAAACTATAAAATATTACTAAACATCAAAAGAAGACCTGAATAAATAAACGAAGGTATATCTCATCTAAGATAGAAAGCTCCTCCCCTCTCTACAACAGACCAAAGTTTTTTCTATAGGCCTCCAGCTGAGGATGGTTTTTGTATATTTAAAGGGTTGCTGGAAAAAAAAAAAAGGCAGCAACAGCAGCCATCTGTGGCCTTGAAAGTCTAAGGTATTTGGATATTTACCATCTAGCCCTTATACCAAAAGCTTGCCCGCACCTGTAATAGACTGGTGGTTCTCGAAATGTTGGTCTCTGGACCAGCAGTGTCCGAATCCTGTATGAACTTGGTACAAATATGGAGTCTTGGTTCCCACCCATGAATTAGGCACTCTGGGAGTGGGGTCCAATAATTCCTTTTTAAACAAGCCCCCCTGATGATCCTGACTGGTGCTGAAGTTTGAGAATTACTGGTATAGGCCAGTGGCTTAATCCCTTTTTTAAGAGATCACCTGCTTCTCAGTCTCTCACCAGATAGCTTCATAGGAAAGCGGAGATTTAGGGTAGGTTGCGGCCTACTAACAGAGGATGGCCTTAAGGGAATATTTTGTTATTTCAGCTTGATGGCTCCCATTGTTGACATTAACACAGTCCAGCCAGTAGAAATGGTCCAGCTAATACAGATGCCATTCCAGGGCCCTACCAGGACTTTCAAGTTGGTCAGTGCTCCAAGTCCTGGAGAAATAAGAGGTTCTAAATTACTATAATGTTTCACAGCTATGTATTTGCTGCTTTCGAACATCATTATGCTGTCCAGTTCATAACTGTCCTCTAGTTTTCATTATCAGAATACTTTTGTATTTTTTCCAACCTTTATCTAAACTGCAGGCACATTTATAATCACTACAGTATACTCCTAAGATTTTCTCAACTGACTAATAGGTCAGTGAGAATTTAGTCTTCTATTCATGGGTATAATTCTACCTTACATTAATCACAATTCATTTATATATTATTTAAACTTTGGGGGATGTTCTTGATCTTCATAGGACGATGGGTAGACAGACCTCATCTCTATTTCACCGAGAAGAAAATCAGGCCTAGAGCGGCTGGCTCGGTCCCTCTACGTAGTTAATAGCATGGGTCTTCAGACTCCATCACTCTGCCCTGTATACTGAATCTGGCGAGATGTTTTTTCGTGTTTTTTTTAACTTTTAAAACACAGTTCTAGAGGTGCCTGGGTGGCTCCGTCAGTTAAGCGCCTGACTCTTTGATTTCGGTTCAGGTCATGATCTCGTGGTTCATGAGATTGAGCCCCTGTGTCGGGCTCTGCCCTGATAGCGCGGCGACTGCTTGGGATTCTCTCTCTCCCTCTCTCTCTCTGCTTCTCCCTTGCTCGAGTATATGTACTTTCTCTCTCTCTCTCTCTCTCAAATAAATAAATAAATAAATAAATAGAACCCACTGCCCAAGATTAATGTTGGTTTGCGATGAAAGTTTTCAGTGGTTCACAGAAAGATGAAAGGTATTATGGGAATATATATGTATACGTACCTGTATGTGTATAAAACTAATCTCTTCTTCCTCTTTATGCTTTAATTATCAAGAGGTAAAAGTCTCTCAAAACAGTGTCCTGAGTAGGTGGGGGGCAGACATGTGCGTACACAAATATGTGTTTTGGGAGCTGTAGTTTCCTTTTGAGTGTACATCTTTAGTTTATTCCTGTAATGTCTCTTTTTGCCACAGGACTAGTTTTCTGAAAACTACCTCACACTTGCAGGTTCAGTTGCCCGAGTGCAGTATTTGAAAGCAGCAAATTATGTTGTCATCAACACACTTATTACACGTGGCCTTGCAGTCCCAGGCCAGGTTTTCCTTCCCTTGAATGCCCAGGTTACTCTCTTTTTCTCTCTCACTCTCTCTCTCCTCCCTCCTTGCCTCAGTCCTCCTCTCTGTCCTCTTCTGGCTGGACTTTTTTTCCACGTCTCTCCCTCCCACCACCACCACGGGACCCCCTCCCCAATCTTTTCCTTCTCCATCTTTTCCTTGCTCTCTCTTTTCTGCGTCTGTCTAGGGACAAATACTGAACAAGCATTTCACAAGCAAATACATGTTCTGATAATAATAGTCATTTTAACATAGAGATTTCTAACTTCAGAGACCTGCATCCCTAAAAGCTATCCAAAAGCAGTCCGTTTTAAATTTCTTAGTAACAGGCACTGTCTCTTTTATGGTATCCCTAGTGGTAATAGCAGCAGTGGTAGTAATAATGATAATAACAATAATGTTTTATACTTATTATGGCTAATTTTTTTTTGTTTTTTTATTTTTTTTAATGTTTTATCTATTTTTGAGAGAGAGACAGAGAGAGAGGCAGAGTATGAGCAAGGGAGGGGCAGAGAAAGAGGGAGAAACAGAATCCGAAGCAGGCTCCAGGCTCTGAGCTGTCAGCACACAGCTCGACACGGGGCTCGAACTCGTGAACCGCGAGATCATGACCTGAGCCAAAGTCAGACGCTTAACAGACTGAGCCACACAGGCGCCCCGCGGCTATTATTTATTGAGTTTTTACCGCTTGCCACATTGTTCTAGGTAAGTGGTTCTTAGTTTAGTCTTTGGACCCTTGGGGATGCCCACGACTCTGCAGGAACCTGTGAGGTCACAACTGTCTTCATAACAATACTGAGAAGCCGTGTGTCTTTATCACTATGTTGACATTTGAGCTGATTACACAGAAGCAGTGATGGGGAAAAGTGCTGGCTCCTCAGTGCCCATCAAGACGAGGGGTCATTGGAGTCTTCATTGTGGGTGCTCGCAATTTAAAAAAAAAGCAGAAGCCAATTTTGTTTTAGAAAGTCCCTGATGAAGCGGTCAACTTTATTAAGCCTTGGCCCCTCAGTACATGTCCTTTTAACGTTCTGTGTGACAAAATTGGGCCGCACACACTAACCACTCCTGCGCGTTCGAGTTGCCACCTGAATTAGTCACATTTTTCATGGCGAGTAAACTGTAGTTATTCAGACCTGGGTATTTGGCAGAAGTGTTCTTGGAAATGAAGAAGTCAGCCTGTCATTTCAGGGAAAACATTGTATTGGTTGAGTGGAGAGGGCTGTCCAGTGGCCGGACTGGATGGTGCTTCTTCAGGGGACACCTGCTCGCAGGGGCCTCTTGAGGCTAAACCATGTAAACTCTCCTATCCGGCTCATGTTTATAAATCAGAACTAAAGAAAATTTGTACTTTGAATACTGACAAATCTTTGAGTAGCAGAGCTAAAAAGCATTTTCCAAAGTTTACCTACTACAGAACCGGCCATTGTATAGATTAGAAAAATAGAGTCCAGAAATTGAAAACCACCTCCAAGGTGACACTGTACAAGTGCATGGCTTATGGTCTAATCTTACATTTTATAGTGCTTTAAGCTCCCAAGTACTTTCTTGTATACATTTTCATCTGATCTTCACACAACCTTGTGATCGTCTAAAGCAGTTTAAAGATAAGGAAATTGAGACTCAAGGAAGAGTCTTTGAATGCACTTTGTATTTTCCTGCCCTTTCGGCTGTTACCTCTGATGACTTGAAATAAGGCAGAGCAAATAGCGAGGAGAGAGAATCTATAAAACTTAGAGTCTAACCAGATGCAAAAAAAAAAAAAAAAATGGAGATGAAGGAGCCAGGGAATTTTCTGAAGTTCTCACTTGGGCCCCTGGGAGGGTACCATTAGCTGAGATAATAAAAATAGAGAAGGAACAGATTCGCTCAACAAATGTTTCCTGGAGGCCTTTTCATTGGCACCAGTGTAGTCTGCTTTGGAGGACTCCTAAAATGGATAGATGGTGCTGCTACACACAGTCCCTGTGTGGGAAGATACAGCATGTATGCCAGTAACTCTGATCGGAACGAAAACATGCTAAGTGCCTTTAAAAAAAAAAGCCCAGTTTAAGTCCTGTAGCTGTTCCCAGGAGGGAAGGAATTACTTCTGGGCTCAGGGAAATTTTTGTGGAAGAGGAAGCATTTGAAAGAAGTCTTGCAGAATGGCAGAACCTGGATGTGCATAGCTGGTTGTGAGGAGACACGGGTCAGTTACAGAAAAATGGACCAAAATGTGGAAGGTACCATAGCACATGTGCAGGTGGATGATGGGAAATTATTGGAAACAGTTACTCCAGTCAATTATGGGAAACGTTGACTGCTGCACATGGTCGGTTTTCCATTTTGTATTTCATTTTTTCAACAAGCATTGCCAAACAAATGTCTTCTTGAGCACAATTTTTTTCTTTACATAAAAAACTTCATCTTTTGATTGACTAGGGTAAGGATTTCAAGTTCAGGTAACATAATTAAACAGCAAAATATTTGACTGTGGTCTTATTTTTTAATTCTACTGTGGCACATTTAAAGTAAACTTGCCATCCTTGGATAACTTTATCCTCCTCTCAATTACAAATGCCATCAATCCTTTAAACTGCATTTTCATCTGAACTGCACCCTTCAAGTAGCTATCTTCTGGAGCTTAGCCTTGTCTTGTATATCTTTCTTCTCCTTTGGCATTAGCGTTTGGTATTCCTCAGTGCAGAATTTATCTGACTTGGCCATTTATTATTGTTTTTTCCTTAGATAAGTCAGAGAAATATGATCCACGTGATGTTGAAAGGCTACAACAAGATGATAACTGGGTTGAAAGTTACTTATTTTGGAGGCATCATAATGTCGATGAAACACTGAAGATGCTTGATGAGAGTTTTCAGTGGAGGAAAGAAATGTCTGTCAACGGTAAGCCGTTCAATTTAACCTCGACAATATACTGTGCCCTGCATAAGTGTTAGTTTTACATTGATCAAATAGTGTATTTGCAGATATTTTTGGCAATCATCAAAAACACCAAAATAGAGTGTTTTATGACAACCCACTAACACTTTGACGGGGAGCATCTTATGAATGTGTTAAAAGCAGTATCATTCATAGGGGAATGAGATCACTGGAGAGCAAAATTACATTCAGATCCTTTGACCCCGAACAGAGTTAATCTGCGCTTATTTAGTTGGGTACCATTGAACAATAGCAAGACAGCATCTTCACTACTAGGCCTAGAGGTAAGGAGATACTGTTTTCTTAGTTTGGGTCTTTTTGTTTTTTGTTTTTCATTATTGCCTTATTGTCTTTCTCTGTCCTTGAGTTCCTTGTGCTAATAGATGCTCCCTGTTGCATTACTAAATGATTGGGGGATCCCTAAAACAGGCTTATCCCCAAGGATGCCTATAGCAGCCTTTGCTTAACTTCTTGATTTCAAGACCCAATTCTAGATGGACATTTTTCCCCCAAAAATGGGTTTTAAGTCCTGGAAGGGGTTTTTAAATAGTCTTCCAAGTAGATGAAGCACCCTTTGCAGGAAAATTACCCATGATTTCTGTCCTAAAAATTTAACACAAAGAATATGGCATAACCACTGCGGTTTTTGAAAATTTTTTTTTAATGTTTGGTTATTTTTGAGACAGAGACAGAGCATGAACGGGGCAGGGTCAGAGAGAGAGGGAGACACAGAATCCGAAGCAGGCTTCAGGCTCTGAGCTGTCAGCACAGAGGCCGGCGCTGGGCTCGAACTCACGGACCGTGAGATCATGACCTGAGCTGAAGTCGGACGCTTAACCGACTGAGCCACCCAGGTGCCCCCATAACTACTGGTTTTGATGAGGTACTGAGAAGGATTTCCTGACCTTGAGAGTAACAGACTCTGGAGTGAGTGAGTCTGGAAAGTTAAGACAAAAAAAGTCAACAAATAAATCCAGAGCAGATACTCTCCCCAGTCTTCATACTTGTAGAAAGAATCCAGGAGGCAGAGGGTGGTATTTAAGAGATAGTTTGATTGGAAATGTAAAAACTGTAGGTCATTTCAATGAACAGTGATGCATTTAAAATTCAGGCAAAGAAATAGAAATTATTTAAGTACAGAATAAACTTTTAAACTCAACATTAGTTTTTTCTTATATAGAACTGCTAGTTTCCAGTGGCAAATAGCAGAGATACGGTAAATGGTACAGAAAAAAGGTAACGAATCTTGGAAAGTTCTCAGGGTGAATGAAACAAAAGCCTTGGCATTTGCTGCCTCGCTGTGTCGGTTCTTAACCTCACTACAGACTGGGCAGACCTTGTTTTGTTTGTCCTGCTAAAGGATCTAGCTTTTTTTTTTTTTTTTTGAAGTATTTTCCACTCACCCTAAGATTATAAAATGTGTTAGACTCTACTTGATATCAAACTTTACAGAAAAATAATTTACTAGAGAAGCCATAGTGATTTTTTAAATCAATTCTGAGACTATAATGTGGATATTTACTAGCATGTTATCTTGAAATTGTCCCAATAGTGATAGTATTTGTTGACAGTTATTATATGAAACAACCAAAACATGGAAATGTGTCCATATAATAATGGCTGATGTGTCAAGGGAAATGGATTTTTCCCCATTTCTCTCATCCATGTCTTTAGTTGGTTTGTTTAGTTAGTAAGGAACAAAATTTTTTATTGCCAGAGATTCTTTCCAGATGCCTGAATAAGCTTGTCTTTTTTTTTTTGTATCAGACCTACTATATAACATTAACCTTTACGTTATAAGTTTTTTTGTAAGTTTATTTATTTTGAGAGAGAATGAGCAGGGGAGGGTCAGAGAGAGAGGGACAGAGGATCTGAAGTGGGCTCTGAGCTGACAGCACAGAGCCCCATGTGGAGCTCCAACCCACGAACCGTCAGATCATGACCTGAGCTGAAGTCAGACGCTTAACCGACTGAGCCACCCAGGTGCCCCTACATTGTAAGTTTTCTTTTTAAAACGCTCCTAAGTTAAAGTTACTCATCAGGTTTATCCTTTTTTAGACCTCACTGAATCTTCCATTCCCAGATGGTTATTGGAAATAGGTGGTATTTATCTGCACGGTTATGACAAAGAAGGCAACAAGTTGTGTAAGTATATTGAATTGACGTACTGGCTTGTCAAGATTTTGAGATGCATTTATGTCAGCTGAGTTAATAATAGGCAGAACCTTCTCCGTATGTACCACACATCAAGTTCCTTACAATTGGGGATCATTAGGGCCGTGTTGACACAGCGTCAGACACTTCATTGTGTGGTCTGTTGGCATTATGATAAAACGGTAAAGGCAAATTTCAAGTCGCTAAGGGTTGCTGAGTGGACTTTTCAAGGCCCCGCCCCCACCTTCTCCCCTTAGCTTCTTGTGAAATCTGCTATAGCAGGAGGAGCGGTAAGGACCACCCCTGCTGTCCCGGTGACCCCCTCGTTACCCCTCTCCCTCCCCCCTTCGCCCCGACCCTAAATCCAGCTTGGTTGGTGCCAAGGCTGGGACTTGGCAAGAACATCAGAGCCCCACCCTGAGCGCTTGGCTTGCTTGCCCTCTATGCGGCATGCAGTCTGGTCCAGTTTTAACAGTATTCTAGCATTTCCCTCCTTTCGCTGGCAGTCCTTCCTTCCGTGCCTTCATTCCTCATTCCTGTCATTCCGCTGTCCTTTCCACATGCGTCCCGTACTTCATTCCTTGCTTGGCGTCTTTTACTTTACAGCAATACAGTCCCCTTGGGTGATCTCAAGTACCTTGCCTCTCCACGAGGAGTGGTGACCCCACACCATCCCCGGGCCCCAGCTACCTTAGCATTTCGTTGGGAGCCCTTTCAGCCCAGCCCTTATCTCCTTAGCGCCTCTTCCCAGCACTCGCCACAGCCTGTCCCAGCCACAGTGCTCTGAGTGGTTTGCGGCTCCCAGCCCTGACTGGACTCCGGCCTCTGTCTAAGCTGCTCCTCCCCATGGAAGGTCTTTTCTAGTGCTCCAGAGAACCACTGGCTTGCTTTTTGGTTAAGCAAGGTGAAGAGTACTTTTAGGTTATTACCAAATATTGTTTGTTGTATTTTCTCTTCCCCTTTACTTACTAGGGAAGTTTGTTTATTTCCTACGAGGGGAGAATAGTTTACATCTCTGCTCCTCCCTAAGGTTCCCAAGTGCACGCTATTTCCCGTTGAAAAGAAGGAAGCGATGTTTTTAACGTGAGAAAGAAAATTTATTGTAAATGAAGAAAAATGTCAAGGGATAGGAATGATATAGGCATAAAATAATATAATGACAAATATTTTTCTTATTTTTATCCCGTGTTCTGTTAAAAGTCTGGATCAGGGTGAAGTATCACATAAAAGACCATAAAACCACACTGGACAAAAAGAAGCTTATCGCATTCTGGTTGGAACGTTATGCTAAAAGAGAAAATGGGAAACCTGTAACAGTGATGTTTGACCTGTCAGAAACTGGAATAAATAGCATAGTAAGCATTTCTTTAATTCCAAAGCCTTATTTATCATTATGTTCTCCCTGCCACTCCTCCCAACCAGACATCGCTGCAAGTTTGAGCTAACCAAGTTATGTTTGGGATTTATTTTTTGCCTTCCGTATCGTGAGTGAAGTCAGACATGAAATAGGATTTGTGGAGAAATAAATTTGCTTCGGTGTTTGGCACTGAAACTGTGTACTTCCTAGGAATGCTCCTCGTCTGATACACACAATGTCAAGGTAGGACGTCGAGGCTGGCAGGGTCATGAGCAGAAGTGGTAACAGTGAACTCTTCTGTCAGAATTAATATCCTGCGGCACGTAACCCTGTGCCTGGCACAGAGTAATACACTCAAATAGGGAGTGAAGTAAGGTACGCTCTCTTTAATACCATCAGATTCATACGATGCTTGGCAGTTGTGAGGTGCTCACCTGACTTTTGCACATACAGCAACTGGTCACCTCGTTGGGGTTTTTGTTTGATTTGGTTAGCTTTGGAGACCCGTTTTCTTCAGGGGATTTTGCCAAGCTTAAAAAATAAGTAAAACCCACCAGTCTTAATTGGGGTCCTTGCGTGACCTCAGCGGTAACTACAAACCCTTCAGCGGTGATGGGGCGACTTTGGCACATTTATCATAGCTGTTGTTGTCTCTTACGTTCAAACCTTAGCTCCTTCTGGTAGTGGTGAAGGAGCATCCACACACTTCCCTGGGGCGACATTGAAACCTTTTCGAAAATCCACTTGGCAAAGTATGTTAAGAACCTTAAAGTATACATATTCGTACTCATTGCCTCGTGGTTAACTTCTGGAAATCTATTTTTTTTTAATTTTTTTTCAAAGTTTATTTTTGAGAGAGAGAGAGACAGAGTGTGAGCTGGGGAGGGGCAGAGAGAGAGGGAGACAGAATCCAAAGCAGGCTCCGTGCTGTCAGCGAAGAGCCTGATGCAGGGCTTGAACTCATGAACCATGAGATCATGATCTGAGCTGTCAGCACAGAGCCCAACACAGGGCCCAGTCTCACAAATCGTGAGATTATGACCTGAGCTGAAGTCAAGAGACAGACGCTTAACCAACTGAGGCACCCAGGTGTCCCTTAATTTAGATATTTTTATATATGATTTCCTCATGATTCACAAAGGATTTAAGTTGGCTTATAAACATGTATGCAGAATTACAAGGCAAAAAAAGCTAAAAGTTATTTGTTAGAGTTGGGCCACTAATCGGGCTTCAGTCTTTCAGTGGCCTGCCTGAAAGAAATGGAATCATTTAAAATTATTCAGTGGCCACACTTTAAAACCAGTGTCTTAGGAGAAGTGTATTCATTCCTGATACTTGAACTAGAAAGAAAAGTATTTCTTGGATCCCCAAAGGGAGGACATTTTACAAGATAATAAACAGTCCTTGAAGACATCCTCACAGAATGCAGAGCACCAGGTTTCATGGAGCTTTTTAATGTAGCACCCACTAATATACTTCACCAGTGGCATCCCATCGAATCCACTTGAATTAGCAGTAACTTGGGATTTTATACGCAAGGCTATCCATTTAAAAGATGAAAGCAAGAATCTTAGATAAAGACTTTTGGCAGAGTCTCTGGGGGCCACAGATCATACACAGGTAACCAAATTTTTATATAACTAGTTATTTCGAGATATTTGACTCTTAAATACAAACTATTTACCTCGGTGCACAATGGATATAACGATTAGTTATAAAGTTACCATTATATACTAGGGTTTATTCCATAATGAATACTGAAGATAGTTAAAGGTGCTTACTTTTCAGTTTGCTGAAGTTAAAGATACTCTAACTCACATGCTAGGAATGACTTTATAGACTCATCTATGGGACAGCTCACCTTTCAGTAACTGATGGATTTAAATTTGCACAGTTATCTTTCGTTCTACAGCCCTTCTAAGATGGCCAGTCAGGATTAGTAAATCAGCTTGCGGCCAGGGAATGACACGGAATGAAACGATCCATGTGAATAGTAACCCTCATAACCAAAGTTCATGTTGGCTGTGTTCGGTGCAGGAGAAGCAACAGACAGTTATGTTCATAAAGTTTTCCAGGGATTGGAGTCCATGAACAACACTCGAATGTAAACTAAAAAATTCTGCCTCTGGGTCTCTAAATAAGAGGAAAGAAGTTAGCAGCGAAGTACATACAGCACACCAGTATGATCAGATTAGCTGTTGTGTAAGAGATTGATAAAACGTATTTTACTAAAGCTATTACAAGGTGTAGAAATTAGGGGTAAAAAGCGGATATACCAGAATCGATAGGTTATATGTATCATCATTGCAAGTAGTAAAGTTGTAAACGGTATGCTCGTTTCAGTAATTCTTTAACTGTTCAACGGATTTTTAGAATTTCTCTGTAGGGATTGCTTTCGATCTGCTTTATAATGCCATGTTACCTTAGCCTGCATATCTCACTAGTTGGAAATAACATGAATGATGTTTAAGTGTCTGAATTCTTTCACTCGATATTAGGACTGATTATTATAAGTAGCTTAATGACTTAAAACCTTAGCCTCTGAGAATATATTTATATATGAGCTTATTTTTTACACAATTTAATAATTGTCTCATTTGTATTTAATAGTTTATCACCTTTGGAAGTGTGCAATTTAAAGCTCCCTAATGTGGATAGTCTTAAAGCTTTAAATGTATAATCTGTGTTTTAGGACATGGACTTTGTGCGCTTTATCATCAACTGCTTTAAGGTTTATTACCCTAAATACCTCTGTAAGTAACTTACTCCTTTATAAAAATATAATGTGTAGAAACTATAGGCAGTGACTGAGATAGCTTTATGTTACTATAGACTTTAATACCTGAAGTTTTATATTCTGACGAAGAACTTAAATGTGTGCATAGAAGTTTAAGTGCGTATCCTAGTAGACATAAAGGAAATTTTTCATAATCATTGTCCTTTACAGTTTTAAGAATTTAAATTCAAAACTGTATATACGGCATCCTGTAACACACACATACATGGGGACATAAAACATACCTTTATTTCCAAGATTTCCCATTTTTATTCATCTTTCAGTGAAAAACTCATTTAAAATGATATTTATTATATGGAACTTCTTACATGCAAGAAACAGATAAACAATACTGATAAATAAAGTATATGTGTGATAAGCAGTACTCATGCATAAAGTACACTGTATTACTAATTGCTGTTTAAAAACTATCATTAAGAAAACAGTAGACTACATTTGAATTTAGAATTTGTTTTTGTGATTCTTGCATTAATTACCTGAATGAAGAACACGTAAATCTTAGGTACCCATTTTGATTCATTGATTTCTTGGATTTATATGGTGGTTTGCCTCTGGAGAAATGAAGACACTATCCCACATAAATAGTCATATCTATGTATTTTTTAAATGTTTACTTACTTATTTTGAGAGAGAGGGCACGTGTGCGTGTGAGAGCAGGGAAGGGGGAGAGATAGAGAAGGAGAGTGAGAATCCCAAGCAGGCTCCTCGCTGTCAGCACAGAGCCAGACGTAGGGCTCAAACTCACCAACCATGAGGTCATGACCTGAGCTGAAACCAAGAGTCTGATGCTTCTGACTGAGCCACCCAGGCACCCCAACAGTCATATATTTGAATTCCAGTGGGCTCAAAGTAAAAAACGCAGGAGAGAGACAACAAGGATATCAGAAAATGGAAACTCACAGGTCTGCCTGGGCACACCCCTGGAAGATACCATAATTAGGGCCTTTGGGGACTCATGACTTAGGTGATGCAAAAGCATAAAACCCCTAAATCATCTTACTTTGATGTGCTTTCATATTATTAATGTGAAGTAAGGAGCAGACAAAAAGCATAATGGATTTCGAGGATCACTGCCACTCCTACCCCTATGCTCTCATGTCTTCAGAGAGGGTCCTCATGAACCTTTTTAGGTAAAGAGACTATTTGGTCTGGGAAACCTGGAGGATCTGCTATTCCTTCTGAGTTCTTCCTGGATCCACCACGTACCCCGATTCATTTTACTGAGCAGTGCCAATCAGTGGTCAATAGGGCGTCACTACCCCATATGGTTAGTTTGTTCCTCTTATGTAAAACATGAAAATAAAATATCCACTTGTTTATTGAAATATCTAAGTTTGTGAAGAGCCATTTATCAATAGTATAAATACCATTATTACCTTACAAAACACATCTAAGATTCTTTTGAGAAAACTATTAATGAATTCATGGGCCTATATAAAGATGAATTGAAACACTTCATTCCAATTAACTAGAGGTAATGCATATATTTTACCTACATAATGTAATTTTGCAGACATTAAATTTTATAGAATCTTAAATTGGTTATGCTTCAAAATCTGTCATGAAATACAACCATTATTTCTTAAAATCTTAAGTCCAGATCTTTTTAGGCATATCACAGATGAAGACTGAGGTTATTAAGCTCCAGGGTACCTCTTTGAAGATACCTTGTTTCTTACATGTACTTTACTTGTCCTACATTAATAACCATTCTAGGAGCTTCTCTGCTCAGAGAAGAATGAAATTACATTTTGATTCATTTGGAATAGAATGAATTAGGTATCAAGAATTCCCTTTGTGATTTCTGGTTCTTGTAATTGTTAATAGGGCTATTTAGGTCTTCTAAATATGCAAATAATACTACTGTATACTTTGGGAATTATTGGCTTCCTGGGGCTCATAATATGAAGAAAAGTATAAGTAATTTGCCTTTCTTAAAACATAATGCATTAAAATTGGGGTGAGGGGAAAACGTGTAAGTGGTTTTACAATGTAATCCCTAGAAAATTATCAGAACTTGGGGCGCCTGGGTGGCTCAGTCGGTTAAGCGTCCGACTTCGGCTCAGGTCACGATCTCGCGGTCCATGGGTTCGAGCCCCGCGTCGGGCTCTGGGCTGATGGCTCAGAGCCTGGAGCCTGCTTCCGATTCTGTGTCTCCCTCTCTCTTTGCCCCTCCCCTGTTCATGCTCTGTCTCTCTCTGTCTCAAAAATAAATAAACATTAAAAAAAAAAAAAAGAAAAAAAATTATCAGAACCAATAAATTACATTGAGGTCATTCCTAAAGTTCACTGTACATCGGCACTAATATGACATACCACATCCAAAGACTCCGCTTACCCACTTATTTATTTTGTACCTTTCTGCAAACAGCAAAAGCCACAAATGAACAAAAGAACAGACTGTTTGCCAAAGGACAATGATAGCGCATTGTTGATTTCCCAAAAGCCACCCTGAGTGGGCCCCTCATCAGTGAGAAGTTAATTTGGTTTGAGCACCACTCACACGTCACCGAATCAGAACTGAGTCAACCAGCTCAGTGTTTAGTTACATTTAGATCACCAGCTTTTTCTAGGCCAGGTATAAGTGATGATTCTATAGTGATACTAAATCACATTCATTGAATTTTTTTTTGTTGTTTTTTTTGTCTTTAAGCAAAAATGGTGATCTTTGATATGCCTTGGATAATGAATGGTGAGTATATTATTTATACTTCGCTAAAACAAAATGTCTGATTTCCTTTTTCCCAATGTAGCCATATTTCTGTGGTTGTTTAAAAAAAATTTACGTTGTGCTTGTTGTATGCTCTTTAAGAGGCCGGAGCTGGAACATTCAAAGACGATTCCTAAGCAAACTCAGTTAACATTCTTGCCCCAGGCTCTGGGGATATACATTAGTCTTCTCTAAAAACAGCATCAAGATGTTCAACCATTCAGGTGAAACTAGAGCCAGGAGCCTCAGTTTGTCACACACGGATGGGGTATGTCACCGAACATAGGCCTTGGCTAGGTTTTCTCATGGGTTTCGGGCATTGAGGAAGAAGGTGGGATGAATCTGAAATGCACTCCAAATTGCTATAGTCACTTAATAAGACAGTCATGATACATTTTGTGGTGAAAAAAAAAAATTGTTAAAGCATTGAAAAACATTCTTTACCAACTCTAATGTGATTATATAATACTGTTATAAACATCAGGGTGCATATATCCCTTTGAGTTAGCGTTTTTGTATTCTTTGGGTAAATAGTGGTGTGATTTCTGGATCATAGGTAGTTCCATTTTTTTCTTTTTTTTTCACGTGTATTTATTTTTGAGAGAGAGAGAGAGAGCAGGAGCAGGGGAGGGGCAGAGAGAGAGGGAGACACAGAATCCAAAGAAAGCTCCAGGCTCTGAGCTGTCAGCACAGAGCCCGTCGCAGGGCTCAAGCCCATGAAACATGAGATCATGACCTGAGCCGAAGTCACACGCTTAACCGACTGAGCCACCAAGGCGCCCCGGGGTAGTTCCATTTATAACTTTATGAGGAACCTCCATACTGTTTTTTTACAGTGGCTGCACCAGTTTGCATTCCCACCATCGCATAAGGGTTCCTTTTTCTCCACATCCTCACCAACACTTGCTCTTTCTTGTGTTTTTTATTTTAGCCATTCTGACAGGTATAAGGTGGTATCTCATTATCGTTTTGATTTGCATCTCCCTGATGATGAGTGATGTTGAGCATCTTTTCATGTGCCTGTTGGCCATCTGGATGTCTTCCTTGGAGAAATGGCTATTCATGTCTTCTGCCCATTTTTAATTGGATTATTTGTTTTTTGGGTGTTGAGTTTTAGAAGTTCTTTATATATGTTGGATACGAACCCGTTATTAGATAGGTCATTTGCAAATATCTTCTCCCCATTCAGCAGATTATTTGCCTTTTAGTTTTGTTGATTGTTTCCTTTGCTGTACAGAGCTTTTTATTTTGGTGTGGTCCCAATTGTTTAGTTTTGCTTTTATTTCCCTTGCCTTAGGGGACCTGTCTAGAAAAAAGTTGCTACAGCTGATGTCACAGAAGTTACTGCCTGTATTCTATTCTAGGATTTTTATGGTTTCAGGGCCTCACATTTAGGTCTTCAATCCATTTTAAATTTATTTTTGTGTATGGTATAAGAAGGTGGTCCTGTTTCATTCTTCTGCATGTAGCTGTCCAGTTTTCCCAACATTTCTTCAATAAACCATCTTTTTCCCATTGGATATTCTTTCCTGCTTTGTTGAAGATTAATTGACCATATAATTGTGGGTTTGTTTCTGGATTTTGTGTTCTGTTCTATTGATCAACGTGTGTGTGTGTATTTGTGCCAGTACCATACTGTTTTGATCACTACGTCTTTGTAATATAACTTGAAGTCCACAATTGTGATGCCTCCACCTTTGCTTTTCTTTCTCAAGATTGCTTTGGCTTTTCAGGGTCTTTTGTTGTTCCATACAAATTTAATATTATTTGTTCTACTGTGAAAAATGCTGTTGGTACTTTGGTAGGGATTGGGTTAAATGTGTAGATTGCTTTGAGTAGTATAGATATTTTAACAATATTTATTCTTTTAATCCATGAGCATGGAATTTCTTTCCATTTCTTTGTGTCATCTTTAATTTCTTTAATCAGTGTTTTATAGTTTTCAGAATACAGGTCTTTGACCTCTTTGGTTAAGTTTATTCCTAAGTATCTTAATATCTTCGATGCAGTTGTAAATGGGATTGTTTTCTTAATTTCTCTTTCTGCTGCTTCTTTATTGGTGTATAGAAATGCAACAGAATTCTCTACATTGGTTTTGTATCCTGTGACTTTAATGAATTCGTTTATCAATTCTAGCAGTTTTTTCGTGGAGTCTTTTAGGTTTTCTATATATAGTATCATGTCATATGCAAATAGTGAGGGTTTTACTTCTCCCTTGCCAGTTTGGATGCCCTTTATTTCTTTTTGTGGTCTGATTGCTGTGGTTAGGACTTCCAGTACTATGTTGAATAAAAGTGGCTAGAGTGGACATCCTTATCTTGCTCCTAACCTTAAGGGAAAGGCTCTGAGTTTTTCACCGTTGAGTATGATGTTAGCTGTGGGTTTTTATATATGGTCTTCGTTATGTTAAGGTATGTTCGTTCCCTCTAAACTAACTTTGTTGAGGATTTTTAGCAATGAATGGATGTTGTACCTTGTCAAATGCTTTTTCTATCCTCTTGAAATGATCATATGGCTCTTTTATTGATATGATGTATCACGTTGATTGATTTGTGAATATAGAGCCATCCTTGCAACCCAGGAATGAATCCCACTTGATTGTGGTGAATGATTTTTTTTAAATGTATTGTTGAATTTGGTTTGCTAGTTTTTTATTGAGGATTTTTGCATCTGTGTTCGTCAGTGATATTGGCCTGTAGCTCTTTTTTAGTGGTATCTTTATCTGGTTTTGGTATCAGGGTAATACTGGCCTCATTGGGTTAATTTGGAAATTTTCCTTCTTATGTTTTTTTGGAGTAGTTTAAGAATAATTATTAACTCTTCTTTAAATGTTTGGTGGAATTCACCAGTGAAGCCATCTGGTCCTGAACTTTTGTTTACTGGGAAGTTTTTGATTACTGATTCAATTTCTTTGGTGATAATCTGTCTATTCAAATTTTCTATTCCTGTTTCAGTTTTGGTAGGTTATATGTTTCTAGGAATGTTCTTCTAGGTCATCCAATTTGCTGGCATATAGTTTTTCATAATGTTCTCTTATAATTGTTTGTATTTTTTTGGTGTTTATTGCTATTTATCCTCTTTTGTTTGTGATTTTTATGTATTTGGATGCTTTCTCTTTTTTTCTTGTTAAGTCTGGCTAGAGGTTTATCAGTTTCACTGGATTCTTCAAAGAACCAGCTTCTGGTTTCATTGATCTGTTATATTATTTTTTTGGTTTTGTTTTTTAGGTTCGTTTTCATTTCTATATCATTTGTTTCTGCTCTGATCTTTGTTCTTTCTTTCCTTCTGTTGGTTTTAGGTTCTCTTTGTTATTTTTCCAGCTCCTTTAGGTGTAAGGTCAGGTTTTTTATTTGTAAATTTTCTTGCCTTGAGGTAGACTTGTATTGCTATAAACTTCCCTCTTAGAACCATTTTTGCTGTGTCCCAAAGGTTTTGAATCCTTGTGTTTTCATTTTCATTTGTTTCCACGTACTTTTGTATTTCTTTGATTTTTCTGGTTGACCCATTCATTGTTGAGTAACATGTTATTTAACCTGAATGTATTTGTGGTCTTTCCAAATTTTTTCTTATGGTTGACTTATGATTTCATAGCACTGTGGTCAGAAAAGATGCATGATAGGACTTCAATCTTCTTGAATTTGTTGAGTCTTGTTTTCTGGCCTAATATGTGATCTCTTCTGAAGAATTTTACATATGCACTCGAAAAGAATGTGTATTCTGCTGTTGTAGTATGGAATGTTCTGAATATGTCTGTTAAATCCATTTGGTCCAGTGTATTACTCAAAGCCGTTGTTTCTGTGTTCATTTTCTGTTTACATGATTTGCCCATTAATATAAGTGGGATGTTAAAATCCTCTACTATTATATTATTATGTTAGTTCCATTATGTTTCTTATTAACTGTTTTATGTACTTGGGTGTCTTCATGCTGGGTGCATAAATATTTACAATTGTTATTTCTTCTTCTTGGGTTATCCTCTTTATGATTATATAATGCCCTTCTTCATCTCTTGTTACAGTCTTTGTTTTAAAGTCTAGTTTGTCCAATATAAGTATTGCTACTCCAGATTTCTTTTGACATCCACTTGCATGACAAATGTGTTTCTCCATCCCCTCACTTTGAATCTGCAGGGGTCTTTAGGTCTAAAACGAGTCTCTTGTAGGCAGCATATAGATGGGTCTTGTTTATTCATTGTCGCCCTGTGTCTTTTGATTGGAGCATTTAGTCCATTTACATTCAATGAAATTATTCATAGTCATGTATTTATTGCCGTTTTATTACTTGTTTCGTGGTTGTTCTTGCAGATTTTCTCTGATCCTTTCTTGTCTTTCTTTCATGATTTGCTGGTTTTCTTTAGTGGTATATATGGATTTCTTTCTCTTTATTGTTTCCATATTTATTAGTGGTTTTTGATTTGTAGTTCCCATTATGTTTATATATAACCTCTCCTGCATATAGCAGCCTTTATTCAGTTGATGGTCATTTAGGTTTGAACCCATTCTTTCCTCCTCTACTCCCCCTCTTTTGGGTATATGTTGCCATATTTTACATCCTTTTATTTTATGAGCTCATTGACTGATTTCCTACAGAAATACTCATTTTTACTGTTTTCGTGTTTCCTACCTTTATACTGTCACTTTCGATCTTTCCTTTCCACTTGGAGTCCCCTTAATATTTCTTGCAGGGCTCGCTCGGTTAGTGGTCATGAACTCCTTTAGATTTTGTTTGTGTGGGAAACTCTTTATTTCTCCTTCTATTCTGAATGATAACCTTGCTGGATAGATTATTCTTGGCTGCAGGTTTTTCTCATTCAGCACTTTGAATGTATCACATCACCCGTTTCTGGCTTAGAAAGTTTCTGCCGAAAAAGCCACTGATACCTTTATGGGGTTTTCTTTGTATGTAACTATATTCTTTTGTCTTGCTGCTTTTAATATTCTTTCTTTATCAGCATATTTTGCCATTTTAATTACAATATGTCTTGGTGTGGGTCTGCTTTTGTTAATTTTTTGGGGGGGGGGGTTCTCTGTGCCACCTGGATCTGGGTATCTGTTTCCCTCCCCAGATTAGGGAAGGTTTCAGCTATTATTTCTTCACATAAATTCTCTGCCCCCTTTCCTCTTTTTTCTTCCGGGATTCCTATAATATAAGTATTATTATGTTTGATGGAGTCACTGAGTTCCCTAAGTCTATTCTCATTTTGTGTAGTTCTTTTTTTTTTCTCTTTTGTTCATCTTGATTATTTTCCATTACTCCATCTTCTAGGTCACGAATTGGTTCCTCTGCTTCCTCCAGCCTGCTGCTGTTCATTTCCATCAAGTGTGTTTCTCACTTCATTTATTGAGCCCTTTATCTCTGCTTTGTTATTCCTTATCTCTGTGTTAATGGTCTCACTGATGCCTTCCACTCTTTTCTCAAGTCCAGTGAGTATCCTTGCGATCAGTGCTTTAAATTCTCCATCAGGCACGTTACTTATATCTGTTTCACTTAGATCTCTGGCCATAGCCGTGGCCTTGTCCTGTTCTCTGTCTTCTTATTTTGGCCAAGTCTCGGTGCCTGTTTCTGTGTGTTAGGAAAGGCAGCTCCGTCTCCTGTCCTTGAGGGTGATGGCTTTATGAAGAAGAGACCCCGTGGTGCCCTGCTGTCTAAGTGTCCCGGGCCCGGTGCTCCTGGGACTGTCTCCAGTGTGTGCTCTGTGTGCTCTGCTGTTGTGTCCTGGCTGCTTTATCCTCGGGCCAGTCATTTGCAGAGACTCTCTTTGCCTGCTGTGGGCAGTTTTTGGTGTCTGGCCTGAATGTGGCACATTTAAACTAGGTATGCTCTGGTCTGCTTGTGAAATGAGACCTGTTGCTGCCACTACCAGATCCGAGGCCTCACAAAACTCCTGGGTCAGGAGACACCATGTTGGCAGGGCTTTGGGCCGGTCCTCTAGGGAAAGGGTCCTGCTGACCTGGGATTTAGGCAAGCGTGACCGGGAAGGATGGTTCTTCTAGAGCGCAGCGATGTGGAGGAGGTTGGTGTAAGCAAATTAAGTAGCAAGTGTCAGCACCGCACTGCTTCCTACAGGTGGCCCTGGGCTTCCGCTGGGGCGGGGCAATGAAATGCTACTTGGCAGTTTCTTTGTTCCAGAAGGGATCTCTTCATGAATGCTGCCCCTCGGAAACCTGCTCCGAGATGAGCGAATAACCTTTGCACTCTGTGCCCCAGGCACTCTTCAGATCACTTTTTCCTCGCTGTATGTCCACGGCCTGTTTGCCCTGCCTTCTCTCCACGAAGAGCCCCAGTGTCCTCTGAGCTCTCCCAGAGCCAAGCATGCTGACCTTTAAAACTCCAGGCTTTGAGCCCCACTGGTTGTGAGAACTCACAAAATTCAGGCCCTCTCACTTTCCAAGCCATTTGCTGTACATGTTTGTTTTCCCCATGTGCTCCCCTGTGTGCTGGTCTGTCTGCCTCTCTGTCGCGCACACACACTCTCTCTCTCTAACCTGCCCTTCTCCGTGACTGAGGTTCTCTTCCCACTGAAGCAGCCGTGATCCATGTCTCTCCCAAGCCAGGTCTCCTTACATTCTACCTTCTTCGATGTGGCTTCTTCTCTACCTTTAGTTGCAGTTTGTTCTGCCAGTCTTCAGATCGATTGATGGGGCATTTAGGATGATTTGGTAGTTATCTAGTTGTGTTTGTGGGACGAGGCGAGCCTACGGTGCTCCTAGTCTGCCACTGTCTCCCAAGATCTCTCTCAAGAAAGAATAGTCTTTGTAATAAATGATACTGGGACAACTGACTATCCACATTCAGAAGAATGAAGTTGGACCTCTACCTCCCTTCACATACAAAAATTACTTCAAAATGGATGATCAGAGACCTAAATATAAGAATTAGAACTGTAAACCTTGGAACCATAGGAATACATCTTTGTGGCCTTGCATTAGGCAGTGGTTGCTTAGATATGACACCAAAAAAAGCACAAGCAACAAAAGAAAAGAATAGATACATTGGACTTCATTAAAATTTCAAATTTTGTGCTTCAAACGACACCAGCCAGAACGTGAAAAGACAGCTCTCAGAATGGAAGAAAATATTTACAAATCGTGCATCTGATAAGGGACTTATGTCTAGAATATATAAATAGCTTTTACAACACCACAATAAAAAGACAAATGGCCCAATTAAAAAGGGCAAAAGATTTAAATAGACATTTCTCCAAAGATAGGCAAATGGGCAATAAACACATAAAAAGATGCTCAACATCATTAGTCATGAGAGAACTACAAGTCAAAACCAAATGAGATACTAATTCACACCAGCTCAGATGGCTGTGATGGAAAAGACGTGTTGAGGATGTGGAGACATTGGAACCCTCATACATTACTGGTGAGAATGTAAAATGATGGGGCCACTCTGGAAAGCAGTTTGGCGGCTCCTCAAAAAGTTAAACATAGAAGTACCATATAATTCAGCAGTTCCATCCCTAGGTACGTTCCCAAAAGAATTGAAAGCACGTGTCTACACAAAAGCTTGCACACAGGTCTTCATAGCACTATTCTTCATGATAGTCAAGTGGAAAGTACTCAAATGTTTATCTGTTGATGAATGGATAAACAAATGTTGTAGATCCATAAAACGGAAAATTACTCGGCCATAAAAAGGAATTACGTACTGATACATGCTACATCACAGAGGAACCTTGAACACATTCTGCGTGAACAAAGCCAGTTAGAAAAACCACGTGTTGTATAATTCCATTTATGTGCAATATCCACAACAGGCCAATCCAGAAAGTAGATCAGTGGTTGCCCAGGAATGGGAGAGGGAGGGTAAAGAGAGATTGTTTATAGATAGGGGTTTCTTTTTGGTGTTACAAACACATTCTAAAATTAGATAGTGGGGGATGTGTGCCTGGCTGGCTCAGTCGTTTGAGCATCTTACTCTCTTTCGGGTCAGGTCATGATCCCAGGATCATGGGATCCAGCCCCACGGCGGGCTCTGCGCTGAGTGCAGAGCCTGCTTAAGACTCTCTCTCTCTCTGTCTCCCCCTCTGTTCCTCTCTCCCATTCATGTGCGTGCGCTCTCTCTCTCTCTCTCTGTCTAAAATAAATAAAATTAGGTAGTGGGGATGGTTATAAAACTAAATACACCAAAAACCATCGATGTGCATACTTGAAAGGGGTGAATTTTATGGTATGCGAATTATTATCTCAATAAAGCTATTATAAAAAAATCAGATTTAGCATTTTAGTTAATTCAAGTAACCTAGCTTCAAATACGTCATCTCACAGACTTTTTAAATCGAAATTAAGGAAAATGTAAATATTACATAAAATTTAAGCATAATTAGCCAAACTAAAAATGCAGTTTCCTGAACCTGGATTTAATTTTTATCATACTGTTTGATTTCCTGATGTTTTTTCATTGATGCTTTTGCAAACTTAATGCAGGATTCCTCTTTTAATTTGTTTAAAATGTGTTTAGAATGTCAGAATGGAAACAAGGTTTAAAAAAAACTAAATCTAAATTAGAATGGCATGAAAGAACAAGATTGTAATTACTAAACAGTTGTGTTTGATAACGGTTTATTCTTGCAGATTCCGTGAGTTCCTCACAATTAAATAAGCTGCAGGGCTTGGGAGAAAGGCAGAGATGTTTAGGGTTGGGATGGAAGTCTGAGTGTAGCTCAAACCCATAAATAAGGAGAGCCACTGCTTTCTCTTCTTGACTTCCCATTTGAGGAGGTCTTTCAGGTTGGGCGTTTATCAGAAGTGTAAGGAAAAATGACTCTTTCCATACTCTTGCATAGTTATCCCTCAAATCACAGTACTATTTGATTCCGTGTCTGGGAGTCTTAGCGGTTGGGATCATTGACAGATCTGTAGAGAGGCCAAAACTCTGTTAAGTTTCTTGGTGCACATCAAGGTGATTCAGTCTTCCTGACTCTTCCTGGAACATTTGGAACCCACAAAGATACCTGTTGACAGAGTTTAGCCCAAACTGGTATCAGAAGACTTGCATTAGCACACACAATAAATTAATTGAGAAAGACAATGGATTTAATGAAGTGACTGTTTTTTCCTCAGCTGCTTTCAAAATTGTGAAATCCTGGCTTGGACCAGAAGCAGTGAGTTTGTTGAAGTTTGCAAGTAAAAATGAAGTCCAAGACTATGTCAGTGTAGAATACCTGCCTCCCCACATGGGTGGAACTGTAAGTATAGTGCTTGAAGTATGTTTCTAAAATAAGACTGGATCGGGGCACATGAAGCCGTGTTCTTGCCTTAAGGGACAAGAAGCAGCAGTATCTTAACGTGCAAAGAAAGATCATAGATACTCCAGAATAGCACCATGATAGACATGTTTATGTAAGTTTTTGAGTTGTTAAATTTTAATTTTGAGTAGGTTATATATTTACATGGTTCTAGACTGAAAAGTATTCAGTATTCAATACGAATATTCAGACACAGGTATTCAGTAAAAAGTCTTTCTACTGCTATCCCAATCACTTTCTTCTCCCCAGTTCCATCTCTTATATTTATTTCCAGGAACCCGTATTGCCTACATAAGCAATACAGTATATATGTAACACACACAAGCAAATAGAGATGTAATTCTTCCTCCCTCTCATCGCTTTTAAACAAGTAGTGTATTTTTATGCCCTTATGCCTCCTACTTTTTTCTCTACAACATGTCTTAGAGATCATTCCACATCAATATGAAAAGCTGTTTTACTCTTATTTATGGCTACATAGTATTCCTGTGTCTAGAGATGAACCGTGAGTTACTGAATTTTTTTTTCACGTGTCTCAGTTTGCTTCCAGTTGTTTACTGTTTAACAGTCTTTTTAATTTCAAAGATAATATATATTATCACCTTTCTTTGAAATGGTATTAGTACTTAAAAATAAGAGACCGGGGATAACTAGGTATGTGTTAAATTTTTACCACTACACGATAATGAAACGTACTGTGTATTGTGTATTTATAAACTATGGAACCTATGGATTTGGTATGCTTTGTGTTAACCTGATTGATAAAATTTCTTTTGTTTGATTTTTCCAATCTACTTCAGATACTGCCTACTTGGCAAAACTGGATTCAACCAGAATCAAGTGACCGGGAAGATGAAAAGTTTTGCTGTGTCCTTTAGATTTCTTTGGTTAGAAAAACTTGAACCAGTATTTTTAATTTGAAATTTGCTGCTTTCCTATTTTGAAGCTTTATATTTTACATTTTAACCTAGAAAAACACAGTATGGTTCATTTCACGTACTACCTTTAGTTAAACTAGATATTTGATTTGTTTTTAATAATCTGTCCCTAGAATTGTTATATCTTAAAATTAATAGCATCTAGGGGCGACTGGGTGGCTTAGTCGGTTAGGCGTCTGACTCTTGATTTCGGCTCAGGTCATGATCTCATGGGTTCGTGAGTTCGAGCCCCGCGTCGGGCTCTGGGCTGACAGTGAGGAGCCTGCTTGGGATTCATATTCCCTCCCTCCCTCCCTCTCTGTCTCTCTCTCTCTCAAAATAAATAAACTTTAAAATTTATAGCCTCTAGCAAAAATTACTTTTTTTTACATTTATTTATTTTTGATAGAGACAAAGCACAAGTGAGCGAGGGACAGAGAGAGAGGGAGACACAGAATCCGAAGCCGGCTCCAGGCTCTGAGCTGTCAGCACAGAGCCCGACGCGGGGCTCGAACCCACAAACCGCGAGATCATGACCTGAACCGAAGTCCGACGCTCAACCGACTGAGCCACCCAGGCGCCCCTACTAAAAATTATTTTTACTTTTAGGAGTAGAAAAGGTTATCTCCCTTCTCTGTTGTTAATGGTATATTTTTTTAGGACTGCTCAGAATTATAGTAGGACTAATATTCTTTCACATAATTTTTTCCCCAAAAGTAATACTTATACATGATTTTTTTAAAAGCAAACAATACTGAAGATTGAAAACTACAGCAGTATAGTGCCAAGCATGTGTCCCTCCCCCGGTGACTGCCCACTGCCACTCTCCAGAGGCCACCATTGTGTCCACGTTTTCTCTCCTGGAAATATTCTGTCCATTTTATTTTTTTACGTAACAGTCACATACCATATGTTGTTTCACTGGTTTTCCCACTTCATCTCTTGTTAGTTTATGCCATATTGATTCATAGAGGTCTACCTGATTTTTTCAACCATTGCAGAATATTCCATTGTGTGGATTTAACATAATGTAGTTAATCAGTTCTCTTTGGAAGGACTGTTAGTTGTTTTCTAATCTTGCCATTATTAGGAGTGCTACAGTGAATATCCTTGTAAATATCTTGGTACATGGATTCAACAGTGTAAGTAGAAGGTGAGCTCCAGTTTCCCTCTAAAGAGATTGTGCTCATCTCCCAGTAACATGTGGCAATGCTTGAACCACACCCTTGCCAGTAGCACAAACTCTCATTTTTGTAACCTTTGACAGTCTCAGGTGAAAAATATTCTAGTGTGGTTTGAATTTGCATTTCTATTATTGTAAGTGATGTCAAGCATTTTTTTATGATTTAAAAGGTAGTCTGTTCTTTATGAATTCTGTATCATTCCTTTTTTTAAAATTCTGTTATCACTCTTCTTGATTTGTATATATGAACAAAAGCTGTCTTGTTTCTGATACATGTGATACATATTTTTCTCGTTGTGGCTTTAAAAAAAACTTTTTTGCGGGTTTTTTTCGGGAGGGGGAGTTGAGTGTTGGGTTTTGTTTTCTGTCATTCAGAAATGTTTCATGTTAGTGTGCTCATTTTTTATCAGCATTTTTATGCCTGCTGGGTTCTGTGTTTGTGCTATGATTAGAAAGGTCTTCACTACTTAGGTTTTGTGTTTTGTTTCCTGTTGTTTTTTTTTAATGTATTTGTTTTAAGTAGGCTCCATACCCAATGTGGGGCTTGAACTCACAACCCTGAGATCAAGAGTTACAGGCTCTACTGACTGAGCGAGCCAGGTGCCCCTGTTTTTTGTTTTTTTTTTTAATCCTTCTTTGTGTTTTTCTGGAGCTTATGTTGTTGTTGTTGTTGTTTTAAGCTTATATGGTTTTTTAAAATTACACTTCCAGAGCACCTGGCTGACTCCGTTGGAAGAGTAGGTGACTCTTGACCTCAACATCATGGTTTCGAGCCCCATGTTGGGTGTAGAGCTTACTAAAAAAATAATAAACATTAAAAAAATACATACTTTCAAGTTTTTATTCCTCTGAAATTCTTTTTGGTGCAAAGAATGAGCTCACGATCCAACTTGGTTTTTTTACAGATGGCTAATCAGTTGCCCACACCACTTGTTGCCCTTTCCCTTGTGTTTTGAAATGCTTCCTTTAAAAAAAAAAAATTCACTAATTAAGTCTGTTTTTTTGTGTTGGTTTGCTTGTTGGCCCGGAGAGTGGATTTTTAACTTGAGAGAATTATTTGTCTGCCCACCTCTCAGCAGGCTGTTATACAATTCCTTTCTCTTAGGATCCTTTCAAGTATAGCTACCCACCGCTAGTAGATGATGATTTCCAGACACCATTGTGTGAAAATGGACCTATTGCCAGTGAAGATGAAGCTTCAAGTAAAGAAGATCTAGAGAGTGATGGCAAAGAAACCTTGGAAACAATTTCCAGCGAAGAACAAACAGCTCTTCTAAAAAAGGTAATCTTAACAATAGAATGAATTTGAGTCAAAAGCTGTGGCCTGTCCGCCGTTCTGCAGCTAGCTAGCTATGTGATTTTGGGTAATTCATTTAACTTCCTGTCCTTCAACATTTTGTCTGGAAAGAAAGAGGAAGGAGGTCACTGGCTAACCAGAAGTGTCATTATGGTGTATGACAAGGCCGATTTCATGCATTGGTATAAAAATTGGCAAAATGCACTTAGGAATTGTGTTATCAAAACTATTTTTTATCGGATAAAAGTAGTCAGTTTAAAACCTTTTATCTACTTCCTCTATTTCAGTTTTGGAAGGAGCACTTAGTTATCTTTTTATGAGTCATCAGGGGCTTGATAGAGGGATAAATGTTATAATTTAGAACAGATTTAAAGACCCTAAGGGAAAGCCCATGTTACATTTTCTGTAGTGACTTACCTGTCGTAGGCATCCAAGTATATGTTAATGGTCATGTTAATATATGTCAAATACGTAATTTAGGTGTAATAAGCTTATGTTAAAGATTGTAATTTGGATTGAATCACTGTGTTTACTTTTTCACCTAATGAACTGCCCAGCTGTCAGTATGAAACTAAATTTCTTTATCTTTCTCTCTTCATATTTTTTTGGTCTTTAGATTAACGTTACCGAACATACTTCCAAAGCAGAGGAAAATGAAAAGGTTGATTCTAAAATGAAAGCTTTCAAAAAACCATTGAGTGTGTTTAAAGGGCCCTTACTACACATCAGGTAATCATAGTTGAGGATTTTATTAGCTATGCTTTTTTTAATAATCTGTCTTGATCATCTTGAGGGAAAATGTATTTATTTCCACATTTTGAAAAACAGTACACAAGTTTTCTAATTAAAGGTTATCCAAAGACTCACCTTGGTTTCCAGACAGAGTAGACATTGTTAGCTACCTTTTTGTTATTCCATTAAGTGTGTTTAAAGGGCCCTCATTTCACATCAGGTAATAAAAGTGAATATTCAATTAACAGTTAATCTGAATGACATCTATTTTTCTCATTTTACTGATAGTGTTTGACTTGGACAACTTTGAGGATGCCAGAGATGACAGTGAACTAAGCACTTATCAGTTTGACCTTCTAAAAGCTAAAGCTGGACTAGAAAAATAGGGGGGGGGGGGTTGTTTTGTTTTGTTTTTGTCTTTTACCAAAGCCTGATTTCAGCACATCTCTATTTTTGTTTCTAGGTTACTCAGCCTGAGATTCAGGATTGTTTGTAATTATCATTACGTAAAGATCTCTTTCTCACTAATGATGCTTTTAGTTGATAAATTTATATGGCCTTATGTTAATACTGCCATGCCAACTTTGGTGATGACCTGATGTATCATTTTCTGTCCCATAGTTGAAATTTTTCTGTGTAACTGTTTTAGGTATGACTCTTATGACCAGTATGGTCAGACTTTTAAAAAAGACTGATATTCTAATTGAGAAGACTGGTTTGTTTATATACATTGGGATTACTATTATATTTGGATTATCTCAACCATCTGTGTATTTCTGGGTGGGGGGGGGTCCCACATGTATATTCTGCTGGTCATGGGTTTTCTTTGCCATTTCCCCCCTGTGGAGTTTGTTTCTTGTCTTTCCCTATAATGGTTTAGAAGTTTCACACTTTTCACTGGAGGCTTGTGGACACCCTAGATCTTGGCTCATGAATGTCGAGGGTCAGCTTCAAGAGCTGGCCAGGGAAGGATAGGGCAGGGCAGCTTCCAAGGCTGTGGTCTGGGCTCAGCATCCCCTGCCTCTGCCCCCAGGAAAGTCACAGCACCTCTCTCTCCTCCAGGCACAGGTGCCCCAATAGCGGCTGTCTCCCATCAGTCTCGTGGTTATTGAGAGTACTTCTGAGATTCATAACCTTCTGGTCTTTTCTGTGTTATATTTCAGATGGGCTCTAAAAGTAAGCCAGCAGCTGTGCTAATCTGTCTTGTCCAAAGATGAGCAGAGCCCTCCTAGGAGAGCATGTCCTTAAAAATATGTGTTCTCCAAATGTATCTCTGATATGCCGACATTCCTGATATAAAATGAATCTACTTACGTATATGGTCAAGGACAGTCTGAACAATTCACCTTTTTATCCAAAACAAAAACACTCCTCTACCCAGTGTTTGGAGGCACCTGATACAGTTTGACTCACGTAACAAAACTACACAATTGGAGGGGCTGCTGGGTGGCTCCATTGGTTGACCGTCCGACTTTGGCTCAGGTCATGATCTCACGGTTCGTGAGTTCGAGCCCTGCATCGGGTTCTGTGCTGAAAGATTGGAGCCTGCTTCAGATTCTGTGACTCCCTCTCTGTCTGCCCCTCCCCTGCTCGCACCCTCTCTCAAAAATAAAACATTAAAAAAATTTAACTACACATTGGGGCACCTGGGTGGCTCAGTCGGTTAAGCGTCCCGACTTCTCAGGTCAGGATCTCACAGCTCGTGAATTCGAGCCCCACTTGGGGCTCTGTGCTAATAGCTCAGAGCCTGGACCCTGCTTCCAATTCTGTGTCTCCCTCTCTCTCTGCCCCTCCCCCATTCACACTCTGTCTCTCTCAAAAATAAACATTAAAAAAATAAAAACTACATAAAACGTTGCTTTAGTCTTTTAGTTCACATGCTCTACAGTGACAATAGTAAAATTTGTATTTTGAGGCTCACTGCTTTTACTGTTTGACAAATATTTCCCACCCCAAATTTTGTTTTTATATTCCATATTACTTAGAAAAAGCCTTTACATAGTAAGACCTTAGTCTGTTACTTCAAGACATCCCTGATGATCATTCATTTTACATTAGACTTTTCTCTGTTGGTGTATAAAATTATGCCCCATTCTATTCTGTTTGTAATTAAAGTTGAAGTGCCAGCTTCTTCTCTGTTTTTATTATGTGTAACCTTCCAAAGAGTTTAAATGCACCTTTAGATGGTGCTGATTATAGGCTAATCCAGAATCATCCTATTCTTTCTTCTGTCCTTTTCTATTTAGCTTTTGATCTTGGGGAAGCCAACCATAGGACTTTTAAGTAGCATGCAATCAATTAGTAAGATGAAAACACAAACTATATTAGGTAATTGTTTTGTAGGGGTTTTTTTTGATGAAATCTCTTTATACAAATGAGCATATAATATTAAATGCTTTTCTTCCAGCTAATGATTAGATTATCATTTATTCTGAATAACACAAACGCCTTATGTTTCTGTCACCACCTAGCCCAGCAGAAGAACTGTATTTTGGAAGTACAGAATCTGGAGAGAAGAAAACTTTAATAGTGTTGACAAATGTAACTAAAAACATCGTGGCGTTTAAGGTAAGTATCTGAAAGATCTAATAGATTATATGTGGAAATTGGATATGGGAAGTGATTTCAGACATTTTAATCGAAAGACTGAGGATTTGTAACTTGTGCAGTGTTTTTATTTATGATATTTTTAGGCATGTTACGCTGCCTTCTAGTTTTAACCACATGGCATAGCTTATCTAAAATTTTCCCTGGGATCTGTATCTCAATCTTTAATGAGCCGTAATAGGCTAATGTCCAAATTAATCTCAGGCTTTAATGTCTGTTGTAAATAAAAACTCAAGGAAAATCACTCTTCATCATATAAATAATTCATAATAGCAAAAAAAATAAAACTATAAAATCAAGAGTGCATTTTCCCCCAAGTGTGATATAGTTTGGGATGTAGTTTATGCTGGATACTAACCTAATGACCGAGTCTGCCACTGCCCCATATTGTAGAAATTATTTCCTTAAATCATCTATTTAATTTAGATTGAACCACTAGGATATTTTCTTTGATTTTCTAGTGTTTTTAATTGGACAACGCTATTATAACAAGTCCTAATACGGTTTTTTAGAATTTGTGTTATTAAATTTAGGCAATTGCCAGCTAGGATACTGCACAGATTGTTTTGTTGAAAAGGAAGGCTGAGTGACAGTTGGACTTCCAAGATTAGCAGAGATTTTAAAAAATAAAGATACTGTTTTCCTGTTGATGGGGAAAGATACATTCTATGCCTGACCACCGTGGGTGTTTTGTAGACTTTATTATTAACTGCTAGTTTTCTAAAAATCACTTTCAAGCCGTTTACCCCCCCCCCCCGCCCCCAAGATCAGTTTTATCATTATGTTGTTAGTGATTACGTGATTACTCTATTCATAAATAGGTGAGAACAACTGCTCCAGAAAAATACAGAGTCAAGCCAAGCAACAGCAGTTGTGACCCTGGAGCTTCAGTTGACATAGTTGTGTCTCCCCACGGGGGTGAGTTGTCACGTGATGGCCTCAGAGGGTGTGCTGGGGTACCTGGGGCTGGTTGGTGAGTCCGTAGAGCTGGACTAGAAGCCGGAAATCCGAGCGTCAGCACGTCACGTCGCTGCATTCTTAGGCATCCATTTTCTCGTGTGCAAAATGAAATGGGTAAATGGGTCTCACTAGAATGGTTTTTTAATGCATAAAATTGTTTAAACTGACGCCTGTTGAAATTGAATTTTTAGAAAACCGTTTTCCTTTTTAGGGTGGTTCCATATTGTCCTTTTTCCATTGTTTTCTAGAATAATGCCTTAAACCAACATGTCCAACTTTTGTAAAGGCTTGTTTATATAACAAGTTACTCTTTTGGAATGCAGGTTTAACAGTCTCTGCCCAAGACCGTTTTCTGATAATGGCTGCAGAAATGGAACAGTCATCTGGCACGGGCCCAGCAGAATTGACTCAGTTCTGGAAAGAGGTTCCCAGAAACAAAGTGATGGAGCATAGGTATGCTTCTTACAGATTCTCAAATGTGATGGGAAGAATCAGAGAGCTATGCCTGCATGGACTAGGCAGGTGTCTCTTCCTTCGAGCATTTGGCAGACACTTAGGCTTCTAGTGTGGGCCCTGAGCTGTGTGGGGCTCTGGGGTGCCCAGGAATGAGATCCGGAGTTTCTCAAGGAGGTTGCAAGCAGGGACTTGCTTACAGGACTGTGCAAGAACCTGGATGTGTCCAAAATTACAAACCTAGATCTCTCTGTCCCGGCCGTTCCCTTTATAGGAGCACTCACTTTGTGTCCTAGAATGTGTGTGTTGCAGCATGATTTGTACTAGGAAAAAGTGGGAAAGAACAAACCTAAATGGTCACCAGTGAAGCAACGGTCAGACGCACTTGAATGTATGCAGGAGTACTCTGCAGCTATTCAAAAGAGTGTGGGAAGTCTCTTGTTCTGATACACAAAGGTACCTATGATGTATTAGGGGGAAAACCTGGGACTGCATGGGCATATACAAGTATGTATGTGCATGCAAAGATACACAGAAAAGGAGAACAGAGAGGAGTGTTGTGGTTTTCTTTTGGAGTGTGCCAGTTCTGCCTCCCAGGGACACTCGTCAGTGTCGGGAAACATTGTTCATTGTCACAAGTGGGCATTGGGGTACTGTGGCATCTAGCAGGTAGAGACCAGGGATGCTGCCGTACACCCCACAATGCAAAGGACAGCCCCCCAAAACAAAGACTGGTGGGTAAAGAATGGCCACTCCGATGGCACTTTTGTAGGCCCTGAAGGAAAAGAGTGCGTAAGCCATATAGATAGAACTAGAAAAAGTGCTTTCCAGGAAGAGGGAACCGCAAGTGAAAAAGGAGTGTGCTGGGCCTGTGTAAGGAACAGCGAGGAGGTTAAGGGCAGCTTGGCGGGAGATGAGGTCAGAGAGATAGTAGGAATGCAAATGATTGCCATAGCGAGGACTTCTGATATTAAGAGGAGAAACTACCCTTGGTGCTCAGCAGATCCAGGAAGCGATCTGGCTTATTTTTTTTTAAAGGATTATTCTGGGGGCTGTGTGGAAAACAGTGTAGACCAGACCCAAGTGAAAGACTGATACTGAGTTAACACTTAAAACAGGACTGGCTGGCAGCGGGCTCTTATTTAAGTGCTTTACTCTTATTTATTCACTTAGTCATTCAAATGACCCTAGGAGGTAAGTAGTTCTTTATCCCATTTGATAAATGAGAAGCTGGAAAACCTAGTAACGGTCATGGTTGAGTTAACTGTTCAAAAGCAATTGAAAGAACACACATGTGGCTGGACCGCATAGGGAAGAGTGACAGGACTCAGGGTGGGAAGAAGGCTGGACAGAGGCAGATAGGAGAGCAGTCCACCTGACCTGATCTACCTTTGTGAACAAGCCTGCAAAAAGTGATCTTGTCAGAGGGGAGGAGGACAGGAGAGGGCCTACGAAGACAAGCTTTATTTCAGCTGTCCCAGCAAGAGAGGGGTAAGACCCAGCCTAGAGAATTATTTCGTGGCCAGAGGAGGACAATCCAGCAGGGACTCAGGAGGGAAAGCAGTAGGTGAGCTGTGTCATCAAATGTCCAAGGAAGAGCATTTGACGAAAGAGGAAGGGACCAGTGCTAGGAAGTGTTTCCATGCCAATCAGGAAGGATGAGGTGTTGGCAGTGAAGTCATCACTGCCCACCCTGGTTGGGGGGGGGGGGGTAGTTTCAGTTGGCAGGAGCCAGGTGCCGAAGAAATGGAGGTAGTATGACTGTTCTAGAGAGTAGTCTTGCTGGAGGAAGGAATAATGTAGTGTTGATGAAGCAGTTGTCTGGCATGGGTTTTTCAATGGGAGAGGCCACCTGGACAGGGTAAATCACCAGTAGTGAAATTTCTGACAAGGCTGAAGGGACAAGACTTACATCCAAGGTAAGGGTCAGCTTTCTTCGGGAAGGAGGAAGGAACCCAGATACAGGTTAAGGCTCGGGATGGGGTTGACTTGTTTTGGGATGGAGTAAATTCCCAAGTTGTGACACCCTCCACTTTGTGTTTTTAGCCAAGTTTATTTTTGTCAAAGGCATGGCTCTGAAAACAAATGGAAAGGTTATGTAACACTGCTATAAAAGATGGAGATTAATTTGAAGTTCTTTGCAAACAGGCCCTCAAAAGCAGGGTTTTTTCTTTTAATTAATTGCTCATAGTTTGGTTTTCTATAAGTCAAGAGAGGATCACTTACCTCCCAGAAAGAGGGAGACTTGGTGGTTTGGTACTGAAGGCCCGAGTAAAGCACTGACTCCCACCTAGAAAGGGTGGTTTCCTTCAAATAAGTAGGAAGATCGGGTAGGTTGAACTGATTACCCTATAAAATAAACTTCCCGTAGGTTATTGAGCAGTATCTGTAATTGCTTGTGTTATTACACATGCACTAAGAAGTAGGAAGTGGGGCGCCTGGGTGGCTCTGGTGGTAAAACGCCCAACGCTTGATTTCAACTCCAGTCATGATCTCACCGGGGTTCGAGGGCTCTGCACAGAACCTGCTGGGGATTCTCTTTCTCTCCCGCTCTCTACCCCTCCCCCATTTGCTCTCATGCTCTCTCAACATAAACATGGAAAAATAAAGTAGGAAGAGGCAGGGAAGGAAAAATAATTTTCCCTCTCCCCACCTTCAATACCATCTCCAGTGAAAGAAGAAAGACTGGGGGGAGTGGGTGTGGGAGCAGAGGAGCCAGTAATGAGAGGTTATCAGGAAAAGCACAGTAAACAAGGGTAAGGTTATTATGCAGATTTAGATGAATTCTTCTCTTCTTGAAGCCCCTGAGCCTGCCAAGGTAAGGGACCTTCCTTACCTGGTAAGGCCATCCAGAAGCCTGTAAGCAAGGTTACAGGTCCATTTTTTGCAAGGGGCTTTATTGGGTCCCTAAAGTCAGTCTTAGGCCCTTAAAACTGTCTGTTCATACCTGATTTTTATGCATACCATTTTCAAATAAGACATTCAAGTCAGAGCCTTAGTAATATAACCATGCTTCCAATTGTGTCCTCTTCCAAGGAGAAGAGATTCTTACTGAATTGATGTAAAAAACAAAACAAAACAAAACAAAAAACCGTATTTCCATGAAAGAATACTTTGAGTTTCTGAATGCTGGAGGGACCACAGAGGGAGAAAACTTGTTTCAATTCTGCTTACAAAGGTATAGTTCTGTCAATCATAGCTTATGAGAAAAGAGTAGAGTATTTCCTTAAACCTCGGAAAACAAAACATTAAAGTCCTAAACAGTAGAATTATCAGTTCATTCACTCCCATGTTATTAATTCTTGGTCTGCTTGAAACCAGCTTTTTTATTCTGGAAATTCTTACCAGTTCAGTTTTATGATCTTAAAGTCATCAGAAACCTGTCTTCTGGAGTACCTGTCAGAGTCCTTGCCATGAATCTCTGAAGATGAAGCACATTTGCGAAAGGATCCGAGTAAAACAATAGCTTCTATAAATGACAGACTTAAAAATGGCCATGGTTGCAGACCTGATGAGAGTTCATTATAAGGCTTTTGACAAGGAAATTTGGTTATTTCTGTGGCATACAACATTGTAAGATAATAACTAGAATTAAAACAATAACGTTATACTAGAACATAGCCGATTTCTAGGAATTTTATACGATTTCTGGAACACTTATGTTAATAACATATCCATACAAATACAACCTAAAGAAGGTTTAGGATTACTTATTTGACAGTGCTTCCCATGTAACTTAACATAGTAAATAAGCCTAATTTGTTCTCTCTTATAAAAAGAGCTATAAAACTATTCTTTCCATACATTCCAGAGGCCCTCTGAAAAATTCCAGAGATAGTTCAAGGTCAAAAAGACTTCAGTTAGAATTTGAGTTGGAGTTTGTCAAAAATGTCAGAAGGTTTTAGACACTTGACTGAATAGAATCCTAGATCATCATGAAATAATACTTAATTATCCATTTAACCATAGTAACAATAAAATGTCAAAGGCAAATGCAGAAAGTTACATCATTGTGAGTAAAACTTAGCTCTTTTGATCTTTAGAAGACTATTTTCCTAAGCAATCAAATACCTGATGATAAAGATAACATGAAGCACAGGAAATTATTGATAAAACACACAATTTTTGCTTTCTAGGCACATTACTTAAAAGCTAAAGAAAAACCTTTCACCGTCTCTTATCAGTAGCTGACTGATAGTCCAAGAAAATGTTGTCCTTTTAGCAGATGTTAACTTTTAGTTTTACATAAGTACACTATTGGTATGAAAGCTTATTTTTATAACCCTCGTAACAAATTCCATCTTGGCCAGCTTGACTACACAAAGAGAAGTTTTCTTTGCTTTCTTCCCTACTCAGAAATAACCAGCTTTAATTCAGCATAAAATTACTTTTATTCCCCTTAAGAAAAATACGTGCCCATACCTTTCCTCAGCTAAAAACACATCCTACTTTCCTTGCACGTGGAGTTAGTCGTCTCCATTATTTCTAGTAAATTACATATATGAATCAGAATTCTTAGAAACAATAATTTTTAGTGAAAATTAAGTAGTAAACAATTGTGGTCATTTAACACCAGCATTCTGTAGATTGGCAAATTCAGGGATACATAATTTCTAGAAGCATATGCTTCCTCATGGTACAGTTTTTCAGTGTGGCACGAGATAGGTTTACTAACAGACTAAATATTTTTAGTTCGTCTGTAATAAGCCAAAAGTAGATAAACCTGTGCTCAGTAATGTTTCAATATTTTATCTTATTTGGAAATGATTTCCTATTTTACTTAGCAAAACTCAAGTTACCAGAGTTGAAAAGCTGTTTTTAAGTACACAAATTCACCTAAAAACTCTTACCCAACTTACCTAAAAACGTGAACCTATTTGAATAGTAAACTCAAGTAGAAAAAAGTTGCATATCTGCATTATATCTAATATCGATAACTTTGAAGACGTGCCTATTTTAATTAAACCAACACACTTGACCACCTTTTATTTTACCTAAGATTACTCCACATCACAGGAACTTTAAAGACACTTGGGTTAGTTTCTATATTTCTAAGAGTTTTAGGAATACTTAATTTGATAAGTGCTTATTTTTCTTTAAGCCAGTCAGATAGAGCTTTTACAAATTAATTTTGGCAATACCGTCCAGAAGTAGAAAAATATTATGCATCCATAACATATATAGACACACAGAAACATATAGACTCAGAGACTTTTGAGGTATCTAGCTCTAGAATTTTAGCCATGAATCAGGTACAATAACACAAAACTCACTAGTTTGTAAAAGAACATTTAGGTCCAAATTGCGTTTCTGGCAGTTGGAATAAGTTTACCCTAAAGTTGTATTTCGAAGAGCTAGCTATCAGGTCCTAGAGGATAGAAAATTTTTACCCGAAAGGCACAAAGTATCAAGGTTTGTTATTTCTTTTTTTTAAGCCGTTTTGGGGTACATTTGCCTATTATCAGAGGTCTTCAGTAATTACTGTTTCTATTTTCCTTCTTTGTCTTGAGCCCAGGACATTTCTGTTTCCAATGTCCTGATCTTTCACAATACTGACATGTATTTGCAGATGAGCTTGGGGGGGGGGGATGGGTGTTGGGGGAGAGGGTGCGGGCAGGGTAGGTTTTAGGATGGTAAGTTTAGACAAACTTTGAACTGCTTCCAGTGTTGCACTAGTGGTTTTGTAAAGATTTGCAAATCAAAGATGGTTGCTTTTAATTCCTCAAATAATTGTGTTGCAGCCTGAATGGGATCAGGGGACTGACCCACCCGTCCAGCTACATTTTCTTCAGTCTGCTCTGTATCAGGAAGATGATTTCCAACTAAGATGGAAAGAAAGTGATTTCTATGTTCTGGAGCTTTAGGGTTTAATGCGGCATGCCTTTAAAAAGTTTATAGAAAGTATTCAACAAAGGCCTTTGAATGCCGTCCTTTTTCTAAGTGTTTACTTCATCCTTGAACCAATTTAATTCAGGGGGAAAAACAACCTGTTCTATTGCTTCTATCAGCCCCCAGACATCAGCCTGCAGCTGATCCATTTCCTGAACGTTTGTAGGAGGGCCTGGGAGAAATTCTGGTCATGTTCCTGGTGAGGAGAGTTTTCCCCAGGAGACCATGTGGCTTATCTGATAACTACAGTATAATCATGGATAAGAAGAACAACCCTTAGCAGCCAGTCACAGTCCCTGTGAATGGGGACTGATCTTTTCACCTCTTCTCTAAATTTGGTAGGTGGTTATCTTCTGAAACTAGAGATTGAAAACTTCATAATCTCTTCTTTCTAAGGAAGTTCCTCAGGCCAGCTGCCATACTGGGTCATGTTCTTTCAGTTTGGTCTTTCCAGAGCTACCAAGACCACCATTGTTTAGGATGAGAGCTCTCTAACGGTATTTTCAGCATAGAAGCTTTAAAAATGTAAAAGATCCACCATCTGGCATTGACAAGTTGGATCTTATATTAATCTCAATAGCGACTCAAGCCAGCAGGCCTTTTGATGGCTTAACCACGGACCCAAGAGGCTTCCCAAAAGAGGGTGCCAACACTGAAGCCCTCAGAGAGGGAGCGTAAGAAAACAAAGACTTTCTTCGCCACAAGTGGGGAGAACGGTGTCGTGAAAATGGCAGCTCCGGTGTCCCCACAACAATGTGCGAGGCCTCCGGTCACAGACCCTGCGCTCTGTGACACCAGGGAAGTGCTCCTGGATTGGACTTTGACAGCACAAAGTCCCCTCACGGACTGGGGACCCAAATGACAACTGCCCTGCGAGCTGGCACGGCCGGCAGAGAGAATGCTGCCTGTCACCTTGTGTGTTGTGCATCCACCAGCCGGCAGAGACCAAAAAGAATATTCTTGCTGGTTACAAACCCAAGCTCTCAATACATAGAACGAGAGGAAAGGAAAACCCCATTTGACCGATTTTTCTTCTGCTAACCTAAATTTGGAAAGGTAGGGACAAGGTGAAATTTTTACCTCTCTCGACCTGGCACTAGTGTGAGATCTAGAAGAGCTGACTTTGGTAGGTAAGAATTTTTACCCTTCACTGGCTTCTGCCAGTTTTCCAGGATCCCATCTGTAGGTGCCTAAGTGAGTACGGTGTCCCAGCAGGGCCCATCGTAGGTTGCCAAAACGTAGGAGAGGAAAAGTAATTTTCCCTCTACCTTGCTAGGTTCTTGGCTGAGACCTCCACCCCCTGGAATAAAAGACAGATTAATAGGAGAAAACAGAAGTTGAATAACACGTATACCTCCTGTATACACGGGACATACCCAGGGAAACAGTAAAACTCCCCCAGATGGCCCAAGACAAGATGTTGGGGCATCAGCGAGTCAGTTAGGGAAGACGGTCAGGAAAATCACAGTAAACGAGGGTAAGGTCCTTAAGCAGATTTAGATGGGTCCCTTCTAGAGATTTTGTCACCCCCTCTGGTACACAGAGGAAAACACCCTTCCAAGTGTAGATTACCTTTAAAAATGTCAATGTCCCTGACAAAAGATTTTCAAAGCTTTTCTTATGTCTGCTGTTTCTCAAAAAATAGCGAGCCCAAGATAATCCTTCTGCCAGAGAGGCGTATCTTGGGGTGGCAAATTCTGCTCCCCTTCCAAGATGAATACATGCTGTGCTGCTACCTTACGTGTAACTGGGAGAAGAATGAGTGCTTTCATGTCTGTTATGTAGATTTCTGTGTTTAACTCTTTTTCATTTTATAGTTTACTTTTACGATCCTGTTTCCTTTGCATTTCCACAGGTTAAGATGCCATATTGTTGAGAGCAGTAAACCAACCACCCTTACATTAAAAGACAATGCTTTTAACATGTCAGATAAAACCAGTGAAGATCTTTATCTACAAGTAAGTGTTCTTTCTCCCTAAAACAAAGTTGTAAATGCTAACCAACATTAGAAATCCACTTTTTCCCCCACTGACGTAGAGAGAACCTTTGGCATAGACGCGACAGAAATGCTCTTTTCTTTGTGAAGGGCAGCCAAATCGGAAATGGTGAGCGGTGAGTTACTTTTGGAGATGTGTTAACTTTTTAAAAGCTCTGGCCATTCTAATTTGGACGAGGTGTGGCGCTTTGGAGAGTATCCAAGAATTTGATCTCATGGAAGAGGTACCATCTAAATTCGAAAAAGATTGGAGGGACTCTCTTTCTGACTCGCTGGCTTTGGTACCTGCAGAAAGTGACTGCTTTGCTCCTTTTCAACTGGAAAATTAGATCTTTCCAAAACTAGAGTGAGCAGGCGCACGTCTGTTCACCAAACAGATGTGATCCCTCATTGCATTTCCTGCTCCCAGCTGTTCAGAGTAGACGGACCCCATCCTGTAAATGTTTGGATTTCTAATATTCCTAGTTGTCGTTCACATGGTTAATGTACTGTTTTACTGATATGCATCTTTCATCCTTCTTTTTCCCTCTTTAGCTCAATCGTTTACTAGAAAGCAATAGGAAGCTTGAAGACCAAGTTCAGCGGTGTATCTGGTTCCAGCAGCTGCTGCTTTCCTTAACAATGCTCTTGCTTGCTTTTGTCGTGTCTTTCTTCTATTTGTTGTACACTTAAAGAAATGGAGTTCAGTGAGAAACATGGCTCTTTCGCTCATTAGTTGGAAAAGGACCCAGAACTTCATGTTACTAAAAGTTTTGCACATCTGTGCTTCCTGAAAGGAAACGTGCAACACTTGGGAACAAATACGCGTCTCGAAAATAAACTCTGTTAGAATGAGGAAACACTGGAGAAATTGAGTATAAGAGATCATAGTTATAGTGAATCAAGTCAAGGCATAGCCATTGTGTAAATTAATACTTTAGATATAATTTATTTTTTCCTTTTGATTTGAATACTTCTAAAGTTTGTTTTATTATATGTATACATTAGCTGGACTGAAAAGTAGAAGTAACAAGCTTTGTCACAGCCAAAAAATGTAATCTTTTTTTTATGACAAAATCATTATAGCTGAGCCAACTTATTAGCTTTTCTATACTATGTATATAGAACATGTATATTGAAAAAAAAAAAAAACCCGTACTTAATACAGATTAATTTCTGTGAACATGACTTTGTAATTTTGAGAATTCCTTCCAGATGCTAGTCAATATTCTTTGGGTATGTGAAACAATTTAATGCCAAACCACCTTTTAGCCTTTGTTTCTTATCTGTCTTCCTTAACAGTCTGCCTTTTATTAATCTCGGACTTTTTTATGAACACTCATATTTAGACAATTTGGGAAACTAAGTTTGCTTGGGTTTTCTTGGTCCTCTCTTCCAGTCTTTTTTATGCAGTTTCCCATCGCTCACTGGGGCGGGACACTGACCCCCATGCTGCATTTCTTATAAGGGTCTAATCCTCCTTTTTCTAAATGACAGGAGTTAAAATTTCTTTGAAACCTTGGTTTTGAGATGCAGAGCAGAATTCATTCACATTTCAGTTTCGCGTGAAAATCGTCCACAAGAAGGAAACTTGACACAACACTGGAGTACCTATAAGCGTGGGGGGAAAAAAAATCAAAACTCAAGTGTCGGTTCTCCATTTAGGAATGAAAACTAGAATTCCCGATCCTCTTGTACAAACCTTCAGACCAGGGCTGTTGCACTTGCTGGATACTCTGCCTTCGTCACAGTAATCCTGAGGGTGGTCCCTAAATCCTAAAATGATACAACTTGCAGGGGCAGAGGCGGATGAAATCAGTTTGTTTTCTCACTCATACAGCCATTTTCAGTTCTCGTCGGTTCACATGTAACTCTATCTGAAAGAAAACATAGTCTGCCTGTTAAATAAATGTTGAGTTTTGATTGAGCCACGTTTGGAGAACTTTTTATTCTGAAGTGTAGGGTTGGCGGCTTTCATCTTGAGAAGCTGAGGATTCCAAAGTCGAGTTGTAGAGAGTGGTGATTTCATAGAGTCCCTTCAAAATTGGCCTAGCAATAAAACCTTAAAAGGACACTGGTCTGATACTTGGTCTTAATTTGGGTTTTTCTGTTGCAGTTTGCCAACTCCAGCCGTGAAAGTGACTTCAGTACACCCTAAGTACTCCCCGTAGTATCTCCCTGTGTGTGTGCACAGCGGTTCCCTTTCCATGTTAGATCCCCGGCCTAATCTCAAAGCATTTGTGTGTGTTCTTTGTTCCTCAGCAAATGAATGAGGAAATCATTGGTCAGAATTGGAAGTGTATTGTCCTAACAGTGTCCCTTTAATGTTTCCTACGAAAATGACGTGGACTCACTACAATGTTCTTCCCTGATGTCTGGCCAGTTGAATTTAATAACATATCTTGTTAACGTTTGTGTGTCTACTAAATGTGACTATGCAAGATTACTGAAAATTATAAGATCAAAGGCATCTAAACTTCTGTTCTTGTCTTAACTAATCACTTATTTACATCAGATTTTATTCTGTCTTCATTTGATTTTATCACATTTTGTGCGACTATTACTTTGAGTACTCTGATAATAATTTTATTTTTTATCTTGTCATTACCTATTCATGACCAAATTACCAAGGATCAACATTAAGATCGAGATTTTCGCTTGAGAATGGAAATCAATAGATTTTCCATGAAAACATTAATATTATTAGCTTGGTCTCAAAGTAGCCTAAAAATGCAACTGCGGTTAAACCTAGCCTCAAATTTCATAATAATACCATAACTGTTTTTATATCTTTCCACTAATTTTGACTGGATTTAATAGCACTTTATTGTACAATTGCAAAAAAAATATATTCCTAGAATTGTTGCCAGTGTAATTTCTCTAATATTCTGGTGCTTTTCATATATTTTCAGTATTTTTATTACTATATTGGTATTTTCTTTGTATAATTGATCAAAAGAACATGTTTTCTATTTTAATATGTTTTAGAAAAATAATTACATTTATGAAATAAATATCATCAGGAAAAACCTCTGGTCTCTAATTGATAAAGCATCTTAAAATCAATGTTCAGGCTCGCTCTGACCTTTTAAAGATGACATTAATTTCTTTTGTACCTGCTTTGCATTTTTATAAGGACAGTGCTGTAAGCTTCCAAAGATACAATTGTGTTATCGGGTAAACCTGTCCTTCGTATGTCCTGTTTCTCCTCAACCCAGGCCAGAGCCTGGCTACTCTTCAGTGCAGCTCTCCGTTTCCCCCAGACTCAACACTGGGCTCATTGACATGACTTGGGGCTCCATCATGGAGCCTTCACTAGAGCTGCCCCACATGAGTCAGAATTGCCCTACATCCCCTCAATCCTAGTACACCTTCCTGCCTGACAGAAACCAGCAGGAAGCAGGCTGTAGAGAGACCATCCTACCTGGCTCATTCGTATATGGAAGGCAGTCCCTGTGACGAGGCACCCACGGAGTGAGGGTGTGCTGGGGGAGGGGCCCTGGGATTGTTGGTGTGGTCCCCTCACCACTGGATGATAACTCCCAAATGGCAGCTCCCACGCCATAAGGATGGAATGAATAGGACAGATCTATCTTCTAGATTGAAAAAGAAGTGGAAATACAAAACGCTAAGGAGAAATTCAGAATAGAACTACAAAAACAAAATGGTGACCTACCAAGAAGCACCAGGTCTCCAGAGGACTGTGAGGCCATGCCCTCCTTACCTAAAAGATAGAATTCTCTAGGAAACAAGAGCTCCTGTGGGGAAAATTCCAGCTAGGAAAAGACTGGTTACTTTACACCCATCTTCGGCCTCCTCCCTTAAGTTTTCACCAACCACTCAAGGTTTCCTGATGTCAGAACATCGGCCCCCAGAAGCATAGGGCTCCCCTTCTCCCCCTGCCCCAGGGAGACCATGCAAATTGTCTCATTTATTCCATTTGAGGCAAAGGTGGTTAGGAGTGAGGGCTCTGTAGTAAGACTGTCTGGGCTCAGTTTCCCTCTCTGCCACGTGAAGATGTTACTCGGGGATGTTACTTGACCTCTTTCAGCCTGTTTTCCTGATCTCTGAGTCTGATCATCCAGGTACTCTGCCACGGGATGAGTATGAGTGGGAGGAAATAATATGGGTACAGCAGCCCTGGAGAGTCAGGCCTTGGCTTTGCTGATGTTGCCCCCACCACCTTCCATCCCAGCTTCCTAGAACTTTCCACATTTGGGACCATCTTACTGAATATCCCACCTCATTCGAAGCCAATCATCAGTTCTCTGAACTTTCCCCTGCTTTGAATTCCCACCCTTGCCTCCTTGGTACCCTACTCTTAATTCTAGTGCCCAGGTCAAGGGATATACTTTAGAAGGCCAGTGATGTTTGGCTGTCTTGAATCCTATGGAGGAATATCCCTTCCAGTCTGATGAAGACTTGGTCAGATGCTTCTTTCCACCGTTGTTTCCACACCCCTTCAAAGCACCACACACACATGCACACAAAGAATTGATGTTGCAGTATTACACCCATAAGTTTCCCTTAAATTTGTAATAATTCAACAAAAATACCACATAGGATCTTTCACATCTTTATAATGTTGTCATTAATTACATCTGCAAAATCCCTTCTGCTGTATAAACTAACCTAATTTATGTGAGTGCTATCCCACCTTATTCACTAGCTCTGGCCCCCTCTTGAGGGGAGAGGGTTACACAGGATGTGTTTGGTAGAATCTGCAAGCTCATCCAATCTGGTCCCCCCATTTTGCAGATCAGAAGACAGGGTCAGGAAGCTAAACCAACGTTACCCAGTCTAATTGACTGGTTTGAATTCACAGATGTCCCACATGTGAAAGAAAATAGGTGACAAACACAATGACAATTGTGTTAGGCACCGAATGACAGGCATTGGGACAGTATGTCTCTATCCCAGTTGGCTTTCTTTTTCAGTGCACATGTGTATTCAAACACTTATAAACCAACTTAAGGGAAAGTATATAACCAGTATCTTCAACATTTGTTCAACCAGGAACACTCAAGATATATTCTTATGACACATTAATGCACAAGGGCAATGGTCCAGTAATTGTGTACTTTTGGAAGCAAAGCTGTAGTGAAAATTCACTTTTTAAATTTTCTCTTTTCTTTCAGAATAATCCATTCATTTCAGTTAGTTTAATTAAATAAGCTTTCTTGGACATAAATATACTCTCTCAAGGTAGCTACATCAAAAAGGTTAAAACTGTAAGAAAGGGGGAAAATCCTTTTCTTACAGAAACTTACATCACAATTCCCAGCATTTGTATTGTCCAATTTGCTTTGGATCAAACTCCAGTACATTGAATTTTATCATTCCAGAAAGTCCTCTTCACATTTTCAGGTCATTCTACAGTGTGTGTGTGTGTGTGTGTGTGTGTGTGTGTGTGTGTGTGTGTGTGTAGAAAAATCTAATTTTTGGAAGTCATCTAAAACTGTCTTGCATAGACTTGCTATTGCCTCAGAAATTCAGACTTGAATTCACTCTATATATGTCTTCTTTGCAAGAAACCTCCAAAGTCCTAATAGCATACCTGTCCCCTTTTGCTGGATCTGGGACAATCAAAGAAGTGAATCGTTTATTGTTTCCACTCTAATACATCCTCTATCTTTTCTATACCAAGCCCTCACTCTAATACTAGCCTACAGATTCATTCAGTACAATTACTATTTGCCATTAAATTTGCCCAGAATTGCCTACTAATAAGGCAAATGTGCTTGAGCAACTTTGAGCCAAACACCAAATCACTGTTCTCTGTCATAAACTAAATGTCAAAAATGTGTTTTGGGTACTTTGCCAATATCCTAACTCTATGACTCAAGCTATTTCCTTCTAAGGGACTGGAGAGGGATGCGGTTATTATTAGGAGCAATAACAATAGTATTAAAAATAGTCTAACAAAATTTAACTGTTTTTTAATGTGACTGAAGTAAAAAGTTGCTAAAAAGGGAAGGTAAAAGGAAACTGATATAAAAAGCAAAGCTTCCTTTCAAATTCAGAATTCACTACTCTGGGATCACTTGAACCCCTTAAGATCTTTGTCATTAAAGGTGGAGGTTTGGGGCGCCTGGGTGGCTCAGTCAGTTAAGCATCCGACTTCAGCTCGGGTCACGATCTCGCAATTTGTGAGTTCGAGCCCCGCGTCGGGCTCTGTGCTGACAGCTCAGAGCCTGGAGCCTGTTTCGGATTCTGTGTCTCCCTCTCTCTTTGCCCCTCCCCTGCCCATACTTTCTCTCTCTCTGTCTCAAAAATAAATAAAAACATTACAAAAATATTTAAAGGTGGAGGTTCATCTTATAGAGGAGTTCTATCCAAAGTCAGTGCTTAGAGTAAAATTGACTATACTCAGAATTTCCCCTGAAAATTGATTAGAAAGTTGCCACGATAGAGATGGACATAGTAACTCCTACCTTGGTGAGTCCAGACCTTCATTTTAATACCAGATAATGTATTTAGGACAGTAAATATATGTATCGTGTCTTCAAAACTAGAATCACCATCAACAAGATTCTCTTAAGAGGCACAAGAGAATTGAGAAAGAATGAGAAAAAAAAGCATTCTCATCTCCCATTCTACATACATTAAGTCAAATAGACCCTCTCGATTCTAAAACTTGAGGACGCAATATACATGGGGTGGTTCATATAGTTGAGGCCAAAATCCAAACTCAAATCTGTTCAGGAAGGGTCCTCACCACATCTCCGCTTCCATCTCGTTCCTGTTATCTCACTCCATTTTAATGTCTATTCCCATCACTCCAGAAAAACAGTACTTGGCTCAAACTCCAACGATGACCTCCTGTCACTTCATCCAATGGACCTGCTTCAGTTTGACTCTGAAGTGAATTCTTACAGCAGCATTTGGCTACACCAACTGTCAGGTTTTTCTTCTCCCACTGACACTCTAATGTCCTTTACTGACTTACCTTCCTCCACAAAGTCTATAAGATGTTAATATTAGAACGGGGCTCCCTTGGGGCACCTGGGTGGCTCAGTCGGTTAAGCCTCTGACTCTTGCTTTCGGCTCAGGCCATGAGCTCATGGTTTGTGAGTTCGAGCCCCACACTGGGCTTTACACTGACAGTGCAGAGCCTGCTTGGAATTCTCTCTCTCTCCCTCTCCCTCTGCCCCTCCCCTGCTTGATCTCTCTCTCTCTCTCTCAAGAAATAAAATTTTTTTAAATAAAGAACTGGGCTCCCTTTTCTTTCTCCCCATAAGTGGTCTCCTCAATACCCAGAGCTGTAATTAGTATTGGTAAGCCGTTAACCCTTGGACATTCTAGCTAGACCTCCTGTTCGAAGTCTAGAACAGGATATGTATCTACCATCAACTTGGCAGTTCCAAATGTCCATCACAAAATGTCAAAAACAACTCATGATCTTCCCCCAAGACCTGTTCCTCAGTCTGGATCTCAATGAATGGCACTACCCTCCATTCAGTTTTACTAGCTAAAAACCTGACCTTCACCCTTGAACCCACAGGGGCCATCCACTCTCCACTTCTCTCCCTCTCCACTGCAACATCCATCCTATCATACAACTCTCCAGATGAAAATCCTTAAGTGGTTTCTATGGCTCTTAGCCCATAATTACATTTCCTAACTTGGCTTACCAAATCCTGGAAGATCTGGCTCTTGGCCTGCCTTCTCAGCCTCACTTTCCCCACTCTTTTTCCCTCTTTATGGTCTGATCCTGTATGAACCAGACTAATGCCATTTTGGACAAATCCACCATGATGACCACCCTGACCTGAAGCCTTCTAGAGCACAACCCCAGTTCCACATTCTTTCCTTTACTTAACCACATCCTTAAGTACACCCTCGGGATAATGTCCTCGCTCTGTCTTGGAGCTATGACTATGACACATACATATTCTCAAACATTCTCCTCCTGTGTGGTCTCCTAGCACCTACTTCCCAGCCTCTAGGGCTACAAAAGGAGGTCTTATGGGAGGTGATGTTGTGGGATCTACTAGTCTTGCTGCCACCCAAGACATGCTTCTATCTGTAAATCCTCTTAGTAAACCATTTCTGTCAAGCTGGACTTATCAGCCTTTTTCTTCAGTGTTATGGCTCTTTCAGCCATTGGAGGTGTTTGGTATATACCTCCCTTTCGTGGAATGGGTCCCATCTCTGCCTGGAATTCTCTATCCCAACCTCCCCCTCCTTCCCCTGCTTACCTCCTCACTGTGACTCTCACTCAGTTCATCGTTTGCTGAGAAAAAGTATCTCTTTGCCCAGTCTTGTCACTTTTATTCAATATAGCATTGGAAGTCCTAGCCAGAAGAAGAAAGAAATAAAAGCAAAAAAAAAAAAAAAAGTAAAAGGTATCCAAATTGGAAACGAAGAAGTACAACCATTGCTATTTGTAGACATGACATTATGTCTATATATCATATGACATGATATTATATATAGAAAACCCGAGAGACTTCACCAAAAAACTGTTAGAACTAATCAACAAATTCAGTAAAGTTGCAGGATGCAAAATCAACATACAAAATCTGTTGCATTTTTATACACTAATAGTGAACTATCAGAAAGAGAAATGAGAACAATTACATTGACAAGCGCATCAAAAAAATACCTAGGAATAAACATAACCAAGGAAGAGAAAAACCTGCACACTGATAAGACATTAATGAAAAAAATTGAAGACACAAATAAGTGGAAAGTATGCTGTGCTCATCATTTGGAAGAATTAATTTTGCTGAGATGCTGCTACTACCCAAAGCAATCTACAGAATCAGTGCGATCCCTATCAAAATTCCAATGGAATTTTTCATAGAACAAACAATCCTAAAATTTGTATGGAACAACAAAACACCCCTAATAGCCAAACCAGTCTTGAGAAAGAAGAACAGAGCTGGAGGCACCATGCTTCCTGATTTCAAACTATATTAACAAAGCTAATCAAGTCAGTATGGTATTGGTATAAAAACAGACACATAGATCAATTAAACAGAACAGATAACCCAGAAATAAATACACACATATATCAATTAATTTACAACAAAACAGCCAAGATTTAAAAAATGGGAAAGAACAGTCTCTTCAATTAATGGTGCTGGGAATGCTAGACAGCCACATGCAGAAGAACGAAACTAAATAACTCTCTTAGGCCATATACACAAATTAACTAAAAATGGATTAATGACTTGAATATAAGACTTGAAACCATAAAACTCCTACAAGAAAACATAGGCAGTAAGCTCCTTGACATTGGTCTTGGCAATGATTTTTCTTTTGGATTTGACACCAAAGGTAAAAATAAGCACATGGGACTACCTCAAACTAAAAAGCTTCTGCACAGCAAAGGAGCCCATCAACAAAAGAAAAGGCAACCTACAGAAAGGAAGAAACATTTGCAAATCACTTATCTGATAAGGGGCTAGTATCTGAAATATGTGAAGAACTCATACAACTCAAGAGCAAAGAAAAAAAACCCATGAGATTAAAAAATGGACAGAAGATCTGCATAGACATTTTTTCAAAGAAGATATACAGATATCCAACAGGTACGTAAAAAGATGTTCAACAGCACTGATCATCAGGTAAATGCAAATCAAAACCACAAGGAGATATCACCTCACACCTGTCAGAATGGCGATTATCAAAAAGACAAGAAGACATAAGAAGTGTTGGTGAGGACATGGAAATAAGGCAACCCTTGTCCACTGCTGGTAGAAATGTAAATTAGTGCAGTCACTATGGAAGACAGTATGGAGGTTCCTCAAAAAAATTAAAAATAGAATTACCAACTGGTCCAGCAATTCCACCTCTGTGTATTTATCTGAAGAAAACAAAACACTAATTTGGGAAGATACATGCACCCCTTTGTTCACTGCAGCATTATTTACAATAGGCAAGACATGGAAACCTAAATGTCCATCAACAGATGAATGGATCAAGAAGATATGGTGTGTATAGAATGGAGTATTATTCAGCTGTAACAAAAAGAAAGAAATCTTGCCATTTATGACAACATGGAGGGACCTTAAGACCATTACGCTAAACGAAATAAATCAGACAGAGAAAGACAAATACCGTGTGATCTCACTTATGTGTGGAATCTAAAAACAGAAGAATCAAAAACAACAAAAGAAAAAGTGATCTCATAGATACAGAGCACAAATTGGTGGTTGCCAGGGTTGGAGGGTAAGGGGGTAGGCAGAATGAATAAAGGGGTTTAGAAGGTACAAATTTCCAGTTATAAAATAAATGTCATGGGGAAATAATATACAGCATAGTGACTACAGTTAATAACACTGTACTGCATATTGGAAAGTTGCTAAGAGAGGAAATTTAAAAGTTCTTATAAGAAAAAAATCGTAACTGTGTGATAATAAACATTTACTAGACTTACTGTAGTGATCGTTTTGCTATATACACAAATATCAAATCACTATGTTGTACACCTAAAACTTACATAACGTTTTATGTCAGTTGCACCTCCATAAGAAGGAAAAGGGATCTCTCATTCCAAGGATGTGATCAGGTTCCATTAGAAATTCCCAGGACACCACCACATTTTCTTCATGGCACTTATTACAGCTTATATTTAGATACTCGTGTGATGCTTATTAATCCATTTCTCCCCATTACACTATAAACTTCACAAGGGAAGCTATGGTAGTCACCATTGATTCTCCAGCACGTAACTGCCACATGGGTGCAGCCTACCTGGTGAAGGAATGAATTACTTCCTGGGATTTAAAAAATAGACTATTCTGAAGTTCTAGGGTAGCCTTTCCCTCCCTCGTTTCTAGATACCACCCCCCCCCACCGGCCCCCCGCCATGTACATCAATGAATTAACACTGACCAAACACAGCTTTAGGGTAAAGCATATAACCCGATACTATAGGGAAAATGTGAAGTAAAATAGACAGTGACAGTTTTCAAAGAACCTAGAATAGCTGGTCTACAGCTCTGGCGGAAATTCTAAGTCAGTAGGCCATTTTCTCTTCAAGCCTCGCAAAGACATTCCTTCTGTCATCAGTCATGGACAGAAGAGCCGGATAGTGTTTGGGCTCACCCAAATGTTGAATAAGCACGGAGCTTGCCTCAGCTTTTCTTACCCTATTCACCTCACAGCTCCATCAATACTGCGCCACAACAGTTCTAAAGTACTGTCTCCTATGCCTGCAAGCCTGCATTTCCCCAAGGAGATACCCTAGAACACTAATTCCATCATTTACTCTGGGCCAAACGGTTTCCATTGTCATATAATTTTGAGAAACACAGTGTTAAGCGAAATTAAAGTGTTCCCCCATAGAATCTCTCAGAATCATTAGTGTACTAATGCGCATGACCAATCTCTGAGAATATTATGTTTTTCCCAAATGTTTAAAACCATGGAATCCTCTTTTCAAGCGATATAATTTGGGACTAAGTGTCCTGAAAACACACTTGGAAACCCGGTGTTGAGAGTTTGAACATACACTGAAGGGATCCTGTATGCCTGTAAGCCCAGCCTGCAGTAGAAATTTAAGCTGGAACCAAAGGTGAGGTTTCAAAGTTAAAATGTCAGGGCACCTGGGGAGCTCAGTCAGTTAAGCGTCTGACTCTTGATTTCAGCCCAGGTCATGATCTCACGGTTCATGAGATCGAGCCTTGTGGCGGGCTTCATCTCAAGGGTCATGATCCAGCCCACTTGGGTTTCTCTCTCTCCCTTTCTCTCTGCCCCTCCCCTGCTCACACACACACACACACACACACACACACACACACACACACACACTCTGTCTCTCTCTCAAAATAATTTTTAAAAAGTTAAAAAGCCATGACACTTGCAAATAAAGGAGGGGATATTTACTGATTCAGCTCAGTATAGCTCTTCATACCCTCACTTTCTAACTTCCATTTGTAAAATTAATTTAATTCAATATGGCAGAGTGTATAAGTAAAAGCTACCTTCAATCTCAGAGACCTTTCTTTGGGGTTGCATTTCCACACTCTTTTTTAGTTCTTTCAGCTAAGTTTTTATTTTACTCATGGCCAGATTGCATAGGTCAGACTCTCCCTTCCCTCTTATCCCTGTCTGGACCAATATTTGTCTGTTATCTTTCTGTAGACCAGTTACATATGTGAAAAGTGTTTGCAACTCAGAGGGCAGCTCATGAGAGCCTGCCAACTCTCTGTTCAGCTGGATTTTAGCCAACCCACACACAGCTTTGGGCCTAGCTCATGACCCATAGGCAGTCATCACCTCCAGGAAACACATCGGCCTTTGTGGGCTTTCCTTCACTAAGAGTAAATCCAAGAAGATCTCAAGGGCATTAGGAGAATCCTAATTTAGGGGGCTCCATTATAGACATTGCATGTAAGTATGTTTAAAATTAATGGCATTTCCTAAGTCTTGGCAGACTTGGACATAACTGCATATAATCCTTTTCGTCTCTGCCTGCTTCCCTCTCTGTGTTAATGGCATTGCCTTTTTGAGTGTTCTTTTCCATCTTAATGTTTCTTGGAAGACAGAAATTCCGCTGAGGATCTCACTTCGTGCCAGTAGTATTTTCTTCTTCACTTACATCTTTGAATTTCAATGGTGCTGGTAATGGTCTTTGGCTACTTGTACCTATTAACCCTTCCATTTCATGGCTTAAAATCAATATATATTTTTGTTAAAGATTCCCAAGGGAGAGAGAGAGAGAGAGGTGACTCTGTGAGCTACCTCCATATAAATGCATTTTGTTTACCCCCAGCACATCTTGCTATACCTACTCAATCTAATGTTTGGACTCGATTATAGGTGAAATTTCCACATTCCTGTTCTTGCCCACAGGCTTCATTATTCAGCAGTGTGTTTTCCTGCCCTCCAGTAAACAGCATGCATCGTAGTATTAGACTATTTACTAGGCAGTCTCTAAACAAACATGGCTTGAATCAAATGGACTGAAAGCTCAAAGTTTTATGGTTTCAGAAAGGTACGAGGGACAGAAATCTGCTTTGTTGCCCCATAGCACTAAGCTTAGAAAAGCCAAATGATTATGATGGAGATACAGAGGCGCCAAAAAAAAAAATCACTTCTGAAGTAGAGCCTGGTAACCTTAGAGAGAAATCAATAAGGAGTCCTTGGACCTGTTCAAAGAGTATGTTCAAAGGAATCAGGAATCTGATGAAAAAGGAGCCAAAATCTGGTTAGGAAAGGCTGGGGCAGGGCCAAAGATTCTGCATTTCAAACAACCTAGGCCATGCTGCTGCTGCAATGCCCAGACCACACTTTGGCCAACAAGGCTTTCTAGAAGTGTTAGAAAAGACCATCCCAAGTCCCACCCCAGATCTGCCTCATCAGAAGTTGCATGTGGACAAGATCCCAGGTCTCCAGGTGGTTCACATGCACATTCAAGTTTGAAAAGCACTCCTATCTTTTATTCCGAAGTCCTTTTTCCTAAGGGCCCTCCCATTTTGTTTGACTACTCATCAACCCCTTGGCTCCAACAGTTGTGACCAGAAGCTATATGCTCTGTTTATTTTGTTAGCTAAATATTTTGTGGGCATTTATGTTATGTATGGATATCCTTTAAAGTGAACTAAACATTTATTGAGTGTTCTCTAGATGCTCAGGGAATCACAGCTTTCAGGTGTGGTAGCCCCGGCCCAGATTCAACATATGAGGCATCACTTACAGAAATGGAGATATTTTTGTCATGAAACTTCATCTTCTACTTTGATAACTTAAAAGATGACATGGGGGTGCCTGGGTGGCTCAGTCGGTTGAGCATCCGACTTCGGCTCAGGTCATCATCTCACGATTCGTGAGTTCAAGCCCCAAGTCAGGCTCTGTGCTGACAGCTCAGAGCCTGGAGCCTGCTTTGGATTCTGTGTCTCCCTCTCTCTCTCTCTCTCTCAAAAATAAATAAAACATAAAAAAATTAAAAAAAAAAAAAAGATAACACGGACATTTCCCCAGCTGGTCGTGTCCCGGAAATCCATAAACTCCAGGTGCATTTACCATGAGTAATCCTACATGAAACTGGTATATCCTGACAAAAACATTCCACAGGTAAGGACTCCCCATTAGCAAGTACCATCAAGGATTCCAACTAGCCAATCTCTAAGATTTGTTCAGGTCATTTCTCCTTCATGTGTCCCCAGGGTGGGCAAAGCTGGATTGCAGATCAGCTGCTGAGTCTTTTCTTCCCACTTGCATAGACGTGTCATGCTGGGAGCTGGCTGACGAAGTGTTCTATTAGCATGTGGGCTTCTCAGAGTTGAAATGACAGAGGAGACAAATCTCTAAACGGCCTATGTGGAAAATAACTGACCCTATTCTAACAAAACTCATCCTGGAAATGTGGCATCTGAAGCAGGGGAGGCACTCAATAAATATTTGTTACATAAATGAAAAAGCAAATATGCCTCAGGGCAAACAGCTTCAAGCACTAACCATAATACATCCCTGCATGGGGCTTGAGGACAGTAGTTGTTAACCCACTTCCATACTGGCGGGAGCATACCCCTGTGGAGGGTTCATCTTGCACAGTCAAAAATGCAGGGTGTGCCCTAACCTCTATTTGGCAGAGTTCAGTTGTTAGAACTTCTGGTGTGATCGCTAGTAATAAATGGCTCTATGTTTATTCTCATTTCAAAAATCACTTTGATATTTAGCTTTGCAAAACTAATTCAGATGTTTAATGCTCCACTGAGAATTAATGGATTCACTTAATGTTCAAAACCCATTAGCACAAGAGAGCTTATTCTGGGGACCAATTATTCAACATCCTGAGGCTCTCCAGAGCACATATAAAAGATACTTCAACAGGTGCCGTTTGCAACTTTCTACCACAGTAGGATGGTCTTTGGAAGCAGAAACTACTACCCAGACTCTCTCCTGGTAATCATTCCTATTAAGCGAGTATGTTTCATTTAGGTGGTAAGTAAATGGATTTTGCTTTGCTGGATCTGTGACATCACTCTGTTTCTTGTTTATCTCCTTTAAATAAACCATAACTCTACTAACTGGTTTTCTTGTATTTTCTTTTTTTTATGTTTATTTTTGAGAGAGAGAGACAGAGACAGAGTGTGAGCGAGGGAGGGGCAGAGAGAGAGAGAGAGAGAGAGGGAGACACAGAATCTGAAACAGGCTCCAGGCTCTGAGCTGTCAGCACAGAGCCCGACGTGGGGCTCGAACTCACGAATTGCAAGATCATGACCTGAGCTGAAGTCGGATGCTTAACCGACTGAGCCACCCAGGTGCCCCTGTTTTCTTCTATTTTCTAATAAAAAAAGGATTCCTGAAACTAGGGCTAACTAGCAAGTATTCCCAGTATGGGAAAAAAGGGCAGGGCTTATAGATTATGATAGGCCCAAAGAAATGTCATCAGAAAGCACATGGGAAAGTAGAGTTGTTGTGTGTAGTGTAACAACTTTGCCTGCCACTCATACAGTGAGAATAGAAGGGCAAGTTTACATCTACAAACAGGCTCTACAAATAGCCACTGGACAAAAGCAGCAACTCTCAGTCTTTGCTGCCAACACAAAGATTAGATTTCCTCTTCTCAAATGACAAAAGTGCTGGGTTGGACGGGAAAGGGCTTTTGGCTCAAAAAGCCCTTTGAGTAGACAGTGGGATGTGGAGAATATTATGTCAGAGATTCAGCTCTTCAGCTTAGGAAATATGGGACCTGTGAAATTCACACTTGGCTGCAAATCCAGGCACCTCCCACAAATACTCAGAATGGTTTTGAACTGTTAAAAAGAAGACAACAGAACCAAAATGGAGTTGCTTATGCTAAGTCCCACATCACCAAACTAAGACTGAATTACAATTCTGGCTCTTGCAGAAATGGAATCTTAAACCAGGCATTCAGGAATCACCTGATCAGCACTAGTTAGGTAATCTTCCTGATAGACACCTCTGTCATCCCCCATCCCCTGAAGGAAAGTAAACTTGCAAGAACCAACTCACTTTTTTGTCTAGTCTAACTTTCTCATTCCTACTCCTGTCACCTGACCTTTACTGCCCACCTGCTTATACTCACCGATCTTTGTCCTACATTTTTCCTTAAGCTTCTCTTCATAGGTTATCTCTTAATTCAGGCAAATGGAAATCAAAACCACCCATCAAACCAATAGTGACTGCCCTGACAAGATCTCCAGCCGGCCCAGACAACCCAGACGAGTTTGAGCATGATCCCCAACTCGTAACCACACAGATGGACCATGGAGTGACCTCTAGAGTAACTGACAATTACCTCTACCCCATTATAATATTAAAATCTCCATCCAAGGAGGAGTACAACGCTCATTTACATAACAACCTCATGCCCCCCTCTACATCTGATGAAAAGAATCTTCTGTTTAAATATTCATCCTAACCCTAAATAAAAGGAACCCAGCCGTCATTGCTCAGGGAGTTATGACTTTGGAAGTTATCCCCCACGATCTCCTTATTTGTTACAAATAAAGCTGACTTTTTGCCACAACTCTACCTGGTCCATCTGTGACTCACCAAGGAGCCTGCTCACGTTGGTCCGGTTAGAAATTTGGTGACCCAGATAGGACTACTGTCCTTCTGAAGTTTTGCTCCCTGGTTCCCTGGTTTTCAGAGGATAGAGCAGCGGGCAGCAACAACTCACCTAGGCTAACCTGTTCAAGCTACTGGGGGCAGGGGCAGATTCTTTGTAGGGACTCTCCCTTCTTGATGCTTGTGACTGCCAGCCTGGTGTTCTGTCCTCACCTGAAATCCAGTGGCCACTCTGATTCCTTTCATTAAGAAGGATTTCTGTTGGGATAAGTCATGCCAGGTCTGTGACATGGCTTTTAGAGATAAAACTACGGTGGTCTCATAAAGTCTAGGCAAGCCAGAATAACAGTCAGAATACTCTGGGGGATTGAACAATTGATTAGAGACAAAGCAGTCATCCCCAGGTGACAGAAGATCATAGGATCCAGCTCTTCAGAGGCTTGGATGCTCCAACCTAGCGAAATGGGAGTGGTCTAACAGAGATTAGTCTAGGGTCTAGGTGATTGAAGGAAATCTCAGTCCCACCTGGTTGTTTGGTCTGTTTATTGTTGTTCCCTGTTTAAATCTCCACCCTGGCTGCTTGGCCCTTGTGTACCTCCTCCTTCCCTCACAACCCTGGACAATGGACGCAGCAGCCATTTGGGTCACTGGAAGCATGCAGTGGGAACGGGCAAGAGTTCTATGTAATTGGTTAAAAGACAAGTGGTTGTAAAAAATTGGGTATTCTAAAACTGAGAAAGATAAAAACTAACCCAAATGTTTTTCAAGTTCACAGGATCTGGGATAATCTTTGGTAAATTAAAACAGACATGTCTTTGGGAGTCATCAACATCAAATGTAATAGTAAACTTTCATTCTACCTGAATTTACTCTACTTTTCTATTTATTAGTTACATTCACAATGTAAACTTTTAAATAGCTTTCAGAATCTTTGGTAATCTAAAACATTGAAGGTTTGCTAAGTTAAATGACAAATTGGGTTGAATTCATTGGATATTTAAATCTTTTCCAAATAAGATTACTGAATGTAGGTTTGTCTGCTTTTGGCTTCTTATTACAGAGAAACTGAGGATACTTGGGTCTGTTAGTGAACATATTTTATGCTTTCTTGAAAGTTGTACCATGAAAAAAGCATGTTTCTAGAAATTGTGAAATATATTCATAATTTTGGCAATCTAAAGAATTCTGGTGCAATAGGCATTTCACAACTGGTTACTACTTAGTTTTCACTGTAATTGAGACTGCTAGAAATAAGGGAAGTGACTCTGTATGTAAAAAAAAAAAAAAAAAAAAGATGTGTTTTTGATAAGATATAAGGAATGGGAATACTTTTTTCTTGAGAAAAAAGAAAGTAACTTTGTCCTAAAATGAAACTGATTACTTAGAGGAGGCTTAGGACAAAATCTAAATGTAAAGAGAAAGTTGTAGAAGGTTTGTGAATGAAAGGCTTTAGAAAAGAATTTTATGTGTAGTCATGACTAAGATTGAAATGAATGGATTTTAAAAGTACACTGGTGTAAGATTGGAATTCTGTTTTTCTATTAAAAAGACAAAGTTTTCTTGGATTATTAGTCTGCTCTTGATAAGAAATTGTAAACAAAGGGTTTTTTCCCCCACCTATTCTTTATCTGCCCAGAAAGTCTGTTTCTGTTTTGTCTTTAACAGGTCTTTGATTACGTAAGAGCACTGAAACTTCTTAATATTAAAGCAGTTAAGCTTTGCTAACTGTATTACCTTCTGTAATATCTCTTATTGTCATCTTGGGTAAATACAAGTTTATAATAATCTGTAATCCTATTTAGGCATGCACTTTAAAACCTTCTGAGGTTTTTAACAAACTTTTCAAGATTTGAACTCCAAATGAAGTCTTTTGACAGTTCTAAGAGGGAAGTTTATAGCAATACAGGTCTACCTCAAAAAGCAAGAAAAATCTCAAATCAACAACCTAACCTTACACCTAAAAGAGATAGAAAAAGAACAACAAACAAAACCCCCAAAGAGCAGAAGGAAGAAAATAATAAAGATTAGAGCAGAAATAAATGATATAGAAACTAAAAACAAAAACAAAAACAAACAAAAAAACAACAGAACATATCAATGAAGCCAGGAGCCGATTCTTTGAAAAGATCAATAAAATTGATAAATCTCTAGCCAGACTTATCAAGAGAGAGGGGAGAGAGAGAGGGGGAGAGAGAGAGAAAAAAACCCACATAAATAAAACCACAAATAAAAGAGGAAAAATACCAACATCACAAAAATACAAACAATTGTAAGAGACTATTATGAAAAATTATATGCCAACAAATTGGACAACCTAGAAGAAATGGACAAATTCCTAGAAACATATTACCTACCAAAACTGAAAACAGGAATAAATAGAAAATTTGAACAGACCAATTACCAACAAGAACATTGCTGGTACAGGAAATCAAAAAAACTTCCAACAAACAAAACTCCAGGACCAGATGGCTTCACAGGTGAATTCTACCAAACATTTAAAGGGTTAATACCTATTCTTTTCAAACTTTTCCAAAAAATAGAAAAAGAAGGAAAAGTTCCAAATTCATTCTGACAGTTACCCTGATACCAAAACAGATTTAATAAAACACCACAAAAAAAAGAGAGAGAACTAAAGGCCATCTCTGATGAACACAGATGCGAAAGTCCTCAACAAAATACTAGCAAACCAAATCATCAATACATTAAGTAAATCATTCACCACAATCAAGTGGGATTTATTCCTAGGATGCAAGGGTAGTTCAATATCCGCAAATCAATCAACATGACACATCACATCAATAAAAGAAAGGGTAAAAAACCATAGGATCATGAGAATAGATGCAGAAAAAGCATTTGACAAAGTACAAAATTCATTCATGATTAAAAAAAAAAACCCTCAACAAAGTAGGTCTAAGGGGAACATACCGCAACAGAATAAAGGCCTTGTATGAAAAACCGACAGAAAACATCATACTCAATGGGGAAAAACTGAGAGCTCTTCCCCTAAGGGCAGGAACAAGACAAGGATGTCCACTGTCACCACTTTCATTCAATATAGTACTTGAAGTCCTAGCCACAGCAATCAAACAACAAAAAGAAATAAAAGGGATCCAAACTGGTAAGGAAGAAATAAAGCTTTCACTATTTGCAGATGACATGATACTATATATAGAAATCCCTAGAGACTCCACCAAAAAAGTAGTAGAACTGATAAATTAACTAAGTCAAGTCGCAGGATACCAAATCAATGTACACAAATCTGTGGCATTCCTACACACAGATAATGAGGCAGCACAAAGGGAAATTAAGAAAACAATCCCATTTACAATTGCACCCAAAATAGTAAACTATCTAGGTATAAACTTAACCAAAGAGGTGAAATACCTGTACTCTGAAAACTATAAAACATTGATGAAACAAATTCAAGACAACACAAAGAAATGGAAAGACATCCCATGCTTATGGATTGGAAGAACAAATATTGTTAAAATGTCTACACTACCCAAAGCAATGCACAGATTTAATGCAATCCCTATCAAAATACCAACAACATTTTTTTTATACAACTAGAACAAGCATTCCTAGAATTTGTATGGAACCACAAAAGACCCTGAATAGCTAAAGCAATCTTGAAAAAGAAATACAAAATTGGAGGTAGCACAATTCCAGACTTCAAATTCTATTACAAAGCTGTAGCAATCAAAACAGTATGGTACTGGCATAAAAATAGACACATACAATAGAGCATGTGACTCCTGATTTGGGGGTCATGAGTTTGAGCCCCATGTTGGGTGTAGAGATTACTTTAGAAAAAATTAATTTAAAAATAGACACATATCAACGGAACAGAAAGGAAAACCCAGAAATAAAGCAACAATTATATGGTCAATTAATTTCCAACAAAGAGGAAAGAATATAGAACATACAATGGGAAAAAGTCTCTTCAACAAATGGTGCCGGGAAAACTGGACAACTGCATGCAAAAGTATGAAGCTGGACCACTTTCTTACACCATACACAAAAATAAACTCAAAATGAATCAAAGACCTAAATATGAGACCAGAAACCATAAAAATCCTGGAAGAGAGCACAGGCAGTGATTTTTTTTTGACATCAGCTGTAGCAACATTTTTCTAGATAGGTCTCCTGAAGCAAGGGAAATAGAAGCAAGATAAACTATTGGGACTACACCAAAACAAAAAGTTTCTATGCAGCAAAGGAAACAATCAACAAAACTAAAAGGCAAGCAATCTACCGAATGGGAGAAGATGTCTGCAAATGACATACCTGATAAAGGGTTAGTGTACAAAATATATAAAGAACTGATACAGCTCAACACCCCCAAAACAAATAATCCAATTAAAAAATGGGCAGAAGAAATGAATAGCCATTTCTCCAAAGAGACATCCAGATGGCCAACAGACACATGAAAAGATGCTCAACATCACTCATCACCAGGGAGATGCAAATAAAAACTACAACGAGATGTCCTCTCACACCTGTTAGAATGGCTAAAATAAAAAACACAAGAAAGAGCAAGTGTTGATGGCAATGTGGAGAAAAAGGAAACCTTGTGCACTGTTGGTAGGAATGCAAACTGGTGCAGCCACTGTGGAAAATGGTATGGAGTTTCCTCGAAAGGTTAAAAATAGAACTACTCTACAATCCAATAATCGCACTAATGGGTATTTGCCAAAAAATACAAAAACACTCATTCAAAGGGATACATACACCTCTATGTTTATAGCAGCATTATTTACAATTGCCAAACCTTGGAAGCAGCCCAAGTGTCCATCAATAAATTAATAAAGAAGATGTGGTATATATACAAAATGGAATATTATTCAACCAATAGAATGAAATCTTGCCCTTTGCAACAATATGGATGGAGCTAGAGAATATAATGGTAAGTGAAATAAGTCAGAGAAAGACAAATACTGTACGATTTCACTCCTATGTGGAATTTAAGAAACAAAACAAACAAGCAAAGTAAAAAAGAAAAGAGAGAGAGAGAGAGAGAAACCAAGAAATAAACTCTTAACTACAGAGAACTGATGGTTACCAGAGGGGAGATGGGGGGGGGGATGGGTGAAACAGGTGATGGGGATTAAGGAGTGAGCTTGTCATGAAGAGCAAAGGTTGATATATGGAATTGTTGAATCACTATATTGTATACCTGAAACTAATATAACACTGTATGTTAACTAAATTGGAATTAAAAATTTTAAGTTAATTAGGGGTGCCTGGGTGCTTTGTGGGTTGAGTGTCCAATGTCAGCTCAGGTCATGATCTTACAGCTCATGAGTTCAAGCTCCACATCAGACTCTTTAATGACAGCTCAGAGCCTGGAGCCTGCTTCAGATTCTGTGTCTCCCTCTCTGCCCCTCCGCTGCGCATGCTCTGTTTCTCTCTCTCAAAAATAATAAACATTAAAAAAAAATTTTAAGTTAATTAAAAGTGGAAAAAAATTAATGAAGTCCTTTAACTAATTAGGCTTGTTTATTTGGTATGTTATGTTACATGGGAAACATGGTCAAACAAATGATGATACACCTTAGGTTCTATTACATGGGTAAATGGTATAACTGTTCTAGAAATTATATGAAAGCCTTAAAGTTTTAATATGTTCTTATATAAAGTCATCACTTGACATTCTAATTAATGAAGTATTGTGTGTCACAGAAATAACTAGATTTCCTTGTCAATTGCATTATAACAAACTCTTCAGATTTTTAACCATGCCCATTTTTGAGTTTTTCTTTGTCATTTATAATTATTGTTCTGATGCTTTTGCCAAATGTATCTTGTCTTCCAGGAGATTCATGAAAAGAACTCTGTGACAAACACATGTTTTTGATACCTTTTAAGATCATAAAACCGAGTAAGAATTTCCAGAACTAATGGAAAAGCTGCATTCAAATAGAACAAGAATTAGCAACACGGGACTGCATGAACTGAGGAGGATGATTATAGTTTTGATGACTCTTGTTTGAAACATTGCTGGTTCTCTAATGATTGCTCATCCAGATTTAAGGAGGCTTTTTCTTAAGATATCTATGATTTATAGAAATATGATACAATATTCCTTTGTGAACAAATGGCAACATTTAACTTTTCTCCCTACCTGAACCCTCCAGAATTCTGAAACTCTCAATGACTATTCTTTCTTTGATAGCTTAAGTTCAATGAAAATCTGGCTCTCCTTGTAACAGGACACCATCCGAAATATTGATTGTATTACCAAGGCTTTGAATGGACTATCATATTTGAGAGAGACATGGAAATACTCAGATATGACCAGACAGCTTTAAGGAACTAAGACTGACTTTATGGAGCCGACAAAGCCCCTTGGAAATGTTGGCCTGATACCTTGCTTACAGAGTTCCCAGCAGCCTTACTGGGTGAGTAAAGAATAGCACTTCATGGCAAGTGCAGGAACCTCATGATATTTTGGGGACCCCGAGAAGAGGAATTCACCAAATCTAGAGGTATTGTAGGCAAACCTGATGGCGAGTATTTGGTTTGGCTTCTGGCCTTGAGACTATTAAAGATTCAATTCGAAATTCCTTATAAAAGTTCTAGTAGGGGCGCCTGGGTGGCGCAGTCGGTTAAGCGTCCGACTTCAGCCAGGTCACGATCTCGCGGTCCATGAGTTCGAGCCCCGCGTCAGGCTCTGGGCTGATGGCTCGGAGCCTGGAGCCTGTTTCCGATTCTGTGTCTCCCTCTCTCTCTGCCCCTCTCCCGTTCATGCTCTGTCTCTCTCTGTCCCAAAAATAAATAAAAAAACGTTGAAAAAAAAAAAAGTTCTAGCAAAGCAGGTTTGGAAAACTTACATGATCAGTCGCTATTCTTGCTGAATGCAAATAATTAGGCCAAGTTTGCTAAAACCGGAATTGTTTTACAAACCGATTAGTCTCGATCTGGCTGTCTGATGGAAATGAAAGTGATTTTAGAGAAAAATTATGTTTCAATAACACGTCTTTGTGGATACTGGATTCTAGTTCTGATGGTCTTTAGTGTTTGTTGTTTGCCTATATAACTGGGCTAGATCCCAAATTAGGCTTGGACATGGTGGCCAGGGGTTGGCTCCCTTATCTAAGAGCTGTAGCAGTCATGTGCCTCTGGACAAAAACTATGTGTCAACCTATGATTGTTTGGACCCCACACCAGGTTTCTAGTTTTCTGGAAACCTAGGCACATCTGTGGCTGTCCCAAAAGAAAATGTTACAACATCAGGCCATGCTGATAGATAACTCCCAGATATAGCTGCCACCCTACTCCGCAATCATGAAGTACTTGATCATATTTACTCTTGCTCCAAAGATCTCCGGAGTGAACCTCTGTCCATTGCAGAAGATACCTGGTTTACAGATGGCAGCAGTTTTATGGAAAATGGACTAAAAATGGGGGCACCTTGGTGTTCAATCGGTTGGACATCCAACTTTGGCTCAAGTCATGATCTCACAGTTCATGGGTTCGAGCCCCATGTCAGGCTCGCTCTGTGCTGACAGCTCAGAACCTGGAGCCTGCTTTGGATTCTGTGTCTCCCTCTCTCTACCCCTCCCCTGCTCATTCTCTCTCTCTCTCTCTCTCTCTCTCTCTCTCTCTCTCTCTCAAATAAACAAAAGAAGAAAATGGACTAAAAAGGGCAAGATATGCAGTAATGTCCCTAAATGCTCTGTAAAGCTAAAAGACTGGCCCCAGGCAGCCCAGCCAAAAAGGCAGAAATAACCACACTAACGAGAACATTAGAATTGGGTAAAGACAAGGTGGTAACCATTTACATGGATTCTAAATATGCCTTCTCTGTAATTCATGCCATGGAGCCACATGGAGGGAAAGAGGACTACAGCAAGAATAGAGAAATTCAATATGGCAAGAAGAGAGAAATTCAATATGCTAGAAGCTATACAGAAGCCTAAAGAAATGTCAGTGGTTCACTGTAGAGGCCATTAAAAAGCAAATTCAGAAGTAACAAAGGGAAATAATCTGGCTGATGCAGCCACAAAAAAGGGCTGTCAACTCTAAGGAGATTTTGCAACTGCCACTAACTCCCTCTCTACCACTATAGAAGTTTACTCCATCCTGCTCCCAGGAGGAGACAGAAGAGGTTGTAAAATTGGGCTATCTGTGGGCTCTGCTAATCAGAGAAAGGATGATAAACAACAATGGGAGAATCTGGGTACCTAAGCAGAATGTTGGGGGTCTCCCTAAGAGTGCACATGACTCAACCCATTGTAGCAAAGAAGCTTTATACCTACGGTTAATAATGATCATGAGCACCCCAGGGATAAAACAAACTATTGAGAAAATAACAAACCAATGTGCCTATTGCCAGACAAATGTTGTACAAACCAGACCTCCATTACCCCCTCTAGTTAGAGGAGCTCAAATCCAGGGGACAATGCCAGGGAAAGATCGGAAAACAGCACTTACTGTAATGCCAGTGGTCCCTGGAGGGTTTCGATACTTTTTAGTGTTTGTAGGTAGATTTACCGGATGGGTTGAGGCCTTACCTGTAGGATGGAAAGAGCTAATAATGTAACAAAGACCTTCAAAAAGGATGGAGCTCCTCAATTTGGATTGCCAAGATCAATCCAAAATGATAATGGGCCAACCTTCATATCAAAAATTATTTCTGAGGTGGCCAAGGCCTTAAATATCAAGGTGAGATTTTACCCTGTCTGGAAGCCTCAATATTCTGGGAAAGCAAAATGCGCTAACATAACCCTGAAAAAAGCCCCCGGCAAAGTTGTTCCAGGAAACACAGGAAAATTGGTTCAAGTTACTAGCAACAGCTCTCACTAGAATGAGAGCTACCCAGAAGGGCAAAACCTAAAAGCTCAGCCCATTTGAAAAGACTTATGTGAGGCCCTTTCCAAAAACCTCTGACTCCTCACCTCCAGAGATCTGTCAAGCATATAATTAATTTCCAATAGGTTGTGGATACACTCAACAAATATAAAAGTTTTCACCTCCTGAAATTAAGCTTCACCCATATGGACGTGGGGACTGGGTGTACATAAAAGCATAGGAACATGGGTCACCCCAGGATCGACTATACCCTATCTGGACAGGGCCCTGCCTAGTACTAGGAACCATACACTCTTCCTTAAAAATTAGAGAGTCATACCTTGGATCCACCAGAGGAGAGTAAAAAGGCATCTGCACTAGAGGCCCAGGAAGAAATTCTAAACAGTAGCAGATGACAACAGATACTCCTGTGAGCCACTCACTGACCTGAAACTCCTGTTCCAGAGACACTTACAAGGTAAGGAGAGCCTCATTCAGTAAGGGCTCTCACATTCCAACTATAGTAATCTCCATCTGTATAATACTAGTTCCACTGTTCCGGTTTCTTCGGCCTTATTGTTTGCTACCAGGCCCATCGAATAGATTAAATCATTCTCTCTGTGACTGGTTGGTGATAAATGCCACAGCTTATTGTTAGTACATGGCAGAATAGATTATGTTCTAATCTCTCCTACCTTGGTCTGATTTTGAAATGAACACTGTCCTGGGGCACCTGGGTGGCTCCGTCGGTTAAGTGTCTGACTTCAGTTCAGGTCGTGATCTCGCAGTTCATGAGTTCGAGCCCTGCATCGGGCTCGGTGCTGACAGCTCAGAGCCTGGAGCCTGCTTCAGATTCTGTGTCTCCCTCTCCCTCTGCCCCTCCCCGACTCGCACTCTGCGTCTCTCTCTCTCAAAAATAAACAAACATTAAAAAAATAATAAAAATAAAATGAACGCATTCATGTTAGTCCCAGTTGCTATTATCATAGCGATACGAGGAGCTATAAACACACTAAAGCACCCCTGGGAGCTAACTCCCTCATAGATGTCAGAAGGATCACAGCCAAGAGAAACGAACTGAGTAACTGTTGGATACGTCACCAGCACCCACAAATCAGAACTGGATGGCCTGTATTCCATCTGATACAAAATGACCATAACATTAACTTCATCATGAGCTCCCTTAAGTCTGTTGAAAGCTCCCCTTCCATAGCTATACAACTAAGCCATTCCCACAGAGAAATGCGTCCATCTTACTCTAGTTATTTAATGATACAGAGAAGGAAAGAACAGGATACGGAAAGCACACCTCAAAGCAAAAGCTGTGCTATCCATGCACTCCTAAGATAGGTAATGGTAACCAGGACCCGACTCCTATAGTTCCTCTTACTTTTAATGTTAATGACAATTGCTCTCCAAATGAAACTCATCGGTATCCAGAAAAGAAATAGCACAGTACTTCCGGGACAGTGGAGAAAATCAGTGCGGAGCGTGAACAAGCCTGATCAAAAACCCAGGGGTTACTGGGGAGCTGCTTTACTTACCACTCAAGGCATTTGGAATGATGGCCTAGGATAAAGTAAATTGTGCAGTCACATCGATTGGACCCTTGTCTCCTGCATGCAAAGGCTCTCCAAGCTGGGGTCCTACACTGTTTCACTAGTTTAACTCAAAAGAGGCCCTCGTCACCTGTGCATCTACAGGGTGTGTCCATTCTTGGATCACCCCATCATAAACCCCCAAGGGGCGCCTCCCCAGCTAGAACTTTTATTTTCCCACTCCTTGCTGTAGCTCATGTATTCCTTGATAATGTCCAGTTTGTTGGACGGTGAACGTTGGGTCTAATTAGCCCCAGAGGAATTACCATCCGTAATCATACTCAGTCGTCCCATTGGGGAACAAGAGCACTAGGACTGATTCTGGCTGGTGTTGGATTGGCTGTTGGACTAGCTGCCCCTTGGGGAGGTTTTATCTATCATGAAGTCACTCTAAGGAACCTAACTGATGCCATCGAAGCTCCAGCTAAAAATACAGGAAATGCGCTCAAACACTTAGCACTTTCCCTAAACTCTAGCCAATGTAGCACTCGACAACCGATTAGCTCTCGATGCCTTATTAGCAGAAGAAGGAGGGGCATGTGCAGTAATGAATACCTCATGCTGTACCTGGATTAACACTTGAAGTGAAGTGGAAATAGCTATTAAAAAAATCTTCCATCAGGGGCGCCTGGGGGACTCAGTCGGTTAAGCCTCTGACTTTGGCTCAGGTCATGATCTCACGGTTCGTAAGTTTGAGCCCTGCATTGGGCGCAGAGCCCACTTCAGATCCTCTGTCTCCCTCTCTCTCTCTCTCTGCCCCTCCCTCATTTGTGCTCTCTCTCTCAAAAATAAAATCGACATTTAAAAAAAAAAAATATCTGATCAGACAGCCTGGCTACATACTCTCAACCAAAAAGGAAGATCCCCTGATGAGGTCGGCAGTCTATTAAAACAGCCTTACCCAGAATTGTATGATTTCTCCCCTTCCTGGGGCCACGAATAATCCTACTGCTCTTACTGCTGTTTGGACCTTGCATATTTCACTGTCTGGTCTGATTTGTATGTATCATGTATCCAAATGCAGGGAGGCTATCAAACTACAGATGGCAGTAACACAAGGATATGAACAGCTTGGGGTTAAGGCTGGCGAGACACAGACATACCTAAGACTAGCTGAGGAAAAACTCTGCACCTCCATCAATTCCTTTGACCATGCCCACGTCCAGCACAAAGTAGCTGTAGAATGTAGACCTTCACCCTGTGCCCCTAAAGAATGAGCACAATAAAACTAGAGGGACGGATTTGTCACCAGCTAGACCCCAAGACCTGACCTTTACTGCCCACCTGTTTATACTCAGCAACCTTTGTCCCGCATTTGTCCTTAAGTTCCTCTTTACAGCTTATCCCTTAACTCGGGCAAATGAAAATCAAAACCACCCATCAAGCCACAGTGACGGCCCTGGCAAGACCTCCAACGGGCCCAGACCACCCAGACCAGTTTGAGCGTAACGCCTGACACAGAACCAAACAGATGGACCATGGACTGACCTCTAGAATGATTGACAATTACCTCTACCCCGTTATAATATTAAAATCTCCACCCAAGGAGGAGCACAAGCCTCATTTACGTAACATATGGAGTGTGTATGGGCATGTTTCCTTAAGGTTCGCATTCAGTCTTATGCCTGCCTCTGCATTTGATGACATGGCTTCCCTATCTAAATATTCATCCTTGGGGCATCTGACTTCGGTCTAGGTCATGATCTTGCGATTCATGAGTTCGAGCCCCGCGTCGGGCTCGGTGTTGACAGCTCGGAGCCCGGAGCCTGCTTCGGATTCTGTGTCTCCCTCTCTCTCTGCCCCTCGGCCGGCTCATGCTCTGTCTCTGTCTCTCAAAAATAAATAAATGGTAAAAAAATTTAAAGATTCATCCTAACCCTAAATAAAAGGAACCCATCCACTCTTGTTCAGTGAGTCATGGCTTTGGAAGTTATTCCCCGTGATCACCCCACCACACACACACTTTTTTTTTTTTTAAGAGAGAGAGCACAAGCAGGGGAGAATGGCAGAGGGAGAGAGAGAGAGAACCTTAAGCAGGCTCCGCTCTCACTGCAGAGCCTGATGTGGGCCTCAATCTCACAACCCTGGGATCATGACCTAAGCTGAAATCAAGAGTCAGATGCTCAACTGAGTCACCCAGGCGCCCCTCCCATGATCCTTTTACTTGCTACAGATAACGTTTACTTTGGGCCACAGCTCCACTTGGCGTATCAGTGACTCCCCGAGGAGCGAACTCACACTGGCTCAGTTATACTCCCTCCTACTGGTCAAAGTCCTTCTTTTTGTACAGATCTTCAAGAGTTTCTTTCTATCTGCTAGACTGGATGCTGCCATTCATGAATCACTGAAAACAGCCAGTAAGATCTTCAAAATGTAGTCAGTTGAATTTTTTTTTTAACCCAAAATGATACAAAGCAGATAATGACAAAAAAAAATTGTGATATGAGTGAAAAAGCAGTATATGGAACTGTATGAAAAACACAATTTAAAAGTTAATATTTAATCTTTTGGAGGAAAGGAGGAGGATAAAAAGAGAAGACACTGAATTAATAGCAATTGTATCTAATGGTAAAGTATGGCTTTTTTCCCATTGTTTTCTCTTTTCCAATTTTTATTTTTTATTTTTATTATTTTCTTAACGTTTATTTACTTTTGACAGAGAGAGTGTGCAAGCAGGGGAGGGGCAGAGGGAAAGGGAGACAGAGAATCTGAACAAGCTCCACGCTGTCAGCGCAAAGCCTGACGTGGGGCTGGAACCCACGAACTGTGAGATCATGACCTGAGCCGAAGTTGGACACTCGACTGAGTAAGCCACCCTCTTTTCCAACTTTTAAAAATGAGTTTATGACGTTCCTAAATTTTTTTAATTACAAACTTTAATACAGATACAAAACAAGAACAAACCATAACTTACGTTAGATAATTTATTTGATACCTAAAAAATGTGTTTAACCATCAAACATCAAAAACCAAAATTAAAAAGAATTGTCACTGGCTATTAACAAGTAGCATAAATACACTTCTAGCACCATGTCTGACATGTTGCAGATACTCCACACCTCCATGTTCATCCTCTTCCCTTTTCAAATGGACACTGGTCCCCTTTCACTTTATTCATCAAAGCCAAGAGCTCAAAACCTAAATTAGTCTTTCTGGTTCTTTAGTTCATGGACTATACATAATGATAAACCATAAGTCTCACGAGAACCTTCCCATATAAACTTGCATTTACTAAAAGTAAACAGTTGGGACTACATCAAACTAAAAATCTTGTGCATAGTGAAGAAAACCATCCATCAACAAAACAAAAAAGCAACCTACTGAATGGGAGAAGATATCTGCTAAGGATAAGGGGTTAATATCCAAAATATGTGAAGAACTCATATAACTCAACACCAAAAAAATATGAATCCCATTAAAAAATGGACAGAAGTGCTCGCTTCGGCAGCACATATACTAAAATTGGAACGATACAGAGAAGATTAGCATGGCCCCTGCGCAAGGATGACATGCAAATTCGTGAAGTGTTCCATATTTTTCAAATCAGGAGACTATAGATGCTGGAGAGGATGTGGAGAAACGGGAACCCTCTTGCACTGTTGGTGGGAATGCAAATTGGTGCAGCCGCTCTGGAAAGCAGTGTGGAGGTTCCTCAAAAAATTAAAAATAGACCTACCCTATGACCCAGCAATAGCACTGCTAGGAATTTATCCAAGGGATACAGGAGTACTGATGCATAGGGGCACTTGTACCCCAATGTTTACAGCAGCACTCTCAACAATAGCCAAATTATGGAAAGAGCCTAAATGTCCATCAACTGATGAATGGATAAAGAAATTGTGGTTTATATACACAATAGAATACCACGTGGCAATGAGAAAGAATGAAATATGGCCTTTTGTAGCAACGTGGATGGAACTGGAGAGTGTGATGCTAAGTGAAATAAGCCATACAGAGAAAGACAGATACCATATGGTTTCACTCTTATGTGGATCCTGAGAAACTTAACAGAAACCGATGGGGGAGGGGAAGGAAAAAAAAAAAAAAGAGGTTAGAGTGGGAGAGAGCCAAAGCATAAGAGACTGTTAAAAACTGAGAACTGAGGGTTGATGGGGGGTGGGAGGGAGGGGAGGGTGGGTGATGGGTATTGAGGAGGGCACCTTTTGGGATGAGCACTGGGTGTTGTATGGAAACCAATTTGACAATAAATTTCATATATTAAAAAAAATAAAGATAAATTAGAGAAGCTTGAAAAAAAATAAATAATCTTATTCAAAAGTTCAAAAAAAATGGACAGAAGATCTAAATACACATTTTTCCAAAGAAGACATATGGATGGCCAATAGACACATAAAAAGATACTAAACAACATTGATCACCAAATGCAAATCAAAACCAGAAGGATGTATCACCTCACACTTGTCAGAATGGCTAATATCAAAAAGACAAGACATAACAAGTGTTGGTGAGGACGTGGGAACAAGGGAACCATTGTGCACTACTCGTGCTAATGTCAACCAGGGCAGCCACTATGGAAAACAGTAGGAAGTTCCTCAAAAAATTAAAAATACAACTACCATGTGATACAGCAATTTTTTTAAGTTCATTGGTTCACCTTGAGAGCAGAGACAACATGAATGGAGAGGGGCAGAGAGAGAATCCCAAGCAGGCTCCAAGCTGCCAGCACAGAGCCCGACACGGGGCTCAAACCCACAAAGCCATGAGATGGTGACCTGAGCGGAAACCAAGAGTTGGACGCTCAACTGACTGAGCCACCAAGGCGCCCCATGATCCAGCAATTCTATCTCTAGGTATTTATCTGAAGAAAACAAAAATACCAATTCAAAAAGATAGGTGTATTCCTATGTTCATTGTAGCATTATTTACAATAGTCAAGACATGGAAGAAGCTAAATGTCCACTGACAGATGAATGGATAAAGACGACGTAGTATACGTACACAATGGAATGCCATTCAGCCATGAAAAGTGAAATCTTGCCATTTACAACAACATGGATGGACCCTGAGAGCATTATGCTAAGTGAAATTATTCAAAGACAAATACCATATGACTCACATGGAATCCAAAAAAAAAAAAAACCCACATAAATAAACCAAACAGAAGACAGACTCACAGAGATAGTCACAGAGAAGTCAGCATAGGGAATATAGTCAATAATAGTGTAATAATGTCGTATGGTGACAGATGGTAACTACACTTACTGTGGTGTCTATAAATGTTGACTCACTATGTTGTACGACTGAAACTGATAGGATTTTGTACGTTCAACTGTACTTCAGTGAAAATAAATGTGTATCTGCGAGGCAGTGATCTGGGCCTGGTTTAGGATTTCAAGACTTTTTGCCTACTCAAGACAGAGTTCTACTCTGCCTCCAGTCCCCTACACTGAACAATCACCTGCCCTTTCTACCTCCTTGATGTCTTCTGGAAGTGTTCATTTTCTCCATCCCTCCTCTAGAGCAGAAGTCTGCATGTTTTTGCTGTCAAGGCCCAGAAAGTAAATACTTGGGAGTTTATAAGTTCCAGACGGTCTCTGTCAAAACTGCTCAACTCTGCTGTCATAGAATGCAGCTGAAGGAGAGCAGAATTTGTCACCCCCAAATGTGCCTCTTTGGTGGAAGGATTATTTTGAGCTGATTATTTTTGAGCAAGAGTAGACACAGGAGAATCTCTGGAAATACAGAAGTTAACCTTTTTCTAAAGGACATTCACACTTATAAAGGAAATTGCCATTGGTAAGGTCTCCCTCTCTGTACTAGGAAAAGATGAGGAACTCTAAATCTCTAGAAACTCCTTTATAAATGGAGAAGGCACCAATTTAAGTCTGCCTAACCAATCTAACTGTTGTTTACTGTGCTTTTCCTGGTAATCTCCCATAACTGGCTTATTCCCAAACTCTAACATCATTTTTTCATCTTTAGCTGAAGATGGTATTTAAAGTAGTGACTTGGGCCATTTCAAGGAGTTTTACTCAGTTTTCCTGGGTCTCTCCCATTATACAGAAAGTATACATGTTATCGAACTTCTGTTTGTTTTCTCCTGTTGATCTGTACTTGATTATAGGTTTTGTAGCCAAGAACTCAGAAGGGTAGAGAGAAGGGTATTTTCTTCCTCTACACAGACATAAATAATATCTAAGTTTATGGCCTTCCTATGTTGTCATATAACTTCAATTACAAAAATAATCAGTGGGCCAGAATTGGCCATCTTACGGTCTGTAGTTTGTTACCTCTAGAGTATTCTACTGCCTCATCAGTGGCCTACCTCCAGTCTTTCTTCCCTACAACCTGTTCTCCACACTACTATCAGAATGACCTTCCTGAAACGCAAACTTGCTTGTGGTAGAATCTTCCAGATATATATGGGGCACCTGGGTGGCTCAGTCGGTTAAGCAACTGAGTTCAGCTCAGGTCATGATCTCACGGTTCATGGGTTCGAGCCCCGCGTCGGGCTCTGTGCTGACGGCTCAGAGCCTGGAGCCTGCTTCAGATTCCGTGTCTCCCTCTCTGTTTCTCCCCTGCTCATTCTCTCTCTGTCTCTCAAAAATAAATAAATGTTAAAAATATTTTTTAAGAAAAGAATCTTCAAGAAATATATGGATATCAAGCATCTATTCTCTCCCACTTACTTTGTCATAGAGTTCTGGTTTTTAGTTTAGTACTGGTAAACCAGAAAACAACACAACAGTACAGCCTCCTTTGCAGCCTGGTCAACGCGGCATGTTGAAGTGTGGTGTGGGACTTCAAGGAAGGCTTCTTACCAATGAGGAAGTGGCCTATTGACCTGGAGGGCAGATGTGCTGAGTGGAATTTCACAACTATCATGAGGATGGAAGTCCCACAGTAAGAAAGGCAGACTGCAAACAGAGTTCCTGGTGTTTTGTGGTAAGTGCCATTGTCGCCTAGGTTGCGGATCGCTGAGTTTTTCTGTAGGGGAGAAGGCAGCAAATGGAGCTCTTGTGTAAGCAAATATTGTTTTGAATTTTGTATATGTACTAACAGAATACTAACGTATATGTTAATGATTTGTCATTCTGGGCTAGTCCCCGGATTGCGTTCGGTTGCAAGTAACAAAAAACCCAACAGATAGTTTCTGGAGGAACTATCTCCTGGCTTAGGTTCTGCCGTCCGACAAGTCAGGGCTAGCACTAGCCTTTCTCCTATGATCAAGAAGGCTGGGGGCACCCGGGTGGCTCTGTCAGGTGAGCGTCTGACTTCAGCTTAGGTCGTGATCTCGCCTTTCGTGAGTTCGAGCCCCACGTTGGGCTCACTGCTGTCGGCACACAGCTGGCTTCAGAACCTCTGTTCCCCTCTCTGTCTGCCCCTCCCCCATGCATGCTCATTCTCAAAAATAAATAAAAAATTAAAAAAATAAACAGAAGTCTGCCACAGCTCAAGGAACCACATCCCCATTAAAGGCAGAAAGAAATGGCAAAAGGGTCTGCTGGACATATCCGTTATTTTAATCAGGAAAGCAGTAGCTTTCTCAAAAATCACCCTAGTAGATTGCCAGCAAGCTGCTCTGCCCTTTCTCCAGCTGCAAGGGGTCTACAAAAGACTACATTGAGCTACATGCTCATCTGCCTGTTACCTATAGCAAAGGCAGGCAAGGATGCCAGGGGATATTGGTTTAGCCAACACTCAGCGCCCAAAAACCTTAGACTAGTTAGCCATATCTTTCAGGATAAAGGTGCCAGTAAAAAAAAATTAGCCTGCATATATCTCAAAGCAGTGCTTCTCAGGCTCTACTGAGCTTAAGGATGTCCTGGGGCTCTTGTGAAAATGCAGATTCTGATTCGGCAGATCTGGGGTAGGGCCCAGGAATCTGCATTTCCGAAAACTCGAAGGTGATGCTATTGTTACCGGTCCTCGGTACCATGCCTGGCCTAGCAGGAGTGGACGGGGCTTCACGATTTGATCCCTGTGTTGTTTTTACAACACCACCTTGGCCTCTTTCTCTCCACTCAGCTCCAGCCAGATTTTACTTTCAGTTCCCTGGAAGGGTCATGACTAACTGCTGACTGTCCCCCACAAACTACCCTCTGCTCAGCCTCCCCTGCTTCACGCTGGGGATGGTTATTCATGCATTCATGCCTTGGGTCCCACTGGGTATCACTTCCTCCAGGAAGATTTTCTGGGAGCCACTACCTTCCCTCCTTGGTGGAATCTCTCGCTCGCTCCTCTTTGGATCCCCAGGACCCAGTCCAACGTCTGGTACGCTGTGGTTTGTTGAACAAATACGTGTTAAATCAATCAACGAAGGAATCCAAGAAATGATGCGCTATTTACAAGCCAAATGCTGCACCTCAAGCCAGCTTTTCCATGGATAACAGCTATGAACTATCATGCTTTCCAAAAGGCACTGACTCCTTTTAAAAATTAAACAGAAGTCTCCAAATTATAGCATTGAAAGCTAACATAAATCTAACCTAAATCATATAATTTAGAGCTAACAAGAGTTGAACATAAGAAGTATAAAGACCTAAGGGCTAGTTCTTACTCTGCTGCAAGGATTACTTGATTTAATGCATTTTCTCTTTCTCTGGTCTAATGTCCTCCAAATCAATGTTACTGAGGACTGGGCCCATCTACTGCTCTTTACTGGTCCGCATGAGGGAAGTCCAGAAATGGGAGTAAGCATTTGGAGACTTTTTTGCTAACTTTCAAGAATAATTTCATTTGATTCTACCCATAAAAATGGTGGCATTTTAAAAAAAATATTTATTTTTGAGAGAGAAACAGAACACGAGCCGGGGAGGAACAGAGAGAGAGGGAGACACAGAATCCGAAGCAGGCTCCAGGTTCTGAGCTGTTAGCACGGAGCCCAACACGGGGCTCGAACTCATGAACCGAGAGATCATAACCTGAGCCAAATTCAGTTGCCCAATGGACTGAGCCACCCAGGCGCCCCTGGTTGTTTGTATTTTATGCCCTTTTATTACTTTACTTTTTAAAAATAATTTATCGTTAGGGTGCCTGGGTGGCTCAGTCAGTTAAGCGTCAGACTTCTGCTCAGGTCATGATCTCATAGTTCGCGAGTTCTAGCCCGGTGCTGGGCTCCGAGCTGTCAGCACGGAGCCCGGGGCCTGCTTCGGGTTCTGTGTCTCCCTCTCTCTCTGCCCCTGCCCCACTCGTGCTCTCTCTCAAAAAATAAACATTAAAAAAAAATAAAAATAATTCATTGTTATTGTGCTTTAAAATGTATTGATTGACAACAGATTAGAAATTCTTTCAAAACTGTTTTGTCCTACAGATAATTTGAGAAGCACTGCTCTATATCTTTTGACCTGGGTCAGACCATCTAAAGCAGTGGTTCTCAACTGGGAGGGATTTTGCCTCCCAGGGGACATTTGTCAACGTCTGAGACAGTTTCGATCCTCACAACTGCAGAGAGTTGGGGCAGGTGCTACTGACATTCAGCGGGTCAAGACTAGAGACGCTACTTAACATCCCACGATGCAGAGGACAGCCCCCATGACACAGAATGATCTGGCCCCAAATGGCAATAGTGCCGAGGTTGAGAAATGCTGATCTCAAGATCTAAACTCAGCATCTCAAGCCAGTTTATGGCCAAAGACCTTTTTCTTTTGCCTCTTTTCAGCTGTTGAGTTACTGCTTCTCATCAGAACCACAAACAGAAAAGTCACATGCTCACATGCTTACTTAGTTAGATTTGATAAGAACCTTCGCTCTTCTTGGGGTCAAAGGTTCTTCCCTCTTCCTCCTGACACCCTTGATCCCTTAATGTCAGGACAAAAGGAGAAGCACAGTATCATTATTCTGCCCCAAGGGATCTCAGGCCTCTTTTCCCCTATCATCAGTTTTTTCTGAAAGCTCTTTGGTGTCTCAATCACGCATTCAGAATGAGTGTTAGTACTAATTTGAAAGCAGTGCTGAGATGTTCACATGACAAAAAACTCCCCTACTGACCCTTCTGGCCACCATCTCTAATAGAATTAAAGTAAAACTCTTCTTCTTGGAGTTGAAGTTGCTGTTCAAGCTTCTTGGAAAATAACTTTTCCGACAAGCTCTCACAAGTTTTGCAGAAGAAATATATTAAGTGATGCATGTACTGTTTTTTATGCTTATTTGCTTTGCTACTAGAAATCATTTAATTTCAGTCTTCATTCAATGACTTGATCTGTTTTCTTCACTTTGGCAAGGTCAACTGGCTATTTATAGATAAATATGGTCATTGGCAACCAGGCTCCTATCTGTATGTGAACAATTAACTTAACCCCAACATACTTCCTGAAGTTCTTGTATGTAAAGGAGGTCTTTGTAATCTTTACTGAAGCCATTCTTAAAAATAATCTTTCTTCTCCTGCTGCTGCCTGGCATTATCTTTTTTTATAAAGACGATGACTGTTTTTATTTTGGTGGCTGACTAAAATGGTTATAAAGCTTATATTCCACAATAAAAGTTCTAATTGGTATGATCTAACAGACCTAATACTTCGAGTGCTTTCTATGTGCCAGCTACTGTTCCAAGCACTTTGACTATATTAGTAATATAAGAATGATACATTAATAAACCACCTAATCACAGTAACAAACCTACACAATAGGCATTGTCATTGTTGCTTCTTTACACGTGAGGAAACGGAGGCACATAGAGGTGACAGAACGTGGTCAAGGTTACAAAAGCAGTGAGCAGCAAAGATTGAAACCCAAGCACACTGGATCCAGAAGCTGTGATCCCACCCATCCTTCCTCTCTTGCAAATTAAAAGTCATGTACATGAGAAACTCAAGCAGAGTAGGAAATCAAAAGCTATCATATGTGGCCTCTCAGGGTTCTCACGAGAAGCACCACGGGGAAACTAAGGCCATGAAGCTCCAGATATTCAGGAACCTCAGTTTCCCTATCCTTGGTTCTCCCAAAGGGCCTCTCGCAGTGTGAGTGGTCAGCTGGTATTTGTAGATTTGCCCTACAGCGGAAGCGGATCACCCACATATTTGTTCTTTTCCACTCACCCCATATTCACCCCTTTGTGATTTCCAAGTTTGGTCTGAAACCAGTAACTGCAAATCCGTGCATTCTCTCCCTGGGAAGCCCCTGAGGACCTCCCATGAGTCAGTCACACACCTGTGCTGTGGCCTCTCTCATTATTGCTAGTTGTCTGTTTGTCCTTAGTGGGGAGAACGACTACTGAAGTTCAAGGTAGACTTCAAGATAAAATCTGGAGCAGCTTAGCTGTTCAGCCCTGGATGGGAAGTCTTAGGCTCCCCCATCCCCCTTCCCTCTGCTTCCTCCTCCTTCCCTCCCTCCTCTCCCTTTCCTCCCCCTCTCCCACCCCCTCTTCCTCCTCCCCTTCCTCCTCCTTCCCCCCCCCTTCTTTCTCCTCCTCTTTCTCTTCTTTTTGCTCCTCCTCGTTAGTGTCTGAAACTCTTAAGTGCCTTAAAATCGGGGAACCAGTGAATTGAATATTTCTTCTTAAAGGTACATTGAATGTGTCTCTGGTACTTAGGCAAAATTTGGCTTGTTTAGGATCTTGTTCTTTATCACAGGTAGAAGTGAATTGATATATGGTTCTTCCAAAGACTCCAATTCAGCCAAGCAGACCCCCTTGGAGAATTTAGACCTCTCCCCAATGTGCAGTGCGGAAAAGTAAAACCGTCAAATTTCCATCTAGTAACAGTAGTGTCATGTTTTGTGTAAATGAATAGTTCAGCATCAATACAGTAACTTTTTAGTCACAGATCTTTGACTCCAAACGACACTCACCATGAACGTCAATTCATACATCTTGTAAGTCACCGATCACATGAGTTTACAACATTGAGTCCAGTTTACTTAAGGGTACAAGCAGCACTGATGACCGTGTTTCGTAACTACTTTGGTCTTTGGAGTTCCCTTTACGAGGTCATTAAGCCTCTTTATTAATCTTTAAAGATTTTTTTGTAGAGCTTCTTGGCAATGTACCCAGCATGCATCCACTCACTACTTTTGGTCTGTCCACGTCTGTGTGTACATGAAACATGCTTCTTGGGTTAATCAGGCTTGCCTCTGGCTCAACTTGCAGCTTCTACCTGCTATGTCGCCTGCCTGCAACCATTTTTTTTTTTTCCCACTCACTATGCAGGGATGACCGTAATCCTGAATAGATGCCTTTAGCAGAACTTTGCCAGAAAGCAAGAAGACCGATAAAGGTGTCATTTTTCTGCCTTGGGACATTAGTGAAGGGAACAGATTTTGCCACCCCAAAATAGGTTTCTTTGGCATAAAGATTGTTTGGAGCTAAAGGCGATCAAAACCCAAGAGATTCAGGAAGAGCTCTTTGCACCTCCCTTTCAACTGCTTCAATTTGTATCAGTAAGGGAGCTATTCTAAGAGACCACCTTTTACCTAAGAAACACATCTGTGTAACAGGGCAGGCTTACTTTCCAAACATCACCCCTCTACTCCTGTGAATGGCCCTTCTTCCCCTTTTCATCCCCAGTCCCCTACCCCTTTCTTTAGCTCAGGAGGTTACAGAAGCTTCAATTACTCAACTGCCTACGGGGCTCTAATTTTTTTTTTTAATTTTTTTTTTTTACAACATTCATTTATTTTTGAGACAGAGAGAGACAGAGCATGAACAGGGGAGGGGCAGAGAGAGAGGGAGACACAGAATCTGAAACAGGCTCCAGGCTCTGAGCTGTCAGCACAGAGCCCGATGCAGGGCTCGAACTCACGGACCGTGAGATCATGACCTGAGCCGAAGTCGGACGCTTAACCGACCAAGCCACCCAGGCGCCCCGGGGCTCTAATTTTTAATGGGGCTCTCCTACACATAAAGTTTGTTTCTCCCCTGTTAATCTGCCTTGGGTCAATTGTTAGATCAGCCCAAGAACCTAAAAGGGAAAAAACAAATTTTTTCCTCCCCTACATTAGCGAAGTCTTGACAAATGAGGAGGCAATTGATCTGGCCTCACAGGTTGAATAGGAATTCATCAAGCAGAAAATAGAAGTCTATTTCGATGATAAATCTACTATCAAAGATTAGATGAGAATCCGTCCCATTTCCGTGTCTCAAGGAGTCCATGGTACCATGGCCTGAAATTAAGAGTGCCATTTTCTCGATGATTAAAGAGATGTCCTGTCCCTACTGTCACATGCACTTTCAGAAACATACTTTCCCCCTCAAAGAGGAAAACACATTGGAGTAGACTATCTCATACTATTCAAGTATTAAAAAAACAGGACAATGAGCCCCCAATGGAGTCACTTACGCTAAGCCCTACATCACCAAACGGAGATTTAATTACAGTTTTGGCTCTCCCAGAAACACAATCTTCAAATCTGTCAGTAAGCCCTCTTGCTCAACTATAGAACCCAACAATTAAAACCAGAAAAAGACCACTTAACTCATGCTGTACCTAAACCACTTGTTCTTATCTGTCATTGCACGTTCTTGAGGGATTGACAAAGATGTTTTACGATGACCGAAACATTCCCAATGGTAGGCCAGAAAAGCCCTACTAGCAACAGAAAGCCCAGAAGACCACATTCCATCCCCTTCCCTGCCTGAGATCACATGGTGAGCACACACAGACCCCCACCTGTGATCACACGCTCCCTGCCTGTTCTCTTGCATGTGCCCCCCTGAACGTCCTTCTAGAAAACTCTACGTGCCCACCTTGCCAACAGAGAGGTCAGTTGTTAAGGCTTGAGCCTGCCATCTCCCCTGGCTGCCGGCACCTGAAATAAAACTCTCCCTTTCTCTTTTCCAAACCCTTGTCTCTTGAGTTACGAGCTTCTCTAATGGCAAATTCACCTCAGAATTACCCAGGACAGAGCAGTTGGCCGAGGCAGGGCCAGGGCTCACCCCTTTGTTTCCTGAGCTAACAGCTATGATAGATGATTCTGTAACAAATCAGTCGGGAATCATCTGGTCAGCACATTAGGTAATATGCCTGACTGCCCCCTGCCACCCCTAAGGGAAAGTAACCTTGCAGTAACTAACCTGCTTTTTGGCCAGTGTAATTTTCTTGTTCCCGCTCCTTTCTGCCGCTAAAAGTCTTTCTTTTGTACAGCTCCTAGGAGCTCCTTTCTAACTGCCAAATTGTATACTGCCTGGTTCAGTGATTTTTGCTCAAATAAACTCTTAACATTTTTAATATGCCTCAGTTTCTCTTTTAACCCCTTGAATGCAGTTAGTCATGCAAAACTTCAAATTAGGCCAAAGATAAACAAACAAACAAACCAAAAAGCCAATAGATGAATTAGAAATTTCTTTCATTCTGACACAGTAATTCAACCGGGAATGATTTTTACCCCCAGGGGCCATTTGGGTTTGTCGCACCTGTGGAATATGTGGCTCCTGGAGACCAGAGAGGACACCAAGCATCTTAGAGGGTGCGGGACTGCGCTCCACAATAAAATCCAATCCAAAATGTCAACAGTGCTGAGGATGAGAACTTCCGTTCCAGTCTATGCCATATGGCTAAGGGCACACGAATTGAAACTGGGCTGCTTCCATTTGTGGAATGGAAATCAGTCCTGCTCAGCTCTTTGTTCCTTAGACACTTGAAATGAGAACACGTAAAACTGACCTTGTCCGACCCTCACTGCTGCAGGGCTCCATCCAGAAACAAAACCCTCATGAATTTAGAACACCCTCCAAACTCCTGCAAATTTAATAACTTTAGTTGTGGGAAAATAAGATTAAGAGTCAAAGTACAGCAGGACATCATGGCTCCAAGGCTCTGGGCCCATCTATGTCAGTCCAATGTAAATATTTGTGACAGCACATTCCACTAGGCGTGAATCTGTCTAGAAGAGACTGGTTTCATCCCTCCAGAAGCAGAAGCAAAGTTCTCTCAATCAGCCTGTGTTGTTTGAAATGAGCAGTCCTACATTTGTGCCAGGTAGAAATTGTACGGGAACATTCAGTCAGCAACATGGAAAGAACAGGGGTGGGGAAAAAGACCATTTTTGTGTAAAACTGTATTTTTTAAAACATCTTTTAAGTTTATTTATTTATTTTGAGAGAGAGAGAGAGAGAGATAATGAGCAGGAGAGGGGCAGAGAGAGAGAGAGAGAGAGAGAGAGATAATGAGCAGGGGAGGGGCAGAGAGAGAGGGGGAGGGAGAGAGGGAGAGAGAGAGAGAGAAAGAGAGAGAATCCCAAGCAGGCTCAGCACAGTCAGTGCAGAGCCCAATACGGGGGCTGAGCTCATGAACCATGAGATCATGACCTGAGCCAAAACCAAGAGCCAGACACTTAATGAACTGAGCCACCCAGGGGCCCCTAAAACTGTATTTTTGAATTGGGTAGCCATTTCTCACATGTGGCTCTTGAGTACCTGAAATGCGGGGAATCCCACTGAGATGTGCTATAAATGTAAAGCACACAAAAGATTTCAAGGATGTATTCCAGAAAAGAAGCAAAATGTCTCATTATTTGTTTACAAGAATAATTTGTTTTGATTTACACGTTGAGATGATGGTTTTTTGGCTATATTGAGTTAAATATATTCTTAAAGCTAAAAATAGGTGAAATGAATGTGGCTATGAAAGAATTTAACATTATATACTATGTTCTAAAAGCACGCACTTCTGTCATTCTTTTTTAATCTTACTGTGACGCTCAACACCTTAGAGTTCAGATTTCTAACACATTGAGATCATCTTGGAGTGCTGCTAAAAACCACTGATGCTTGGGGCACCTGGATGGCTCAGTCGGTTGTGCATCCAACTTCAACTAAGGTCATGATCTCGAGGTTCATGAGTTCAAGGCCGGCATTGGGCTCACTGCCATCAGTATGGACCTCACTTAGGATCCTCTGTCCTCTCTCTCTGCCCCTCCCCTTCTCACGCTCGCTCTCTCTCAAAAATAAACATTAAAAAATACTGATATTTGGACATCCGTAGGCCAAAACAAAACAAACAAACCAAAACACAACAGGAACCTAGATCTACATCCCACATATTACATGCAAATTAACTAAACATGGAGTGTAGATTTGTTGAAATAAATTTCTAGGCTCAAGATGGAGTCGCTTCTGCCCGGGTTGCCACATCGGCAAGCGGAAACTTAGAGAACTTTCAGGTCCTTGTAAATACTCCGCTTCACTAGAAATGCGATATATCCAGTCAGCCAATCCCCAAGTGCCAAGCCAACTCTGGGCCTTCTCACCCCAAACAACACCGACCATGTGGCCCCAGCCAAACATAATTTGTCTTTCCCTTGTTATTTATCCTTGAAAAGCTTTCTGCCTTTTGCCATTCTCCAAAACTCTGTTCTGACATAATGAGGCAGCCTGCTTTATGAAGTATTAAAGTTTGGATCATCTAAGTTATTTTCTTTAGTTATGTTTTAACACATTTAAACGTAAAACTGTAAGACTTCTGGAAGAAGATATAAGGCAAGGTCTTCAGGGTCTAGAGCTCAACAGCACATTTTTAGACTTTATCCTGAAAATGCAACCCATGAAAGCAAAACCTGACAGATCGGACTTCCTCGAAATTATAAGCTTTTGCTCTGTGGCTGCTCCTGTGAAGACGGCCGGATAAGCTATGGTGGAGAAAATACTGGCAAATGCCTTAACTAATGAAGTATCTAGACAACCCGAGGATGCTAAAACTCAAAAGCAAAAATACAAACCATCTAGTCAGAGTATGGGTAAAAATATGAACAGATAATTTCACCAAGAAGGGTATATAAATGGCAAATTAGCACATACGAAGATATTCAGGATCATTAGCCATCAGGGAAACGTAAGTTAAAACCACTGCATGCGGACCTAGAATTACCCAGGTATAAGATTCAATTTAACAAAGTATTAACACCGTCTCCTCCCATTCCCACACTCCTCTAGTCTGGAGTGGGCCTGGGCATTCAGAATTTAGAATCTCTCCTCTTCCCTCCCCACCATGGTTTTAATGCGCGGCCAAGGTTAAGAACAATTCTTTCAGGACAAAGGATATAGCTTAATGGGAATTCATAAAATAGAGCCTGAAGGCAGGTGAGGAAAGGTGCTGACTTTGGGCTGATGGAGGGTTATCGTCACACTCAATCCCCAACTAACAGAATGCAGCTTGTTCTCAGGATGTTTTATATTCCGGCATAATGTCCAGCCAGAGATTCAACTATTTCTACTCACGGGAAACAACAGGATTTGAGCAAATTGAACAGGTAGATGAAATTGCGAGGCCTTCATATATCCTCCCTCCTTCCCCCATTAAGCTCCTTTTCAATCTTCTAGGAGGTGTTGAAAGGAAAACCACAGGTCTAAAATGGCCTCACCCAGGGCTTAATACCTAATTTAAACGTGGCTCCAACCTCCCCCAGAAATTCAGTCTTAACTGGGGAGTCAGGAATTTTATTATCAGTACCAATGAACCTGCCACCGGGGCCCTCTCCACACCCAAAAGGAAGATGAGGTTATCTACATGGTAAGATCCCCCGTGTTTCCCCCTAAGGGAAAGTGACCTTGCCTGAAACAAGCTTTTTCTTGTATTAATAAAACTTTCTTTTCCCACCATCCTTCCTATAAAAACCTTCCATTTTGGGGGCGCCTGGGTGGCTCGGTCAGTTCAGCATCTGACTCTTGATTTCAGCCCAGGTCATGATCTCACGGTTCATGGGTTCAAACCCTGTGTCGGGCCGTGCGCTGACAGCAAAGAGCCTGCTTGGGATTCTCTCTGCCCCACCCCTGCGCGCACTCTTGCTCTCTTTCCTAAATAAACTTAAAAATTTTTAAACCCCTATTTTGTGCAACTCCTCAGAGACTCCTGCTAGATGGGATGCCACCTGATTAATGAATCATTTGATAAAAGCAGTTTGATCTTCAGATTTGCTCATTTGGATGGTGTTTTCTAATAGCTAGTTTTCAAATGTGTCTGCATAGTGGTCCTGTCTGGGGAGCTTATAAAATGTTGGTACCGGAGTCCCACCCCCAGACATCCTTATTTTCTCAGGGTGCAGTGTGGCCTGGGCATCAGGATTTTGAGAACCCTTCCCACGGGATTTTAATATACAGCGAAGGGGAACAGAATATGCCACCCCCAAATGTGCCTCTTTGGCATAAAGATTGTTTTGAACTGATTATTTTGAGAAATAGCAGACATAGTAGAAACTCTGAAAATGAAGTAGAAGCTACCCTTTTGTAAAAGAAATCTCCATTTGTAAGGGAGATCTCCTCCTCTGTGCCAAGAAGAGAAGGAGGGCTCTCAATTACCAGAAACTCTTATCAATGGAGAAGGCACGAACTTAAGTCTGCATCACAAGTCGGGGAGGGGCAGAAATGGGGGGGGGGAGAAAGAAAGAAAGAAAGAGAGAAAGAGAGAAAGAGAGAAAGAGAGAGAGAGAGAGAGAGAGAATATGAATGAATGAATGAATGAATGAATGAATATGAATGAATGAATCCCAAGCAGGCTTCAGGCTTCAAGCTGAGCCTGACATGGGGCTCAATCTCACAACCAAGAATCAGGACCTGAGCCAAAATCAAGAATCAGAAGCTTAACCAACTGAGCCACCCAGGTGCCCCTACCTTGTTTTTCTTGGTAATCTCCCATGACCCATTACTGGCCTCCCTGCCTCCTGCCTCACCACTCCCTCTCCCCACTGCCTTTTCTTTATCTTTAGCTGAAGAAGGCATTTAAGGTGTTGGCTGAAGCCATCTTGAGGAGTTACTCATTTTCCTTGAGTATCTGCCATACATACACGAGGTATACATGTTAATAAACTTCTGTGTGTTTCTCTTTTTAATCTTTTATTACAGGGATTTCTGCTACGAACTAAGAAGGATAGGGGGGTTATTTTTCCTCCCATATGGCAACAACAATTCAGGATCACTGTTTTAGGCCACTGGCTCTCAACCGTACCTTCCAGTTGGAATTATCTGGGAGAGGTTTTAAATATCCTGATGCCTAACATCCAAAGATCCTGACTTGATTATCCTCGACTGTTCTGGGGTGTGCCCAGCTCACAGGGATTTTGCAAGTTTTCCAAGTACTTCTAACACGTAGTCAAGACTGAAGACCACTAGTTTAGGTATTCGTCTTACTTGATCTTTCACAGAGATATCAGCTATGTTTTGGCACACAAATATTTAGGATTCAAGACTGAATTCTTTAATAGGAGAAAACTTTACAAGTAGGAGAATGGGGAGAGTCTCATGTAGTTTCTCCAAAAATCGCTGGTTACTTCATCTGCTTTTAAGGCTGGGAAACTTTTCCACTTAGCACAATTACCAGTACACAGCATAAGTTCCCCTTTATCTTACAAAATGGATTTGTCTACCCTGAGCCCACACAACCTTTCCCAACCACCCATCCAATTGCCATGTAAATGGCCTAAGTCAGGGGTTCTCAAAATTTGCTGCATATTAGAATCTCTTGGAGACTTTTAAAAAATACCGATGCCTACCAATGCCTGGACCTCACACCCCAAACAGCCTGACGTGATTGGTCTGAGGTGCAACCTGGGCTTTGTGATTTTTTTCAAGTTTATTTATTTATTTATTTAGAGAGAGTGTGTGCACACAAGGAGGGGAGGGGCAGAGGGAGAGAGAGAAGGAGGGATAGAGAGAGGGAGGGAGGGAGGGGGAAAGAGGGAGGGAGGGAGGGAGGGGGAAAGAGGGAGGGAGGGAGGGAGGGGGAAAGAGGGAGGGAGGGAGGGGGAAAGAGGGAGGGAGGGAGGGGGAAAGAGGGAGGGAGGGGAAAGAGAGGGAGGGAGGGAGGGGAAAGAGAGGGAGGGAGGGAGGGAGAGATAGTGGGAGAGAGGGAGAGAGATAGAGGGAGAGAGGGAGAGAGGGAGAGGGAGAGAGATAGTGGGAGAGAGGGAGAGAGATAGTGGGAGAGAGGGAGAGAGATAGTGGGAGAGAGGGAGAGAGATAGTGGGAGAGAGGGAGAGAGATAGTGGGAGAGAGGGAGAGAGATAGTGGGAGAGAGGGAGAGAGATAGTGGGAGAGAGGGAGAGAGATAGTGGGAGAGAGGGAGAGAGATAGTGGGAGAGAGGGAGAGAGATAGTGGGGGGGGGGGAAGGAAGAAATAGGAGGGGAGGGAGAGAGAATCCCAAGCAGGCTCTGTGTTATCAGCGTGGAGCCCAATGTGGATCTCGAACTCACAAATTGTGAGATCATGACCTGAGCTGAAGTCAAGAGTCATACCCTTAAGGGAATGAGCCACCCAGGCACCCCTGAGCATTGTGATTATTAAGAGGCTTTGCTGATTCTAATGTTCAGCTAAATTTGAAAACCATTGGCTCAAGTGGAATTTTATTTAACGATGGGAAACTAACTTTGTGCCAAACGATCCTAACAAAAATAGTCCACCAGGCAAGCAGTCTTCTGTTCGGGCTAAGGACTCCTACAACATGGTGAAGTGTTTCCAGGTACAATGGAGGTTTGCAGATAAATCATTACCGGGAAAGCTGTATTCCAAACCCAAGACACCCCCTCTCACGGCGAAGGCCCCTACAGCGTATCCCAGTCTCCCAGGTGAGCTCTGCAGGATGCAAAGTAGCTCTTATGCAAAACAGTGACTCTCAACTCGTCAACTCTCTACCTCCTAGTGGGCAAACGTTACACCATCATCAAATGCAAATTAAAGGTAAACGAATCAAAGCTCTAACTGCCTCTACCTTAACTCCTGAGGGGGTGGGTGTTTGTGAAAAGAAGTTGAAATAAATGTCATAAAAGAGAATCGTAAGCTTTGTGCTGTGATTAAAATTCCGTTCTCTTGCTGAAAGGGATGAGCGCCAGAAGATGAGTCACTCTGCTGAGGGAAGGGGATGTCAACAGCGAAGAACAATAGGTACCCGTACCCGGGGCCCTGTGAACCCTGGCCGATGGTAGACAAACAAGTGGGATGGATGTTGCCCCAGATTTTCTTGGGCCCAGTGATCCGGGAGCAAACATTTCAAACACCTCGGAGACACTGTGGTGGTTTTGCCCAGCTGAGCCCCCACTGGAAGCTCTTTCCGCGTGCAGACGCTGACGTGGAGTCAAAAAACACTGGTTCAGAATGGAAACGGACATCGCTCAACATCCTATTGGCTCTATGTGGTTCTTTTCTCACACAAAGAACAGTCGATCCTGGGGGTAAAGGGATGACGAAACCACGGAGTCAAGTGACTCTGTTAGGTTCAACCTAAAGGCTCAGGAGATCGTGCCTGCAAAGCTGGGTGTCCAGATCAGGTCCAGAAACAGAGAGACAAGAAGCAACTGCCCGTCGTCATGCACACTGGCTTTGCTGGACGGTGTTTCAAATTCCAGCAGAGTTAAAAATCTGTGCAGGTGGTTCTCACACTTCAGTGTGTACCAGAATCCCCCCGAGGGCCTGGTAAAACACAGCCCCAGTGTTTCTGGTTCTGCAGGTGTGAGGTGGGGCCCGAGAATCAGCATCCCTAACAAATTCCCAGAAGATGCTGATGTGCCAGAGACCCCACTCAGAGCCACTGCTCGGAGAACACTTCTGGGTATTTTTTTAACCTTAAAAGAGGACTTACACATGACTCTGAGGGCTCACACCCATGTACCTCTTTCTTTGTAGATATTCACATCCCCAGTAGGTCGCATGAGCACAGGATTTGAAATCACATGGAAGACGCTGACTCTGGAGGCCCATGAGGTGACTTATGTGACAGCAACTTCTGGTTTCACATACACAACAGCAGCTGACTGCAAAACAAGAAAAATAATGTAGGCAAACTGCTGGAAACATAAAGGGTGTGTGTGTGTGTGTGTGTGTGTGTGTGTGCACACGCGCACACGTGCAATGGGGAGACAGGGAAGATGAAGGAATATTCTTTTGTGGATGAGATGCTCATCTTTTATATGGAGGACACAACATCCATGAGAGACTGAGCAGGAGACTTTTGGTTATTTATTTACTAATTCATAATTATTAATGACAACAGGGCACATAGGATTGTACTGCATTAGACATCTGACAGAATTTCCTAGTTGAGAGGTTTGTGATGTCGGGATGTGGTGCCAGTGGAGGCAGAGTTCATCTTCCCTGAAGATTTAAATTGGAGACTTGACCATTGTTTACTGGCAGCAAGGGCTGGTTTCATGGTAGATTCTCCTAGATGCAGGAAATGGATTTAATGACATCTCGAGTTCCATTTCTTCTTTATGTAAACATGTAAAGAAATTAGTGCTTCAGTGGGAAGCTATGCATGGTCTATAGCTTACCCTTCCCCATTATCACATTCTGGGTCTATGAAGACTATTCTACAAGGCTGCAGGTTGCAGACCACTGAGAGCAGAACAGTTCTTGCCTAGAGACAGGCAAATTCTGCCTCCTGGAGGGTCCACCCACTTCCCTCCCCCATGGAGGAAGAAACTGGTTTTGTCTCTACATTTCTGCAAAATCTCCCTGTTGCCAACCACCTGAAATTAGTACAGACACCACAGGTTAAGGGCACAGTCCACACAACATTGTCCTCACTTCAGATGCCAGCTACAAGTTTGGTGTCCCCAAGCCACCTGCACAGCTGACCAATTGAGTACAAGTTGAATTCCCACTACCCCTCACGTTCAAGAATTCACTAGAATGATTCACAGAACTCAGGAAACTTTTGATTATGTTTATTTGAAAGAGACGGAGCGCGCACGCATGTGCGCTCGCACACAGAGCAAGCAGGGGAGGGGCAGAGGGAAAGGAGAGACAGGATCCCAAGCAGGCTCTGTGGCATCGGCACAGAGCCCCACGCGGGGCTTGATCGCACAAACTCTGAGGCCATGACCTGAGCCAAGATCAAGAGTCAGACGCTTAACCAACGGAGTCACCCAGGTGCCCCAAACTCAGGAAACTTCTATACTTCTAATTACAGTTTTCTTATCAAGGGTACAGGGAGGACCCGTAAAGGAACAGACACCAAGGGTGAGGTCTGGGAGGATTTCAAACACAGAATGACTGTGTTCTCTGCCCGTGGAAACCTAACTGAATAGGGCAGCCTTTGTTTTCCAAACATCTCTCCCTTCCTGTGGATGGCCTTTCTTCCCTGGGATCTCCCTGCCCCTACCCTTTTCCTTGCCTCAGGAGGTTATTTAAGTCTCAATTACCTGACTGCCCTTGGGGTCCCATGTTTTCATGGGCATCCCATACATACAAAATGTGTTTCTCTCCTGTTCATCTGTCATATGTCAATTTAATTATCAGACAAGCCAAAGAACCTAGTAGGGAAAAGGGAAAATTGTTCTGCCCCTATATCACCAACCGGGAAGCGCATCTGAGTCTGCTGTCCAGACTGGGGCCTCATTACATAGGCTGCAGGACCGAGCTCGGTATCCAGCCCCTCTCCCCTCCTGGGAGGTCAGTCTGATATCATCTGCTTCAAAGCCCCAGCCCCCTAATCACTTGGTCACTGTAATCACAGGATTGTCCCCCATCTTGAGTCCTCTCCTAGCATAAACCCAGGTGTGGTCCAAGGGTCCACCATAGGGAACAGAGACCTTTCCATCAGGAAATTCTAAGGGGTTTGGAAGTTACCTCCCAGGAACTACAAGAACAAAGTCCAGCCAAATTCTTTATTGTACAACAGTCCCCATTTGCACATTCATTTTAATATTCTTCATCTGTAAATGTACCTGTTCTTTGGATGGTCCTTTTGGTTACAGCATCTTCTGGTTTCCTTTGAATCTTAAAACTTAGGTATCTGGAGCAGGAGTCTGAGGTGTCCCCATTGGATGGGGCCCAGCCTAGCAGGCAGTGAAAGAATTCACCTGAGGTAGAACAAAGGTGATAGAAGTTTGTTGAAAACCCTGCAAGGGAGCCAGGGACAGGACAGCAAAGGAGAGACCATCTGCCACAGGGCCGTGGTCAAGGGGCTATAGTTACAGGGCAGAGTGAGAGAGAATGCGGACCTATAGAATTTTCCATTTTTTGGTGACTGTGCCGGTTGTAAGTAGCCCATTGGTCAGTTAGGGCTTATAGCTGTCTTGAGGAGGGTCACTTAATGAGCCTGTTTGCATTCAGCTCAGTGGTCACTGTGGGCCCTTTGCCTTGTTCAAGTTTCCGTTGATCAAGCCTGTTGCCCAAAAGCGGCCTCTATAAGGATGGTCAGAAATAATGTTGGGCCGCGCCCTCACTTTATAATGAGGAACTCAGTGTCCAGAGATGAGAAGTAAAGGGCCCTGGGGCCTCACAGCCAGGTCGTGGGGCTGATCCGGGATTGCAATTTCTGCTTCCCGGTTTATACTGTATGTTGTGTTTGTAGGGTAGGAACGATAATTTTCCATCTACAAAACCAACAGAAGTTTAATAACATGTATGATGAGGGACCATAAGGCAAGCTGAGGGCCAAGCGCAAGCTAGCACAACCCCCCAGGTGGGATATGGGTGATATTCCTCAGGCACTCCTGGCTGCCCAAGAACAAAGGAAAGGACAGAAAACAAAGGATTAACTGATAGAGATCACAGTCATGCGGGACGTGAGTCTCCATCAGTTTACAAATGTCTTGTAAATTATATATATGTATTAAAAAAAAGGCAATCTTATTAACAGACTCATCTCCAGAACACTATAGACTCTGTTTTCTGGAGCCCCAACATCACCTTCCCCTCCATAGTGATGCGGGGAACAAAGGCAAGAAGGAGATGGCAGGTACAATTACATTTCCTTATCACCTGCACCCCAGTGACAAATACTTGAGGCAAATAAAAACAATATAACATTTCTCCGGAAACTCCTACCCAACTGTCCTGACGTTAATGCCTTACTAGAGGAAAACAATCTTAGCTTGATAATAGCAAGGCCTCAGGTATCTTGGGAGTCCTCTTTAGTATATCAAAGTTGCTCTGGAGTCTCCTTTTTGTCTTTACCTCCTCCAACTCCATAGTATATAATCAGTCTCTCTTCAGGGTCCTGGGACAGCTCTTCCTGCCCACAGGTCCTGTCCCTGTGCTTTAATAAATTCACCTTTTTGCACCAAAGACATCTTCAAGAATTCTTTCTTGGCCATAGGTTCTGGAACCCCCAGAACCCCATTACCCCCAAACCTCATCAATGTGTACCTTCCTATACATGGGAGGACCCCAGAAAAACTGAGTAACCCCCCCCCCAGATGGCCCAAGACACCACGTTAAGTATCATTTCCAGCTAAAGACAAAAGATGTGGGGAGGTGAGCCAGTTATAGGAGGTTATCAGGCAAAGCACAGTAAACAAGGGTATGGTTGCTCTGTGGATTTAAGTCAGTGCCTTTCTCCACTGATAAGGCTTCTTTTTTGAGGTCTGAAGGGCTGTGTGTGGGGGGGAAAGAGAGAGGAAAGAAATCCAGGCTCTCGCAGGTGCTATGACCCTAATAGGCAGCCTCTTCTGTCCCTGCCGTCCCCTCCATCAGAAGTCACCCGAGGCACACTTCTTAGTCTCCTCTCCTCTGGGTCTCCCGACACCCGGGGTCTCTCTCTATGCCTCAGCCGCCCCCACCAGTGCTAAGAGTTTCTAAAAATTCAGCCAGCCTGGTCCAGAGAGGGCGACACCCTTACAGATGGTCATTTCCTTTCTACGTGTAAAGGTCCTTCACGAAAGTGTAACTTCTCCTTGGCTTTTAGCACTTCTCCTGGTTGTACGGTTTCCTTAAACAATCAGATCAAAGTAATCCTTCTGCCCAAGAGGCACATTTTGGGGTGGCATGTTCTGCTCCCTTTAAGGTTCTCCTGTATACTAACTGTATAGCCAGACCCTGTATTCCTCTCCCCAGCCTTCTCCACACATGCTTGGCTCCCCGAAGGGAAGGCCATTCAAACTCTTATTTTCCTCAGTTAGGTACTCTCTGCTTTTCCTAGCTGCCTCTTTAGATCATGAACGTGTTGTGGATGAGCGAAGGGCCTCGACCTACTTTGCACGTTGGTTACCTAAGATAATCCCACTGGCATGGGAAATGTGCTCAATAGAAACTTGGTTATGAAAACATAATACATAATACCTGAGTACCTACATGACCAAGAGCAAGTAATGATTAACATTCATAGGACATTGGCTATATGCCTGAAAATTATCAATGAAATTATCAATTATCAGTGAAAATTGCATTATCACATATAAAACTCAGAGCAACTCCACAGAATAGATGAGAAAACAGAGGTTGAAAAACTTACCCAAAGTCACCCAGACAGAAGGTAGCAGAACCTGGTTGGTTTCCTGAGTTAAGCCCTTAACCTCTAGGCCAGCATTTCTTTTCATTTTTTGTTCAATGTTTATTTACTTTTGAGAGGGGACGGGAGGGGCAGAGAGAGAGAGAGAGAGGGAGACACATTTGACACAGGCTCAAACTCAAGGACCGAGAGATTATAACCTGAGCTGAAGTCAGACGCTTAACCAACTGAAACACCCAGATGCTTCCCCCCGCCTCCCCAGGCCAGCGTTTCTTAAACTTGAGTGTTCATCAGAATCACCTGGAGGGCTAGCCAAGCCCCGCCCCGCCTCAAATAGGAAAAGAGTTTGAGTTTCTAGCAAGTTCTCAGGGGATAACGATGATGCTGGCTCAGAGTCCACATGTGAACCACTGCTCCAGGTTCTCCTGGCTTGCAGTGAAGAAAATGAACACGGGACAAGACAACGTAAGAACAAATGCAGGCCAAGTTCCAAATACCGAGGGCAACCTTCCTGTACATTTTCCATTTTTACCAAGCGGACGCGATCGACCCAGGTTTATTCTTTCATTGGTTATTAAGCATACGATGGGATTGGGGCGGAGCTTGAAATTGAGGGAAGGGATGTCCTTTAGCAGATGGAAACAAAATGCCAATAATCTATTTCTGTGCAGACTTCAAAACAGAAATGTGGGGTTGTTTCCAATCAGAGCTTGCTACCAACTGCATATTCTGTGAAAATGATACAAAGGAACAGGAAAAAACTCACGTGAAACTCTTTTCTATCCGAGCCTGTGCCAACCAAGGAGAAGGTGGGGGTGGGGTCAGGGTTGCCTGTGGTGGCCTTTAGCCCCCAGCTGTGACCTTACGGTCGGCTGCCGCTCTGCTGACCCACACAATACCCGTAATCCTTCTGAGTTTAAGGTGAATGGATCTGGACTGTTGGGTTAGATATCAAACAGATGCTGGACATGTCCTTTAGACCAGTGCCCACACTGACCAAGGAGGAATGTTTGGTTGAAAAGAGCTGGCCATTTGAAAGGGGTGGTTCTCCGACTCGACTGCAAAATGGCATCACCTGGGGAGATTTCGAAACTCCCCGTGCCCGGGCAGATCCAAGTGTTGGCATTTTTGAAGCTTCCCAGGTGATACCCATGTGCAGCCAAATTTAAGACTCAGGGTCCTAAATCAGCACTTCTGAAGTGCTAAGTTGCACAGGATTTGCCTGGGAATCATGCTAACCTGCAGATTCAGACTCCGTAGGTCTGGCGCGGGGCCTGAGATTGTGCATTTCTAATCAGCTCCTAGACATGCTGATGCTGCCAGGTATCTAAAGTATAAGAAGAGTGGGGCACAAAATATGCCTCCTTGGGGGCGCCTGGGGGGCTCAGTCGGTTGAGCGTCCGACTTCGGCTCAGGTCACGATCTCGGGGTTCATGGGTTCGAGCCCCACGTCGGGTTGTGTGCTGACCGCTCAGAGCCTGGAGCCTGCTTCGGATTCTGTGTCTCCCTCTCTCTCTGCCCCTCCTCCACTCATGCTCTCTCTCTCTCTCTCAAAAATAAACATTAAAAAAAGTAAGTGTAAGAAGAGTAACAAAATGGGAAGTTGCGTTGTGCTGAGACCCTCCTGCTTGCCTGGACTCATAGCAGAAGTACCAGAAAATTCAGCCCTATTGAGAGTGTTAATATCCTGTCCCTGGTGAGGAGGCAAGGAAGCTCCAGAAACCACTGAAATCCTAATTTCTCTTACCTAGCCTCACTACATGAAAGGCTCCAGGATTTCCTAGAATAGCATATTGTTGTGCCCTTCTGGGTGGACTGTTGGATTCAAGGAACCCTCAGCGATCCTAGTTAGCATTACTCAGTGAATCAGTTTTCAGCTGACAGGCTATCCTTCCATATTATGTGCAGGGGGCTAAGCCTTGCAAATCATTCTCCAAGTAATCAGGCATTCCCCTCCCCTCCAACCACCAAAATTCGGTAAAATGTGGGATCCACGTTGGGCATAGGTGATTCAATGACACACATTCCAATTCTTCTTGCTTCCCATGCTCAGTGTTCACCAAATCCCATTATCTTCTTCCTAGTCTACCTATCCCAGCTTCCTTTGCTGCTAGGTGTGGTCATCAGAAGGAGGGGGAGCTTCCTGCTGATTGGGAACACTTCTCTTTGACTTTACAAAGAAATGCACTTCTTTCGTGTTTGAGCCATCCACCTTTTGTGATTTGTTACAGCGGGTAGCCACATTTTAATTAATATACTGTGCAACCATCCCAACTCCACCCTTCATGGAGATGCAGAAGGTAAGGGATATGCAGAGGGAAATCATTAGTCATTAAGGACACACAGTATGGCCCCGATCCCATCCCGGAGAGCAAGGTGTTTGTGGAGGAGTGGAGATTCTCTTTCTCCTCATGGATCCCTCCCTCTATGCCTTTCTGACGCTACGACTGTTGCATTTGGCCTTGGGCGAGTCCTTCTACGAAGAGAAGAGATACAGGGAGCCAAAGAAGAAGCAAGAAGTCAAGTGGGTTGCTTAGGTCTACTTCTTATCTGGGTTTTAAGAATGAGAATGATGAAAAACCAGATTCACACATTGTCCAAGTAATGTCACCACGGAGACAAGGCAGGGGTAAGAACGGTGATGATGATGCTGAAAACCAACATTATGAAGTGTTTAACACATGCCACCCCTGTTATACAATTGTGCACACATCCTCTCATTCGTTCTTCAGAACAAGCCTATTTTTAAGTACTACTGATATTCTCATTTTGCAATGGCAAAAACAGAGGCCCAGAGAGATGAACTTGACTACTCTGCAGGTGGCAGAGCCAAGATGCAAACCCAGGCAGCCTGCCTCCAGACCTCACGCTCTTGACCATTGTACTATGTGCTCTCAGGGTGTGGGAGAGAAGATCCAAACACCAGTGGAAGGCATGCTTGAGGCTGCTGTTTCTCCTCTCCCTCAGGAATGAAACTGCAGCCACTTAAAGCAGGGGTCTGGCAGAATCAGGGAACCCCAACAACTGTGAACCTTCGGCACGTGTGGCATAGTCACAAGAACCCCTCAGGTAGCTCACACCTGGGAAACTACATGGTCTCCTTTTCACTCTGGCTTCTGGCTGAGACCCAGTAGGCTCAGCTTCTTCTATGTCAATTGCCTCATAACTTATCTGCATCCTAATTTTTTAATTATATTATTTTGAAAAAAGCTTAATTTTACAGGCAAAAAGTACACGTAAGGTAGCAGTATACTTGAGGGTAATAAGATACTCATCTGTGTACCCATCACGGAGCTGCAGATAGACAACATTCCAAGATCTTGGAAGTGCCCCGTGTGCCCCTCCCTAGTCTCATATTTTTCTACTCCCCCACCTCCAAAAGGTATTCAGAATTTTACAGTAATCGTTTCTTGGCTTTTGTTGGGGAGCAAGAACTTTTGTCCCCTCAAAGGTCCTTCTGGCCGGACTGAGCATCAAACTGACATGAGACAGAGTAACAGGAGAAAATCAGATTTAATAGTGTATGTATGGGGAATCCACACAGACTTGGAAATTCCAAAGACGGTCAGGCACAACGAGGTGTACATGTCATTCTGAACTAAGGAGAAGGGAGTAGGCATCTGGGATTTCAGAGGGAAGGAATGCAATTCAAGGGAAGATGAAAACGAGTAAATGTTTGGCAAACAAATGTTTGTCCTGCCATAGAGATGGGTCACTCAGATAAAATGTATCTCTGGTAATAACCCTTATTCTGGAAAGACCCTCCCATTTAGATTCTTCTATGAAGTTAGGAGAGGGGCAAGTGTTTCTCTTGAGACTGCAGGGTCTCGACTGCCTTCGGCTCAAAATAATTCACATGCCCAAATGGCGCATCTTGGGGCAGCCCGCCCTTGGCCCCTATCTTTACTGCCTTACCCCTGGGTTTCCCAATAGCAGCACCATTGACATTTTGGATGACATAATCTTCTGTTGTGGGGGACCATCCGATGCTGTTGAGTTGAATTATACCTCCCAAAAGACACATTGACGTCCTGACTCCCAGTACCTCCAATGTGACCTGATTTAGAGATAAGGTTTTTGTAGACTAGGGTGGTTCTCTAATCCAATATGACTGGTATCACAGAACTTTACGTTAATGGAATCATACGTGGATTCTTCTGTGCCTCACTGCTTTCTGAGCAGTGTAACGTGTTTGACACGTACCCGGCTAGTGCATGTAGCTGTAGTGTGTTCATTTGATCTGCTGTGTGGTATTCTATGGTATCAAAATGCCGAATTCCCCTAGTCCTTCCATCTGAGGAAAAGGTGGAGGCAGGAAAACTTCTGAGCTGTCTTCTCTGCATTATGAGTGGCTTTTTTTGTTCGCCCTAACTCGAAGGGTGCAGCTCTTCAGGGTCCTAGCTTTAAGGAGGGTTCTCCTATTATGGTCTCTGCCTTAGCATTCTCTAGGCTTTATTTATTTTATTTTATTTTATTTTATTTTATTTTATTTTATTTTATTTTATTTTATTTTATTTATTTATTTATTTATTTATTTTGTTCCCCAGGCCCCATGCAGCCTCTAAAATAGAACATGAGAGTGGGCAGATTGAAAGCCGGACTGAGCCTTCCTTACTTGTTGGGATTCCCACTTTCCCTTCTCCCTGGCCTTTGTAGATTTCTTGCAGTGCACTTAGAAAACTCATTTTTCCGGGACTATTATCAGGACTGTTAGAACTGAAGAACTGTGCTTTTCCTCTTCTAGGAAAGAAGAGAAGCAATTCTTGGAAATGAGCTGATCAGGCCGGTAAGCCTCAAGTCTTGTAGTTAAACACGGAAACATCTCAAGAAACAGTACGTTAAAAGCCAACCGTCATCTTTCACAATGCACAAAGAGCTTCCTCATTATCTGCATTCTTAGGCTGAACTTACAGTGGTCACAAGCCCCCTCTGCATTCTGTTGAGATTTCTAGGGCTATTCTGTCATTCCAGGTCCAGTAATTTTCCAGAAGGAATTTCACGACAAAGAGAACCCCTTGCAAAAGCCACACAATGATGCCAGAAGCCAGCTCTGAGGCATCCTTTCCCGTCAATAGATTTAAATCTAAAGTGAGAGGCAAACTTTTATGCAAAATGAATAAGACAAAACCAGGTTGGGGAGGGGGATGATTACAAATGTTCTGATGTATTCCAGATGCCAAAAGCCCACAAGTCTAATTTCTACTCCACTGGTTTATATGTCTTTCTGGGAGAGGTCAGCTTAAGAAACGTCTGCTACCTGGCCTGGGAGTCTCAGGGATCTCTTTTGGGGTTGATTAGACCTCATTGGAATTCAGGTACAATCTCAAGTTGAATTCAATGTCATGTTTAACTCTTTTCCTGGACGTCCCTTGCCTGTCAGCTAGGTGATGGGTATCTTTCTACTCCCCCAGCTTTATTGAGGTATAATTGACAAATACAATTGTAGGGTATTGAAGGTGTACATCGTGATGATTTGATACATGTATCCATTGTGAAGGGATTCCCCCCAACTCGTTAATTAGTACGTCTAAGTTGATGGACATCTTGACACTGGCGGGTATGCTTCTGTTGCCTCGATCAGATGCAGAACCACTAGGACGGTTCCCTGTGGCTCATGTCACCCTTCAGACCGCCTGCTTTCAGTGGATGTTGGAAAACAGGCAGAAATCACATTGCATTCGCATACCGTAATTCCTCTCCCCAAGGCTGCACTCAAGAATAACCTTGCTTTGTGCACCAACAATAGCCAAAGCAGGAGTCTAATGCCATGTTCAATCTGTTAGGACAGACCTTTGGGCCCTTGGAACAAAGTTGATCCTTTATTAAAGTTGGCATTGGCAAACGTGTTGCTGGCAAAAGCTGGACAAGGTTTATACTGAAGTGTGGGTAAAGTGATGTCATTGACCTGCTGATAACGCTCCAGTGACCCTCAGCAGCATGTGTAATAAAGCCCTTATTGCACCTTACGTGGTACGTCACAGGCAGGAGCACCACGCTGGTCTGACACTGCTGCCTTCACTCACTTTTCTTAGACTTATGTTTATGGTCCTTCTCCTGGGAATGCTCTCTTCCCACATCCTTCCATGGCTGCCTCCTTCCTTCTTATAATTCAGATCTCTGGCCAACACTGACTTACGGAAACACCTTCCTCGACCACTGCTTGTCAAATTTTCCTACCCCCAGCATCTCAGTGTCTCTCTGCACCCTTACCCTGCTCTATTGTTTCCAGAGCACGTAACCCTCGGTAAAATTTGTTTTTAACATTATAAAAATTATTATAGTATTTTAAATAATAGTTTAATATGTAAAAGTTAGTTATTTTAGTCTGACTACAGTCCATCTTCTTCACAAGAATCTATGCTAGGGGCTTGTTGACTTTGGCTACCTCTGTAGCCCGAGCTTCTCTTAGAGTTAGGCACTTAGTAAATGCTCAATAAATATTTGCTGAATAGTGAATGGATGTAAGATATGAATAGAGGATTGGCATTACAAACATATATACACACACTAGAAAGCATGAGCTATTATTTAACTATTTCAACCCATTTCCTGCCTTCATACATAGGGAGCAGGTGACATTAATCTAGCTGTTGGGGGGGTCAGTGCTCCCCATGTGAGTAAGAGAACACAGTTGTCTTTTGAGCACAGGACCTTTCTTTTAGCTTTTATTCATGATCAAGCCTTTCTCGTCTGGAAAACAAGAAAGAGAACTTCCTTTGAGCCTATTTCTACCTTGCCTCCCATCTCCAGAGACTGACCCTTTCCCCTCTTCCTTTAAATATTTGTAATGTTTATTTGTGAGAGAGAGACAGACAGAGTGAAAGTGGGGCAGGGGAGAGAGAGAGAGGGAGACACAGAATCCGAAGTAGGCTCCAGCCTCCAAGCTGTCAGCACAGAGCCCGATGTGGGGCTCGAACTCGGGAACGGTGAGATCATGACCTGAGTCGGTCAGACCCTCAACCGACTGAGCCACCCATGCGCCACTCCCCTCTTCCTCTAAATTAATCTTGTGTCTGAACTTTCAGCATTCGTTGTCCAACATTTACTCCCAACATTTACTAATTTCTGATCCCATTATTCTTGAGCTCTTGGCATCATTACATTTGGGGGACCTCTCCCTTCCAAAAACATCCTCTTCGTGTTGCTGGCACAACACCAGTTTTTTTGGTTGTACTTGTAAGGCTCTGGATGCTCCTTCCTAATCCCCTTGTCTTCTCTATTTGATCTTGAAGCCTAGTCCCTCCTCTTTGTTTCTTCCCATTCTTCTTCCTCTCTGTTTCTACCTGTGTCATTCATTCTCTGGCTTGATTTATCGATGTACATCCCTCGTCACAGAAGCCTCTCAATCTTAACATGTTGCCAAGTGGGCATGTGCTCTTTCCCCCATCCAAGTGAGTCTTCACTTCTGGGATGCACCATCGCCTACCCCCCCAGGGTGGAAAAGTCAGAGACCCAGGGATCACTCCTGATACCTCCTTCTTTACGTTTGTGTCCTGAGTCCCAACAGCCATACATCTGACACTCTATACTTTTTCCCCATTGCCCCCCTCCTAGTGCTGGGCTCGAAAACAGTCCAGTCTTCCTTAAAAATAATTTGTCCCTTTCAGTGACTTCACTAAAGATATCCTCTTAAAACCCAAACATGGTCATGTTTAAACATTTTAAAGGCTTCCGATTCTTTTTAGGAATAACATTCAAAATTCTTACCATGGTATTTCATGTTCTTACTCCTCCCCCGTCCTCCACCCTCAACACAGAAAACTTTCTGCTCATTATGTAGCTCTCACTTTAAGTGTATTTTCCACAGAACCCCCTTTCCTAATTCCCAGATAGGTTAGATCTTTATTACATGCTTTCCTAGCACTTAACACAAAAGGAGTGATGTAATCCTAAATAATAATTATACAAATTATTGTGTTTTCTTTTTGTATGGTTATGTACTAGGAGGCAAACAATATGAGGTCAGGAGTTTGCCTATGTTTTTTAATTGCTTCCTTACCTTTTGCTGGATCATGACACAATAGAAAAAAATGATATTTAGAAGCGCCTGGGTGGCTCAGTGGGTGGGGCATCCGACTTCGGCTCAGGTCATGATCTCACGGCTTGTGAGTTTGAGCCCCGCGTCGGGCTCTGTGCCGACAGCCCAGAGCCTGGAGCCTGCTTCAGATTCTGTCTCTCTCTCTCCCTCCCTCCCCCACTGATGCTTTCTCTCTCTCTCTCTCTCTCTCTCTCTCTCTCTCTCTCTCTCAAAAAAATAAACATTAAAAATTTAAAAAAAAAAGAAAAAATGATATTTATAAGGGAAACTGGGATAACCAGAGAAAGAGGCTACCTCTGGCCAGAGGCTACCAACATGTGGTCTCTGGCTGCCCGAGACTCTGTTCTCCACCCTGGAAACTGGCACATGTGGGTACTGGGCTAGATGGGAAATGCTGTCTTACGTTAATTCTATACCCCTAAGACTTGCATGATTTTTCTATTCTAACACACTGTTTCCCAACCAGCTACAGCTTTTTCCTCCCCCTGGAGTTATTTAAGATAGAGCCTGGAGGAAATTCATTAAAAGTAAAAAAAAAATTACCCAATAATTATGCAGTAGGGCCTAGAGACTTCACCAGGTTGAGATGAATATGGAGATTGTAGGTACAAGCCCAGCTGTGAGACGAAAAGAGAGCCCCCCACCCCCACCAGAAAGGGTGGTGAATACAGGCATTACTCGAAGCTCCGCCAAAGGAACTCTACCATACAGAGGCCTCGACTTATGTCACCCAGTTTCCATTTATTTCACACTGCTCTAAGGGGGGAATAACGGGAAATTTGCATGCCCCTTATTGTTATATGCTTGGTTCTATAACTGACTGTTCTTAATCGCAGTGAATGAGAACATTCATTTCAAGTAATCTTCTTGAAACTTTGCATTTCTTTTAGTTAATTTTTTGAAATTAGATTTGATTGGCTTTCATTCCTACCATGACCAATACAGATCTCATTTTTCCCCTGGTGCATGCATTATTGGAATTATCTTATTAATATTATTGTTTACTGGTATCTTTTAAAGTCACTTGTCCATTGGGAGGGGAGTTTAAGCTAGTTACCACTAGATAATACAATCTGTAGACACAATGAATTAGCAGTTGTCAAGTCCATTATTTTCCAACACACCGACAGCAAGAAAATGAACGTAGACGGGCCACTGTCCACTCCTCCCCCCAACAGGATGCCAGTATTTCCTCCAGATATCACAGGGACAGGATTGAAGGAATGGGGTGCCAGTGTGAGCCCGTATGTGACATACTAGAAGATCTAATTTTCCCCTTTTTTACAGAGAGAAAAATAACCATAAATAAGAGTTATCATTCTCTCCCCTGCACTGCAGTAGAACATCTTGTCCAACCCTGAGAGGTATACTCTATTTTGTAGATCACTAGACCAGGGGTCAGCAAATGTTGTAAAGAGCCAAAGAGTAAATATTTTCTGCTTTGTGAACCATACGGTGTTTGTTGCAACTATGCAATTCTGCCCTTCCAGTGCAGAAAGCAGCCATAAGCATACATAAACGAATGAGCATAGTCATGTTCCAAAAAAAAAAAACATACATTATTTACAAAAACAGGTGGCAGTTGGTTTGGCCCATGGCTATAGTGTGCCCATCCCTTGATGAGGGCGGCAAAAGTCCCATGTCTCACAGTGGGTATTTGACACGAAGAGGCTTGCCCACAATCACAGAAGAAATAGCACAAGGTGACAAATGCTTTTAGGCTCGAAGAATTATAAATGTAGCTAAGGGTCAGGAAAAAAGGTGCTGGCTTCCAGCTCATTGAGCAAACACTTGTACGGTGAACCACCAGGTACCAAGATCAGAGAGGTTTTTCTGGTGTGTATTAGGTTGAACTACATGAAAATGCTGACATTTGGCCATTATTGGCAAGCAAAAATGGCAGCTTCATATCAATGAACTTATACATGAAAAATAAAAACAATAATAGTTAGGTTTTATTGAGGGCTTACTACATTCTTCACGCTGGTCCAATATTGTGCGTGTGTTCTTTTACTTATTTCTGACATCGGACCTGTAAGGTCACTATTTTTATTTGCATTTTTCCAATAGGGAAATCGAATTGTAAACTGTTCACATACCTTGCCCAAGGTCTCATGGCTAGAAAGTGCCAGAATAGAAATGCTGGAACTAGACTCAGGCTGATTGAATCCAAAGTTCCTGCTCTTAGCCATCAAAGGGATTCGTGTAGAAAATAACCACTTTGCAAAAATGTTTGAGACTATGAACAAAGAAGGAAAGGGCACAGTTGTTGGGGTTGGGTTTGTTTTTTTTTTGACTCACTGTTATATAAGTGAGCCAAATATGGCCCCTGTACATTGACCCCTATATTGTTGACTTCTTCACAGCAGGCTGCGATCCACTAGCTCAAAAGCCCACTTTGTGCCAAACTCAAATTCTTACATATCCAGTTGTTTTAGTATAGCCCTCCAAAAGCATGTTATTATAGAATATAGACTCTTGAACAGAATATACATCCAAATCATTTACATCTGAAGAGGGGGGGACAGGGATGTCCTGGGGAAGAACATAGAGGTTTCAACTTTTATCTCCGCAGTTTCATTTCAATAAAAAAAATATGCAAAGGCTTTAACATATGTGTTTATTTTGAGAAATAAGTATATGATGCCTTAATATTATTACATATATATTTCTACTGTATTTCAAAAATATTTTTGAAAGAATAACAGAAGACAATAATTTGCCTGAAGACCTATCTTATCAAGCAGAGAAAATGAGATTCAAACCAAATGATTTGACTCTTAGAGCCTGTGATTTTAACTTTATCCTTGGACCTCATGGAAAGTTTTCTTTTCTTTTCTTTTCTTTTCTTTTTAAAGATGTGGACCCTTGTGGGCAAGGTTTATAGGCAGCCTTCCTCTGCTTGTTAGTAAAAGAGATCTTGATATATGCTGTTACGTTAGATGTAGGTGAGTTAATTTACCATGAAATACTTAACTTTAGTTTTCTTTTGTTTAAAAAAGCACCCCTACTTAAATTAATGACCTTAATATTACATTTCCACGTTCATTTGGTAATTCATGAATACCATTGGGAGAATGCCTTTGGGTCATTACATTTTTCCCGTGATGAAAAACATCATATCTAAACCTAGAGTAGTAATGTGAATTCAGCAACGATGTTTCCTCACAATTTAATCATTTGTTAATAGATTGTGTCCAACTAGAGTTTGGCCCAATACAATCATAGTACATACTCTTCAGCTCCAAGTGGAAATACAGACTATGCTGTTAACAGCAAGTGCCGTAAGGTAGATCCCATGAAACTCTAAGCCTTCCAAAGAGTCTCTATACATTTTCTGTCATGCTGAATTTGTATGAGGATATAATATTTAAATCCATTATAAAATTTGTTCTCTGAAAAGAAAGAGAAATCAAAAGCCTAGTGCCCTAGGGCTAAAGTAGTAAGTCAGAAAAAGTTCCTAAAGCCCTTTAGGTGTTAGCCTTATAGTTCTTCACACTGAGGATGGTGAACCTTTGATTTTCAAAGACCGTTTGTGATGAAAGGTTCCTGTACTGCTCCAAGACTGGTGGTGTCTATCAAAGCCGTGAGCATTTAGATTTTATAAAATACATACGAGGGCAACTTAAGATGTGACTGCTATAGAAGGAGGTTCTGGAGCCCAGAAGTTTCCTCCAGGACAGTTTCAAATGATGGCATTGAGACATCAATTACTGGAGCCCTTAGTGTCTCAAGTCCTTGGAGTCCCAACATACTTTCTGTCCCAAGTATCTTCTTTTAAAAAAAAAATATTTGTTTATTTTTGAGAGAGTGCAAGCAGGGGAGGAGCAGAGAGAGGGGACAGAGGATCTGAAGCAGGTTCTTCGCTGACAGGCTGACAGTAGCGAGCCTGATATGGGGCTCGAACTCACAAACCGTGAGATCATGACCTGAGTTGCAGGGAGACACTCAGCTGGCTGAGCCACCCAGGCGCCCCTGTCAAAAGTATGTTCTAAAGCAAACAGAAATTCTTCTGATCCTTTCTTCTTTATTAGAATTCTTTATCTTCAGGAAGAGTTGCCAGGAATTACCTTCTACAGCTAATACTAAAATTTTGTATTTAGTCTTGCAAGCTTTTAGCCTGATGAGTTGCAAAATGAACAGAAACTTACAATTTCTTGAAATTTGAGTTATGCTTTCATTTATAAGGATATATTTCTGCAATTTGTAGTCACCACAGGAGGTAGGGTTTCATATCAAACCAAGCCCTCTAGAGGACTGGTAATGATCTCAGATAAAGGCTTCCTCTTTTGATATAGCTCAGAGGAGGAAAAATACAAAGAAGGCTTGCAAAGATAAAGAATAGTTGAAGGTGTATTAAAATGGAATTTTATAAGTCAGACATAAAAGGCAATTTAAGGATTTTACTCTTCTAGATTTTGAATGCGAGTACACATGCAATATTTTTTAAAAAATTTAAATGTTTATTTATTTTTTGAGAGTGAGAGAGACAGAATGTGAGTGGGGGAAGGGCAGAGAGAGAGGGAGACACAGAATCTGAAGCAGGCTCCAGGCTCTGAGCTGTCAGCACAGAGCCCGACATGGGGCTTGAAATCACGAACTGTGAGTTCATGACCTGAGCCAAAATCGGACGCTTAACCTACTGAGCCACCCAGGCGCCCCACACATGCAATATTTTAGATGAAATAAAGTCTTCTGATTAATCAAAGTTCTGGTTCCTACAAGTTTAACAAGATACAGATTATTACTTTTTAAGGAATCAGGATTCAGAAAAGTAATATTAATGCTCTTCTTAAATAGAGTCTAATAACTAGTGTTATTGAGTTCTTGCTATGTGCTAATCACTTCAGAAGGCTCCTCTCTTATTATTATACATATTGTTAAACATGGTTCCGCTGAAAAATATGCTTTAATTTGTCTTTAGGAAAGAGAGGACGGACTGATTGATAGAGATTTCCAGGGGATAAAATGATTGCTAAGTAAACTTATTACAAATAATGAAAAAGAGAAGGAAAATATTGACAATAGAACTGCATGAAAATTAAAATAGCAGGGAGGCACCTGGCTGGGTCAGTCAGTAGAGTATGTGACTCTTATTCTCGGGGTTGTGGGTTCGAGCCCCAAGTTGGGTGTGGAGATGACTTAAAAGGAAAATCTTAAAAAAATTTAAAATAGCATGTATGTTAAAAGTTAAATAAATTTTAGGAGCATATGGCTGGCTCAGTCAGTAGGGCATGTGAATCGTGATCTTGCGGTCATGAGTTTCAGGCCACTTGTTGAGCATACAGCTTACTTTAAAAAATTAAATACATTTTAGTTTCATTATCTTAATCTTTTTCAATTTTACAGGCAGCACACTATAAACCACTAAGGAAATTAATACCATAAAGTACATACAGATAAAATATACACATTATTACCTTCAGTGTCTGGCGAGAGTGAACTACATGATTAAGATCAACCTTCCTATTGATATATAAAAACCTTTTACAAATGAATAAGAAAAACACAGACGATGCAAGGGGGAAACAGGAAAATCACCCAAACAGGAAATTCAAATGGTCAATACCATACGGAAAGATGCTCAACCTCATTGGCGATTGGGTAAATGCGAGTTGAAACCACCCCGAGATGCCACTACACGTGCATCAGAGTGACAGAAATAAAACATGTGATTATACACATGTATCAGGATGGCAAAAATGTTCACAATATATGGCTTTGCCACATATTAACAAGGATACAGGGCGATGAGAACTCTCCTGCACTCTTGATGGGAGTATACATCGTAAACTCACCTCTGAACGATGTCTGACAGAAAGCAGAAAACGTGCACAGTCCATGACCTAGCAAATCTATTTCTGGCTGTCTATATCCCGCAGGCACATCCCCATGCATGTAATGCATGCTTCCATGCACCAAGATGCCCTAGAATGTTTCCAACAGCACTGTTAGTAGAAAGACCCAAATAAGAACGGCTCAATAGCAGAACTGGTAAACAAATGCAGTTCATCCATACCATACTATAGAGCAAGAAAATGAATGAATGACCCCTCTATAAAAGAGCATGGATCAGTCTTAAACACAAGACTGAGCTCAAGAAGCCAGACTATGTAGAGTACGGTTCCATTGATACTTATTTTGAAAACAGGCCAAAATTAATCCATTATTACACGGTACAATAAGAGTAATATAGTTATCGATATATAATAATGATGCCGTACGACTCCCAAGGAAGCAAAACATCAACACAATAGAAGTCAGGATAGCGGTCATCAGGAGGGGTAGGTTAGGACTGCCATCAGGAAGAGACAGGTGGAGGTCTTCTAGGAGGCGGATGTCATTCTACGTTTTGACCTGCGGGGAAGACACACTGGTTTTTCGATACAGACGGTCCCTGACTTACAATGGAGCAACTTATGGTTTTCTGACTTTGTGATGGTGTGAAAGCTGCAAGTATTTGGTAGAAACCACACTTGGACTCTTGAATTTGGATTTTTCCCCCCCAGACCAGTGACATGTAGTACAATATTCTCTTGTGATGCTGGACAGCAGGAGCAAGCCACAGCTCCCAGTTAGCCACGCCATCACGAGGGTTAACAACCGATACTCTGACAACCATTCTGTTTCTCACTTTCAGTACCGTATTCAATAAATTACATGAGATGCTCAACACTATAATATAAAATAGGCTTTGCATTAGATGATTTTGCCCAACTATAGGTTCATATGTGTGTTCTGAGCATTTTAGGGTAGGCTAGGCTAAGCCGTGGTGTTCACTAGGGTAGGTGTATTAAACGCATTTTCAACCTAACAATATTTTCGACTTACGATGGGCTTATTGGGACGTAACCCCATGAGAAATTGAGGGAGATCTGTGATTTGTTAAACTAAATATTTGTGTCTTGCACATTTTGTGTATTGTATCACAGGATAAAATATTAAAGAAACTTATTGCACTGGTATTTCAGAAAGATGAATTTAGTTAGGCCATAAATATATAATGAATTCTTTCAGCGTCCCTGGGCCTGTGTGAGAAAGTGCTCATAATTTAAGCCAGGTGAGTCAAAGCAGAAGAAGGACTAAGAAAGTTTCATTTTTTTTTTAAGTTAGAGTTATCAACAGGAATATGGTTGTAAAACACTCCAGTTAAAGATAAAAGGAACAAAAAAAGTAGGCGACTGAATAGAGCCAAAAGACAGTAAATGGGGCCAGAAACCTCTAATAGCTGAGAAGAACTTTATTTGCTAATGAATTTCCTTGTCAGGTTTGAATTCTACCCTGAAGCTTCTTTGAAAATCACTTGACTTCTCTCGCCTATTCTTGGTGTAGAAATGTTTTCATTAATTTCTTTAAACTACTGACCAAGCACTTGTAATATTATTACTTGGAGGAAAATAAATCAAATTCAATCCATTTGAAAGCCCCCGACTAAGTGTTAGAGCCTATGGGGTGGGCACAAAAATCAAACTTGAGAACCTTTGACCTTCCTCTCACTGATGTATATGAAAAGCAATTTTGTGAATTTGTATTTCTGGCCTGGAAAAAAAAAAAGAAAGAAAGAAAGCAAAACACTTGGCCACAACTTTACCATGCCATTTGGGCAGCTTCTTCTCCCACTGTAATTCACAACCTTGAGTGTGACAGGAGATTTCTCAACAAAGGCTGTGACTCTTGAGTTAAGAAGTTTAAAAGCTAAATCCCGAACAAGAGAGTAAGCCTTTAGTCAGAATGTCCTTGTGCATCAACCAGGAGAGTGGCAAGAAGAACACAATGTTATAATGAGTCACAATTTACTAAAATGTTACTGTGAGTGGCAGAGAAGGCCACATTTGCATGCAAATCCCTGAATTAATGCAAGCAAACATATGTTCTACCACGGTAGCTAGGCAAGAGTGGGCAGTCAAGAAACTTGGAATAGGTTTGTCACGAAGATTATGAACAGAGTATGACAACTGAGATCGCGATATGCTGCTTAAATATATTTAAAAAAACATTCTCTGGAAAGCTTAGATAGTAACTTCAAATCTTTTCAGAAAAGCACATCCGCTCTCCACACTAATTGTGAATCAGCTATGGTTGCTGGGAGACCACAGCTTTTAAATAAGTTCAACCTTCAAAGGGCAAGGTTGGAGGAAAAACTCATTTTCTACTAATTGGGAAAAAGAGGTATGCACTTTAATGTTTTACAGTATAGAATGTCACTATTTGTCTCAGGTTTTTTTTTTATTTATTGCTGGAAGTCATTGAGGACCATGTGTTCACTAAGTCCCGGCAAAACATGTTGCACCAAGGAAATGTTAAATTAAGAAAAACTAATGCCTGTGCTTTGATTAAATGTATGCAGATGGTTAAGCTTTTTTTTTCTAGACAGATGTGGAAACTTCCAATATGTTAATCCCGTAGCCGACTTAACCTTCTCAATCTAGCGACCCTTACTTCCGCATCCACTTAAGCCTTCTACGCTCTTAGTCACCTGTCAAAATATAACATTGCCTGAAACTTTTCCACCTCTAAAATCTTGGACTCTGAACCACCATCTCCGTTTGCAACCTCCTACGCTATGGTTATCTCATTCCCTTACCAGGGCCTGATGAAGGGTGCGGTAACCATCAAATTTTGATTTTTAGGTTTCTGCCTTTAGCATTTGGGAAGCTTGTGGAGGCCATCTACTTAGATAGGAAACAATGAAGGAGAAGCAGATTTTGGAAAAGAAAATGGTAAGTTCCAGTTTAGATATAATTAGCTTAATATGCCTGAGAGACAATAAATGTATCTAGAATTCAGGAGAGAGGACCGTTTTGAAGCCATTGACACATAGATGATAATGAGGCCATGGGGAGTGGTGAGATCATCCAGGAAGACAGTAGAGATTAAGAGTCGAGGGCTCAGGGTCAGTGTCTCAAGCACTTCAACATATAAGGGTTAAGGGGCGCCTGGGTGGCTCAGTCAGTTGAATGCCCAGCTCTTGATTTCAGCTCAGGTCATGATCCCAGGGTTGTGGGATTGGGCCCTGCATCGGGCTCTGCACTGACTAATGGGCCTGCTTAAGATTCTCCCCCCCCCCTTTCCCTGGGCCCCTCTCCTGAGAGTATGTGCGCATGCTCTCTCTCTCTCTTTCTCAAAAGAAAAAGAAAGAGAAAGAAAGAAAGAAAGAGGGCAATGGGAGACTAAAAGATGTACTTGCTTTGTGACAGCGTCCTGCAAGTCTTGTGGAAACAAGGTACCACTTTATGTAGAAGATATTCAAATTATCTACTTAAAATGTGAAGCCTGGAATTGTATCTAGCATTGATCAGAACTGTCAAATCCAAGGAAAACAGAAATCACGTGGAAGCTATAGAATGGGCATGTGAGGTGTGGGAGGAAAGTGAAGAAATGAGAATGGCAAATATTGAGTAGTCTTTTGAGAAGTTTGGGTGGGAAGAGGGAGAATAAAAATAAAGCAAGTGTGATGCCAAAATCAGACAGAGTGAGGAATTTTTAGTTTAATACTTAAGTGAGTTTGAATGCTAATGGAGAGAGATCCAGAGCATGAGGGAGACCTGAGGCTTAGAGAGGAAAAGACAATTCATCAGTGTAAATTTGGTTTGCAAATTTAGTGATGGGCTGTCTAATAATTTCCGTTTTCTCTTTGAAATACAAAGAAAAATGATCTGCTGAGTGCGGTAGAGACAGAGAGCTCACGTGACTAAATGTCATGCTTGATGTGTGCTTTGAGCGGGGCTGCGGTGTCGTTTCTTCCTCGTTCCCTCAGCCCTTCCCTTTTTCAGGAGTCAGCATTCTTCCCAGACAGGCTTTTCCCTATGGTGGCGAAACGGTAACAGAAGTTCCACGCTTCACATTTGCATGCCATACAGTCCATAAGGAAAGACGGTTTGTGTTTTGGAGATCCCCCAAAGGCCGAAGATTCACTCAGACCAGGCAGGCATAGTGGATGCACCCATCCGTTAGCAGATGGCCGGAAAGATGGCATGTTCTGACTGGCTGGTCCTAATTCACCCGTTTGACTCATGAGACTGGGAGAGAAAAGTCGGTGCACCTAAAACCCATGGGCATTCAATAGAAATATAGGATTCTTTGAAAGGTGGAGCATTAGAAACAGACGGTGAGAAAGAAAACAACGTGTTTATTTAAGATTAAAACTGTCATTGCTGTAATAGACATATGGTTATTAAAGTGACTTATTGTTTTTAGAATTTTCTAGTTACCTTTTAAAACTTTTATTTCATTTCTTTCTTAGAGAAAAAGAGCATGCACACAAGTGGGGGAGAGGGGCAGATGGAGAGAGAGAATTTTAAACAGGTTCCATGCTCAGCACAGAGCCTGACGCAGGGCTTGATCCTATGACTCTGGGATCATGGCCCGAGCCGAAATCAAGAGTTGGACGCTCAACCAACTGAGCCACCCAGGTGCTCCGGGTTACTTCTTTTTATCTGAGTGGGGTTTCTGGTCTTTAGGGGATGGGTTAATGCTATTTACGTGACAGAATTTATTGTCATAAAACTGTTTGTAATATTCTCTTATTATCCTCTTAACCTCTGTAGATTCTCTCTTTTTTTCCCCAATTAGTTTGGCTGCAGGTTTATCGAAACCTCAAGGAACCAGCTTTTGCTTTTTTTTCTGTTTTCTATTTCATTGATTTCTGCTCATCCTTATTATACCGTTTTTTTCTGTTTCCTTTGGATTGTATTTGCTCTTCGTTTTCTAGTTTCTTAAGAGGAATGCCGAGGCGTGTATTTCTTTTTAATAATAAAGGTGTTCAGTGCTAAAAATATCCCTTGGAGTACTGCTTTAGTAGAATCCCACAGCTTTGGTACTCTGTGTTTTCATATCAATTCCGTTCCAAATTCTTTCTGACTTCTTCTTTGACCTATGGGTTACTTAGAAGTGTATTATTTAGTGTTATGGGTTGAATCATATTCTCCCCAAAGATGCTGAGGTCCTAACTCCCAGTGTCTGTGAATGTGGCCTTATTTGGAAATAGGGTCTTTGCAGATGAGCATGTTAAGATAAGCTCATAATGTTGGCCCTAATTCAATATATAATGGTGTTCTTATAAAAAGGGAAAATTCGGACAGAGAGACACAAATACAGGAAAAGTCATGTAAAGATTGGGGTTATGCCAAAGACTGCTGGCAAACCACCAGAAGCTAGGAGAGAGGTAGGACAGATTCTCTCTCACAGCCCTCAGAAGGAAATAACCCTGCTACATCTTTATTTTGGACTTCTAGACTCCAGAACTGTAAGACAATCAATTTCTTTTGCTTAAGCCTCCCAATTTCTGTTTTTTGTTTTGTTTTGTTGTTGTTGTTACAGCAGCCTTAGCAAAGGAAGGCATTTAGTTTCCAGATATTTTTGATGGATTTTTCCAAATATCTTTACTTCCCATTTAATTCCACTGTGACCAGATGATACACTTTGTACAATTTAAATCCTTTTAAGTTTATTGGCACTTGTTTTATGGCCTAAAATATGATCTATCTTGGTAAATGTTTCATGTGCACTTGTTCAATAATGTATTTTATAACTATCAATTAGGTCAAGTTGGTTGATCTAATTGGGTCAAGTTTGTTGTCTTCCATATCTTTGCTGTGGATTTTCTGTCTTATAGTTCTACCGATTATTGAGAGAGGTATGTTGAAATTTGACTATAATTGTGGGTATTTCTCTGTGATGTTCTATCAATTTTTGATATATATATATATATATATATATATATATACACACACACACACACACACATTTATATATATATATATTTTTTAATGTTTATTTACTGAGAGAGAGAGAGCACACATGCATGAGCAGGGGAGGGGCAGAGAGAAGGAGAGAGAGAATCTCACTGACAGTGTAGAGCCTGACAGTAGGCCTGATCTCACAACCATGAGATCATGACCTGAGCTGAAATCAAGAGTCAGATGCTTAACCGACTAAGTTACCCAGGAGCCCCTGCTTCATATATTTTGAAGCTCTGTTTCAGATCTAAGGTCATTTATTTTTTTAATGTTTATTTATTTATTTTGAGAGAGAGTGAAAGAGAGAATCCCAAGCAGGCTCCACACCACCATTGTGCAGCCTGACATAGGGCTCAATCCCACGTTCCCAGAGATCATGACCCAAGCCGAAATCAAGAGTTGGTCACTCAAACGACCGAACCACCCAGACGCCCCTAGATCTAAGGTCATTTAAAACTGTGATATCTACTTGATGAATTTATCCCTTTATTATTACAAAACTGGCCTTCTTATTGCTGGTAATATGCCTTATTCTAAAATCTGCTTTTCTTGATATTAGCATAGCCACTCCATATTTCTTTTGATTGGTATATCATGATATACCTTTTTCTATCATTCTACTGATAGAACTTATTTGTGTTTTTATATTTAAAGTGAGTTTCTTGTAGGCAGTATTTAGTTGGTCTTGATTGTTTATTTAATCTGACAATTTCTATCTTTTAATTGGAGTGTATAGACCATTTAAATTTAATGTGATTATTTTTATGCTTGGAGTTAAAAATATCATCTATTTTTTAGGTTTGTTTTACTTGTTTTCTGTTGCTATTTCCCCCATTTTCAGGAGCATAATAGTGTTATCTTACATAAGATTTGAAAAGTTAACTACAGGGTCTCTTATTCCTGATGGAACAAGAATAGAGAGGTAAATACATTATTTAAAGTTACAAAGGTAGATATGAGAAAAATGTAGAACAGTAACATAACTAGCAAACACTGGATGCGGGATATGGAAAACAGGTGTAGGATATTCTATAATGAGATAATTCTCATGTTTCATCGAAAATGTCAACAAAAATTGTCTTTTTTTAAAAAAAAAATGTTTTTACTTTATTTTTGAAAGAGCGAGACAGCATGCACGCGTGAGTGGGGGGAGGGGTGGAGAGAAGGGGAGGTGCAGGATCCGAAGCAGGTTCCAGGCTCTGAGCAGTCAGTACAGAGCCCAACGTGGGGCTTGAACCCACGTACTGTGAGATCATGACCAGAGCCGAAGTCGGACGCTCAACCATCTGAGCCACCCCGGCGCTCCCAAAATTGTCTTAATTTGATAAATCGAGAATGTTACTTAGGATTACAGAGGTCATCACTAGAAGAAGTAGAAATAGAAAGGAAGAGTCCCATCAGGGAGTATCAATGGATGGTAGTATGGAGTGAGGCAAGAGATCCTTTCTTTCTTCACAAGCTCCCGTATGCTCTTTACTTTTTTACTATGCAGGTGCTTTATTCAATTACTTCTTAAAAACTAGACATTGTAGAGAGTAGAAGAATTAACTGAGAAATACTAGTGAGACTTTCAGATAATAGTAAGGGCCTTTCTAAAAAATTTTTTTTAATTTTCTTAATGTTTATTATTTTTGAGAGAGAGAGAGAGACAGACAGAGAGACAGAGAGTGAGCAGGGCAGGGGGAGAGAGCGAGGGAGACAGAATCTGAAGCGGGCTCCAGGCTCTGAGCTGTCAGCACAGAGCCCGACACGGATCTCAAACCCACAAACCGTGAGGTCATGACCTGAGCCAAAGTCGGACACTTCACCGACTGAGCCATCCAGGCACCCCAGGTGCCTTCCTAAAACTCTTATCTTCTGTAAAAAAAAATGGGAGGGAATCTCACCTTTAGAAGCAGAAGTATAAGGTATGTCCTTGTGACCTGAGTGTTCTCTCAAATCAGCTTTCCTATACTGGGTTCACAGAAGGGGCACCACTTAGCAGAAGGACTCTCAGAACCATCCATGGAACCTGGAATCATCTCCATCAATATTTAAGATAGAGCAGACAACTGCCACCAGGGGATGTTAAACCATAGCAAGGACAAGAATGGGCTCATTTCCAACAGCGAGGCTCTTGGAACCCTTCGTCCACTAGCTGCACAGGCTTGTGTGATTTATTAACCATGCAATAACACAACTGACATTTTGGGACTCACTTATGACTTTATACTAGGGACAAATTCCTGTATTTGTTTTTTTTTTATCCATAACTGTGATTTATATTGCTTCTTCAGATTTATACGCTATGCTTCATTGATTTCCCCCTTACTCCCCTATCTATACGGCCCCAAATGATTCCCAATATCCCACCATAGTTAGTACACTTTTTTTTTCTGTGAGCAGTTTTGCTATTTTATTTTTTAGTTTTTATTTATTTTTTAAAGCAGGCTTCATGCCTATTGTGAAGCCCGGTGCGGGGCTTGAACTCACAACCCTGAGATCAAGACCTGAGCTGAGCTCAAGAGTCAGATGCCGAACCAACTGAGCCACCCAGGTGCCCCACTATTTTACATTATAAGACATTATTATCTACCTGGTCAGAGTATAGTCCTGATCTATGCAAAACACAGATACAGAAATAAAATCAGTGTCCATGCAAATGTACATGTTCAAAGCAAAAGGAAATCCCATTATAGTACCAGTCACGGCTTCGTATATTCAGTAACGTTTAACTTTAGTCTTCAGTCATCTCATTCACTTTATGAGTACCTGAGTAGTACATAACGTAACCATGGTTACTGGAATAAAACTCCTCCCATGTGTAAAGGCAGAGTGTAAATATGTTTGAAGGGTCACTCACACGTCTGCATCTTCAAATTGTTTAACCAATTGGACTTATCTCCACCGCTCTGCGTCAAATGGCTTTCATCATTATTTGAAAGGCATGTATTTCTCCATCTGATGTAACTGCTGGTTCAATATTTGTAACACTTCCTTGATATGATATTTAGAAGAAATTCTCCTTCTGCCCTATTGCCCTATTCCCTCACATGGAATTCATTTCCAAGCAAATAGCCTAAGAAGTGGTTTTATGAGCATTAAACAAGTAATTCTTTGGTACATTAATTTTGAAAGGTTTTGATGATGGCAAGTATGGAGAAAGAACAAATCTCAAGGTCAATATTCTCTACTCCAGGGAAAAGAAGGCTTTTTATCGATAGATTCTCTAAAAGCAGACAGTTGGGCAAACATTTAATAAAAACATAAACAAAACAGAGGAGGAATTAGCCCTCAAAGATGACGTTCTAGATGTGATGATTGTCCTTGTCGGCCACGACAATAGAGGTGTTGCAGGCCACCCCGGCTGGTCAGTAGAACTTCCTGGACTGGGAGCCTGGAGTGCCAACTTTGTGGTAGGAGGCACTGCTTTGAACACCTGAGACTTTTGCGCACTTCCCCAGCTGGGAATACATGTTCCAGGGACTTAGGCAAGTGCCCTAATCCCTCCTTTCAGTTTTCCCCTTCGTATAATAAGATTTGTAGTCATAACCTGTGACCTATTCCTTTGTTGTAAAGATCAAAAGAGCTAATGCATGGAAAGTGTTTAGAACAGTGCCTGGTACAATGGAAGAGCTCAAGAAATATACCTTATCTGTGTTAGAGACTGTAAATTCCTTAAAGGTAGGACCCTAATCTCATTCCACTTTGTAACTCCCATAGGACCTAGCACGTTGCTTTGTCTTTAGTTAGATTCTGAAGACTATTTGTTGAGTAGATGTATGAATGAACAACAGTTATATGAGTCTTTACTGACCATACCCCTCACCCTTCTGGGCACCCACTGACTATAAACCATATCCACATCGTTCACGTGGTCGGTATTGGTACTATTCGTTGTGATCACAGGCAGACCCTGTGCAGTACGACGTAGCACCGGATTTCTTCCACTCTGGAAGCATTGTGGGGATAGATACTTGATATCCTGCTTGTAGGTTCCTACGCTGTTCACGCTTTCCTGTGGCAAGTTGCAGAATAACTACCTACCTTATACTTTCCAACCCTATTAATTTTCCTGGCACAAGCCCAAAGAAAATTACATTAACCCTCTCACTCTAATCCCACAGATTGTACTATCCCAAATGAACGTCACAAACTCTGAGCGGGCTGCAGGAGACCACCTATGCAACCCATTGGCAAGTTAGAGAAAAACACATGAAGGCAAAAACAGTATAAAAACCCAAATGTAATGATTATCGAGTGCCAGATAGTGTATTATGCAAGGGAAATAAATTTTCTCATTCCCAATACTCACAGCAACCTTGCAAAGAAGACTTTATCATGGCCATTAAACATCACAACTACTGAGTCCCAGAGGCTGGAGTGCAAGACCAAACCCCCACCCTAACCAAATGCGTCGCGTACTGCCCCTCTTTTAAAAAACTAGTTACTGACTTGCCAATGTCATGAGTTTATTAAGAGGCAAGTCATGTGTCGCAGAGTCCCAGTTTCCTGATGCGGAAAATGAGAGTAATAATAACACTTGGTCTGCCTGACGGCCAGAATTGATATGAGAGTTACGTGACCACTCTTTAAAAGCTGAAAATGGCATAAAAATGCAAGGGGCTATTGTTACTTCTGTTATCTTGGCTGGATCTCATGGTCTGCTTATCTATTGCTGAAGGAAACTGAAGGGATGTAATCTTTGTCATTTACAAGAAGGAAAAGAAGCCTATATTGTGACATAGCTTCTGTGTAGAAACAGACGATGTCACTCAGACGTATGACACCATTGCCAAGGACACTTCACCCTGGTCCTTCAACAGCGAGTCTCCCTCTTGTCCCTCTTTCCTCTTTCCTCTTCCTCTTCCTTGTTTTGCTTCGTTTAATCAACAGATATTTGCTAAGCACCTGCCAGGTGTCAGGTCTTGAGGCAATAGAAATCAAACAAGCAAGGTAACAAGGGTTACTGCCTTCGAGAAGCTGACATTGCAGCGAGGGGTTATGGTACACTTTGGTAAGTGTTATGAGAGGGAAAATAGGGGGTGCTCTGGAGAACTTGGGAGGATTCCTTACTCAGATTGGGGGAGTCAGGGGAAGGAACATCTCAATTGAGACCAGAGGGTAAGTGAGGAGTAGCCATACAAAGAGTGGGAAGGAGTGTGCCATTCAAAAGGAACAGCTGTGCAAAGGCACAGAGGAGAGCCTAATGTGACTAGTGATTGGAGGGGAAGGTGGGTAGGCAGGAGATGGAGTTGGGGGGGCTTCTTGGGGAAGGACTGTTGGGGTCTTGAAAGCCACAGGAAAAGCAGTGGGGAGCCATGTAGAATTTATGCAGGATCAATTTGCCAGTTCCCTATCTCTGCGGAGGCTTCCTGCTCACAGCTCCCCAAGTTCCCTGTGAAGTCCTACTCGTGGTCCCCAAGATTAAGGAGGTTGCAGACCTCTGTCTAAGCAAGGTTTTCTTGGAGAGAACTTAGCTTTCAGTGACCAAACTGACCTTGTTTAGAGTGTTTTTCTGCCAAGAAAAGAGCTGGTTACTAAAAAAAAAAAAAAAAAAAAAAAAAAAAAAAAAAAAATACCAACGACTAATTTTTGTGCTGGGTACTTTTAAGGCACTGTGGTCTTTTTAAAAAATTTATCCTTGAGAGATTCGATCATTATCTCACTGTGTTATGGTAGACTTTTGCCTCACAACGACTTTTTCATTCCCTGCTTCTGAAATGTGGGTGAGATCATAACAAATGGTCACTATTAGCATGGATCTTGTTTCATATTACCGTAATACACTGTCAAATGTGTCTTGTTATTTGGACGGCAGTGGAATGTCTAGGGAGAATCAATTAATATGTAGTCCTTATACAAGTGATGATTATTGGCAGGTTGGCAAGATTTTTCCCTCCTACAATCCTTTCACTTTAACATGAAATGATGGTATTTCAGTTTAGCCCACAACTGGCTGAGTGCACCTGGGTCCGACCCCAATGTCTTCACTTACAAAAGACAGGTAATAAAATACGAACCTCACTGGGTTTTGTGACACTGCGAGAAGAAAACCTGAGTAAGAGCGCTTTGGAAACGCAAATTCCCTTTACAAATGTTATGTTATTACAATTGGTACTAAATCTGGAAACACTTCTCCTCGGTTTTAGTATTTCGAACCAGCGGACGAATGATTCATGAATCCAATGGGTGACGTTCTGAATTAAAGAGTTTTCAACCCCCTTCCCAGGAAACCTCAAGAAACCCTGAGATATTGACATAGTTTTAAAGAAGATATGGTCACAGTTAGTGCCATCCATACTCCTTCAGATTCAATCTGAATACTACGTTAGGAAAGAGAGTTTCAAGACTTAGAGAACTCATGAAAGCATCCCCAAACTCTATAAATCTTGGCAGTCTTTCTTCTCTTTTAAAACGAAGTATTTTGAAGAGTTCCAATCAACACTCCAGAGCACATACACTAAAGCAACACTCCAAAGGGTGCCAAAAGACATTAAAGTCAGTGTAAACAAAGCTAAACCCCAAAGATTAAAAAAGGTCAAGAACTGTCAAGAAAATATCTGCCAGGCCTAAGAAATTTTGAATTGTCATCGTCTCTGAGACAATCATCCGAATCCTGTCCGGAAACTAAACCAGTGACAAAGTTTTTCTCTCTATTCAGCTTTCAACCTGGGACCACGGATCTACGTAATTGAGACTTCGTCACTCTTTTTGAGTTGTTAAGGTAGAGTGAGTGTCAAAGAATTCCTTTCTCATCTATCTATCTATCTGTCTGTCTGTCTATCTAGTCAATCATGTATCAGTGTAGATGAATGGCCACTTATTTTATATTTTGGGTTATAATCCAATACTACTTTATTTTGCTGCTCAAATTGTTCCTGTTTTGGCCATGGAGAACAGATTCAGATTGGCTCCTGAAATTCTAAGAATTTCACTGTGCATTGGGAAGGGAAAATCAAGTATGAGTGGTCGTGTTTGGAAATAGGGGCAAATGGCAGACTGGGAATGAGATCTCAACTCTGGTCCCAGTCCAGAACCAACTGGTTTTGTGAGTTTGAGCCAATCACTTGGCCTCTTTGAGCCCAAAGACCTAAGGCACTATAGCTTAGTGGTTATGGGAAAGACTTGGAGGCAACCATCTCTGCTCATGGTCAGGCTCCCCTGCTTAGGTTCGTGGCTGTGTTAGCCGGAGAAAGTCAATCAACCTCTCTGTGCTTCAGTATCCTCCTGTGGAAAATGAGGATGAAACTAGTTACTCCATAGGGTCTATACAAGGATTCAATGAGTTACATGATATTATATCTCATCTGTTTAGGACTATGCCATTGCATGATATAGTAAAAAGAAGACAATAAAACCTGCCTTCCTTTACTTCTTGGGGTGCTGTGACATACGGAAAAGGGGAATCTACTCCCTCGGACTATTGTTGCTGTTGTAAAGAAGAATAATAAAACAAAACCACAATGTCCTATATCCAGAGTTCCTCTCTCTTCAGATCACCAATCTCTCTTTCCCTCCCCATTGTAGTCTTTTCACTTTATTTGGATTTCATCAGTTTTTCCACTAATGTCCTTTCTGTGTTCTAGGATCTCATCCAGTACACCACACTGCATTTAGTTGTTATGTCTCCTTAGGCTCTCTGGTCTGTGACAGTTTCTCCCAGTTTCCTTAATCTTAACAGTTTTGAAGACTACTGGTTAGATATTGCATAGAATGTTCCTCAGTTTGGGTCTGTCTGATGTTTGCTCATGATTTGGGCTGGAGATACAGATTTTGGAAGAAAGACCACAGAGGTGAAGCGCCCTTTTCATCACATTACATCACATCACATCAGGGAACACATGATGTCCACGTGACTTATCACTGGTGATATTAACCTTGATGTTTGGAAAAGTACTGTCTGCTAGGTTTCTCCACTATAAAGTTATTACTTTTCCCTTTTCATTCTCTAGGCATTAGGACAAGTCACTAAAACAGTCTACACTGGGGTGGGGTGGGCATCTAAATATATTATTTAGAACTCATCTGTGAGGAAGGCAGGTCCTTTCTCTCTCGTTTATTTATTTGATCATTTATTTATGCCACTATGGATACATGGCTATTTATTTTATTCTTTGGGTTATAATCTAGTATGATTTTATTTATTTTGTTGCTCAAATTGTTCTAGTTTTGACTATTGGGAGCATGTTCAAGTTGGCTCAGAAGCCTGAAATGAGTCTTTTTTTGTTTTACCTTATTTTTTTTCCAATATATGAAGTTTATTGTCAAATTGGTTTCCATACAACACCGAGTGCTCATCCCAAAAGGTGCCCTCCTCAATACCCATCACCCACCCTCCCCTCCCTCCCACCCCCCATCAACCCTCAGTTTGTTCTCAGTTTTTAAAAGTCTCTTATGCTTTGGCTCTCTTCTACTCTAACCTCTTTTTTTTTTTTTCCTTCCCCTCCCCCATGGGTTTCTGTTAAGTTTCTCAGGATCCACATAAGAGTGAAACCATATGATATCTGTCTTTCTCTGTATGGCTTATTTCACTTAGCATAACACTCTCCAGTTCCATCCATGTTGCTACAAAGGGCCATATTTCATTCTTTCTCATTGCCATGTAGTACTCCATTGTGTATATAAACCACAATTTCTTTATCCATTCATCAGTTGATGGACATTTCTGCTCTTTCCATAATTTGGCTATTGTTGAGAGTGCTGCTATAAACATTGGGGTACAAGTACCCCTATGCATCAGCACTCCTGTATCCCTTGGGTAAATTCCTAGCAGTGCTATTGCTGGGTCATAGGGTAGATCTATTTTTAATTTTTTGAGGAACCTCCACACTGTTTTCCAGAGCGGCTGCACCAATTTGCATTCCCACCAACAGTGCAAGAGGGTTCCCATTTCTCCACATCCTCGCCAGCATCTATAGTCTCCTGATTTGTTCATTTTGGCCACTCTGACTGGTGTGAGGTGATATCTGAGTGTGGTTTTGATTTGTATTTCCCTGATGAGGAGTGACGTTGAGCATCTTTTCATGTGCCTGTTGGCCATCCGGATGTCTTCTTTAGAGAAGTGTCTATTCATGTTTTCTGCCAATTTCTTCACTGGATTATTTGTTTTTCGGATGTGGAGTTTGGTGAGCTCTTTATAGATTTTGGATACTAGCCCTTTGTCCGATATGTCATTTGCAAATATCTTTTCCCATTCTGTTGGTTGCCTTTTAGTTTTGTTGGTTGTTTCCGTTGCTGTGCAGAAGCTTTTTATCTTCATAAGGTCCCAGTAGTTCATTTTTGCTTTTAATTCCCTTGCCTTTAGGGATGTGTCAAGTAAGAAATTGCTACGGCTGAGGTCAGAGAGGTCTTTTCCTGCTTTGTCCTCTAGGGTTTTGATGGTTTCCTGTCTCACATTCAGGTCCTTTATCCATTTTGAGTTTATTTTTGTGAATGGTGTGAGAAAGTGGTCTAGTTTCAATCTTCTGCATGTTGCTGTCCAGTTCTCCCAGGACCGTTTGTTAAAGAGACTGTCTTTTTTCCATTGGATATTCTTTCCTGCTTTGTCAAAGATTAGTTGGCCATACGTTTGTGGGTCTAATTCTGGGGTTTCTATTCTATTCCATTGGTCTATGTGTCTGTTTTTGTGCCAATACCATGCGGTCTTGATGCTCACAGCTTTGTAGTAGAGGCTAAAGTCTGGGATTGTGATGCCTCCTGCTTTGGTCTTCTTCTTCAAAATTACTCTGGCTATTCAGGGCCTTTTGTGGTTCCATATGAATTTTAGGATTCCTTGTTCTAGTTTTGAGAAGAATGCTGGTGCAATTTTGATCGGGATTGCATTGAATGTGTAGATAGCTTTGGGTAGTATAGACATTTTGACAATATTTATTCTTCCAATCCATGAGCACAGAATGTTTTTCCATTTCTTTGTATCTTCTTCAATTTCCTTCATAAGCTTTCTATAGTTTTCAGCATACATTTCTTTTACATCTTTGGTTACATTTATTCCTAGGTATTTTATGCTTCTTGGTGCAATTGTGAATGGGATCAGTTTCCTTATTTGTCTTTCTGTTGCTTCATTATTAGTGTATAAGAATGCAACTGATTTCTGTACATTGATTTTGTATCCTGCAACTTTGCTAAATTCATGTATCAGTTCTAGCAGACTTCTGATGGAGTCTATCGGATTTTCCATGTATAATATCATGTCATCTGCAAAAAGTGAAAGCTTGACTTCATCTTTGCCAATTTTGATGCCTTTGATTTCCTTTTGTTGTCTGATTGCTGATGCTAGCACTTCCAACACTATGTGAAACAACAGTGGTGAGAGTGGACATCCCTGTCGTGTTCCTGATCTCAGGGAAAAAGCTCTCAGTTTTTCCCCATTGAGGATGATGTTAGCTGTGGGCTTTTCATAAATGGCTTTTATGATCTTTAAGTATGTTCCTTCTATCCTGACTTTCTCGAGGGTTTTTATTAAGAAACGTTGCTGAATTTTGTCAAAGGCTTTTTCTGCATCAATTGACAGGATCATATGGTTCTTATCTTTTCTTTTATTAATGTGATGTATCACACTGATTGATTTGCGAATGTTGAACCAGCCCTGCATCCCAGGAATGAATCCCACTTGATAATGGTGGATAATTCTTTTTATATGCTGTTGAATTCGATTTGCTAGTATCTTCTTGAGAATTTTTGCATCCATATTCATCAGGGATGTTGGCCTGTAGTTCTCTTTTTTTATTGGGTCTCTGGTTTAGGAATCAAAGTAATACTGGCTTCATAGAATGAGTCTGGAAGTTTTCCTTCCCTTTCTATTTTTTTGAATAGCTTGAGAAGGACAGGTATTATCTCTGCTTTAAACGTCTGGTAGAACTCCCCTGGGAAGCCATCTGGTCCTGGACTCTTATTTGTTGGGAGATTTTTGATGACTGATTCAATTTCTTCGCTGGTTATGGGTCTGTTCAAGTTTTCTATTTCCTCCTGATTGAGTTTTGGAAGCATGTGGGTGTTTAGGAATTTGTCCATTTCTTCCAGGTTGTCCAGTTTGTTGGCATATAATTTTTCATAGTATTCCCTGATAATTGCTTGTATCTCTGAGGGGTTGGTTGTCATAATTCCATTTTCATTCATGATTTTATCTATTTGGGTCATATCCCTTTTCTTTTTGAGAAGGCTGGCTAGAGGTTTATCAATTTTGTTTATTTTTTCAAAAAACCAACTCTTGGTTCCATTGATCTGCTCTACAGATTTTTTAGATTCTATATTGTTTATTTCTGCTCGGATCTTTATTATTTCTCTTCTTCTGCTGGATTTAGGCTGTCTTTGCTGTTCTGCTTCTATTTCCTTTAGGTGTGCTGTTCGATTTTGTATTTGGGATTTTTCTTGTTTCTTGAGATAGGCCTGGATTGCAATGTATTTTCCTCTCAGGACTGCCTTCACTGCATCCCAAAGCGTTTGGATTGTTGTATTTTCATTTTCATTTGTTTCCATATATTGTTTAATTTCTTCTCTAATTGCCTGGTTGACCCATTCATTCTTTAGTAGGGTGTTCTTTAACCTCCATGCTTTTGGAGGTTTTCCAGACTTTTTCCTGTGGTTGATTTCAAGCTTCATAGCATTGTGGTCTGAAAGTATGCATGGTATGATTTCAATTCTTGTATAGTTATGAAGGACTGTTTTGTGACCCAGTATGTGATCTCTCTTGGAGAATGTTCCATGTGCACTCGAGAAAAAAGTATATTCTGTTGCTTTGGGATGCAGAGTTCTAAATATATCTGTCAAGTCCATCTGATCCAATGTATCATTCAGGGTCCTTGTTTCTTTATTGACCGTGTGTCTAGATGATCTATCCATTTCTGTAAGTGGAGTGTTAAAGTCCCCTGCAATTACCACATTCTTATCAATAAGGTTGCTTATGTTTGTGAGTAATTGTTTTATATATTTGGGGGCTCCTATATTCAGCACATAGACATTTATAATTGTTAGCTCTTCCTGATGGATAGACCCTGTGATTATTATATAATGCCCTTCTTCATCTCTTGTTACAGCCTTTAATTTAAAGTCTAGTTTGTCTGATATAAGTATGGCTACTCCAGCTTTCTTTTGACTTCCAGTGGCATGATAAATAGTTCTCCATCCGAACCTCACTCTCAATCTGAAGGTGTCCTCAGGTCTAAAATGAGTCTCTTGAAGACAGCAAATAGATGGGTCTTGTTTTTTATCCATTCTGATACCCTATGTCTTTTGGTTGGCACATTTAGTCCATTTACATTCAGTGTTATTATAGAAAGATATGGGTTTAGAGTCATTGTGATGTCCGTAGGTTTCATGCTTGTAGCGATGTCTCTGGTACTTTGTCTCACAGGATCCCCCTTAGGATCTCTTGTAGGGCTGGTTTAGTGGTGACGAATTCCTTCAGTTTTTGTTTGTTTGGGAAGACCTTTTTCTCTCCTATTCTAAATGACAGACTTGCTGGATAAAGGATTCTCGGCTGCATATTTTTTCTGTTCATCACATTGAAGATCTCCTGCCATTCCTTTCTGGCCTGCCAAGTTTCAGTAGAGAGATCAGTCACGAGTCTTATAGGTCTCCCTTTATATGTGAGAGCACGTTTATCCCTTGCTGCTTTCAGAATTTTCTCTTTATCCTTGTATTTTGCCAGTTTCACTATGATATGTTGTGCAGAAGATCGATTCAAGTTACGTCTGAAGGGAGTTCTCTGTGCCTCTTGGATTTCAATGCCTTTTTCCTTCCCCAGTTCAGGGAAGTTCTCAGCTATTATTTCTTCAAGTACACCTTCAGCACCTTTCCCTCTCTCTTCCTCCTCTGGAATACCAATTATGCGTATATTATTTCTCTTTAGTGCATCACTTAGTTCTCTAATTTTCCCCTCATACTCCTGGATTTTTTTATCTCTCTTTTTCTCAGCTTCTTCTTTTTCCATAATTTTATCTTCTCGTTCACCTATTCTCTCCTCTGCCTCTCCAATCCGAGCCATAGTTGTCTCCATTTTATTTTACAGTTCGTTGATAGCATTTTTTAGCTCCTCCTGGCTGTTCCTTAGTCCCTTGATCTCTGTAGCAAGAGATTCTCTGCTGTTCTTTATACTGTTTTCAAGCCCAGTAATTAATTTTATGACTATTATTCTAAATTCACTTTCTGTTATATTGTTTAAATCATTTTTGATCAGTTCGTTAGCTGTTGTTATTTCCTGGACGTTTTTCTGAGGGGAATTCTTCCATTTTGTCATTTTGGATAGTCCCTGGAGTGGTGCGGGACTGCGGGGCACTTCCCCTGTGCTCTCTTGAATAAATTGCTTTGGTGGGCGGGGCCACAGTCAGACCGGATGTCTGCCCTCAGCCCACCGCTGGGGCCACAGTCAGACCGGAGTGTGCCTTCTCTTCCCCTCTCCTAGGGGCGGGATTCACTGTGGGGTGGCGTGGCCCGTCTGGGCTACTTGCACACTGCCAGGCTTGTGGTGCTGGGGATCTGGCATATTAGCTGGGGTGGGTTGGCAAGGTGCACGGGGGCAGGAGGGGCAGGCTTAGCTCGCTTCTCCTTAGGTGATCCACTTCAGGAGGGGCCCTGTGGCAGCGGGAGGGAGTCAGACCCGCTGCCGGAGGGGTGGCTCCGCAGAAGCACAGCGTTGGGTGTTTGCGTGGAGCGAGCAAGTTCCCTGGCAGGAACCGGTTCCCTTTGGGATTTTGGCTGGGGGATGGGTGAGGGAGATGGTGCTGGCGAGCACCTTTGTTCCCCGCCAAGCTGCGCTCTGTCGTCCAGGGCTCAACAACTCTCCCTCCCGTTGTCCTCCAGCCCTCCCTTTCTCCGAGCAGAACTGTTAGCTTATAACCTTCCAGATGTCAAGTCCCGCTCACTGTGGGAACACACTCCGTCCGGCCCCTCCGCTTTTGCCAGCCAGACTCAGGGGCTCTGCTTGGCCGGCGGGCCGCCCCTCCGCCCCGGCTCCCTCCTGCCAGTCCGTGGAGCACGCACCGCCTCGCCGCCCTTCCTACCCTCTTCCGTGGGCCTCTCGTCTGCACTTGGCTCTGGAGACTCCGTTCTGCTAGTCTTCTGGCAGTTCTCTGGGTTCTTTAGGCAGGTGTAGGTGGAATCTAAGTGATCAGCAGGACGCGTGGTGAGCCCAGTGTCCTCCTACGCTGCCATCTTCCCAGGATCCCCTGAAATGAGTCTTAAGGGACTAAAGTCAAGGTATGGTCAGGGCTGGACCCTTCGGAAGGCTCCAGGAAAGAATCTATTCCTTGCCTCTTACAGCTTCTGGAGGCCTGCCCTCACCCCTTGGCTCCTGGCTGTATCATCCCATCTCTGCTTCCCTCTTCAATAGCCTTTCTTCCTACAACTACTTTGAACCTCGTGCCTCCCTCTTATAAGGACTCTTGTGGTTACGCCGAGTCCACTTATATAATCCAGGATAATCCCCCTACTCAAGAGCCTTAATTATACCTGCAAAATCCCTTGTCAAGGTAAGGTAACATATTCACAGTTTCCAGGGATTAGGATGTGGACACCTTTGGGGGCCATTATTCAGCCTACCACACTCATTGTTTTTCTTCTTCTTTCAGGGCTTGATTTGTCAAATTAACAGTGTAGGAAGAGAACACTGAAAACGAAGGGAGTGAAAACTTCCAGATATTCATTTCATGACAAAATGAACACAATTAATAATTATTTTACCTAATAATTAGTTTGCTATCTCCCCAAAAAGGTCTCAGAAAAGTATTTTTATGTTGGAGGTTGCTCACTAAATTTGGCATTCTCTGCTTTTTGGCCGTAGAGTTCCTTTTGGCAGAATGAACTCTCACCTTCTTAGGGAATTTTCTTTTGAGTTAATAAACTCTCTCTTTTTGTCTTCCTGATGTTTTTTCTTCTGTTCCATCCAAGAACCGCATGCCTTTCCTGTGATATTCTCTGACTCTCTCCTCTGGCTCTCGTTCAATCTTCTCATTTTTCTTGCTGCCAAGCTCTCAAAAACAGAGTTGCATACACCAGCTGTCTCAGTTATTACTCTTTAATATTTTACTAGAACTCATAAATTAATTATTATAATACATGTAATATTACATAACTATTTATTATTTGTTAATAAATTAATATGATTTAAACGTTTCTAATCACTACCTAAAATCTTATTCTCCTCTGTTGTGGCAAAGATTCACACTTGAAAGTAATCAATGACATCTTCAACCACCGAATGCAATAGCCAGTTCTTTGTTCTCTCTAGACAGTTGTTACTGGAACAATGCCACTGGAAGCACAGGCAGAAGTGACAGGGCCTTGAGTGCTTCCTCTCACCCCTCTGTGAGTCTCCAACTCCTGCCCTGAGGATAATGTGCCCACAAACCTACCACCCCTCTAGCCTGAGCCAGAGAGTGAGGCCTGTATTACAGAACTTTCCCAGGCACCCCACAGATCTGCAGCCTAAAACAATGCCACCCTGGCCAGCTGTAGACCCGTGGGTGTGAACTTGGAAATGGCTCCATGAAGGGAACTACCAATTCCCAGCATCTGCGTCTCTTTACCCAAGAAGAGCTCTCCCACAGGCCAAACATCCTGAGAAGTTCACATCCTTGAGAGTAACCCTCAGCCAATGACTGACAGGGACTGCTATATAATATTCCTCTCCCTACCCCCTCAGACAGGATAACTCTACGACCCACATTCTACACTAGCTGCCAGAGTTTACAAGGGAACTGAGCTCCAGCTTCCCAAAGGGGTAACTTGCTTTCTAATATACTCTTTACTGACTGTCTTCCCTTCTCTGCTTCACTTCCCTACTCCTTTTCTTGTCTGACAATATGCTTCTGGGGACCCATGCTAAGACAATAAGTGAATTTGATCCATCCTGTTGATACTCCACCCAAGAAGGCTACCTACTCAGTGAGACAACCTCAGGAACAAGAAGCTCTGGGAGCCGAGGAGAGGTTGGAAGGGACCAAAGCCAAACTTCTCAGCATCTTTGGGATCTTGCCCAGCTGCAGAGAGACCCCCTTAAGTCCTGCATCCCTAAGATCTTGTAGGCAGAGAGCCAGTATTTGGCTGCTTTGGAGGTTTGCCACAGGGGTATCAATGATCAGTGTTAGCCAGTGAAATTATGACAACAGCCACTTTAAGTCAAGAGACACTTGTCTCCTTTCTTATCTTTCCTGCCTGCCCTTCCTATAGAGTTAGTTCTGGAAATGGAGCGGGTAAAACCATATCTCAAAGCTGACTAAGCTCCTCCCCCATGAGTTGCAGTCACGGTCCCAGCGTAAACTTACATTGTGAGCAATGGAGGAAGTGAGTTATAAATCAAGTCTGAGATTGAAGTTTTAACCTAGGCTGCTCTTGAATAAGTGAAAGCCACCAGGATGTAGTGGGATCTTCCAAGAGATGCATTAAGTGATTCACGATCTGCCATGAAAGGGAGATATGACAGCACATGGCTTATAGTGATTGAAGGAAAAATAAACCCAATCGTGTTTATACCCTTTTCTCAATAAACTGGTTATGAGAATGATTTCAGAGATGAATAAAACTCAAGTGCCCATGTTAGAATGGTTGTAACCTCAAGAAAAAAAAAATGTCTGGCAGAAACTTATCTACTAATAGTGAAACATAAATCCAGCTCGTGTCTCCCCATACACCATCCCAGACTGAAAGTCAAAATGTCTGTCTGTGAGGATGTTCACCATTACACTGGAAGTTCCTCTAATGAAAGTTCTGTGCCGAGAAAACCATTTGTGGTGTCGAGAAATTTACTACAAAATCCTCAACATTTTATTGTCAAATTATTTCAACTCTTGAAGGTCAAGAATAAAATCCTCTTGGAAAAACAAGATGAGAGAGTGTCTGTAGAGCTGTTCAGAGTTCTTAACCCCATGTAAGAACATTAAGCCAAGAAAGCTTAGAATTATAGGGTTTAGTCGATTTAACCTTCTCACTATTCCTGGAAGGACAGAGGTATAAATGGAGGAATTGAAGGATGGGGATTTATCATATTCTATAAAGTGGTGAGTTCACAAAGGTCTTTTCACAAAATAAGGCTTTTTCCTTCCAAAATGAAAAGAACAAAAAAGAGAGAATATTCTTCTAAGAGGGCACAGCTATATTGATGCACAACATAAAATGTTACAGCTGGGAAAGACCTTAAAGTGATACAGTCTAAATTTTATAAATCTAGAAGCACAGCCTCTTGACGCCACGGCTATCACTTTTATTAACCACCACACGGTCACTTCAAGGAAAACAGACTCTTAGAGTTGTAGCCTAATGATCATGTAACTGGAAACCCCCTGCCTTCAGGCCACTAGGAAAAATAAGGACAATGTGATGTAAATGAACCTGCTTCTTTTGCACAGCCAGAGTCCATGGACATTGTGTTTTCTAAAGATAAGAAATTTTACATTGCATTATAGATCACACTCTGTAACAATCTTTCCACTATCCAGAGGAAGAAGAAGGTATGGATTTTTTTTTTTTTAATGCCTCATCGTTCCACCTCCTGGATATTGTCCAGGTGGGGAGAGGTACTTTGCAGAATCCTTGAAAAAAGGTAATGGAAACTTTTAGACGGGAGTCTGTCTCAATTATGAAATCTGTGTTTGTGCTCATGTACCATTCCTTTTTTGTTTCACTGAAGTGATAACAGCAAGTTGTCCTAAAATTAAGATGAATACTGTACTTGCCTCCAGATCAAATGACTGAAAAGCTAACAAGTATTTTAAAATTAGACAAGGCTCAGAGAAAAAAAGAATCTGTGTTTAGCTGCAGAGCCATATTTTGGGAGAGAGAACAAGAAGAAATATTCAAAATGGAAAAATTGGCAAGAGGCAAAAAGAAAAGAAGTGGGATAAAACGAGGGATCCCACAGAAAAATGCCCCGTTCCTTATTTTAAAATTCAGGCCCTACAAGCAGCTCTTGGCTCTGAGATAAGAGCATATTCCTTGCTTTTATGATACTTACTGTAGAGCATGAAACTCAATGAATGATTTTCTCTTTCTTCCAGCCCCAGTGTCTTGTAAGCATGCACAGAGGCTCATGTGTGATGGAACTGACTAATAAATATGATAAACCATTTCCCCCATGTGTTCAAAATTAGGCACATTGGTTACCCAAATCTCTAAAGGTATTTTTGACAGGCAAAACTGTTTCCTAGTAAAACTAGTCATTATTCTGTGGCCTCTTTTTATGGACATAGAAAATGCATCAGGCCCCGTGGAAACAGCAGTGTGAGACACAGCCTTGCAACTGCTTCCCAAAGCAACCTGATTTTGCAGGAACGTCAAGTTTGTGAGAGCTATCTTTAGAAGCACTGAAAAGCTAAAGGGTATTTTACATTCAGACATGGCTCAAAAAAAAAAAAAAAAAAAAAAAAAAAGAAGAAGAAGAAGAAGTGAGTATCATTATGGTATTCTAAATTCCCATTTATCTTAGAGGACTCGAAACAAGAATTTGCTAAATAATGACATAGCTTTCGAACAGAGAAATTATTTCCCACTTGCTAAAAAGAGTAACTGGAAATTGTGCAAGCGACATGGGAAATAAGGACATTACGAATAAGGAATGTTCACACCACTATCACAAACAAGCTCAGTATGGAAAAACTTCAAAAAAAGAGACATAATACATACACTATGAAGAGGAAATCAGCAAAAGTGAAAAATAAGAAACCCTAGAACAAACTTTGGCACAATTTCTCCCTATTTGAGTATCCCAGAACTGAATGAGATATTTGAGGGAGAGGAGCTCGCCCTCAGAGAAAATGTAAATTTGTCATCACTGTTACTTGCAGATGATATTTTAATGTCTGTTCCCATATCTTCCATTCTCACTGTTGCCAAATTGGCCTGGATGCCACATTAGTGCTCACAGAGTATATGAGCCATTGTGACAAACCTGAAGGGAATGATGAATAGTTGATGACCCTTTGCATTTGTAGGTGGCACAAATTATATTATTTTCAGGCAGACAGAGAAACATTGTGAAATACATTGTATTTGTCAAAAACCTTTCCGTTGAAAGGCATAGAAACTCAACTCAAAATAAGCAGAAAAAAAACCCAGGGGGCTACAGTAGCTGAAGGTATAGAGAAATTAAGTAATTAATCAGATTCAGGGCTTCAGGAGATGTTATCTACATCCTGTCTCTTAATGTTTTGAAAGTTCTCCCCATGGTCAAGATGCCACCAGTAAGTCAACTCATGTCCTGCTACCTTAGTAACACCAGGGATGGGAAGTGGTGTTTTTTTTTTTTTTTTTAAACATCAAAGGAAAATAATGATTAACCTGACCTGGGGCAATATGCTCCTTCCTGAGCTAGTCACTCAGCCAGGGAGATGAGGGCCTCTGGTTGACCAGAGCTTCCAATTAGATATTTAATCCCACACTCTTAAATGTGAGCAGACACCAAGAATTCCAGGTATCTGAGGAAAACATCTAAAATACAATATTGAGACCGAAAGGAACACATCAGAGGAAAAGCAATTTAGAGGTTACAGTGGCTAGGTAGGGAAAGGGCAATTAAAAAACCCCAAACCTGAAAAGTCTATCATTAATCTTACCAGAGAAGACAGTGTAAGGAGGAAGCAAGAACAAGATATTGTTAAAAAGGAACATTCAGAAGATGACTACGCCTCTTAAAATTTTTTTAATGGTAGCACAAATGAAAGCCTCAATAGCCGGGTTCGGAGATATATTTCAAAAACTCTTCCAGGAAGTAACTTAAAAAAATAAAGAGAGAGAAAAAGAAGAGAGAAAGGAAAATTAAAGAACCAGGCCAGCATGTCCAAAATCCAAATAAGAGCTGCTCCAGAAGAGAGAAAAGGAAAAAATAGGCAAAAATCATCAATAAAATAATTCAAAAAAATGTTCAGAATCAAAAGACATATTTCCAAATTTAAAAAACTCACAAAGCAAATAGGGCAATAGATAAAAATAAACACATACTAGGACCCATCATCAAGAAATTTAGGATCCTGAATATAAAAAGATTCTACATACAAGTTGAGAGAGAGAGAGAGAGAGAGAGAATATATATGAATAGAGAGATAGCAGATTTCTAGAAGAAAAATGAACACTGCAAAAACGGTTGATGTGACCAGACCTCTTGAGAGGAGATTCAGACACTTGCCAGAAAATATGGTGTTTAATTCATGTTTAATGTTAAGTATGTAGAAAGCTTAGCATTCCTACACAAACAGGCGATTATGAATCACAGGAGAATCAAAAATGTTTGAAAGGAAAAGTAATAAAATTTGACTACAAAGCTCACCCATGTATACTATTTAGATAGCCACAACCAGGTAAATAACAGTATTGGTCTAACTGGAATTAAGATATAAGAACACTGCGAAAAAGAGAGAATGTGAAACACTCATTTTCCACAGCAGGAAGTCAATTCATTATGCCAGAGCCGAAAAATCAAGAAGCAGAAATTATTAATGAAACGTGTTATTTAGGGAAATAGAATAGTGAAATAAAAATAAATCAGCCAGGAGAGGAGAAAGTGATCTTCTCTGGAAAGGGGCAAATGGCAGGGCACACATGTGGTTTTTATACAAGTCTGTAAAAACACGTGCATCTTATGCACATTATAACTTTGCACAGAGAGATAGAACTTTGATAAATGCAGAAGGTAAAGAAAATCTTGTGCTCTACCTAGTTCATTCTCTACTCTTGGAAACGCTAAGCTCTAACTCTCCTGGCAATTGACGGCTTTCGTGTGTTTTTCTTTTGAGAAATAGATTTAGTAAGAGTGGCGTAAATAAAAAGGAGACTGAATAAAGTGTGATGACAGTAAAAGAAATCGTTGGATGCCACAGCCCACTTATATCCTGGAGACTATTATACTTTTCTCTTGGGCGCAATCAATAAAATTCCCTCACGACAATTATTCAGTGACTTTTATACCTTTACGATAATGGAAAATTAGAACAGGGCCGTCTAAAATTGATAGGTCCTCAACCAGTAGCAAAATCCCTTTTCCTCCAACCAAATTCTCTCTCTCAGAATGAACTCATTTTTATCAGTATTAGCAAAAACTGTGAAATCACAAATAAACTACTCATGTTACCATACAAATAGAAACAACACAGCTTTCTAGTCAGCTCTATGTTAGTTACGGCCCCCGGTTGCTCACAGTTTGGTATTAGCTGAGGAGACAAAAATGCGAACAGATAAAATATGAACAGGCAATTACAAGGGAACATGGCCAGAGTCCAAATCGGGCTTTGGGAACAAAATAGAGGGTATGTCTGACTTCCTGAGGACGAGAGGGGGACATTCAGGCAGAGAACCCCCTTCTGAAAGGCCAGGAATCTAGAGGCGCCAAAGCATGAGCTGCTGGTAGCTTCCAACTCAGTAGACAGATGGACACAGGGGATCCACCACAAAGTAAATGCCGGGCCAAGAAGAGGCCATTAGACAAGGAGAGGGCACCTTCAGAGGAGTAGGGTGGTCCTGGGAGGTGAAAACTGAACAATAACAGTCGAGACATACTCTTGGGAATTAAGGTCAGAAGGTCAGAATATTCGGGCGGAGAGTGGGTCTGGGAGAAACATCTGGAGACATTGGGAGCTGTTCAGGATTCCAAGGTTTCTCTACAGGCCACCCACTAGGATCAGGTCTGAGCTATAAGCAGAACCAGTAAGTAGGTCATCTGCTGCCTCATGCTTGGCCTAGATCTCCTCATTAGAGCCCTTTTACCTCTTTTAAATGTACAGTTCAGTAGCGTGAATCATCTTTGCTGTTGTGTAACGGATCTCTAGAACCTTTTCATCTTACAAAACTGAAACTCTGCCCCCATCTTGTTCTCTTCTGAGATTCTCCGTCCATTTGGGGAGACCCACCAGATATTTAAGGGACCACCACCTTCCACTCGACTCCTCCCACTTGGAGGAGTTCAGCACCCCAAGCCTGGCACTGTGGAGCTCCAAGTGTTGGAATTTTCCAAAATCGGTTAGAGTAGCAGGGTGGAATTCTCAAGTTTACTCCTTTTTCTCTAAGCACTTCAGCAGAGATTTGCGAGGGGCTGCATGAATCAGCATCTGGTTTGAAAGAAGATCAATATAGCTTAGTGTGCCCAATAAAATAAAAACAGAGAGCCAATTTAATTATTATGCTTCTGTTGAGCTTTCTATCCCCAAAGCTAATTATTTTTCGGTAAGGATCTCCACCTTGATTATAGCCCACATTATACAAAATTTAGAATTCAATAATGCTGCATCCAGCTTCGGGGAGTCAGGCTCAGCGAACATATTTTTATTAGCTAAAAGTTCTGGCAAACGCAGAAGCCCTGACAAAAGCAAAAAGGTCGGTGGGGGGAGGGCAGACAGACAGACCGACTAGACTTTGGGGTAGAGAGTCTTCTAAAAATTTCTTTCAATCTGAACAGATTTCCCCACAAATTAAAATTAATTGTGTTCATGACAGCACAAATCAGCTTTACTTCAGTCTGTTTCAGATATTGTGGCTTCATCTCTGACAAATGGATTTTAACTACTGGAGATGCTGAGTGAATCCAGCATCTCACTGTAATTCCAGTTAGCTCTCGTTTTGTTCGTCATCTCTGACGCCATCTTTCCAGATTCTTCCTATGGGTCCTTAAGCAAGTAAGGGAAGGAGGGGCGATTACAGGAGGTGACAGTACCCTCTAGCATTTCCTCAAAAGTCTGATGTTAGAGGTGCTAGGGGAAATCTGTCAGGTTTTAGGAAAAGCCTGGAAAGCAGACTTTGAGATGGGGGTTAGCATGTAAGAAATTATTGGGAGCTTCTCTTGGAAATACCACTTATGAGGGAAAGGAAGGAAGCAGGCTTGAGCAGAAGGAGAAAATGGGACTCAGTTACAAGGGAATCTCTTAGGGGATTCAACTTGTCCCAGTTTGCCTGAGACTGTTCCACTTTTAGCATTTAAAGTCTCATATCCTGGGAAACCCCTCAGTCCCAGGCAAATCAGGATGGTTGGTCACCCTAGGCCCTCTGGAGCTGGGATGGCCCAGCTGAGATATCCTGAATTATAACCACGTGGCTGGGCCTTTATGCCCCTGCATCAATATTCACTGTATAGGAGATATCCTCCTAACCCCCAAGGAAGCATAACCATGGATGAGGTGCCTCTCTTCAGCCTAGGGCAGTGTTTGGAAAGGGACTCAGCAGTGAGCTGTCAGTCACCTACTTTTTCAGCAGGAGCACTTCCTTCCTAAAGGGGGCAGTATTGGAAGGTGCCTAATTTTGCAAGAAGTTACACTCTGGGCTCTCAGAAAGTCCACGAATATTGATGCATCTAAATGTGGGTCCAATTGGTCCCTTACAAGAGCGAAACCAGAGGCCCAACCTTAAATGCCACCCCCAACAGTTCCTGCTACTAAATTCTTGGTACTTAGGGAAATTGTGGCCAACCGTCTGTCTATTTGAGGAGCTGTTCCATCCCTTTGATATGGATACGTCATTGTTCAGGTGATATGAATTTTGGTGGCTCTGACCCATATTCTGCTTTCAGTTCATCCACTTTGGAGAGGGCCTTTGGCCAAGTCTCGGGTACACAATGAGCTTTGGGAGGATAATGCCTTGTCCTACCTGCTGAGGCAAATATAATGCTCTATACTTCAGAAGCATGTGCTCAGGAGTCGGCTAGCCGGGGTTCCCATCCATCCCTAACCTCGTGGGCAAGTTGTTAATGTCCCTAGTGGGAGGGAGGGGAAGGTGGGTGACGGACATTGAGGAGGGCACCTGTTGGGATGAGCACTGGGTGTCGTATGGAAACCGATTTGACAATAAATTTCATATTAAAATTTTTTTTAAGTTGTTAATGTCTCTAAATTTCAGCTGCCTCATCTACAGATGCTCACTTTTTAAAGTTCTTGTTAAGATTAAGTGAAATTTAGACAGACATATAGCTATATGTTGAAAGGTACTATGTCTTTATGGTTAAGAACTCACATTTTCTTGGTTTCATATTTTTGGCTTCACTATTCACTATCTATCTGTCATATGTGTCTGGGTAAGTTATCAGTTTCTATATCATTCAGGATATAGAATGTATATGTAAAATATACTGTAAAATGAGCTGGAGTGAGGATCAAATGAAACAATCTATCTAAATGACTGTAGCTAGAGTTTAAGACCCAGATAAGCACTCAGCGTATGTTAACTCATTATTATTCAAAGTCCTAGCACAGTGTTTGGCATATAGTAAGTGTTCATCAAATTCTTCTAAAGATGGCTATAAATCCCTGCAATTAGTAATGAAACAATAATAGAAGACCTCCTCCTTCCTTTTTTTTTTAATTCCAAGTTAGTTAACATACACAGTGTAATACTAGTTTCAGGTGGAGAATTCAGTGATTCATCACTTACATACAACACCCAGTGCTCATAATAAGCGCCCTCCTCAATGCTCATCGCCCATTTAGCCCATCGTCTCACCCAACTCCCCTCCAGCAACCCTCAGTTGGTTCTCTGTATTTAAGAGTCTCTTATGGTTTGCCTCCCTCTCTGTTTTTTATCTTATTCTTCCTTCCCTTCCCCTATGTTCATTAGTTGTGTTTCTTAAATTCTACATATGAGTGAAATCCTATGATACTGTCTTTCTCTGACTTATTTCACTTAGCATAATACACTCTAGATCCATCCATGTTGTTGCAAATGGCAAGATTTCATTCTTTTTGATTGCCAAATAATATTCCATTATGTATGTACGTATGTATGTATGTATGTGTGTGTGTGTGTGTGTGTGTGTATGTATATATATATATATATATATATATATATATCTCACATCTTCTTTATCCATTCATCTGTTGATGGACATTTGGGCTCTTTCTCTAATTTGGCTATTGCCGATACTGCTGCTATAAACATTGGGGTGCATGTTTCCCTTTGAATCAGCATTTTTGTATCCTTTGGATAAATACCTAGTAGTGCAATTGCTGGGTCATAGGTAGTTCTATTTTCAATTTTTTTGAGGAACCTCCATACTGTTCTCCAGAGTGGCTGCACCAGTTTGCATTCCCACCAGCAGTGCAAAAGGGTTCCTCTTTCTCCACATACTTGACAACATCCGTTGTTTCCTGTGTTGTTCATTTTAGCCACTCTGACAGCTGTGAGGTGGTATCTCATGGTGGTTTTGACCTGTATTTCCCTGATGATGAGTGATGTTGAGCATCTTTTCAAATGTCTGTTAGCCCTCTGGATGTTTTCTTTGGAAAAGTGTCTATTCATGTCTTCTGCCCATTTCTTCACTGAATTTTTTTTTTGGGGGGGGGTGTTGAGATTGGTAAGTTCTTTATAGATTTTTGATACTAACCTTTTATCTGATATCATTTGTAAATATCTCCTCCCAATCTGTAGGCTGCCTTTTAGTTTCGTTGGTTATTTCCTTAGCTGTGCAGAAGCTTTTTATCTTGATTAAGGCCCAATAGTTCATTCTTGCTTTTGTTTCCCTTGTCTCTGGAGATATGCTTAGTAAGAAGTTGTTATGGCTGAGGTCAAAGAGGTTACTGCCTCTTTTCTCCTCTAGGATTTTGATGGGTTTCCTGTCTTACATTTATGTCTTTCACCCACTTTGAATTTATTTCTGTGTATGGTGTAAGAAAGTGACCCAGTTTTATTCTTCTGCATGTTGCTGTCCGGTTTCCCCAATATCATTTGCTGAAGAGACTGTCTTTTCCATTGGATACCCTTTCCTGCTTTGCCGAAGATAGTTGGCCATATATTTGTGGGTCCATTTCTGGGTTCTCTATTCTGTTCCATTGATCTGAGTGTCTGTTCTTGTGCCAGTACCATACTGTCTTGATGATTACAGCTTTATAATACAGCCTGAAGTCTGGAATTGTGATGCCTCCAGCTTTGGTTTTGTTTTTAATGTTACATTGGCTATTTGAAGTCTTTTATGATTCCATACAAACTTTAGAATTGTTTGTTCTAGTTCTGTGAAGAATGCTGGCTTTATTTTAATAGGGATCACATTAAATGTCTAGATTTCTTTGGGGAGCAAAGACATCTTAACAATATTTGTTCTTCCAATCCATGAACGTGGAATGTTTTTCCACTTCTTTGTGTCTTCTTCAATTTATTTCATGAGCTTTCTATAGTTTTCAGCATACAGATCTTTTACCTCTTTGGTTAGGTTTACTCCTAGGTATTTTATGGTTTTTTGGTGCAATAATAAATGGGATCGATTCCTTGATTTCTCTTTCTGTTGCTTCATTATTGGTGTATAGAGATGCAGCTGATTTCTGTATGTTGACTTTATTCATGTATTAGTTCTAGCATTTTTTTTGGTGGAGTCTTTCAGGTTTTCCACATAGAGGATCATGTCGTCTGCAAACAGTGAACATTCGACTTCTTCCTTGCCAGTTTATATGCCTTTTATTTCTTTTTGTTGTCTGATTGCTGAGGCGAGGATTTCCAGTAATATGTTGAACAACAGTGGTAAGAGTAGATATCCCTGTTGTGTTCCTGACCTTAGGGTGGAAAATATCTCCTCCTTCTGATGATGCTTCTCTTTTCCTTTTTGAATAGGTGATTTTGGGTAATGAAACTCAGAGGTTCATGTGTCTTCTTGAGAGGTGACTTTGGGACAGAAGAACTGAGAGACCCTTAAGTGGTGCTTGGGGAAGAACAATAGGGGCTGTGGCTGCTTGGAACTGGCTATGCCCTGGCCCAGTGGTTCTTAAATAATGGCTTGAGACCAACACTATCATCAAGTGGGAACTTATTAGAAATGCAAATTCTTGGGTTTCACCCCAGACTTACTGAATCTGAAACTCTTAGAAATGCAAATTCTTGGGTTTCACCCCAGACCTACTGAATCTGAAACTCTGGGGCTGAGACACAGTGATCCGTGTTTCAGTAAGTCCTTCAGGTGATTCTCCTGCGCGCTCAAGTTTGAGAACTGATTGATATCCTAAATTTCGGAAAAGAGATCAAAGCGGTCTTAAATTTCTCATGTGAAATGGGGAATAGTGCTTCCGGAGACAAGTGACTTCCAGCAGATTCCTTCAAGGATGTCAACAAATGGACATCAACCCTTAAAGCTGACCTTCCTTGAGGCAAGCCGTGAGAGAGGACCAACGCCACCTCTCTGTAAGCCACATCATAATGTGTAGATGCAATTCAGTGACTCTGTGTGCTTCGCCCATAGTAGGTGTTCAGGAAATAGTTACTGAGCTGAGGAGAAAGGAAGGCTATGCAGAGGACAAAAGTCCTCAATACATTCCATTGCTTATGTCACCACAGTGTCTTTACACACAAATCCTAGAACAAGGAACTTCTCATGTGTGCGCCTTGTACTGAACACCTATGTGCCTGACTTGGTGTAGCTGTCGGGTTAAACAGGCAGCTGATTGCTTCCAGGGTAGGGCTACAGCCATCTGTCACCTAAACTACCCATTGTAGCCAGTACCCTATTCCCATACTCAAATTTCTAAAATATGAGAGATTTATGGAATCAGGAGAAAATCCACTGACAAATCTCCCTCCATCTAAAGGTTTTGATGTTCAATATAGTTCATTGCTATCAATCACGTATACCTTGGAATTGTGCACGTGTGGCCATATACGTGAAATAATCATACACATGAAAACTGAGATTGTTGAGAAAAAGCCGAAACACTTATTTCTGTATTTTAGTTTTAAGACAGGAAAGCATATGGGAGTCCTGTTGGGTACAAATGGCTCTATATTTTCTAAATCTCTAAAACAAAATGTGTAAGTTAGAATCTTCTGCTCTAAATTCCATATGGCTTTAATTAATTCACAAAGTGAGTAAATGTACTTTCCATTTAATGGAAAAGGCTTTTGGCTGTAGGGCCACTTACTTTGCACTGGTTAATGGAGCATTACGAGAAAGACAGAGAAATATTAATCATATTTGCAAACATGGCTAGGTTTGTTGTTAGGCAATTAACTATTTATAGCACTACTTATAAAAATGATAGAAAATATTCAAAGAGAATAGTCCTACAATGAGTGCTATCATATAAAAATTAATAAACCAAAATGCAATATTCTCTAAAACTAAACAAACAGAAAACATATCTCCAGCCACTAAATAATGCCATGTTTCCATGTAAAGAATCTCATCATTTCAAACAGGAGACTTTACCAGTTGCCACGCCTTTTCTATGTAAAATGAACTGAAAGGGTAGAAATATTACAATTAACTGGCCACAAGATGTATTTTAAAGTGTTGTTCATTCTTTGAAAAGAAAGAGAAACAAAATTCCCCAACAACAAAGGCATCGTGAGTTGCTCAAAGGCAGCTACGTTAAAAAGTACCGCCTTTTACTGTCAAAAAGACTTTGTCTTTTGTATTACTATTGATTTCTACCCATATCGGGTCATTCCATCCCTCGATTTATAAGGATTGGCTTTCAGGCTGAACACATGAGATAATGATGGATGCTGCCTCATTTAGAGCAGATGGGAACATCCTGGCAGAGTCGAAACTGTATTTGGCATAGAGATAAAGTTCTCGAGGGATGAGATGTAATAGTTTGCTAGGGCTGCCATACCAAAACACCACCGACTGGGTGGCTTAAACAACCAAAACGTATTCCCTCACAGTTCTGGAGCCTAGAAGCCCAAGATCAAGATGCCAGAAGGTTTGGTTTTTATTTTTCTGAGGCCTCTCCCCTTGGCTTGCAGATAGCCACCTTCTCATTGTGTCCTCACATGGTTGTCCTTCTGTCCTTCTGTCTGTGTGGTTCGTATCCTCATCTCCTCTTCTCATAAGGACACCAGCCGTATTGTATTGTGGCCACCCTAATGACTCTGTTTGAACTTCATTACCTCCTTAAAGGCCCTATTTCCAAATACAGACACATTCTGAAGTACTAAGGGCTAAGTACTAAGGGCTTCTATATATAAATTTTAAGGGGACAGAATTCAACCCACAGCAGGAGATAACAAAATTCTTCTAGCTTTGGGAATGTAACTTTTTTTTTATTCACTCATTAAGTTTCAGTTATTCATAGAGTGAACAAATCACTGTGAACCTCAACTGCAATAATTATAATTCAAGGTAAGGTGATGGAAACTTATCTTAGGGGGGTTAGCCTGGTCGAAGAGGTGACTGAAAATGTCCCTGAGGAAGTAACGGTCCAAGCAACATCTGAAAAATTAGTAGATACAAAACAAATGAAGGGGAGAGGAGAAAGTGTTTAAGAGAGAAAAGAGTGTATATGAAGACTCCCATGTCAAGGAATATGCGTAAAGGAGCAAAAGAAGGTCACCGTAGCCAGATCAGGAAGATGAGAGGAAGTGTGGGACCAAAGAAGGATGGAGAGATAGGTACAGGCCATACAGGCAGGGGTGTGTAGCACAGATTAAGGATTTAGTGTCTATTTAATAGGTAATGATTTTTTTTTATTTTTTTAACGTTTATTTATTTTTGAGACAGAGAGAGACAGAGCATGAACGGGGGAGGGGCAGAGAGAGGGAGACACAGAATCGGAAGCAGGCTCCAGGCTCTGAGCCATCGGCCCAGAGCCCGACGCGGGGCTCAAACTCACGGATGGCGAGATCGCGACCTGAGCTGAAGTCGGACACTTAACCGACTGAGCCCCCCAGGCGCCCCTAGGTAATGATTTTAAAGTGTTTAAAATTAAAGTGTTTAAAATCTGGGGAGGAGGGTGAGGGTGGAAATCCTCTTGTAATTTTGACTCTACTGTTGAGAATACATTACGGATAGTGGTAGAGAGGAAGTAAGCAAGCAGGTTAGGAGGTGTTTCCAGAGGTTTAGGAGATGGTGGAGAGACAAAAGAAGTAGACAGGTTCAAAAATATTTAAGAGGGGCGCCTGGGTGGCTCAGTCGGTTGGGCGTCCAACTTCGGCTCAGGTCATGATCTCACCGTCCGTGAGTTCGAGCCCCACATCGGGCTCTGGGCTGACAGCTCAGAGCCTGGAGCCTGTTTCGGATTCTGTGTCTCCCTCTCTCTCTGACCCTCACCTGCTCATGCTCTGTCTCTATCTGTCTCAAAAATAAATAAATGTTAAAAAAATTAAAAAAAATATTTAAGAGATAAAATAAAAAGAATTAGATTAATGATAGATTACACATGTGTGTTAGGGAATGGTGATGAAATAAACTGAGAATAAGTACTAGAGTTTGGCCTTTTAAAACTGGACGAATAGTTGTAACATTCCCTGAGATAGAGATCAGTAGGACAGTATAGGGTGTTGGAGGAAATATCACGTTTTTCTTTGGTTCCGGTTGAGTTTGAGATACCTCATGATAGCAAAGAGGTATGTAGGTCTCGAAGGCAGACTAAAGGTTTGGGCTGAAGATACAAATGTGGTTTATTTCTTTATGAGTGCAACTGAAGATGAAGATGTGGATGAAATCAGCCAGAGAGAGAGAAAGAGACAGAGTAGAGTGAGAAAAGAGTAGGGGTAGAACTGAGACTAGAGGAACTTTAATATTTAATGGTCAGTTAGATGAACTTGAAAGGAAGAAACAGGCAGAAACACACAGACAAGGAAAAGGAGAAGCAGAGGTGTATGCAGTCAATTTGTGTAATGTCACTAAGAGACTAGAATGGAAAATGCCCTTTGCGTCTGCTGCCATGAGGGTCCTCAGTGACATGATGGGGCAGAACCCACACGGCCGTGGCTGGAGAATGATGAGAGGTGATGAAACAGAAATGGGTACGTGTTAGGTTGGGCTCCCCCAGAAGCAGATTCTGAGACAGGATTTGACTCCAAGTGGTTTATTTGGGAGACAACCCCGGGAAGCAACAGTAAGGGAGAAGGGAAGTAAGAGGGAAAGGAAGGAAGAGCAAAACATGAGGTACTGAGCATATTATAGCTGTGGCAACTATTATTCAGTCCTACTGGGGGTCTCTGGGAGACAACGCAGAACACAACTCAGAGGTATGCTCATCTCACCAGGGACTAGGAAGTTCATATTTCTCTTCCAACTCCCACCCATCATTTACTGAGGGATGTTCCCAAGGACACAAATTCCCCAACACTTCTGGTGTGCCCTGCATTAGACTGGAGAGCAGCCTCCGACGGGTGGGGGGCAGGCCCCAGCTGCTTAAAGTAGGATGCCACTGACCTGTACTAGAAACCGAGTGCATTGAGAAGTCGAGTGAGGCACTGACTGCGTCTGCTTTAGGATACTACAGATAACTCCAAGAATTTGGAGATGAGCGATAGGAGGGGAATTTGGGAGTCTGCTGGAGTGAGATAATAGTTTAAGAGAGATTATCTTGTAGTTTAAATGGGAGAAATTTAAAAGTTCATGGGAAAGAGCTCATGGCTGTGTAATATTCGTGTGTATGGTGTGTGTGTGTGTGTGTGTGTGTGTGTGTGAACACACTACATCTTCTTTATCTGTTTGCCTATCAGTGGACACTTAGGTTGCTTCCATGCTGTGGCTATTGTAAATAAGGCTGCAATAAACACAGAGGTGCAAATACCTTTTTGAATTAGTGTTTTCATTTTCTTTGGGTAAATGCTCAGTAGTGGTATTTCTATTGTTAACTTTTTGAGGAACCTCTATACTGCTTTCCACAGTGGCTGCACCATGTTACGTTCTCACCAACCGTGTACGTGTCTTCCTTTTTTTCCATATCCTCGTCAACACTCGTTCCTTGTATTTTTTATTTTAGCCATTCTGACAGTTGTGAAGTAATATCTCGTTGTGGTTTTGATTTGCATTTCCCTGATGGTTAGTGATGTTAAACATCTTCTGATGTGTCTGTTGGCCATCTGTATGCCTTCCTTGGAAAAATGTCTATTCAGGTCCTCTGCTCATTTTAAAATTAGATTATTTGGTTTTTGGTGTTGAGTTGTAGGAGTTCTTTATGTATTTGGGATAATAACCCTTTAACAGATATATCATTGTGTCATTTGCGACAACATGGATGGAACTAGAGGGTATTATGCTAAGTGAAATAAGTCAGACTGAGAAAGACAAAAACCATCTGACTTAATTCATATGTGGAATCAAAAACAAAAACAAAACAAATGAAGAAACAAACAAAAGGCAGCATCAGACTGATAAGTACAGGGAAAAAATTGATGGTTGCCAGAGCACAGGGGAGTGGGGGGTTGGGCAAAATGGGTGAAGGGGAGAGGAAGATACAGGCTTCCAGTTATGGAATGAATAAGTCACAGGAATAAAAAACACCCCATCAGTAATATAGTCAATGATATTCTAAGAGTGATGTAATGGGACAGAGGGTAGCTACACTTGTGGTTTACAGAGCATAATGTATAAACTTTGTCAAATCACTACGTTGTACACCTGAAACTAATATAACATTGTGTGTCAGCTGTCCTCAAAAACAAACATTCAGGGGAAGGAAATGAATGAGAGATTAAGCATATAAAAGAAAGGATGATCAGTTAGCCAAGCTGACTACTCATCTTTTGGAGCATTGTTGATAGATACATCAACTTCCCTACTCCGTAATGTCTCCATTTCCACACCATCTGTAATCACGATTACTACCTATACATATTAGCTGGCGGAAATTTCCGTAAACAAGATAAAAACTCATTACATGCATTAAATGACTTCCTGTACAATATTTAATACACAGCACTCTACTGAGATGCTAACTGGGAAGGACTAAAGCATCAGGCATGCTGGGCTGCTTTGGGGGGATTTAAGTGGCAGTGATGTGGGAGAGTTTCATTTTCAAATGGGAGTAATAAGTCAACGTATTCTTTACAATGCTTATATTCTTCTGGGTGACTGAGTTATATTAAAGGATGACGTAAGCTGAATTTTTAGATCAGTCTCTTCAATTTACACTGAATTCTTTATTTTAGTCCCACTATTGAGTTTTTTCCCTGCCAAAGTACCTTATGTCAGAGCCAGCAAAAGCTTTTAGTCTCTGCTTATTTGCATTCCATTTCTTAAATGTAGCACATATGTAACCAAATCAAATATGTATTTGGCAATTTGCAACATCTCTGAATACTGGCTGATCTTAGACATTAAGATACATTGTTTTATAGGATAATCATCAAAGTATATCCACTAAGGTTTGTCTTAGTTTGGGTTTTTGTATTTTCATCCCTATCCATCATTTGTTATTCAGTAGTTTTATTAAGTATTTCTTGAGAGGTAGTTAATACGTGTATTTTCCATATAATAATGAATAATGAAAATACACTAAATGATCCAGGTATGTTTGTACAAATGTAGATCAGCATTCATTCATTCATTCACCTCATTTGCTACGTCCTCTTTATGTAAGGGAATTCTCTGTGAGTGACCTCCAAGGAAGGCCAAAAGGCTATGGCCTGGACACTAACAGCATCTGCTATAGCCACTGACCTTGCCTTGATTCCAATTTCAGGTATGGCTGCTTGTAATCCTTTGGGTACCATTAGCCTAGGCCTCTATCCTTAGATCAGCACTCTATTTTATCTCACATTAGGACAGTCGTAGTTTTACCAGGTGGTGACAATGGAACGTATAGATTAAGATCTACTAATTGATCAATTAATTGATCTATAGATCAATTGATAGATAAAGTAGAGAACAATTTTAACTTCAGTGCAAAACTGATGTCAGCTTAGTAATGTGGTTGCAACTCATTCATCTGTAAAAGGCACCACTGATGGCCTAAATGACAGAAGCAACACTTAGCAGAGCCCATCCCACAGCTAACGGATGATGACTGATTTCTCAAAGCTCGTATTATTGTATGGGGATTGATACTGGTCCCAACTCATGGCGCTTGCTTCAAAACCAGACACAGGATCCTTCTAGTCAGCCCGGAAGCAGCTGGAAATCTAATAGCACTATGAGGTTAACCACCAGGTCAGGGAACTTTAGGCTCGAAAGTGTGTTCCACATTCCAACTCCCAAGCCTTCCAGGTCTTAGGATTCCTCCATGTAGCAGATATGAGCACAGCCTTGCCTTGATACCTAGGGTCATAACAGACAATCTGCCCATAGTTTGGTCATGGGAGTATTCTGGAAGAAGATCACTGTGATGAACTGGGAGAGCATGGCCCGATCACTTCCAATTGGATTGCTTTCCTGTCATTTACATCTCCGCTCAGAGGCCATTTTCTCAGGGAGGCTGTTTCTATTGAGAAGCCTTAGGCTGTAAGCAACAGACCAACTCACTGACATGTCTTAAAGATCCAGGTTTTCTCCAGGGTTTTGCTCTGCCATCCTCAGGTTTCCCCTCACAGCTGCGAGAAGCCTCCGGCAGCTTCAAGCATCACTTCTCAAACTACATTGAAAGCAGAGACTTTCTTTTCCTTATGTCCTTGTGTAAAATGGAGGGAAATGGGTCCAACAGTCTCCAGCCAACTTTCCCCTGAATCTCAAAGGCCAAGATCGCTACACTCGTCCCATTTGGAAACCAATGACTGACCAGAGGGTTCCCATCACCACAACTGGCTCAAACTAATCAATATATACGTCCTGGGGTAGAGATGGGCCTGGCTTTCACTGAAGCACACAGCCACTTGACTTGGAAGCAAACCAGGCCAAGAAAGAAGACGGTGGCCTGGCCCCTGTGAGGGCAATTAACGGTGCTGCGTACATTTTCCATGGCCAACCCGAATTTTAGCCCACCTCCTCAATGTCTTCCTCATGATCCTGCTCTTTTTTGGTTTTTCTTTATGTCTTATATCTTTTAAAATGTATATTATTTGTTCATTTGTTTATTCCACCCCCCACCATTGTAATAATGTGAGATCTATGTAGGAAGAAAGTTCGAAGATGCTCAATAAACCTTTACTGAATGATGAATGAATCCACGGTGTTGTCACAAGACGGTCTCTGTAGAAACGAATTCCAGGAAGAGAAGGGTGGTGGCAGGAAGGAGAGGATGGAAGTAGGCAGAGTGTGAGACACAGCAAGACAGAATCATGCCTACTTTTCAGTTTATTGTCTTACCTTCAGACAATTCCACATCTAAATGGAGCTTCACAGCTTAACAGAGGCTGCAGCTATAACCAAACCATCCTGGGCATTTCATAAAGATTTTACCATCAGCTTTGTGCAAGGTAATCGGATAGAAACCTAACTTTTTTTTTTTTTTACAACTACCCAGAACAGGGGTGCCTGGGTGGCTCAGTCGGTTGAGCATCCGACTTGGGTCAGGTCATGATCTCACAGCTTGTGAGTCTGAGCCCTGCATCGGGCTCTGTGCTGACAACTCGGAGCCTGGAGCCTGCTTCGGATTCTGTGTCTCCCTTTCTCTCTGCCCCTAACCCACTCGCATTCTGTCTCTGTCTCTCTCAAAAATAAATAAACATTTAAAAAAATTAAAAAAAACAAAAACTACCCAGAAGAAAGCTTATATTTTCTTGCTAGTGAACCCTAAAATTACTTTGGTCCTTCTGCCTATATCTCTGGACAAAAATGGATGCTTATAATACATCGTATTTTTATTACCTGCATTTGCTACTACTGTAAAAAGAGTCTGTTTTGTCTCTCTTACTGGGAATTTCTGCAAACAACATACCAACGAATGTCAACCACAGATCGTGGGTACATAAACAGTAAGGAGAATGGAGAGGATTCCTCAATCATGCAGTTCACTTTACAATGAAGAGAGAGAGGTGTGATGGCTCATGCCCACCAAATGTAATGACTACAGTGCCTAGAAAATAAAAAGGAGAGAAAAAGGCAAACAGAAGGCCATTTTATGCCACTTTCTAAAGGGGGTTAAAAGGTATTCTCTATTTTCCACTTAAATTGCCGGACGCAACGATATAACATTGCTCACCTTTTATTCCCTCCTCAGGTCTCAAATGAAGATAAACTTGCACTAACTTGCACTAGTCGAGACCATCATTTATTTATTTCCAATTTATTTGTTATCTATCCTTTCCTGCAGTAGCCCCGGCACCTAGATCAGCACCTGGCATGGGGCCGATGCTCAATTATTATTTATGAAATGAAGTGTTCAACAGATGTCATTTTTCACATTTACGCTAACAACCCGATCACCCTCACCTTGTCTTTCCGCTGCCTTTCCTAAAACTATTACCATAAATGTCCTGTGGGATGACAATACTTCAAAGAGGTAAACACAGAGTTACCATATGACCCAGCGATTCCACTCCTAGGTGTATATCCGGGATAAATGAAAACGTGCGTCCACACAAAGAGTTGTACACGAATGTGCATAGCAGCATTGTTCACAACAGCCAAAAAGTGGAAGCAACCCAACCTCCATTAATTGGTGAATGAATAAATGAAATGTGGTCTACCCTTATAATGAAATATTATTCGGCAATAAAAAGAAATGAAATACCGATCCATGCTACAACACGGATGAACATGATTCCATTTTCATGAAACGTTCAGAATAGGCAAACGGAGTGAGGCAGAAAGTAAATGAGTTACTGTCTAGGGCTGGGGATAGGAGAAATACAGAGTGACTGTAAACGGACACAGGTGTTTCTTTCCAGGGTGACGAACATGTTCAAAAATTGCTCACAGCGATGGTTACTCAACTCTGTGAAAACCAAATCCACAGAATGGTACCCTTTGAGTGGATAAATCGTACCATATATGAGTTATATTTCCATAAAACTGTTATATTATTTGAAATCTCGAGGAAGGAAAGAAGAAAAGGTAAAATCTAGAGTAGTCACTTCATTTTTTTTATTATGTTTTTTCATCTTCTTCTTTTTTTTTAATATGAAATTTATTGTCAAATTGGTTTCCATACAACACCCAGTGCAGTCACTTTAAAAGTGTCCGTGAGGGAGACAAATTTAAACAAATGAAATAAGGCACAGAGACACTCTTCCCTTTAATACCTTTACCAAGTACTTATTGAGCACCTATGGTATGCTAAGCACCGTCAGAACTTCTGGGAATAAAGCCCTGTTTAAGTCATCAGGGGACCACTGTGTTACAAACAACTACCACAAAACGTTGCTTTTGCAGTTTTATTCTAACACCCATGCTTTTTAGTTGTTTTCCTTTATGTTGCTGGCCTGGAAAGTGCCTTTGCCAGGTGTGTTTTCTAGCTCACAGTAGATTAGATGTCAAAAGTGAGGCCAGAGAGAAAGTGATGATACTAATTATAGCCCCTACGGCTAATGTACTCTTCCTTAAAGATTTCTATTGAGGGGAAGGGGAAAAAAAAAGTTACAGAGAGGGAGGGAGGCAAACCATAGGAGACTCTTAAATACAGAGAACAAACTGAGGGTTGATGGGGGGGGGCGGGGAGAGGGGAGGGTGGGTGATGGGCATTGAGGAGGGCACTTATTGGGATGAGCACTGGGTGTTGTATGGAAACCAATTTGACAATAAATTATATTTAATAAAAAATATTTCTATTAAATATTGAGTAGATGCAAAATAATTTTATGAAGTGTGTGCACGGAATAAAGAATTACAAAAAGATGAGCACGTGGGAACACTTCATACTTTAAAAGTCCCTGTTCACCCCTTCTCATGCTCATTCTTCCTGCCCCTCAGAGATAACCACTGTCTATTGTAATCCTGTTACATTACCCACATTCTGTGATTGTCCTTCCTCAGGCTGCTGGCCTGGAAAGCAGCTTTTCCTGGTATTGTGTTTTTCTAGCCCACAGTAGATTAAATGTAAAAAGTGGGACCACGCAGATAGCTATGTGCGGTGTTGACTCATTGTCTGATATTCCGCAAGAAGATAGGAAACTGAAGGACAAAGCATTCCCAAAGCGGCGTGACCTGGGGCCACCATTATCCATCTTAATACTCCTAGCAGTTATCTGTTTTACCATATAGTACAAGTTTTATCATACAGCACAAAGACAGATGTTATCGCTAAAACTGGTCCCTCATGGAAGCTTAAGCTGTGATTGTTATAGTTTATATTATAAGAAGATAAGAAAAGGGGTGCCGGGGTGACTCAGTCAGTTAAGCGTCTGACTCTTGGTTTTGGCTCAGGTCATACTCTCATAGTCCATCACATCGAGCCCTTTGTTGGGCTCCTAGCTGACAGTGCAGAGCCTGCTTGGGATTCTCTCTCTCTCTCTCTCTCTCTCTCTCTCTCTCTCTCTCTCTCTCTTTATTTCTCTGCCTCTCCCCTGCTCAGGCTTTCTCTCTCTCAAGATAAATAAATTTAAAAAAAAAGAAGATAAGAAAATATATACCGTATTTTGTTGATTCCAAGATGCACACATTTCCTCTCATTTCATGTCTCTGAACCTAGATGCAGCTGCCAGTTTGTGGCATAGTTTTTTATGTCTAGGCATGCTCAGACTTGGTCATGACGGTTGATAGTAATATTGTTTTGACAGAGTCACATAAGTGCATTGTTGGTATCTATTTGTTGAGTATTGTTGAGTAGAGTTGCCATTTTTAAAAATGACTTCAGAAGTTTGCACCATGATTTGGGATCGAAATGAAAAGTTATCGGGTGCATAGAAAGGCATGGTGTAGGGACATGGCTTTGTCATCAGAGAAGCAATGCTCATGACCACTGGAGGAATATAACCACTGATTCCACACTTCACACAGAGCAACAGCCAACTGCTTTGTAGGACCAAAAAGGAAAACGCTAACAAGTAGGTGAAACCGTACTGCATTTTGTTGCCAAAGACATGAAACCTATTGCCTATCAACACCAAGCCCTGCAACAGAGACTGAAGAAATTGCCCAATTTCTTGGAAGATGAGAGAGGTTTCAAAGGAAGAAGAGGCCACCGTGACCAATTTATGCAGCACTATCATTAAGGAGCCAAATATCAACATGTAAGAAATTTCCTGCTGACTCGGAACAGAAGTCGATGCTAAACTTTTTCAGCCATCTAAAGTTTAACAGAGGAAAAATAAGAGAATTAGTCAAGTAAGCAGTGCTAACAAAACCCAGTGTTCTTCCGTGTGCCACAAAATTATATTGTCAATACTAAAGATCAAACACTGTCCCTTCTGTAAGCAAAACTTTAATTCCAAGAGAAAATGTTGTAGCAATTAATTGACAGTAGCTTTTTGAAAAAATTCTTGGTGGTACATAATAGTGCGCTTTGACCTCTTTGATCAAAATACAGTATTTCTAGAAAATGTTCCATAAAATCTTCTGTATTATAAAAATATTTTAGTAAAGTCTTGATAGACAAACAATAGTCTTGGAAAAAATATTTCTAACACAGAGAAAAGACAGTGGATTAGTATAAAGCACAAAGAACTCTTAAAAATTGTCAAAAAGAGGAAAACAACCTAAAAAAATAGATGAAGAATCTGAGGAGATATTTTATAGGACGGTAAATCTACTTGGCCAACGAAGAAAAATACTAGTCAGGAAAATAATTTTTAAAGTAATAAGATATTATGTTACACTTAGCAGACTGGCAAAAATTTTGCAGGATCCTAACATCTCTTGCTGGCGAGGATGTGGGAAAAAGAGTATTTTCAAATCTTGCTGGTGGAAATGTGAATTATGACATTTCTTTTGGAAAGCAATCGGTTAGCATCTATCAAAATTAATATAAATGTATGCTTTCACCCAGCAAAACCTTTATTAAAGGATTATCCCACAGTAATTAGACTACTAAAAATAAAGATGATATGTACATCATGGATTATAGCAGATAGTTAGCAGGGTCCAGCCCCTACACGCTCAACCTGACTTCATCAATGCCCTCCAATCTGTCTTTCAATAGACAGTACATACAGTTCTTTGCTTGAGATCGTTGCTGAAGCCTGCTTGGTCATGCTTACAAAGGACTGGGGAGTCAATGCTCACTAGGAGTAGCCCCCAACCAACCACTGGTGTGATTTGGTATAAATACCCCTGCTCCTTCACCCGTGGGTAGAAAAATCTTGAAGCACATTTTCTATACTGGCTCTGAGAGTCCCCCGATGAGATTAAGTTCCAACTGTCGACAGGGATAGCAGTCTGGATAGTGTACCCTTCATGGGCTGTCTTCCCTTCCCTGTCTCACTTTTCCACTCCCCTACCGTGTTGCTTCCACTTTCAAAAGAAACTATTACACTTAAATCCTCATCTCAGGGTTTCCTTCAGGGATTCCCAAACTAAGACAAGGATGGAGGGGGCAAAAAACAACCCAGAACCAGAGAACACAATGAAACCTAACAGTGAGTGAATGGTTAAACAGATTAGATTACGTCCACATAATGAAATATTAAGCAACCATCATGCAGAGTTAATTCATGCTATGTCAATTGATACTGAGTGATTTTAATAAGGTATTATTGAAACAAAATGCAGAAAATTGGGTTTAATATGATCTCAATTGTATCAACAATAAGTAAAGCTTACATACATGTATGTATCTTGAGGTTTCTTAATATCAGCACTATTGCCATTTGGGGCCAGATAATTCTTTGTGGTGGGGGCAGAGTTCATCTTAAGAATCACAAATCTGTGTATGCCTAGGGATGCATGTGTATATTTGCTATGGTTACATGAGCGTAAAGAAAAAATACAGAAGTTGAGAGGAGAAAGAAAGGAGCAATGGTAGTAAAAAAAAAGCATAAAAATAAGAGACTGGCAAATACATTTATTTATTTATGTAAAAAAACTGATAAAAAATAAAAACAAAAAGTTTCTTTTTTTTTGGCTTGGAAAGGAAGGCTTTACTGGAAGCTTTACTCATGGGCTAGCATGGCATATCATTATTCTTAAATGCCTGGCACGTCTCTTTCTATTGAGACAGGCCAGTCTCCCAGACTATATGATTCTGATGGGTCTGACAAGCCTAGATCTCCTGGACCACAAGGGGGACTATTTGACCCAAGCTTGGCTAATCAAGGTACCCTCAAGGCCAAATAGATATTTACATAAGACTGAATCACAAGCTATGAGGTTGGAAGGTTTGGGCTGCCTCTGGCTATTATTCCTATCCATTTGTAACAACAGGGAATGAAGTTAGCGTGCAAAGAATAGCACAGAAAGACAGTCAATGCATGGAGAGAAAGAGGGAAAGAGAGATAAAGGGGAAAGGAGGTGAGAGATCTGATGACATCATTTGAGAACCTGGGTATAGCTGAGCCCGAAATTATTTCACCCTATGATTTCTCAACTATTATGCAAACTACTAAAGCTCCCCTTTTGTTTTCTTTGCCTCCCCTCATTTGAATGATGTTTCTCCCACTGGTATCCAGAAAGATCCTGAATAATACAAAGTGATAGTGAATTCATCAACAGTGGACATAATGAGATGGCACTTTATAGAGATTATATAGTTTAAGTTTATTTATTTTGACGGGGGGGGCAAGGGGCAGAAAGAGAGGGAGAGAGAGAATCCTAGGCAGGCTCTACACTGACAGCAAGGAGACTGAGGCAGGACTCAGTCCCACGAACCACGAGGTCATGACCCGAGCCGAAACCAAGAGTCGGATGCTTAACAGACTGAGCCACCCAGACTCCCCATACTTTATACAGATGATATAGAACATTGTTTGGCATGGGAACAAATTGGGAGTGGTTTCTTTTTTTTTTTTTTTTTTTGAGAGAGAGAGAGAGAGAGAGAGAATCTTAAGCAGGCTCCACACTCAGCGCAGAGCCCGACATGGGGCTCGATCCCACGACCCTGAAATCATGAGCTGAGCTGAAATCAAGAGTCGGTCGCTCACCTGACTGAGCCACCTAGGCACCCCTGGATAGTTTTATATTACAGGTGAATTTCTGATAACTTTGGAAAATTTCCAAGGCAAATTTCTGATAGAGTCCTTATGAGCTAACAAAAACACTTTTGCAAAGGGGAGACAGATCTAGGTTTAGGAAGCAGCTTGCTTTTCATAACAAATGAAGAGTCCCAAGGAAGCATATTTTGGTCACATGTTCTATACTGTGGTGTCCAGCAGTTTTACACGGATGAAATCTGACAGTGGCTTGCCACATGTCATGTCTCTTACTTCTTGCTTCCTACCATAAGATTCCTACCATAAGATTTCTGGATACCACATCATAAGCCATTCAGAGGAACCTACCTGGCCCTGGCATCAGTGCAACCAGAAAGTGTGTGGGAATGTACACACATAGATCCACCCTCGGCCAGTGAGTTCGGAAAATGAAGAATAAAGGCTCCTTCCTTTGTGCCATGAGCAGACAGTTTTGAGATGCAACTCATAAATCTCCTGGGAGAGCCTTGGGTTATCAAGTGCGAGGAGTCTATACTAGGAGCCAACTCAATAACACATCTTTGCGTTGGCTTTTCCTTTCCTGATGTACCAATTTCCCTGTCAACCCCCTGTCTTTACAATACCCTTGTATCAGGTCTCAAATGAACTCTCTGCACACAAGCCTTTTTCTCAGGCTCTTTTGGAAAATCTCAGGCTAAGCTCTACAGATACCTGTAAGTTCCCGAATACTATTCCCTGATACCTCCATATCACTTTTCACACCTCCCACAAAGTAGTTTGACAGCGTTTCTTTACCATTGCGAAGAAAAATAATCCATAGTAACATTTTTTTTTTTTACTTTAAGTTTGAAGAGGAGAGGGACTAATTAGGAAGGGCAGAAGAGGTGCCCGTTGCAAAACTAGAGGAAGGGCCTTTACCTATGGCACCAAGGTTAACAGAGTGGGGCAACACTCTGCTTGCATGACCGGACCTCCAGTGAAATGGTGCATTCAAAAGGAAAATGCAAGCCCTGAGAGGAGGCCGGGGGAGAGGCCCACAGGAAGCTTGAAAGCTTGCTCATGAGGAAATAAGGTGTGCACACAGTAAGCTACTGATTTTCACTAAATCCAAGGAGACTTCAGACAGTTAGATTTACTTTGATTGATGCATTTGATGATGAGATGCTATGTTCCCTGGCATGCATTCTCATCCCCTATCTGGAAATCATACTGGAGCTTTGGGCCAGCTTTATGAAACCTTCTTTCTCACCTGGCCAGCATGATTTCAGTGAAGCACCAAGTGCCAAGGACAGGGCTGCGACTCGGCATGGAAGAAGTGTTACAGAAAGGGAGAGGGAAACTGTCAATCCCACTTGCCTTCTTTGGGGTTTCTGTTGTGTCTGTTCGTTCTCTGTACAAAAGGAACTGGTTGTGGAGCAAGGAGGGCAGGAGACTGGTAGGCAACAATGCCATTTTCCTTCCTTCCCTTAAAAAAAATTTTTTTAATGCTTATTTATTTTAAGAGAGAGAGAAAGAACGTGCATGAGCAGGGGAGCGGCAGAGAGAGAGAGAGGGAGGGAGAGAGAGAATCCCAAGCAGGCTCCATGCTGTCAGCTCAGAGCCCATCAAGGGGCTTAATCTCATGACCATGAGATCATGACCTGAACTGAAATCAATAGGCAGACGCTTAACCGACTGAGCCACCCAGCCTCCCCTCCTTCCTTCCCTTTGTTTTGGAGTTCCACCTATAGATACGCGTGTTGGGGATCAGGACACAAGGAAACGGGTTGGCCAACTCTGAATTTCCCAGATCCCATAGACACTGACAGATGATCTCAGGCCTCCTCCATCCTGCTGGGAGGACCCCAGTGAGGTCATATCATTATAACCCAGTCTCAAGATGGTACAAGTCCTACAAGTATCTTTCATGTCAATATATTTCCTTTTTCCTGGATATTATAGAGTAGTTTGGGGTGTATACACAATACACCAGTAAATTTCAACAATAGTTTTCATTGCAAAGAAATCAAAATAGTGATTTTGGTTTTCATTTTTAATCCCAAATCATCAGTTCATGCATGGTAGAGTAGATTTCACAAAAGCCAGAATCTGTTTTCCTACCTTATCATTTTAGATCAGGTAAAAATGTAAAATATTGAATGGATATAATGTAGAAGTTGGTGAGAATTAGAAGAATTCATACAGGGATATAAGAAATGCAGGGGCGCCTGGATGGCTCAGTCAGTTAAAAGTCCAACTTCAGCTCGGGTCACGATCTTGTGGTTCATGAGTTTGAGCTCGCTGTCCACGCTGGTACCTGCTTGGGATTCTCTATCTCTCTCCCTCTCTCTATGCCCCTCCCCCACTTGTGCGCTCGCTCTCTCTCTCCCCCTCCCTCCCTCCCTCTCTCTCAAAGTAATAAACAAATAGCTAAAGAAATAAAAGAAATTTAAATCTCAAAAATTCATTTTAAAGTGGCACTCCTAGAAAAGAGATTGATATAGCAATGATAATAGCAAATACATTTCTCTCTTTTTGATTAAGCATATACTTGTTCAGAAAAAACCTAATGGAAAATAGCAAATCTGTAGTATTCGATTCCTTTAAGTAAAGTTATTTTCTCTGGAAGGGAGATGGGATAACTTAGAGTAGATATTTTTGAAAATTTTTATTAAAACAGCACGGTGAATATGTCTTCCCATATAAAATCATCAGAAGAAAGCATTCAATTTAAATGAAATAAGATAATATTTCTACAATCTTTCCTAGAAATATATAAATGCAATTGACCAAGTTAAAACTAATACTTTTCTATGTTTTGCAGACTATCTGTGGTAGGAAACCAAATGTTCCTGTTCAGGGCTGAATGAAACCATAATTAACATGAGCGAAATGTGCAAGTATATTGTATGTTTGCCCAGTTAATTTGGCTCTGCAAAAATTTAATTGATAAGTTGAATACATATCCCAAAGTGGAATATTTGCACATAAATGTAAAACCCCAAAGAGATCGTTTGCGAAAGAAATGCTACACAATGTTACATGTGCAAAAGAAATCAGAATAATGAAAAACATTACCACAGAGTGACCCTTTTAATTCAGAATAGAGAACAGTTCTTTCCCAAGTAATTTCAAAACTGCTGAGGCCTCCGGGAATTCTGAGGGCTTCACCATAAAAGGCTTCTGGAAGAATCTAAATATTTCTGACAGAGGTATTGGGGAGACAGAGAGAAAGAATTAGTTACTGGTGTATTTTTCATAGATTTCTGTAGCTATAGAGAGAATGCACCTAATACTGGTGATTCAGTAAGACTTTGGAAGTCCTACTCATCTTTATTCCCTGCCCATATGCTATTTTTCTAATGATCCCAGGTCACGACGGTCAGCCACTCTCTTCCTTGCCCACAACCTCCAGGTGTCAACTTTCAAGACCACTTAATGAGTCTTGTAGGTTTACACAAACCACACCAGGTAGGTTTTATGGTGGAGGCAGAAGCTGGGGCCTGACCAGGTACAGGAGTGGTCAACTGGGCTGTCAGAAGAGGTTTGTCTACCAGGCGTGGATGGCATTCAGGAACATAATGACCTCTGCCTCCGTTCAGGAAAATGCTCACACCCACAAAACAAGTGCTCTTCCCGGAGGACAGAGTCCTTCATGAGTCACCCTGGCTCTCCATCTTTGGGAGACTCCTCACGCAAGTCTCTGAGAGCCTGTCCGTAAACAGTTGTGCTTTATCCAATGACAGGACACTTAGTGTAGTAAGTATTGTCAGGGAGGATAAGACCAGGCTTTTCTTAAGAAGAGCTGAGAACCAGACCGACTTCTGGAAGAGGGATTACAAATGGAGATCAAAGCAACACAGCACTACTCTGTGACCTGGGGAACACGGAGGCCAGGCAGAAAGAAGAATTCAGGGTGGGACTCAGTTGCCAGCAATTAGACGTCAATGGGAAGGAGAAGTGACCTGCCATAGAATGAGTGAGTCCTGTGGTTGCACTCATCCAATAACAGCAGGACAATAACGGAACCTACAGGGACCACATGCTAGATCAGCCTCGTGAGTTAGGTGCTTAAGTATTTCCTTTCTAGGCCTGAATTGTTCTGGGAAGTGGGACAGAGATGATTAACCCACGCAGCAGTGCATAAACCTGCCAGGGAGGTGGAAAAGACAGAGACAGGTCATCAATACACTTTACTGCTACTTCCTTTTAAAGCTTTTCACATGTCTCATACACGATGATTACTTCATAAAGACGAGGAGCACCCCGTCTAACTTATGTGGGCATCTCCCCATGGCACTTACTATGGTACATGCTCTGTGTAGGTGCTCAGAAGACAGTTACGGTCGCAGATTTAATTCTGAGTGGGATTACATAGACTCCTTGTCTATATCAGCTCACCAGTTGGGTAGATAGGCATTAAGATTGAGGGGCAGATAAAAAGGAGAGGAAGAGGTACACTCAGCTGCTTAGGAGGAGTGCTTCTTTCCATCCAGTGGGGTACTTGTGACACTGTCCACCCTACCACCCATCTGGGGCATCACTCAGGGCTCAAGAGTAAAATTCTTACGTCAACAACGTCCACGGTACAGGGCAACTAACACATATTCCTTCCGTCAACCCTTGTTGACATGGCTAAGCTCTGGGGCTATCACAGTGAACAAGACAAGGCCCTGTTCTCAGAGAGCTTGATTTAATGAAAGGAAGTAAGGGCAGCAAAAAATAATCACAAAAATAATTTATGGCATTTGTGAAAAAGAGTACAAAGGAAAAATGCAAGGTCATATGGAATCTACAACAGGCCCTTGGCTGAAGCTGTGAGAGGTTTCTCAGCCCAAATAGAAGAGTGCTAGAAAATTCAGTCTCCCAGAGGCAACCTTCCAAAGGAATACACCAGCCTCAACTTCTACCTTCCACCATCCGTGGAAAAGACTATTCCGAGCCTTATTCTACATGATCCATCAGAGGACCCACGGTGGGGTTGAGCCTCGGGTGCTTAACAGTGGTCTTTAATGATTCATTAACATGCCCTTTAGTAGATTTTCTTCTATGCCTTACTGCTCATATCCTCTACAATGCCTCCTGGGATAGGTTGCCAGATAACATATAGAACACTCAGAGTTTTTTCATTAAAAATACTAAAAAAGTATTTATTGTTTACATGAAATACAAATTTAACAGAGCATTTTATATTTTGATTTGCTAAATCTGGCAACCTTAACCTGGGAACACTTCCCAAATAAATGCCCTCTTTCTCAAGTTCTTGTTTCAAGCTCTACTTTGAGAGGAACACAAACTAAGACAAACACCAACATCCAAAGAAAAGTCAGTGGAAGAAATGGAGCGGCCAAGCATCCAGGAGAAAACACAGAAGACTGATGTTCTAGAAGCCAAATGGAGATTGTTTTAGGAAGCTATGCTTAACGTTTTCCAGGATCTGTCAATGATGGCAGGCAGTGTCAAAACGCTAAGCACTTTTCACGGATTATCTCATTTTCTCCTATACAAACCTATGGGGTAGGTGATATTCTTACCCCCTCTTCAGATGAGAAAGCCAAAGCATACAGAGGTTAATTAACATGGCCCAAGTCACATAGTTATGCAGGGGGGAGAAGCCACACCGGTCCCCCTGATCTAAGCCAGTACCCCTCCATTGTGCTCCTGGGTGTCCCCAAAGTCTTTATTAAGATCTCATCCCTTCAGTCTTCAGCACTTTAGTCATGGTACTAGGTACTTCACTCAGGGGAATATGGAAGCAACATGACTTTTAATTAAGAATATAATTAAGGGGGCACCTGGGTGGCTCAGTCGGTCAAGCATCTGACTCTTGATCTTGACTCAGTTCATGATCCCAGGGTTGTGGGACAGAGCCCCGTGTTGGGCTCTGTGCTGAGCATGGAGCCTGCTTAAGATTCTCTCCCTTCCCTCCTTCCCCTCTCTCTCTCTCTCTGTCTCTCTCTCTCTCTCTCTCTTGAAAAATACAATTAAGAATAGTCAGAAATAGGAAGATGGCAGAGTAAGACGATCCTAATCTTTCCTTGTCCCATGGATACACCTAGATAATACCCACATCAGTGTAACTAAACCAGAAAATGACCCAAATGTTGGCAGAACACACTCTCCACAGCTACCTGTAGAGAGGAGACCACATCAAAAATGGTAGGAAGAGCAGAGACACAGGCAGGAAACAAACTAACTTGTGAGATTAACCACAAAAGGGAGGGACACCACAGACAAGGGGGAGAAGCCACACTATGCACCCCAAACACAGAGGACCCAGACTGGGAAGACAAATCCCCATAACATTGGCTTTGAAAACCAGCAGGGCTTAACTTCACGAGTTTTTACAATCAGTGGGGCTTAGCATTGGGAAACTTTAAAAATCAGCAGAATCAGCTCAGGGAGAGCTGGTGGGCAATAGGAACTGAGCCCCTATCCTTAAAGAAATCATCACAGACAATCCCACTGAGCATAGAAGTAGCAGTTTGATAAATGACTGGGATATATGGGAAGGAGATTTATTGACCAGTTTCAGAACATACACCAAAGGGGTAGGAATCTCTAGGAGATTTCTGCAAGAACAAAAGAGCTGGCTGGTGCAGGAACCAATGCCAACACTCTCCACCTAGCTTGTGAAGAGCACACCTCCCTACCGCCTGTGGATCTGCCCTACCCAACCTGTCCCCCTCAGCAGGATTTCCTGCAAGGTGGCTGCAGGTCGCTCCCCACAAGCAGACCAGTGCATACCTTGCTAACACCATGTGCCCCATCATGGGCTCTCCTCCAGATCCGCCCCATCCAATCCAGCCCATCTAACCTGCCCCACTTGGTAAGAGTCCATCTAAAGCAATGCCAAGAGCATGGCACTGTGCAAGCACCCCCAGGAGTGGCCAGCACCCCTCCAAAGAGACTCTTGCCCTTAGGAAGAGGGGAAGATAACCGCACACACTAGTTCAACTGTAGCCCCAGCAATGGGCTGTGGGAAGACATCTGATCTGACTGCTGGCCCTGCCCATCAACAAAAACTTCACAAGGGGCAGCACAAAGAGAGACACCAGTACTTGCAGGTCATGAAAACCTTAACAGACTGGGGGCAGACATCTGGTCTAACTGCAAGATTTACCCACCAATGAAAGCCTCTCAGGGTACAATTCAGGGATAGCGCCCTGTAGTTCTGAGTAACCACGGTTCTTGTAAACATCTGGTCTGACCCAACTCAAGCCCTAGGTGGCTCCAGACTGGCCCTTTAATAGCAGGATGACCATACCTTGCACAACAGACAAAGAGAGCCATTGTAGATGACTGGGCTAAACTCAAAAGTGGCTCAACCACAACAGTAGAATGCACAGGACACACATAGGAGATACTCCTGAAGCACCAGGCTCTGGTGAATAGGTAACATTGCACTGCAGGATGCTATAGGACCTCTTCTTCATAAGACTATTACTTTCAATATTGGGAGACATAGCTGACTTTCCTAACACATCAAAACAGATACAGAGAATGGGACAAAATCAGGAGACAGAGGAATATGTCCCAAAAGAAAGAATGAGGCAAAATCACAGTAAGAGAGCTAAACAAAATGGAGATAAGCAATATGCCTGATAGAGAATTTAAAGTAATGGTCACAGGAACATCTGGGTGGCTCAGTCGGTTAAGCATCCGACTTCAGCTCAGGTCATGATCTTGTGGTTTGTGAGTTTGAGCCCTGCTAATGGCTCGGAGGCTGGAGCCTGGAGCCTGGAGCCTGGAGCAGCCTGGAGCCTGCTTCAGATTCTGTCTCCCTCTCTCTTTGCCCCTCCCATGCTCATGCTCTGTCTCTCCCTGTCTCTCAATAATAAATAAATATTAAAAAAATTTTAAAGTAATGGTCACAAAGATACTCACTGGACTTGAAAAAAGAGTAAAGGATCTCAGGGATATCTCCAAGAAAGAGATAAAAATTTTTTAAAAGATCCAATCAGAGATAAAGAAGTCAATAACTGAAATTAAAAATGCACTAGAGGGAATAAATAGAGGCTACAGGAAGCAGAAGAATAGATCAATGACCTGGAGGACAGAGTAATGGAAATCAATCAGGCTAAACAGGAAAAAGAAAAAAGAATAATAAAAAATGATAACAGTTTAAAGGAACTCAGTGACACCACCAAGCACAATTACATTTACATTATATGGATCCCTGATGGAGAAGAGAGAGAAAAGGGGGCTAATAGCTGAAAACTTCCCTAATCTTGGGGAGGAAACTAAAAACCAGATCCAAGAGGCACAGAGAGTCCCCAAAAAATTAATCCAAGGAGGTCCACACCAAGACACATAACAATTAAAATGGAAAAAAGTAGTGACAAAGAGAATTTTAAAAGTAGCAAGAGAAAAGAAGATAGATGCATACAAGAGAAACCCCAGTGGGCTATCAGCTGATTTTTCAGCAGATGCTTTGTAGATCAGAAAGAAGTGGCACGATATAGTCAAAGCGCTGAAAGAAAAAACCCTGCAACCCAGAATACTCTAACCAGCAAGGCTATCATTGAGAACAGAAGGAGAGATAAAGAGTTTCCCAGAAAAACAAAAGTTAAAAGAATTCATCGCCATTAAACCAGCGTTACAAGAAATGCTTAAGGGATCCTTCGAGTGGAAAGATGATAAGCAGGAGTAAGAAAAATAGGAAAGAAAAAAATTCTCAGGTACATATAGACATAATAAAAGTAGATTAATCACTTATAAAACCAGTATGAAGGTTAAAGCACAAAAGCAGTAAAATCAAGTGTATCTATAAAAGTCAGTCAAGGGATTCAGAAAATAAAAGGATGTAAAGTATGACACACCATATATCTCAAATGTGGAAGGAGGGAGTAAAAATTTACTGCTTTTAGAATGGCTTCAAAATTAAGCAACCATTGACTTAATATAGACTTCTCTCTGCATAAGATATTATATATAAACCTAATGGTAACCACAAATCAAAAACCTATCATAGAAATGCAAAAATTAAAGAGAAAAGAATCCAAGTATATCATTAAAGAAAGCCATCAAACCGCAAGAAAAGAAAGCCAGAGAAGGAACAGACAAGAATTTTTAAAAACCCATAAAACAAGTAACAAAATGGCAATAAGTACATACCTATCAATAATTACTTAGAATGTAAATGGACTAAATACTCCAATCAGAAGACATAGGGTGACTGAATGAATAAAAAAGTAGGACCTGGGGCATCTGGGTGAGTCAGTTGAGTGTCGACTCTTGATTTCAGCTAAGGTCATGATCCCAGGATCATGGGATCGAGCCCCAAATTGGACTCCATGCTGAGCATGGTGCCTGCTTAAGTTTCTCTCTCTCTCTCTCTCTCTCTCTCTCCCCCCCCCCAATTCCCTTCTCCCCTGCTTGCATAATCTCTCTCAAAAAATAAAATAAATCTTTAAAAAGAAAAAAGCAAGACCCATCTATATGCTGCCTATAAGAGACTTGTTTCAGGCCTAATGACACATGCAGAGAGTGAAAGTGAAGGGATGGAAACACATTTATCATGCAAATGTAAATGAAATAAAGCTAGGGTAGAAATACTTATATCAAACAAAATAGCCTTTAAGGACATTATATAATCATAAAGGGAACAATCCAACAAGAAGATATAACAATTGTAAATATTTATGTACCCAGCATGGAAGCATCTAATTACATAAAGCAGCTGTAAACAAACATAAAGGAAGAAATCGATAGTAATACAATAATAGTAGGGGACTTTAACACCCCATTTACATCAATGGATAGATCACCCAAACAGAAAATCAATGAGGAAATAGCAGCTTTGAATAATACACTGGACCAGATCTATCCAACAGATGTATTCAGAACATGCTATCCCCAAACAACAGAATACACATTCTTTTCAAGTGCACATGGAACATCCTGTAGAACAGATCATATGTTAGGGCACAAAACAAGTCTCAACAAATTCAAAAATATTAAACTCATATCATATATCTTTTCTGACCACAACACTATGAAACTAGAAATCAGCCACAAGTAAAAATCCAGAAAGAGCACAAATACATGGAAGTTAAATAACATGCTTCTAAGAAATGAGTGAGTCAACAAAGAGGAAATTAAAAAAAAATACATGGAGACAAATAAAAATGAAAACACAAAGGTCCAAAGTCTTTGGCATGCAGCAAAAGATGTTCTAAGAGGGAAGTTTACACCAGTACAGGTCTACATCAAGAAGCAAGAAAAATCTCAAATCAACAATCTAACCTTACACCTAATGGAGCTAGAGAAAGAAGAACAAGGCCCAAAGCCAGTAGAAAAAAAATAATAAATATTAGATCAGAAATAAATGAATTAGAGACTGAAAAACAGTAGAACAGATTGATGAAACCAGGAATTGGTTCTTTGAAAAGATTAACAAAATGATAAACCTCTAGCCAGACTCATAAAAAAAGAAAAGAAAAGAAAAGAAAAGAAAAGAAAAGAAAAGAAAAAGGGAGAAGACACAAATGAACAAAATCAGAAATGAGAGAGAAGAAATAACAACCGACACCACAGAAACACAAACAACTGTAAGAGAGTATTATGAAAAATTACAGGCCAACAAAGTGAACAACCTAGAAGAAATGGACAAATTCCTAGAAACATAAAACTTCCCAAAACTGAGTCAGGAAGAAACTGGCAATTTGCACAGACCCATTATCAGAAATAAAATTGAATAAATATCAAAAAACTCCCAATACACAAAAGTTTAGGACCAGAAAGCTTTACAGGTAAATTCTACCAAACATTTAAAGAAGAGTTAATACCTATTTTTCTCAAACTATTCCAAAAAATAGAAGAGGAAGAAAAGCTTCCAAATTCATTCTATGGGGCCAGCATTACCCTAATACCAAACCCAGATAAAGACATTACAATTAAAAAAACTACAGATCAATATCTCTGATGAACATAGACACAAAAATCCTCAATAAAATATTAGCAAAACAAATCCAATAATACATTAATAAATCATTCACTATAATCAAGTGGGATTTTCCTGCCAAGTTTTCATTTAAATTTCAGCCAGTTAACATACCGGGCAATACTAGTTTCAAGTGTAGAATTTAGTGATTCATAACTTACGTACAATACCCATTGCTCATCATGGCAAGTACCCTCCCTAATACGCATCACCTCTTTAACCATCCCCCCACCTCCCTTCCAGTAGCCATCAGTCTGTTCTCTATAGTTAAAAGTCTGTTTCTTGGTTTGCCTTTTTTCCTCCTATGTTCATTTGTCTTGTTTCTTAAATTCCACATATGAGTGAAAAGATATTTGTCTTTCTCTGACTTATTTGTCTTAGCATAACACTCTCTAGCTCCATCCACATCATTGCAAATTGCAAGATATCATTCTTTTTATGGCTGAGTAATATTCCATTGTATGTATGCGTACACACACACACACACACACACACACACATACATACATACCAACACTTCTTTATCCATTCATCAGTTGATGGACATTTGGGCTCTTTCCATAATTAGGCTCTTGTTAATAATGCTGCTATAAACATTGAGGTGCATGTATGCCTTCAAATCAGTACTTTTGTATCCTTTGGGTAAATACCTAGTAGTGCAATTGCTGGGTCATAGGGTAGTTCTATTTTTAACCTTTTGAGGAACTTCCATAGTGTTTTCCAGAGTGGCTACTCCAGTTTGCATTCCCACCAACAATGTAAGAGAGTTCCCTTTCTCTGCATCCTTGCCAATACCCATTGTTTCCTGTGTTAATTTTACCCATTCTGACTGGTGTGAGGTGATATCTCATTGTAGTTATGATTTGTATTTCCCTGATGATAAGTAATGCTGGGCATCTTTTCGTGTGTCTGTTAGCCATCTGGATGTCTTCTTTGGAAAATGTCTATTCATGTCTTCTGCCCATTTTTTAAACTGGATTATTTGGGGTTTTTTTTGATGTCGAGTTTTATAAATTCTTTATATATTTTGGATACTAACCCTTTATCAGATACATCATTTGCAAATATTTTACCCCATTCTGTAGGTTGCCTTTTAGTTTCATTGACTGCTTCCTTCACTGTGCAGAAGCTTTTTATTTTGATGAAGTCCCAATAGGTTATTTTTGTTCTTGTTTCCCTTGCCTCAGGAGACATACCTAGTAAGAAGTTGCTAAGGCTGATGGCAAAGAGCTTACTAATTGTGCTCTCCTCCAGGATTTTTGATGGCTTCCTGTTTCACATTTATGTCTTTAATCCATTTTAAGTTTATTTTCATGTATGGTATAAGAAACTGGTCCAGTTTCATTCTTTTGCATGTTGTTGTCCAGATTCCCCAACATCATTTGTTGAAGAGACTGTCTTTTTTTCCAATGGATATTCTTTCCTGCTTTGTCAAAGATTAATTACCCATATAGTTGTGGATCCCTTTCTGGGTTTTCTATTCTATTCTATTGATCTGTCTGTTTTTGTGCCAGTACCATACTGTCTTGATCACTACAGCTTTGTAATAGAACTTAAAGTCCAGACTTGTGATGCCAGCTTTGCTTTTCTTTTCCAAGATTGCTTTGGTTATGTGGGGTCTTTTGTGGTTCCCCACAAAATTTATGATCATTTGCTCTAGCTCTGTGAAAAATGCTGGTGGTATTTTCATAGGGATTGCATTAATGTGTAGATTGCTTTGGGTAATATAGACATTTTAACAACATTTATTCTTCCAATCCGTGAGCATGGAATGTTTTTCCATTTCTGTGTGTCGTCTTTAACTTCTTTCATCAGTGTTTCATAGTTTCCAGAGTACAGATCTTTTACCTCTTTGGTCAGGTTTATTCCTGGGTATCTTATGGTTTTTTGGTGCAAATGTAAATGGCATTGATTCTTTGATTTCTCGTCCTGCTGCTTCACTATTAGTGTATAGAAATGCAGCAGATTTCTGTATGTTGCTTTTGTATCCTGTGACTATTGACTTCGTGTATCTGTTCTAGCAGTTTGTGGTGGAGTCTTTTAGGTCTTCTATATGTAGTATCATGCCATCTGCAAATAGTGAAGTTTTGACTTTTTCCTTGCCAATTTGGATGCCTTTTATTTCTTTTTGTTGTCTAACTGCTGAGGATTTATTCCTGGGATGCAAGGGTGGTTCCATATTCACAAATCAATCAACGTGATACATCACATTAATAAAAGAAAGGATAAGAACCATATGGTCATTTCAATAGATGCAGAAAAAGCATTTGACAAATACAACATCCATTCATGATAAAAACTCTCAACAAAATAAGTTTAGTAGGAATATACCTCAGCATAATACAGGCTGTATGTGAAAAACTGAAAGCTAACATCATACTCAGTGGTGAAAAACTGAGAGATTTCTTCTATGATCAGGAAGAAGACTGGGATGTCCAGTCTCACCACTTTTACTCAATATTGTACTGGAAGTCCTAATCACAGCAATCAGACAAGAAAAAGAGAAAAAAGGCACCCAAGTTGGTAAGAAAGAAGTAAAACTTTCACTATCTATGCAGATAAAATGATATTCTACATAGAAAACACTGAAGACCTCACCAAAAAAAAAACTCCTAGAACTGATAAACGAATTCTGTAAGGTCACAGGATACAAAATTAATATACAGAAATCCATTGGATTTCTATATGCTAATAATGAAATAGTAGAAAGAGAAATAATGAAAACAATCCCATTGACAATTGTGCCAAAAATAATAAAAGACCTAGGAATAAACTTAAGCAAGGACATGGACGACCTGTACTGTGAAAAGTATACAACACTGATGAAAGAAATTGAAGACGACATGAACAAATGGAAAGATATTCCATTCTTACGGATTGGGAGAACAAATATTCTTAAAATGCTCATACTGCGCACAGCAATCTACAAATCTAATGCATCAAAATACCAATAGCATTTTTCACGGAACTAAAAAAAAAAATAATCCTAAAATATGTATGGAACCACAAAGGGTCCCCAAAGATCCAAAGCAATTTTGAAAAAGAAAAGCAAAGCAGGAGGTATCATAATTCCAGATTTCAAGACATACTACAAAGCTGTGGTAATCAAAACAGTATGGTGATGGCACAAAACTAGACACACAGATCCATGGAACAGAATAGAAAACCCAGGAAAAAAACCCCACTATTGTATGGTCAATTAATCTATGACAAAGGAGGCAAGAATATCCAATGGGAAAAAGACAGTCTCTTCAACAGTGTTGGGAAAACTGGATGGCTACATACAAAAAGATGGAACTGGGCCACTTCTTTATACCATACACAAAATAAACTCAAAATGTATTAAAGACCTAAATGTGAGACCTAAAACTGTAAGAATCACAGAAGGGAGCACACGCAGTAACTTCTCTGACATCAGCCATAGCAATATTTTTCTAAATATGTCTCCTAAGGCAAGGGAAACCCAAGCAAAAATAAACTGTTGGAACTACATCAAAATTAAAAGCTTTTACACCTCAAAGGAAACTACCAACAATACAAAAAGACAACCCACTGGATGGGAGAAAGTATTGGAAAATAAGGGGTTAGTAGCCAAAATATATAAAGGACTTATACAACTCAACACCAAAAAACCCGAAATAATCCAATTAAAAGTGGGCAGAAGACATGAACAGACATTTCTCCAAAGAAGACATATAGATAGCCAACAGACACATGAAAAGATGCTCCACATCACTCATCATCAGGGAAATGCAAATCAAAATCACAATGAGATATCGCCTCACACCTGTCAGAATGGCTAAAACCAAAAACACATGTTACAACAAGTACTGGCAAGGATATGGAAAAAAGGAACCCTCTTGCACTGTTAGTGGGAATGCAAACTGGTGCAGCCACTGTGGAAAGCTGTATGGAGGTTCTTCAAAAAATTAAAAATAGTATTACCAGAAGATTTAGTAATTCTGCTAAATTACCCAAAGAAAATGAAAACACTAATTCAAAAAGACATGTGCACTCCTATGTTTATTGCAGCATTGTTTACAATAGACAAACTATGGAAGCAACTGAAGCGTCCATCCATAGATGGACACATAGATGAATGGATAAAAAAGTGGTATATATTTATACAAAGGAATATTACTGAGCCATAAAAAAGAATGAAATCTGGCCATTTGTAGCAACATGGATGGAACTGGAGGGTATTATGCTAAGTGAAATAAGTCAATCAGAGAAAGACAAATATCATATGATTTCCCTCATAGGTAGAATTAAAAAAAAACAAATGAACAAAGAAAAAGTGAGACCAAAAAAACCCATACTCTTAAATACAGAGAACAAACTGATGGTTGCCAGAGGGGAGGTGGTTGGGGAAATGGGTGAAACAGGTGAAGGAAACTGAGAGTACATTCAACATGATGAGCACTGAGTAATGTGCATAGAATTGTCAAATCACTATATTGTACACCTGAAACTAATATAAAACTGTATGTTAATTATAGTGGAATTAAAAAAAGAATAGTCAAGCAGGAGGCATCACAATCCCGGACTTCAAGCTGTACTACAAGGCTGTAATCATCAAGACAGTATGGTACTGGCACAAGAACAGACACTCAGATCAATGGAACAGAATAGAGAACCCAGAAATGGACCCAAAAATGTTCGGCCAACTAATCTTTGACAAAGCAGGAAAGAATATCCAATGGAATAAAGACAGTCTCTTCAGCAAGTGGTGCTGGGAAAATTGGACAGCGACATGCAGAAGAATGAACTTGGACCACTTTCTTACCCCATACACAAAAATAAACTCAAAGTGGATGAAAGACCTAAAGGTAAGACAGGAAGCCATCAAAATCCTCGAGGAGAAAGAAAGCAGGCAAAAACCTCTTTGATCTTGGCTGTAGCAACTTCTTACTCAACACGTCTCCAGAGGCAAGGGAAACAAAAGCAAAAATGAACTACTGGGACCACATCAGAATAAAAAGCTTCTGCAGAGCGAAGGAAACAATCAGCAAAACTAAAAGGCAACTGACAGAATGGGAGAAGATATATGCAAGTGACATATCAGATAAAGGGTTAGTATTCAAAATCTACAAAGAACTTATCAAACTCAACACCCAAAAAACAAATAATGCAGTGAAGAAATGGGCAAAAGACATGAATAGACACTTCTCCAAAGAAGACATCCATATGGCCAACCAACATACGAAAAAATGCTCCACATCACTCATCATCAGGGAAATACAAATGAAAACCACAATGAGATACCACCTTACACCTGTCAGAATGGCTAACATTAACAACTAACAGATGTTGGCGAGGATGTAGAGAAAGAGGATCTCTTTTGCATTGTTGGTGGGAATGCAAGCTGGTGCAGCCACTCTGGAAAACAGTATGGAGGTTCCTCAAAAAACTAAAAATAGAACGACCCTACGACCCAGCAATGGCACTACTAGGCATTTATCCACGGGATACAGGTGTGCTGTTTCGAAGGGACACATGCACCCCCATGTGTCTAGCAGCACTATCAGAAATAGCCAAAGTATGGAAAGAGCCCAAATGTCCATCTATGGATGAATGGATAAAGAAGATGTGGTATATATATACAATGGAGTATGACTCGGCAATCAAAAAGAATGAAATCTTGCCATTTGCAACTATGTGGATGGAACTGGAGGGTATTATGCTAAGTGAAATGAGTCAGTCAGAGAAAGACAAAACTCATATGACTTCACTCATATGAGGACCTTAAGAGACAAAACAGATGAACCTAAGGGAAGGGAAACAAAAATGATATAAAAACAGGGAGGGGAACTAAACAGAAGAGACTCATAAATACGGAGAACAAACTGAGGGTTGCTGGAGGGGTGCTGAGAGGGGGGATGGGCTAAATGGGGAAGGGGCACTATGGAATCTACTCCTGAAATCATTGTTTCACTTTATGCTAACTAATTTGGATGTAAGTTTTAAAAAATAAAAAAAGAAAATTTAAAAAAAAGAATAGATGGCCTCAGAATAGTTAACAACATACCATTGGAAAAGAAGACTATTTATTAACTTACTTATTTAAAATTTTTTCATTGGCAAATTTCAAACATCTGCAAAACTAGAGAAAATAACATAAACCCCATGTCACTCACTCAGCTTCAAAAATTATCACCATTCTGCCATTCTTTCATCTCTCCCTTTGCTCAAATATTTTAAAGCAAATCTGTCAACATACTATTTTATATATAAATGCTTCATTATAAATTTGTAAGAGATAAGGAGCTTTGAAGATAACATAGCCATTATACTAGTATCGAACTTACTGGTATTTCTTAATAGATAATTTCTTAATATCCTCTGCTGTAGTCTGAATAATGCCCCCCCCCCCCAAATATCAGGTACTTAGCCTTATAGCTTGTTGAAGTTACCTTATATGGAAAAACAGGTTTGTGCCAATGTGATGAAGTCAAGGATTTTGAGACACGGTAATTATCCTGGATATGCTGGATGGGCCCTAAATGCCATCACAGGTGTTCTTATATAAAGGAAGCAGAGAGGGGCACTTGGGTGGCTCTGTCGATTGAGCATCTGACTCAAGGTCAGTTCAGGTCATGAGCCCAGGGTTGTGGGACTGAGCCCCACATAGGGCTGAGCGTAGAGCCTGCTTCACATTCTTTCTCTCCCTCTCTCTCTCCCCCTCTTTCCCTCTGCCCCTTTCCCCCCACTGGCACGTGCTTTCTCTCTCTCTAAAACAAAACAACAACAAAAAAGAAGAAGAAAAGGAGGCAGATGTGACACAGAAGGCAGAAGGCTAGGTGACAACGAAAGCAGAAATTAGAACATACTATGCTGCTGGCTTTGAAGATGGAGGAAGGAGGCCATGAGCTATGGTATATAGCTCTAGAATCAGGAAAACACAAGAAAACAGATTTTCTGCTAGAGCTTTCAGAGGAAGCATGGCCCTGCTGACATTTTGGTTTAAGCCCAGTGAAGCTGATTTGCGACTAGTTTTAGAAAAAAAGAAACTGCGTATCGATTATTTTAGGTTAAGTTTTTTTTATCGAGTCTACAAAGCAAGGCCTAGTTATAGAAGCCTAGCTTATATTTATGCCCGTTTCATCCTCTTCCCCTCTCTCTCTATGGGTAACATTCTTTTAACAAGTTTTCATTTGGCTTTTATTTTTCTTATTATAAACAAACGTGTAGTTACTATCTTACGTTAAGTTAGTAGAATGTTGTATCTGCTTTTTATACTTTGCCTTTTTTTTTTTCACTTGGTAACATATCTTGGCAACCATCCCAAAGTCATATTTAGAGATATACCACATTCCTTTCCACAACTGTACTGTCCTCTGTTGTGTGATGTATCCTAGTTTATTCAACCAGTCTCCTAATGATGGGCATTTGGATGTTTCTAGTCTTTTGCTATTATAAATAGAGCTTCAGTGAATAGCCTGGCGTAAATATCTTTTCATACATTTGCTAGTGCATACATGAGAGCGATTCTCAGAAGTGGGGTTGCTGAGGAAAACCAACCTCATGAAACAACACAAAACTAATAATCTCATCACAGCTAGTTTATTATAGTGTTTGAATACTAGTTTCAAATCATAGCAACATGTGGGATTACATTGTTATGTATTAAAACAGAGTCAGGGTCATTAGTGATAGTGCTGGCCATTCCAAAAATGGCCTATCGCTTAAGCGATGGGTATTGAATATTCCAAAGACATTGTGTCTTTGACTTGTTCTTTCTGGAAAAGAGAGAAGGTCCTGGGACGAGGAGTTAATCTTAGGTTCTCATAGCATTTCTATCATATCTGTAAATAGCACTTAAACAAAATAAGAGCTTTCTTCATCTCTGATCTATTTTTGTGAATGCTCAGCTTGTTAGCATGCCTCCTCACGCTATTTTTTTAAGTAGAGAACATCTCATTCCCTCAAAACTCTCAGATGTACAACTGTGCAGATAACAAAAGCACCCAAATCATGTATTATTCAGATGACATTCAAAGGGACACTACACCAAGATAATTCTACCAGCCCACGAATTAGTGGCGAAAATGAACCTTGGAGCAACATGCATATTTACTCGCTTCTCTGAGAACACTTTGTTTTTATTTCTCACCTTTATGAACAAGAGCTATAAGCTCTTTCACATCACATTGTTTATTCTCCTAATCTCCCTGTAGAAGTTTGGCAGGTGAAAATGACACTATTGAAGTTGCCCACATGGAGACAGACAAATGCCCACTATGGCTACCTCACAGGACAGATTAGATTTTAACTTCTCTGTAATAATTGAGACTCTGCCAACAGCTCAAGAAAAAAGATAAACAGTCCCTTTACCTTCATGCTCTGCTCACCTCTCCCCACAAAGCTGATATTTCAATGCCCAATAGCTTTCTGTGTTGTGCCCGGCAAAGTAGTTAGTGATCAGCCATCTTCTTTGATCAACCATCTATAGGTTGAGAGGATATAAGAAGCCATTTTTACTAGCATAATTCTTTAGTTTTCTTAAACCTATTTTATGCCAACACCTTAGCCTGAATTATTTCATTCGCAGCACGCTAACTAGAAGGCATGGAATCCTGTAGTTAAGAGAAAGGGCTTGGGGTCGGTCCAACAAATACTAGAATTTAACTCTATCAATGACTGGGATTCCCTGCCAAATTACCCAAATTCTCTGAGTATCATTTCCTCATGCAGAAATCAGGGCTAACAGTATCTACCTCATAAAATGGAACGATACAATCCAATATTGAGTAATATATGTATAAGTCTTAACTCTAAGTATCACACTTGGTAAGCAGTAACACGTGAGAGCATTTCATATGGCTACTCATATTTGCAATTTGCAGACCTGAGTTAAAGTACTTTAAAGAATTTGGTTATTCCCTGCTGTGTCGAATTAACCTTACCCTAAAAGAGGTCTGGCCTTTGCCTTTGGGCTACTGGGAGGCGATTGCTAGGCCTTTGAAATGCCATCTCTGATTGGGACATTTTTGTTTGGAACCTTGGCCAACAGACAGTCTAATAATGTAATTTATAATGGGAGCTATGGACCATGAGGTATGAGTTCTACCTTTGGAGGGGCTCAAGATATAAGGTCAGCCACATGGGCAGTATTGTGACCAAACCTCAATAAAAACTCTGGACACCAAAGCTCAAGTGAGCTGCCCTGGTTGGTGATACTCCATATATATCGTCACACACCAGTGCTGGGAAAGTAACCCTGTCCATGACTCCATAGGAAGAGGGCAATGGAAGTTTTGCATTTGTCACTTTTCCTGATCTCTGCCCTATATGATTCAAAACCACGTTGAAGTATCACCTCACACCTCCTAGGATGGCTGTTTTCAAAACAACAAGAGACAACAAGTGTTGGCAAGAATGTAGAGAAATTGGAACACTTACATACTGTTAATAGGAATGTGAAATGGTGCAACCACTACGGAAAACGGTATGGAGGTTCCTCAAAAATTTAAAAATAGAACTAGCATATGATCCAGAAATCCTACCTCTGGGTATTTATCCAAAAGAATTGAAATCAAGGTCTCAAAGAGATATTAACACTCTCAGGTTCACTGCAGCGCGATTCACAACAGCCAAGAGACAGAAACAAACGAAGATATTCATTGGTTCATGCATAGGTAAATAAATGTGGTATATACATACAATGGAATAGCATTCAACCTTTAAAAAAAATTCTGCAATACGTGACATGGATGAACCTTGAGGACATTATGCTGAGTGAAGCAAGCCAGTCACAGAAGGAGAAAAACTGCATGATTCCACTGATATGAAGTCTATAAAATAATCAAACTCATAGAAAATGGAACGGTGCTTGCCTGGGGCTGAGGAGAAACGAGAAGTTGCTAACCAACAGATAATAAAGTTTCAGTTATGTAAGATGAATAAGTTCTAGAGATCTGCTATACAACGTTATGCCTATAGTTAACAACACTGACCTGTACTCTTACAAATTTGCTATGAGAGCAGATCTCTTAAGTGTTCTTACCATAATAAAATACAATTTTTCTTTAATTGTAGGAAAATGTTGTCTTTCAGTGAGCAACTATGCATTGTCGTACCCCTTCCAGTTGTCAGATTCTACCTTGCCATTGTCTTTGAGCTATTTTACAATACTGTAAAAGGTAGGCAATGCCAATGTAAAATAATTTTTATAGATATGCAAATTCCGTCCTGATAGAGATCTGACTTTTTTGTCCCTCGTGGAAAAACAAGCTTTGTGTCCACTGGCACATTCAATTAAAAATTTCTTTGTTGCATATAAGTTTGTGTTTTGACTTTTACTTTGAGCGGTTTTGTTTTTGTTTTTAAGTAGGCTTCACACCCAGTAAAGAGCCCAACGTGGGGCCAGAACTCACGGCCCTGAGATCAAGATCTGAGCTGAGATCAAGAGCCGGATGCTTAACCAACTGTGCCACCCAGGCGCCTCTGGACTGGTTTTAATATCTGCAGTTTTTTCATGAATTAATTAAGTAAAATCCTTAACACATGTTCATTTTTATATACGTATAAGAGTCATGATTTTACCTTTTCTGAAAGTTATCCTTTAACACAGAGTATTTGGTGTGTGTGTGTGGGGGTACCCCTAAAGGTGAGCGACTAGCATTCTTACTGATGGTAACATATAGCAGCCTTAAGGTGTGTTGATTGGGGGGGTGGAAATGAGAACTATTACTTAAGAATATATTGTGACTTGCTAAAGTAGGAATTTACTGATTACAGCTGGCAGGCATCCAATTTTTAATTTTGGCAACAATTCCCAACATTTTCCGTGGTGAGTACCCTTCCGCTATGCCAAGTCCCTTGCAGTTTACATGAAGGGGCCTCCACCCCACTCCATGAAGGTGAACAGAGTATAGTGGTTTATATTCGGGGCTGAGCGAAACTACTCAAGTGTGACTTTCCATTCTACCACTTATCAGCTCAGGGACATAGTCTTTCTATGTCTCATTTTCTTCCTGAGTAAAATTGACAGAAGAGTAATGCCTATCACATGGGAAAAGTGCTTGGCACCATGTTAACTTTCATAATTCTTCCACGAACCTGCCCATACTGTTAACTTCCAGAGATGAGCCCACGACCAAGTTAAGCTAGTGGGAATGAAGGTTAAGGCTTCTGTTAAAGCTTTTTGAGATCCTTCTTGCGGATCTCAAATCAGGAGGATGTAGGTCCGAAGCCTATGTCTTGATACCCGATGGGAGCCTGAACATGAGCCAACACAAGGAAGAAGAGACTGGAGAGAGTTCCCGGGTTTGTCAGTTGGCTGAAAAACTGACCCTTGCACTTTTCACGTGCCTGAGTCAGTTTAGTCCCCTTTCGGTTCCAAGCGAGCGTGAGTTGGGTTTTCTGTCACACGCGACCAGAAAATCCTACCTGATTCAGGAGTCAAAGATAAAATGTCATTGGGGCCCAATAGTAAAATATTTTCTAGTATCCCTCAAACTGCATTACCAAGGGGATTGCCTGCATGTAGAGCCTAGTCCATTCGTCACTTGGGGGAGTGCTGGGGAGTGCAGAAGGGAAAGAGACCATATTAATGACCCCACGGGAAATCCAACTCTCAATGTAGGATAATTTGAGCAAATCTCTTTATAAAGAGATTATTTACGAAGCTGTGGAGTGTGTGTCAAAAGGACCAAAGGAACAAGCAGAGCACAGGTCTGGGTGTGGGTCAGCCACTGACACTCTTAGGTCTACAAGGATGAAGTGACATTAAGAATACAAGATGCTGAGTCATATAGAAACAGCCACCTATGAAAGAACATTGACTTTCAGTGGAGGTCTAGGAGGAAGCCAGGGAGAAAAAACACTGATTTCACACTCCTCCAGCCTCCAGCCTCTTGCAGGGTTCCTCGTCGACTAAACTGGAAGAAAGATGGCAGAAAGCAGAAGAGAAAAGGTGGAATGTGTATCTGGAAAGGCAATGGGAGGATTCCAGCCCAAGGATCCTGGTGAAGCTGTGCTGATTCAGACTCTCTCAGCAACTCAAAAAACATACAAAAAACAAAAAAACAAAAACAAAAAAACCCCAAAAACCAACTTCAAGTTCTACCATATTTGCTTCTATGATACGATTTCCTGATGAGTGCTTTGAAACTGCCAATTTTGGGGGACTCCAGGGATCCTGTTTTGGACTAACCATAGCCTAGAATACAATGATGACCTTGAAGCTTCCCCAAGAAAAACAGGGATCATAAAAATAACTTCAGCAAATGAAAATTTTATCACTGAAAACGCTTTATATGGTATATATGCAAATTGAATCCCATGCGCCCATGTGAAAGATTGGGATGGATTTATGTACTGATGAGACTATCTCTAATGTTATTGTGTATAAAAGCTAGATACATAACAATGTATACAGTATCACTCTTTTTGGGTAAAAAAAAGCAATAAAAAGAATTCTATATATTTTCACTAGAATGTCTTTGTTCTACTGAAATTTTTACTACAAAGTATTACTACTTCCACGAACTAAAAAAAAAAGATGAAAGAACTTTTTAAGTTTATTTATTTACTCTGAGAGAGAGAAGAGAGAGAGCATGAGCAGGGGAGAGACACAGAGGGAGAGAGAGAGAATCCCAAGCAGGCTCTGCACTGATGTGGGGCTCAATCTCACAAGCCATGAGATCATGACCTGAGCCGACATCAAGAGTCGGACACTGAACCAACTGAGCCACCCGGGCACCCCAAAGGTGCAAATTTTTTTTAAAAAAACTAAAGGTAGGGGCGCCTGGGTGGCTTGGTCGGTTAAGCGTCCGACTTCGGCTCAGGTCATGATCTCACGGTCCGTGAGTTCGAGCCCCGCGTCGGGCTCTGTGCTGACAGCTCAGAGCCTGAAGCCTGTTTCAGATTCTGTGTCTCCCTCTCTCTCTGCTCCTCCCCTGTTCATGCTCTGTCTCTCTCTGTCTCAAAAATAAATAAATGTTAAAAAAATTAAAAAAAACAAAACAAAAAAACTAAAGGTTGACAAGAACTCCATCATTAAAAGATCATGTGTAGATCGGTGCTTTCCAAAAATAAATGTTCACATAAGTGGCCGGGGTATCTTGCTGAAATGTAGGCCCTAATTCAGTAGGGGTGAGACGGGACCTGAGATGTTACATTTCTGCCAAGCTTCCAGGTGACACTGATGCCTCTGATCCATGAATCACACTTTAAGGAGCAAGGTTCTAGACCAAGTATCAGCAAACTTACTCTGTAAAGGGCCAGAGGGCAAATATCTAGGCTTTGCAGACTATATAGTCTTTGTCACGACTGTGCTCAGCCACAAATAATATGTAAACAAAGAGGTAGAAGCCTGATGTGGCCCACAGTCCATAGTTTGTTAAACCCTGTGCTAGACTATTAATAGTAGCAATAAAAAGTTTATTATGTGGCAATTTCTCTGCAAAATGCCTCTTATGGGTTAAATTATGTCTTCCCTAAAATATATGTTGAATTCCAAATCTGCACAACCTGAACCCACAGAATTCAGCATAAAGAGAAAAAATTCATTTTTATTTTCAATTTTTATTGAAAATATTTTTCTTTAATTTTTTTCTACTATAGTTTTTACTTTTGTGTACATTTTTTTCAAATTCTATTTTACTTCCGTCATTTCATTTTAGTCTACTTCAGTGTATTCATTTTTTCAAATTTTCAAATGATTCCCTTTTTTTTATTTTTCTTTTTTCCCCCTTTTTTCTCTACTCTATCAAGCCACTTTCAACACCCAGACCAAAACACACCTAGGATCTAGCATCATTTATTCAATTGTGTGTGTGTGTGTTTGTTTAATTTTTTAATTTTAATATTTTTTTAATTTTAATTTTTTTAACTTCAATTTTTCTACTTTATTAATTCCTTTTATCCCTTGAAAATGACAAAACAAAGGAATTCACCCCAAAAGAAAGAACACGAAGAAACGACAGCCAGGGATTTAACCAACACAGATACAAGCAAGATGTCTGAACCAGAATTTAGAATCATGATAATAAGAATACTAGTTGGAGTCGAAAATAGATTAGAATCCCTTTATGCAGAGATAAAAGAAGTAAAAAATAGCCAGAATGAAATTAAAAATGCTATAACTGAGCTGCAATCATGGATGGATGCAGCGGCAGCAAGGATGGATGAGGCAGAACAGAGAATCAGCGATATAGAGGACAAACTTATAGAGAATAACGAAGTAGAAAAAAAGAGGGAGATTAAGGTGAAGGAGCACGATTTAAGAATTAGAGAAATCAGTGACTCATTAAAAAGGAACAACATCAGAATCACAGGGGTCCCAGAAGAGGAAGAGAGAGAAATAGGGGTAGAATAGGGGTATGTGAGCAGATCATAATGGAAAACTTTCCTAACCTGGGGAATGACACAGACATCAAAATCCAGGAAGCACAGAGGACTCCCATTAGATTCAACAAAAACTGACCATCAACAAGACATATCATAGTCAAATTCACAAAATACTCAGGCAAGGAGAGAATCATGAAAGCAGCAAGGGAAAAAAAGTCCCTAACCTACAAGGGAAGACAGATCAGGTTTGCAGCAGACCTATCCACAGAAACTTGGCAGGCCAGAAAGGAGTGGCAGGATATATTCAATGTGCTGAACCAGAAAAATTTGCAGCCAAGAATTCTTTATCCAGCAAGGCTGTCATTCAAAATAGAAGGAGAGATAAAAAGTTTCCCAGACAAACAAAAATTAAAGGAGTTTGTGACCACTAAACCAGCCCTGCAAGAAATTTTAAGGGGGACTCTGAGGGGAGAAAAGATGAAAAATATATACATACATACGTACCAAAAGCAACAAAGATTACAAAGGACAAGAGAACACCACCAGAAACTCCAACTCTACAGCAACATAATAGCAATAAATTCCTATCTTTCAGTACTCACTCTAAATGTCAGTGGACTCTATGCTCCAATCAAAACACACAGGGTAACAGAATGGATAAGAAAACAAGATCCATCGATATGCTGTTTACAAGAGACCCACTTTAGACCTAAAGACAGCTTCAGATTGAAAACAAGGGGATGCAGAACCATCTATCATGTCAACAAAAGAAAGCCAGAGTACCCATACTTATATCAGACAATCTAGACTTTAAAATAAAGACTGTATCAAGAGATGCAGAAGGGCATTATATCATAATCAAGAGGTCTCTCCAGCAAGACCTAACAATTGTAAACATTTATGTACCAAATGTGGAAGCAACCAAATATGTAAATCAGTTAATCACAAACATAAAGAAACTCATCGATAGTAATACCATAATAGTAGGAGACTTCAACACCCCACTCACAGCAATGGACAGATCATCTAATCAAAAAATCAACAAGGAAACAATGGCCTTGAATGACACACTGGACCAGATGGACTTAAGAGATATATTCAGAACATTTCATCCTAAAGCAGCAGAATATACATTCTTCTCCAGTGCACATGGAACGTCCTCCAGAATAGACCACATATTAGGACATAAATCAGCCCTCAGCAAGTACAAAAAGATCGAGATCATACCGTGCATATTTTCAGACTACAACGCGATGAAACTCGAAATCAACCACAAGAAAAAAATTGGAAAGGTAACAAATACTTGGAGAGTAAAGAACATCCTACTAAAGAATGAATGGGCCAACCAAGAACTTAAAGAAGAAATTAAAAAGTATATGGAAGCCAATGAAAATGATAACACCACAACCCAAAACCTCTGGGACACAGCAAAGGCGTTCATAACAGGAAAGTATATAGCAATCCAGGCCTTCCTAAAGAAGGAAGAAAGATCTCAGATACACAACCTAACCTTATGCCTTAAGGAGCTGGAAAAAGAATAGCAAATAAAACCCAAAACCAGCAGAAGACAGGAAATAATAAAGATTAGAGCAGAAATTAATGCTATTGAAACCAAAAAAAAAAAAAACAGTAGAACAGATCAATGAAACCATAAGCTGGTTCTTTGAAAGAATTAACAAAGTTGATAAACCACTAGCCAGTTTGATCAAAAAGAAAAAGGAAAGGACTCAAATAAATAAAATCAAGAATGAAAGAGGGGAGATCACAACCAACACAGCAGAAATAAAAACAATAAGAGAATATTATGAGCAATTATATGCCAGTAAAATGGGCAATCTGGAAGAAATGGACAAATTCCTAGAAACATATACACTACCAAAACTGAAACAGGAAGAAATAGGAAAATTTGAACAGATGCATAACCAGTAAAGAAATCGAATTAGTAATCAAATATCTCCCAAAAAACAAGAGTCCAGGGCCAGATGGCTTTCCGGGGGAATTCTACCAAACATTTAAGGAAGAGTTAATATCTATTCTCTTGAAGTTCTTCCAAAAAATAGAAATGGACGGAAAGATTCCAAACTCTTTCTATGAGGCCAGCATTATCTTGATTCCAAAACCAGACAGAGACCCCACTAAAAAGGAGAACTATAGACCAATTTCCCTGATGAACATGGATGCAAAAATCCTCAACAAGATATTAGCCAACTGGATCCAACAATACATTAAAAAAATTATTCACCACGACCAAGCAGGATTTATACCTGGGATGCAGGGCTGGTTCAATATCCACAAAACAATTAACGTGATTCATCACATCAATAAAAGAAAGGACAAGAACCACATGATCCTCTCAATAGATGCAGAGAAAGCATTTGACAAAATACTGCATCCTTTCTTGATAAAAGCCCTCAAGAAAGTAGGGACAGAAGGAGCATACCTCGAGATCATAAAAGCCATATATGAGCAACCCAACGCTAATATCATCCTCAATGGGGAAAAACTGAAAGCTTTCCCCCTAAGGTCAGGAACAACACAGGGACGTCCAGTCTTGCCACTGTTATTCAGCATAGTATTGGAAGTCTTAGCCTCTGCAATCAGACAACACAAAGAAATAAAAGGCATCCAAATCGGCCAGGAGGAGGTCAAACTTTCACTCTTTGCAGATGACATGATACTCTATATGGAAAGCCCTAAAGATTCTACCAAAAAACTGCTAGAACTGATTCATAAATTCAGGAAAGTTGCAGGATATAAATCAATGCACAGAAATCGGTTGCATTCCTATTCACCAACAATGAAGCAACATAAAGAGAAATCGAGGAATCAATCCCATTTACAGTTGCACCAAAAATCATAAAATACCTAGGAATAAATATAACCAAAGAGGTGAAAAATCTATACATTGAAAACTATAGAAAGCTTATGAAAGAAATTGAAGAAGGCACAAAAAAATGGAAAAAGATTCCATGCTCCTAGATAGGAAGAACAAATATTGTGAAAATGTTGATACTACCCAAAGCAATCTACATATTCAATGTGATCCCTATCAAAGTAACACCAACATTGTTCACAGAGCTAGAAGAAATAATCCTAAAATTCGTATGGAACCAGAAAAGACCCCAAATAGCCAAAGCGATCTTGAAAAAGAAAGCCAAAGCAGGAGGCATCACAATCCCAGACTTCAAGCTATACTACAAAGCTGTAATCAAGACAGTATGGTACTGGCACAAGAACAGACACTCAGATCATTAGAACAGAATAGAGAACCCATAAATGGACCCAAAAATGTATGGCTAACTAATCTTTGACAAAGCATGAAAGAATATCCAATGGAATAAAGACAGTCTCTTCAGCAAGTGGTGCTGGAAAAACTGGACAGCGACATAGAGAAGAATGAAGCTGGACCACTTTCTTACCCCATACACAAAAATAAATTCAAAATGGATGAAAGACCTAAAGGTAAGACAGGAAGCCATCAAAATCCTCGAGGAGAAAGCAGGCAAGAACCTCTTTGATCTTGCCCATAGCAACTTCTTACTCAACACATCTCCAGAGGCAAGGGAAACAAAAGCAAAAATGAACTACTGGGACCTCCTCAAAATAAAAAGCTTCTGGGGGCACCTGGGTGGCTTGGTCGGTTAAGTGTCTGACTTCGGCTCAGGTCATGATCTCACGGTCTGTGAGTTCAAGCCCCGCGTCGGGCTCTGTGCTGACTGCTCGGAGCCTGGAGCCTGTTTCGGATTCTGTGTCTCCCTCTCTCTCTGCCCCTTCCCTGTTCATGCTCTGTCTCTCTCTGTCTCAAAAATAAATAAACGTTTAAAAAAAATAAAAATAAAAATAAAAAAATAAAAAGCTTCTGCACAGTGAGGGAAACCATCAGCAAAACTAAAAGGCAACCAACAGAATCTTGCCATTTGCAACTATGTGGATAGAACTGGAGGGTATTATGCTAAGCGAAATTAGAGAAAGACAAATATCAGATGACTTCACTCATATGAGAACTTTAAGAGACAAAACAGATGAACATAAGGGAAGGGAAGCAAAAATAATATAAAAACAGGGAGGGGGACAAAACCTAAGAGACTCTTAAATATGGAGAACAAACAGATGGTTACTGGAGGGGGTGTGGGAGGGGGGATGGGCTAAATGGGCAAGGGGCACTACAGAATCTACTCCTGAAATCATTGTTGCACTATATGCTAATCTGGATGTAAATTAAATAAAATTTACAAAAAAGAAAAGAAATAATTATGAATGTAAAAAAATAAAACATTATGATAGAAAAAATAAATAAATAAAATATATGGTGAGTTCCTACTCCTGGTACCTGTGAATGTGACCTTATTTAGAAAAAGGGCACTTGTTGGGATGAGCACTGGGTGTTGTATGTAAGCGATGAATCACAGGAATCTACCCCCAAAACCAAGAGCACACCGTATACACTCTATGTCAGCCAACTTGACAATAAATTATATTAAAAAAATAAAATAAAATAAAGTTGAAAAAAATAAAAATTAAAAATAAATTGAAAAAAAATAAAAATAATAAAACAATAGAAAATAAATGGAGATACAATTTCCATAACATAAAAAAAAGAAAAAAGGGTCTAAAAGGCCTAATCCAATATGACTGATTTCCTTGTAAGAGGAGGAAACTATGGACACAGGCAGAGACAGACAGAAGATGGTCATGTGGAGACAGACACAGAGATTGGAGTTACGTTGCCACAAGCCAAAGAATGCCTGAGGCGACCAGAAACTAGAAGGCAAAGGAGCCTCCTTTTCTAGCAGCTTCAGAGGGAGCATGTCTCTGCCAACACTTTAATTTCAGACTTCTGACCTCCAGAACTGTGAAAGAATGCATTTCTGTTGCGTTAAGCCACTCAGTTTGTACCCCGTTTCAGTGGCCCTAGGAAACTGATACAGTGCATGGCTTCTCGGCCTTTTGGCTAAGATCAAGTGTAGGAAACTGATACAGTGCTTACCACAAATTACTTAACTGCCTAGTAAGTCAGGTACAGTTATTATCCCTATGGTGCTGACCCCTGTTTTCTTCCTTAAACGTTCTTAAGGGATGCCCTAGTTTTATTAGACATAAATTTATTTATGTTTCGTGTGTCGTGTGTTGACATGTTTATGATTTATTATACATAAGTGAAAACGAGGATCAATTAATTTCCCTGTCCCACTGCGGAAGAATGACTGGTACATAAATCAAAACTAGGATTAAAAAAACCCAACTACGATCAACTGCTTCTCTTTAATGATTTTGCTCAGTTTAACCAACTTTCCAGATGACCTTTTTACCGTGTCGGATATAATATCCTACTTAAGCATTCTTCAGCACAGCACTGTCTAACAGAAATAAATGAGAACACAGGTAAGGTTTAGATGTGTACCAATTCATGTTAAGAAGGAATAAAAGGAAATGGGTAAGATTAATTTCTTTTTTTTTTTAATTTTTTTTAACGTTTATTTATTTTTGAGACAGAGAAAGAGCATGAATGGGGGAGGGTCAGAGAGAGGGAGACACAGAATCCGAAACAGGCTCCAGGCTCTGAGCTGTCAGCACAGAGCCCAACGCGGGGCTTGAACTCATGGACCGCGAGATCATGACCTGAGCTGAAGTCGGCCGCTTAACCGACTGAGCCACCCAGGCGCCCCGGGTAAGATTAATTTCAACGATCATATCCAAAATATCATTTCATATTCCATATAATCAATTATTAATGAGCTATTTTCCACTTTTTTTTTCTTACTGTCTTCAAAATCTGGCACATCTCATTTAGAATTAGCCACATATCCCGTGCTTGATGCCCACATGTAACTGGGCATCAAGAAAAGAAAGAAAAGAAAATCTAAGAAAATGTGTAAGAAAATCTCATAGTTGGTCTTTCTCATTGAACTTTTAGCCCAGTGTACTCTAATCTTACCATAATGAATTCTAGTCCTTAAAATCCAGAAGGATCTTTAGAAGAATGGAAATTACTGCAAGACCCTTCCCTGTTTTTCAACCAGCCTAGGGCTGAGAACTCTCACATATAATCTAAAACATAACATCCTCACCGTGGATTACAAATCCCTCCTTACCTGGCCCCTGACTACCCCTCTGACGTCATTTCCTACCAGCCTCTCCTTCACGGGCTCTGTTTCTCCACAAAGCCAAGGTTATACTTCAGGGTTCTTACACCTGCTCGTATTAAAGGACAATTTTCAAGAAAGGTAAAATCATGACTCTCGTATAGATGTAAAATGAACATGTGTTAAAAATTTTACTTAACTCGTTGTCAGTGAGGAAACCGGTAAGACGGTACAGCCAATTCAAATGAGGATCCATAAGACAGACACATCAATAGATCAAGGATATTGAAATGAATGTGCGCAGGGAGCAAAATTAGCTTCTTCCTCAGTACAGGAGGAGAGTCACTTGAACCTCCAAGAGAAATAATTTATTACATGTCTAGAGACTGGTGCCATTTTGCATCCCTATCAGTTACCTGTAACTTACTGAATTGTACAACAACTGAAAGGCAATAAAAGGCACAGGGTCCCTAGAGGATCAGAATCAAATGACCGGGAAGGCTGTGCTTTAAACTAGGATTTCTCATCGTCAGCACTAGTGACATTATGGGCTAGATAATTCTTGGTTGGGGTGGGCGGGACTGTCTTGCACGCCGTGAGATGTTGAACAGCATCTCTGGCCTCTACTCACAAGATGCTAATGGCACCCTCCCCCTAAAGTTGCGACAACCAAAAATGTCTCCAGGTGTTACCAGATGTCAAGGGGGGTGCAAATCACCCGTAGCTGAAAATCATTACTTTAAACGATGTACAGTTTTCCAATGAAACACACATTTTCCCCTACTCTTGTTTTTCTAAGTGGAATGTTTCTCTCTCATATCCTTTCTTGGCGCTCTGTCACTTTATTCAAATCTTTGCTGAAATGTCACCTCTTCCTGGAGGTCTCTCTTGCCACCCTGTCTGAAATAGAGCCTGTCTTCCTTTTGTCCTCTGCTTTATTCTTCTACTTCGGCCAGATCTTTCTCTTAAAGCGTTCTTGTTTTTTGCATGGCTTCCTCACTCTAGAACATAAGTTCTGTGAAGACACAAACTTTGTCCAGTTTGTTCGCTGATGTTTTCTAAGTTTTCAGTACAGCGCCTGGCACGGGGTAGACTCTCTGGAAATGTTTGTTGGATTAATGAATCGATCAATGCATGATAGAACCAAGACAAATTTACATACCCCCCAAATCTCCTACAAACAATACATTACAAATACAAAACATAAATAGAGATATGGAGTTTTATTTTGCTGAAATAAAATAGCCATCTGAAACTTGACTAGAGAGTGAACTCCCGGGGTGCCAACTTTTTTGAGTTGGGCCCCCCTCTCCTTCCACGTGACTTTGTGAAGACTGTTAAAGCCAACTTCCTTAAACAAATTAATAGTATGTCAAAGTTTATTACTCATTAACAGGGGAACTAGCAGATGGAGAATGCCAGTTTGGAAAAAAGTTCGAGGTGCATAGACATAGGTTCTACGTGGGGGACTGATTTCACACACAACTCGGTCGCTAAGTGATGACACTGGTTTCTTTCATAGAGTGCTCATTTTATCACGACCCCAAAGTGGTCATTTTTTTACCAAGTGGCATAGGTTAATAGTTAGGGCTTAGGGCCATCTTTCCATAATTGCTAGACATGAGTGATTAGTCAGACATAACAGGTTGTATGTTCAAGACATAAGCAATAAGCCACCTCTCTGTGGCTAGATGTCCCAAGTTAACGAGGTTTGTCCCCTGATGAAGGGGCACATTAACACAACGGCACCAAAAGGTACCAGGTAAAAGTCAACCAATGTGGACGAAGGTCCTGCTTTTTTCTTCCACACAGCTATTAGCAGATTTCTTCAGCAACCAAAGACATTGACCACTCAGTTCGCTTAATTCTCAATTTGAGGATAAACCTTTTTTTGTTAGGATTCACTACATTTTCTACCATGCATCACTGCACCCTGGGATGTAATCAGCCTTGATTCAAGTGTAATTGATTTATGTTAAGTCTCTGTTTTGGCTCATTAGTCTAGGACAATTGAAATCGGCATTAAAACATTGTCAAGATGAGGTTACTAACTGTGCCTCCTTTCACTAATTCAAAGCAGATTAGTTCACCTCTCTGTGCAAAGCTTACTTATTTTTGAAATGGAGATAACAATAAACTTGCCTCATTGGATTTCCACAGCTACCGAAAGAAAACGGTGACTCTAAACAGTTAAGAACTCAACACATTCCTTAAAGGTGATCATCCTGATAATCCACGTTGTGCCGAAATTAATGCTAAGATTATCACCAAAAACAAGGCCAAAGTTTAATACGCTATTACCAAGAACTTAACTCCCCTGAGAGACCTGTATCAGTCAGAACCCCAGACACCTAAAAACCCCAACTTGAGAAATCCTGTTCTTTACCAAAATGCAAGGCCGTGGACGTAGTGCCGACAGGTAAACGCTCAACGAAAAAGGCTGCAATGACAGTAAGTTTAATGCAAAGGTGGAACTAGAAATGTAATAGCACATTCTCCAGACTCCTTTAACGAGGGTAATCGCTGCCCCCGAACCACACTCCTCACACGTTTCTGTGTACGTTTCTCGCGTGCTGCAGTGGAGAAAGCCACGCGATGCAGTATGCGGGGTTCGTAACACCACTGCCTAGCAGCAACCTTTCTCTCAGGACAGCCCACGAATCTCTGCAGGCGTGTTCCCAAAAGACCTTTCTTGGAGAACGCACAAGACTCGTTCCCCTGGCAATGGGAGCCCGAGGGCCTGAGGCTGCCAGGAGCGACAGTTGCCTCAGCCTTGCGTCTGGGCCCCACCCGTCTCAGCCTCACCCTCCTTTAGGGCCCCTCTCATCCCTGCTCCCATAGCGCCTCACCACCTGCCTCCGAGCGGCCCTCCACCATCAGCTGGCCCTGAACAAAATTGCAGAGAGATGACGCTTGCCCTTTGTCCTGTCTCTGCTGCCTCCCAGCCTCTAGCCTCCATCACCGGTGACGCCAGCTCAGTCCCAGAAACGTTGGCGGCCAACAGGTCAAAGGCTTAGTCTAACTCTGGGCACGTGCATTTGCACTGGTCACGTTTCAAGGCAGAGCAGGGTGTGACAGGCCCGAGGCTCAGGAGCCAGGAGACCTCTCTTTAGAAATGATCCTTCCCGGGGCGCCTGGGTGGCTCAGTCAGTTAAGCATCTGACTTCGGCTCAGGTCATGATCTCGCGGTCTGTGAGTTCGAGCCCCACGTCAGGCTCTGTGCTGACAGCTCAGAGCCTGGAGCCGGTTTCAGATTCTGTGTCTCCCTCTCTTTCTGACCCTCCCCCATTCATGCTGTCTCTCCCTGTCTCAAAAATAAATAAATGTTAAAAAAAAATTTAAAAAAAAAAATAGAAATGATCCTTCCCGACCCTCCGTTCTGGTCATCCGTGAAAAAGAACGCTGACCTTTGGGGTGTCTGGGTGGCTCAGTCGGTTGAGTGTCTGACTTCGGCTCAGGTCATGATCTCGCGGTTTGTGGGTTCGAGGCCCGCGTCGGGCTCTGTGCTGACAGCTCAGAGCCTTGAGCCTGCTTCTGATTCTGTGGCTCCCTCTCCCTCCTTCTCTCTCCCTCTCCCCCACTCACACTCAGTCTCTCTCTCTCTCTGTCTCAAAAATAAATAAACATTTAAGATTTTTTTTAGGGGTGCCTGCATGGCTCTGTCAGTTAAGCGTTCGGCTCGGGTCATGATCTCACAGTTTGTGAGTTCGAGCCCTGCATCGGACTCTGTGCTGACAGCTCAGAGCCTAGAGCCTGCTTCGGATTCTGTGTCTCCCTCTCTCTCTGCCCCTCCCCTGCTTGTGCTCTGTCTCTCAAAAATAGATAAAAATGTAAAAAAAATTTTTTTGTAATAAAAAAGAAAAAAGAAAAAACTAATTTAAAGAATGCCAATCCCCCTCTATCACAGGCTCATTGAGAAAAGTAATGGGTTTAACAGTGATAAAATAAATAGAACAATAAGAATACACACTGACCATGGGACACTAGCTGAGGAGTGCGATGAATGCCAACAGTAGCACCTGAGAACCAGGGAGACTAGAAAAAAATTAAAGAACATGGAACTAGAAATCTCTAAACCAGCAGTTACCAAACTTGCACCTCAGCATCTGTTGGAGGAGGCCTCGTTAAAACACAGATTGTCAGGCCTCGCCCTGGAGTTTCTGAGCCAGCAGGTCTGGGGTGAGACCTGAGAATGGGCACTTGTCACTCATTCCAGGGGATGCTGAGGCCGCTGCTCCGGGAACCACTCTCTGAAAAGCCTAGCCGTAAACTAGTGATTCTCCACCATGGCCGTACATATCACTGGAATCATTTGCGAGAGGGAAAATCACTTTGGGTCAAGTTTCCTCCTCACAGTTTTTGATTTAAGTGGCGTGGGGTGCAGCCTGGGCATCGGGACTATGACAGGCCCGGGCAATCTGTGTCCAGGATGGAGAACCATTGCTCTCCACCGAGAAGCAGCATCAACAAATCCGTGGATCTTATTGTTATGCCCTGCCCCTGCTCGGCTCGCCTCTCTTGTGCACTTGCTACAACAGCTCCCTAAAATCTTAGGGGGGTAGAACTAATGATGGACCCACCTAGCTGAAGAGAACAGGCATATGGATCCAGGTTCAACACCCGCCTAGGTACAGTCAGAGCTTCAAATGGCACCGAGTAAATTTTAAGTCTTGGCTATCTAGGTTTTCAAGCCCAGTTATGTACTGAAACCGCCTGGGAGACTTTTAAGCAAGCCTGATGGATAGCCACATCCAAACCAAGATTCCTAACCTTTGACCACCCACGGGAATCACCCAGGAACTTTAAAAAATACTGGGGTACCAACTCCAGAGCTTCTGGTCTGGACGGAGTCTGGATATAAAACCCTCCCGGGAGATTCTAACCTACATCCAAGGTTGAGAAAGTCTGGTTCAAACCAAGCATCTTCCTGAAGCATCTACAATCCTCACCCACCAGATGGTGGCAGAACTTATCGTGGTGAGCATAGTGTGATGTATAGAATCGTTGAATCACTATGTTGTACGCTATGTTGAAACTAACATCACCTTCTATGTCAACTATATATTTCAATTAAGAACATAAAAGTTAAAAATAAAATTTTTAAAAGATTGAAAAAAAAAAACAAACCCAACAACTCCCCCAGGGATTCTCATGTACAGGGAGAGCTGAAACCCACTGCTTTAAGTGGGAAAACAGAAAACAGGTAACTCACTAACTGGCAGTTACAATATTACTGTCTTTTTAAAAGTATGCATTTGCACGGGCGGGAGGAGACTGAGGTGACATGCTCCAAAATGTTAACAGAATTCTTTCTGAGAGATGGGATTACGTGTCATTTTCCACTTATGCTTTTCACGATTTTCTACAAATTTCCACAATGATTATTCTAGAAATCAGTGAGGAAAACATCCCACCAACATTGCTTGGTATTCAACACTAGAATAACAAAGTGGAAAACCATGGTACCTCACTTTTGCACCTCATTTTGCCCAAAGTAATGAATCTCCAAGTGTACATCATCACCAGTGTATCAAATTAAACCCTATAAACTCTTCTTGTTTCATACATGAGGCTGGCTTCAGTTGCAATCTTTGACTTCTTTAGTAGACTATACGTACAACATTATGTTGATTGTGTCCTTCTGTAAGAGATTCTTTAGAGAATATCACTTGCAGGCGTCCTCAGTCACTTACTGTTAGGGGACTTTATGATGATGACATAAATGTGCATTTCCCTGCAAAGACAGACATTTACCTCTAAAATCCAAGCATGAATCACTTCCCAGAAGTGCCCAGCTAATGCAGGGATTTCACAAATGACATTTTCTTTATGTCAGTACAACCTCTGGCTTCCTTTTCTGAAAGATAATCTAAGCTCCGAGCTGAAAATGGGCAGTGCTCTGAGACAGACTTCGATAATGGTTTTTACAGTTTAATGCTAAAGGACTTTGACGGGATAGATTGAAATCATAGCATTTCTTCCCTCAAAGTTACAAAAACTACTCAATAGGGCTCAAAAAAAAATATGGCTACAGACCATACAACGTTTTGGGTACTTGGTTCTAGATAAGGGAGAAATTTACTTAATTAACACTGTAAGGTTTTGTTTCCTTTTTATTGAAATAGAAAGTATCTTCTTTTATTAAAAGGAATTGGTCATGGACAGTTGGATACCTTCCATTTTGTACTTAAACTGCATTTCAAAGGAATTAAAATTTGCTTTGTTCTTATTCCAGAGCTCAGAAACACTCCTAAATATTGGGATGCTTTCAGCCAGGTGATTTCGTTACTGTCTTAGTTCTTAATGCATAACACGGGGAACATCTACATCACACTAAGCTCTTTCAAAGGTATTTGTTACCATGTAATTCTATTACCTAACAGGTGCCAGGGGCCATGCCGGTCTGAGATAACACAAGGATCACTGGGATGCATCCCTGCTTTCAAGGCATTTGCAGATTGCAGGGGGGGCGATGCTGACATTTCCACATGGCTGAATGCAAATCATTAAATGAGAAACCCAAACAGGCCATAGTATACAAACAAAACGTTATGCAAACACAGAACACAATGGATAATAAAATAATGTGAGCTACCCAGCAATGCTGAGTTGTGTGGATAAGGCCAGGCAGCTCAAGGGCCATATGTGAAGGAAAGTGGATTTCAGCAATCAAAAAAGGGGGGGGGGAGATAAAGGGCAAGAAAACGCCCCACTTAGAACAGGGGGAGCAATGGTTTATGGGTCGAAAAGTTCACACGTGCAGAATCAAGAAGGCATCACCTGGAGCTGGTATCCTAAGGCATGGTCACCTTGTGGATGGTCTTCAGTAGTGAGGCAGGGAGGCTAAAAGTTCATTTGTGCCAAGTGGGGAGCTGCTGAGGGCTTCCGAGCAGGAAGAGGGTATGATCGGAATTCCGCTGCAAGAGTCCTGCTCCGGCAATGGTGTGAAGGCTGGGCTGGGATGAGGAGAGGCGGGAGGCAGGGAGACAGGTAGGAAGCTGAGGCAGGGGGTGGGTGTGAGGCGATGGGGCCTGGGGTCCGGGCAGAGCAGTGATGTCGTAGCTGCAACTGCAGCACGCCCGCCGCCCCACCCCCCCCCCCCCCCCCCGCCAGGTGACCCCTGACTCTCTTGGCCTTTTCTCATTTCCTGCTTCACTTACTTTTCCCTTCACTCTTGCTGCCCTGGACTTGGGCCTCAGACAGACTGCATACAGTTTACGGCCTACAGTTCATAGACTGTTTTCTGGAGAAGGTGAATGAAAATGAATAGCTTGGAATTGCTATTTCTGCATGCCATCTCTATCACCGACCCCGACTCTCTGCTCTTGATTGCAAAAAAAAAAAAAAAAAAAAAAAAAAAAGCCAAGCTGAAAAACTTGACCCAAAGATACACAGAAATGTGTCTTTCAGGATAAAGGGCAAATAACACAGGTTTGTGTGTGTGTGTGTGTGTGTGTGTGTGTTTTACATTGTTGAGATTTCGTGACTTTCATGACTTCCATCCCATAGAATATGAGCTCTCCCAGGCCCCAGCTCCCAGAGCGCAGCCCCTCAACTGACGTCCAAAGTGGTAGGAGGAGTCAGAGCCATTCCCAGTCCAGTCCCACTGGGCACTGAAGCGGTTCAACGCGTCCTCACCTCCCAGCGAGGCCGAGTCAGTGCTGGGAGATGAGGCCATTACGATGGCAGCGGGCCTCTCCATCACGTGTTTGGCCAAGGATCAGCAAGGCAGGAGGGATCAAGAGAAGGTGGGGAGGTGCGTACATCGGGCGAGACCGATCACCTTTCGCCGGAGAGTACATCTTAGTCCAGAACCTCACCCTGCCACACTTCGGGCTGCCTTCCAATAATGCAAAAATTCATCACCCAAATTCTGCTCGGGCGGAGAAAAAGGAATAGTAAGAGATTCCAAAGCTTGAACGACCCTGTGAGAAGTGAATACATCATGTACCACTCCGGACTTCCCGTCAATTTTTTTTTGCTTTGACTCACACCTAAATGTGCTTACATTTTAACATTAGCATATCCTAATTAATCGTCAAATACCAACAACTGTAACTCAAGGAAGGACAAACAATGCCGAGAAATCTACTTATTCGTGTGGAAAGGTCAGCCCAATTAGAGCAGACAAAGGCTTGTACTGTCTAATGTGTTGACTGTCTACCAGGTACCGGGCGTGCAAGAAACACTAAGAAAATTAATCTGAGCCTTTGACCTTGAGGAATTCATAGAGAGACATGTAAATACACAGTCCTAATGCAGAGAGATAAGGAGAAGGCATATGCTAATTTGGTGGCTTATTTTCCCAAATGGGATGGCAAAGCAGGGTTTAGTGTATTATACGGTACATGAAATCTATTCTGCAGGAACGTAGTAGGAATGCTTAGCGATTTTAGAAATGTTCTTTTCATCCAGCGCTTGAGGTGCCCGTGCTGCATGGGTAAAAGCCAGGACGGAGCTGCTAATGTACACTCGAGCCCATCATGTTCCCTAGATTCTGGCCCGCGTACACGCAGAACCACTGACTTCGTGGAACACGTACTTTGCAGGTTCGGAATCGATTCCTCACAGGCCGCCATGTGGTGAGTGCTGTTCTCATTCCTGCTTTACAGATGAGGACATGGAGGATTAAGGTGGTTACAAACATAGGCAACAGCAACATCCCATCGTAAGTGGCACAAGGGACATTTGAATGCCGCCCGTGTTCCTCCAAAGTCTGTGTGCACTGTCTGCAGACCGGCTGCCCATTAGTAGACTGTTATCGACCTCTGATGCCATAAGGAGCTTGTGCCAGAATATAAATCAACTGCACCAGTAAGGGACACTTTTTAATTCTTTTTTTTTTTTTTTTTTTTTTTTTGCATCAAAATTTTCTCGCTAGAGTAAGCAGGGCGTTGATTTACGTTCTGGTGCCACCTCTTATCTTGTCATGAATCAGCACTTCGTGTCATACTGCACTAAAACGACAGTGACTCCTAGAGAGACACTATCTTAGATCACTGGAGAGCTTTTATCTTTCACATCTATGGAGAAAGACTATTAAAGGGGACTTAGCTTGTTTTGAGACAGAAGTAACTGAGAGGCACGTGGCTACTACTCTAGGGAATCCGTTCCCAAATTTCCAAACCTCCTGGTCACTTTGTTCTTCGTTCTGCTTCCCAAAGAAACATACATTTTGGAGAGAAATGGCAATCTTAAAATTGGCCGGGGGAATTTTTTTTTTTTTTTACCTTTTATTTATTTTTGATAGACAGAGGGAGACAGAGCACAAGTGGGGGGAGGTGCAGAGAGAGACGGAGACACAGAATCCGAAGCAGGCTCCAGGCTCTGAGGTGTCAGCACAGAGCCCGTCGTGGGGGGGCTCGAACTCAGAAACCACGAGATCATGACCTGAGCCGAAGTCGGCCGCTTAACGGATTGAGACACCAAGGCGCCCCAGGGGGAATTTTTTGTAATGATATTATTGGCGAAGCTTTTTGGCACTTCATGAATACTCTGTCCCCGTGACACGTTTAGGTGTCCCAGTGTCCAGGACAACAGAGGTGATCGGAACCAGCTCTCCCTCTCTGCTGGCACCTGTCAGCACACACTCCTGTACTCAGGGCCTTAACCAATTATTTCCTTTACTCATGTGATTCCCTACCATCATTTCCGAAGACGTGTTTCTAAATATGTACCTACTCTATGATCCAGCAATTCCAAGAGAAACGAGTCTGTCCAGGAAAAGGTATGTATGAGAATGTTCATAGCAACCTTATTCGCGATAGCCCCCACCTGGAGAGTGGATATATAAATGGTATATAAATTCACCTCCTGGACATATACAGCAGCTATAAAGAATAAAGTACTTTTATATACACAGCATGGATGAATCTCACAAACATAACAACGAGTACAAGTAGCCATACGCAGAATAGTACACTATGAATCTATTTATGTGAAGTTTAAGAACAGGCAAACTAATCCATAGTGATCGAAGTCAGTATAAAAGTTACGTCTGGGATGTGCGGGGAGCAGGTAAAGATTGGTAGGAGGTGAAAAGGAGCCTTTGGAGGGCTGGAAATGTTCAATTTAGTATCTTGTTCTGGAGGGGCGCCTGGGTGGCTCGTCGGTTAAGCATCTGACTTCAGCTCAGGTCATGATCTCGCGGTCCGTGAGTTCAAGCCCCGCGTCAGGCTCTGTGCTGACAGCTTAGAGCCTGGAGCCTGCTTCAGATTCTGTGTCTCCCTCCCTCTCTGCCCCTGCCCCGTTCATGCTCTGCTCTCTTTCTCAAAAATAAATAAAACATTAAAAAAAATTAAATATCTTGTGCTGGAAACTTCACTTTTAAGAAACCTTTAAAAAAATACTCCAAAGAGAAGCAATATTTAAAGGATTTGGGGGTTCAGTTAAACTCAAAATGTACACATCTCTTGACCCTCAATTCCACTTCTAGAAATTTCTCTTAAAGAAATAACCACGATTATACAGAAACATTTAGCACCAACATACTTTCAGGGTCCCGTTTATAACTGGAAAAAATTGGAAACTACGTACAGTTTTCACAATAGGAACCTGGTTAAAGAAATAATGATTAAAAAAAAAAGAAATGATGATATAGTCACATAATGAACTATTAGAAGGAAATAAAAGATGAGCTTGTAGAGAATATTCAATGTCATGAAAAGTGTTAATATTAATACTGTATTAAGTGAAAAGTGGTAGGTTACAAAGCAGCATGTAAAATATAAATATATTTGTGTTTTTAAAATTTGTACATATTCATACATTGTACACATGTAAACTAAATATATGTGTCTTACGAAACATATATGATATTGTACATAAAACTCTGAAGGTAGATTCACCCATATGTTAAACCTAGGGCTTTTATTATGGGTAACAGTTTACTTTGATCTTCGGGCTTTTAAAATTTTTTCACATACTTTCAACAATGAACATTTATCACTCATGTCATCAGAAAAATATTCACAGTAAAGCCTTACGCTTTGTGCCTATTACATAAAATCTGTAGGTTTCCAGCACTGTGAAATGCAAATGAGGTAATTAGACAAAATTGCATCATTCTTTGTGAAAAAAATGTAAATCTGTCAGCCAAATATCAAATGGGTACATTAAAGCACTCTGAGACCAGCGATTACAACCCTGAGTGACCTCACCGTACAGGACCTTCACCGGTTTTGAATAATAATAAACATGCAGCCTGGTGTCGGTAATTCTCGGTTAAAGGAACCTTGAGCTGAACTCACTTATTGGAAAAACCTCCACCATCCTCTAGCTGCCATCATGTCCTGAACGTTTTGGTGGAGATGGAAAACGATCCGGGCTCAATTTGAAAACAATCGTGTTTCCCTCTGTCACTCTTACCTCGAAGAAGGTGTCAATTAAACCAAAGGGAAATTTCACTGCTCTGAAGTGTCAGCAAATAGGTGCGTTGGTATCAGGAGTTGGAATTCTGTGCTGTCATTTCCTTCCTTCGAGACTGAATGCTCACGGACCTGAAGACAGGTATTTGTGTTCTTTTGAGACAATGATGTGTTTGGGACACCACTGTAGCAGCCTCACTGCCTGCACATTTTAACAACCCTGAGCTAATTTTCACCGGTGCTTCGGCATTCGGAAGTTACCAGATAAAACCATGTCTATGTGCTTTGTTACAAAACCCCTACAAGGGGTGGCTGTAGGCAGTCGAATTTTTTCCAGTGGGAGAAAGGTAACTATGGTAACTATTTTAATCTACTAACATTATAATTTCATGTTGGCAAAAGCTGCCTATAGCTCTATTTGTAATAGTCAGCTATTAAGGGACTCTTTGAGAACACTCTTCTGGAAGCACTAGTCTTTCTCTTCTCCCTTTACCTGCTAGGTAGTCATTAAAAGAAAATTATACAGGCAAAAGAACCCAGTTAGCATTTTCAAGAGTTTCTGAACCATTGATTTAGCTATTGGTGGCTGATGTGTTTTAATGTAGCTTACCTTTTTTTTTTTTTTTTCCAAAACAGACTTTTCCTAGACTGTAAATACGCCCAAAAATCGCATACTATTGTGCTGTTTATACTATACCGTGTACTCTATTTTAAAACAATACATTGGGGGTCCCCTAGCTAGCTGCTGGGTGGTTTCCCACCTCAAAGCCCCTCGAAGGTTGGGTGCTGGGGTGGTGAGCAGGGGAATCAGAGTCGATAATATACTCTGTTTAGGCTGTTTGTGTTTTGTGTATCGGTGAGAGTAGGATAAAGGTCAGCCAGAAAGGGCTTTAAGATCAACTGGCAAATTGTGATTAATTTACTAGAAACTCTGGTCTGCCAAAAAATATCCAAACCAGGGGTCAGCAAACATTTTCTATAATGGGCCACGTATTAGTTTCCTAGGGCTGCCTTAACAAATTATCCCTAACTTGCTGGCTTGAGACAACCAGAAACTTACTCTCTTACAGTTCTGGAGATCACAAGTTCAGAATCAAGCCGTTGGCAGGGCCACATTCCCTCACAAGGCTCTAGAGGAGAACCTTCCCTTTTCCAGCTCCTGCTAGCTCCTGGAGTTGCTTGGCTTGTGGCCACACCATTCCCATCTCTATCCCCAACCTTCACATGGCCTTCACCTCTGTGTTTGTGCCGCCTTCTCTTCCGTCTCTTGTAAAGACTTGTGGGGAATAAGCCTAGGAATTCCCTGAGCTTGAGCCGATGGGTTAACAAGGCATAAAGAAATAGCCACAGGATGAAAAGCATCCAAGATTAGGTAAACAGTATTTATTACGTAAACAGCATTAGGTTCACAAGGCAAAGCGCCCCCAGTATAGAAATAGGAAACCTCAGGATGAAAGCATCCAAAATTAGGTACTCAGGGCAGAAATGCCCCCCCAACTTAGTACAATAGCAGAAAGCTGCTTTCACGGGAAATGAGGACCAAAATAGGCAAACAGGGATATAGACCACAGCAGGGCGAGGTTGCCCCGAGTGGAGCTAATTAACAAAAGAAAGGTGCCTTGTTGACCCTGAGGTAGCATGCTCTGTCTGTCTTAACAGATGTGGCACTTCATGCCTGCCATAAACAACCATCTGCCAGGTGCCAGGATTTTGTTTTGTGTTGACCCAAAGCCCTAACACCGCACCCCTTCAAAACCCCCTTTCCCTCACACCCATGAGTTAATGTTCACGGTTTCACTGTCTCTCTGTGCATGCCCATCACGCTCCTAAGCCTTCTGATCCTAATAAAAACGAAGTGAGGACCCTTACTCGGGGCTCTTGTCTCCTCCCAGACATTAGCCTCTCTCGCATTTCAACCCTGTGTCCACTCTCTTGCTGGACAAGAGAGAACTCCAGACCCAGAGTCGATGACAAAGACTCTTGCCATCAGATTTAGGGTCCACCTAGATACTCCAGCATGATCTCCTCTGGAGATGCTTAATTACATCGGCAAAGACTCTATTTCCAAATAAGTCATGTTAATAAGTTCTGGGTGTTAGGATGTAGACTACCCTTTTGGGGGCCAGCGTCCAACCCACTATAGGCTAGATAATAAATATTTGAGACTTTTTTAGGCTATATGGTCTCTGTTACAACTATTCAACACTCCCACGTCAGAGCAAAAGCAGCCATGTACACAAGTACACACACAAATGGATATGATTGTGTTCCAATAACACATTTCCAGAAACAGATAGTGGGCCAGATTTGGCCCATGGGTCATAGTTTACAGATTCCTTGTCTAAAACGCTTTCCTGGAACTCAAGGACCTTAACAGTCTGGTAACCACCAGAAATCTCTGACATTAGCTCATCCATTCCCGGGCATGGAACCTTAGTCAAACATGCCCAATGTCCTTTGAACAGGCTTTTCTGGTTTCCCATTTTCTTGCTTACTAAATGTTTAGTTTCTTGCAAGAGTCGCCTGGTACAGAGAGTGCTCAAAGTGAGTAGTTGTTATCAAGTACTTCAAAAGTTAGGCATGCAGACAACTAATAATCGTTTTTAGGGGATGGGACGGAGATGCGTTTCGCTTTCCTTTATATACTGAGCAAGGTTGTCAGATAAATATAGGATGCCCAGTAAAATTGAATCTTGTATAAACAATGAATAATGTTTCATTAAAAGTAGGTCCCCGGGGCGCCTGGGTGGCTCAGTCGGTTGGGCGGCCGACTTCGGCTCAGGTCATGATCTCGCGGTCCGTGAGTTCGAGCCCCGCATCGAGCTCTGCCTGTGCTGACAGCTCAGAGCCTGGAGCCTGTTTCAGATTCTGTGTCTCCCTCTCTCTGACCCTCCCCCGTTCATGCTCTGTCTCTCTGTCTCAAAAATAAATAAACGTTAAAAAAAAAAAGTAGGTCCCCAATATCTTATGGGGTGTATTTATACTAAAAAATATGTACTTGTCTGAAATTCAAATTTATTTGAGCATTTGGTATTTTTATTTGCTAAATCTGGCAACCTTAACCCTGAGCATTTGTTACTTTCATAAGCAGAGACAAAATGATCACTAGAAAAAAATAATATAAAGTGTTGCCATTATTACTCTCTTTTTCCTTTTTCCTTGTTTTAGTTGCACATGTGATGCATAGCTGGACTTCCCCCAACAAGGGGTGAGAGTGTCTGCTTTTCTACACTTTCATCACCCCTGGATATCATCATTTTATTTTATTTTTGTTTATTTTTCAGAGAGAGAGAGAGAGAGAGAGAGAGAGACAGAGTGTGAGTGGGGGAGGGGTTGTGAGAGAGGGAGGCACGGAATCCAAAGCAGGGTCCAAGCTCCGAGCTATCAGCACAGAGCCTGACGTGGGGCTCAAACCCATGAACCGGGAGATCATGACCTGAGCTGAAGTCGGACGCTTAACCGACTGAGCCACCCAGGCGCCCCTGGATATCATCATTTTAAAAAGTTTTGCTAATCAATGGCATAATAGTAGTATCTTTATTTTTTGCCCATTTGTTTTTAAACTAAAATGTTCTTTATTATGAAAGTAATATGTACCGGTAAAAGAAAGCCTGAGTGTTCTAGAATGATGTAAAAGTTATTAAAAGTCTCCCCCAACCTATCTTTTCCTCCCCAGTTTACTCAACTAAGAAGAAACTGTTTTTAAGATTTTCTTGTATATTTTATCTGGATTTTTGTATGCCTATACAAGCATATGTTTTATATCTATATTTTCTATACAGAGGACATCATACATTATTCTTTGCCCTGCCTTATTTTATTAGTAATATATCTTAGACACTTTCTATACATGTGAACACATAGCTTTACCTTAGTATTTAAAAAACTAACCTCTAATGGAATGGTAATAAAAGGCACAACGCAGGGAATACAGTCATTGACCTTGTAATAGCGATGTATGGCTCAGCCACACCAGTGGTGAGCACAGCATAATGTATAAATTGGTCAATCACTAGGTTGTGCACCTAAAACTAGTGTAACATTGTGTGCCAACTATACTCAAATTAAAAAAATCAAAAGAAAAGTTACTAGCAATGCCCCTCGTATTGACTTGAATCACATCTGGTTTTAAGTTTGAACATAATTAACATTATCATAGAAGTCAATGTTTATGCATATGGGATTTATATAATTATAAGACCAAAATAGACTTATTAAGACCAATATATAGAGGCACCTGGGCGGCTCAGTCAATTGGGCATCTGACTTCGGCTCAGATCATGATCTCACGGTTCGTGAGTTCCAGCCCCGCGTCGGACTCTGTGCTGACAGCTCAGAGCCTGGAACCTGCTTGGGATTCTGTGTCTCCCTCTCTCTCAACCCCTCCCCCGCTCATGCTTCGTCTCTCAAAAAATAAATAAAAATATTAAAAAAAGACCAATATGTATAATATTGGTCATATATATATGTGTGTGTGTGTGTGCGTGTGTATATATATATATATAATATTGGTCATATATATATATGATATTGGTCATATATATATATATATGTATATATATAATATTAAGACCTTATATAAGACCAAAATAGACAAATTAAATTGAAGCTGCTAGAAAAATTTAATTGAACAACATTAATAGTGATGTAATTTTGCTGACACCTACATTTTATGGCAGAGAGATGTATTCATATGTTTCATGGTATACTGGCGGTCAACATGATTTTATGTTATTTTATTTTGAAGATGGTGGGTCATGGCTTTAGTCCTTGTCATTGTCCTTAATGCTAATTTTCCTTTTTCACAAGCGTATTTATAATTATGAATTCTGTATCCTTTTAGGGAAATTAATTAAATAGTACAAGCCAAAATACAATTATTTTTAAAGGCTTATTAACAAATATTTGTTTATTGTATAGTCAATGTATACTTATAGTTACTGGAAATAAACCTGTTGGTCAGTAGAAAAAATGCAATATTCACATCCCATCTGGTCATAAGACAACAAAGGTGCTTATCATTAGGATAAGGTTGCTTTTCAGTATGTTCTGCCTGAGCTAGAGAGAGAGAGAGAGAGAGAGAGAGCCCTGCAATGACTCAGGTGTTCCCCAGGATTCTTTAATAGCCCTACTGCAAGATATTTTCACGGACACCCATTGTGACATTATTGGGCAAAAACATATCATTTTTGTCTTAAGTCTTCTTTTGTATATTTCTCTTTATCCTGTGACAATTAAAGTAGTATAATACTGATCTCTACTGTGTTGATTCGATTATATCAAACCACTTTCAATTTACTAAATAAGTTATACAACGAGTCATGTTCTACAGAAGTGTTATAAATGTAAATAACTGCGAGAGAGAAGCTTTGCACCTGTCACTATTGACAGAACTTAACAAGGGCACAATGGTGGTCAGAAGATGGTTGTTCCTATTTTGACCAAAGAACATTCCAAACTGGCAGTAATTAGTTCTGCTTATCAGACAGCATATTAAGAGTTAAATACAGTCACATCAGGCATGGATGTGATTAGACACATAAATGCAAATGTGGACTGGGTTCATGTATAATGTAATCAAAGAGGTGATGGGTCAACAAACAATTTCCGTGAGGGGGTCACACAAGACATATTTCCCCTCTGTGGGCCATTGAGTCTTTGTTGCAGATACAGAACTCTATCATTTTACAAAAATAGCTATACATGGTGCTCATATGAATGTGCGGCTGTGTTCTAATAAAACTTCATTTACAAAATGAATAGTATCTTGGATTCGGCCCCTGGATATAGATGATCAAGAATGTAATTATATTTTTACGGATCATCATAGAATTTAAAATACAAAATTAAAAGATTCTTAAGGAGCCCAGAGAATATATTTCTCCTAAAGAATATTGTTCATTCTGCTTACTTCATCCTGAATATTATTTCTTTTTTAATACTGCTGTGAATGAACTCCTTAAATTCTTTTCATGATTGTATTTTCTAACTGGTTGTAGCTGGCTTGAAGTGGAAAGCTACTGATTTGTATATGTTGATCTTACATCTGGCTTACTTATTAAACTCATATATTCTGCTAGGGTTTGATTGATTAAATAGGCTTTTCTAGGTGGTTAATGATAAAAACTCTAGATCATGACCGTTTCTAACATTCGTATATCTTATTTATTTTTCTTGTCTAAATGCACTGGCTAAGAATCCCAGAATAAGGTTGACTGAGCAAGTGGAAGCAGCCAAACTTCTCTTGTTCCTTTTTCAGCATTTATTTATTTTTTTCCATTTAGGTGACTTTGTTAAAGTCTTGAAAACTTCTTCTAGATCTTTGATATGAAGCAGATAACAGGGGGCCAAATCTGTCACAGTAGCTGCAGCTTATCAAAAATACTGGCACTTGCCCAGCTTGATTAATTTGCTGACGGGCATATAAAACTCTTAGGTTACATATAAGATATGAGAAACCCATTTCTATATCAATCATTAGCAAGGGGTATGGGTTTGGGCTCAGACCAATCATTAGGGACCGTCGGATGATATGGAATCAAGGAGCGTGGCCATGAGAGCGGTCTGCAGGAACCACTTAAATTTCGTAAGCACTTCATACTGCGGATGGGGTCACTTCGGCAAACTTAAGTGCCAGTGACTAAACTACTGTCACTCAGCTCCTAGCCTTCCCTTCTAAGTTCTGTGATGCGGGAGCTGGGCCTTTACAAAACACATCTTTAGGTTGCCAGCCGATCCCAGTTAGGCCCTCGCTAGGAGCGCCAGCAACAGACTGTAAGGCCAGAGAAGGGAGAGGGCCTTGATGTTTCCTGTTTCCTGCTGCGTTCTATGGGCTTCTGGTTGGATTCTTATTTCCCTCATCACCCCAGTGTCGCTTATTTACCCTGGTGGTGGCAGGGCCTTCCTGTAGCAGCAGCTGAATTCAGTTTTCACTTTCTTTCCACACACGCAAAGCCAGATTCATTGTACCCTGCCACCACCTTGAGACACCAGGGCCTGCCAAGCAATGTGCCTTTTTCAGAGTTTTAACCCCGTGGGCCCCTCCTCCTCCAATCTTTAAAATTTTTACAATCCCATGGGGCGCCTGGGTGGCTCAGTCAGTTCAGCATCGACTTTGGCTCAGGTCATCATCTCACGGTTTGTGAGTTCGAGCCCCGTGTCGGGCTCTGTGCTGTCAGCTCGGAGCCTGGAGCCTGCTTCGGATTCTGTGTCTCCCTCTCTCTGCCCCTTCCCCGCTCATGCTCTGTTCTGTCTCTCTCTGTCTCTCAAAAATGAATAAACGTTAAAAAAATTTTTTTAAATAAAAAAAGTTAAAAAAATTAAAACTTTTTACAATCCCAACCTCTTCCCTGCTTCCTGCAGCTGCTACCTCTACACCCTTTTTCATTACTTAGTTAACACTTTATACCTAGCTAAGCGTTCCTTATATTAAATTACTTCCATTAAAACTACTTCTGTGATTTCTGTCTCTTGACTGGGCCCTGAGTGACACCTACAGAAAATGACTTCCTTACGGGCTGTGGGGATTCATGTTAGCTCTCCTAACACCGGGTTTCCCCTGATATTGCCCCTTTCAGGATAACCTTACTTTTGGGGAGAAGATTCCAGCTGAGGATCATAAGTTACACATGATTAAGATAAATAAATAACCTTATTTTTAAATTGGTTTCACTTATACTAAGTCCTTCCCATCACTTTTAGGACTTTCCTGTCCTCTAAGGAGCAGAAATTCAAATGATATTTTGTGAAATGCCCCTTTTATCAGCAATTAAAAGGCAAAACCAGGTTAAGGGCAAATAACTATCAAAGCTTTCAGAGTATAAAAACTCGAAGACTGCTCTCACCAAAGTAATTAAGTTCTGTCCACCAGAGAATGTAATTTGAGGAGAAAGAAAAATGAAGCTTCAGGACAAAACACATTATGTTAGCAGTGAAGAAGGCAAAATGTGGGAAGCCAAATAATTTTTTTTACCCTGTGGAAGGAAAAGATCTTATAGTTACGTATATCATTGTCAACCTATCTAATAAATTAATATGTCGAGCAAAATCACTTTTGTGTGAAAAGGAAATTATTTTGCTCCCATGGGGTCAGGAGTGTGGAGAAGTCGCTGAAAAATAGCTCGAGTTGGAGGAGAGTGAAACATCAGCATCTTGGTGGGTGTTCCCCACTTGCCTCCGGCGTCAAGACAAAGGATGCAATTTGAAAGTAATAAACTTAACAGTTAGAAATACATGGAACTGAGATGAGTCAATACTTATAAAAAGTTTAGGTTCCTGTAGGGAAAGCCGGCACACATTTCACCTGACAGGGGAGGGGGAGTTTCTTTCCCCCGGTACACAGATATAATAATGTCTGAGCCTGTAGACCTCCTAATCCTCAATCTCATAAAGCATCTAAATTGGATGAGAGGACCTAGACAATTGAGCAATTTCTATCTTATCTCCATGCACTGAAGTAAATAACAATTTAGTTTGTGCTTGTTAGCTAGTGGTTCAATTCAATTCAGCAAGCTTTCCAGATAGATTAGATATAGATGTGTGTGTGTGTGTTTGTACAAAGCTTCTGTGGTCTCTATCTTTCCTTCCATCCATCCATCCATCCATCCATCATCTATCCCAGTTCACCCATACCACTGAGGTGGCGTTAAAGAGCCAAAGAAATTATGTCTTCCCTAATCCCCTTGTCATCTTCCTTATATTTTGCTTGTCGTGCCAGGAATAAGGGGGAACATCAATGTTTCACAAGAAGTGTTTTCAAGCATTCTATTTCCCACTTTACGAGCCACAGTTTAAAACTTGGGTGAAAAAAAAAAGGGACTTAGTTTTCAAACTCCGTGAAGTTCCCCTCATCAGAACCTTTGACTCATGCTTTTAATTGTGCCTAGGACAAACTTCTTTGCCTGGCTAATGATTACTTATGCCTCCAGATTCCATTCATGCTGTTTCCTCTTTTGCTCCAATAGGTCTCTTTTATAGCACATTTCACATTATCTTAGAAGAATTCATTTCAGTGATGCCTCCACCGATAGATGAGGGCAAGGACTTTGTCTGACTTGATTTACATCTCTTGTACTTATCTCAATGTCTGGCACATAATGGGTATATGATAAATATTTGCTGTTCGGACCAAGTTCACTGACGATCGGAATATCAAGACATATAAACATGAGAATGTCATCAGAGTTTTCTGCTTGTTCTTCTGTTTTCCATACCTGTGTCCTCTTTCCTCAACCAGATTTAAAAGTACTTGATGGCAGGGAGTCCATATCTAGTCACTTCTTCATTCAACTTTTTTCTTCCCTATTTCTTGCCAGGGCTAGCACAGTGTCTTTCTAGAAACTGAACAAATGTGTGGGTTGCAATTTTTCATTTAGACAATGTGGTTGTAAACTTTTTTTTCAGTCATCATACAAGATGAATACTTTGATTTCCCTAAAGCAAATATGTTGTATTATATAATGAAATATACTGTTCAAGGCTTTTTCTTACCCAATGGTCCAAGTCTCTATTCATACTCATTTTTGAATTTCAACAGGTTCCCAGAAACAACTGCCAACCTTCCCTTCTGGGATGTAACAAATTCTTCAAGGCAGTTTGAAACTGCCAGACTGTACGTGGAGCAGGCTCTTTAGTGTAGAGAAAGTTAGAAATAGAAATTCAATGAGCTGAGTTCAATCAACATTTCTAACTTTTATGTACTCAGAGGAGTTCTTAAGAACCCATACATTGGTTGCAGGTGGTTTTCCTTCCACATCTCCTTCTCTCAAAGTTAGCATCGCTAAGCCAGTATTTTAATAGGAGAGGAAAGGGTTGGAAACCCAGCAACCAGAATATAGAACAGTAAGGAGTGTCTCAGGGGGGAAAGTGGAAAGACGATAATTCTATGGCCTCCTTTGAAGCTTGTTAACAGGCTATACAGGAAGCGGTTGGCATAGTCTCACAGGAAACATTTATTGTCAGATGCTCATTCTCAAATTCAAAGCTAATCATTTCCATCCCTACTTACATCCCAGAGGGCAGGAAGCAGGTTTAAAATATCCTTGAATATCAATGTATGTAATATAAATTTTAAGCATGGTAAAACTGTCTAGAAATGGATTTGGCTATCCTATGTCTCTCCTACAGGTGTAAAGAAAATAATAGGAATGTAATCCCAAGGAACAATACTTTGGTGACTTATAAGAACATACTGGTATTATCTTGTCTAGAAGTATAAAACATTTTCAAACGTACACTGAAAGTATAATCATATAATGCACCTTTGTTCACACGCCACGATTAAATAGATTTACATTTTTCCCTTTTTTTTTTAATGAAGTGTTACCAACACAGTTATTGTCACTCCATCCCTTCCCCTCTGCTTGAACTTGATGTGTATTGTCCTGCATATTTAAATTTTTAATAGCATAAATATATGTCCATAAGCAAATTAAATTGCTTTCTTTTGTTTTGAATTTTTGCCTAATAATATAATGATGCATATTGTGTGCCTTGATCCTTTCACTCAACATTTTGCTGAAGTTTATCCATACTAATATACGCAGACCTACTCCATGCATGTTCGCTATCGTGTGAGATACATTTTCTGAATATTACATGTATCCATTTTTCTTTTTTTTTAAGTTTATTTTGAGAGAGAGAGAGCACAGGGGAGGGGCGGTGGTCAGGGAGTGGGGAGAGAATCCCAAGCAGGCCTCACACTTTCAGTGCAGAGCCCGACATGGGGCTCAAACCCATGAACCATGAGATCGTGACCTGAGCCAAAATCAAGAGCTGGACCCTCAACTGATGGAGTCACCCACGCACCACCCCCACCTTGTCTATTGGGGGATAGAGTTAGACTATCTCCAATGTTCCACTAAATTATCTTGTCCTTGTCTTCTTGTGCACAGGGGTAAAAGTTTCTAGAAATGGAATTGTCCAGTTAATGTGTATGCTTATTAAACATTGCAAAAATGCTTCCCAAACCAAGTAACTAATTTGTTGTCTCCTACCAATGCCTTTGATTTTCTGTTTCTCTGTGTTCAACTCTTACCAACATTTGTTGTTTTCAGACTTGAATAATATTTTGGTGGAATGATATTTCATTATTATTTGAATTTTCATTCCCCTGATTATAAATGAGGCTGAGGAGCTTTCCATATGGCTTATTAACTATTGAAAATTTCTCTTCTCTGAATTCACTGTTCATCCTTATCCATGTCTCTTTTGGGTTGTTTTCCTTGTAAAATTTGCCTGTAAAGCCATCTGGGCCTAGTGCTCATTTTATAAATTGATTTTAGATTATTGATTTAGTTTCTTTAGTGGATATTTTTTCTATTTAAGTCAATTTTATAACCTAAATGTTTTAGTAAGAAATGAATAATTTTCCAAGTCTTCATTTTGTCCTGAATTTTGAATGCTATTTTAGCTAGGTGTAAAATCGTAGATGAAAGTTAATTTCTCTCATTATTTTGAAAATACTATTCCAATGTAACTTGGTCTATATTACCGCTGTTGCGAAGTCCACTGTATGTCTTACTGTTAGTATTGTGATAATCTGGCCTTTTTTCTCTTTTTTTTTACTACTTTTTAAATGTTTTCTTTGTTTCTTTGCCTGCAGTTTCACTACATGTGTCTGGATGTGGGTTTATTTTTGCTTATCCTACTCAGGACACGTTGAATTTTTTAAATTTAGTAATCATTTCTTTAATTCATTATGAAAAGTTCTGTTATCCTGCAAATATTGTCTCTCTGCCAATCCCTCAATGTCTCTTAACCCCTCTTTCGTACTTTCCATCCCTTTATCTCTTCATGCTTCATTCTGATGAATATACTCAGATTTAGTTTCTTTGTCAGTGAGCCTCCCTTTGGCTATATATAACTTACTGCTTAATTTGTCCAATGGGTTTTTAATTTCAACAACCATTTGTTTCTTTCTAGAAATTCTATTTGGCTATTTTTCAAATGTCTGTTCTTCTTTCAAAGTATCTTGTTCTGTATCTGATTTTGATCACTTCCTTTGCCTTTAATTATGTCAAACGTATTTTTATAGTTCTCCATTAATTGTTCTATTATTTGAAGTCCTTTCAGTTTTAATAATCCTATTTGTTAGGTCTGTGGACTCTTGGCTCAAGGTGGATTTCATCCTCCATTGTTATCATTAGTTTTCAAAACTATTAATGATACATCAGTCAAATTCCTGGCAGGAAACATAGGACATATCAAATAGAGTAACTGTGGAGTTTCATAAAAGGACTATTTCCAAATGTGTGAGTTGGGCTAAGAGCAGCCAAACAATAGTGAAACATGAAGTTATTGCCATCCCACCATGTATGGCACAAGGAGGAAGTGATTACCAGACCTGTAGTTAGAGGACAGGGCTGCCTGACAGGAGTCATGGCCCTTGGTAGGGGCAGGCTGATGCCACCAACCAGTGACCTAGAATAGGTGTAGCTGGAGAAACAAATAACATGACCTTGCTAATCTACTGTCCTTCAACCTCTTGCCATTACCTCCCATTGGCTGAACGCAATGAAAAGCCAGAAAGCCCAGGCGATGCAATACATGGAGGTCAATCTGCTGGGGAACAAAGCAGGGTGGAGAAGGATGGAACGTAGATCTAGAGGGGTGACAGGAGGACATTCGGCACAGTTATAAACTCATGTTCAGTGTTGTCTTATCCATTAGAAGTCCCTGTTGCTTGGTGGAGGGTGGGCATATCCATCCAGAGAAGCTTTCTATTTGCTTCCTGCATAGGCCTTAAGGTATCACTGGTTGAGACTCGAGTTCTGTGTTAGTTTTCAGCTCCAGAATTCCTGATCCAAAAGACTAGTTTAAATTCTAACCCTAAATATAGGAGACACATCATTATACAGTCTAAAGGGAGACAATTTTTATTTTTACCCAAAGCACATTCATGAGCACAACTGTTTCTTTGTTGCCTTATTATGATAATGGATGGAATGTTTCAACCTTTTCCACCTTTTCCCTATATACGCAGCCCTTTAAGAATCTTGGCTTTATGCAGGGATTCTGATTCCTACTATCTGCCTTGCAAAAATTGAAGACTTTGTCTTCAGTCCCTGCATGGGTGGTAAAAGTCAAACCCCTAACTCACTCAGACTCAAAACCCCCTTACCCACCAACCAGTTAGATGCTTACCACTCTGGCTATAATTTTCATCATAACGATACAGGAGGAAACATAACAATTTATGTTCTTTTTCATCTATAGAAGAAATTAAACATCGCTAACATTCTGTATAAATATTGACCCTGGAATATTCATTCAGTTATATGTCAGATGGTTACAGTCCGTCCATAATATGTCCTGAAGGAAGACGGGCATATAAAAATGCTGAGGGACTGACGCTCCTATTCAGCATTTATACTTTGTGACATTTCAGTTTATGTACTACAGGATGTCTTCAAGTTTTCTTTTATAAAATCAAGACCTTTAAACAGTAGAATCTTTTGAAGCTTTGTAAACAAGATGATTCACATTCCATTGTGTTTGTTACAGAATTTTCTGGTTATCTCATGGCAAAGTACTTGAAATAGTTATCAATTCAAAGATGAGTTATTTATTTTTCTCTCATAAGAAGCCTCTTGCCCTCATTTTCTGGAAAAGACCAGAAGCTTTGCATGATGACAAGCGGCTGTCATTAGTTGGCTATTTAGCAGACTTAAAACTAATGCACTAATGTGTCTCCTCAAGGTACATATTCACATTTTAGCAAAGTGTGCAAAAATAGCTGATTTTCTCAGGGATAGTTTATGGAGAGAGCATTTTCAAAATAAATGCTTGGAAACATTTCCAGCTTTATGTAATTTTGTCACCAAAAATGATATATCACTTCTTAAAATGTTATCATAAATAAATACAGAAAAGCCTTGACATGGACTATTCTAAACTGAAAAATATCTTTAAAATGCAAAGGCATACTGGCTTTTAAGCCCATTAAGATATATTTAAAAGCAAAATTTTCATAAACCAGCAAGAACTGACTCGTATCATGGAAAATGGAAATTAATAACCAAATTACAACAAAAAGTTGGCCATAAATGGTGAATGGAATTTTAAAAGACAAGCACCATGGATCAGAAGTGTTTACTGAGTATGGAAGGGTACAGTATACATCCCATAAACAGTGCAGCCTGAGGGCATTAATCATGAGCCCACTGTGGGGATAAATGGAAGGCTGAATAGAAAGAAAATCCAACTTCACACATGCTTCCCTCAATTTTTCAAATGCTTTGCTCTTCCTTGTACCTCATCAAGTACCTGGTCTATGACCAAATATTATCTGGAAAATGAAAGGCCCATATGTTAAGGCCCAGGTTAAGTTTGTTTTGATAAACGCTCTTTTATACTACATTGGGCTATTTTCCAAATCCTTGACCGAACACGTTGCTGGAAATGATGAGGTCACGTCTCTGAGGTGTTTCTCCTGGGAAAATGTTCTGTTTGGTGTCACGTCCACAGTTGAGTTTTTATTAAATTTTATCCTACAGGCTACGGTCTAATTGGCTCCCACACAAATTTCCTAGGTCTAGCTTCATTTTGTTGGTTAGTGATTCTAACTTTTGATTTAGTTACCAAATTTGTTGATATGAGCCTGAAAAACACACACAGTAGAAAGTCTAAAAATCCTTGGCATCAACCAAATGCTAAGAATAGAGATTTCCAACCTTTATGAAATAAGATAGTCCCTCATACTCTAAGGATATTGGATTTCCTAATACGCAACCTCTACCCCACCCTCTTCACCATTTAAAAAAAGCACTTGTAACATCTCTTTACTTTGAAAAGGAAATTTAAAGTTGTACTTTTAACATGGATTAGTCCTTAAAATAATCAAAGATACGTGAAAGCATATAAAAAACAAAGGCCTAGATTAAATGACAGGTACACTTTCTTGTGTTAAGCATAGTAAAGTACTAGGCTGATCCGATACTATACCATTAACCTACTAGTATAAGTCTATACTACTATACCAGACTGTATGTATTAGTTAATGTAATACCAGCTACTGAAACAAATATTTAAAGTGTTAAAGGCACAGAAGTTAGACACTCAGTTGTTATTCGTGTACAGCCCAGTCAATGGCCGAAAGGAAACCTAAGATAATGGTATTATGATTAAGAAAGTGGTTTTTATAGGCAGACATTAGGGTTCAAAACGTCAACTCTACCACTTAATAACGGTGAAAGCTTTGGCACTTTGACTTAGCCATTCTGTATCACAGATAGACAGAGACGAAGGAGACACAACTAAATTCAATGCGAGATCCAGGTCCAGAGAAAAGATATTAGTGGGGAAACTGGGGAAAGTCACAAAAGAGCTGTACGTTAAGTTATAGTGCTATGTCAACATCAATTTCCAGGTTTTAATCATTGTACAATCACTATGCAAAATGTAATCATTAGGGGAAGCTGCGTAACAGCTGGGAACTCGCTGTACTATTCCAGAATCTCTTCTGTATGTCAAAAGTTCTTTAAAAGGAAAAAGTTTCATGATATTATACATGGAAAACCAGATAGACTCCACCAAAAGTCTGCTAGAACTGATATATGAATTCAGCAAAGTCGCAGGATACAAAATCAATGTACAGAAATCAGTTGCATTCTTATACACTAACAATGAAGCAACAGAAAGACAAATAAAGAAACTGATCCCATTCATAACTACACCAAGTACCATAAAATACCTAGGAATAAACCTAACCAAAGATGTAAAAGATCTGTATGCTGAAAACTATAGCAAGCTTATGAAGGAAATTGAAGAAGATACAAAGAAATGGAAAAACATTCCATGCTCATGGGTTGGAAGAATAAATATTGTTAAAATGTCAATACCACCCAAAGCTATCTACACACTCAATGCAATCCCGATCAAAATTGCACCAGCATTCTTCTCGAAGCTAGAACAAGCAATCCTAAAATTTGTATGGAACCACAAAAGACCCCAGAATAGCCAAAGTAATATTGAAGAAGAATACCAAAGCGGGAGGCATCACAATCCCAGACTTTAGCCTATATTACAAAGCTGTAATCATCAAGACAGCATGGTATTGGCACAAAAACAGACACATAGACCAGTGAAATAGAATAGAGACTCCAGAATTGGACCCACAAAAGTATGGCCAACTAATCTTTGACAAAGCAGGAAAGAATATCCAATGGAAAAAAGACAGTCTCTTTAACAAATGGTGCTGGGAGAACTGGACAGCAACATGCAGAAGGTTGAAACTAGACCACTTTCTTAAGCCATTCACAAAAATAAACTCAAAATGGATAAAGGACCTGAATGTGAGACAGGAAACCATCAAAACCCTAGAGGAGAAAGCAGGAAAAAACCTCTCTGACCTCAGCCACAGCAATTTCTTACTTGACACATCTCCAAAGGCAAGGGAATTAAAAGCAAAAATGAACTATTGGGACCTCATCAAGATAAAAAGCTTCTGCACTGCAAAGGAAATAATCAACAAAACTAAAAGGCAACTGACAGAATGGGAAAAGATATTTGCAAATGACATATCGGACAAAGGGCTAGTATCCAAAATCTATAAAGAGCTCACCAAACTCCACATCCAAAAAACCCGAAAAAAAAAAAAACCCGAAAACAAATAATCCGGTGAAGAAATGGGCAGAAAACATGAATAGACACTTCTCTAAAGAAGACATCCAGATGGCCAACAGGCACATGAAAAGATGCTCAACGTCGCTCCTCATCAGGGAAATACAAATCAAAACCACACTCAGATATCACCTCACTCCAGTCAGAGTGGCCAAAATGAACAAATCAGGAGACTACAGATGCTGGCGAGGATGTGGAGAAACGGGAACCCTCTTGCACTGTTGGTGGGAATGCAAATTGGTGCAGCCGCTCTGGAAAAGAGTGTGGAGGTTCCTCAAAAAATTAAAAACAGATCTACCCTATGACCCAGCAATACTACTGCTAGGAATTGACCCAAGGGATACAGGAGTGCTGATGCATAGGGGCACTTGTACCCCAATGTTTATAGCAGCACTCTCAACAATAGCCAAATTATGGAAAGAGCCGAAATGTGCATCAACTGATGAATGGATAAAGAAATTGTGGTTTATATACACAATGGAATATTACGTGGCAATGAGAAAGAATGAAATCTGGCCTTTTGTGGCAACGTGGATGGAAATGGAGAGTGTTATGCTAAGTGAGATAAGTCATACAGAGAAAGACAGATACCATATGTTTTCACTCTTATGTGGATCCTGAGAAACTTAACAGAAGACCCTGGGGGAGGGGAAGGAAAAAAAAAAAAGGTTAGAGAGGGAGGGAGGCAAACCATAAGAGACTCTTAAAAACTGAGAATAAACTGAGGGTTGATGGAGGGCAGGAGGGAGGGGAGGATGGGTGATGGGCATTGAGGAGGGTACCTTTTGGGATGAGCACTAGGTGTTGTATGGAAACCAATTTGACAATAAATTTCATATTAAAAAAAAAAAGGGACGCCTGGGTGCCTCAGTCAGTTGGGCATCCAACTTCAGCTCAGGTCATGATCTCACGGTTTGTGGTTCGAGCCCCACATCGGGCTGTGTGCTGACAGCTCAGAGCCTGGAGCCTGCTTTGGATTCTGTCTCCCTCTCTCTCTGCCCCTCCCCTGCTCACGCTCTGTCTCACCCTCTCTCTCAAAAATAAATAAACATTAAAAAAAATTAAAAAAAAAAGAAATTGTGAAGAACTGACATTCTAAAAATAAATGAATAAATAAATACATGTAAAAAGTTTCACAAAACAAACACTTAAAAGACCCTTTTGTGTAGGGACATGTTGTCTGACACCATAATTGGGTGGCCATGTTATGAGCATGGTACCTAACCTATAAACTGTCACTTCAGTTTAGTTATTGGTTAGTTCACAACAAGTGGCCTCAGTTAATCTGGCCTTTCTGAGCTCTGCAACTCTTGTCCTCGAGCAGGGAAAGGTCTTCCGAATATATGAAGAAAAGAAGGGGACGGCGGAAAATTTGCGAAGAAAGAAATCATGGGTAACTCCTATCCCCTCAAAGTCCCCTCACGGAAAGAGGATCCAGACGATATCTAGCTGCTTTCACAGCAGGGCTCAGATTTGAGTTTGATGTCATCGTTAGAAAAACAAGGAGAAGCCCATATCTGGCATGAAGACGTTTTGAAAACGTACCTCCATGTTCCAAGTTGAAGCGCCTTGACGCGGTTGGTCGCTTTGTATAGCTCTTTTCCCTTCTCCTTTTGTGCCATCTGCCTTACGTGTCCGGGATACCTGGACTCCGAAATGCTGCATGAGCTGCTCTGGTGTCACTATTGTGCGACTTTCAGCAAAGCAATGGGAAGTGAGAGGCACAAGGCAGTAATTGGCTTATCTCACGTTTTGACAGAGAGACAAATCTATTCACTGCTGTTGTTCACGGGAGGCGTCTCCAAAATGTGTGGCTTTGATGTGAGATTCGTCTGGCGACTAGTAAAGACTCCAGGGAGGTTGGAATTTATCAGCCCAAAATGAACTGACATGAAAGGGTGAGTAGAGAGAAGAGGAATATGCAGTTAGAATACAAAGCCAGGCTGGGACTTCACTGCTTCTGTAGACCTCGGGGGCTTCTCTTCCTCTTCTGACACTGGGAAACGAAGGAAGCGTTTCCTGCCTGGGCCATTTCCGCTTGGAGTGGAGTGATGCTTTCCAACGCTAGGAGTTGCTTTGAGATCAGTTATTCGGGTCACTATCTGTGCCTCAGTTTCTTGGTTCAGAAAATGGGGGTGGCAGGTGGACAGAGACCTGTCGCGGGGGTAAATGAGTTCATGCCTATAAAGAACTTAAAACAGCGCCAGGCACCTTGGAAGCTCGGTCACTGTTAGCTGTGGTTGTTCATGATGATCATACTATTATTGCCACCAGAGCACGATACAGGGAGGGGGCTTTTGAAGTAAACAGAGCACAAGGCTTTGCAGTCAGAACACGTGGGGCAGGGTACCAATTCCACCACTCGCCAGTTGAGCGATTTGAAGGAAACTCTCAGTGGCCTCAACAGTAAAGGGATTGGAGGTATGGATGAGGCTTACAAGAGAAAAACGACAGATTGTTCCATGTAAAGTAACCATTATTTTTGTCAGCATTAAATTAGTGACTGGCAGAACTTAGTGATGTTCTAAGCTCTGTCACGTCACAGGCTGCACTGGTGGCCGTTGGTCCTTTTCTGTAACGTAGGAGTGGATGGCCTTAGACATACCCTGAAAATCCAGGGGCGGAAGAATCTTGAGAATCACCTGGCTTCCTTGTTTGGGACATTTTAAGCATACTGCCGTTGGGCAGTAAACTACACCCAAACCTCCGTTGGGTCAGGTTTCTAGCCCAACCTTCTCCCAATTTCTGAGATCAGGCCGAATCCAAGTAAACAAAGCCTGGCAAGGTGGTTGAAGGCATTTGGGTTACAACGAATAGAATTTTCCCAGCTGTGTTTGTTTCGTTTGGTCAATCTACCCATTCTTATTTAGAGACTTATGTGACAGCTTTGAGGCACACACACACACACGAAGAGGGGAATTAGTACGCAGGAACTGTGAGGCCCAGGACTATAGCCTTGCTTGTACAATTTTATGCCAGGACTCCGCAAACGACAGCCCCGCACTCTAAATTCAGACCATCTTCTATATTTGTGAATAGAGATCTGTTGGAACACATGCAGACTCACTTGTTCACGTACTGCCCATGGCTGCTTTCCTGCTATAACAGAGTTGGGTAGTTACAACCAACACTGTTTGGCGCCATAAGGCCTAAAATATTTACTCTCTGGCCCCTTAGAGAAAAGGTTTGTTGACCCTTGACCTTTGCAGTCTCACTCCACAAACCAATGCAGTAAACAAGAGCATCAAACACCATTTACTTAAATGGGTATCTTTTTAAAAATGCGGGCACCAGGCTTAGAAAATTTAGCATAAAATCCCTAATTCTCAATACTTCTTAAGGAAGGAATGCCACTTGGTAAATTTGTTCTCTAAGACCAGTGCAATAAAAAGAAAATACGAAACTCGAATATGCTTGTGCGTTTGGAACATCACAGAAATGCAATAAAAATAAACAGCTATGAGGTATTTCACACTCCTTATGAAAGAGATACTATAAAAAAGCACAGAGAAATAGGTAAACGGGCCATGTGTCATATGCTTCAAAGCGTCTAATGCCCGTCAAGTTATTCTCTCATAATGCTCTTTAAAACTGGACATCAAAAGACTGTGGAAGCTTATAAGCATAATGGGACAGCGTAGACACTTGGAAACTAACATAATGGGGTGGCATAGACACAGAGAAACAGGGTAGATATTACTTTGATTATTAGCATCCCTCCCCTCAAATTCACAAAGAACTTTTAACAAACAAATGATTACAATCATCAGTTCATCTGCTGAAAAGAAAGTTAAATAAAACAATATAACCTCAGAAAGCTTTCTAAAACTCTACCCAAACCATCAGTCTTTCTCAGATAGACTCTCAGGTGCTTCACTTTGAATTTGAGAGAGCAGAAACATATTTTTAGCCCTGGGAAGATCATTGTCATTTTCTATCTTTGATCAGGTCAAATCCTTCTGATTTGTGTGACCCATCGAAAAACTTCTGGTTGCTATTTAGATTTAAAAGTTTTTATTTATTTATTTGGGAGAAGGAAAGAGAGTGAGAGAGGATGAGTGGTAGGGGACAGAGAGAGACGGGGACAGAAGATCTGCTGACAGCAGAGAGCCCAATGTGGGGCTTGAACCCACGAACTGCGAGATCATGACTTTTCTTTTTAATTTTTTAACGTTTATTTTTGAGAGAGAGAGACAGAGCACAAGTGGGGGAGGGACAGAAAGAGGAGAGGGAGACACAGAATCCAAAACAGGCTCCAGGCTCCGAGCTGTCAGCACAGAGCCCAACGCGGGGCTCAAACTCACCGACCGTGAGATCATGACCTGAGTCCAAGTCGGATGCTCAACCGACTGAGTCACCCCAGCGCCCCACCACTTAGATTTTAAAATACTGCATTTTCTCCTGAAAAACTTCTCATTCACATATGAATTGCATTTCCCAGTAAGCTGAGAGGCTTGTACAGAATGAGGAATTTGGACTGACCATCTGCTGTCATGACTGAGAACTTAGGCTCTGGAGTCAGAAAGCCCTGGTGCCACATATAAGATTTTATGCCAGGTACGTAGAAAAGTACCTGGACGGAGGAAGTGCTCAATACTTTTAACTGTGTGCTTAAACATTCTCTTTAGCATCATTTTAATAAAGTTAAAATGAAGAGCACTGCCATATTTGTAGTAGGAAAATCTAAGATGAAATGTTGAGGGGTGTGTATGTGCTTACGCGCGCACACGTGAGTAAGAGAAATCCTCTCTCCAAACGATTCTTCTAATCTTGTTAAATTTTACCAGATTTTTTACTACACATTGCAATCACCTGGGTACACTTAAATATCCTGAGGCCAAGGCCACATTGCAGACCAATTCGATCAAAGTCTCTGAGTGTAGGGTCTGCAGCATCTTTTAAAATTCCCAAGTGATTCCAATGTGCAGCCAAGATTCAAAACAGATCTAAAGTGACCTTTCTCCTGAGAAGTTAGGAAGATGTTGACATCACAGTATGGCTCCTAGCTGAGATACAAACGAGAACCCAACGTCGCTATCTTTCCACAAATCCCCTAAAAAATAGGTTTTATTTTACTTCTGGATTTCCTATCAGTGAATGACACCATCAGTGTAATTCTACATTTCTTCTTCTTCCTCACTCTCTATTTCTCACATACACCGAGGCTCCAAGTTCCATCAGCTGGCATCCATCTTGGTATCTTGTAACCACCACCTCTTCTCTATTACCTCAGCCTCATCTGAAGTTCAGATCATTATCTTCTCCGTCTCAGGTGGACACAAGTATCTCACAGATGGTCTCTATATCCCTGATATGTTCCTATTCAACTTCTCTTAGCTTAGGCTCTCCAGAAGCAGATCCAAAGACAAGGATTCAAGGACAGTAGTGCGTCTAGGAGGTGAACCCAGAAAACATCTGGGGGAGTAGTTTTAACCCATAGGGGGTAATAATTTATGCCCCCGGGGACATTTGGCAATACCTGGAGATATTTTTTGTTGTTACAATTGGGGGAGGGTGCTATTGGACTGTAGTGGGTAGAGATCAGGAATGTTGCTAAACTTCCTACAATGCACAGGACAGTTCCCCCTACAACCACCAAAAAAAGTATTAGCCAACTTCAAATGTCAAGAGTGCCCATGTTGAGACACCCTACAGTTGGGAAGTAAGGAAGCAAAATAAGGAAGAGAAAGAAACCAAATAAAGGTATATTATCCAACTAGTTAGTACTGTGGGCAACCATAGCTCAGTCCTGCTACTCTAGGAGAGAGTATAGACCACATGCCTCAAAGTTATCCCGCACCAGGGATGAGAGAGCAAGGGTATTTTTACACTAATCCCTGTAACTTATCAGTGAGTACTGCAGCAGTGGATGTAGGAGTCATAGAATTCTCTCATATTTCTAGTCTGCTGAGCACAGGAGCAGAGGAAAGATAGGGTTTCATCAGTCAGAGAAGCCCATCACACAGTTGGTCAGAAGTCTACAGCGGTAAATTCCAAGGTATATGAGTGGGACAGCACCTGCTGAACATCCTTCACACGAACGCCAGAAGAATCATTCTAGAGCCTACTCATAGCATTCTTCCACTGATTTTACATTGTCCTTAAGACAAAAGCCAAGTTCTATAAGGTGATATACCAGGTACTCCATGATTGAGCGCTACCCATTTCATTGGTCTCGAATCCTCTGTATGAAACAGAATTGGACATTAAAACTCTCAGACTCACATACACATTACCTCTAGAAGAGTGATTATCAACCTGGATGCACATGGGAATTACCTAGGGTGCTTTAAAGAACTACTCTTCCCGGAGACTTCCGGGGAAGATGGTAGAGTAGGAAGATCCTAAGTTCACCTTGTACCATGGATACAATATTTAGGATAAATGGATGCTTGGGATAAGTAACCCCCAGATGGCCCAAAGACTGGCAGAACAGACTCTCCAAGCTGAAGGTAGGGAAGAGGCTACATCGAAGAGGGTAGGAAGGATGGAGACACGATTGGGACTGGCTTACTGTCCAAGGGAGGAACACCGTGGGCACACAAAGGGGAGAGAAAACAGACCTTCGCACAAAGCACCACAAGGCGCAGGGAATCCCCCCGGGGACAATGAATCCCCATAACGTTTGGCTTTGAACACCAGAGTGGCTGAATTTCACAAATTCTTACAGCCAGTGGTGCTCAACACCTGGAGCTTTGAAAATCAGTGACTTTGACTATGGGAGAGCCAGGAGGGTGAGAGGAAACTGAGTCCCCGCCCTTTGAAAGTAGTTTGAAAAACACCTGGGGCATATGGGCAGGAGATTTATTTACTGATTTCAGAGCAGGTGCTGGAGGGGCAGAGATCTTTAAGGGACTTCTCCAGGAAAAAAGGAACTGGCAGGTGACACTGCCCTCTCCACTAGCCTAGATACTTGGACATCTGTCGGAACCAACACAGCACCACACTCTCCACCCAGCTTGCTCACAGTGTGGCCTTCCCCTGCGTGTTCTGTGGACACGTCTCCTCCAGCCAGGGCTGGGCCCCCGGTCTCCTACTACAGCAGACCATTGAAAACCCTGCTAATGCCACATGCCCCAACACCATGGTCCTTCCGCAAATCTACCTCCTGCAATGCCAGCCTCTTCCCAAGTTGCTGCAGATCCCCTCCTGCAGCAAACTCGTGCAGGCCTTTCTAGCGCCAGGCACTCTGCCCCCACGCTCTCCGGTGGGTTCACCCCCTCCAGCCTGGTGGCAGGAGTCTTCTAAAGCAGCTTCAGACAGCAGACCTGTGCAAACCTTGTTAACACCGTGTGTCCTGCCCCTACATTCCCCTGCAGTCCTGCCCCCTCCAATACGACCTTGGCCAGAGTCCACTGAAAGCAGTGCCACAAGCTTGGCAGGGTGCAAGTAGCCCTGATGTGGCAGCACCCCTCCAAAGTGACTTCTGCCCTGGAGAGAGGGGAAGACAACCACAGACACCGGTCTGACTATGCCTCCGGCAGTAGACTGGGAACAGACATCTGGTCTGATTGTAGGTCCCACCCAACAACTACAGCTTCTTAGGGGACAATACAAGGAAAGCACACTGCAGTTCTATTCTACTGCATCTCTAGCCAACACCTGGTTTGACTCAACTCAAGCCCAAGGGGGCCCCAGATTGGCCCACTAACAACACAGGGACCAAACCCTGTCCACACAGGCAAAGAGAACCATTGCAGATGACTGGACTGAAGGCAAAAGTGGCTCAGTCACAAAAGTGCAATCCCTATGTAAATACCAATAACATTTTTCACACAACTAGAACAAAGAATATTAGATTTGTATGGAACCACAAAAGAGCCCGAAGAGCTAGAGTAATCTTGAAAAAGAAGGACAAAAGCGGAAGTATCACAATCCCAGATTGCAAGATACACTACAAAGGTGTAGTTATCAAAACAATATGGTACTGGCACAAGAAGAGACACATAGATCAATAGAACAGAATAGAGAGCCCAGAAATAAAGCCACGATTATATGGTCAATTAACCTACGATGAAGCACAAAAAAATATCCACTGGGAAAAAAGACAGTCTCTTCAACAAATGGTACTGGGAAAACTGGACAGCTACAAGCAAAAAAAAATGAAACTGGACCACTTTCTTACACCATACATAAAAATAAACTCAAAATGGAGGAAGTACCTAAATGTGAAGTCTGAAACCATAAAAACCCTAGAAGAGAGCACAGGCAGTAATTTCTCTGACATTGCCCATAGCAACATTTTTCTAGACATGTCTCCTGAGACAAGGGAAAGAAAAGCAAAAGTAAACTATTGAGACTACATCAAAATAAAACTTTTGCACAGCAAAGGAAGCAATCAACAAAACTAGAAGACAACCTACTGATAAAAGAAGATATTTGCAAATGACATAGCCAATAAAGAGTTAATACCTGGGGCACCTGGGTGGCTCAGTCAGTTAAGATTCCAACTTTGATTCAGGTCATGATCAGTGAGTCAGGTCAGTCAGTGAGTTCGAGCCCCACATCGGGCTCTGTGCTGACAGCTCAGAGCCTGGAACCTGCTTTGGATTCTGTGTCTCCCTCCCTCTGCCCCTCCCCCACCCACACTCTGTCTCTCTCAAAAAGGAATAAACGTTAAAAAAAATTTTAAAAAAGAGTTAATACCTAAAATAGAGAACTTATACAACTCAACACCAAAAAACACAAATAATCCAATTAAAACTGGGCAGAAGACATGAACAGACATTTCTCCCAAGAAGACATCCAGATGGCCAACAGACACATGAAAAGATGCTCACCATCACTCATCATCAGAGAAATATAAATCAAAACCACAATGAAATATCTCCTCCAACCTGTCAGAATGTCTAAGATCAACAGTGCAAGAAACAACAAATGTTGGAGAGGATGTGGAGAAAAAGGAAGCCTTATGAACTGTTGGTGGGAATGCAAACTGGAATATCCACTGTGGAAAACAGGATGGAGGTTCTTCAAAAAACTAAAAATAGAATTACCATATAATCCATAATGCTGCTATTGGGTATTTAGCCAAAGAAAATGAAAACACTAATTTGAAAAGATATATGTACCTTTATGCTTACGGCAGCATCTTTTACAACACCCAAATTATGGAAACAACCCATATGTCCATCTATAGATGGATAAAGAAGATATAATATAGATAGGTATGTAGGTGGGTAGATAGATAGATATAAAATGTAATATTAATCAGCTATAAAAGAGAATGAATTCTTGCCATTTGCAACAACATGGATGGATCTAGAGTGCATTATGCTAAGTGAAATAAGTCAATCAGAGAAAGACAAATACCATATGATTTTATTCATATGTGGAATGTAAGAAACAAAACGAATGAATAAAATAAAGACTAACCAAAACCAGAGCCTTCAGTATAGAGAACAAACTGAGGGTTACCAGAGGGGAGGGGGTGGGAATGGGTAAAATAGGGGAAGGGGATTAAGAGGACACTTATCATGATGAGCACTGAGTAATGTATAGAATTGTTGAATCACTGTTATTGTACACCTGAAACTAATATAACACTCTGTTATCTACATTGGAATCAAAATTAAAAAATAAAATAAAGTGGGCAAGGAGGCTCACAACCTATATGACTAGCCTGTTAACAAAATAAAAGAAATACTTTTTCTGGGGTGACACCCCAGAGCTTTTGATTTAAGAGACATGGTCTGGACACTGGCATTCCTTATAGCTTCTCTGGTGATTCTAAGGTATAGCCAAGGTTGAGAAGTAACATGCTAGAATTTTGTTTCTTGGGGACAGGAAGGTCTTATTCATCTGGGTATTCTCCCTATGACATTCCCCAGAGTGATCCCATAATAGATACTCAACTGATGTCTGTTGAATCAATACAATAAAACGAGTGAGAGAAGCAAAGCTTGAATGAAGGCGGGTAAAGCTTAGAATCCCATCAGTTGAGCATTCTTAGTACTGGGATTCTTAGCACTTTACATGCTTTAGTATCTGGGGTCATTGCAACAGCCTTACGTAGGTAGATGTTTTTCTGCTTTGTTTTTTCCTGAGGCAGATGTTAATATTCAGAAAAGCTAGACTGACTCATTCAAGATCAAGGAGCAGAGCCAGGACTCAAACTTTAACTGCCCTGACTCCAAAGACCGGGTCCTGTCTCAAACAGATAATGGCAAGTAGGGATTCCAGAAGAGCGTGATTCCTTTCCTCTTACAAGGACCTGAAAGGAGTGCCATAGGGCACTCCTAATGATACTCTATATACTCAGTGGTGGAGATTACACACCGAACATTAGCGCCATGGCAGGCAATGGAAAATCAGAAACCATCATCTCCAACAGGAGCTAATTCAGCACTGCTGAGATGTGACCATAGGACCTTCTTCAATGAAATCCAAGTCTTTGTGTGCAAGCTTTTTTTTTATGATTTGAGCCCAGTAAGCAAGAGGGAGGACAAATAACTCTATGGCTTTAACCCTATGAATCAGAGATAATACAAATATAAGCATCACTAACCAGAAATAAGTTTGCAATGATTGACAGGTAGGCTGTAGAGAGCGAGGTTTCCTTGTCTGAACATCAACTGTTTATAAAACACAAAACATGACAGAGACTGTGAGGCCTCTAGTTCTTCTCATTCTAGAAAAGATGGTGAGGGAAAAGGGCTACTGGTCCATACACATGCGATTACACCACAGAAGGTTTCCATCTGTCTTGGCATTAACTTCTCCCCCACCCCATCCACAAAAGAATTTATCTTAACGGGTATGGCTTGAGTAGAATGGTGCACGTCATGGGGTTAGAAATTTCCAGCTGCGGTTCCACACACTTCGCGAGGGGGCAACCAACAGTAACAGCAAGCCGCCTTTGGTTTCATAGCCTTAAATCTTGTGATGTACAAACGGAGACACTTTGTACAACATGAACACAACCTGACTATTAACAGTAATACGAGGAAACACTGCTATTTTTTTTAAAATATAGAGATTTCTCCCCAACCTGCTGCGACGCTTTCTTCCTACAAAGCCTGGGAAAACAAAAAGTCGACAAGTCTGACAGGGACTCAGAAATGCTCTACTCCATCGCTCAATTTCTGTGTCTTCTGACTTGCTGACAACCTTTTGATGATGCGTGAAGTATCAAATCTGAAATGCATGGTAGATGTCACAAATGCAGTGATGCTCTCAATCTGGCCCCTTTTCAGTGGAATATATCTATGCCCGAGAGCTGCAGGAGCAAGTCGATTTGTATGTGTAATTCAATAATGTGGTGCTTCAGAATGAAGACAAATTTAAAGCTCTGTGTTACGACACTGTCATCATCTCAATGAAATGAGAAACGGCATGTTGAAAGAAAGTTAACACAGGGCCAAGAAAATGGTAACTTTTGGGTCAAAGCATAGCCATGTCTCCCGGTTCACCATTAACTTGTCCATCAGAAAATCCTCACATCTAAGGTGAATTGCCCTGTGCTTGCTGGCCTCTATGTATTCTCAAACCCGAAGCCTTTCAGGCACAGTAATCAATAAATGTTGGCCTCCCTAATCAGGTTTTCAGTGAAGACCAAACTCTACCCATGTCTCCAGTTAAGTCTATTTATGGTGCCAAAATCAGGAGACAAAAATGCTGTAAACAAGCTGTTGAGTCCCTCCCAGCACAAATGGAACACAGAGGACATTCATCAGAGCAGAGACGAGTAAATCACTCTCCCAACTGTCTCAGATAGGCAAGCCAAAAATTGTTTTACTTTCAAGCGCTAAAATATCTGTTGGTAAATTTTTTTTTTTATTTTCCCACTCTGTATTTTTAATCTATCCTTTCACGGAAAGAAAAGATATATTTGAGGTAACAATAGCAATCAGACACGAAGTTTAAAGGAATACTTATGCCAGAGAAGCCTCGGTGTTAGAAGCCTTAGTAGGATCTTGAGCCAAAGTTTTGAAAATTAAATTTCATAAGGAGAAAGTGAGTATGAATATTAAAGTCACTTTGCTCATTCGTGATACTATTTAAATAGGTAAACTTCTATTTCTGGCCCAATGGATTCTAGAGACAGGAAAACGGAAGACTCAAGATTGATCATTTGAGAACACTCGTGTCCTATAAGAAAGGGAAAATTTGGAATCAGCAAAGTGTTCAGAAAAAGAGGTTGGGAAGCAAGGCAAGATGCCCTTCGGACCCTACTACCCTACGTAGCAGTTCTGTGGAGAAAACAGGACCCCCTGCCTTCCCAAGGACCCACATCTTCTCATCCCCTCACTTTCTCTCCATCTTTTGTACTCTCCCTTATCTGTCAAGTCTTTATCTACTCTGCTTGGCAGGAAGCGTAGCCCTGTCTTATCACAACTTATTCTCTGTCTGTGCTCCAAGTCCCCTTAGGACCTAAGCTTACAACACGAAGTCCTGCTCCTGTCCTCCCGCTGCCCCCTTGTTGCAACATCCCTTTCCACCGGCTGGAGCTGCCCAAATGATCAAGAGGGCCAGAGAGGGTAAGGGATATACATCAACAACAAGGGGGGAGGATGAGCGCTCCGGGCACAGCTGCCTCTGCTTACTCCTAACCATGGACATTTGGCCACAGCCTCATCCAGGTCACATGCTAAATCTGGGAGAGTCACAAGATACCAATGGTCTCTCTCCGGATATGTGCTTGGTAGGACGAGAAAGGGCTTCCCTTGTAAGGTTTCACTCCTGGATTTATTTGTTTCGTGCTTTTTACTGAGATCTAACACACACACACACACACACACACACACACACACACACAGTAAGCCGTGTAAAGTACGCAAAAATGCACTTTTCCAAGGAGTTTTACCAACGTTTACACCAAGTGACCACCACCTAGATCAAAGACACTTCCAACGCCCCAAGAGGCTCCTTCAGGCCCTTCCCCTGTCAATAGCCCCCTCCCTCCCCATACTCTACAGCAGTAAACACCATCGTGACTTCCGTCACCACTGCTTACTTTGGCCTCTTCCTGAACATCACGTATAGCACACACCCTCCGTGTCTGGCTTCATCCACTAGAGCGTGTGCAAGGGTTCTCCATATGGCTGCACACATCAGCGGTTCTTTCTTTTTCATTGCTATGGAGTATTCCATTGTACAAATACACCACAACTTATGTTTCATTCTCCTCTTGATGGACACATACGTTGTTCCCCGGTTGGTGCTAATATGAACGAAGCTGCTATGAACTTCCTTGGCCCTATTTTTTTTTTTTTTTTAATGGGCAGAAGCACTCATTCCTCTCGGGTATATATCTGGGAGTATAAAATTGCTGGGTCATAAGGTAGACATTTGTTTAGGGTTAGTGGACACTAAAGGGCTCCCCGTTGAGAAGTTCAGATACCCTCTGCAGCAGCAAGTTGAATCTCTTTATAAACCTCTGAGTCATGTGACTTCACAATGCTACCGCCAACAGTAAAGACTTAGTGATGGAGAAAGCCATTGAACAGAAGCCAGGCAAGATGCTTGAACGTGCACGATTCTTCCAGAAAGCAAACCCCGTTTAGTTTCCACCAGTGGTATGCATCTATAGGTTTATCCCCCGGGAGAGAAATTAGAATCTTAAGCATTGGAGATTTTATCTTCCCCAAACTGCAATCTCATTACGCAGTATACCCAGTTTGTAAACGAGTTTCAGCTACTTGCCATTTTCGCCAAGACATTTAATTAGTTGTCTCTGTTCTCAGTGCCCTGTTCCCTCTGGAGATACATAGGTAATAAAATAAATGAATTAAACATTCTTTAATATTCACTCGGCAACATGTGTCATTTAGCCTGCAATTAAGAGAATACTTATACATGAGACTGGTTAGTTTATACATATTTAAAAATTTCCCCAAATCAATTGTGTTGTCGCACTATGGAGTATAGATTTCTCAGGAAACTTACACTGGTCTCATGTTTACTTTTTTAGGTCTCTGTAATTAATTCTATGTGGGATTGTGGAAAGAAGGGAGGGAGGGAGGGAGAAAAGATCGATTTTTCATGTAGCAATTTCATTTATTTATTTTTCACGTAGCAATCTCATACTCACGTTCCGTTTCAGGTCGCCCTTCACCCCACTGTCACTACATCAGTGTAATGACCTACTAAGGACCCGGCACCAAGTTTGTCCTTACAAATTCTGTCCTCAGAAATCTCAGCGGCTTTTGACAAATTGTGAGCCGAATTGCCTCCCCATGAGTTCTAAAAATATCTCTAGATGGATATTGGGTACCTCAAAATATAGAAGCAATAGATCAGTAGATGAGACAAACACCCAACTGACTTCAATTCTCTATGTTCACTCAGGGAGAAGTAAAGCACTTCTGGGGATGGAGGTATAGATTTTTGCCGGCCCACACTATTCAAGAGGTACAGAAATTTAGGAAGTTGACAGAGATCAGAGTCGCAAATCATAGAAAAGAGATGTCCTAGAAGCTGTGTCAATTTCACAAACCAAACAACAAGAGATATTATAAGCCAGGTTATTGGAGCTGGATTTCCATAAGGTAGGATACAGGAAAAAATCCCGTCAAATCACAGAGTTGAGAGAAACTTTAGACATCACCAAAAATGAGGAAGTTCTTGGTCAAAAGGTGAAGTAATTTGCCTAAGAGAACAAAGAGAAGAAGATTAATATAATTATTATAAAATTAACAAGAATAAGTTCCTGGCCATTATATCTTATGCATAATGTGTGTTAAATATTTCTGCAGGTAAGTGTCGTGTGTATGTATGTGCATATCTTACCATATAGGTATATGATTATTCCTAATTTACAAACTAGGAAGAAGTTAACAATAGTTGCTCCTGAGGATAGGGATAGGAGTGGGAAGTATGACATTATTTTAATTTTTTACTTTATAAATCTATTTAGTTTTTGAATTGACTATTTTAATTGGTTGCTTGAGGACAACAAATAATGTATTATTTCTAATTTAAAACTTACTGAGTCTGAAAGAAAGACACAAAATCCAGACTCCACAAAGGTCATTACATTTGACTACTAAAAAAAATTCTGCACGGGGAAAATTCCCAACAAAAGAATTTTAAAATATATGTGCATCATTTACATTATGGCATTAATTTCAAAGGGTTCATTCTAATGCAGAAGAAAAAGCAGGACAATAGAAAAATAGAAAAAGAATATAAACAGGCAGTTTCCAGGAAACAAATTACAAATAGCCAATAAACATGTGAAAACATGATGAAACTCCTCTGTAATTTTGAAAATGTAAGTCAAGAGATATTTTTTCATGCACTAAGTCAGCACAAATCTCATGGGTTTCTTGATGCCCAGTATTTTTATGCTACACGTGTTATAAACATTACTATCTCTTTTAAATTTTTTTTTTAAGTTTATTTTTGACAGAGACAGAGTGCGAGCTTGAGCTGGGGAGGGGCAGAGAGAGAGGGAGACACAGAATCGGAAGCAGGCTCCAGGCTTTGAGCTGTCAGCACAGAGCCCAACATGGGGGTCGAACCCACGAACCCTGAGATCATGACCTGGGCTGAAGTCGGACGCTTAACTGACTGAGCCACCCAGGCGCCCTGGACATTACTATCTCTTTTAAAAGTCATAGCAATCCTACACGTGAAGTAATTATGAAAGGAAACGTACATGTACAAATCTATACATTATCTTTTTTTCAGTTAGAGGGTGTTTTCCTAGGTTAAGACCAACAGTGATCTGCTAATTCAAAAAAAAATTAATTATAGGGGCGCCTGGGTGTCTCGATTGGGCGTCCAACTCTCGTTTTCCGCTCAGGTCGTGGTCTCACAGTTCGTGGATTCGGGCCCTGCATCGGGCTCTGTGCTGATTGTGCAGAGCCTGCTTGGGATTCTCTCTCTCCCTCTCCCTCTTCCGTGGCTATCTCTCTCTCCCTTCCTCTCTCTCTCAAAATAAATAAATACACTTAAAAAAAATAAAATATAGTATGCTCTCCAGGAAATTAAAATACACGCACATTGCACTAAACAAAAGATACCCAGCATTTCCGAGAGTGTAGGGGAAACATGCATTCTCACACATTGTTAGTGGGAGTATAAAGAGCTCTGGGGGAGGAACTAGGTAGTATCTATCTAATACAGAATTATGCAGGCTCTTTATCAATTTTTCTCTCAAAATTTGTCCTATGCGTCTACTTCACCATGCATAGGTAGAAGGATGTTTATGACACCATTTCTCTGAGTGACAAAGAACTTGAAGCACTTCAAAGTCCATCAGCAGGGAGCTGATTAAGGAAAGTATAAAACATCAATCCTGTGGAACTTTATGGAGCTTTAAAAGAATGAGGTAGATTTGTGTGCTTATGTGAAAGGTAGAGAAAATATATCATGCAGTAAAAAAGTAAGGTACAGAACAGCTTGTGTCATGAATTCCTCTGGTGTCACGGAAGAAAAGTGTGTGTCTATATCTCTCAATATCACTATAAAGATAGATGCACAGACATATAAACTATATATTCCAAATACAGATAGATGATAGGAAGATAGAAAAAACTTTTTTTGTGCAGGGCTGGGATCAGGGTGAGGGAAGTGAGGCACTTCAAAAGGACACCAAAAAACGTAGTCATCAAAATATGTAATATTTTCAAAATCAAAATGCAAAAACTTCATGATGAAAAAATATCAAAAGTTTAAATAAAGATAGACTGCTATTTGTTTGTTTTATGACCTATGGTATCAGGCAAGGCTGTTTTCACAGCCCTGGAAGACAGAGTTAGTGTCTGTCTCCAGGACAGGAGGCAGGTTTGTTTGCTGTGCGATATAATTAAGATAATGTTCCTATCTGGGACAAAATTTAGGCAGGTTTGCTTGCAGCCTATTATAGAATATTTTAGTTTCCTAAGATGGGGGCTCCTCAGCTATGACATGAACCCACTCTGTATGCAGCATTCTCTGGGCCACTCCATGTTGCCTTTGTGGGACCCGGTAGGCAAGGGAAACTGGCACAAACATGAAGTTCATGCTTCTTGTTGTACCACAAGTAATAAAGATGTTTGTCTCTGACTCAGGGGTTTCGTGTCTCCTCACTACATCTATGAAATCCATGCTAACTTGTATAATTGCTAGTAGGGCAAAAATCACAGAACCTTCACAATTCTTGACAAGAAGATTTCTTTTCTCCAATTTTGGGAAAAAGGAATAGTTTATATAAAGATTTGGGGTTCCAAGAGAAGTAAAGCTTGGATAAACTTAAAAGGTAGCGTGAACAAAGGGAAATAGCTGGAGATCAAGACAGAGAATGGGATTGAGGCTGGACCTTGAAGAGTCCTTTGGGCCACGCAAATAACCTGAACTTTGGTTCATAGGCTTCACGCAGCCAATCAACATTTTAAGCCAAAATAGAAGTTTCACATTTGTTTATTAGAAAGATCACTCAGTGGCAAAGTGGAATGTTGATAGGAATCAGGAAGAACCATTAGGAAGCTGGTGAAATAATAAGATAATATAATAAAAATAATAATCTGGGGCACTTGGGTGGCTCAGTCGGTTGGGCGTCCAACTTCGGCTCGGGTCATGATCTCACAGTTTGTGGGTTCGAGCCCCGCGTCGGGCTCTGTGCTGACAGCTCAGAGCCCTGGGCCTGCTTCGGATTCTGTGTCTCTTCCTCTCTCTGCCCCTCCCCTGCTCATGCTCTGTCTCTCTCTGTCTCTTAATAATAAATGTTAAAAAAAATTTAGATAATAATCAAAATTGCTAACATGTATTGGTTCCCAGGTGCCAGACACTGTGCTAGACTCCTCAGCTAGGATTATATTCTTTATTCCTGTGAGAAAAGAAATGATTATTTGTATTTTATACATGAGGGAAATGAAGTATAAAGTAAATGAACTCATTCAAGTCAATGGCAGAAATGAGATCGAGACTCAAGCTGACAGCAGATTCCAAGGTCTTAATCACTGAGTGGAATTTTGATTAAATGTATTCAATTTTGGGGGCACCTGGGTGGCTCAGTCGGTTAGGCATCCGACTTCGGCTCAGGTCATCTTCTTGCGGTTCGTGGGTTCGAGCCCCGCATCAGGCTCTCTGCTAACAGCTCAGAGCCTGGAGCCTGCTTTGGATTCTGTGTCTCCTCCTCTCTGTGCTCACCCCCCCCATGCTCATGCTCTGTCTCTCTCAGTCTCTCAATAATAAATAAACGTTAAAAATTTTTTTTAATGTATTCAATTTCTGCCATTTAAATTCCTATATTGTCATCTTGTCTCCAACATGGAGTACAGGCTCTTTATATTACACTGAATGTTTACTTGTGCTTATATTTAATCTGTAATTCTAGCTATTTTTGGCTATACTACCTTCCAAATATATTACTATCACAGTTGTTTTATTTCCTCCAAATACATTACTTTGTCATCGAACAGGTTAAATCCTCATAGCTTGATTCTTATCCACATCAACTCAAACTCTCTAGATCTATTTTTATAACTTTATCGGCCTCCCCAGTGTGAGAAAGCTTTCTAATTGGGTATCAGTGGAAAATTTAATGAGCCTCCTATTTATTCTCTCTTCCAGACCAGTAATGAAGACTTAAAATAAAATTTCCTTTCTTTTCGTGTCATCATGCGTTACAAATTAATGCAATCCTCAGAATGTTAGGAGATTCTGTATGTACTAAGAAATGTAAGTAGAAAACGCTAATTAGGCACGCCTGTAAAAGACTACCAAACCTAATACATATTGACCGTTAATATGGATTATTCTATTAATGAATGACAGCAAGCACCATTAGATAATCTGTAATTCCTCACATAATATAGATGGAAATTGCGAAACAATTCCCAAATCAGCCCAGTTTTTGTCAGTTTGTTGTGATTCATTACGATTTATTATAATTTATCACTCAAGGGGAAGTTGTCACGATACAAAACGACACACTTTAGTAAGAAAGAAAATGGGAGGGGGGAGGAAAATTAGATGGAGATACTCAAACCTTTCTGAAGGAAAACACCAAATCAACTATCTTATAAATACATAGCTCCATTTTCTACTTCACAGTTGGGATCATAAACTATTAGTTTGAGGAAACAGGACGATTTCATGTTGCTAGATATTTACCCTTCTTCTGTAACAGATTTATTTGGATACCACTCACATACCATAAAATTAAAATATATAATTCAATGAGTTTTAGGACATCCACAGAGTTGTGCGATCAGTGCCCAATTTGCAAACATTTTCATCACTCCCAAGAGAAACTCCATGCCTTTCAATTATCACCTCCCAATTCTCACATCCCCTGCAGCTCTTGGTAACCACCAGCTATATTCTGCCTCTATAGATTTGTCCATGCTCGGAATTTTATATCCTTGGGATCATATAATATGTGATCTTTGGTGACCGGCTTCTTTTGCTTAGCATGACGTTTTCAAGGTTCGTCCATCTTGGAGCCTGTATCACTGTTTCACTTCTTTTTGTGGTCAAATATCATTCCATTGTATGGACGTACCATATTTTGTTCATCCATTCATTAGCCGATAGACACCTGGATAGATTCCACTTCTTGGCTATTATGAATACACCGCCATCAACAGTTGCATACAAATTTTTGTGTGGACACATTTTTCTTTCCCTGGGGTGTATATGCAGGAGTGAGGAACTACCCCATTCTTTTCCATAGTGGCTGCACCACTTTACATTCCCACCAGCAGTGTGTAAAGGTTCCAACTTCCCCCACGCTTGCCAACCCTTATTGCCTTAATTTTTTTTTATTATTATACCCATGCTAGTGGGTGTAAAGTGATATCTAATTGTGGATTTGATTTCCATTTCTCTCATGACTACTGATGTTGAGCTTCTTTTCATGTGTTTATGGGCCATTTGTGTATCTTTCTTTTTTTTTAGAGAGAGAGAGAGCACGCGCACATATAAGCAGGGGAGGGGTGGGGGGGGAAGGCTTAATCAACTGAACCACTCAGGTGCCCCTTGTGTATCTTCTTTGGAGAAATGTCTATTCAGACCCATAGCCCATTTTTTAATGGGGTTATGTCTTTTTATCACTGAGTTGCAAGAGTTCTTTATATATTCTAGATGGAAGTCCTTTATCAGACACGTGATTTGAAAAATCTTTTCTCCCATTCTGTGGGTTGTCTTTTGACTTTCTTGATAATCTTCTTGGAAGTGCAGAAATTTTTTTAACTTTAATGAAGCTGAATTTATCTAGTTTTTCTTTTGTTGCTTGTGCTTTTGGTGTCATATCTAAGAATCTACTACCAAATTCAAGGCCACAAAGATTTAGTCCCATGTATTTCTCTAAGAGCATTAAAATTTTTGCTCTTACATTTAGGTCTTTGGTCCATTTCATGTTAATTTTTGTATATGCTATGAGGTAAGGGGTCTAACTTCATTCTTTTATATGTCGCATCCTTGTCAAAAATCAATTTACCAATATATTTACTTTTAAAAGTAATCTACCTAGGGGCGCCTGGGTGGCTCAGTCGGTTGAGTGGCCGACTTCGGCTCAGGTCACGATCTCGCAGTCTGTGAGTTCGAGCCCCGCGTCGGGCTCTGTGCTGACAGCTCGGAGCCTGGAGCCTGTTTTGGATTCTGTGTCTCCCTCTCTCTGACCGTCCCCCGTTCATGCTCTGTCTCTCTCTGTCTCAAAAATAAATAAACGTTAAAAAAAAATTAAAAAAAAAAGTAATCTACCTATACTTACTTCTCTTTTTTATACATAAAATTTTCTTTTATCTTATTTCTGGTAACATCACTCCCATCTTCTCTTTTCCTTCTTTGCTTATGACTCTTTAAGGGAGAAATTCACACTCATGATACATAACTCATCCCTGGCCAGTCAGGACATTTCAGTCCCTCAACCACAACTACTATTGGTTAAGGGATATACTTGTGACTCAAGTGAAGCCAATAGTTCCAGTAAGAGTCAAACCCTGGTCTTGGTGAGAACTACAGAAAAAACAATCTTTCCCTTTGGATTTGAATCTGGGATGATGAAGAGTCAAGGGATAGAGCTTCTTGGGCTAAATCCACTTTGAGTTGGGTTTCCATCTCTCGCAGCAAAGAGAGTCCTAACTGATACATAAGCCAAGTGACTGTTTAAACAAAGAGAGGAAAAGAGTTTCTTTCCAACCCTTCCTCTCTAAAAACATACCAGGAGGAAAGTTCAAGGGGGTTCATATTTCCCTTAATGGAGAGAATGCAGGCAGGGACCACATATATTCAGGATAACCATGACCCAAGCTTCTTATATGAAATCAGAGCACCGGCGCTTTGAATTCAAGAGCGGGATTTGGGTTTTCAATGTCATGTTGTATTTGTGCACCTAGCAGAATATCCAACACATGATAGGCTTTTAATAAAGATAATGGATGAGTGATTAGTTGAAAAATTATCCCATCTGCCTGTAACCTTTTGATACAAAGGTATTTATCCCATCCAATTCTTTCCAGGACCATGACTCCGTGTATGGCCCTGAAGCGTTTAGTTTTAAGGTCTACTTCTGGTTGTATTAGTCAGTTATTGCTACATAATAAATAACTATATTCATGTGTCTGTGAGTTGGCTGAGTCTGGATGTTCTAGGTTGGCCTCTAACAGGCTGTTCTGCTTCAAGCTGTGGGACCAGCCAGGACTTGGCTCTGTTCTGTTCAAATATATTTCATTCTTTAGCCCAGGCTGAAGATGTACCAACTCCCCAGAGGAAGTTCTTCTCACAGTGACAGCAGAGACACATGTGTGCACACCCAACCCCCAAGTAGGCTTAAAAACTTTGCATCATGCCTGCTAACACCTCACTGGCCCTAGTAAGTCACATAACTAAGCCCAACATCAATGGAGCTGCAAAATGTATTCCTTTATTGGAGGTGGAAAGAAGGAAGAGTACGTTATGAATGATAATTCTATCACAGTGTTGTAGAACTCTTTTCACATCAAGGGTTAAATCTTTTTTCTTGAAAAAAAAACCCATCTTTGGTTGCTCTAAGTCAAATGATTCCATTCACTTATTCACTCATTCACTTATTAAAAAGCAATTCATTGAACATCTACTAATGCCTTGTGTGTGTGTGTGTGTGTGTGTGTGTGTGTGTGTGTGTAGGAGGGAAACGGGAGGGTTGAAAGTACTTCTCAGAATAAATCTACAACTATTCATAGGTTGACCTTTTTTCCTCAAGGAAAGCGCTAATACATCCTGTACCATCGTCTCCGGGACAATGATTCAACAGCCTGATAACCCTCAAGGAAGAATACAAGGAAAGCAGGGGAAACCATGGATGGCATAACAACACGCTTTGTCTTCCTGTCATCAGGCATTTGAATTATCCTCGTGTTGACAAAGCAGTACCCAGATTCCCAAACTAAGCCCTCTTTGTGTCCAGTCGTGCTGCCAACATAATCCAGCATGGCTCCTTTGTGGTTCGCAATAAAGAGAGGCTTCCACGAATCCGCCCGCTTTCAAGGGGAAATTGCAAGAGCAGATGTGCAGTCTGGGATGCCTTCCAGAAGCTGACAGTGCTGAGTTGACAGCAGCTCCTGCGTCCACCAGGAGAGGTCCACCTGTAAAGACGCAGTCACCTGCACCCACATTTTAACCAATGTTCACGGCCACTGGAGCACAGAGGTTTGGCTCTTTCTACCTAGCAACTCCTCCCACAGACCTCTTGTTCAACACAGACTACAGCCTCCAAACGACATGCCATTCAGTAGAGCCAAGCTGAATTTGTCTTACACCTGCTTGTGAAGGCCAACTGTTAAGATGCCAGGACTGGAGACTCACCTGGTAAACACAGCCTATGTTAAAAATTAAAGGACACAAACTTACAATTAAATTCTTTTTTTCAAGTTTTGTTAACGTTTATGTATTTTTCAGAGACTGAGAGAGACAGGGCGTGAGCAGGGGAGGGGCAGAGAGAGAGGGAGACGCAGAACCCGAAGCAGGCTCCGGGCTCCGAGCTGTCAGCACAGAGCCCGGCCCGGGGCTCGAACCCAGGAGCTGTGAGATCATGACCTGAGCCAAAGTCAGACGCTTAACCGACTGAGCCCCCCAGGCGTCCCATAAACTTGCAATCAAGTTATTTTAAAAGCAAGGTTAATACTCAAACCTCATCACTTTCTAATTATTTTACTACCTTATAGGATCATGCTCTTGAGACCGAGTATATCTATTATTTCTGTATGTTGGAAATACCACATAACGGTGTTACTGTACTTCTCTCTTCCCAAGTTTTCAATGATGCTATGTCAGTAGCTTTGTACCTGCCACTGTGGGAGTATTTATACCGTGGAAATCAACAAACGCTACAAATCAGACATCTGAAGTAATTTTTTTTTGAGAACTGGCTGCTCAATGTTTACAAGCACATTACTAATGCCCTCCGGTATCTACTTTGTATAATAAAGGCATATTTACATTTTATAAATATTAACCGCTTTTAACCTTCATAACAACCCTATGGGTAGGCACTCTTGTTGGCCTCACTCTACTGTGGCATGGCGGAGTTAAGGGACTTTCCCAAGCTCACATAGCTAGTAAGTGGGGAGTCTGATTCCAGGCTCCATGTTTTTATTCACTGTCTACTCAGCCTCTCCTTTCCTGAAATCACAGCATATTCTAGGGAACATTCTACCTTCACTCCTAATTAGAGCCTGAGTTGTTCTCATCATCTCCAACCTCCTTACTATGCTCACCCTGGTGCTAGGTCCACTCTGGTAACTGGTCTCAATCTACAGAGTTCAAAGCCCAAATCCAGGGCTGGCCACCTGGGTCCCTACGTGCAGAATTCCCTCACCACCTTCCTCTTCCCCTTCTCACTCCATCATGCCTGTCTGGTTTGCCCACATTGCTATTTTCAGCAATGGATGGGTAACATATGCCAAGACTTTGCTCTGCGTCAAGCAAGTTTGAGTTGAATTCGAATGGGCTGCCACTCACCTCCACACATTGTCCCCTCTTTAGCTTAGTTTGCAGGGATCCATCCTGCTGGCTTCACCCTGTCTAGAATGCCTTCTCAAGTCATCAAGAAAGCGATGGGGGATCCTGCTTCTAGACAGGATTTCTTAGAGAGTAATAGTTTCTGCAAAGATGCAGGATTGCTGGATGGGTCTGCGGGGTCAATAGCCAGCCTTGTCCTCAACAGAAACGCAATCCATTTTGGCTGCCTCAGTGGGACTCCTGGGGCTTCGACCCTATGCAAATGCAATCCCTGATTTTCACTTAGCTCTGTGAGTTCGCTCCTGGCCCTCGCCATTATCCCCATCTCTCCAAGACTCTTCTGCAATTCAGCCTCTTTGTGACAAAAACTGCCTGTGGGTCTCCTCTCCAGGCTGCCTCTGACCCAGTGCTCCTTCTCCGTTGGCCAAATACACTACTCCCTTGTGCTCTGCTCAAACTTGTTAGAAAAAAAATTCTTCCAACAGCTGGGACCAGTGATTCAGAGCAAACTCTGTCAAACAGAGCAGGACTCAAGCCCCTCGTTCTGTTACAGCCCGAGTCGGCAAACTTTATAAAAGCAGACAGTAAATATTTTAGGCTTTGCTGGCCATACAGTCTCTGCTTCACCTACTCCATTCCACTGCTGCAACGGGAAAGCAGCCACAGAAAATAAGGAAGCAAATGGGTATGGCTGGGAGACAGGGAAACTGTATTAGCGGACCCTAAGATTTCAATGGCATATAATTTCACACCCCACAAATACTATAATTTTTTGATTTCGGGGGGGGGGCATTTAAAAACATCAACTATTTTTAGCTTACGGGCTATACAAAAATGGGCCGTGTGCCAGATTTGCTCCATTGGGTCATAGTTTGCCGGCCGATGCTCTACAGGAAATCTGCTGTGGAAAAACAGTCTAGGGGTTTCATGTTATCTTCCCAGGGTACCAGGCATCCAGACCTAACACCTGTGCCTGAGCCAAGCCGTCCATGTGTGCTTATTCACTGGATGCCGTCAGTTTGGGGCAAATACCTCTTAATGGCCCTTTGAAATGTTTGAAAGGCAGAGAAGGTATTTTTTTTCTAATTTTTACAAAAAAAATTTTTTTTAATGTTTATTTATTTTTGACAGAGAGAGAGAGAGACAGAGCATGAGCGGGGGGAGGGGCAGAGAGAGAGGGAGACACAGAATCCGAAGCAGGCTCCAGGCTCCGAGCTGTCAGCCCAGAGCCCGGCGCGGGGCTCGAACTCACCAGCCGTGAGATCACCACCTGAGCCGAAGTCGGATGCTTAACCCACTGAGCCACCCAGGAGCCCCAAGGTATTTTTTTTTTAACCAGATTTCTCTGAATCAGTGAATTATTCTTAAAAGAAATTTTAAGTAACTGTTTGGTCACCGCCCAGCCCCTGTCTTCGAATCAGTTCCCTAGAAGCCAGGCCTGGGACCGTTTTGAAAGGATGTGGTTTATTGAAAGGAGAGCCCTCTAGAGAAAGGGAGGGCCGGAAGTGGATAGGGTGGGGGCGGGGGAGGGGGCTTGGCTGGAGATCAACTTCGGTCTGACCCCATGGGAAGCTCCGGGGCATAAACAGCACCGCGGAGCTCTGCGTTCTTTCAGGCCCTCATGCCAATAGGTCATCGGCTGTGGACTCTGGGGGTGGCAACAGAGGCCTTCATTTCCAGGTGAGCCAGCTGCCATCCAACCGAGGACACGTCTTCAGAGAAAAGGGTGGCTCTGAGCTATCGGGGGCCAACATTCACAGCACGTGGGGGACGGGGGCCTTAGCCCAATAAAGGGGATCCGGCTGGGCCACCTACAGAGTTAGAGCCAGCCGACCGCAACAAGAACACATGGGCTGCCGTCCGTTCTGGCTCCTTCCTCGCCACAGACTCCCCTCCCCAAGACTTCCTCCTGAGCCTTCCAGGAATGAGAAAGGATGGAAGCACCCTACTTCCCGAAGGCCTGAGAGGTGCTGGCCGCCTCAGGTGTGGGAAAGCTTCTCTTATTCTGAAGCAGGTGGCTCATAAACCAAGGGGAGGGAAATTCTTTCTTTTCCATTCCGGCTGCCACTCTCCCACAGCCAACCCGTAGAAGATGCCACCTTCCCTAACCTCCTGTTCCAGTTGCTGTCCCTTCCAGCATTTCCATGGCAGATGCTTAAACTTTCATTCTAAGTAGAAAACCTAGTCGAGATGCCGCAGAGGGTTCCAAAACCTTGAGGACGTAGTAACCGATTCAGCATCACCGCCGAATCTAATGTTTCTACCTTTGGCTAAATGAAAAGCCACAACCCTAATAGGTTTATCTTAAGAAGAAAATCTTGTCACGCACGTAAAAAGCAAATGAAAAGTACAGAACACAATCCCTAATCCACCCCTGGGGGAAGGCCCAACGTGTGTCCTTTCCTCAAGGCTGAGGGCACAGTTTGGATATCCCCAGGACGTGAAGGCTGCAAATCCGTACCCTCGATTCTAGAGCAATGGTTACCAAAAACATGTTGACGGGATAGCTACAAATCTAGGTTTGCTGTAGAATTTCTTGAACCGCGCACGGAGGGATGTGTATAGCACTTAGAAGAAATGAGAATAAAAGCATTTTGACTGGTTTGCCCTTCTTCCCTCTCATCCCCCCACCTCTGCACTGGAGCCACAAAGAACCTCTCAACGTAGGAAACTGATCTTGTCACCTGTCTAGTTAGCATCATCGGGTGGCTTCTGATGCCTCTTCCAATGAAGCCCCGAATCTGTGCCATGAACCCTAAGGCTCTATTTAGCGCAGCCCAGCCCTCCTTTTGGCTTTTACCTCACAATTCTCTTCTCACTCTCCACACTCCAGCCACAATGACTGCAAATGAGCCACAGGTCTCTGCACACGCTTCGTACCTGCTTAGGACAGAGTTGCCATCATGCTTCTCCTAATGCTCACTAATCTTTCAGACATCAGCTCAAATGACACATCTGTTGGGAAACTTTCCGACACCAACTTCACTCCCTCAGACAAACTTAAATTTCTATTTTATATGCACTTAAGAGTCTTGTGTCTCTTTCTTTCAGAGAGTACTCATCACAGCATGTATTTATATTTTGCTTCTGTGATCATTTGATTCTCTGCCTCCCTCATTGGATGGTTGGGATTTTGTCTACTTTGATCACCATGATTCCCAGCACCTAGAATGAGGAAATAATTTGGGGAAACTCAGAGTTAAAGAGGAGGATGTGGGTCACATGGAACAGAAGCAAAGCATCTTAGCCAAGACCGCCCCAGATGAGCAAAGCCCCAGCCACTCAGCTAAATATTTTTTATGCCATTGAGATTCTGTGGATGTTTGTAACCCAGTATGATCATGGTCATGTATGACTAATATGCAGAAATTTTCAGAACTTTTATCGTTATACTCATAAGCAGAGTAAATCTCCAGGAGGGAATTTAAAATATACAGCATCCCAGGGGCACCTGCGTGGCTCAGTCGGTTAAGTGTCCAACTTCCGCTCAGGTCATGATCTCACGGTTCGTGGGTTTGAACCCCACATTGGGCTCTGTACTGACAACTCGGAGCCTGGAGCCCGCTTCCGATTCTGTGCCTCCCTCTCTCTCTGCCCCTCCCCAGCTCGCGCTCTGTCTCTCTCTTTCTCAAAACTAAACATTTTTAAAGAATAACAAAAAATTAAATATACAGCATCCTTCACTTATATGACCATAAACTCACTTTTTTTCCCTCATGGACTATGTTATGGGAGTACTTTTCTGATGACGTGGGAAATGCTGTTTTAAGGACGTTACCAGCTCTAACGTTAATTCTGTGATTCCAAACAGCACATAGCTTAGTTCTTAGGCTTAACCTGAAGTCCTTTTTTATTTAGATAATTATAGGTATCCCTATGAAATTAGAAGAAATAACATAGAGAGTTCCCATGTACACTTTACCCATTTCCCCCATGGCAATATTTTACAAGAGTATAATGTAATATGACAACCAGAATATCAATGGTGATATAATCTACTGATCTTATTCAGAGTTCCTCAGTTTTACTTATACTTGTGTGGGTAATAAGTCTACACAATTTATCACAAGTGTAGATTTCTTACAAAACTACCCCCGCAGTCAAGAGGCAAAATACTTCCAATACCACAAGTTCAAGGACGCTCATGTTTTATAACTACATCCAAAATTAACTGAAAGTGAGTCACAGACCTGTATATAAACCACAACACTACAAAACTCTTAGAAGATAACATGGGAGAAAACCTTTGGTTTGGCGTTGGGGCAGCTCATTGAGAGGACACGATTACCAGTTGAGCGGTGAGCTGGACCCCAGTAATCAGAGGCTCCTTACCTCTCCCCTTATCCTTGGAATGTGGGTTCCACCTGGGCCTTCCCTGCTCCCAGAGGCTGTTCCAAGAACACAGCTTTGATTTAGCGATGTGGTGTTAAGACCATCCAGACAGTCATACATGACTGAACCCAGTTAATTCCTCTATGTAAACTTTCTAGAGTTGATGGGCAGCTGTGGAGATCTACTTGTCTTGTTGTTGCTCAAGACAAACCTCACAGGTAAGTTCCCTCGCTTATTAAACCTATCCATTACCAACCTGGAGCAGCCAGCCTCTTTCTCTGGTCTCTCCTTGCCCTGTAAGTATGGGAGCCAGTTTCAGATTATACCTGGGATGCTCCTACAGAACTTGAGCACCCACAGTTGTCAATGACTTTTAAAAATTTTTTTAATGTTTATTTATTTTTGAGGGAGAGAGACAGAGAGCCAGTGGGGGAGGAACAGAGATAGAGGAAGACACAGAATCCGAAGCAGGCTCCAGGCTCTGAGCTGTCAGCCCAGAGCCCGATGCGGGGCTCGACCTCACAAACCATGAATTCACGACCTGAGCCGAAGTCCGACACTTAACCAACTGAGCCACCCAGGTGCCCCGGCAATGACTTTTTAAATAGAACACCAAAGACATGATCCCTAAAAGAAATAACTGACAAGCTGGACTGCACTAAAATTAAATTTTTCTGCTGTGCAAAATGACATTGTCAAGAGAATAAGAGAGGTGAAGGAATGCGAGGAAGTAGTTGCAAAGGACACATCTGATAAAGGACTATTATCCAAAATATACGTAGAACACTTAAAACTCTATAATAAGGAAACAAAACAACCCAATTAAAAAAATGGGCCAAAGCCCTCAACAGACACCTCACCAAAGAAGCTATACAAATGTCCGATATAGAGAATATGGAATCAGAATGCCCCAAATCTGGAGCACTGACAATACCAAATTCTGGCAAGGATGTGGTTCCAACAGGAACTCTCACTGCCAGGGGGACAGCAAAATGGTTTAGCCACTTTGGAAGACAGTTTGGCAGTTGCTTACAAAACTAAGCATACTCTTGTCATACAATCTATCACTCACACTTTTTGGTATTCACCCAAAGGAGTTGGAAACTTATGTCCCCACAAAAACCTGCACATGGATGTCTACAGCAGCTTTATTTATAATTGCCAAAACTCGGAACCCACCAAGATGTCTGTCAATAGGTGAATGGATAAATAAACTGTGGTACATCCAGACAACAGAGTATTATTCAGTACTAAAACGAAATGAGCTATCAAACCATGAACGGACACGGCGGAAGCTTGAATGCATATTAACTTGTGAAAGAAACCAATCTAAAAAGGCCATATACTGTTCGATTCCAACTATATGACATTCTGGAAAATGCAAAGCTACGAAGGCTATAAAAAGATCAATGGTTGCTAGAGATTGGGCAGAGGCAAGGATGAATAAGTAAAGCACAAGAGATTTTTAGGGCAGTGAAACTCTTCCCCATGATACTATAATGATGGACACATATCATTATATGTTTGGCCAAATCCATAGAAAGGCAATCTCTCCCTCTTTCCTACCATATTATATCACATGGTTTCTCAGCACTGCTCTTCTCTGCTCATGTATTTTATTCTTTTCTTTATTTCTTCAGTTATCTTGGTTTCTCTGTGCTCAGGGCCATCCCTCCACAGACCCTAAATTACCATGTCCTTAGTTCAAACCAGACACAGAGGATTCCTATCCTTCTCTGAATCCTGATTCTTTTTTTTTAATATGAAATTTATTGTCAAATTGGTTTCCATACAACACCCAGTGCTCCTTCCAACAGGTGCCCTCCTCAATGCCCATCACCCATCCTACCCTCCCTCCCACTCCCCATCAACCCTCAGTTTATTCTCAGTTTTTAAGAGTCTCTTATGGTTTGCCTCCCTCCCTCTCTAACCTTTTTTTTTCCTTCCCCTCCCCCATGGTCTTCTGTTAAGTTTCTCAGGATCCACATAAGAGTGAAAACATACGGTATCTGTCTTTCTCTGTATGACTTATTTCACTTAGCATAACACTCTCCATTTCCATCCACGTTGCTACATATGGCCAGATTTCATCCTTTCTCATTGCCACATAGTATTCCATTGTGTATATAAACCACAATTTCTTTATCCATTCATCAGTTGATGGACATTTCGGCTCTTTCCATAATTTGGCTATTGTTGAAAGTGCTACTATAAACATTGGGGTACAAGGGCCCCTATGCATCAGCACTCCTGTATCCCTTGAGGAAATCCCTAGCAGTGCTATTGCTGGGTCATAGGGTAGATCTATTTTTAATTTTTTGAGGAACCTCCACACTGTTTTCCAGAGTGGCTGCACCAGTTTGCATTCCCACCAACAGTGCAAGAGGGTTCCCATTTCTCCACATCCTCGCCAACATCTATAGTCTCCTGACGTGAGGTGGTATCTGAGTGTGGTTTTGATTTGTATTTCCCTGATGAGGAGTGATGTTGAGCATCTTTTCATGTGCCTATTGGCCATCCGGATGTCTTCTTTAGAGAAGTGTCTATTCATGTTTCTGCCCATTTCTTCACTGAATCCTGATTCTTAATCCTCAGGACAGAGAATCTAGTTGCCCTAGCTTGGAACACATATTGTTCTCTAATAGTTAGCAGTGGATAGTTGCTGGGAATGACAGTAAGGCACCTGTCACAGAGAATTGATATATGACTGTCACCCTTGTGGGGTGGATCTTCATGGGCAGGTCAAATCTATCATGAGCAGTCTACTCAAAGCCCTACTCTAATTTGGTGGTGATATGGCATTTTGTTAAAACATGATACTCTTTCCTCTAGTGGAATTGGGTGTTGCATTTCAAGTTGAAATAAAGACATGTTTGTGTTACATCTTAAAATTATGAAATCCATCTAGATAAAATCTACTTACATTACCCTTAAAATCTACCTGTACCCAATTTGGGCCTTTGGGAAGGTGGCAACAACAAAGCAAAAGAAGGTTAAGATAGTCCTATATTCTAGCCTCCCGCCCGCCCCCATACTGGATACCTTTGGCCCATACCTTATAGGACATCTGTGGATGAGTATAAGGTACTTTAGGGTTTTTTTTTATTGTTTATTTATTTTTTGAAAAAGCGCAAACAGGGGAGGGGCAGAGAAAGGGGAACAGAGAATCTGAAGTGGGCTCTTCCCTGACAGCAGTGAGCCTGGCGTGGGGCTTGAACTCGTGAACCACAAGATCATGACCCGAGCCGAAGTCTGACGCTCAACTGACTGAGCCACCCAGGTGCCCTGGTACTTTAGATCACCCATTTCTTACTATTGGTAAGGACAAGAAATAGAGCTGGAGAAGGGCATCTAGAAATGGTTGCTTCCTACTGACCAAGCTTTTATCCACGTATGAATTCCCCAAATGGATAGAACGCTAATAATTAATAACACATGGCTATAGCACTGTCCTGAAGACTAAATGAGAAGACACATGTAAAACACTTAGAATAATGTGTGGCACTGAGTAAGAGCTTGATAAATGTGAATTATCATGTAGCATCTTAGCACCGTCAACCATCAGTCACCAACCAAGTGGAATGGTTGAAATTCTCAAGGAACACACTAGACTCAACTCTTAAGTGGTCAGTAATGAGCCACACTGATGGGTATTGCTATGCAGGGTGGTTTGGTCATAGGCAGAAATGGCCTCATTGAAGAAGTGGTGGGTTTCCATTCATACGGGTGTGTTAAGCAGATATACTTAAGGACTGGTCATCGGCATCCTTCGTATCCTTCAAAATTAGACACAGACATTCAGAATTGACCATGAATTCAAATTCCAAAACAAAACCAGCATCAGTAAAAATTCCTTTTGTTTCTTGGCCCTTTTCATTCTCCTTCATAATATATGGATGAAAACCCTTTTCGAGAGAGCTGGCAATTTTCAGAACTTGGTCTACTGCCATGTGGGCAAGAGTGCTCTTTATCATTCGCTCTAATTTTCAGGATGTATTTTTGGCCCTAATTTATATGTTCTGACAAGGGAAATTTGTGTGTGCATTGGAGGAGTTGAGTGATTTTAATTTGGTGGGACCCGGGGAATAAGACACTGCTCATGTAGATGGTATTTTTTCAGGGTGTAGTTATCAGTGTTTATTAGGGAATAAATGAGAAAATCAATCTTTTCTCCACAAGTACATGGAAATACATTTTAGCTGTATTAATGAGGGTCAGGCAAAAGGTTTTCGTGTACAGATGTGTTATTAGTTAAAACTGAGTCTCTTTTCAGTGTTTGCTATTGGGGGAGCTCAGTAACAGTCCAGTTATATTTTAAAGGTAGAGTCACAGTAAATTCTATTCCAATTGGATAGTCTAAGTTCATTGCTGGCTTTTAAAAATAAAGGCTATTACTTCCTTAAATTCTTACTTGGTGCTGACATTGCACCCTATAGCTCCTATCCAAAAATACACAACAGGATGACACATAAATCCATCTACCATATGATCAAAAAATAAATAAAGGCTCTGGATTGCTTTCTTGTCTGTTTCAGTTCTTCAAAAGAATTATCTAATTTCCTCATCGTTGTGGTTATACTACAGTTCCTGGGATAATAAACACCAAAACAAACAAAATAGAAAAACAAAATCCAAAAGTGGTGAGAAAAGTCTATTAAAGTCATAAGCTCACAGGAGTTCTAAAGGAGGACTTCTCCAAGAAAAAGGAATTAATCCCTTCCCTTTTTCAAGGCATCTGGGAATCTGGAAAACTGTTGAGAGTCTAAAGTTAGGGTCATGCAGCTCTGGAATAACGTCCCAGAACAATGAATAAAGTATGGCAGGTGATGTCAATTGGTACACAATAGCCATCCCAACCCTCTTCTCCCTTGCTACTTTCTATTAAAGAGGTTAAAAAAAAAAAGCTTACATTCCTGGTCTCTCCTATAGATACAGATGTCCTTGTGACACCGATCTGGTCAGTTAGATAGAGAAGAAGCCTGCTGGGAACTTCTGGAAAAGATCTTTTTCCCTTATAAAAGAATAAATGTGCCAACAGTACTCTCTGGTACAGCTCCTTCACCCTTCTTCCTGCCCTGAATGTGGACACGGGATGCTCTGATGCATAGAACTGCAGTAGCCACCTTGACTTAGGTAACTACCTTAAAGAAAACTGCACCCTATGTCTTTATTCTTATATAATTTTTATTTACTACATAGTATTCAGTCGGTGCATATGGCAGTCACTTCATCCACCCTATTGGCTATCTAGGGTTACTGTGGTTCTAGATATAATTTTTAAAACCCTACATAGAAAACCTTGAGCATTGTATAGCTAAATTTTTGTGCATAGTGATTATCTTCTTAGGCTTTTCCTCTAAGATCAGGAACAAGACAAGGATGTCTATTCTCACCACTGGAAGTCATAACCACATAAATCAGACAAGAAAAAGAAATAAAAGGCATCCAAATTGGTAAGGAAGAAGTAAAACTTTCATTATTTGCAGATGACATAATACTATACATAGAAAGTCCTAGGAATGCCTGGGTGGCTAGGTCAGTTGAGCATCAGACTTCAGCTCAGGTCATGATCTCATGGTTTGTGAGTTCGAGCCCCGTGTCAGGGTCTGTGCTGACAGCTCAGAGCCTGGAGCCGGCTTTGAATTCTGTGTCTCCTTCTCTCTCTGCTCCTCCCCCTGCTTGTACTCTGTCTCTCTCTCTCTCTCAAAAATAAATATACATTAAAAAAAATTTAAAGAAAATCCTAAAGACTCCACAAAAAAAAAACTACTAGAACTGATAAATGAATTCTGTAAGGTCACAGGATGTAAAATCAATATACAGAAATCTGTTACATTTCTAAACACTAATAGTGAAGTAGCAGAAAGAGAAATTAAGAAAACAATCCTATTTACAATTGCATTAAAAAGAACAAAATACCTAGGAACAAACTTATCCAAAGAAATGCAAGACCTGTACTCTGAAAACCATAAAACACTGATGAAAGAAATTGAAGATGACACAAACACATGGAAAGATATTCCATGTTCATGGATTGAGAGCACAAATATTGTTAAAATGTCCATACTACCCAAAGCAATATGCAAATTTAATGCAATATCTATGTAAATACCAATAGAATTTTTCACATAAATAAGACAAAGAATCCTAAAATTTATATGAAACCACAAAAAAAAAAAAACCAAATAGCCAAAGCAATCTTGAAAAAGAAGAACAAAGCTCACAATCTCAGATTTCAAGATATACTACAAAGCTATAGTAATCAAAACAATATGGTACTGGCATAAAAATAGACACATAAACTAATGGAACAGAATAGAGAGCCCAGAAATAAATGCATAATTATATGGTCAATTAATCTCTGACAAAGGAGGCAAGAATATGTAATAGGAAAAAAGTCTCTTCAACAACTGGTGCTGGCAAAACTAGACAGCTGCATGCAAAGGAATGAAACTGGACCACTTTGTTACACCATACACAAAAATAAGCTCAGAATGGATTAAAGACCTAAATATGAGACTTGAAACCATAAAATTCCTACAAGAAAACATAGACAGTAATCTCTTTGAGAACAGACAGACATTTTTCTAGATAGGTCTGTGGCGACAAAGGAACAAAAGTAAAAATAAACGTTAGGACTACACCAAAATAAAAAGCTTTTGCACAGCAAAGGAAACTATCAACAAAACAAAAAGACAATCCACCAAATGGGAGAAGATATTTGCAAATGATATATCTGATAAGGAGTTAATATCCCAAATATATAAAGAACTTATACAACTCAACACCAAAAAACCCCCAAATAATCCAATTAAAAATGGGCAGAAGACATGAACAGGTATTTCTCCAAAGAAGACACATGGATGGCCAAGAGTCACATGAAAAGACACTCCACATCACTAATGATCAGGGAAATGCAAATCAAAACCACAATGAGGTATTACCTCACACCTGTTGGAATGGCTAAAATAAAAAGCAGAAGAAACAACTAGTTGTGGGGAGGATGTGGAAAAAAAGGAACTCTCACGCACTGTTGGGAATGCAAATTGGTCCAGCCACTGTGGAAAACAGTATGGAGATTCCTCAGGAAATTAAAAATAGAATTACCATAGGATCCAGTAATTCCACCACTGAGTTTTTACCCAAAGAAAATTAAAAGACTAATTCGAAAAGATATATGCACCCCTATGTTAATAGCAGCATTATTTATAATAGCTAAATTATGGGAGCAGCCCAAGTGTCCATCCATAAATGAATGGATAAAGAAGAAGTGGTATGTGTACACACACACACACACACACACACACACACACACACACACACAGGAATATTACTCAGCCATAAGAAAGCATGAAATCTTGCCATTTGCAACAGCCTGGATGGATCTAGAAGATGTAAGGCTAAGTGAAATAGTTCAGTCGAGAAAGACAAATACCATAAATTCACTCATATGTGGAATTTCAGAAACAAAGAATAAAAGGGACAAACAAAAAAAACCCCAGACTCTTAAATATAGAGAACACATCGGTGGTTGCCAAAGGGGAGGTGGGGAGGAAAGGATGGGCGAAATAGGTCAAGGGAATTAAGCGTATACTTATCGTTATGAGCACTGAGTAATGTATATGATTGTTGAATCACTATATTGCACACCTGAAACCAGCATAACACTGTATGTTAATTACAATGGATTTTTTTAATTTAATAAAATACAATAGTAAGAAATAACAATTTCCTTAGGAAAAAAGTCTTAGAAATTGAATTGCGAGGCCAACAGATATGAATGTGTTTAACAAATCCCCCATACACAAAAGTTCTGTCAATTTTCACTCCCACCAGCAGTTGTAGGTGTGTGTCTGTTTTTCCACACTGTCCTTATGGAAAATTACTTACGCTTTCAATCTTTTACAATCTCGTGGGTGAAAAATAGTATCTTCCTGTAGATGCAATTTGCATTTTTAAAAATTTGGCAAGGGTGAACTTTAGAAATATGTTTATAGGTACATCTCTTTGGTGAATTTCTTATTTGTATTTCTTGTTCTCACGTTCACTGAAATTGTTTTGTGAGTATTCTTTATATATTAATACTCTTAATTTCTCTATTATGTATCTTACAAATATGTTCCCTAATCAGATGCTTTAAAAATTATGCTTTTTGGCGTTTCTTGACAGAAGTTTTTTTGTTTTACTTTATAAAGTCATACTAATCCATTTCTAAAAAATTTATAGCATCTGTCTTTGCTGTCATAGATAGAAATGGAACAGAACCTGTAATTTTTTATGCCTTATGTAGACTAGCAGAACTTTTCATCTAATCAATGTAAACAAATTAAAAAGGGGGAAATAGGATGCATTATGTGTATCTTAATTATTGTGCACAACTCTAGAAACTTTTTTCTTTTTTAACATATTTAGCCCTTACACTGTAGAGGGTGCTATGATTGGGCCTACTTTTACAGATGAGAAAACTGAGGCTCAGGAAAAATATTATATTCATTTATAGGATTTGGAAATGAATTTGCTATTTTATATTATCCTGGAAATTTACATTTGTTTCTTAACTTTGATGGCTATGACTTTTCCAGTCATAGTTATTTGATACTGTGGATCTGATCACGGATCTGACCCAACCCAGTTCTCTCTCAGAACAAAACCGGACTCCTGGACTTCTAAGAGCTAAAGAACACAAATCACAGAACTTTCCCAGCCCTAGAGAGGTTACCTCGGTGCCCAACTCAAATGCATATTCTTAGGGATGGGTAGCAAAACTCCAGGTGTCAATTTCTACCACCGGGATGGAGACAACTGGGTTTAAATGCATCTCTTTTATGAAATCAGGACAAGACAACATTCTAAGGAAAGCCCAGAAGAAAACATCCGAAACTTCCAAGTTTTAAAGATTTCTCTTCTGTTGATTTCATCCATTAAGAACAACCTGGAAGCAAACTGCCTACATAAACAAATAAGCTGATGTTTATGACATGCGACAGAGCCCCTGTGCCCTCAGTATTCCTCGGATGCCAGGGTCTTAGTTAACAGCAAAACAATCAGCAGGTGTCTTCGAGACTGCTCAGTGCGAAAGGTTGTGCTAATGAGGAAAGCTGCGAAAGGTCAAAGCGGCGAGTGCACAGAAGGCGTGTGTTCTCAGAGAAGCAAATGCCTTTGGAATTCCCTGGAGGGAGCTCGCGTTTTTGTGCAGGGTAACTGTGCCCAAGACTCAGAATTCTAATTTCATAGAATCTTAGGGTTGACAGATCCCTTAAAAGTAATTCAAGCAGATTAATGGTCATTTGGCACTTGGGCTGGGTAACTAGGATTGACTGCGAATGGGCATGGCGGGGCTATCTTGAGGGTGATGAAAATGTTCTCCAACCGAATTGTGGTGATAGTTGATCATCTCTATAAATTGACTAAAAATCATTGAATTGTACGTGTTAAATGGTGGAATTTTATGGTATTTCAAGTACGCCTCAATAAAGCAATTTTTTAAAAGTAATTTGGTCCACCCCTTTCCCCAGTGCTTACAGCCTCTTTTATCCATTGCCTCACCATCTCTCCTCTGGCTTTCTCTGATCTACCCCCAAGAGAGAAAGTCAGATAATTCACTCTATGTATAGTCTCTGATAATGAGGGATGGGGGTTTGTGTACAACGGTGTTTCCAAATTCTTCAACATGTGAAACAATACATTGAAATACTTGGGAATTCTCGGGGGTTCCCCCAAATTATAAATTATTCTTTATTTTTTTTTTTTATTTTAAAAATTTTTTTTAACGTTTATTTATTTTTGAGACAGAGACAGAGCATGAACAGGGGAGGGTCAGAGAGAGAGGGAGACACAGAATCTGAAACGGGCTCCAGGTTCCGAGCTGTCAGCACAGAGCTCGACGCGGGGCTCGAACTCATGGACAGTGAGATCGTGACCTGAGCCGAAGTCGGATGCTTAACCAACTGAGCCGCCCAGGCGCCCCTATAAATTATTTAAATACATCCATGTTCTTCATACTCTGTACTATTACAGGTATCTAAAAAACTTTAATGAATGATACATGTTAAGTGGTATTTCCAACGAACAGTAGCCTACGGTGAATATTTGAAAACCAGAAATATGAAAATTATTGCATATTTCTTGAACATTATTTGAATATTCTGATTGTTCAACCAAGTTAAGAGCACTCCCCAGGATCATATATTTTACTCAAAATTTAAGTACTTATTTTGCTTCTAAAACATGTTGTTTAATGTACAAATCCACACGCTCCTGTTTTTGTTCCCGGAAATGTTGACCTTAAACTTTCACTCCACGAGTAAGCTTTGGCTCATGCTTTTGCTCTTGCTTTTGACTTAACATCAGTAGATTCCTTTGATATCATAAAGTCTCTGGATTGAAAGTTAACTTTTAATTCTTACAGGAGAATTATAATATCCCCATTTTCCCAATGGGTTTATCTTAGAATGTGGAATTCAGAAAAACACATAGGTGTCCTAGGGAAATTCTGGGGAAGAAACTCCACAGGGAAACAGTAATAACAATGGTTCTCAAAGTGTGGTCCCTGGACCAGCATCATCAGTATCACCTGGAAATTTGTTAGAAACGCAAATGATCAAGTTCTACCTCAGATGCACTGAACCAGAAAGCAAGGAGTAGGACCCGGCAGTCTGTTTTCGCAAGCCCTCTGGTGATTCTGATCTAAAGTCTGAGGAGTAGTGTTGTATAAATATCCTGGCTCTCTCACCTCTAAGGAGAAATGACCAGAGGAACGTGTTCTACACTTACTCCCAGAGCTTCCCTCACCAACTGAGACCTGGTTGCCTCTAGTGCTAACTGGCTTGATAACATACCCTTTATTGACTGCCTTCTCTTTCCTTTTACTTCTCTACAGATACTTCCTTGGGTCACCTCCCAAATAAACTACTTGTACCGGAGTCCTTGTCTCAGGGGAAACCCAAACAAAGATACTTTCCACAAGCCCCAACAGGCAGGCGAAGAAACAAGACCAAAAAGTTTTGGTGTTGGACAACCCTGGCTCAGATTTCAACGTGCCACCTAAGTGCAGACTTTCTCTGAGCCTGAGTTTCCTCATGTTACCTGAGGATCTTGGAGAGTTGTTAGGAAGACAGATGATAAGAAAGGCCTGGAGATGCTCGGCAAGTGGTAACGATTACAAACAGACATAGTCAAAAGCGAGCTAGGCATAGTTTGAATACTTCCAGCTCAAAGTTAGGAAATTTCTCTATGGCCTCTCTTGTTGCCTACAATTATAATCATAGTAGGTTAAGCTATATTCAACAGTAACAAAATGCCCCTAAAATCTCAGGGGTGTGTTGCAACAAAGGTTTATCTTTTGCTGCCATCACAGTCTAACAATGGTTGAGAGGGACCATTGGCTCTTGTCAGAGGAAATGAGACTGAGCGGAAGATTACACATCAAGTTTTGTAACCAAGTCGGTAAGTAATATGAACTCTTAAGCCTACATCCGATTGGCCAGATCCCAGTCAGATGGTCTCAGAGAGCTGTACCTAGAAAGTGAGACAGTATTTGGTCAAGAGAAGATTTTCTCTGTCACAGTTCATACACCTACTACGAGAAACTGATGGGTTTTATGTTTTGGCTCACCAAGGTTATTTTTCCTCCCTTGTTTGTATGTTCTGCCCAAATGTCACATCCACAGGTATGTCTCAATGTCCTTCAATATTGAGAATGTTCTTTGAATCGCTATGTGTCTGTCCCTGTAAGCTTAGTGTGTGGTCTCCATTCTTTCCATACTGGAAGGGATAATCTACTCCATTCGGTTCAGTTTTTGTTGACCGATTCTTCAGGTATTGGTGCAGGATGTACAACCAACCACATTTTCTGCCTAGCTGCAGATGTGCTGTTGAATGTCCCAGTTTCTCTCACCCTGGGTCATTTTACCGCTGTTCATCTTGATTGGTCATACTCAAAACTCAAATCTGATTCCACATCTATGTATATTTCCAACAGAAATGTGTATACAAAGTCACTAAAGAATATCTTTTAGCATGTTCATAGAAAAATATTTGTAATTAGCAAAACCCGAGAACTATGCAATTGCCCATCCGTAGAATGGATAAATTGTGGAACATATACATAATGGAATATCATATGGCAACGAGAATAAATGATCTACAAATATGTGCATCAATACGGATGAATCTTACCAACACAGTGTTGGACAAAAGAAGCCAGACAAAAAAGAGAGCCTATTGTGTGATTTCATTCCTACAAAGTTCAAAACATACAAAACTCTTATGGTACGAGAAATCAGATGAAGGATTGCGTTTGGGTTATCACTTGATCGAGGAACAAGGTGGGACCGTCAGATGCTGGAAATGTTATGTTGTCTTCATCTGGGTGCCACTTACATGGAAGTTTATTCAAATTTGTTTTCACCTGTGGGGCACCTGGGTGGCTCAGTCAGTTGAGGGTCTGACTCTTGATTTTGCCTCAGGTCATGATCTCGTGGTTCGTGAGTCTGAGCCCCGCATGGGGCTCCACAATGTCAGTGTAGAGCCTACTTGGGATTCTGTGTTTCTCTGCCCCTCCCCTGCTTGTGCTCACTCTCTCTCTCTCTCTCTCTCAAAATAAATAAATAAGCTTAAAATTTTTTTTCAGCTGTATGCTTAGGATTTGTGCAGTTTTATGCACGTATGCTATGTTTCTGTAAGTAATTAAAAGCTACCCTGCTTAACCTTTTTCTTCAATAAATCCTCACCATATGTTCCTTAAGTATAAAGATTTAGTTTTACTCATTTTCCTCTCCCAAGCACATAGTAGATGCCTAATTAATTTCCATAAAACTGAACATAAAATTATTCTATTCTGCTTGGGTCAGCCTGTTACAGCTTACTACTGAAAAAAAAATCAATTAGATTCCATTTCATTTAATTCAATATCTGATTGTTGAACAGTTAGATAACCTACAACCTAGCGAGAAATTAGATAATAAAAATAATGTCATCATAATATCACAATAATAACTTAGTCGAGTGCTGGCTTAATGCCAGGCACTGAATTTAATACTTACAAAAACTGTGTTATAAGTTGTATATTTATTCTCATTTTATAGATGAGGAAACTAAGACACACAAATTCTCAGCCCAAGGCCCTTGACTAAAACAAAGTGGGTCAAATCCCAGAACTCCTTCTTTTAATTATTAACTATATTAGTTTTTTATTGTTATGTAATAAATCACTACAAACTCAGTGGCTTAAAACAACATACACTTATTGTAGTTTCCACGGGTCAGGAGTCCAGGCACAGCCTAGCTAGGTCCTCTGTCCGGAGTCTTGAAACGATACAATCAAGGTGTTAACTGGGCTACATTCCTATCCGGAGGCTTGACTGGGGAAGCATCCACTTCCAAGCTCTTACACATTTTTATTTTATTTTTTATTTTTTCACAAGTCATTTTATTTTTTTGTTTGTTTGTTTGAGAGAGAGAGAGAGAAGGGGAGGGGGAGAGAGAGAATCTTAAGCAGGCTCCACGCTAGGCGTGGAGTCTGACGTGGAGGTCGATTTCATGCCTGTGAAATCATGACCTGGGATGAAATTAAGAGCCGGACATTTAACCAACTGAGACACCCAGGTGCCCCTAAAGTATTTGTATTTTTTAAATTTTTTTAAGTAGGTTTCACGCCCAGTGTGGAGCCCAATGTGGGGCTTGAACTCACGACCCCGAGATCAAGACTTGAGCTGAGATCAAGAGTCAAATGCTCAACCAACTGAGCTACCCAGGCACACCTAAATTCATTTTCTTGCCATTAAATGACTGAGACCCCCATTTTCTTGCTAGCTGTCGGGTGGGGCCCAGTCTCAGCCCTCGAGGCTGCCCTAACATCCTTGCCACATGGCCACCTCCAGAGGCCCTCTCACAACATGGCAGTTTACGTCTTCAAGGCAAGCAGCAGAACCTCTCTAATCTCGAGACCCTCTTTTAGAAGCCTCACCGATTAGGTTCAGGCCCATCCAAGATCATCCGAATTTTCATTTCAATTAATTCAAAGTTAACTGATTAGGGATCTTTATTTACCTCTGCAAAATCTCTTTACCTTTGCCATATAATGTAAGCTAATCGTGGGAGTGATAGTCCATCATATTCATAGGTCCTGCCCACACTCAAAAGGTGGGGGATTATATAGGATGTGACACCAGGAGGTGGGAATCTCAGGGACCATTTTAGAATTCTATGTACCATATCTTCCTATTTAAACACAAGCATGTTGGATGTTAGGAAAGATGCTGTGGGAATATCCAATACTAATTGATCCTGAAATCACCTTCCATGGGGAGACTTTGGGTGATGGGGCCAGACGGGGCCATTGCCCCCCTGGCCGTGCCATGTCCATTGTGAGGCAGGGGAGACATGGGTGAAAATGCAAAAGAAGTGGGGCATGGCACCTGCCTGTAAGTTCTCCCCATCTTCTTTAACATCTCCCCCATCTCAGGAATCGCACGCCATTCCAGAATCCTGGAAGTATCTTCAGAACCATCTGGGACAGACGCAGGCAGTGTCCTGCTCTATAGCCCTCAGTGCCGCCACTGAAGGAGACGGTTTCTGCTGGCTGCCAACTTCCTTCCTCGAGTACTCGCCTCGTGTCTGTCTGAGCACTTTCACAGGAGAGGAGCTCGCTCGGCCACTAGCGCCTAACACAGATGCGCAGGGGACTCAGAGCCTCAGGGAAAACCCTCCCGAAGGGGTGCAAGTGAGTAAATGCCCCTTCCTTCTCATCACCTAACTTTGAGGTATGTTCCACACACGTCCTCAGAAGGTACCAGTGGCACTGAGTCTCCCTTTCATCACTTATACTTTCTGGAGCCACCCCCCCCCCATAACTGGTAGCACCCAAGCCTTTGTTTGCTTTAGGGGATGGGGAGATCAACAGAAACTCCCTTTCCCTCCCTTATGCCTCATCTTTAATTAATACCCCAGTTCCCAAGTATTTCTTGCATCCCCAATAGCGTTTCCATAATTTATGTCTGCGCCATTTATTGCTGGGATGAACGCACTGATCTTCTGATCTCCTTCTCCCTCAGCCGCTTGCAACCAAGCTTCCCTTGGCTGTCAGCATGCTCTTTCTAAAATGCAAAACTTATCTTGTCAGCCTCCTTGCTCACAACCTTGAAAGGGCTCTTCTCTAATAATTAGAATCTAAAATTCCTTAGAGCAATATACAAAATGATTCAGTCATTTATTCAATGAGTAGTGATCAAGCGTCTCTTTTGTGCAGGCACTCCGCTAAATGCCAGAGATGAGAGAGGCACACACGATCCTCCCTTCATGGGGTTTAGAGTTGAAGGAGACACACATTTAAGCAACCACCCATGTAGGTGAACACGCAAATACCACAGCAAAGTGGTTTGAAGGAAAAGCACAAGACTGTAGGGTTCCATTGTCCAATATAGTAGCCACTAGCCACATGTGACTATTTAAATTTAAGTCAATTGACATCAGGGGGCACCTGGGTGGCTCAGTGGGTTAAGCATTCGACTTTGGCTCAGGTCAGGATCTCACGGTTCATGGGCTCAAGCCCCGCGTCGGGCTCTGTGCTGACAGCTCAGAGCCTGGAGCCTGCTTGGGATTCTGTGTCTCCCTCTCTCTCTGCCCCACCCCGACTCATGCACGCACTCTCTCTCTCTCTCTCTCTCTCTCTCTCAACAGCAAATAAACATTCAAAAAATGTAAATCAATTGACATCAAACATGGAATGCTTCAGTCTCACTGGCTACATTTCAAGTGCTCATTAGTCACATGTGATGTATTGGATGGTGCATAGATAGAATTTTCCACTGTCACAGGAAGTTTCATTGGATAGCGCTGCTAAAGGCCTGTCTAAAAGGCAGACTGCATCAAGACTTGGAGATGGGAAGATCTGCAGGTCGGAGGGGGCCTCTGCAAGGAAAAGCCATTAGAGGTCAGACTAAAAGGATTGTAGGAATTGGCCAGATTTTGGGGGGGGGGGGCTGGGCAGGGAAGGAGACAGTGAGAAGCCTGGAGAGTCCACAGAACAGATGGAACCTGATGGTTGAGAGAGGAGGTAGAAAGAGATACAAAAACTGGGAAACAAGGTAAAGCCAAGTAGGGAGGGGTCTGTGCAGCTCATGCCAAGGATTCTGAAATTTTTCCTTAGAGCAACATGAGGACATTTCCCCAATCTTAAAGCACAGCCATGTTCCTGGTTTTAAAGGGCCACTTATTCTCTGTGCATTTATGCAGGAATGAGAAAAGACTAGAAAGGTTCTCTTTTAACATATTTTCTTTATGTAATACTATGTTTTTCAAGTATATTTCAAAGAAATATTAAATGTATTCATTTTAACTACATTAAAGGACTTCATTGTGTAAATAAAACACAGTGTACATTTTAAAGCATTCAAAGCAATGCATTATGTTAAGGTTCTACACATGGAAGTAAAAGCATACAATCGTTTATAGGAGTCAAATACCCCATCTTCAGGGAAAAGGAGGAGGTTAAAAGGATAGGAGAGAGGGAAGGAGATTTAATTCTTTTTTTAAGCGTATTTAGAGAGAGAGTGAGAGAGCACAACCAGGGGCGGGGCAGGGAGAGAGGGAGAGAATTCCAAGCAGGCCAGCACAGAACCCGATGCGGGACTCAAACCCATGAACCATGAGATTGCGATTAATGATCTGAGTCGAAACCAAGAGTCAGATGCCCAACTGACTGAGCCGCCCAGGTGCCCCTAAAGAGATTTAATTCTATTTTTACTGTTTTCTTTCTTTTAAAAGAGATCCAAATCAACAAAAGGAAAAATACTTATCTCTGTAAAAAAAAATAACATTTTTCGCTGTAAAGGAGTGATCATATTTTTCTGATTTATCTACATAAATGTACATTTTCTCTATAGTGAATATTAAAATACCTTTTGTTGAGAGTTCTCATTATTAGTTTCTAAGTCCTAGAAGCAACCTGTAGAAAAAGGTTCTCAAATATTTAAATCAGCCATTTAAAACAGGTAAAGGACTTTGCGGGGGGGGGGGGGGGGGAGGGGGATTTGAATATTGGCTCTGCCAGGTTTGCTGCATGATTTATGATGAATTACTTCACTATTGTGATCATCAGTGTCTTTGTCTATAAAATGAACAGGACAAGAGTACCCTTCTCATATCGTTTTCATTATGAGAACTGCATCAGTAAAAAAATATCTACTGTTCCTATATACAAGAGATATTTCTAGATGGGCTGTCAACTTCAATAATAGAAGCATTACTTTCTTAAGCTTAAAAATGATCAGGTTTTGGCCATTTAATATTTAAATGTCAAAAGAAGTTGTGGTTTGTATATACAATGGAATACCACATGGCAATGAGAAAGAATGAAACATGGCCCTTTGTAGCAATGTGGATGGAACTGGAGAGTGTTAGGCTAAGTGAAATAAGTCCTACAGAGAAAGACGCTTATGTCTTTCACTGTTATGTGGATCCTGAGAAACTTAACAAAAGGGAGGTTAGAGAGGGAGGGAGCCAAACCATAAGAGACTCTTAAAAACTGAGGGTTGATGGGGGATGGGAGGGAGGGGAAAGTGGGTGATGGGCATTGAGGAGGGCACCTGTTGGGATGAGCTGGGTGTTGTATGGAAACCAATTTGACAATCAATCAATCAATCAATGTCAAACTATTGACATTTCCTAGCTAAAGTATTCTAACCCCCAAGGAAGCAATGAGCCTCATTCTGAAACGTTTGGAAAATAGGAAAAATCCCTCAAAACAACAGCAATTCTACGGCTAAGAGCAAAGCTGCCGACTGATTTTGCTGATAAGAAGTAGTTGAAAAAATGGTGGTTAAGGTTGCTTTTTCCGAGTGATGCTGGAAGGTTCCTCAGCCCGTGCTCTGTAGCATTAGCAGTCCTGTGTCATGGGTGTTAAAGGACTCACACAATAGGAATTGTACTTTTGAATGTAGTGCTTGGATTGCCTGAGATAAGAGCTGGCAATGGCTGTGAACCCTAAGCTATTATTAACAGGCCAACTTAGATATGAACCTCTCCATTTCGTTCCCTCACACAGTGATTTTCCCAAAAGCCAGAACATTACGGCTATTTTTCCCTATTTATTTCACTTAGCTTGGAATGATCTTTGGTTCTCCAATTGGCCTATGAAGAAAACAATACCTAGGCGTGGTGTTTTGATTTTTAAAGGCTCACAGAAAATCTTACGGGATACGTTACTATCATAAGATGAATGAGCACATTTTAAAATAAGTTATTTCCTTTTCAAGCACTCCAATTAATCTTCTATTATCATTCTATGGCTTCCTACTTGTTAACATTTTTACAGATACAAACTTGCTCCGTCTTCTCCTAAAAAACACTGGGAAGATTTTTTTTTTTTAATGAAACCCCTTCATCCCTACCAGAGAGGGCCCCAACTCTACCACGCTGTTCTCAGAGCTGTCATAGCAAGCTTCTTCCCAGCCACGCTTTCCTCCCCACCCCAGTGACTCTCCAGGCACGCGTGTGGGTGTCTTAGGCTGTGGACCCCAGTAAGCTGGCCCTGAGACACGCGCTACATTAGGGAAGCAATCCCTGGACAGATGAGACAGGAAAGGGGACGAAGCCGACGTGGTCACTGGGTACATGACTGCTATGGGCACAGCGGTGTCACTCCAGCTTGAGACTGCTGGAGAAGATCTAGAACATGTCTGAGAACTGTCCCGCCTGAGGGGCAAGGAAGCTAGTGTGTTCATTTTATGAGTCAACGGCTGAGGGTGTTCTTAGAGGCTCCACTGCTTGGCACACATGGCTGGCCCAGCGCACGAACAAATCTGCTTCCAGAGCCCGAAAAAGTCCTCAGCCTTCTAGAGAATTTAGTATCTGAGGAGAATGCCTTTGGGGGGTATATTAGTCTCCTCTTATCACAAACTTAGTAGCTTAAAATAACACAGATTTAGCATCTTATAATTTTGAAGATCAGAAGGCTAAAATCTGTTGGCAGGGCTTCAGTCTTCCGGGAAACTCCAGGGAAGAATCCATTTCTTTGCCTTTTCCCGCTTCTAGAAGCCACCTGGGTTCCTTGGCTTGTGGCCTCTTCTTCCGCCTTCAAAACCAACAGCATAACGTCTTCAGCCTCTGTTTCCGTCACCGTATCTCCTGCCCTGCTTCCCACCCTCCCTACTCTCTCCAGTTCTCTCCAGTTCTCTCTCCCAGGTTCCGGGAATCAGGACATGGACACTTGAGGACCCGTTGTTCTATACCTACCGCAGGTGACACAAGAATATTGAATGCCCAGGGGATATGTGGGGCACCGACAGTGTTTCTTCTCAGACAGAGTTAAGACTCCGCAAGATAAATGTCCTTCATCAGTCTTTGAATACTTCATGGAAGGAAAAAGTAGGTGCTGCACAAGAGCTGTTACTTTCATTTGACTGACATCCTTTGTGGCAGAACCCTAATATACATCATATCAAGGGGGACATCTAGTTGTTATTTTGGCATTAGAGTTAACATGTTTGGAGGCCCGGGATCACAGAGGAAAGCAGAACGCCTGAATTTCAATTTCTCGTCACATTCATGAGGGAACAGAAAGCCTCAAGACGATCGCATCTTAGTTTAGGGGCCCATCTAATTTTAAGAAGTTTCATCAAACGCTAAAAATGCATTTTCCTGGGGAACGCTGCTGCTCTGTTTATGAAAACAAAAACAGCAGGTGTCCACACAGGTGTTGGGAAATATAGGCAGATGAAAATCAAAGGAAGGACTCTGCCTGCCTTGATGAGCTTTTGCCAGAGGAACCAGGAGCTCCGAAACCAAGAAAGCTTAACAGTTGCCAAAAAGAATGAGGATGAACAGAGGAGAAAGGGGGAAAGCCCTGGGAGAGTCACCAACAAAAAGGGACAGGTGTTTCTTGCTATTCCTTCTTCTTCTCTAAGTGGAGCTTTGAGAGCACTCTTCGCATCCTTATTTATTTTTTTTGTTCCAAAAGAATTCATCGAGCCATTTATTTCCGGAAGAATTTCCTCAGTACTTCCGAGAAATGCAAGTCTTATACCAGAGACAGAAGTTAAGAGGCGAGCAAGAAGTGGGCTCTGTCTTCAAGTTCACCAGTCCACGTTAAATAGTTAGAGGCAGCCAAACAATGTCAGCACGCGGCGAAACTTCCCGTCTGTAGAACATTGAATTCTTTGTCCCCGGGTCTTCACTCAGCTAAGGGGACATTAGATACCCACTTCCTCACCAGATCTTCTTGACGGACAGTGACTTCTCTGCCCCCACCCCCCGGCCGAGTTTGGGTTTCACTGTGCAACTTGCTTTGCACAATAGGATGTGAGCGGACATGCTACAACCAGAGGCTTGACGTACATTTGCTCTATCAAGCTGTCTTTTTCAGTCTGGTGCCCTGTCATGAGAAGTACATGCCCCACATAGATACTGCTTCTTCATCTTGGGTCCCTGGATGAGACGGGTTGGGTTCGTCACATGCCCTGGGTAACCGCTAGTCCACAGAAGATGAGAGGCATGCCAGACAGAACTGGATTCAACCTGGAGCCTCGAACCTGAAGTCTGGAACCTAGATCTCAGAACTGGGAGCCCAGACACCAGCGAAGCCCAGTCCAGATGCACCCAAACCACAGACCTGTGAGCACTAGAATGATTACTACTTAAAGCCACTGAGTTTGGGGGTGGTTTGTTATTAAGCATTATCATGGCAATATCTGACTGATACACTGTAACAGAAGTTGGAGATAAAGGATCCCAGAAGGTGGAGGAAGGAAAACTAATGCTCAATAATGACAGAGTCAAAGAAGGAGCTGAGAAACAAAACAGAAGGCCTCCACAGAAAAACAGAACAGGAAAGAAGTAACCATCCCATGGTAATGCCCTCCCTTCTGTAATTAATAGAGGGCCAAATGAGGAAGTCTTCCAAGTGCCAGGTCATTCTGGGCTCGGCTAACGTGAAAGGCAAGACATGGTCATGACTTCTGCCCCTTGGGGCCTCTCAGTGTGACCTCCTCCCTCCCACCTGTGCTCCGGCCTTTTATAGAAATGAATTGGAAAGAATCACAGTCTACAAAGCTACACTTAAAGGAAGCCAAAAGACATAGCTTTTTGTTTAATCCTCTAGCATCTTATGTGGTAATCTCCTGAAATTTGAAAAAAAAAATCACCCTAAATGAGAAAAACAGTTTGCTCTAGCAATGTGAGTCCCACAGTTAGTCACAGATAGGGGATCATATATTTTTGCCGCAACGAAAGACTCTCAGTCTCTCTGGACCCACGAGCTTCATTTCAAAATGTGGAAACTAAGACGGCAACCACTAACATAAAGTGTTATAGTCCTAGGACCGGATATAATTTTAAAAAAAAAATTGGAAATCTTTTCCAACGGCTCCTCAAAACAGTACATGGGGACCTATCAGCCTTTTATAGGTTTTCTGTTGATCAGACTTGTAAGTTTCAGTGAGACAAATATATAAACATTCCTCTCAGGTAATACTTCTGAAATACTCGCCTTCATCAAACCCACATCGCAGATACATTAAAAACTAAGTCAAGATGTCCACGCTAAGGTCTGCCTACGGACTTGCAGATGGGAGATACACGCATATTAACGTACATCCACGTGCTAGGGTCCCTGAGACATTTTCCTGCCCTAAGAGCGGCGTCCTTTTAAGCTGAAATTATAGTTTGTGGGTCTGACTCCTCTGGATTGCCAGCTTTCATCACGTGGTAAGGTAGAGATTAAGAAAGTCGCCCCTATGCACGCCAAGCGCACACACACACACACCGCACACACTCGTGGAGCTGTCAGCCCTCAGGATTTGTTGTTGTCGCGATTTCCCCTGTCCTCCGTGCCTTCCAAGCCCTGCACCAGGGGTCTGCATGCTTCCCCAGGTAATCACTCTCCAAAAGAGCTGTCAAGGCTTGCCCTTTCTCAGCAAGCCTTCTGGCTCAGGTTCGGAAAGCCGCACAGCACAAGGGAGTGGGGAAAAGGTCACTTTGGAAAGGGTTTTCACCAACTATGCCACACCGTTCACCTAAGAGTCCCGTTGTCTCATGGGGGTGGATTACACAACCCCGTCTCAGTTCTTTCTATTCCTTCTTCCCACAACCTCTCTGTAGCCGTGAGATCTGCACGATGGTCTTGCATCTGACCACAAACTGTATCAACGGGCAGCCAAAACAGAAGCAGAACTGACTCCACCCGACGTTGGCTACCTTTTGACTGAAACTCTGGGAGGAAGGGTTTTGGTTGTGGTTTCTGCCTTTCAAGAAAAATACAACTTGGAAACGGAAAGCTGTTCTCAGCGGTGAAGGCAGCCCCAGGAAAGTTCAGGAGACTACCCAAACCTGTTTTTGGCAATTCAGCGTAAAGGGTGGCCCTCTTCTGCCCTTTCTCACTTGGGTTCTTTGCTTCTGAATAAAAGTGTTTTCTATTATGAGAGGTAAGACCAGAGCCCCTGGGCTCTGAAAATAGTTTGTGTGACTGCAGGCAGTTGTCTTTGCAAATATGACACCGTATTCTTGCCCCGGAGTCCACAGAGACCCTTGTCCATGTTGGGAAATAGGACCCAGTGGTGTAGGGAGCACGTTGGCACAGAGTCTCGGATGCTGTAGGACCAGTCCGAGATCAGCCGGTGAAGGGGGGAGGGGCTGGGCCTCCGGTAACAGTCTCCCCTCTGAGCACCATCTCCCTTCCCTCCAAGAGCCATTCCCGCTCTGGAAAGCCAGAACCCCACAGCAACCTTCCCCCGCCACCCCCCTCCTCTGCTCCCAGGGATTTCTCTTCCGTTGTTGAGTGCGTGTGTGTGTGTGTGTGTGTGTGTGTGTGTGTGTGTTTTACCCAGTTCTATAATAGTTGCCCTTAATTGAAATGCGCCAGGGTCTCCCTCTCTCCCTCCCCTCTTATTCCGCATTTTCTGCTCATCCCGTAGCACTGCAGTCCTCACTCCAAACAACCCTGGGAGTGGCAAGGCGTGTGGATCCGCAGATCCTGGGCCTCCGTCTGCATCCCATTGCGCCACCTAGTGGCCCCGTGGTCACTGGCAACCCACCCTGGGAACTGCACTTTTTCAGTTGAAATCTTGGGGATCGCCAAGCTGGCCTGAGAGGACTCTTTGAGGAGAAAGTGAATACGTGTGGTGTTGTTCTGTAAACTGTTGATTATTAACGTCAAGCTACGATAACTAGTAAATCTCCTTTCTCTGCCAGCTTGGGCTGGAATTTTCTCTTGCTTGAAAACGTAAGCACCTCAAACCCAGCTTCTAAGTGACGTGCTCTCCCTCAACTTCAACCATTTTCCCCCCGCCCTTCTCCTCTCCTGCCATCCAGGGCGAAGCTCAGACCAAGATGAGGGATCAGAGCAAAGTCTGTAAGGGGCAAAGACAAGCCAGCAAACTGACTAACACTGGGAACTGGGAAGAACCTCCTGGTGGCAGTGAATTTACCAGTAAATCCAAAGAAAAGGCAAATTTGAAAGATTTGAGACTTGAGGATCCAGAAGACGAGACTGCTGACCGAAACAATGGACATGGGAAAGATGGTCTCCAAAAGAGGCCTGGGGTAGGCCTCACATCAGCCTCAGAGACCTCGTTTTCTTAAGGACACCAGACTGGAAACTTATTCAGACTCAGCTATCGATGTTCTGTGAAAGCAAGGAAATAAATGAATTTTTATTGAGGAAGAAGCACAATTCTGTAATTTTGTTCTGAATATGTTTTCTACCCTGAGACTCCTTACCCATCAGGGAAATAGATTCTTGTACTTTGAACAGCTGGCTGAGAGTGTGATGGAAAATTTATATAAAGCTGGAGCTCTGAGGAGACCTTGGGGATAAAGCTACATCCCCAAGGCTGTAGTTTTATCAATTTTTATCTCTTGTCTGGTGGTTATGGATGCAACTAGCCATGAATACAAAAAGGCTTCTGTTTGGAGGCGCTTCCGGCAGTTTCTCACGGAACAACATTCTTTTTTAAAAAATGGCCGTTGCGCTGACCACTCACAAAGTTAGCACCTCTCCAGTCACGGCCCTGGCCACTCGACCTCAAGTTCAAAGGAGCATATGCTCCTGAAAATGTCTCCACACTTTGCGGGCGGTGGTGCTTGCTGGTTCGACACACGATCGTTTTGACCAAGCGAACAGGATTGTTCTTAAAGACACCAGCACCACTGTCCATTTCCATAGCCGTGGGCAGTGTGGTCGCCGTCTTGGTCCTTCCAGGGAAAAGCAGCTGTAAGTATTTTTAAATAACCTATGAACTTCCCCGGAGGTGGGGCTGGCCGTCAATAAACAATAGTTTGCTTTCTGGGAACATGTTAATTAAGAGGGGTGTTTGGATCAGGGGATCATATCAAGTCACTTGCAAGTGAACGGAATAGTCTTTCTTGAAGAGAAGCAGACGTGATTTTGGGTAAAATTACTAGTATTGTCTATCAGGACAGAAAGCCCATTTTCCTCTTCTCTAACCAAGATACCTTGTTTAGAGTTCTAGCCCCGTGTCGGGCTCTGTGCGGACAGCTCGGAGCCTGGAGCCTGCTTCGGATTCTGTCTCCCTCTCTCTCTGCCCCTCCCCTGCTTGCACTCTGTCTCTCTCTCTCTCTCTCTCAAAAATAAATAAACATTAAAAACAAAGAAACATGTCAGCTGATGGACTCTAAATGTCTCAGAAACATTGATTTATTGACCCTTAAACCTCCATATCGTATGCTCACCTTAATTGGGGGCAATTTTAAATTATTTATCTTCAATTTATACATACATAAATGGAGAGAAAGGATAGTTAATACAGAGATCAGCTGGAAGAGAACAAAACCACCGTGTATTTTGCAGATAATTTCTCTTAAGGATGATATGTTTGGGCTAAGTTATAGCAAAATCAAGTAGATATGAGAAGTGTCACTATCCCATTAACCTGCTCATCTCCTTTACATAGTAAAGTGTGCCCTTGGGCCAACCAAGCATTTATCCAATAGATGATATGTTCCTGGCACTGGAGAGGGAAAAAAAAAATACTTGATATCCTCAAGAAATGAACAGCCAAGCAGATAGCCTTAACTGTGCCTCATCCATAAAGTGGGGGTACTACAACCTGCTTTAAAGGTGCCACATGAAGATAAAATTAAAATTAAAATTAAAAATTAAGTTAAAATCAAAATTACATTAATATGACATACAAACTTCCAATATAGAATGAGTAAGTCACAGAGATGAAAAGCTTGTTAAGTATATAATTGTCTAATCACTATGCTGTATACCTGAAGCTAATGTATATATCAACTCTGCTTCAATGAGAAATTAAAAAGAAACATGAAATGTAACTAAACGAAATAGCATGAATAAATAAAATCACATGAAATATAAAACTAACGTGAAATCTTGTCAATTCTTGAGCTTAACAAGCTTAACACTTAACAGGGTCGGGTATCCTCATTCCTGCCTGTGGGCGAGGTTTGAAGAAACTTGGCTGGTGTTCCGGAATGGAGTACAGATGGCAAGGTTAGGAGTTTACTCTCTGCAAAGAGAATCTCCACTTGGCTTGTTCCTGTGAAGTCGTGATGACTGTATTAGGAGAGTCGGTGGGTTAACATTCACACTGAAAAAAGTTCCAGCTAGGTGTGAAGGATTAAATGGAAAATGAACTGACAAACAGACCCCGGAGGAACTGGAAGGGGAGTAGAAGGAAACACAGGTGTATATTTTCATATTCTTTGGGAGGGGAAAACGTTTCTACATATGACCAATTCCCAGAGGAAATATTTGAAGAAGAATAAACTGGCATTTATAAAAATGCTATACGTTCACATATCCAAAAATTATTAATGCTAAAGTGCAGATGAAAAATTAGGAAAAAATATCTGTGATACATAGAAGGGACAAAGCTTTTCAAGCCAAAAAGATTTTGTAGCCAACTCAAGAGAAAAAGCATTAAGGAGGTGCACAGACAATTCACAAATGAAGAAAACTCAAAGCCCAAACACATTTGAAAAGATGGCTAAGTCACTAACAATAAACTTGAAATAACAATAAAGAAGCAGAAAGCTATGTGTCAAAAGGTCTGGCAGAACTTTAAAAGGTGGATAATGCCCACCGGAGGAGGAGGGGTAAGGGGGCCCACACAGCCTCACATACTCTTGGAAGAAACGTAAATTCATACAACCTTTACTAGTTTAAGCCAGCGGCATAATCTAGGACTAAGAAATTACCCGTCTAGGTATTTGTCCAGAAGTACTACTTGGAATAATGCACAAAGGTAGAAACTATTGACTATTCGCTGCTACTGTAGTCGATACAATTGGGAACGCTCCCAACGGCCACCAGTAGAGAACGTGTTAAATGAATTGTGGTACATCTATTTCAGGACTTCTCAACCTCAGCGCTGTTGACATCTGAACCAGATTGTTCTTGGTTGTAGGAGCAGTTCTGTGCTCAGGATGCTGAGCAGCGCCCCGGCCTTCACCCCTTTGATGCCCCCAGCACCTTGTGCCCAATTGTGACAAGCAAAACTTTCTCCACTCACTGCCAGCTGTCACCTGGGGAGCAAAATCAACCCCCCATTGCAGGAATCATCGATGTAAGTGAATATGACGTAGTCTTTAAAAGCAATGGATCAGAGCCACGCACACTGACATGGGAGGACGAGCATGGTATGTTGTTAAATTAGATAAGCAATTACTGAATATGACGTGCTATGTAATCTGATTTTCGTAAATAAAGATAATGTTGCATAATTATCTCTGCATACCACTAATATGTTCCTAGGGAAAAAAGGTGGATGAGTCCTGGTAAACTGATGGTCGACAATGATGATCCTGCACCTCTAAACCTAGACATGGAAGAATGTCCGTGTTTAGTAATATGAACCAGTCACTTGACCTCTCTGAGTCTCAGGATCTCTCCTCTATACAGTGTCATTCAGAAGATAAAGGATTCACGAGGAAGACATTCAGAAACTGCCAGGGAGCACTTGTGGCAAGCACAGAGTTGTCACATCACTACGTCGCACAACTGAAACCAGGAACATTTGTCTGTCAACTGTACTTCGATTTCTTTAAATGACAGTCATCTTAGCGAAAATATTCTGTCACTGAAAGGGATCTAACTTTGGCTTGGAGGCCATTGTTTTTAAGCTTTTGCAAAACAGATTCATAATGATTTCTAGAAGAGTCTGTTTGAGGGTGAAATTCCTATTTCAGAACCGATCAGCAGACACTCAGCTCACCCCTCTCCGCTGCCTTTTCCATCAATCCCTGCCCTTCCCTGCTGCTGTATTTACTTGGTATTTCTCTTTGCTGCAATTCATTTTTGTGCTGACCTTTTTTTGTTAAACAAAGAAAACATGACCTTGGAACTTTGGACAGACAAGCCATTTAAAACATGAAGGTCTTTAGGTTTTGTTTTTGTTTTTGCGTGTTTTATCTGCATTGATATCTATCTTACGGACCGTAAAGAAAAATAATTTTCTTGGCTTTTGTCGTTTAAAAATAGGCAATGATGATTATACATCTCGGAATTCAACATGTTGAAAGCTCAGAGAATGAGGGAAGTTGGGCAGCAAATACAAACTGTCCTCGCTGATCTATCTCTAAATGAAAACGGAGAGGGTGACCAGGTTAGCCGTCTAATTCTCTGCACCTTCAGTGGCAAATAAAGGAATCTATTTGATTGAGAGGTTTCCTTAACAGGAGTCCCCATCTGTGATAGAAAGAACAAAATTAACTGTTATGCTTCATTTGTTTTCATTATCCACAAAACAGCATGTCTCAGAGCAAACAGATTTTGCTCTTTTCCTCTTAATGCAGCTATGGCAAGTGTCAGAGAGGAGAGAAAAATCTACTTTCTCTCGCAGGCCAGAGAGCCTATAGGAAATAAGGCAGGGAGTGCATCAGATTGAGGATTTTAACACAAATTAGATCATATGATAGTATTTAAAGGAGAAATTGTTCAGCAGACATCACCCAATGTCGCACATGGACAAAGCCTTCCTGGAAATGATGAGAGATGAGGTTATTGGATGAAGGGAGATTAGACAAAAACTCCACATTATGTTCAAACCAGGAGAGCTATATTCTGCTGAATTACATGCTCTTTGTATAAGTAATTGGGGATTAATTTCAGAGTGCCTTCCTTCAGTAAGTTCTGCTATTGAATCCCCGAAGCAATTCTGAATCATTCAAAAGTGAGTTATAAAACAACTAGCACAGAGAAGATTTTTACTAAGAGTGGCTGCCTTGAAAAAAAAACCAGCACAGAGGGTCTCATCTGGTACCATGGCTGAAAGGCTACCTGGATCGTGACAGACTCCAACCCTTTACTTCCTTTCCGGGTCCGCCCCCAGTCACGTGTTCTCTGCTCCCGCTCCCCGGGGCCTCTGCAGCGTGGAACTTTCCTGTGAAGTCTCCTCATCTGCCTGGTGGACTTCAGGGTTTACACCTCCACGCTATCAGTCCAACTGTATTTTTAAATTTTTCAGATATTCCTCAAGATGTCTGATCTGATGATGCCACCCGAGTCTCTTCCCGGAACTGCCATGAGTTTATCGTAATTCTAAAAATTCTTCGGGCACATCAACGGAATTTCTGAGTGCAGAACGCAATGGAGTTTGCTCTCCTGGTACAGAAGCAACACGTTAGTATTTGGCGTAGTGCTGTCTTACGTAGAACAGACCAAGTCCATTGTTCTTTCTGACTCCTACAGAATTACGGGAAACATGCCCCATATACATTTAAATATTTAGCATCTCCTCCTTGTTCATTTATTTCTTCTCCATTTTTGTTTTCTCCTATATGAAAATTTCAAAATCTGCGATCATACTTTAATTCTGAAGTTCTTTTTGCTAGGAAGAGATGTCACCTCTTTAGATGAACAAATAATGCACACACCTCTAATGGTATTTTTCTGTTAATATTTAGCAAAGCATTAAATGGAGTCTCTGTGTGATAAACTTATGGAATTGATGAGCTCTGACGCTGGGGCCACATAACAGGCTTAGCCTCTATAAGACATGACCCTGTGCGGAGGGTTTCATATTAATTTCTGAAGTGCTTGGATTAATTACATTTCATTAAGGAGCCTTAACAAACACAAAGTGTTCACTTTTATGGAGGGATTTAATGGGAACTTAATGGATTTATTCTATTATTTTGTTCACTTAAAAATATTCTTTAATTAGATATTACTATTAATGGACCTATTATGCACATTTCAAGGAGTCTCTCCAATTATTCAGAATTTAATCATTAAAATTTATCAAATCAGATGGAGAAAGCATAGATGAAAACAGTTACATATTTAGATAAGTACCCCTCGATTTGAGACATGTAACAAATGAACAGCTGAGATCTAATAAGGAGGGGAGTTCTTCAATATATTTGAAAAACTGATCATTCGTCCAAATTTTTCTTTTTTTACATACAAGAGTTTAATTATTCAGTCATTTATTAAACATATTATTTGTCTACTGCTAATAATGCATGAGCTACAGTGATTCAAAAAACAGAAGAATTTCAGAATCAAATGAAAGCAGAAATAGACAAACCCGTAACTACATTAGAACATGGCGTGTTGTAAAATAAAGGCAAAAACGGTGTGCCAAGGAGCAAAGAAGGGAAACTCACTTGACTTTAATGCAAAGGGAGAAGAAGACACTAGAGACAAGGTGACATTTGAGTCGAGTCTTAAAAGTTGACTGAACACTAACCAGCACACGAGAGGGGAGGGACACTGTAGGCAAAGAAAATACTGAAATGCGGAACAGTGTGGGTTTCAGGAGGTCACGGTGCACAAGGGGATACTGTGAAAGCTTGAGCTGATGCGGTAGCCATGAGGATAAAGAGAAGAGGATGAATTAGAGAACTATTTCAGAGCTCGACATGCCTTGGGTAACTGATATATGCAGAATGGGTTGACAGAGAGGCCTAAGGCATTCACCAGATTTCGGAGTCAGGTGGCCGTAGGTATGGCAGTGCCTTCCACACATGCAGGGGACACAGGAGTAAGAGTGCATTTGTGGAGGGGACGGTGTCAGGAACTGTGATGAGTGCCATCTTGGAAAGGCTTTGTAGAGAAGCCTATAAGAAATCCAGATGGGCCAAGCAGCCAGATATTTGACACGTATCTTCCGGAGTGAAGACACACAGTGGCGATTGTTATTATTTTCCCTCAGGAGATCTTCTGATTATAGCCTGAAACCAAGTTGTCGGGAGAGGTCCGAATTTATTTTTGTCAGAGAAAAAAAAACAATGGCTGTTTTTAAAATTAGTGTCTGCTATCATCACCTGCCACAAAACAATTAGGGATTCCGGCATTCTGAAAACTAGGCACTCCTGGGACGTGGGGTAAGGAACGCGAAAGAGGTCAACAGGGGACCAGAAAACTGGGGGGTTAAAAAGTAAATGATATACACAAATGTTCACAGAAGCAATATTCATAATAGCCAAAAAGTGGAAACAATCCAAATATCCATCAACTGCTGAATGCAGTATATTCATTCAACGTAATAGGAGTCAGCAATAAAAAGGAATAAAGTCCCGATACGTGCTACAGTATGGATGAACCTTGAAGACACGCTAAGTGAAGGAAGCCAGTTAAAAAAGAACACATATTATATGATTCCATGCATAGGACGTGTGTAGAACAGGCAAGTCTCTAGAGACAGAAAGTAGATTAGTGGTTGCCTAGGGCTGGTGGGGGTAGAGGGTGGTGGAGAGAAATGGAGGGCAGTTGCTAAAGGTATGATGTTGCTTTGGGGAGTGATAAAATGTTCTAAAATTGACTGTGGTGATGGTTGTACAACTCTGTGAATGTATGAGTGTATTAAAAGCCACTGAATTCTAAACACATTAAATGGGTGAATTGTATAGTATGTGAGTTATATTTCATTAAAGTTGCTACAACAAAAGAATTTCATGGTCTTATTTAACAAATGAATATTTTAGTAACTAGGTGTTGAGAGCCTACAAAAAAGCAAATACTGTCCACATGATGAATTATTAAGTGAGCAAAACAAGTTGCAGGGTAATACATATCTTAGGGACCCATTTTATAAAAATAAGCACCAAGGAAAGCCCTGTTATGTGCATTTAGGTCTGTGTAGCATGTATAAGTTACAGAAGGACAAACCTATTGCTTTCAACAAAAGAATAGGAAAGGCAGGGAGAAGGTGGATAATTAGCTTTTTAAAATACATGACTGGACACAAGAAACAACAGGTGTTGGTGAGGATGCGGAGAAAGGGGAACTTTCTTGCACCGTTGGTGGGAATGCAAACTGGTGCAGCCACTCTGGAGAACAGCATGGAGGTTCCTCAAAAAGTGAAAAATAGATCTACCCTAAAATCCAGCAAGTGCACTATTAGCCTTTTACCCAAAGGATACAAAGATACAGATCCGAAGGGGTACACGCACCCCAATGTTTACAGCAGCACTATCAACAATAGCCAAACTATGGAGAGAGTCCCAATGTCCATTGACTGATGAGTGGATAAAGAAGATGTGGTGTGTGTGTGTGTGTGTGTGTGTGTGTGTGTGTGTGTGTATGTGTGTGTGTGTGTGTGTGTGTGTGTGTGTGTGTGTGTGTCGGAATATTACTCACCCATCAAAAAGAATGAAATCTTGCCATTTGCAATGATGTGGATAGAGCTAGAATGTATTATTCTAAGCGAAACACGTCAATCAGAAAAGACAACTACAAGATGATTTCACTCACGTGTGGAATTTAAGAAACAAAACAGATGAACATATGGGAAGGGGGGGGAGAGAAAAGAGGGACACAAACCACAAGAGACTCTTGATGATAGAGAACAAACTATGGGTTGATGGAGGGAGGTGGGTAGGAGATGCGTGACGGGCATTAAGGAGGATGCTTGGGATGAGCACCGGGTGTTGTATGTAAGAGATGAATCACTGAATTCTACTCCTGAAACCGATATTGCACCGGATGTTAACTAAAATTTAAATTTTTTTTTTAATTTTTTTTTTAATGTTTATTTTTGAGACAGAGAGAGACAGAGCATGAACGGGGGAGGGGCAGAGAGAGAGGGAGACACAGAATCGGAAGCAGGCTCCAGGCTCCGAGCCATCAGCCCAGAGCCCGACGCGGGGCTCGGACTCACGGACCGCGAGATCGTGTCCTGAGCTGAATTCTGACGCTTAACCGACTGAGCCACCCAGGCGCCCCTAAAATTTAAATTTTTAAAATGAGGGGAAAAAAAAAAAGAAAACACATGACTGTATATTTTTCTATTCTTAAGATGAACAGGTTATACTTTTTTATTTCCAAAAATTAATACAAAAATTATAAACAACACAAGTAAATGTGGCACCAGGCCTCGAGCCTCCTTACAAGGGTAATAACTCTCTCCTGCTTGTGTGTTTCCCTGAGTGCCCGCTCTGACCCTCAGCCCAAGAGAAGTGAACTCAGCCTCACACAACGCACCCCCTACCTTGTATCCACGTGTCAAGACCCATTTGGGCCTAAAGATGGGGAGTGAGAAAGAACATGCGTAGGCAATCAATCAAAGCAATAATGGGGTATTTGGAGATATTTTTGTTAAGCACCTATTCTGCATCTGGAACGTTATATCCATCCTCTAGTTTATAACCCCGTAACAAATCTAGGAAGAAGGTGTTCTTATCTCCACTAAACATACAGACATAGTGAGACTCAGGAAGGTCAAGTGATTGACCCAAGGTCACATTTCTATGGAATCAGAGGGCCTATCTGCCTGGATCTCTCCAAAATCTCTACTAGCTGTGTGTGACAAGAAGCTTTGAGTCCATGATGATATTCAGAGTCAAGGGGGCAAAACTAAGTCTCAAGAAAAGAAACTGGATCAATTTATGTGGGGTAGTAGTGTCCTTTAACAGTAAAATGGGGTCCTGGCTAGAATCAAGGAAAAAGAACCTTGGTAGAAACTCAGTCCTTCAGGCGGGGCCAACACGAGGGAATACTGAGTGGAAAGATCAAAGACCCAGAGGAACAAGCCCCCCCCCCCCCACTGTGAAATAGCCTGGAGCCATGGGGATCTTGGGAAACAGGATCTTAAAGGGCTATAACTTTAGGGATCTCTTTGAGTACTTCAGACTTTTTCCTGAGGATACTGAGGTCTAGTCCCGGTTTGCTGCCGAAGCAACTTCCGTGAAAGAGATGCACAAGAGTTTCATGGTCACGGCTGTTATCAGTAAAGTGGTTTAATCCCATGCCTTACCAGATGGAGGTGAATATCAGTGTGGAGGAGGTATTGAGGCTGTAGCTAATCCAGGCTCAGATACATATCATGGCTATGTCTTCTGGGCCACCGGCCCTCCAAACAACAGTACGTTAGAGCCAGCTTACGTTGGCTTGCCGAGAGCTGATTGCGCACATATCCTCCCAACTCCAGGTTCGCTGATGTCACGTTGGTCATTCGTGATCATCCATGGTGGGAGCATTTATCCCATGGAAACTGGCAAATGCTCCAAATCAGGGCATTTTCCCCTAAAGAGCCAGTTAAACATTTAGAGCTGCCTTTAGGTATTAAGACAGATGGGAAACGGTGAGGGAACCTATGAGGAAGTTTTGAGCATCGGAAGTGGACAGGAGAGAGATCAAAAGGCAGTGAGGATGCTGTTCTATCCATTCCACACACTGACCTGAACGAGGGGGGTTGACCAAATCGAGGGGCTCTACACAGCAGGAACGCTGGAAACAAGCAGCACCATTCAGGTACCTAAGTTGTGACCAGGGCAGGTGGGGAGTATTTTGTCAAGTATTTGCCTTGGAGATGGCTTTGGGAGTGCAATGAGGACTGAAAGAAACTCCATCTCGGGGAATACTTCTGCGAGAGAGTACTGGTAATAATGTCAGTGCCTGGCCGCAGTTCTTAAAAGCTGTAATCAAAGACCAGGATGGGCTGATGCACGAGACTATATGAGCTACTTTTGTGGACTCTCGGAAATAAACAAAGTTGGGGCCCCAGGGTGGGTCAGTAGGTTAAGCGTCCAACTCTTGATTTTGGCTCAGGTCATGATCTCACGGTTCCTAAGATCGAGCCCCGGCTTGGGCTCTGCGCTGACAGCCTGGAGCCTGCTTGAGATTCTCTCTTTCCCTCTCTCTCTGCCTCTCCCCCATGCATTCATGCTCGTGCATGCTCGCTCACTCTCTCTCTCTCTCTCTCTTTCAAAACAAAGAAACTTAAAAAGAGTGTTTTTTTTTTAATAAACAAAGTTGACTTTGAGGGAAAGGCTGAACATCGTGGTAGCAGGTAGAGACTACAATCAGGCGATATTTGGGCACACTGATGATGCTACCTCATTTGTGCCTCTGTTTTGTGAAGCATAGGGGAGTTTGGGGTCGTGGTTATTTTATCTGCCCCATCAGATCTGGTTCGCGTTTGTCTGTGTGACAGGCAGGCTTCTGAGATGGCTCAGTCGAACGGCCCTTGAGGGACTGAATCCTGAAAATCACCACGTGAGTGATCTTTCCCCACTGCTGAGTCTATGAGACCTTAGCCTTGGTCCATACCTTGATCGCAGTGTTGTAAGACTCTCAGAGTCGGAAGAGGTAGCCGTCTAAGCTGTGCGTGAATTCGTGGCCCACATCACCTTTGAGATAATAAATGTGTGTTGTTTTTAAGCTGCCAAGTTTTGGGGGAGTGTGTTTTGCAGGGGTAGTTAGCTAATAATATGGGCTGGGAGCCCATAGACGTTCGTGCGTTCAGTTTCAGGTTGTCACTAACACTCAATCACAAATCCTGCGGCAGAAAACGCTGAAAAGGATAGTTAAGAGATGGCAGGCTATTAACCAAAATAATACCCCATGGTGTAAAGAGCCACGGTGACAAGCAGATAGACTTTGGAAAGTCAGACCAGGCCTGACAGATTCGACCGGTAAAGAAACATGAACGCTTTGTACACTCAATTTATTACATAGACACCGAAAGGAAGAATGGTCAAGATGTCAGCTCCCCAAGGTCCTTACTTAGGGAAACACTGAAATAAAAGAAGCTAGGTCACTGTAGCATTGACGACAGGACATTTTCATGCGTGTGGACAAGAGATGTCTGCGTTACTCTCGGTTATCCGCAAGTCAGAGCTGTAAAAATAGCTCCCGTAGAGTCAGAAGCAAATAAAGGCAGAAAGGCACGTCCATCAACGCCGAAACACAGAGGTTCCTCACATCACTGTTCCAAGCGCTGTGAGCGTATTAACTCATTTACGATTCACAATAACGATTTAAGGGTGGTAATATTATTAACAGCATTTTGTAAAGAAGAAATCTAAGGCACCCAGAGGTTAAACTGAATCATTCAAAGTCATCCAAAGTGAATGGCAGAGCCAGGTTTGAACTGGGCCCACCCTCATGCCCTTCGGACTCTCTGCAGTAAGCCGCTTAGTCAGCTTGGTTGGACAAAGGTCCTGAGGAAGGAACTACTGAAAAAGGGAAGTTTCTAACTTTTATGGTCAGGAGCTGTCAAGAAACGAGAAAGCATAAAGTTCGGATGATCAGGTTGTACTTTACGTTCAAGAAGCTGCTATGCCTGTTGCCCTCTATGAAGGAAAAAGGAAGCTAAGAGCAAAACAAAGCGAAGCTTCTGGGCAGGGCCGTGTTTTCTTCCTTCTTCGGGCAGGAAAACCAAGGCACCAAAGCATATGGTGTTCCTGAGATGCTGGCAACTCGGGGGCAGCCCAACCAACTACTGAGAAGAACCTTCTTTGTGTGGCAGCCACGTTTCTTCTTAGGACAATCAGGGGGGCACCCTTAGTGGCAGGTACCGACGAGTTTCTGCGGCTTGGCCTGGAGGCTCAGGGACCAGAAGCACTAGAAACCCCTGCTTGGCACGGAATGTACTTGCTCTCTCTAAAGCGGTGCTTCCCCATGGGGGCAATCCTGCCCTCCCCCACTCCCTCCGCCCCCCACTCTTCACCCCAGAGGATATTTGACGATGTCTGCTGCTTCACACCCGACCACGCACAGCACAGCCTCCACCCCCCCCCCCCACACACACACACGATGTGTGGGAAGTCTTGCCCTAGAAGAAGTAGGCTGAGTCACTGACTCAGACACTACTCTGAACATCTGCAGGAAGAGAAAAGCATGGGGCGGGGGAAACAGATCAATGAGCATAAAATCAAGCATTACCTACAGCTTTCTTTGGTGACATAGGTTCCTCAAAACAGCCAACAAGACGGGTCAATGGAGCCCTCAATTGTTTTCTGCCTTAAATTATTGGTGTTATGGATCTCCTAGAAAAATCAGATATCTGGCTCATAGCTGGAACCAATAACTGAGAATCATGCCATGAAATTTAGTCTAAGTCATCTTTCTTCCCACGCCTGCAACATCCTCAGTCAACAATTAGGATCATCTGGTACCTTATAAAATACCTGCATATCCATTTTCCTGGTTTCTAAGTAGACAAAGAAATACCGGAAAACCTGAGGTGCTTCATTATTCAGCAGCAAAATCGATTCACGGAGCACCCACAAGCACGGCCACTTTAACTCAGTAAGTGCATTAGAATAATTTGAACAGCGCACTAGCAAAGCCAAAAAGCCACTTGGTAATTGACAGATACAAACAAGCCCAAGCAACTTAAAAAGAACAGCCTTCCCCAAACAAAACCGAAACATATGTCAGGGAAATAAAATTAATCCTACCCCTTGTATCAATATAGAAAAGAGAAGGAGCACAGTTTATTACTACCAGGTTGATGTGCATGAAAGGAAGCTCAAAAGTATCCACCACGTTCAGAAAGAATTTTATACAAGTTTCTACAGTGAAATAGAAGACTCATTCAATCTTCTCCTGTCTCCTTGAGAGATAAAGGGATTCACTTTGTGATAGTCTCCTCTATACCCCGTGAGAAATTTAATCGTGGCGGTATGGGTGCACAGTGTCAAGGATCAGAAGGCTTCTGACTTTTCACTGTAAAATAAAGAGGTCAGGCCATCTTATCGGCCCTAGTAAGCTTTCAAGGAAACACCCTAAGGAAAGGAGGTTAAAGAAGAAGCTACCTCTCCCCCTCAAAGAAAATTCATCATTTTACTCGTATGCATGGGAGAGAAGTCAAAGGAACAAGTATATATTTAGCCCCAACTAAGTACCAGGCATTTAGAGTATGGACAATTCTTGCTTATACCTGGTGGTTACATTCTCTAAAATCACCATAAACACTGAATTTGCGAAAACGAGGCCTCGGCGCTTAGGGGAGACACAGGGTTAAGGTCCTGTGATTGTCTGGTCACAGCGTTTTCATCAACTAATATGTAACCTTTTTGTGTGTGTTTCTGTTTAAAGACACCTTATGCAATATACATTGCTGATTCATTAACGTGGAACTAACAGCCAGAACACATATTTTTTCCATAAGGCACGCCACAGCCTTCTTGCGCTTAGAAACGATAGTTTTAGCCCTATGCTTGAAGGCCGTTTTAAACAGTGAAATCACCCCCAAAAAGAACAAAGATGCAAAATATGTGCAGTAAATAGATTTTTTTTTTTAAAAAGGACACTAATTTAGTCTGAGAGCTGACACTAGAAGGCAGAGGATTGTCCTATTTGACCTCAGTCGGGAATGTGTGCTTTGAGGGACTCGAACTTTTTGCCACCCTGCATTCCTGTGAAATGATTACAAAAAAATGTATGTGTCGCTTATGGGTTACAAATAAAATTTACCCGCTAGGCAAATTCACAAATACAGAACTGCGAATAACGAGGGCTAACTGTATATTACCCTGTTGAAGCTTTACAATGACCTTGCAAAGTAGGCCTCGTCATCTCTATCATACATGAAAAGAGTAAGTTCAGAAAGGTTAAACAACTTATCTAATACCAAACTAGTAAGCGATCAATTCGGTAAATAATTCTTAGGTTTCCCTTATAGCACACTGGGACTTGAAGCCCACTGAAGCCATCCAACAGTGGCAGTCAGGCCAAATAGGAAGGACCAGTGGACTTACAGGTCAAGAGACACATTTGGGGGCTGTCGCTCAGCTCCTATTCCAACACTTGTTAAGTAATATAGTCAGACACACCTTCCGGTCGCCATATTTGTGTGCTCTTCTCTATGAAAAGGAGCAGCTAAGTGGGCACTGTCCTTCCGGAAAAGCAGTGAAACTACCTAAACAAGAAAGTTGAGGCCCAGCCAGAAAAGGACTACTTTAACTAAAATTGTAACTTGAGGGGCAGAAGTTTGTTTCTCCTTAGCCAAGCCTCAACGTTACCCAATATAGTAACTTTGAAGATTTCGCTGTTACTAGAAAGATCAGCTGACACAAAGGTGAGCAATGTTCTCCAACCCAATGCTTCCCTTACCTCATACAAATGCTTCAATTCTCAGCCTGAAAATGGCATATTGGCTGAGTCTCACCTTTTGGAAACTTCCATTGGGGGTTTCAGCTATTCCAGGGACCTCGAGTTTTCCGGCCCATTGGATCAAGCAGTCTGGTGTCATGGTTTAACAACTGTTTTACCAACGGTTGGTAAACAACTCCAACAATGGCCTCACCTTGTATGTGGAGTCATAGTCTCTCCTGTTCTGAAGGTCAATCCTTTGGTCCTCTCTCTTCTGTAAGCTTCCTCTCGTCTCTTCTTTCACTCAACTAATTCTCAGGCACGTAAAGCACCCAGCAAGTTCATCCGGACTCCTAAGTGAAAAAAATAAAGAGTCGCATCGCTGACGTTAGCTTGGTCCTGTGCCCAACCTGGAGGAGAATCAGGGCCCCTGCCGCCTCCTTCCTCTCCTTCTCTCAGTGAGGTGACCGCTGGTGCTCCCGGTCCCCAGCCTGAGAAGACACACAGTGACTTGAGGCCAGACCCTCGCAGGGCAACAGGGACCTTCAGGACAGCAGTCTGGAGCCTAGGCAGTTACCAGTTGAAATGGCAAAAGACAGGAGTGCTAGAAGAGGAATGTTTTCCAGCACACAGGGAAGCTCCAGGATTCCTCTGAGTTTTTCCCGGAGTAGCAGGAGGGACTTGAGGGAAGAATTGGCTTTGTCAATTCGGAGTAAGGGATGAAGGTATACTTCTTTACAATGGAGACCCTATCTTATGACCAGGCCTGGTGAAACATGGGACACGTGTATTGGGTCAATAATGCGCTCCCCAGAGTTCACACAAAGGTGTTGCTATACACAGTCTAAATACGGCACCATTTCTGGAGAGGGCCGTGGTTGTACACATCAGCGCAGGGTTCTAGGAGTGATACATTCCCATAGGCACCGAGTGGGGATATCTCAAGGTTATCATACCTGGCCTTAGTTTAGGGGAATGGAGAATATTTAGTTTTGCCCATATTTGATACCTACATTCCAAACGAGACTTCTTATACCTTATAAAAGCACGGGTAGCTTAAAGAAAACAGGCTAATGGAGAGGACAGATGAAAGGGAATAAACTCCAAGGAATTCTTAGTATTCTTCAGATACTCTTGTTTGCCACCTGCCAAGGAGAAGTTATACTTTACTTCTATAAACGTCATTTAGAGAGTAAGAAGTTTCCATAAATGCCAAATGCGGATCTTTAAGAATGTTTTGAAGCAACTTCTGTGAAAACTAACGTCCAGAAGGAGCTGAATGAACCTTATTTTTTCACGTGTTGATGTCTCCAACTAGTCCACTCTCTAGAAAGTCCAAGCTTAAAAAGTAGATTTAAGAAAAAAAGGCTTATTCCTCATTCTTTAAAGATGTCAACTTTTTTTGTTCCAGGAGTGGGAATAAAATGAGATGTTTAAATAGTGCGTAGGGTTAAGTGGCCCCTCTTTTCAATACCATCCTTTGAGGAAGTACTATACTTGAGGTCACAGTAAGTTTTTTTTCCTTGAGAATAAAGCAACGAAGCCAGCTTTAATGGCTCCCAAGGAGGTTTCATGCCTTTGTTTAACCTGCCTGTGAGTTACTTAGTTCCCTTGAAAAAAATCATAATCAATAGAAAGAGACATGTTCCCTTTTGTCAGAGCCCGGTTGTAAAAGTTCAAGTAACATAGGCTGGTCGGTCAGGAGACAAATTGCATGAAGCTCTAACTCTAGCTTATCGGGGTCACGTCTTAGTTCTGAATCAACCTCAACCACGGTGCCTAGAGCAAGCAACATGTCGATCCTAATTGGTGGCTTATATTTGGTGTCCCGCTGAATGAATTCATGAATGGCTGATGGCACTGGCGATGCGCTAGGGGTGGGGGACCAGAGGAGGCAGTGAATGGCAATCCCACCAATGAAAACCCAGGGGAACATGTTGCTCCATAAATTCACTACTTCCTCCTTTGAATCTGGCCTTCTCAGAAAAACTCAACAATTTCACCCCTTTGTTTTCCACTATGGCAGCTTTGCTGTCTCCTTTCTTAAGTAAATGTACCAATAAGCCAAATTCACTTGCACCTGGGCGAAGGATAAACCGTACACGAGGTGAGAACGGGGCTAGGAAAGATGTTAAGCTCCCTTCCGTAGCAGCCAAAGTCTCAGTGTTGCCAAGTTATCTTAACCAAGTCAATCGCGTGTAAGTAACTATGGTATGTCACCATACGCTAGGATATTCTGCCACGGTACCAATATTTACTATACCTGAGTATAACGACACCGTTACCTTATCTCCACAGGGGTGCAGATATTCAAGAGGAGTTTAAGACAACCCCTTTAATGATGCCCTTCAAGTGCCATAAATCGAATTGTAAGACTTAACGTTCATCTGGATGTTTTCCTGTTTCTAAAAGGCTTTTAAGCTATGGTGGATAAAGTTCCTCGTGCTTTTTCAATTTGATGGCTAACCTTTGACGGGGATTCTGAAAGCCAAGAGAATGTAACTGCTGCTACTACCCACTGATTCAGCAAACATTTGCTAGGCTCCTTGCAAGTGATTGGCTGTGAGCTGGGCACTAGATACAGATGAATAGGCGACAGGCCTCACCCATGAGCACTTCTAGTCTAGGAATCATAACCAAACATCTGCATAAACAACGCTATAAAGACAGACATGAGTTGTGATTAATACACGTACAGTGTGCAGTGAGACCCAACGGAAACCATCATTAATTCTGCCTAGAAGATTGAGGAATGGCTTCACAGAAGAGATGAAATTCAACCAAGCCCTGAGGAATGAGCTGGTCCCAAAGCAGCTTAACCCCTTACAGTGAAGCGGTATTTTTCAAACTTGAGTGATAAAATGATAGCCAAAAAAAAAAAAAAAAAAAGGTTTGGCCTCTTCGAGTTGACTTAGCGTATTTTTTATTCCAATGAGATCTTGAAACATTCATACGTCAAACTAGGTATAAGATCCTTATGTTTTCATTCCGTTACAAAATCAAAACAAATTAACAAAATAAGTAGGATCAAAGCTATCCTATCAATCGACTCCAAATTAGCCACATTTCATTTCTTGTAATGGATGATGATGTTCTCCTGAAACCAAATCGCTGATGTTGATGAGGTGCATTCTGTTTCTCTGGCTTATCGAACTAATATGTACAAATAATACATTTAAATATAAAATAGCACAAAAGAGCTGATAATGTATGTAACAACGCAGTTGCCTACCTTTGAAGAAACCACGATTTCTAATTTTGTCTCTCTGATAGGTAGGGTTTATTTCTCAATAATTTGCTTATCTTGATCATTTTATTTATGTATCAGCCTTATGCATTTTGCATCAACTTGTTGCTGTTTAGATGTAGACTTAACACTCGTATCTGCTACTCACTTCCGCTCTATATTCCACCCAACAGAGTGACAAGAGTGGTCATCTCTGAACATTAAACAGCATTTTAAATCTCCGTGTCTGGAGCTATCAAACACAAGCTCTTTTCTCCTTTCTCTCATTTTATCAGACAAGGGCTGTACTACCCCATCCGTCTTTCAGTTTCTTCTCCCTCTCTTTAATCTCCCAACTATTGACAATTATATCTTTCCTCACATAAGATTTATATCCTGACTTGTAACCAGAGTTAACTTTCCTGCGATTTGTCTATAGATTGATCCTAAAGGTTACAAATCTAAAAGCTTTGTTAACACTGGTTTGACCAAATATTGTTCATCTTAGAGCCGAATGGTGCTCTCCAGAGGCAGACAGACTATTGAAATCCCAGCTCTGTTTGCATTACCTATGTAACCTTGGCTGAGCAACCTCACTGTGCTTTTGTTACTTTATCTAAAAAATAGGGGAGAATAATGTTCCCTACTTCACAGGGTTGCTGTATTTCAGTAAATTAGCATATGTAAAATATATAGGGCCTATCCAAAGTAACCCCTCAATAAATATTAGCTTTTATTATATCTCCTTCCTATGGTTTTCAAAGGAGAATGTCCCCAGGATCAGGTTCAAGTTGATTATCTTCTTTTGTGTATTTGACTAATAACCTTTTCCTTATTCTAGATCAACTCCAAATGATTCATTTTGGTGCTTTTGCTCATTCCTTTCGTATCTGGACACTTTCCTCATGGACTCTTGCATTCTCTTGGGTCCTTCCTCCTTTGGCTGAGCTGGATGTTAAGTCACCTCACATCTTTGTTAGCCTCAGATTTCCCATCCCCATCACGGTGGAACTCTTTCTCAGATCCCGGATTTTTTAGACCCCCTATTTCTCTGTCGCTTGCCTTCCTATCTCTTGGCTTATTCTATCATTTTTTTTCCTCTAATACAGACTTCTCCACCCCTGGCCTGTGATCTGGCATCAAAGATCACACAAGCAATTTGGCTGATAGTCATAAGCAGTGGCTTTATTATTTGATTGACAAATGAAGTTTCTTAGTTCTAAGAATAACTTGGTTCTTCGTTTTTGTAATTTCATATAGTTGGTTCTATTTCATCATTTTTAAACTAAAATGTATTCTCAAGGTAACTTCCTAAGAAAAAAAGTCTACATCTAAAAATCAAGCATTGTGCCAAACTTTCTGAAAGTCTTTATTCTGTCCTCATACTATTTCGATAGCTTCTCTATGGAATTTAGGTTAAAATCATTTTCCTTCAGAACTTTGAAATTCTTCTTTAGTAGAGTGACCGTGTGTCCCAGTGTACCTATGATAAGTCATGGTTTATACCCGTTATCCCAGAGGCATGTGTCACGGGTGAGATGTACTGGGTCGGAAAATAAATTACATGGTCCTTGTAGCATTTAGCATCTGGTATTGCTGATGAATAAAAAGAGAGTGATTTAATTCTTGTTCCATTCTAGATAACGTATTTTCTTCTTGTAAGCGGACTTTTCTCTTTATCCTCAATGTTCGGAAAAAGCCATAGAGGGGGTGCCTGGGTGGTTCAGTCAGTTAAGCGTCCGCCTTCAGCTCAGGTCATGATCTCACGGTTTGTGAGTTCGAGCCCCGCGTCGGGCTCTGTGCTGACAGCTCAGAGCCTGGAGCCTGCTTTGGATTCTCTGTCTCCTTCTCTCTCTGCCCCTCCCCAACTTGTGCTCTGTCTCTCTCTCTGTCTCTCAAAAATAAATAAATGTAAAACTTTCTGAGGGTTTTAAAAAATTAAAAAATAAAAAATAAAAAACCATAGAATATGTAGGTATTTATTTTATTGTCATGGCTGCTTGGTTATTCCTTTTAATTTGAAGGTATTTTCTTGTTCAGCTATAGAAAATTCCATTTCCTAATTTCTTTGAACACTTCCTATTCTCCATTTTCTCTATCCTCACTTCCTTTAATTCTTAAGTTTCTAGTTTAGGTGACTGAGAGGGTATTGGGGCTACTTACCAAAACAGTGGATATATACAGAAGGAGGAGTAGACATAACGAAGAAGTCAATTTTGGAAAATGCTTTGCCCATGGGACATCTAGGTAGAGAGCAAGATTATTCTCTACTCAGAATGTTTTCCTCCCCTTTCCTCCCCATTCTCTAAGAATGAGGAGTATGTCTTATTTGTAGCATTGTTGGGAGAGAAACATTCACTTGGAAAATTTTTTTGGAAAAGTTTATTTACCAAAAGTCCCACGGGTCAAAATATGGTTTCTCCATTATACCAAAGGTCTCGGGGCAGGTTAACATTTTCCAGTCCCTGGAAGAGCCAAACAATAACATTCATTATAGGGAAGGATTAATACTGATTCCCAAGGCACAACACTGGCAGCCAGGGGAATAGAACTGAACAAGATGTTTAAAAGTCATGTCTCTTACATCCTTTTCCTTGCCTTATCTAGTTTCTTCCTTCTTAATCACACATTAGCAACCCATTTCAGCTCTCATATTCCAGGGTAACTTGTAAGGCTTGGAGTACGGTATACAAACACTCCAAGGTCATAAGACATTTCTAGTTGAGGATGCCACTTGAAAGAGAGAAGAGACTTGAGAAAATGAAATATTAAAATGCCTCTCTTGAAATTTTCCTGGAACCCTATGGCTGTCACTGCACAAAATGTTCCCTTTTACTACAGGAAATTGAAGCCTTGGGGACCCCAGCAGTTGTTCAGTTCATTTAAGCATTTAGCCCACAGGCATTTTAAGATGGTTCCTAAGGGATTCTCCTTAGTTCCTTCCCGCTGCTATTTCCTTGACACCGTGTTGGCAGACATATATGCTGGAGTGTTTAAGCAGGCTCCAATCCGGCCAAGGAATATTAGGGTATTAGGAAGCTCTAAAGAAGGAGCTGACTCACGAGACTGTCAAGCGTTAGAAGTAGGCTACTGAGAGCAGAACACCATCTATCTTGCACGAGACTCAACTGCTAAGCCGCAGGAAAGATTTAGACGTCAAAATGGTACCTGGAGAAGACACGGTTTCCTTTGTGCTAACGAAAAACACGTTACTGTAGATCCACATATGCCAAGAATATTGTGGTGAACACTACAATGGACTTCCCAGATGTGCCCTCAGGAAAGAATGACTTCTATTTCCAGATGCTGGGAGCCCTCCACCGGGACTGCCTCAGCTGCATCTAATAGACCGGCCCAAGTTCACACTCCCTTTCCAGGGCAACTTCATCCAGCGATGAAAAAGGCAGGGGGCATAAAGGCCTAGTCACTGGGACATCCCTGGATGAGTCTGAGGGGCCGTCCCAGCTCCAAATGTCCGCATGGGATGGGAGGAGCCCTTTGTTTAGAAAGCATCCTAGCTCAATTTCTCTCTCGTCCGATCCTTCTTCCTTTCCCTCCCTTCTATAGGTGCTGATCCCCAACGCTCCCCAATAAATGCCTCAGCCCTTAACCCTAAGTTCCATCCTATAACATCTCCAAGTCTACTTCCCAGGTAACCCAGCTTGTAACAAACAGAAAGAGCTTAAGTGTAAGAGGTATCAAGATGACTTTTAACACTCCAAACCTAGGGGAGCACCCTCGAGATGTGTGTGTGGCGTTGCGAAGTTTACGTAACGCTTTCTCATCTCTAATGAGAAATCCACTCTGTGACTTCGGGATAATTTGACCTCCATTTGACAAATCAGGAGTGTGAGTCTCAGAAAAGTTAAGCGACTGGTGTCAATTCACTAAACCATCGGTGAGAAGGTGTGTAAAAAGTGGCCTTACGGTGGGGAGGTACGTTTGACCGTCACCTCCTGGATTATTAGTTTTCCATTTCTGCCATAACAAATCATCACAAACCCCGTGGCTTGAGGCAGCACAAATTTATCATCTCACAGTTCTGTAGGTCAGAAGTCCTGGTAAGCTCAGCTGGCAACCTGGCTTCATATTTCACAAGGCCAAAATCAAAGTATTGAGGGCCTGGGCTCTTACTGGGAGACGCTGGGCAAAGTCAGTTTCCAAGCTCATTCAAGTTGTTGGCCCACCTCAGTTCCTTGAGGTTGTAGAACCGGGGTCCCAATTTCCCGGCCAGCTATCAACAAGGGGCAGGCCTTCGCTACTAGAGGCTGCCCATGTTATTTCTCGTGCTTTCTGTGTGCCCTCTGACCCCAGCATCAGCAGGTCAAGTCCTTCTCATGCCTCAAATCTCACCAACATTATTTCTGCTGCCACTCTCTGAATGCTTCTCCTCTACGGTCCAAACATCGCTGATCGTTCTTTATGGGCAGGGGTCCCCGAATGTTCCTCATGATGGTATTCACCTGTTTCCTAGGATTCTCTGCCCTTTCCTACCACCAGGCATTCGTCTGCTCTCCCTGCTCTTTGCAGGCTCAGCTCCCTCCCCGTCCCTCAGGCCTCAGTTGTCACGTTCCCTGAGCAACCTGTCGACTTGAGATTGGTTCTCCTCGCTAGTTACATTTCGTCCCCTGTTTTCATTTCCTGTACAGTGCTGATCATAATCTTCACACATTTTATTCAGGAATTTGCTTGTTTCTTATCTACCACCTAAACTAGCATGTAATATCGAGCAAGGCAAGGACCATTTTCCAAGTTATCTCTTATACTGAGCACACTGCTTGACACACAAAAAGTGTTCACTGGATAAATGAATGAATGAGCGAATGAATGAATGAATGAACTGCAGCAAACTCATAAGCACAGCGCTACAGTCCAATAAAAGCCAAAGTCCACTAGGGCAAATGCATTCCCTACATGCTCATCTGACGGTCTCCTTATTTTCCCAGTAAGAACGTGTGGGAAAAAATAAATATTTGTGTCTAATTTGAATAAACAAACTGGAGATGTGGATGCAATAGTCACCTGAGAAAAGATTTGTGTAACCTTAGTGTTGCAAGTACTCCTCAAGTTATCGTACTTCCCTGCTTAAATATGTAGCCAAACGCGGATAGACTTTCACGTAAGTGTTGGTGGATAATCTAAACTTCAGGCTAAAAACTAATTCAAGTGTGCCCCAACTGGTTACCGTAAGTACTGTGTCTAAGTCCTATCCTCTGGGGGAGCTAACGCACCCCTGAAACTGATGTTGCTCGTGTATATTTCAGACTTGATTCATGAGGGAGTAAACAAAATGGGGACTTCCCTCTTCCTTGACCAGCCCCCGGTTCTCTTCTCCCTCTTTCCCTTGTTCTTCTATGTGCCCCAGAAGGCTGACTTCTATGGACTGCAATCACTCAGACCTCTGTAACCTCTGGCTCCCGGTTGGCTTTAGCTAATGGGGGATCACATGAGGAGTAATTAGAGCACAGGAGATTAAAAAAAAAAAAAAAAAAGGTCAAAGTAATTATTCCCATAGCTCTCTCCTACCTCCATCCCATTCTTCTGTGATAACAATGCCTATGGGTGGAGGAGGGGGGCTCTTACATGGTTCCAGCTGTCACTGTGCCGGGCACTTCTGTTTCCTCGTTTGCCTCATCAGGCCTAACAGTGCTAATAGCTTCCCAATACTGCCATATTCTCCTGCCCCAGCAGCCCTTAATGGTTCCCTTAACTCTACCCGTACCTCTACGTAATTCCTTCCTTAAAAAGATATGTTCAGGGGCGCCTGGGTGGCTCAGTCGGTTGAGAGCCCGACTTCGGCTCAGGTCATGACCTCAGGGCTCGTGGGTTCGAGACCCGCATGGGGATCTGGGCTGACAGCTCGGAGCCTGGAGCCTGCTTCTGCTTCTGTGTCTCCCTCTCTCTCTGCCCCTCCCCTGCTCGTGCTCTGTTTCTCTCTCAAAAATAAATAAACATTAAACAAAATTTTTTAAAAAAGACATGTTCAAAACTCGCAACTAAGCGTACTGTTTTCTTCCTGAACTCTTACCTATATACTCATTTTCCCTGGCCCAATTTCCCATTTCATGTGTGTGATTACAACACTAGAGAAGCTGAGGGGGCATTCCTAGGGTATCTTCTGCTCCGGACCATTATATATGACCCTTCAGGATGCTAGGCAAATTTCTTCTGTCTTCACACTTCTAATGTTTTAAAAGGCTGAGAAAGGCAAAAACAGTTCACAATGAGGGGTTTTCTTCTCTGCTTAGCAGAAATCAGAGCTAAGACTTTAAAGCTAATTTGAATTTTTTAAATGAGGAAGCCGACCTTGAGTACTTATATTTGAACGCTTAATTGTTCAGCTTTAGAGCATTTTCATTGATTTGTGAATGATAATCAATCATTTGAGTGGACTATTTTGCTTATAAAGAGCTTCATTTGGCTGTATTTCAAGACATGCAGCACGGCAAACAATACTTGTGATATGAATGGTTCAGAAAACAAACAGAGAAAGAGCTAATGAAATTTCCATTCTTTGAATCCCTATAAATGGGTCCTAGTACTTGAACAAAGCTCATCTAATGAGTATTTACCATTTTGCCTAATTGCAAAGGGACCACTTGCTACAAATGAGTTGTGAAATACCCTATGCCACTGCATTTTTAGACAGATAAATGAGGTATTGCATGGAAAATGCTTTGAATCTTAGGCAGATAGGAGACACTGGTGTACAAACAGTGGACTGGAATCTATTCTATCCCATGTCCTAGAAATAAGACTTTGAGAAGTTACGTCATCTATCATTCTGTGGGTTTCTCATCTCTGAAGCCATAGTAAGAAAACCTTCCAGCTTCATAAATAATGAGTAAATATATTAGTTTTCATTCCCTCCTGTAAAGCAGGAGTAAGAGAACACGAAGAATGGGGAAAATGCAATAAAAAGACTTCGTGAATGGCCTGAACCCGCACCCACGGGGGACTCTCTGAGCGTCTGTGTAAAATGATTCTCGGAGTTGTTTCTCTGAAGGACGCAGAGGGCAGCGGCTAAAGCATTTCTCCAGAGACTTTGCACTTGTTGAAGGTTGCCACCAGATGGTAACTCCCTAGGGCCTGCAGGTGTGGCTCCTAGAGGTTAAAAGGACCTCTGAAGTCCTAGGGCAGAAAAGAAAAGCAATGCTTGAGGTCCGATGCTTTTGGGGTACATGGAACCGTCCCCCTCAGGGGTGCTGAAACCAGAGGGATGCGACTTGGGACAAAAAGGTGTCTGTTAAAAAAAATGCTTTTTGTTCACGGCCCGAACTAAGGCAGTTGTGGTGGGGATAGGAAGGAAGGTTTCAAGAGACATCTGAGGTAGAAATTACAAGGCTCATGACCGGCCAAATAGAAAAATCCAGAATGAACTAAGGTAGTAATTTGGTGCCAAATCAGTTTTGTTCAAGAAAAATAAAGAGATCTCTGTTAGGCAATACTTAGTTGAGGATAAGGAATCCGTTCACTTTCTAGTTTCCACAGTGTTAAGAAAGGCAAGTCTTTTATCGTCATGATGTTATTCTAGGATTCTAGAATTCCTTGTGGCAACAGCATTCTCAACCAGGACAGTCAGTGGGAAGTTAGTGGAGCTTCCTTTTCTGTAGGAAACGGGCAGTAAGATGGATCAATGAATAGATTTCACACTAAGTGACGTAGGGGTTGGGAGTATCTAGTCCTCTCCATGTCTGGCATTTCCTTCAACATGGAGAGATCTCCATTCGTGCTGTCCTTCTGGCCTCTCCATCTGAGAATGACTTCTCAGCCACACCCTTTTATCAGAGACTTGTGGTTTTCCAGGGTTACTGCTGCCTTGGTACAGTAAGTCTGATTGTCTCTGGAACTCAGTGTTAGGAAGCCCGGTTGTCCACAAATATAAACCACATTCTCCAAAGTCCTAAATATTGGTTTTCCCGGTGAGTTTAGAGCCCAGGTAGTAAAAAGGGATGCTATTAGGGCTCCTTGAATACCTACAAATGAAGGCTGCTCAACCAGAACCTCCCAAGTCCTGCTCACAAATTGCAGCTCATTTCAGAAAGGTCTTTGGAGTAAATAGAGACTTAATAATTACTTACGAATAGGCCAGGTTTTGGAAATGAAATAAGAGAGCACACGTTTCCAGGAATTTAACAAAGGGAGAAGCCAGAAATCTGGACAGAGCTTTGACCTTGAATGACTCCACCTGACCAAGCATACAATTATGTATGTAATCAGAGTGCACGGGTAGAATACACTGAAATATTGGAAATACGGAGGAATAGAAAGAAAATGAAATATTTCCCTTTGGAACAGAATGTCTTTATAGGACATACTGATCTAATTTACCAGAAGGGATAGCATTTTCTGGCTATTTCTCTTTTGGAGTCAGACAGCCAATTTTCCCTGTTACCAAGCATCTTGGCAGAATTAATATCTCTTTGTGCTTGAAAGGTCCTTAGAAAATTAATTCAGCTCCCTTATTTTCTGTTCCCACTAAACCAGGGTGGACAAACTTTCTCATAAAGGACAAGTAAATACTTTGGATGCCACAGGGTCTCTATCACAGTAATTCAAGCCTGCCATTGTGGCATCCAAAGCAGCCATAGAGACTATGTTAAGTGAACGCCTGTGGCTGTGTGCTAAGAAAACTTGGTTTCTAAAATGGGTGGTGGGCTTGTAGGCTATAGTTTGTCAATCCCTGCTCTAAGCAGGTGCTACTTAAAATATGGCCATGGGCCAACGCCCATCTAAAACAAGTGTTCGTCAAGGGTCCACGATGAGATAGGTACAGAAATTGACAGTAAGCATTTAGAAACTTACATTGCCATTAGACACTGTCAACACCCAAGCACATGAATTTTTGTTAGTAATTCATTCCTGCTGTGTTTCACAAAAGTATCAGGTCGTGATGAATTAGAGGAAAAAAAGAAAACAACACTGAGCCTTCAGTCATACGGTTGGAGAACTAAGATTCTAAATTCCAAGCTCATCCTCATTTTCCAGACAGGTACTGAGACTCCAAGAACGGAACTGTCAGTATCATCCAGCCCGTTAGGGGAAGAGTCAGAATACAAACCCAGGTTTCCTGATTCCTAGTCCAGTGATGCTCCCCCACATGGTACAAATTTCACAAAAATCCCCCATATGGGACAAAGTCTTATGTTAATGACTTTATGCCTTAACATCTTTTCACAAGGCCATACGCTATGGCTTTGCGCCCCTTTGGCCGCTCGGAAGGTTAGACGATCCCACGCTAAACAATTTTCTGTGAAGGTAGAGAATAAGACCCTTCGGCTTTTGAACTTCTCATTCTGTGTCTGATGCTACCCGGAGACAGGCTGCTGCTCCAAGCCAGTCTGCCTTTCTTGGTTATTAAGATTCTGGAATTTGCAGGCCAAACAGCTGTGAGAACATAAAAATTAATTCTAGTACCCTTTTTACCTCCACTCGTGCAAAGGTGCTGGGTTATGAGGACCCTACATATCTCAAGGAAGCAAAAAGCCACACTATCCGAATATTCTGTCCCCCTTCTAATCCCTACCACACACCTACATCCACCCTCACATGGGAAAAAAAATAGCTACTTAAGTATGCAAAGACAGCCCAGATAGCTATTAACAATACAGTGAGTAATGAGGGGTAAATGCAATGTCAGTGGAAGATGAAGGAGGGCTCTTAAAGGCCTACAAATCTAAATGATGCCAAAGATTCATTGACCGTGTTAGTGCTACCAGCTTAAAGAATGGTTACTTAAAAATGAATGAAAACTATTGATTCCGAAATGAAAAAAAAAAAAAAAATGACTCCTGCTCACCTAATTCAGCCTGTAGGATAAAATGGCCACACCGCGGTAGGTCAAGGATCGGTTTTAGAAATAACTGCCTAAATTTTATTCAGAGGACATTTAAATGCAAAAGTCTCAATTTCAGATTCCGCGGATTTAATTAACATCATTGGTGAAAAGATTGGAGACTTGGGCCAAAGTTGGCTTCTGCTGAATGAACTCCACAAAGACTGGAGACAATTAATATTAGACACTTATGATGGACTTGATTCAGACTTATAGACTTATTTCTAGTTTCACTCCATTTTTCTCTGTTCTTTAAACAGAGCCCCGAAGAGCCTTTGCTACAGGACATGGCAAGCTTATTTATTTCTACATATCTTCATGAAACAGAAGGCATCTATTTTAAAATATCCCCTAATTCATATATCCAAATGGTTCTGATAGGCCTTTTCGTTTCATTAATCCAGATTCGTGTTGCCCGGGACGTTTAGAATCACCGTATTGTTGATCTATCTAGGGCATTGAAAACATCCAGGCTTACATTCACTCAAAAGATCTCACCAAAAGGGAATGTAAAATAGCGTATCCACATGGAAAACAATATGGAGATACTGCATATAAGTGGAATAATACAGTATTTGTCTTTTTGTAACTGGCTTATTTCACCTAGTATAATGTCCTCAAGATTCATCCATGTTGTAGCATGTAACAAGATTTCTTTCTTTTTTAAAGGCTGAACAAGATTCCATGTCATGTACATCAAGTAGTCAAACTCACAGAAACAGAAAGTTGAATACTTGTTGCCAGGGGCTGGGAGGAGGGAGAAATGGGGAGTTTGCTGTTTGATGGGTACAGTTTCAATTGTAGGAGATTGGAAAGTTCTAGAGATCTGTTGCACAACACTGTGAATATAGTTTACCATACTGAACGATACACTCAGAAACTGTTGGGTTGGTCAACTGTGCGTTCTCCCACAATTTTAAAAATTAATTTTAGGGGCACCCATGTGGCTCAACTGGTTAAGCATCAGTTGAGCGACTGATTCTTGATGCTGGCTCACAACTGTGAGATCAAGCCCCAGGTCGGGCTCCACGCTGGGCGTGGAACCAGCTTAAGATGGTCTCTCCCTCTTCCTCTGCTCTGCTCACTCTCTCTCTTTCTCAAAAAAAAAAAAAATGAATTTTAAAAAGGCTCACTAATCTTTTTGTGCGTCACCATGGATGAAGAGGTCGTGTGCGGTAGTGAGAAGACTGCATAGACGCCGGCATTGGGAGACCACGATTCAAATTCACCCCTGACATTTACCAGCTCTGCTGTGTCAGTCAAGTTGCGGTTCCAAGCTTTAGCTCCCTCCTCTAGGAAATACTCAGCTTGTGAGACCATTGATCAGACTAAAAGTAATCATGAACGTAAAGCTTCTAGCATGCTCAAAAAACAACGGCTACAACGATGCCGATGATGTTGCCGCAGTATGCTAGAGGAGGGGAAAAGAATAAAAGAGGCTTCCCAGCCCCAAGAGCCTTCTATTGATGTTTCAGTTTTTCTCTGACTTGTTTCCTGATCTATAAAGAAATCCCTCCAGTTTTTCCTGCAACGCTGTAGCAAGCCAGCAGAAGTTGCAAACTTATTCCCTTATTTTGTAACAGGGTCATTTAAATGATGAGCCCACAGCCTCTTATTATTCCAAATTCTTCATTTCCCAGAAGCAAAATAACCTCCTCAAATAATAACCTGCACCTGGCTACCACTAAAGTTTATAGGCATTGGCTACGAAAGAGACAGTCTGTGTTCAAGAGCCAGGAGGGAAGTACTCTATACCGCATATCACCCGCTGCATCCTTGGATAAATTTATCTTCATGTTTATACATGTTAGCTGTCATGCGGCCTACACGTTTTATGACTGGTACTCACAGATTATATGCCATGTGCTGGAGTTCCTCTAGTATTTTTCTCCAGTGCAGATTATTTTTAGGGCCTTCTTTTTGAAATTTTCATTTTAGGAAAAACTTGTCAGGAAGCATCATGATTTGGGCTCTAAAGAATTTTTCATACAATGCCCTGGGTGCTCATGAAATGTGAATGAGCAGAAAGTAAAAAGGGCCAGATGGCTCAAGAGTGGTGGGGGTTTTTCTCCTCCCCATCTTAAGGGATCAATACAAACAAATTTCTTAAATAGGTTTCAGATTTTGATTATCTAGGCCAGAGGCTGGCAAAGCGTCTCTGTAAAGAGCCAGATAGTAAATATTTCAGGCTTTGCGGGCCACAATGCCTCTGTCACAACTATTCGACTCTACTGCTGGAGCATGAAAGCAGTCATAGGCAACACATAAATAACTTAGTGCGGTTGTATTTATGGGCACTGCACTTATGGACACTGAAATGTGAATTTCAAATAATTTTCACTGGTCATGAAATATTCTTCTTTTGACTTTTTCAACGAATTTAAAAATGTGAAAAGTCATTCTTAGCCTGCACGCTCTACAAAAAAAGGCCACGGGCCAGTTTTGACCTGGAAGCTACAGCTTGTTGACCACCCCCCCCCCCCCCGCCCCCCGCCCCCGCCGGTTTGGATAAATTGTCCTCTGGAACGCTGTCAATACCAAGAGGTATCCTAAATATCCACAAAATCAAACCCCAACATCTCAGTCTATCATACCGAGCCTTTTGCTATCTGACCCAAATCTCTTCTCCCACTACCGCACTCCAACCTCTTCCATCTCGATCTGTCTGGTTTTTCATCATTCCGGAATATACCATGGACCGATGCGCTCCTTCCTGATCACCCAATCCCACAAGCCCTTGTGAAACGAGAAGGTGGAGCTCAGAAAGAAGACGGAACCCACTACCTGCACCACCCCCGTTGCGAGTCAAGCCTGGGACACAACTGGGTCAGAGTGTGTTCAATGCCCCTTTGCTGAACGTACATTTTCTTTCCTCACGGGTAGATATCTAGGAGGAGAACTGCTGAGACAAAAGTAGGTGTGCGTTTAACTGGATGAGAAAACTCAACTGTTTTCCTAACCGTTTGTGCCATTTCACACCTCCACCGGTAACGTGTGAGGGAATTCAGTTCCTCCCCCCCCCTCCCCACACGTGGTATGGTCATTGTTTTTTAGTTAGCTGTCCCGGTGGGTGGTGGCATTTCCTGGCACCATGGCAGAGGTCCCAGGGAGCATCTGACACATTTTTCATTTGCAGTTCATTTGCATTTCCCTGTTGACTAATGGGGTTGAAAACGTTTTCATGGGCTTATCGACTGCTCGTAGGGTGTCCTTAGGAAAGTGTCATGTTTCAGTCTTTTGCCCCCTTATTGAGCTCTGTGTCTTTTTATTGGGCTGTAGGGGTTCTGGAGCCTGCCATATTTCAAAAAGAGCCTTGCAGATCGTTTTGAGAACATTTGACCAGAATAAATCTATGACGGCTCACGGTATTTTATTAATGTCTCACTCACATATACAATTTATGCCCCCCCATCCTATTCCCAAGCAGTGATACAACTGCCTATTTCTCTGCTCACTAAACTGACTCATACTTTCGACTTGCAGCCAAAACACTCAATTTCTGCCACAGATTCCCACAAAAAGCCACAATATTCCAATCCAATATATGAAAATAGATGTGAAATAAATTGAATTTCTCGTATCATCATCAAGCCCGTTGACCAAAAGCTATTTGATTTGCAAAGCCCTTCCTGCGTAGATGGGTCAGTGTTTATTTTCATGGATTTTGCTGTCCTAAATCAAATCAACCACCAGGCCTTTATTGAGTGCTCTAAGTCATCTCTGTGAGGCATTTCATGCATTACATATTAAATTCCAGTTCACAAATTCAATTCCTCTTTTTCGACCCAAGTTTTATTTGCATTCTTTTGACAGCCTGTGTTAAGCCTTCTCATCATTTTCAGCAGCCAGATTTCCAAATGGGAAGGCAAATTATTTCCCTGAAAGTTGACATCATCATAATTCCAGTACAAGTAACAATGATAACAACACTAATAAAACCTTAAAGTTTTGTTTTTTTTTTTTAATTTTTTTTTTTACCATTTTATTTATTTTTGAGACAGAGAGAGAGAGAGAGAGCATGAACAGGGGAGGGTCAGAGAAAGAGGGAGACACAGAATCCGAAACAGGCTCCAGGCTCTGAGCTGTCAGCACAGAGCCCGACGTGAGGCTCGAACCCATGGACCGCGAGATCATGACCTGAGCCAAAGTCGGACACTCAACCGACCGAGCCACCCAGGCGCCCCTTACATTTTGTAATAATTCATAGCATGTGCATACAATTCAGCTACACCTCACTACCACTCCATAGGGTGGAAATTACCTCTCTGTTTCACTGATAAGGAAATAGCTTCAAGAAGTAAAGAAACTTACCTGAGACCATGTAGCTACTGACTGAGAAGGAGAAAATCTGAACCCTTGTCTTACCAATGAGCCCACTCGTCTTTCCACATTGTAAGGAATATTTTCCAAAGTGGAGTCTATTCCAAAATTAGACACAAAACAGCAAATGTAATTCCTACTAAGTGCTGCTACCAATTAGGCAACCTGGGAATTTGGTTCCTTTTTCAGCCCATATACACATATCTTAGTGACCTATTCTCGTTATTTAAAAAGAGAAGTCAAAGAATCAGAAAAGCACAAAGATATTACAAGTCAGTTGAAGTCACACCACAGTTAATTATTTGGAATGTTTAGACATCCTTCCCAATTGCCCACTCTCAGTTTCCCCTCCACTTTGTCTCCCATGGTCTATACACACACACACACACACACACACACACACACACACACACACACACCCTATGTGGAACCACTGAGGTCACGCACCTATATATCTTTATTGCAAGTGTCCCCCACCACTCTTAACAGAGGCCCCAGGGAGCACCTCATGGGTGATGGGGCGCACCCTCCACTCCAGCACCCCTGCTACATGGCCCATGTGCCGCCTCCCCTATTACAGAGTATTGTGAGCAGGGTCCTGCCTCTCTAAGGCACTGCTATCCTGGCCAGGTGACCACTGCTGTTTCCCAGCTTTTCACAAAGGAATGCTATTATCCCATCACCGTCTTTATCACAAGTGAGGAATATACCCCATTCCATCGCGCTCATCAGCATTATCACAAACCAGGCTACGCCTTTTCATAAGACTTTCCTGTAAAGCTGGTGATAATCAAAAGAAAATTTTAAAAAGAATCATTTGATAGCAGTACCCAAATGAAGACCCCTCTTCAGGGCCCCTCCGGAGGGGAGTTCTCAGGTGTGCCTCCAGCCTCCACATGGCATCTTCCACCTTCCTCCCCTATAGGAGCATGTACAATCCTGACCCTCGGTTCCAGAAGGAGAATTCCTCCCTCCACTACAATCTGACCAGTCATCATTTAACACGCCAAATCAGCCTCTTCGCGGGCTGATGACGAGGAAAAATGCCATGCTATGTAGGTCCGTTATCCCACTACAAAGACGCGGTCCAACCTTATGGCCTCAACCAAAGTAAGAGGACACCTACACTAGAAAAGTTTATTATAAGGCACTGAGCACAAGACTATGAGCACATCCAGTGACTGATGCAGGGCCCTCGAGAGTCTTAAGAGCCCATCCCAAACTTGTACGAAATCAGCTTCCTGCCACCAATTGAAAGGCATCCTATCACACCGAGCCTGCCTCTCATGCTAGCCAGAGGACTATACTCACGACCTGTTTTAGTATACTTCCTCCTTTCTGCGCTGTATTTCACCCTTCTAATTTTTGTTCAGACAGATGTGAACTCACACCTGAGCAACACAGCTCTCCTCTCACGGGCAAACAACAAATTCAGTTATGGAACTACTTTGATTTTTTTTTTTAACCATTTATCACCTAAGTCCAATTCCTAAAGTTCCCATTACTCAGTCTTAAATAAAATCACATGGAAGAACGAAGAACTCAACAGCCCGCTTCTGACTTGCTCCGCCAAACTTCTCAGCTTTTTTGCCCCGAGTTCTTTTAACACTCTCTGGAAATTAACACTTACATACATACACACACATACATGTATATGTTATTTTACTTAAATGGAATCCTACTATAAGTACTGATTATTCTCAATAATGTCATGAACATCTTTCCATATCAATAAATATAGATTTATAACATTTTTTTCTAAAGGCTAAACAATTCTCTATTGCATTTACCTGCCATAATATTTGTTTTAATTTTTTTAATGTTTTATTTACTGAGAGAGAGTGTGAGTGGGGGAGGGGCAGAGAGAGAGGGAGACACAGAATTCGAAGCAGGCTCCAGGCTCTGAGCCGTCAGCACAGAGCCTGACTCGGGGCTTGAACTCATGAACCACGAGATCATGACCTGAGCTAGAGTTGGACACTTAACCGACTGAGCCACCCAGGTGCCCCCGTACCCTTTTTTTTTTTTAATGTTTAATGTTTATTTACTTTTGAGAGAGAGACAGAGACAGAGCACTAGTGGGGGAGGAACAGAGAGAGGGAGACACAGAATCCGAAGAAGGCTCCAGGCTCCAAGCTGTCAGCACAGAGCTCGATGTGGGGCTCAAACCCACGAACTGTGAGATCATGACCCGAGCCGAAGTCTGACGCTCAACCGATGAGCCACCCAGGTGCCCCTACCTGCCATAATATTTTTAATCAGTTCCAACCAATGTACATTGAGGCCATAGATCAGGATTCTTTGGCCACAAGTGACAAAACCCAATTCAAAATAATTTATGCAAAATGGAGAATTGGACGGATAACATAACTGAAAATTTAATGGGTAGATGGAGAATGACTGGATCCTCGAGCTGAAACACCATCAAGGACTGATTTATAATGATCTCTCACCTCTATTCATCTCTGCTTCTCTTTACTCTCTGGATTTATTATCTTTTCTCTCATGTTGCTAAGGAAGCAGTACCAATATGCTCAATCTTAGGAAGATTATGATTGGCTTCTGTTGGGTCATAGACTGGCCTATAAAGTAATCACTGTGGTCAGTAGAACACATTAAATTAATTGATTTCCCTGAGTCTCTATCTCACTGATATGGAAGAAAAAGGTGGAGAGCCATGATAGAGAGACTTTCTAGAATCTTATGGCATGGGGGAAGGCAATTCCTCAAGTTAAGTTCAGACTGCATTTATCAAATAAAGATAAAATAATGATACCAAAAGCTGATAAAGAAAGCAGTAGAAAACTATAGCTAAATCCCGGCAAACGCGATGTAAAACTATTAAGCAAAATATGCCAAAAAAATCTAGGACATCTTAACAAGTTTTCATTCTAGAAGTTCATGTTTTTTTTTTCAATATTTGGATATCAACAGTTATAAATTATAATTACTACATTGAAAGGCCAAAGAAGAAAATACATATTAGGTCAGAAAAACAGGATGAGAAAAGGGTACTGGCCTCCCATCTGAGTTAGGTTCCTTTAAAAAATTGGGAAATTGGAACCCATGCACACTGTAGGTGGGAATGCAAAATGGTGCAGCCACTTTGGAAAACCATTTTGTAACCAAAATGAAACCTAAGCCAGGGTCAATTCCTTTCTTTCTGTTACAATTTTTTTTAATATCTATTTATTTTTGAGAGAGACAGAGACAGAATGCGAGTGGGTTAGGGGCAGAGAGAGAGGGAGACACAGAATCCGAAGCAGGCTCCAGGCTCTGAACTGTCAGCACAGAGCCCCACGCGGGGCTCGAACTCACGAGCTGTGAGATCATGACCCCAGCTGAAGTCGGATGCCCAACCGACCGAGCCACCCAGGCGCCCCTGAGTCAATTCCTTTCAATGCCTCAAGGTTAAGAAATCAAAACTGAAGAACCACCAATTACAAACAGCCAACTAGGCTTTCCCAAATAGGGTAACCACTTAAGCTACAGCCAGTCAAATAATTTCCTTGCTTTGGGCACCTGGATGGCTCAGTCATTAGAGCATGTGACTCTTGATCTTGAAGTCATGAGTTTACATGTTACAGGTAGAATTTACTTAAATATATATATATATATGTTTTATTTATATTTTGTATATAAAATTATGTATTATTTCCTTGTTTTACTTATGCATCTGCTCTGTAAAAGCCTTTCTCTTAGCTCCTGTTGGTGGAGCTCCACAAACAATTTCACTCTGATGCTGCCTGTTTCAAATCGATGTTTGCTCAGCCTTAATAAAGAAGGAAATTCCGCGATATGCAACAACATGGACAGACCTTGAAAACTGTATATTAAGTGAAAATAACCAGATACGGAAAGAAGTACTGTATGATTCCATTTACGTGAAGTATCGAGGATAGTTAAAGTCATAAAATCAAAGACTGGAATGATGGTTACCAGGAATTGGGGGTGAAGGGAATGGGGAGTTAGTAATCAATACACATAAACTTTCAGTTAAGTATGATAAATAGGCTTGAGATCTGAACAACGTTGTATCTGTAGTCAACAATAATGTACACTTCAATGTTAAGAGGATAGAGGTCATGTTAAATGTTCTTACCACAATGTAATTACAATAGAACAACTTTCCAGGAAAGCTGACCCAATGATTTCTGCTTATCTTTTATTGAGCCCTCATCAGCTTCAAGGAATGGTGAAAAAGACAATTTATTTGAGAGTCTGGGCACATTGGTATTCCTGATAATCAGGGGGTTCTGTTCCTAAGAAAGACAGGAGGACCGGCCAAGGAGAAGCATCTGCTCTAAATGTCTTTTTACGCATGTGGGATTATACAGAGAGATTATACTCTTCCACTATTATCCCATTTCTCGAAAACATTTTTTGTTGTATTTCTTATTATGTTAATTGGAATGTAATGGCTTCTAACAGTCCTATCTTCGCAGTGGATTCTACCCTTCATTGTTTTAAAGTGAACCTTTTTGTCCTACTTAATGCTCTTTAATCTCTAATGGAACCCTTACTTGCTTTGTATTTGCCTAACGTATTTCCCACATTCTTTTATTTTTTAATCATTCTGATTCTTTTGTAGAAGTTTATCTCTTAAATTCAGCATATAACTGTATTCTAGTTTTTTCTTATACAGAGCATTTACTTTTGTTTTTTAAACATCCATCTTAGTGGGGCACCTGGGTGGTTCAGTGGGTTAAGTGTCCGACGTGGGCTCAGGTCATGATCTCGCAGGTTCCTGAGTTTGAGCCCTGCGTGGGGCTCTGTGCTGATGGTTCAGATCCTGGAACATGCTTCAGATTCTCTGTTTCCCTCTCTCTCTGCCCCCACCCCGCTTGCATTGTCTGTCTCTCTCTGGCTCTCTCTCAAAAATAAATAAACATTACCAAAAAAAAGTCTGGGGCACCTGGGTGGCTCAGTCGGTTAAGCATCCGACTTCCGCTCAGGTCATGATCTCGCGGTTTGTGGGTTCAAGCCCCACATTGGGCTCCGTGCTAACAGATCAGAGTCTGGAGCCTGCTTCAGATTCTCTGTCACTGCACCCCCTTTCCCCTCCCCCACTCATGCTCTCTGTCTCTCCCAAAAATAAACATTAAAAAAAACTTAAACACCCATATTAGAGCTTTATCTTTTAATATATAAACTTATTCTTTCCATTTAATAAAACAAATGTTTGATTATAATCTTTCCATGGTATTTATTTTTTAAAGGCTTTTTTGACATTTTATGTTTTCTTTTTTACATAATTGCTTGGTCAGCTCTTAGTCCCTTTTGTAGTAAGATTATAGTTATACATTTTATTTGAAGTTATAAAATGTCACTGCTTCTGTGATTTTTATTCCAATTACATACATTAAAATTGTTTACATCATTGCATCGGGAAATTTCAGATTCAGCTGCAAACTAGAGACTCCCAAATAAGGGCTTAAACAAATAATGCTCATCTGTCATTCTTGCTAGGAGCCGCTGACACCTCAGCTCTGCCCTGGTCTGGTCCTCAGAACCTTCTCTCACCTTCCATAATCTCACGCCAGCCTCACACCCAGGAAAAGTTGTTGTTCGCTCCAAAGTTTTCTCAGCTTGGACTAATTTTATTGTACCTGGTCACTGCTCTCCAGACACTTGGTGAAGAGTTACCGTCTTCCCTACTTTCCACATAAGGTTTTGAGTTAAAATTGTGTTGTGTACATCTTGGTAGGTATTGATTGGAAGGTCCAGGAGTAGGTGCCTATTCTAATGTATTTTCTAGAAAACATCCTCAGTTTACTTTTTATAAAGTAATATATCTTTATTGTTAAAAAGGTGGGAAATACTAAAGTCATAAAGAGAAAAATCAAATTATTTTTACACGTTAGTATATTTCCTTCCAGTATTTCATATATCTGTATGTAAGTATGAGGGAAGGAGGGGGGACAAAATGTTTTTTACTTTTTGTTTATAAAATTGTGATTGAAATTTATAATATCTTTTTTTACTTAATTCACTATAAATATTTCCTATGCCATCATATGTTCTTTCAAAATATTTGAAAGCTATGTAAGATTTTATTATATAGATGTACCATGATTTCTATAACCATTTTTTGTCTTTAAATATCTTATTTCTAATTCTCTGCCATAATAAATAATGTTACAATGAATACTGTTTTCCATAAAGTTATCCTTACATTCCAAACATGTCCTTAGAATAGATCACTGGGAAATGAGTATCTAGCTTTTTTTTTTTTTTAATTTTTTTTTTTAACGTTTATTTTTGAGACAGAGAGAGACAGAGCATGAACAGGGGAGGGGCAGAGAGAGAGAGAGACACAGAATCTGAAACAGGCTCCAGGCTCTGAACTGTCAGCACAGAGCCCGACGCGGGGCTCGAACTCACGGACCGTGAGATCATGACCTGAGCTGAAGTGGAACGCTTAACCGACTGAGCCACCCAGGCGCCCCGAGTATCTAGCTTTTTGATGCACATTTCCAATCTGTCCTCCAGAAAAGTTGACAAATTTGGACTCCCCTACATCTATTTTTAACGATTTAACCACACCCTTAACACTACAAGTATTATATGTTAAAGGGGGGGGGGAATCACATTTTTGGATAGGCAAAAAAAAAATCCTCACTATTGCATAAGTCACATGTATGGCATTTGACCACTAATGAGGTACAGGTTTTCCATCTGTATTTCTTATTTTCTCAGTTGTATTTCTAGGGCCCATATTTTTCAATAGGGATTTTAATGTTTCATTGATTTCGTTCTTTGGCCTTTTACACCCTCACTTTTCAAAGGTAGAGTACATCCAAATTGCATGTTTTCCTTGCATGTTGCAAGAAAAATTCTGTATTTTATTCTATAATCTAGAGAGGGAAAAGAAGGCAATCCATTTTTCAACAGCGACTTTTCTCATTCTCTTCCAGAGCCCGAGGTATATTACCATGAAAACTGTGTTGCCTTTATGAAAGCAATGTGTGTTCCAGCCATGGACACAAGGGAAAAGCTAATTAGCTTATACTGGGACACGGCTATATTTCATCTTATTAAATAAAATGATATGAACTAAACTCAGTCACTTGAGATTTGCTCAGCAGACTCCTTATGAAGTTTCTCATCACATTGTTATGCCCAGAATTCGTGATCCCCAAAGACCACTAGGGAGCCGAGTCCGATGCAAAAGCAAAAGAGCCTTTATCCGAGCTAGCTCGAGCTCAATCCCCTACCTGCACCGACGCAGCGGTGAGATACCAGGGAGAGAGAGCGAGTTTCAAAAGCACAAAGGTTTTGGGGCACCTGGGTGGCGCAGTCGGTTAAGCGTCCGACTTCAGCCAGGTCACGATCTCGCGGTCCGTGAGTTTGAGCCCCGCGACGATCTCGCGGTCCATGAGTTCGAGCCCCGCGTCAGGCTCTGGGCTGATGGCTCGGAGCCTGGAGCCTGTTTCCGATTCTGTGTCTCCCTCTCTCTCTGACCCTCCCCCGTTCATGCTCTGTCTCTCTCTGTCCCAAAAATAAATAAAAAACATTGGAAAAAAAAAAATTAAAAAAAAAAAAAAAGCACAAAGGTTTTATAGGGGTCGAGGGGCAGTTGGTGAGGTAATGGCTGTGGCCTCAGCCGATTGGCTGGGGAAGGGTCGTGGCCTCGGCCGATTGGCTGGGGAAGGGTCGTGGCCTCGGCCGATTGGCTGGGGAAGGGTCGGAGTCCTGTTACGCAGGTCGCTGGGCGTGTTTTGATCGGGAAGTTTGAACGGGTGAGCGGGAGGTTACTCAAGGGGAGGAGGCGTGGTCTGAGGTTTCTGCGATTTTCCCCGGAAAAGGGGTCATGTTGGGGACATAGTCACTCAAGGTAGAAGACACAGAACAAGATGGAGTCGGCTGGCGTAGGCCCGCCCTTTCAACATAAGAAGTTTGTTCTTCTTTATCTTTATTTGAAAAGGATCCCAACAAGGACAGGAATTGATTTGGGAAATGAAATCCTAAGGCCTCCAAGCAGGAATGGTATTAAAAATAGTTTATGACCAGGCAAGATGGAAACCAACCAATGGAGAGGATGCCAGCTATAAACAATGTTTCCTCCAGCTACATGGGTGTGTAGCTGCTGAAAAAAAGTCCTACCAATGCTAAGACTCCTCTCATAGAATGACACATATCCAGGGGACTTTAGCCACTTTCTCTTTCTTTAAATCCTATGATTCTTCTTTCAGTTGGTATTCTACCATCAGTTTAAAACCCCCTAAGCATAAAATGACATATCGGATAAACGGTTAGCATCCAAATTCTATAAAGAACTTACCAAACTCCACACCCGAAAAACAAATAATCCAGTGAAGAAAAGGGCAGAAGACATGAATAGACACTTTTCCAAAGAAGACATCCAGATGGCCGACAGACACATGAAAAGATGCTCCACATCACTCATCATCAGGGAAAAAGAAATCAAAACCACACTGAGATACCACCTCATACCAGTCAGAGTGGCTAAAATTAACAACTCAGGAAACAACAGAGGGTAGCGAGGATATGGAGAAAGGGGAACCCTCTTGCACCATTGGTGGGAATGCAAACTGGTGCAGCCACTCTGGAAAACAGTATGGAGGTTCCTCAAAATATTAAAACTAGAAGTACCCTATGACCCAGCAATAGCACTGCTAGGAATCTACCCAAGGGATACAGGAGTGCTGATGCATAGGGCACATAGACCCCAACGTTTATTTATAGCAGCACTTTCAACAATAGCCAATTATGGAAAAAGCCTAAATGTCTATCAACTTTAGAATGATTAAAGAAGATGTGGTTTCTGTATACAATGGAATACTACTTGGCAATGAGAAAGAATGCAATCATGCCATTTGTAGCAACGTGGATGGAACTGGAAGGTATTATGCTGAGTGACATAAGTCAGGCAGAGAAAGACAGATCTCATAAGTTTTCACTCCTATGTGGAACTTGAGAAACTTAACAGAAGACCATGGGGGAAGGGAAGGGGAAAAAATAGTTTCAAACAGAGAGGGAGGCAAACCCATAAGAGATTCTTAAATACAGAGAACAAACTGAGGACTGATGTGGGGGTAGGGGAGAGGGGAAAATGAGTGGTGGGCATTGAGGAGGGCACTTGCTGGGATGAGCACTGGGTGTTGTATGTAAGCGGTGAATTACGATATTCTATCCCCAAAACCAAGAGCACACTGTATACGCTGTATGTTAGCCAACATGACAATAAAATACATTTTTTAAAAAACCAAGTGTATGTTCTAGCCTGACAATCACAAACAAATCGCAACCAGTTAGTGAACTCCTCTAGGGAGTGACTAAAGATGACAAAAGAAGTATTAGGGGTCATAGTTTTATGGGTAAAATAAATATATCATTAAAGCAGAACCAGGGATAGAAAAACAGATTGTTGTGAAAATAAAGAATCAAAGCATAAAAAAATAAAAAATAAATCAACCCCCCCCAAGCATATTTAAGAAAAATAACTGGAAGTTGTGGGAAAGAAATTAAGAGAAGTGGAAATAGATGAAATAATGTCAGCCAAGTATCCAAATTCATTAAGTATCCATAATTGAATATTTCTAAGTGCATAATTACTATACAAGTTTACACAGAGGCCATTATCTAAAGACTGGAGAACCAGTTGAAAATTCAAGGATTAGTTCTCTGAAGAGGTCCTTCAGGGACATTGTGAGAGGTGGCTACTCATGTCCATAAAAACTACCGGTTTCTTCTGGAACTTAAAAAAAGTTAAGAGACAGTTCAGAGTGTCAAAAAAGAAAAATAATTCCTCCAACTGAAAACAACCGGAAACAAATGGACCCAATTATGTATCAAACTGGCATCATAACCATAGAAAATAATTATTTCAAGTGTCCCTGAAACACAGCATTTTCATTTTGCATCCTTTGGGTATACGTTATAAGAAAAACAGAAATGCAAAATAAAAATCTTAAATTTTATTCAGTTTTATGGTTAGTGGTAATACTGTATTGCTATTTTGAAACCATTTTTGTGTGTTAAAGGATAAAGTAAAGAAATGATAGAACCCAAGATTTTTCAGGGCAAGAGAAAAGGGCCCCAAGTATAAAAACAAATAAGAATGCCATAAAAATCAACATAAACTCATTGTGGGTGCCCATGTGTTTTAAGGCTGTCTGCTGATAGCACCTGGAAACAACGATACGCCAAAAACTCCGATTCCTAAATGCCATTAACTACTAAAAGGACGTGGTGCTCTTTCGAGAGTTGTTTCTAGATACACGATATGGAAAATGCTAGGTGAACATGGGATGGCCTGCTGAGCTAGCAAGCCAGAAAGTACTCAAAGACTAACCAAATTTGGGGCTAAGAATCTAAGAGTAGAATAAAGATGAATGCTTGAGTAATGCAAACCAATTTTCATAACATTCTAATCAAAATTAGCTGGCGTGTTTATAAACCTCTGCTGCAATAAATGAAAATCACATGCCTTCCAAAAATATGTGCCTATGATTGATTGAAATGCATTAACTGTATTAAAATGCACGGGTCTATAAGAGGAAAACAACAACAAAACACTCATTTCCCATCACTAAAGGGGATTATTACACCTACTCCTTACTTTGGAATTTGCATTGAAGAAAACACTTATCCTGGTTTGCGACAGGAATTATATTTCAGAGTAATCAAATTGACGCAGCTGATGAGAAAGCTCTTTCTCAAAGTAGAATGACAGCTGATAAATGTAGAATGAATGATTGAATTAGAAAACCACCAATCGGTAGCCTCTTCTGTAGTCCTTCATCAGAGCAGGGATTAACCACAGATGTTAAAACCATTAAGTGAATTGTTAATGGGGAATTGGATAATCACAGGGTATGGGAGAATCACCCCAGAGATTACAAACTGCTTGCCAGGGGGAAAATGTAACTTTAAGAGGGAGGGGCCAGGCTGTCACCATTTTAACCCAGTGATCAATCAGCATTTTCAAATAATAATGGGACAATCAGACCTTATGAGCCCCCTGAGGTGATGTGGTAGGAAATACACACCATCACTTATGAAGCATTCTGCCCAATAAATGTTTAATATTAACTGAACCAAGCCTGAAGCTCTGACTTCCATTTTATAGCAAACACAGGGCTCAGCTGGAGAAGTGAAATGGCCCGGAGGTAAAACTTGAACAGGACCAGGAAGTAGAACTATTAGAGAACTATTGTTTGAGGCAAAGATTCCTGTTGGACCCTACTAATCATCAAAGGCTGTGGACAAACACCTCTGATCTTCCCACGATGTAGGCTGGAACTCATAAGCCAACGGTTTCTACAGTAGGATGTGTGCACAGCAGACAGCGTCATGGGTGAAATTACAGAAAAAGGGACTCGATTTCATGAGTGACTCGCAGGCGGAACGAGTCTGGGAATCCTGGCCTCGGGAAAGTGGTCACTAAGTACTGAGGCAGCATCTGCCGAGCGGAGGGAGAGCCACCAGCCCCAGGTAGCAGGAAACCTGGAAAGAACCACCAAGTGCCCTTCAGTGGACAATTCTTCTGGTCTCCTTAGGGGATAATCCCCTCTGGGGACTTCTGCCCTGAACTCTTGAGGTCAACGGTGGGGCGTGGGGGGTTGGGGGGGGGGGGGGGAGAGAGAGGAATGGGACTTGTAGTTTCTGGGTCTGTGTATAAGGAGCTTGGAAGTCACCGATCCATCCTAACAACAAGTGAGACACTGAGCCAACTGAAAAATCAACAGCTCTTCTTAGATCTGTAAGAGAAGGTCACAGGGCAAACCCCCAAACTGGAGAGACAGGCCAATAAAGAAAAATGACCATTTACCTGAGTAGAAACTTAGGAGTGGCAGCGTGGGCAGGAACGGGTGTAAGAGCAGGAACACCAGAACTGTAATTGACCAGTAGCTAGAGGCTCAGAGTGCACAAACCTGAGGCTTAAAAACTCCAGGGGGGAGCCAGTCGGAGAAGGGCCCTGACACATTTGTGATTTTTAACTCCAGGAGCAAGACCAGGATCCCACAGTCAATTTCGGAGAAAAACCCCCCTCGTGCTTCTGATGGGGGGGGGGGGGGAGAGGAACCATTTTGAAACCTGCCAGAGCACCGTCTTTCTTAACAAGGTCTACCCTCAGGCGAAGTCAATTAACCGGAGCCCAAACGACCTGGGAGAAGGGAAAAACCCAACTCCAGCCAGCCCTCTCTAGCCGTCCTGTTCCACCAGGGGAGGAAGGGGAAACTGAGAAGCACTTGTGAAATTCACAGTCCAGAAGTACAGGCTCACTGCAGATTGAGACCTAATCCTAGGGCTATAAAACACTTCCCCACACCCACACTGTATCAGCAAATCACTCAAGGCGTGTTTATATCAGTTTCTTTTACCCCGTACATCACGTCTGGCTATCAAGTAAAAATAACAACGCATACTAAAAGACAAAAATCACAGTTTGGAAAGACAGAGCAAGCATCAGAACCAGACCTGGCAGAGATGTTGCAATTACCAGACGGGGAACCCTAAACAACGATGATTAATATGCTAAAGGCTCTAATGGATAGACATCATGCACGAACAGATGGGCAATGAAAGCAGAGACATGGAAATCCTAAGAACCAAAAAGAAATGCTGGAGATCAAAAACACTGTAGCAGAAATGAAGAATGCCTTTAATGAGCTTATTAGTAGACTGCTAATAGTCGACAGCTGAGAGATGCATACTGCGCTATTTAGGCAATTTAGCTATTGTCATAGTGTGTTTAAGTTACTTGAAAATAGGCAAATAGATGAAGCAAATATGGGAAAAAATCTAGTTGATGGATGTCCATTATATTTCTATTTTTCTCTGTCTTTGAAAAATTTATATATAGTCCAATAAGTATTTAATGAATGAAATCAAGCCTGCAGATTTATATATTTAATTAAGTATATATCCAATATATAATATGTTTACATTACATTTACATTTAATTATGTATAAACATAAAAGAATAGAGTTAACTATATTATCATTTTCTACCAAGTACTAAATGATTGCAAGTAAGCTGAAGACTTTAATTAAAACAACATCCGTAGAAGCCTGAGCAGGACCTGAAATTAATAAATGTGCTAATTGGATAGTCCTGCTGAGAACCTTAGCTCTTTTGGACTTAACTGTGGCATACGTTATTTCCAGTAGGAGACTTAATGTTTGTACAGCTCTTTGTTTTTATAGCTTTGTTTTAAAACACGATCGAAACATTGAAAGTAAATATCTTAGGCCCCCATTAGCCATCCTCAGAAGGAAAACAGCACCAGGTTTTTTTCCACAAGTTTTCGGTGCCCATTCGTTGTTAGATTACTACGCTTATCATTATCCACCTTGCTTTTTCATTTTTAGTTTTTAGCTTTTGACTTGAACATTTTTAGCTTCAGTTTCTAACTTTCAGTATTGACTTTTTATTAGGGAAAATTTCAAACATTCAAGTAGCAAATAAAACCCCATGTACCCATCGTCCGGATATAATCATCTTAAACTCAGGGCCAGTCCTGTCTCATCTGTTCTCTGCTTTCTGCCCACAGATTAATACATCATTAACCTTCATAACCTATAGATTCTTATGAAGCAAATCCCAAACACCAGATTACTTCGCCCAGAATGTTTCATTAGGCTACGTTGATATATAAAGGCTCTTCTTTACTTTTTTTTTTGTTGCAAATTTTTGTTTAAATTCTAGTTAGGGGCGCCTGGGTGGCTCAGTCGGGTTAAGTGTCCGACTTCAGCTCAGGCCATGATCTTGTAGTCTATGGGTTCGAGCCCCGCGTTGGGCTCTGTGCTGACAGCTCGGAGCCTGGAGCCTGCTTCAGATTCTGTGTCCCCCTCTCTCTCTGCCCCTCCCTCGCTCATGCTCTGTCTCTCTCTGTCAAAAATAAATAAACATTAAAAAAAAGAATCTCTTATGGTTTACTTCCCTGTTTTTCCCCTGTTCCCCTATGTTCATCTGTTTTGTTTCTTAAATTCCACATATGAAATCATATGGTATTTGTCTTTCTCTGACTTATTTCGCTTAGCATTATGCTCTCTAATTCCATCCACGTTGTTGCAAATGGCAAAATTTCATTCTTTTTGATGGCTGAGTAATATTCCATTGTGTATATAAACCACACACACACACCCATCTTTGTCCATTCATCACTTGATAGACATTTGACATTTGGGCTCTTTCTGATGTTTAGTTATTGTTGATAATGCTGCTATAAAAATTGGGGTGCATGTGCCCCTTGGAATAAGTATTTTTGTAGCCTTTGAGTAAATACCTAGTAGTGTGATTGTTGGGTCGAACGGTATTTCTATTTTTAACTTTCTGAGGAACCTCCACACTGTTTTCCAGAGTGGCTGTGCCAGTTTGCATCCCCACCAGCAGTTCAACAGGGTTCCCCGTTCTCTGCATCCTTGCCACTATCTGTTGTTTCCTAAGTTGTTAATTTTAGCCATTCTGACAGGTGTGAGGTGGTATCTCATGGTTTTGATTTGTATTTCCCTGATGATGAGTGATGTTGAGCCTTTTTTCATGTGTCTGTCAGCCATCTGGATGTCTTCTTTGGGAAAATGTCTATTCATGTCTTCTGCCCATTTCTTAAGTGGATAATTTAGCTTTGGGGTCTTGAGTTTGATAAGTTTCTTGTAGATTTTGGATACTAACCTTTTATCAGATATGTCATTTGCAAATATCTTCTCCCTTTCCATAGGCTGCCTTTTAGTTTTGTTGATTGTTTACTTCACTGTGCAGAAGCTTTTTATCTTGATGAAGTCCCAATAGTTCATTTTTGCTTTTGTTTCCCTTGGTAAAGGCTTTTCTTTAAATATAACTTCACCACCATTATCAAACTGAAAAAAAAACCAATATTTAGTATTATCAGAATACCCAGTTAGTGTTCAAATTTCCCCAACTGGCATATCAATGCACTTTTAAAGTTGACTCATTATAAACAAAGTCCACATACTGCATTTAGTTGAAATGTCTCAGTCCCATTAGTCCCTATATGCTGTTAATTAATGATGCTTCATAGAGACCATTCCAACAACCTATTTTTCTTGCCTGCATAGCTTGCCATTGTACAGGTGTCCCATAATATATTTTACTCAGCCCCCCATGATGGGTGATGAGGCTTTTTTCAGCCACTTACTGGTAAAAAGCATGCTGCAATAAATCATCTCAAAGATATAGCTTTGTATGTATATGTAAGACAGGTTCCTATGCAAGGAAGTGTTGGTTTAAATGGCAAGGGACTTTGCAATTTCGACAGAAATGAACAAATTGTCCTTCAAGGAGAATGCCTCAAGGGTATATCTGTTTCCTCATACCCACACCAGCCTCGGGGTGGTCTAAAATTGTGTGCCAATAGAAGAGGTGAAAAATGGTAATTGTTCTATTTTCATTCTCTTAACTACGAATAAACCATTATCCTTTTGTATATTTTTAAGACACTTGTCCTTCATTTTCTATGAACTAACTCTTTGTGACCTTTGACCATTTTTCTATCGGATTATTGGTCTTTCCATATTGATTCGCATTACCCATTTACAGAGCAGGGAAATTAGTTCTTCTGATAACGTGTTGCAAATATTTTTTCTTGTTTGCCTTTCAATTTACTTGTGTTACCTTTTGATGGACAGGATGTTTTCCCCAAAAAATCCACATGCTCTCTTTCGTCTACTCCATGACAACAACATTTCTATGTTTTCTTTATACACAGGGTATTAGAATTTCCAAAGGCTCTGCATGTGTTATCCCATTTGTAACAAAAAAGAGTGGCAAGAGTTGGCTGAGCAACTCAGCTCACATCTCTTGTCTTCATTGTGAGCACTTCTCTGGTGAACATCGATAAACGCACAAGCGTGTGTTTTCCCCGAATGCATCTCAGATGTGCTCTACAAGAAATGGACACTTTGGTCAAATCATTTTTAGAAATACTGGGTAACTTCCCAGATGGCCTCTATTCTCCCTTATTCTGCATAGTGATATCACTGAGAGTGACTGAAGGAACTGGTGAGTGGTGGTGTTTTTCCTGAATATGAATAGAATTCCCAACAATTATTCATTGAGGAAGGCATTTGGTGGGATTGGTTACCTAAAAAAGTCCTTCTAAAACCAAAGCAAAAACAATTTCTAATGGGAGAAGCTAGAAGTCATGTTTCTTTGCCCTTTAATGCATAAGACTGGATAATGGAGGAGATAACTTGGTCCCTTTCAAAATGAGAAGCTAGTCAGAAGTCAAATGAGTTACCCAAAGTCACCTACGGAGTAAGTGCTGGAGCCAGGATTCATACCCACATTTTTCAGTTTGGATTGCAGCCACTATTCCATTTTCTCCAAAGAATAATCCAGAAACCAGAGAGGATATTCATGTGAGGCAAAGTATACAGTGAAAGTAAATTCTGGATATCATTGATCCCCATTTATCTCGAAACCCAATAGTTTCCGCCTCTAATGCAAACTACTTCCCTTATACGACCCACGAAGCGTTTGTTTGTAGGAACTTGCTTTTCACTCACACGCTCCTCCTGCCCACTGTTGCCCAGGCATCACACCATGCCTTCCAAGCCCAAGAGGCTTGGTATTGGTTGAGTGGACGCTCACTGCTACTCAGAATCTCCAGGAAGATTCAGTGGTCAATTGTCAAATTGTGAATCTCGATTCTACATATACATGCACACGTATTTTAAGATGTCCACACCAGGGAAAGAGCCACTTCTCTATTGTGAACAGACCAAATCAGTTGATTAAAGAGAAGTTTCCATCATTAAAATGAAACCCGGAGCCTGAGCTAAGCCAAGGAACTAAAACACAGATTTTCTTTTTTAATAAGCAAAATTGGTATATGTATGTATATGCAATGTATAAATAAAATACAGAATTCTGCAGCCCCAAAAAGAATATATATCTTAGCCCATTAAAATCTTATGCGTAAACTATAATTCTAACAACTTTTACCAAGCACTCTCCATGTGCTAGGCACTGGATTAAGACCTTATTTGGGGGGCGCCTGGCTGGCTCAGTCGGTTAAGTGTCCAACTTCAGCTCAGGTCCTGACCTCACAGTTTGTGAGCTCGAGCCCTGCATCTGGCTCTGTGCAGACAGTGCAGAACCTGGAGCCTGTTTCAGATTATGTGTCTCCCTCTTGCTCTCCGCCCCACCCCGCTCACGCTCTCTCTTTCTCGAAAATAGTAAAATAAACATTTAAAAAAGACCTTATTTGGATCATTTCATTTCATCCACATGACAACCTTTTGAGTTATATATCAGCACTAAAAAGAAATGAGCAATCAAAGCTGTGAAAAGACATAGAGGAACCTTAAATGCATATTCCTAAGTGAAAGAATCTAATCTGAAAAGGCTACATACTCTTTGATTTCGACCATATGACTTTCTCAAAAAGGCAAAGCTATGGAGATAGTAAAAAGGCCAGTGGTTGCCGGGGTTTGGGGGGGGAAAGAGACGATCAGGCAGAGCACAGAGGATTTTCAGGGATTTCAGTTGACAATACTATGTATGATACTGTAATGAAGGACGAATTTCATTATACATTTGTCCAAACCCATAGAATGTACAACACCAAGGGTGAACCCTAATGTAAACTATGGACTTTGGGCAATGATGACGTGTCAATGTAGGTTCATCAGTTGTAACAAACGTACCGCTCTGATGAGGGATGTTGACAACAGGGGGGAGGCTGTGCGTGCATGTGTGGGGTGGGGGGGCAGTATGGGAAATCTCTGTACCCAATTTTTCTGTGAACCTAAAATTGCTCTAAAACTAGTTTAATGGGGGGGGGGGGGCGCCTGTGGTTCAGTCAGTTAAGCATTCAACTCTTGATTTCGGCTCATGGTTTGTGAGCTCAAGCCCCACGTTGGGCTCTGCGCTGACAGTATGGGGCCTGCTTGGGATTCTCTCTCTCCCTCTCTCTCTCTGCCCCTCCCCTGCTTGCACACACACTCTCTTTCAAAATAAATAAATGAAAATTTTAAAAAACCCAAAAAACTAAAGTTTAATGGGTGATGGAGATTAAAGAGTACACTTATGATGAGCACTGAATAATGTATTGAATTACTGAATCACTATATGATACACCTGAAACTAATATAACACTGTACGTTACCATTACTGGAATTAAAAAACTTCATTAAAAAATTTTGCAGCACAAAAAATACACCAAAAAATGAAAATTAAAATAAGTCTATTAAAAATCGCAATATAAAGTATAACAATTTATAATGATAAAATTAAGATAATCCAGAATAAAAATATGTGCACATTTCAACCTTCTCTAAATGCATCATGGTTTCTGTTCTCCCTGCCCTCTCCATGTAACTTTCTTGCAACATTCAACACACTGTATTTTAATTGCCCCTGTGGACTCTGCAAAATGGGTAGTTTCATCAGGCAAGGAAACGGGCAGAAGGCCTTGGCAAAATCAGACATTATTAATATTTAACATGCATTAAACATTATTGCTCTGAGTAGGGTGCTATAAACTGGCCTTGTAAGAGTTCGACTTTCTGCCAGTGGAATATGTTTAAATTCTAACGTTGGAGCCAACATTTCAGAAAAGCTCCTTCACCCTTTGTGAATTGAAAAACCAAAAAGCCCTTCCCGGAGATGTCCCCTCCCAACACGCGGGCCTCTCTGATTCTCAGAAAAGGTACAGTTGGGTGTATTTGCAGTCTGGGCCCCTGCCCTGCGGGTGTGTGAACAGTCTGGAACCCGTGCCTTTCCACGGCCTTTCTTCCCATGGCCTCTCTGGATGCATCTCACAATCATAAAATGTTAACTCAGGCCGAGGAAAGAAAGATCTATTTGGGAGGTTCTTCGGAGGAGATAAATGGACAAAAATTCAGAATTCTAACTGCAAGTGTCTCAGATCTTTAGAGAAGTTTAATAATATAAACCTAATGAGGCTCTGGGCTTTTTAAAAAGGGAAAATTGTGGAGATTATAGAGATGTCCTATAATTATATGAAAATCGCTGCTCAAATCATAATTATTTTCTCAGTTCATTTTCAGGTTCACAGTGAAATCTCAAAGAACCAATTTTCGTCCACTACACATAATAAGTGATTATGGTTTCTTTTTAATGTACAATGGAAGTAGATTAAAACGAGAAAGAGGTTTTCACTTGATTTGTATATATGACATGTTGAAACAATGTTCGCCACAAACAGAAGTCTCATTTCTAAGCATATGGTAACTAGCAAGATCGCCACTCATGTTCTCAAGTATAAAATGATCCACAGTATAAACATATTTGTTTTGATTTTTGTTATAACTTTTTGTGGCAGGCGATCTCATTTTGCTAAGATCTAAAGCCTTGGGGGTACTTGTCCAATTTATCTATATGACTCTAACTGCCACATAACAGGGGAGCTCTCTTTCCCACCTTTGCCTCCAGCTCTACCTTTGGCAGAACCCTCAGTATCATCCGACGAAAAGGAGACTGATTCAGAGTATGAAGCTCTAGATGAGTGGTTCTCAACTAGGGGTGAGTTTGCCCCCCAGGGGACATTTGCAACATCTAAAGACATTTTTGGTTGTCACAACCAGTGGTGGTTGGGGATGTTATTGGCTCTAGTGGTCAGAGGTCAGGGGTGCTGCTGAACACCCTACAATACACAGGACAGCAAGGAAACGAATTCTTCCCCAAAGCTTCTAGAAGCAGAACCCTGCCATTTAATCCACTGAGACCCATTTTAGACTTCTGACCTCCAGAACTATAAGATAATAAGCTTGTGTTGTTTCAAGCCACTACTCCCGTGCTGATTTGATACAGCAGCATTTAGAAAAGAATTCATACAGGAACAGGCAATTTATAGAAGAGGAAACATAAATGCCTAATAAATATATTTTAAAAAAACCCTCAAATGCAGAAATTCAGATGAGACACTATTTGAAACCCATAAATGCAAAGAAAAGACGTGGGGCGAAGTAACTTTCGCCACTGCTGGTGGGAGTGAAATGGACATAACCATTCTGGGGAACAATGTGACAGCATTTACTCTCATTAAAAATGTGCATGGCTAGAACTCCACAGTTCCACTTTGAGGGATAAACCCTAGAGAAAAGTCTGGCACAGAAGCATCAGGAGAGTTCTAGAACAATGCACATTGTAGGATCATTTCAAT